>NW_028142898.1:1707361-4107361 GCF_977018435.1 Lepisma saccharinum
AATGTGTTTTCCATTGTTGAAAAAAAAAAACAAGCTTCCAGTTTGAATGAATAAGCTATTTCGTCCACTCCTGTTGGGTCACCTAGCAAAAAGTTGAAAACAATTTCTTGAAGAGAAAAAAAAATACTGTTTCTTGTCACCAAGCGTACGTACATGAAGAATATGCATGAGTTGATTTATTTATTTCTTCTTCTCTCTTTCCGAAGGCATACGCGCTTCTTATTCAAGAACCGGAATATTTGTGCCTTTCAAATCGAATTTAAGGAGGGAGTTCCATGACAAACATCTACTGAAGTTTTTAAGATGAGCCCCGCAGAGTTTTTTGCATGTCCTCTCCCAAGTTAGTGTCTCGTACTTGTGTTTTCGGTTTCCAGTATGGACAGGTTAGAAACAAGTGTAGTGAATAAGAATCCCTCAGGCCTAATCCTTAATATATATAATATTGTCATTATTATCCTGCTGAAAATAATGTTATGATAGCCGTCGCCATTTCAGAGTGGCAAATGTTTAACTCTATTAATTCTTGAATTTTATTTTAGGTTAGGCATATTCAACAAATTCTTTTTTGATTACAATGCAACAATATTTTACATTTCAACGTTTTCGTAGTCGTCTAAACATTTGAGAAAACCTTTTTTTGGTTACCGAGATGATAGAAGAAGAAGAGAGAGAGTGATTGAATAATTTTGAGAACTTCTTAATATTGGACAGTGTAACCACTATGTTGTCGATGGAAACGAGGCAAGAACAACATTACCACTATGCTATCGGGGTGAACGGCATTTTTCCATTATCATTTGTGTCCACACACAAAACTTCGTGTCTGTCTGCATCCATACCTAGATCGAGAAATTCGAACCATGCCTCAGCCCCTTGTGACTTATTTAATTCTTTACACTCATCAAAATATGTATTAATAAAATGCCTCAATCGCACGAGCTATGGCATCCTCTGTAAGCATCCAAGCAACCACATGTATAAATTATAGTCTCCCACACATAATGCTCTTTCATGTCCAAATAGATTCGCTTCCTCCACCATCAGGGCAGTGGGAGCTCGTGTACCATGAGGGGTTGAATAGACCTAAAAAAATCGGTTGGGATGGAAAAAAAATAGATAGAAATCTTTCTCAGATCAGGATAGGCTTGTATTTGCTGTCCTCGGGTTTAAGAAGCCTAGTTAGTTAGTTGGTTGTTTCCCCCTGCACCATTTCAATTTTTGAATAATCACTTGTTAGTTATGAACGCACCGTTGACATCTTGTCTGATTATTTATGTGTTTGGGTTGAGGCTCCGTATTTGCTCGCAACATTTATTTTCTTCTTTTTCTTGTTATATGATTTTTACATTAGAAACGACAGATTTCCATTAACAGTATTTCATGTTATGGAAACATTTAAGTCTATACGCCATCGGGGGTGGGATTGCAACCTACGTCATCCGACAAAAACCAGGATCGGTATTGTAACATTTAATTGCTCAGGTCATTTTTAAATATGTACAGCTATAGGTAAACATTGTAACTTGAGCCCTCAGAGTCGTAGACCGGCAAAAATACACCTCTGTTAATCGCCTCGTGTGGGGAAGAGGGACAATTGTAGTTGTTGGTGTAATGCACTTCGAAGCAGACGTGCCCCACTTTTTCAATTTCATCAAAACAACCATTATTCATCCTCATCGTTGCCATTAGCCAAAATAGCCTCGCGTTACAATTTTCGTAGTGATCTCCGTTCGCCCCTTGGCTTTTCGTAGATTAACAAAAATCGTCTGAAGTTTGAACTCTCCATACTGTTGCAATAACCTAAATAGTGCCATTTTTCTGTTTCTGTTTGCCAACAAAGCAAATCTACAGGCCACAGGTTCGAGAAACAAGACATTTTTTAAAAATTCTCCTGCGCATAACATAGACCACCTATAGCAATGATATAATATAGATCGATTTTAACAAATATAATTCAAAGTTATGTAGTGAGATTTTGGTTTAGTATTTAATCACAACAGCAAAACAAACTCTCCATTCGCTTCACAACAGAAGTTAAGTGCATTTTGCATACATGCAGAAACATAAATTTACGCCCCCCGAGGTGGTTGTTGGAAGACTATATACAATAAGACACACCGCCCCATTCTTTACAATAATAAAAATATTGAATAAGTAAGCAGTGGAGTAAAATCCTTTGTTTCATTTTGATGTGAACAAAAATTATAGTTGATCTGAACCCCCTTGTCCAAATAAAGAGTAAGCTCCGGTCCCATCTGGAGACTGCAAAACTGATATGTATGTCTATTCAGAAAAACCCAAAAGTTTTAACATCCATGCACATTACCGTACTGTGGCTGTTGCGCCCCACACCCATGTGTAATGTTTTATTTCTCTTGTTGGCTGAACGCGAAGATGCTCGAGACTGCTTTCAAAAATTATTTTCGGCCTCGCTTCACGATACAGCCGTATGCATGTAAAACTAGTATATCACACACAGGCAGAGGAGCAAAAAGTAACATTTCTCTCTTCCCCTCGCTTTTGCCCATCTTCCAGTGTTCGTCTAGATAGCGTGACTAGCAAAAATATTGAAATCGAAATAAGAATTATCCGTTATGGTCTCCCTCCCTTCTTTGCATGCATGTTGCGCTGACATGTAAATAAGCGCTATGCTTTAATAAAAAAAACAACCATTGTACAACTGTATAGGTCCTCGTCCATCTCATGCCAGGGACTGGGTATATCTTGTGTACAGTTTATAGTGGCATCATATTCCTTCACCAGATATCAAACTCGAGAGACTTGCAAGACAGCTCAGGTTATAACTTACTACGAGGTCTGTTTTTTTTTTAAAAAAATAATAATCGTCAGTCCATATGACAATGCTTGCTGTTTAACTAACAGTATTCGAATCTCTGAGGGGCCGGGGCATTCCACATTTACTTTTGCTAGAAAGCGCAGTGCAATAAATATTCTTTTTAAGTTATGCAATAATTTTGACATTATATTCATGTCCATTCCCCAAGACTAGATTTATATACACAACCAACTCGCTCTTGCAATATATTATCTGATGCGACATTGTGAAAGGTTCTCGTATGTTCGCGAAACAGGAAATACACGTCATAGCTTCCGTGAATCGAAAGCAAGGTTACTGGGGGCACGCAAAATACCGTAAGAAGAATTATATATTCCAAATGCAGGCATCATCATTTTTCTCTTGCACAAATAGAATAATCGGGCTGAATTTCCAGTCTAAAACCACCATGTTCTGGCAGCAAGTATCAAAAACCTGTGGTAATTTTATTATATGATAGGAGGTGAGTGAAATGGTTGTTGCAAGTTATCTTTTAAACCCAGTACGTGTGTAGGAAAAACTGCGTATAAGCTGTCTGTGTGTCAGGTGGTCGTGTCGTTCGCTAGTTGTATGTCACAGCTTAACCCGTACTAGGTAATATTTTTACATGAGGTAAGTTGGCATACTCTGGTAGGGTATATGTTTCAAGCCTCTAGCTGTAGAGCCTATTTGCAAAAAAATAAGTTTGGTAACACTACTCGTCGAAAACAGCTCAAACAGTGTTGCTAGCTGTAGGTTAATTTTCCCCCGTTATACAATTGCAAGAGGTGAGTTGCTTATAGCCTATCTGGAAGGCTTGGTGTGTGTGTGTCCATGGCTTATGTCGTAGGTTAATAAAATTTGCAATAGATCTTGTGTGTGTTGGCAACCGTCAGCCCTTACATGTGATATAGCAGCCTTACTTATTGTAAGACATAGTGTGTATGTATGAGTGGGGGAGGTTAGTTTAGTTCACGATAGATCGACCTGTCACGCTATGACCAATTTCTGCTTTTGAGTCACCTGTAAGACTATATGTGGGTGGGTGAGGGAGCTTAGTTTAATTCACGATAGATCACATTTTAAATTTGCTCACTCTCTCTGTGTCTGTGTGTCAGGTGGTCGTGTCGATCGCTAGTTGTATGTCACAGATTAACCTAGGTAATATTAACTGTACTTCAAAAAATAAAATTGTGTGTATCTCATGTCGAACTAGAAACAAAAAAAATCAAACATTAAGCATGCATGCAGATTAATTAAGCTGTAAATTTAAAATTTGGCCTCCCCCAAATCGCATTTCATACATACATACATGTGGAGAACCCGTGGCCCACCTCCCAAGAGGTTTGGTTAGCATGCAATAGATCAGTATGCAATTTAATATCCTCGTCTAGTACGCTGCACTTCTTTGCAGTGCAGGTGTATCCCGGTGTCAGGCTGGTGAAAAAAAATAACATTCAACCGAGTAGACAAATAGCAGTGTTCAAGTTCAGAAGATTCAACAAATGCCTGTCTGCTGCTTTAAACATTCATTTGATTAGTTAACCACTCACCACGTGGTCATACACCACACCACATATTACACCTCTCTAAGACGTGGTGCAGACACCCAAAATCAACAAGATAGGTTGCACCGTGTAACCAACTAAACGCGTGAGTGCAGTCAAAAAATGCAGCAAACTAGACGAAGCTATTGAATCAAAATAATCACGTAGCATTCTTTTTGAATCTGACTTCACCCACCCCTCTTTTTTTTAATCCTTAATCGCAACAATAATTAACCGATTTTTTAAGTTTACTCTATGCACAGATAGATTAATCGGAGGACTGGGCATACAGTTTAAAATAGAATCGGAATCCAGTAGGTATCGAACCCGGGACCCTTTGATTACAACGTGACAACTTATCGACAAGAGGAGATATTTTTTTTGGTGACGTGGAGTACTTTATCTTTCGAGGAGTCAACATTATTTTTTTACTCAGTCGTCATATAACATAAACACACGCAAATATTCACATGTGCTTTTTATTATTTTGTGTTCGGTAAGTACAAGTATATTCTTACATAAATTATTGTTTAATTTAATAAATTGTAAAACTCGGAGCCTGCTATACTAACACTCCTTCTGTCTATTGAAAGCGAATGTTGCGTGCATACGGAAATAACACAGAAAAAAAAAAAGCGGATGGAAGCAATTTAAAATCAGTAGAGCAAGGTCAGTATTACGAGAACGTAAAAACACGTGCTTTCATTCAAGTTCGAAAAATAAGAATAAATGTATGCATACAGAACACATATGCTTTCTTTTCACAGTTGTAAAAACATATAAATTGTACATGAAGTAAGTTACGGGAAGGCTCTCTCTTTTATGTCTGTGTATATGTTGTACAATTAGGTACAAGTTGTTGTACAATTAGGTACAAATTGTTGTACAATTATTTTCCCCAGTTGTCCAGTTGGAGTTGGGGGGGGGGGCATAACACTGGTACTATTTGTAATCACAGTGCTTACTCATGTATTTTGTTTAATATTTTATTTCAAATTCACTGTCAGAAACTAGTGTTGCGAGTTCCTGGATGTAGGTTTACCTACTCTGTTGGTTGTCACTGTCAAGCTTCCAGTATTCGTACAGCATAAAAAGCTATAACCCCCCCCCCTTCAAAAATATATACATTGTATACGCCAAGATGCTCAATAGCCTAGCAACACATCATGAAAAACATGCCAAGAGAACCCAGTAGGTTTATAAGTCAGTGCTGCCAATTCCTATTTGTAGGTTAGCTTAGCCAGTGAAAGATCATATAGTAGAATTTTTGTGGAGTGGGTACGCAACACCGACAAGCCTCAAATAATGATTTCAAGCCTCAAATAATAATTTCGAGCCTCAAAAAAAAACATCCAATAAAATTGCCAGATGTAAACAAAAAGCAATAGACCCCCCTCATAAAAGGCTACAGTCGCCAACACTAGGCCCCCCAACAGTATTGCCAGACATAAAAAATACATGAACCTCTCAGGTCCTTTAATAAAAATTTACAGTGAAAAAACCCAGTAGGTTAACAACACTGTCAAAAAATCTACGGTAGTGTTGCCAGATGTAAACAGAGGGCAATAAACCCCCCTCATAAAAGGCTACAGTAAACCCACAGTGTTGCCAACTCTGCCCCTCAAAATGTACATCATAAAAGGCTACGACGAGCGCCACAACCTTGGTGATTTTTTCGGGTAAGGAGTTGGCAACACATGCCTTACGAGAGAAATCCATTAAGGCGATCGAGCTCCAAATGATGGTTCGAGCTCCAAATGATGATTCAGTACCGGGCCACTAGGTCTACTCAGACGCACCTTGGGACCATACTGGGTAGAAACAATTGAACCGGAAGTTATCGTGTAGGGTTTGCCGACTTCCAATTCCTGAATTTTTACATACTCGACTGACAAAAATTTAGCATTTGTTTTAATGCTTGGAGATCAGTCATTTTTTTTCAGTCGTCATATCGAAGGAGAAAAATTTTCAGAGTGTTAGAGAGAAATTTAATTGTTTTTTCACGATGTGTGTTATTTATATATCAAGTTTTTTTTTCATGAGATTTTTTTGTATCGAATATTTTTTTAACAGAGGAAGAAAGTCCGTGCTTCGGAAAACGCGATGATATGCGTAATGATATCTTCCGTCTCCTGCTTAGACTTACGCCAATCTACTGTGTACCGTCTTCTTCCCTGCCTTGCCTCGTGCAATTCATCTAACCTATTGTTTAATTTTTCCCCTGCGGCCGAAAGAAGTGTGTCGAGATCACCGCACCTCAGGCCGCTGATCTCCCGAAGACGGTCCTTGACGGCCATTTCACACGGAATTCGAAATGCTGGCGTCGTTCTTGCTATTATCAAAAGTTTTCCTATATCTCCGTTTACTACCTTTTTGAATATTTTAGATAGTAGCTCAGGTGGCAAATCGGTTATATGAGCCATGTTTTTTTTTTTACTGTATGTTATTTATACACCCCACCCAAATTTTTGTTTCGTGTTCATGGCGATGGTGGTGCCCAGTGCTGCAACTCTTTCACCCAACGATGCGTCTCTGCTGACGAACCTTTCGAAAGCTGCGTGCTCTAACTTTCTGTCTGCTTCGTGACGTGCATCCAGATCCGTCTGCGTGGTGTTGTAGGCAATGTCGTGATCTTTGCATGCGGCGTCCAACGGATTCACACCCCTGTCTCCTCTCTCCAATCTTTTCTCGAGTTTGGTACCCGGTCCGCAGTACTGGTAGCCAGGTAAATGCATCTCGAAAGGTAACTTGTTGATGATGCCGTTTACGAGTCCCTTTCCTTCGACCACGTTCCAGAATCTCGGAGGCAGCGTGTTGATGATTTTGATCAGGTAACCTATGCCCTTGTCGTCGTTCACGATGAAGTTGGAAAGTTTCGTGCTGATCATGTCCACGATGCCAACCTTCTCGTTGTAGAAATTACGATTGCCTGCATTTTCTTCGCCGGCTATCACCAACAATCGGTCCACGAGCTTCCTAACGTCGTCCACCCAAACGAATTCTTTGGGTAACGTGTTGTAGCGTTTGACGCCGCTGCCTGTTTTGACCTGGTTCCAAATCGGTTTGATGAGATTCCTGTACTTCTCACCGCTGCTCGATTTCACCCTATTCTGCGAGGCATCGTTGTTTTTGGTACAAGGCATCCGTCATGATCAGAATTTCCTTGTAACTTTGGTAATCTTCGTCGGTGTAATCTTTCGGCTGCTTTTTGGCGACGAGTTCCCACAGTCCTACCGTACCCGGATACCTTGTCCAACTATCCTTCTCGCCTAAATTGACTTTAATGTCGTTGCCTTCGAAGGTCACCTTCGATTTTCCAATCTTCCACACGACACCACTCTCGTTGCTCTCCATGCTGGGATACAATCCGAACACTTCATCCTTGTCGAACTTCCCCGTGCTCAGGTAGTCTCGTGCCAAAGGTCCCAGCTCGATTTTATCCGAAGACGACGACGTGCTACCAATGGCTCGACGTCGTGCCGGTACGTCCTTCAGTTCGAACGGCGTCGAAGGAATGCTCGAAATGGGCGTGGGTACGGCGTAATTTTTAGCTGCGAGTGGTACGAGTTCGTTGATCAAATTTTTATTTTGTTCCGAGACACTTTTAATTTCTTTACCTAGACCGCTGATGGCATCGATCACAGGTTGATCCTGACGTTTCTTCTCTTCGTAGGATCCGCGATTCTCGGATTTCCAACCTTTGAATCGCTTCACGAGGTATTTTCGCAAGTTGAGATTTTCGTCTTCTTGAAATTGACGTTTTGACATTTTTCTATATACGTTGAAACGTTTCTGAAACGTTGAATTCTCAGTCTATACGTTCGGTTCTCGTAGTTTTCTTGCCGTCACCGCTTGAGACTATCCACTTTTCTAACACTCATTTTTTGTTGTAATGGTTATTTATATATGCTTGTCAGACGTTTGAAAAAAAGAACGTTTTTCAAATTTTATTTTTTTAGATTCTCACGACCTTTTGATTTTTTTTGGATTTTCTACTTGTTGCAAATCTGAAATTGTCCTCTTGTTAGCCTTTGAGACGTCTAGATAAACGTTTATTTTATTCCTATATTTTCCATGGTTTGCTTTTCGAGTCATGTCGATGGTCACGAATCCGAAATCGTCACTGTTCCAACAGTAGGAGCAGAATTGAGAAAATAGATCGTAATTTATGTCAGCCCCTACGTAATCAACGTGTGCGTGTTTTAAATCGGTGTGGTCTTGTCGAAACAAACATATTAAATTAGCGTTGTCGCGTAGCAGTTGTTTCGGAACCTTGGAAAAAGTTTGTGCCAGGTAGAAACAATCCAATCCTTTGTGACGACCTCGAGTGAAAAAATTACGAATCTTGTTTTGATTTTCCAAGATCATGTCGTCGAACACCACAACGGAATTCTCGAGACAATCGTCCAGTGGAATGATTTCAGTTGCGAAAGTTGCAATGCCCAGTCCCTCGTACAGTTTCATAAGTTGCTGGTATTTCGCTTGTTCGAGACTTTTCGAAAATACGTAGAGGTGTCTGTTTTCCCAGTCTAACCAATTGGGTGCGATGGTAAAATTATCAGTGAGCAGTGTAGTTTTTCCGCACCCCGAAGGTCCTACGATCAGACACCGTATGTTGTCGGGGAGCAATTCGCCGTTCCTTTTCTTCGTTTCATTTTCAGAATCAGGTAGACGTTTCACGACATTCCATGTACTCATAGAATCACTTCGTTTGAATCGATCCAACTTGTTTCCGGAAGTCCCAGCCATTTCACCAAAAGTTTGTCACCTCTCTTACGCAAAACTTTTTCGATGAGGTTCGTGTCGGGGTATTTAGTTTTAGAGAGTTCCTCCTCGTAGAAGCCCCCAATAAAATTTCACCGCCACTGTCCTTTATTATATACGTGTGACGGTTTCCGGGTAAAACTCGAACCACGGTAAAAAGTTCAGTGCTCCAGTTTCGTGTGAACCCCTGTCGAACGTTCGCTTTAATTTACTAACCCTCACCTGATCTCCAATTTCGTATTTAGCTTTCTTTGTCGTGGGCGTGTACTTTGAACAGTAAACGCTAGAAATTAATCGCTGCTCGTCAGACTTGGTAACGTCAGCTGGCTTCATGCCTATCGTTCCGTGCCGTGTGTGATTATAGTTGTTAACGAGTTCCGGAAGAATGGTGACCCACTTGTAGTTTCCCTGAAGCGTGAAGCGTGACCACATGCGCGATTTCAGAGTGCGATTGAATCTTTCCACGATGCTGGCCTTGACGTCACTGAAGGTCGAGTAATGTTGAACCTTGTGTTTCCGAATAAACTTTTGAAATACGGCATTGTAAAATTCCTTCCCCTTGTCCTTGTGTAGAAACCGAGGTCGTCTGCCGCCGCTTTCGCGAAAAATTGTCTTGAATGCTTCCGTGATGCATGTTCCTGTTTTCGCCTTCAAAGGTAGAGCCCATGCGAATTTCGAGAATGTGTCTATGACGGTGAGGAGGTACTTGTTGCCCTTGTTCAATTTATGTACTTTTTTTAACTTGCCGCTACTCATCTCGACGAGGTCGCTTTCCCAGAGGTCGTCGATGCCCTTGGTTACCACCGCTAAACGTTCGTAGTTGCGGCGTGCAGGTTTATGCAATTCTTGGACGATGGCTTGCCTTGACATTTTTTAGAGATTACGTTTGAAGAGAAGCACCAGCGTGATGGGATTCAAAGAGGGTGGCACCTCGCTCGTGTTTTGAACACTCAGCTTATCGCCGGCACTCACGTCGAAAACAGTTAAATCTTCGTCTTCGTGTATTTCATATATGTTGCGCGTTTCATTCCAACGTGCCAGAGGAATGTTTCCTGCTTTCTGGACACCACGATTCGATATTAAGGTCATGGTGGGAACGCTAGCTTTTCTGCCGTGAGACCAGTACGAAAATTCGTTTATCTGAATCGTGCCATCGAGGAGAAACTTGTAGTACGGATGATAAGGATGCAACATGTACAGTTTGTTACCTTCGACGAACGTGGAGATTCTCTGTTGATTGGGAACGCTGTTGATTTCGATGGCTTGCAAGGTGAACAATTTGGAGAATATAGTGTCGACGCCGAGCAGGTTACTGTGAACGTGTCCGAGTTTATTTTCGATGGGCAGCAAATGCTCGACTATGGTATCCGTTACGGTAGAAAACGACGGTTTGATTTTCACTTCCACGTTCAACTGCTTGTAGTTTTCGTTGAGTTCTTGCAACTTGGCACCGAAAGAGGCCAGCGTCGATTCCTGCGTGGATTCCAGCACTCCAATTTGATCTCTGATGTTGACGACGATGTTCTGAAGGTTCTCGACTTGATTCAATTTCGAACTTTTCTCGGTAAGATCGTTCACGATGCTTCGCATCTCTGTAAACAGCGTGTGAAGGTCGGCGACGCTCTGCGAAGTGGGCAGCGTCGACACCAGCGAAGCAAGTTCGTCTCGAATCCGTTCCACGTTCGCCGTTTCCGTTTCCAGTCGTTTCAGCATTCGAGATATGTTCTTTTTCAAAACGTGCAATTCTTTGGAGGTGGGAAGATTGGCCACCCTACTCTCGAGATCGCTCAACGAACTTTTGATGTCGCTCGAATCGGATAATGCCGTCACCTCAGTTTTCAATTTTTCCAAATCTTCGCTCGAAGGCACGCTCGTCCGTAACGATTCCAAGTCACCCTGTATGTTGTCCAGTCCGTGATGAAAATGAGCAAGATTGGATTCGACGTTTAAATTTTCTAAATACTCGATCTTCTGCTGAACCGTGCTTAACGTATCTTGTATGCTCGTCAACGCTCTTGCTTCAGCATGAATATTTTTAATTTCTTCGTTGACCAACTCCTGAGACGCCTGAAGCGTAGCGATGGTGGTTTGAATGTGTTCGAAATCTTGATAAGCCTCCAATTGAATTTTATATTCGCGACGCTTTTACCGATGACCTGCAGTTCGTCTGACGATGGTAGGTTCGTCATGGTATCTTCCAAAGTCTGCAACTTGGATTTGATTTCTTCCAACGTGCCGGTGAATTCTTGTTGTAATTAGGAAACGACGACATGCAAGCGTTCTACATCAATATCGTTCACGACGGTTTGAAGTTCAGAGAAATTCTTTTCTATTGCGGAAGTTCGTTCTTCGATTTCGAGTTTCAATTTTTCCAAATCTTCATTTTTCGATTGAAATTGCTGTAATTTGTCCAAATCATTTTGAAGCGAATCCACGCTCAACTGTATATTTTGAACGTTGTCGTAAGAAGGTACGTCGACATAATTTTTTATCAGCGTCTTCAGTTCGGAATCGATTTTCAGAATGGGATCGAGACATTGCGTTTGGAGAGTAGCGATTTCCGACTCTAAACTTTTGTTTAAGGTCTCCTGCAAAGCGATCAAATCGGTCCTCAACTTCTTAACTCGAACGTCCAACATGAGAATCTCTTCTGCGTGGTCTACACGCTTGGTGTTGCCGAAAATGTCGTTAGGCATTTTTGGTTAACGGTTATTTATAATAGGATAGACGATTCGTAATTCTACGAAGAGAGGAACGAGTTTGTCGTAATCTCCTAGGAGTTCCACGTAAAGATAATCTCCTGCAGAAACATCGTACGTAATGTTAGAAAGTACCTTGTCGTGCTTCATTCGAAAAATGTTCTTGCCGCTAGAAATTTTGATTTCGCCTGCGTTTTCCGGATTCACGGTGATTTGAAGTTTCCCGTCGATCGGAATTTCGTAGAAATGTAAATTGTTATTAAAGACGTAAAACATCTTGCCCACATCGTCATTCAGTTTCGTCCAAATGCTGTTGAGGTGTACAATTAGTAGACCATTGAGTTTAGATAACACGGAAGGTAAGAGGTTATTGGGATTTGGTGGTGCAGTGTCCATATTGATCTCTTTGCGGAAGCCAAAGAGATTCATTGTCCTTGTTAATTATTTAAATTTCTACACACTGTGCCTTTTGCCATTCTTCAAAAAACATAAAAAAAAGAAGATTTTATCTGCGGCGATGCAATTCAAAAGACTCTCGAACATGTAATTATGTCATTAAATCACGATGAAGAAGAAAAAAGTAAGAGTTGAATTTAATGAGCCTCGTGCTTGGAGCGGGCTTAACGACATAATAACAACTTGCAACTTTTCATCGCCCGAGGGCTATCCCTTTCATTCTTTTCCTCCGTCTGTTTTTGAAGAATGGCAAAAGACACAGCGGACTTCATGGCTATGGGGTTACAGTTAACACACGTCACATTTATCGCTTCCATTGCAGTGGCCCCACTCTCTCGTGTGGATTTGACAATCGAGAACGCGTACCTTGTTGTCTCTGGCACCCAATGCGACCTTTGTTACGCGCGTCGTGTACAAATCATGCAATTTACTTGCAATGCGATGATCGGTGCTGAGTTGCCTTTTACCATGAAAAAGACATTCCTTGTAGTCTTGCATGTTGAATTTGCTGGTACTTATTTTTCCTACCCCTTTCGCTTTCTTGATCTCTTTTTCTTCTGCAATCTTTACACAGTACATTTTGGCACGAAGCCCCGCAAATTCGCTGATGTAATTACCAGCCGCTTCGTCTTTGAACTTTCCTATGGTCATTTTGTTTTTTGCTGAATGCAAATGATGGCCTGATGGTAAGTTGCTAAAATCAAACAGATGCTTCATCTTAGTCAGATCATGTTCGAGGCTTGGTGTGTTTTGGATTAGAAAAATAAAGCTATCCGTGTCAATGTAACATATTTGGATGTTATCTCCATAAAAGGGTTGAAACTGATCGTAGTACGATTGGTACATGTGCAATTTTGATAGTTCAAGGACGGTAGCACCTATGGCAATCGGCTTGTTGAGCATCACTTGCTTCTTGTTCTTCTCGACGAATAATAGATTCTCGTCGAAAATGGTGAAGTTTTTGAAGTAGGGGGACGCGACGATCTTCTCAAATTTCTTTTCGTCCGCGACCAATGTTGCGTCGATGTAATTACGCACGTTTTCCATCGTCTTGCCATAGATGGCGTTGTTAAACAGTTTGTACAGATCCTTGTCTGCTGGCGATGTCGATTGCGCTCTGCGTTGCGTGTTCTCGGCTATGTAGGGTTCGAGCCACCTACTCTGTCGGAACTTCAATCCTCTATGAACTTTCTTCAACTGCAAACCGTGACTCACGTAAAATTGGAGGAGTCGGTAGTGCAGAACGTAATTCCGCTTGTTCTCCATGCTTAGTATTAGTTTTGGCTCCGATGATCCTCCAGGTGGCTTTTTTTTTGGTAGGGGCCAGGGCCAATCCGTGATGTTTCTCGTGAAGCGTTTCGGGATAATCGAGATCCACTTCCAAGAAACAGCCCCATTCGTTATCTTCGCTCCAGTTGAGAAAATCCTCGCAGGGGAGTTCCTCTTCGGTCATCCACGCGTAGTCGCTGATGGGAAGACACTGGGACATGGAGTGGCCATACAGGTTGTTGACATCCCAGTAGACGATGTAGGTGTTGGGCTTCGATGCATCGTAACCAGGCGTATGAGGATTGTTTGCCTGAGCATGGCGTCGGGGACATTGGACGATGCCACCGCGTATCGCACTCTCCATGAATGCATACTGTTCCTTCTCTGCGATGAGGTCCAGTTCCACGTTGGTGTATTTCATCATCGATTCCCAAGTCAATCCCGGCGTGGTGAAGAAATACGCAGGATCCAACTTGTAGATCGAGATGCATCTCTTGCGAGGGTTTGGAAATATCCATGAGGAGAGTCACGTCCAATTTGAGATAGAGATCGTGATAATCACGAAACGTTTGGCAATTGGAGGCCGTCCACACACTACGAGCGTGTTCGTAGTCCTCTTCGGAACAGACGTCCTCCGTGAGATGAGAATAAAATGCCTCCCGGGGTGGAAGTTCCGTCTCGTCAAATTTGTCGAAATCGTTGACGTACTCGTAGGGGTAGACACTCTTGCGACGCAACAGATTCAAATTCTCATCTGTCCCCGAAAAACACATTTGCTTGGTGGCCACAAGATCTTCGTCGCCAAGTTGAGCTGCAAGGGTGGCCAGGCTGGAGGACAGAAAATTGTAAGAGTCTAGGATTCGCACTTCCACACTTCCTCCAGCCTGGAGAGGGATCCACACCCTTACAGCAATATACTTCTCGCTCGTTCTAGGGATGATGCTGATTCGAGAAGTTATGTTGTAGAGCTCTTTGACGAACAGATGCGTGTCGTACTTCTCCGTGTAGTGAAGAAACACGGCAACAAAATGCGACTCCTTAATCTTGAGATTGCACGAATTACAGATCGTGCTCAAGAATATTCCATTCTGGTAGTCATGGTGCACGACCTTGTGATTTTCGGGGGTGAAAGCCTGGTTACACTCTGCGCATCTTGTCGCCGCGTCATGTCTCCGCTGTTGTTCCGTCGTGAGAGCAGGTGGAGAAACGTAAGAGCCTTTCAGGCTGGGTGCAAGTTCTCTCGCGCATTCCGCTATCTTCTTAACAAAATATTTTGCCGCATCGGGTCCGCAATAGAAGATGACATCATTCAATTTTTCTCCGTAGATGGAGAAACTACAAGGCTCGTGGTGAAAAATTTGTATCGTGCTTGAGGTAGAGGGATCAGGGTTGCAAGACGTCATGGGAACTTGGAAGCTTTCAAAGTCGGCATAAAGGACAGCGGGATGGTGGAGAAGAGCCTGGTGTTTCTGAAATTTCATCTTGGTTCCGGGATCCGGCATGACATCTTCGGGTTCTGCATTCACGGAGCCAAAACACTTGTGCTGTTCTTTCATCTTCTTTCCCACTCGAAAAATTCTCAAGCATCGATCGCAAATTTCGATCTTATCGCAATGATTGCTGATCTGTCTTCCTACTAATCGTGAGAAATTCCGTATCAAACTGTAACGGCCATCTACAAGCAAGAGTCGAATTACATTATTCTGGCTTCTAGCAGGTCTTAACACACGAATGTTGTCGCAATCGTCAACCCCAAACACAGAAATATTGATATTTTCTCCTTTTTTCTCTCTATAGTTTTTTCAAATTGATTGATCTTATTCAGAGGCACAGGATAGGAAATTCCTCTCATGACATTCTTGTATTTCCTCTCGTATGGTCTGTAATTGGACAGACGTTCGGGGTTAACATTATTAGCTGGGTGTAATGCGGCGATGACAGATCATAGGAAACTCTTCTGATCATTACTTTGTATGTTCAACACGGCTTTTTTTTTAATGTCTCGTGCAACATTCTTTTCTTTTGTTTTTGTTTTTGAGCGCTGCGTAACGGTTTAAAATTGCAGACTCGAAGTTCTAACGTGTGATTCTCACCGCAAAGACTCCATCCACTTCCTCTACCTTCAAATTCTTCTTGTTTTTGTCCTAAGTGGTCGAATAACCGTGTCACAATCTCATCAAGATCCTAGTTATTGTCATCGTGTAAGCCTTCGCACCCTACGTAAAAGCTGAAAGTGCTTGTCTTGGACGAGACAACTTTCTCATACAGCAGGGTCAAGACGAGATGAATTTTAATTGCAACATTGACGAGGCAATCACGTAATTGATCTACTACAAGAGATTTCACATTGTCGAGGAAGGTGCTCGAGTCACACTTTTCCTCGCTTCCAGATATATATCTCATGATGCGTGCACTTTTATTCAAAGCACCGTCTTCATGCGCATGAAGGCGGGATTTCTTTGCCGGCGGGACTACGACATCATGTTCCGGTAGACGACATTTTTTCAAATGCCTAGCAATGTTAGGTTTCGAAATTAATTTTCCGCAGTTGCGACATGCCACTTTCCCGCAAAGACCGGAGGGACCTGGTTGCGGTTCCATTTTTTCCTCTGTTATTTATATATACATATACAGAGAAATTTTTTGGGGGGATTGTGGTGATGGTGGTGGTAGGGGAAAGCGCACTGAAACAGAAGGAAAAAAAAGTTGAAAAATGTTAGACATTTTTTTTCCTTCCACAAGTACATATATATAATAGACGCGAACAGTGCACACACTGTTGTAGGAGGTGTGTGTGTCAATTTTTATGATTCCTCTGAATATGTGTGTGTGTGTCAGACGCAAACAAAATAAATATATATATATCATGAAAAAAAAGAACTTACCTTTCAAGAGAGATAGAGAGACTTCAAAATAAAAACTTCTAGTTCACTAAAAACTTCCACGATGATATATATGTATACTGTCAGACACACAATTAAGAATACTGAACTGCCACGATTGACGTTCACTATGATAATGATGTACAAAAGGAGAAACTGGTGTGTTATATAGGAACCCCACCCACTCGACCCCCTTTTGATTAAAACACAATATCCTACCAATGAACCCCCTTGACCGATTCACTCATGCATGTGGTACAAACGAACAATGCTATACTTTTTTTTTTCAACAAAAGACTTTTGTGATGGACACAATATCCTGTGGGGGTCAAATAACAATAAACGGGCGTTGACAGTTCCACCCATGCATGTATTGTCGATCATTTTTCCTCGACCTCTATATTCCACGCCCCGTCAGGGTGTAGTATGTGAAACGGGCGATCCCCCCCAGCACAAAACTCAACCATGCCTGAACACAAAGCATCCACTTGTTTCGTGCTTGTGATTCCATAAAAATTTCCACGTGCAGCAATGCAGCTTGTGAATCACTCCAATATGCGGGCACGGAACAAAAAAAATGAGTAAGGTTTCGAAGCCACGATGAACGTTCAAACACACCTGTCGTCGTTCTCAAAATTGCATTATTGTATGATGTCAGTTTTTGGAAATGCTTTGCAATATACTTTGCACGTTACGTGAAAACAATAATTTCACCTCGGACGAAACAAATTATTTCTCGCTGTGCAAGCTCCGGGATGGCAGCTAACGTTTTGAGTTTGATGCTCTCAAACAAATCGAAAATTGATTTCAATTTTTTTCAAAAACCACTATCGAATGACATTCGGTAATTTCGAATTCGCGCAAATGCTTCTGGGTCGGTTCGAAAAATAGTTTGGTCCGTGATGACATTGAGCGATGAAACACAATTTCTCCACGGGGGACGGGAAAAGTTCTACCGAGCGTCGCTATCCACGCGAACATTAGAAATTGCCTGAATCCCTTGGGGGCTTTGCATAGGATTATCGATTTTCGTTTTAGAAAATAATCTATGTAAGATTCTAGCATTGAGAACGAACAACGTTGATTGAATTTTTGACAACATTCGCAATACACATCCAAATTGGTGATGATTTCGCCGCCGTCGCGCACCCTGGCGAGGTTATATAGGGGCTAGGGGATCCTTTAAAAAAAAAACAATTATTATTATTATTATTATTATTTGTTTGTTTGCTTGGGTCATAATACGGAAAAAATAATGAGAGGCGCGCGTGTGTGGCACATCGTTCCCGAGAGAGAGAGGTTTACAAAGATCACGATATATATATATAAACATTTGGTCCCGGACTTGGAAAAAAATTACGATAAGGTGCATTCGTACTTCAAGGATGAGAAAGTGAATTTACTCGTACCGGCTTTTCTGCGCCGTGAAACATCGTCAGCGCAATAAATGAGGCGCGGAACGTGGAGAGAAAATGAGATTTTGAGGTTTCGATGCGATTTTCTGAGGGGTCGAAAAATCAGGGTTGCAGTGGGACATACATCTATCTACTACTAGTGAGGATCAAAAAAACCTCAAAAACTTACTTTCTCTCCACGTTCCGCGCCTCATTTATTGCGCTGACGATGTTTCACAGCGTAGAAAACAGCACCAAAACTTCAAAAACTCACTTTGATTAAGTGAGGATCACCAAAATCTCAAAAAAAAACTCACCTTCTCTCCACGTTCAGCGCCTCATTTATTGCGCTGACGATGTTTCACAGCGTAGAAAATCGCACCAAAACACCTAAAAAACTCACTTTCTCTCCACGTTCCGCGCCTCATTTATTGCGCTGACACAGCGTGATGAGTAAATGCACTCTCTCATCCTTGAAGGATGAATGCACCTCATCGTAATTTTCCAAGTCCCGGGGGCAATGTTTATATATCGTGATCTTTGTAAACCTCTCTTGGAACGATGTGAAACACACACACGCGCGCGCGCGCCTGTATTGTGATGCAAGCAAACAAACAAATAAGAATAATTGTTTTTTTTTTAGGATTCCAGGCCCCTAAAACCCCGCCAGGAGTGCGTGGTGCCCAACCAAAAAAGGTTCTCTAACGGCTGCGGTTATAGATAACCACACCTCTGTAGAGTTTCACGTGTTTTTTTTCTTTTCTTTTCTCAAACTTCCATGAAACCCTACAGAGGACCTCCGTAATGCATGCAACGTGTACTAACGACTCTAGTATTATTTGATGTTGTAATTTTTTATATAGAGTTTTATTTGTAAGATAGATAAAAATTATGTTTATTATAATATTTTCTTGATGAAGATGGAGAATGTGCGTGTGTGTGTTACAAATAAAGTTGCATGCTTTTTTTTCTAGTGTGTGTGTGTGTGCTTGATGTTCAACAGCACCTGAAAGCAAAAAAAAATTATTGTAACTGATTGTCTCGTGATGAAAAAAAAACATTTGTAACTCATAGTGCAAAAAAAACCTGGTGAAATTGACATTGTAACTGATAACTGGTGAAATTCGTATTGTGCATATTATCATTGTAACTGATTGTGCTAATACAAAAATTCTTATTGTAAATGATTGTGCAAAAACTTCTTATCTACGTTGTGCAATAAAAAAAATGTTAAACCTGTTAAAACTGCTCCGTGACCCTCTCGTTCTTCACGTCGTGCGCGAAGGACTTCTCTGCGACCAGGATGACGCAGCATAGAGTATCCGCAGGCAAGGCTCCTTGGAACTCGCAGACGACCTTGATGTTGGTTCGACCGCTGACCACCACCTGCTTCCGTTTCGTGGTATTGATGACGGACATGGGTCTGTGGGTTTTGAATTCGATGGGTGTGTAGTACATGTCCACGTTTCCCTCGGTCACGCGCTTGTAAGAGGTGTAAGCTTCGTAGAGTTTGAGGTAATCGTCTTTGGTCATGTCGAGGTTGTAATTCTCGCGCGTGAACACTTCGTTCCTGCCATTCTTGAGATAAACGTTCTTGATCTTGCAGTCGTCGAACTTGCTGGAATCTTTTTCCTGGTTGTTATCGCGTCTGGTCTGAAAGAGCACTACGAGGAAATCTGGCATGTCGAACTGTATAACTGCGTCGTCACGTCGAATTCCATGTGACTTCCCGACGCTATCTTCTGCACGCACTGGTAACCGTGAAAGTGAATCGGCACCTGTGGACTTTTCAATATCTCCGCTTTGTACTTGAGGGCGTAGTTCGTTTCGTATTCCACCACCGGCATTCTCAACTCCATGCTCCGGATGACGCATTTGGCTGCTTCGGGTAAAGTGTTGGGCAGCGGCGTGGTGCCGTCCGGACCCAAAGTAGCGTATCGCATCAGTGCGTCGTTGTCGTTGGCCGCTCTTCGAAATGTGATTCTCAGTCCTCCCTTCCACATGATGTCCTTGTAGTCCGAGAAGCAGACGCATGGGAAAGAGCACCGTGTGACTTGTCGTCGATATTTTGGTCCCCGCTTCGAATCCTCCCGCCTGATAGTATGCCGCGTCCGTTTTCGATAATTTCAATGTTCCCACTGCCGTCGACGTGATGCCTGGATAATCGATTCTGTCGATGACGGTGTTGTGTTTCCTCACCTCAACCTGCGAGAACAGGTGAGGCACGAAGTTGTCCACGAGTTTCAAATTGGCATTGGGCGGAAAGGCTTCTCCGCTTTCCTTTTTCACCACGTCGAATTGAAGGTAATTCGAATTGCTCTGTGAGGATGAACGAACCCGTCGCCTACGTCCACGTCGTATTCGATCTCCCGGTTCGCTTCGTTCAAATTGGCGAACGTGCGACGGTTCGGAGGGAAAGATTGCAATTCGTAACTTTCGATTTGCTCCATTTTTTTTTTCACTATGTGTGTTACTTATTATACGTTGATGTCCACGATGGCCGTCGTCGTTGCACCTGCGAAATCCACCACCTCGCCTCTCTCGTTCGTCACCACCAACTCTATGTCGTCTATGCGGTTGCGACATACTGGAAAATAGATCGGCGAAGAGGGCGTGTAGATGATCGGTTCCATGAATTCGGAACTTGGTTTGAAAGTGGCTATGATTCCCGTCTGCTTGTGACTTCCCAGCAATCCGTCCGAAGATTTCGTGATCATGCCTTCCGCTACGTTGCAGTGAACGTTCAAAGTTTCGATGGCCAAGAATTTAGGAATGTTTGCTGCCGTGTGCTTCATGCCAGCTTCGAGTTTGGTGTCGTTCTCGAAACCTAAAAGTTCTCCTATAGTGCCCAGGTCCACCTTCTCCGTCGCGGACACGATTTCCACTCTGTGCGTGACCGAATTTTGAGAAAGGTACGTGACTTTGGGTAACTGAGCTTACAAAGTAGAAAGATTGTATTGACCTGGCGTGACGACGATATGTTCGCTTCCGACGCTAATTTTGTTGTTGTGCTGCGTGAC
Organism: Lepisma saccharinum; assembly: GCF_977018435.1. Classification (NCBI taxonomy): domain Eukaryota; kingdom Metazoa; phylum Arthropoda; class Insecta; order Zygentoma; family Lepismatidae; genus Lepisma; species Lepisma saccharinum. The sequence goes on from NW_028142898.1 coordinate 1,728,208, forward strand.
GTTAGGTATGAGGTACATGCTGTAGAATGCATGCAGAGCTACGGATTTAGGATAGACGATGTCGTCGTGCAGCGTGAGTTTCAAGATCGAAGATTCGCTCGTGAGATGGAACACGCCCATTGTCGTGATGCTGTTTAAGGTTCCACAATGCTTTCTGGAAATCTTTGATCGTAGGCTTATTTATTTTAGAGAGAAACGCGAGCGTGGAGAGGCAGAGATGACCGCAGTTCACGTCACCGAAATTTTGAATGCGTTCGTCGTTGTAGTATATAGAGGTTTTGTTCGTTTTCAGATAATGAACTAAATTTGTAGGTGGAACACCTCCGAAAGAATCGAAAACGAATGCTTTATTGTCGTTTTTGTGGTAACATATCCAATGCGTGCCTGAATTTTCTTGACTGTCCAAGTTGACTACTCCGCATTCTCTATTTTTAACGGTTGAAGGTAACGAGTCGGACATGAAAACTCCTCTGAAGTGTTTGATTTATAACGGTTCGATCAGATATTCAATGTCTCGGTTGGTGAGTGCTGCTGTTTCTTTTTTTAAACTTTTTCATCACGCCCTTCCCCCCTTTCTTCTCCATGGCCAGGTTGTGACGTTTCTGTTCTTCCAATTCCGCCTTGTTCTTCTTCGAGTCGATGACGGTTTTCGCGATGGCGGCGCTTCCGCCGGCCAAACTTCAAACGACCCCCAATGCTGCCAGGATGGCCGGGATGCTGAATATGAAACCTCCGATCTTTTGCTGTTTCCGCGAACGCTGCAACCGTTTCAATTGAGGTGTGCTGAGAAGTAATTTCATTCCGTGTCCTTTCGTCAAGCAAGAACGTTTCTTCTCGCGTTGTTTCTTGGTGAGTAACCCATCGAGGGCACCTAGATTTTTTTAGATTCGAATATGGTATCTGGTACACGACACCCTTGGGATTCATTTTTTTGATGCTATATGTTATCTGGGAAAGAGAACAACTTTTTTTCCGTTAGGTTTACGATGTGTGTTATTTATATCGTCTCACTCAGAATAGGTGGCGATGTGTTATTTATATATATGTATTCTGGGAAAGAAAAAAGTTTTTGCTTCGTCTAATGCTATCATGTGGTTTACAAGATCGACAGTTTCAATGTTCGACGCGTACCAGTCTTCGGTAAATCTTCTTCTCCCCTGCCTCCACTCGTGCAGCTCGTCTAACTTATCGTCAATTTTTTTGTTTGCGGCTCGAAAGAGAGTCTCTGGGGATCGGAATATTTTTTTCATTCCGCTTATTTCTCGGAGGTGATCCATGAAAATCATTTTGCACGGTGAACGAAATTCTGGCGTTACTGTACACAAGTCTATGAGTTTAGTTACATCCCCGTCGAACGTGAACGTAAATATTTTGTGCAACACTTCGGGAGGAAGTTGAGTTAGACAAGTTGTCATATTTTTCATGGAATGTTATTTATATATATATTTTCCGGGGGTGGGTGTCTGTGATTAAACAAATTCTATTACGTGCTTTGTTTTCTTACCAAGAAGTTCCTTTGTCCCCTTGTACACGATTCGAGTTTTGTTCTCGATTAAAATAGATAGCTTCTCGTCGGATAACATGTTAGCGTATCGATCTGGTAAAAATAGACTGTATTGTCCGTTGAGCAACAGACGCACTTTGGGACCATACTGGGTAGAAACAATTGAACCGGAAGTTATCGTCTAAGGTTTGTCGACTTCCAATTCCTGAATTTTTACATACTCGACTGACAAATTTAGCATTTGTTTTAATGCTTGAAGATCACTCATTTTTTCAGTCGTCATATCGAAGAGAAATTTCAGGGTGTGTGTTACAGAATTTTAATTTTTCACAATGTGTGTTATTTATATATACCGAAGAATTTTTTTTTGATCTCGTAGATTTTTTTCACGATGTGTGTTATTTATATATCAAGTTTTATTTGTTTTGACTTGTACATTTTTTTGGCACGTACATTTTTTTTGTCTTGTACATTTTCTTTTGTCTCGTATCTTTTTTGACACGTACGTTAAGGCAACTTTTTTTTTCTGACGATGATAATTTTTCCACGTCAACTTTTTTTTGACAACAATTTTTTTTTTGACACTAATTTTTTTTTACGATAAGGCAAGGCAACTTTTTTCTCACAATGATAATTTTTCCACGTCAACTTTTTTTGACGAGACATTTTTTTTGACGATAAATTTTTTTGACGATAAAATTTTTTTACGATAAGGCAATTTTTTTTCTGACGATGTCCACGTCAACTTTTTTTTTGACGAGACAATTTTTTTTTCTGACGATGCCACGTCAACTTTTTTTTACGATAAAATTTTTTTACGATAAGACAACATTTTTCTGACGATGTTCATGGCAACTTTTTTTTGACATGTACATTTTTTTGACACGTATATTTTTTTTGACACGTATATTATTATTTTTTTACAGTGTGTGTAAGAGGAAGAAAACTCGTGCTTCGGAAAACGAGATGATGTGCGTTATGATATCTGCCATCTTCTGTTCAGACTTGCACCAATCATCCGTGTCCATCTTGTCGTTTAATTTTTTTCCTGCGGCCGAAAGAAGAGTGCCGAGATCACCGCACCTCAGGCTGCTGATCTCCCGAAGATGGTCCTTGAGAACCATTTCACAAGAGGTGCGAAATTCCGGCGTCGTTCTTGCTATGATTACAAGTTTATGTACATCTTCACAATCTCCGTTTACTGCGTGTTTGAATATTTTACATAGTAGCTCGGGCGGCAAATCAGTTATACGAGACATGTTGTTATTTTTTTTACTCTATGTTATTTATATACCCCACCCAAGTTTTTGTTTCGTGTTCATGGCGATGGTGGTGCCCAGTGCGGCGACCCGTTCACCCAGCGATGCGTCTCTGCTGACGAATCTTTCGAAAGCGCCATGTTCCAATTTCTTGTCTGCTTCGTAACGTGCATCCAGATCGGTGCGAGTGGTGATCTTTGCATGCCGCGTCCAACGGATTCACACCCTTGTCTCCTCTCTCCAATCTTTTCTCGAGTTTGGTACCCGGTCCGCAGTACTGGTAGCCAGGTAAATGCATCTCGAAATGTAATTTGTTGATGATGTCGTTCACGAGTCCCTTTCCTTCGGCCACGTTCCAGAATCTCGGAAGCAGCGTGTTGATAATTTTAATGAGATAGCCGATGCCCTTGTCGTCGTTCACGATGAAGTTGGAAAGTTTCGTGCTGATCATGTCCACGATGCCAACCTTCTCGTTGTAAAAATTACGATTACCTGCATTCTCTTCGCCGGCTATCACCAACAATCGGTCCACGAGCTTCCTCACGTCGTCAACCCAAACAAATTCTTTGGGTAACGTGTTGTAGCGTTTGACGCCGCTTCCACTCTTCACCTCGTTCCAAATCGGTTTGATGAGATTCCTGTACTTCTCACCGCTGCTCGGTTTCACCCTATTCTGCGAGGCGTCGTTGTTCTGGTACATGGCATCCGTCATGATTAGAATTTCCCTGTAACTCTGGTAATCTTCGTCGGTGTAATTTTTCGGCTGCTTTTTGGCAACGAGTTCCCTCAGTCCCACCGTACCCGGATACCTAGTCCAACTGTTCTTCTCGCCTAAATTAACTTTAATGTCGTTGCCTTCGAAGGTCACCTTCGATTTCCCAATCTTCCAAACCACACCCTCGTTGGTTTCCATGCTCGGATACAATCCGAACACTTCATCCTTGTCGAATTTTCCCGTGCTCAGGTAGTCTCGTGCCAAAGGTCCCAACTCGATTTTATCCGAAGACCACGTGCTGCTTATGGCTCGACGTCGTGGTACGTCCTTCAGTTCGAACGGCGTCGAAGGAATGCTCGAAATGGGCGTGGGTACAATGTAACTTTTAGCTGCGAGTGGTACGAGTTCGTTGATCAAATTTTTATTTTGTTCCGTGACGCCTTTAATTTCTTTACCTAGATCGCTGATGGCATCGATCACAGGTTGATCTTGACGTTTCTTCTCTTCGTAGAATCCGCGATTCTCAGATTTCCAAACTTTGAAGCGTTTCGCGAGGTAATCGCGAAGCTTAAGATTTTCGTCTTCGATTTTTCGTTTCGTCATAACGTTATTTATACACGTCGTTTCTCACAACGTTGCGACGTTTAGAAAGTCGTTGATTTTGTTTCTGTATTTTCCGTCGTTGGGTTTCCTCGTCATGTCGATCGTCGCGAATCCGAAATCGTCACTGTTCCAGCAAGAAGAGCAGCAGCGTTCCGAAAATTTATTGTAGTTCATGTCTCCGCCTACGTAGTCATCGTACGCGTGCTTGAGGTTGGTGTGATCTTGACGAAACAAACATATGAAATTAGCGTTGTCGCGTAGTAACTGTTTTGGAATTTTGGAAAACGTTTGAGCTAGGTAAAAGCAATCCATTCCTTTGTGACGACCTTGCGTGAAAAAGTTACGAATTTCATTTTGGTTTTCCAGGATCATGTCGTCGAACGCAACAACTGAATTTTCACGACAATCGTCGAGTGGTTTTATTTCCGAAGCGAACGTTGCAATGTCCAGACCATCGTACAGTTTCATCAGTTGCTGGTATTTGGATTGCTCCACACTTTTCGAGAACACGTACAGGTGCCTGTTCTTCCAATCTAACCAATTAGGTGCGAGGAGAAAATTGTCCACGAGCAGTGTCGTTTTCCCACACCCTGAAGGACCTACGATTAGACAGCGGATGCTGTCGGGAAGCAACTCGCCGTTCTTTTTTTCGTTTGACTTTCCGAATCCGGTAGACGCTTCACCACGTTCCACGTACTCACAAGATCACCTCCTTCGCGTCGATCCAACTCTTTTCCGGAAGTCCCAGTCATTTGACAAACAGTTTGTCACCTTTCCTACGCAATACTTTCTCGATGAGGTACGTGTCGGGGTGTTTCGTTTTAGAGAGTTCCTCATCGTAAAATCTTCCTCTCAAAATCTCGCCGCTACTATCTTTTATTATATACGTGTGTCGGTTTCCGGGTAAAACTCGAACCACCGTAAAATGTTCCGTGCTCCAATTTTTGGTGAATCCCTTCTCGAAGGTGCGTTTGAATTTGCTGATTCTCAGCTGGTCTCCAATTTTGAATTTTGATTTCTTGGTAGTCGTGGGAGTGTACTTTGGACAGTAAACTGTAGAAATTAAACGCTGCTCGTCAGATTTCGTAACGTCAGCTGGCTTCATGCCTATCGTTCTGTGCACCGTATCATTATAGGTGTCGACGAGTTCCGGCAGGATGTCGACCCATTTGTAATTTCCCCGAAGCGTGAATCGTTTCCAGATGTGTGTTTTCAAGGTTCGATTAAATCTTTCCACGATGCTGGCTTTGATGTGACTGAAAGTAGAATAATGTCGAATGTCATGTTTTTGAATAAACTTTTGGAATACGGCGTTATAAAATTCTTTACCCTTGTCCGTTTGCAAAATCCCAGGTCGTCTGTCGCTTTCGCGAAAAATTAATTTGAATGCTTCCGTGACGCATGTTCCCGTTCTGGCTTTCAAAGGTAGAGCCCATGCGAATTTCGAAAACGTGTCTATGACTGTGAGGAGGTACTTGTTGCCCTTGTTCAATTTATGTACATTTTTCAAATTGCCGCTGCTCATCTCCACGAGGTCACTTTGCCAGAGGTCGTCGATGCCCTTGGTTACCACCGCCAAACGTTCGTAGTTGCGGCGTGCAGGTTTATGCAATTCTTCGACGATGGCTTGCCTAGACATTTTTTTAGAGATTACGTTTTAAAAGAAGCACGAACGTGAGTCTCCTGTAAATCGATTAAATCGTTCCTCAACTTTTTAAGTCGAACGTCCAGCATGAGAATCTCTTCTGCGTGGTCTACACGCTTGGTGTGGCCGAAAATGTCGTTAGGCATTTTTTTAACGGTTATTTATTAAAGGATAGACGATTCGTAATTCTACGAAGAGAGGAATGAGTTTGTCGTAATCTCCCAGGAGTTGAACGTAAAGATAATCGCCTGCAGACACATCGTACGCCATGTCAGAAAGCACTTTGTCGTGCTTCATTCGAAAAATGATCTTGCCGGTAGAAATTTTGATTTTTCGCCCTTCGTTCTCCGGATTCACGGTGATCCGAAGTTTCCTATCGATCGGAATTTCGTAAAAATGTAAATTGTTGTTGAAGACATAAAATGTCTTGCCGATTTCATCGTCCAATTTTGTCCAAATGCTGTTAAGGTGAACGATCAGTAGACCGTTGAGTTTAGTTAACACGGAAGGTAAGAGGTAATTGGAATTTGGTGGTGCAGTTTCCATGATGGTCTGCTTTCTGTATCCGAACAAGTTCATAGGCATGGTTATTTTTTTTATTTTTGTACGTGCAAGATTTTTTGTCATTTTCAAATTTTTTGGTTTGATGTTAGGTTCACTTTTTTTTCAAATTTTTGGTTTGATATTTGGTTCACTTTTTTTGTCATTTTCAATGTTTTTTTTGGTTTCATGTTAGGTTCACTTTTTTATGGACATTTGTAACATTTTTTTCCATCACTCAAACGATTGTGTCCCCATGGGAGTGTGTGGATTCCACATTGGAGAACGCACCTCTTGTCGTCGTTGGGATCCAGGGCAATCTTCCTCACCTCGTTTGGGTTCAACACATGGTCGATGCTCTGGATGCGCTGTTCTGCTCTTAGAACCGACGACCTGGTCTTGAGGCAATCCACGAAGTCCTCGAATGTGAGATGCTCCCGAACCACCTGTCTGCCGACACCCTTGGCCTTCTTGGTAACGCTGCCCTCGGCTTTGATGGCATAGGCCTTGGTGCGAAGACCTGCAAACTCAAGAATCACGTCTCCGTCCTTCTCATCTTTAAGTCTGCCAGGCACCTTCTTGTTGCGGGCCAGGATACCGTACTTGTTGTGCTGGAGATAGCCCGAGGTGTCGAAGAGGTTAACCAAAGATGGAACTGTGGCTATATCCCTGTATGCGTCGGCTGAGCGGACGTGGTACACCAAGCTGTCCGTGTCCGTGTAGAGAAGCGAGATGTTGTGGCCGTAGTGTGGAAGTAATATGTCGTAGTACGTCTCGAACATGTGTAGCTTGCTCATATCCAGAACCGTGGCTCCAACGTAGATGGGCTTGGTGAGTCTCACCTCACCTTGCTTCATGTGAATCAGAGCCAGCTGCTCGTTGTAGATTGTTCGAGACTTGAACAATGGACTCGCGACAAGCTGACGGCATCGCTCGTTCCTCGTCACCAATTTTATGTCCACGCGATTCCGTACATTCTCCATGGTCTTGCCAAACACCGCATTATTCATGAGCTTGAAGAAATCCTTATCAAGCTCGGACGTGGCTGCGGTGCGGTGTTTAGTGTTGACTTCAATATATGGACGCAACCACGGAGAATGCTCGAACTTGAGGATGCGGTGAACTGCGTGGACCGTGACCCCTCGCTGCATCAACCACCGGAGATTCTGGTAGCGCAGGACGTAATTCTTCTTGGGTTCGAAATCCATGACGAGCTTCGTCTGGTTGGAATCGGGTGGACACTTGAACTCAGGTGCAGGGGGAAGATCGCAGAACAAATCCTGCAGCTTCTCTTAGAACTCAAGGTCCACCTCGGCAAAAAATCCGCATTCCACATCGTCGAAACCTTCAACGTCAAATTTGGAAGGATCTGCCCACTCGAACCCTCTAAAGGGGAGTGGCTGCATCATGGAGTGCCCGTACAAGTTATTCACGTCCGTGTGCATGATGTAGCTCGACGGTTGGGAGGAGTCGTAGCCAGTAGCCATGTGATGGTTTTTGGGGCGCGCGTGCCGTTGCGATACCTGGACCATGCCACCCCGGATAGCGCGTTCCACAAACAGCACCATGTCATAATCGGAAAGAAGCTCCAGCTTGATTCTCGTCACCAGAAACATGGCTGACCACGCCAGTCCGGGGAGACTATAGAAGTAGGCGGGATTCAGCTGGTAGATCTTCATTGCGGTCGCACGGAACGTCTGGAACACGTCGGCGAGGAGCGTCACATCAAGTTTGAGGTAGGTGTCGTGGTAGTCCCCGAGAGTTCGACAACCCAGATCGCGCCACATGGACTGGGCATGGTGATATTCTTCGTCGGTGATGTTCGAGCCTCGTAGCTGACTGTTGAACTTCGCCTGGGGAGGTAGCGACGTCTCCGCGAACTTGGCAGGGTCTGTGACGTATTCGTAGGGGTAGACCCCCTTACGCCTGAAGAGACCGGCGTCCAAGTTCGGAAAGTTTGCAGAGGTGATGAGTATTTGCTCGCCGCTAAGCTTCCCCGCGAGAGCATCGAGGCTTGCCGGGAGGAATCTCAGGGAGTTGAGGAAGCGAAGCTCGACGGTAGAGAGTGATCCCGGGATTGACACTCGTTTGCTCACACTGATGTGACGCTCCTCGTTCTGGGCGAGAACGTTGATTCCCTCGTTGTCGTACCCAAGATGCTTGATCAGGTGGTGAAAGTCGTACCCCGAGCCGTTGCGGAAGAAGATCGGGATAAATCGCGGGTCCCGGGCCATGAGGTTGCATCCGTTGCACCAAGGACCAACGTACCTACCGTTAAAGTGATCGTGGTGTTGGACTTTACGGTTGTTGGCGGTGTACTCCTTGACGCAGACAGGGCAAACGATGGCCTCGTCGTGTCTACGTTGATCGTCGGAGGACAGTGGGAGCATAGACTTGGGGGCCAACAGTACCTTCCCTATCTCGATGGCCTCGACAACCATCCTCTCGAGGAAGTGTTTGGCTGCGTCGGGACCACGGTACACGTAGGGCTCGGGGGCGATGTGTTGGTCTCGTCGCACAAAAACATATGCGAAACTGGATGCCTCGTGGAGTTGGTAAGGGGTAGTGGAGGAAACTTCGGGATCGGGATCGCAATTGGACAAAGGTTTGAGGAAGGCCTCGAAATCCGCGATGTTGATAGCGGGGTGCTCTACCATGGCACCGTGTATGTGGAAACGCTCCACGGTGCCAGGTTTGGGCAAGACTGCCACCCCCGGTTCGTTGGCATTGCAATAAAGTTTCTGGCGAGCGAGCTTCTCGACAGCGATGTTGGGACCTCTGATGCGCTGGTAATCCTGCTGTTCTCGATTATCAAAAGTTGACAAGCACCTGCGACAAACTTCTATGTGGGTTTTGTCTTTGCTCCGTTGGCTCGAAACAAGTCTAGAGAGGGAACGGATGAGGGTGTAATGGTGATGGGTCTCGTCCTTGATGAGCAGAAGGTGAATTTCCTGCGCACCATCGTCGTCTACGTCGCTCACCCGGATAGGGTACACCACATTTTTGTCAGTGAGGCCATAAACGTTGATGGCCAACCGAGGGTTGTGTGTACGGGCCTCGAACTTGCGAATGTCCGGGACCTCCTCCGGGTAGTCGATCCCAGCCATCGCATCTTCCAGCTCTGGCTCGTAGGGTAGGTAGTGGGTAACGCGTTTTGGTTGGTTTTTCCAGTGAACAGGGTGCATCGCTGCAAGCACCGACCAGAGAAAGCACTTGGCGTCACTGTTCTGAATGTTCAGGACGGCCTTCTTTGCCGCAATGACAGGTGGTAAGGGGACGTAGCTGGAGGCGGAGAGAGGCACAAACTTGCAAAGTTTGACGCACAGTTCGTGAGGCTCGCCGCACAGCGAACCCCCGAGCCCTTAGCTTGATGTTCCTCCTGCTTTGCCACCAGCTCATCTGCAAACTTGTTACAAACTTAAAACAACAAATCCAACCCAGAGTATCGACAAATTCAAAAATATAAAGTTTCCCACTGTACACTTGTATAATTTAAAACACCAAGTTGGTACCCGGCGGATCCCACTGTAGGTCCAGTTTCGATTAGCCATACCGTGCATAAAGTAGACTTAAAACAAAACAAATCCAACCCAGAGTATCAAAAAATTAAAAAAAGATAAAGTTTCCCCCCCTGTACACTTGTATAATTTTAAACTCCAAGTTCGATACCCGGCGGAGGTTGTTCGGATCCCACTGTAGGTCCAGTCTCGATTAGCCTTACTGTGTATAAAGTAGACTTAAAACAACAAATGCAACCCAGAGTATCAACAAATTCAAAAAGACAAAGTTTCTTCCTGTGCACATGTATAATTCGGATCCCACTGTAGGTCCAGTCCAGTGCATAAAATAGACTTAAAACAACAAATCCAACCCAGAGTATCAACAAATTCAAAAAGATAAAGTTTCCCACTGTACACTTGTATAATTTAAAACACCAAGTTCGATACCCGGCGGATCCTACTGTAGGTCCAGTTTCGTTTAGCCTTACCGTGCATAAAGTAGACTTAAAACAAAACAAATGCAACCCAGAGTACACGCGTCAATACCATCCACCATGAGTAAACTAACATGATCATGATCATCGTCCCCTCCCCCTCCCTCCGATTGTTACCTCGCTTTTATGTTATTCGCGATGAAGAATAGTTTTTTCAAGCGCACGTTATGTATGCTCATATTTTTGTTTTAGCGTAATTTCGTTGTTTAATCAAAACAACACTTCCTATTCACTAACGCCACTCGCAATTATTATTATTAACACACACACACATGCAAGAGAAATAACAAGAAACAAAACTTACCTACAAAAAAGCTGCTAGCAATTTAACACACACAAAACGGTAGTATAATCGCGTACAGTTGCAAAAACGTTACTCTTCTGTACAGAACCTTTCACACTACTGTGTTTGATCTGACCTACATCGACACCACAGAAACGAAAGTCATCTCTCCCCCACCCGTCGTCACATCCGATTGCGATGACAATATAAGCAAAACTAGGTCGTCTCAGTATTGCCAACTCACTAGGCCGTATCTGTGTTGCCTCTGAGTTTCGAGGCAACTCGAACTGGACGGCATCGAAGTGGTGCGTTACCTTTTCGGGAACCTCTCCTCGTACACGTTGAAGTACGTTTCGTTGTATTTCAATTTGGGAGAGAAAATGATGCCCGAGGGCGAAACCGTGCAGACGCTCTACGAGAAAATCAAGATAGACGAGCTGCTGCAATACAACGTCCAGGATTCGATGCTTGTCCGGGACGCGTGTTTCTAAAAAACGGGCTCGTGCAAACGATCGTCTCCACGTGCTGCCAGAGCGTGTTGCGTGCGGACCAGGTTCGAGGGCACCAACTCAACTTGCATATCTCGCATTACTATTTTAGCGAAGCGTTGCAGAACAAGCGATGCTTGTGTTTCCCACGGCAACATCTCGAGTACCACCACAAGCTGGTCGGGGGGTTACGTGCACCGTAACCCTCACATGAACATGGCGCTCAAGAACAGGACCGAGAACGAGATTATTTTGGTGCTGGATTTCACGTCACTTTACCCGAGCGTCATGGTTGCAGCTGGACTCTCCTCTTTTAACGTGAACTTGGAATGGCGCGAATTCCACGCCGGAACGTCCGTTCCGCCGGGTGCGGAAGTCGATGTTTATCGCGGCAGTACGAATCCCCAACCGGCTGCACGGAAGCGGATCTCCACGTGTATTTCTCGCCCGACACGCTCAATGTCACGTGCATTCGCAAGATTATGGCTTTGCGTAAAAAAATCAAGGAAGTCAAGAACTGCGAGAAGACCTTGCCGCCGGGCAAACTGCTCGAAATGGACGCGAAACAGAACACGGCGAAGTTGATGATGAACAGCATGTACGATCAGATGTACGAGCTAAAAGACATTCCCGAAGAGATTCGCGCTCACGTGAACCAACCTTACGTTCGCAGGCCGTACGGGAAAACGTGGGGTTCGTTCGTTTCGAAGAACCCTCAGCTTGTGCTTCTCTAGTTACTTTTCTGTCACGAAGTTTGAGAAAAAAAAGAAACACGTGAAACTCTACAGAGGTGTGGTTATCTATAACCGCAGCCGTTAGAGAACCTTTTTTTTGGTTGGGCACCACGCACTTCTGGCGGGGTTTAAGGGGGCAGGAATCCTAAAAAAAAACAATTATTATTTTTGTTTGTTTGCTTGCATCTCAATACAGGCACGCGCGCATATGTGTGTGTGCGACAGAGAGGTTTACAAAGTTCACGATATATAAACATTGCCCCCGGGACTTGGAAAATTACGATAAGGTGCATTCATCCTTCAAGGATGAGAGAGTGCATTTACTGATCACGCTGGGTCAGCGCAATAAATGAGGCGCGGAACGTGGAGAGAAAGTGAGTTTTTGAGGTGTTTTGGTGCGATTTTCTACGCTGTGAAACATCGTCAGCGCAATAAATGAGGCGCTGAACGTGGAGAGAAGGTGAGTTTTTTTTTGAGATTTTGGTGATCCTCACTTAATCAAAGTGAGTTTTTGAAGTTTTGGTGCTGTTTTCTACGCTGTGAAACATCGTCAGCGCAATAAATGAGGCGCGGAACGTGGAGAGAAAGTACGTTTTGAGGTTTTTTTGTTCCTCATTTAATGTCCGTGAACCCGGCACCTGCACTACTGGCAAGTAAGTGAAAAATTAAACTAAATTCAGAAAAGTGTAATACCATGGTACTTGGATATGTGGGATCTCAAAACCAAGCACGCTTAAAGCTATTCGGTACCGACAAACCGGCTGCAAAAAATGTATGATACCTGGGGGTCCAAATTGACTCCCTTCTCACTTTTGGCCCCCACATAGATATAGTGTGCACACGAGCAAGGAAAAAAAATTGGATATTTAAATCCAAGGCTTCGATCCCCGGTTTTGGCTATGAATTCAAAATTACATCTTACATAATGATGGTCCGTCCCATTCTTACCTATGCAGGTGCTGTATGGATTCAGGCAGCAAATACTCACCTGGCCAAAATTCAAAGACTTCAAAACCGAGTGCTTCGTGCAATAGGTAGCTACCCGCGATTAACAACAACAGTGCAATTAAAATAAGATTTGGAAATGCCATACATTATCGAGGTACTTAGACACAATAGGAACAAATTATGGGACAAATTGGTCACTCATCAAAATCCTCTCATTAAACAAATTGGGGCCATCAAAAATAAATATGATAGAGGTCAAAATAGGTTTACCACTGCGCTTAAATTAATAAAAATAATGGGCTTCGTACCAAGTACGGCTTAGAACGTATAGAATACCTCTACTAATATGAATGTGAAACATGTAAATATAATGCAAAACGCAATACACCCTTGCACGAATGTAGCTGTAAGGGGTCGCATATTATATCTCACTTAATGTCCACTATTGTGGAAAATTATTTGATGTAGGGCAATTAATTGCAAAATTCTGACCAACGACGAAGCCTTTATGCCTGCAGTCGTCTGTAGAAACCACAGAAAATCTCAGTCCGGAAACCAGTGCATCAGCTTAAATTACGGCGTAATCTCGTTCTGACTTTGTAATCGTTATTGGGCTTAGATTTGAAAGCACAACTGATGCTTGGCCTCTTTTTGAGTAAGTGTTTCATCCGTCTCTTCTCCTCCGTCCTAATGTATGTTGGCGGATATCACCTCACGCAAAAAGTGTATAGTCTTAAAGAGTATGACGTTGCATAAACGTTTACTATACAGTAGGAAACACATGATGATTACAATGACAGAAATATATTAATGTACTCTTAAATTAGAATATAAGCAAGTATTTAATGAAATAACTTTTAGAGGGCGATCCAATCTCAACATTTTCCCTTCCATGATTCCCCTCAGATATAAATTGCATTCTTGAAGGTCATTGATGCTAGGTCCACAGTCAGCATATCTCCTGCGAGTTTGACAAGTATCTTGCGATTTGTCTATTAAGTACCGAGTGCCCTCTACTGTCGGTTCTCACTCTTGATTTTAGACACGACTGACCTGACGTCTTCGAGCAAAATAAAATGGTACTATTTATGCTTTTCCTATTCTGTAAATGAATCATCATGTTATCGTATGTATGGATACAACAGATGGTGTATGGGGATGTTCCTTGGCTCACTAAATCACTCACTCACCCGATCTAAATTCCACAAATTCGAAACCATCAACATACGCACTGAACTTGATATAAACAAACAGTGGCGTGAAGATGAACGGTGCAAAAAATTCTAACCTATAACACACCGACTGTGCTACAGTCTTTCTAAACGGAAATATATATCGGCCTTTCGTGTACAAGATTCTGAAACATATAGTGACGTTATGAGCTAGGAACATTGTAGCTATTATTATATACTCTGTCCCGGTAATCTCGGGAGCGAGTTAACCAATGCAAGTCTCTCCTAAGGTAGGGACTCGAGAATGCTCGACCAATAAACGTGTGAGAGGGAAAAGGAGAATAGCAAGAAAATTGGAAATTAAATTCATGTTTGAAATCTTTAGTGATAATTATTCTAAAGGTAAAAGGTAAAAATAATGTATGTGCATTAATCATGCCGTGAAGGTACTCTCCGCAACATCTTAATTGACCGGCCCGAAAAATTTCGAATTCGCGAATTCGTAAGCTTAGCAATATAGCACTTCGAGTACAGGTGAGAGTAGCTAACATTGAGTTGGTCCTCCAATATACGAAAATTGCTGCGGTTTTCAATTTCGCAATTCCATGAACTCAGGAACTATAAACCGCTATTTTAATACACAATCGAACAGAAATAGTAAATTTGAAATAGAACCTTGAGGAATTTATACGATTCTGCTTGCTCGACTTGAAATTAAAGGGGTATGAAACACTAAATACAGTTTATCTACATCTGGAGAGATTCGGCATCAAGTTTGTGTAGAAAGAAGCAAATTTGTGAAAAGTTTAAGCGACATTTTCTTTACAGTTCTCAAGAAATAATGTTTTTCCCCACGAGTCGAGAAAATGTGCTTGGAACACAGGACGGTTGGAGTTTTCATAAACGTCAAAATGTTTATAAGGTATAATGTCATTAAATTATCATAGAGTATTTGAATAGACGCTGCTATCCTTACTTTTCGTCAAGCTTGGAAGTTCCGGGATTCAAATCTCACCCTCTCCTCATTTTTTGTTTCGTGAACATAGAACGTTGATATTAGAATATTTTTAAAAAATGAATCCGATGCGCACTTGAGGTACGTCCCTTGTGGGTTGCAGTTTTCCAGGATTTAAGGTTAAAACACATTTTAGTTATTCTTCATAAGTTTTGTTAACACACACATCATGATTAATTCACAAACCTCATATATGTATTCGTGATGCAAAATTCAAGTCATTTATGTTATGTATTTTTTACGTTCTTGAAAAAACACCTAAAAAATTGATTATTTCAATATACTAAAAAAAATATACAGTTATGTTAAGTAGTGATGTAGTGCATTATTGTAACGATGGAGAGAGTTTTATGAGTTCAAATTGCTAATATAAGTCATTTTATGTCCGTTCCGTCCTAAAGTCTGTTGTGCAGAAAGAAGCAAAATTTGTTAGGAATTTATGTGACAATTTATTTACAATACCTTGTATAACATCGAACGAAGTACGCGTCTAAAACTAATAGTAAACCGCCAATCAACATAAGTATATGGTTATTGCGACTGAGGCTAATGCGATAAAAACTACTAATAAGTATTTATATAGTTAGTGACATACAAAAAATTCAAAACCTCATAATGATCGTTAATTCGTCACTGCTTTGCATCTAAAATGTTTGTCTTATTTCAACAGAAAGTACTAGTATCAGATCTAATAAACTTTCCCAACTAACTTTCCAATATTCGGAACCATCACAGACTTAGCTCTATGTAACTTGATCCCGCGCATTCCACGTGGCATGTGACTTCTTCCTATCATCGAAATAACTTGCTCTTATTATTTTGCCACCTCGTGAAACACAGAGACCAATGTTAACTTCTTAGCACGGAGGATAAACTTTACACCCAACGATATACTCCTGAAAAAATTCTGCCTAGGTAGAGAATCGAACTTATGACCTACCTCGTCACAATCAAGCACGCTACCTTTCCTCCAGGTTGCTCATTTCAAAATTTGCTACCAGTTTGAAAAAGCCAATTCACATATAATGTCATGTATATAATTTCCTCATGACAATTTTTATGAAGAAATCAATTTTTTAAAAAAACGAGAAACGCGAAAGGGAAAATTTATGTTGGTATTTTCTGATATTTTGTAAATTTTTAAATATTTCTGGTTTTAGTGAGGAATCGTTTAGTTATAAAGAATTCTATGTTTTTTTTAAAGTAGGGACAGGAGAGAGAAAAGGAATCATTTGAACCTGACCACGGTTGCCAAGAGACTTCAGGTTTTTTCCAAAGACTGTAAGAAAAGAGAGAGGAAAGGGATATTGAACGTATGAAATTTTAAATATGTTTGAAATTCGAACATTGAAAAACCTTGGAAGTGCATCCTAATGAACCTGAAACTACGAAAAACATATTTCATGGTGGAAAACTGCAAGTCATTTTCGAAATATGAACATGAATTTCTTTCTGCATTATAAAGTGGATATATGGGACGATATGATCCCTCAGCAAGCAAAATTTAAGTAAGACGCCTCCTTCCTCCAACATTGTCAATGGTTATAAATATAAATTAAGTTCTCGAATCATTTTTTTGCCCTTAAAAACAATGCTGAACTTTATGAAATTTCAGATTCCCTTCAGTTAGAGCCTGAAAGCTCTTTCTATATTGCATTGTTGTTTTGTATTTTTCAGCCTATCTTGGTTTTAGTTTATTTTCCAGTATTTTTAACAGTTTTTGTTGCATTTTTTATTATTATCGAGGTTTATTTTTCTCCTTCTCTGTTGTTTTGTGCATTCTAAATGGATTGGATTGAAAACGTACATATTTAAATTCCCTGACATGGTTCTTTAAGCAAATTCACTATGAATTGAAAATACGGTCAATGGAAAAACACATTATTGTTCTTAACTGACATGTTTATAAATGCTAAATAATTATTTGTGTGAAGACTGCTTTGAGGTTCTCTTTTCTGAACACTATTATCATTATCGCTATAATCTGTAGTTTCAATGTAAAATTAACCACAATATTAAATGATGATATACTCCTGTGTACGCGATGCAGAACTGTATTTTCGGATGCTGGCCGACTACAGTATCGTAAAAGGGCCTCTGAAAAAAAATGATTTTTTGATTTGGTGTTTTACGTCCACTTTATGCACAGTAAAGCTGATCGGGACTGGACCTGCAGTTTAAAGTGGAAACCGAAACACTATGTGCCTCCACTGAAAAGGAGGTGAATGATTTATAAAGAAAAACCTTCAGGTATATTTGGTATAACTTTGAAGTAAACAAAGGAACTACATTATCAAATAGTTGATCTTTTCCCATTTTCTTCAATACTTTGAACCATCAAACAAAAGGCTTCATCGACGTATTAGACTACTATCTTGTAATATATGAAAAAAATCAAGGTTTTATTTTTACATTGACAATTATTTTATAATATTTTTTTATCATTTTTAGATTTTCTTTACGTCATCTCTTGATTTCTATTTAGGTCATCACCTTCCGAGTCCTAGTCATAATGATCAATCATACCAGCATTCCACAGCTATCCTAAAGACTAGAGCAAACACCTAAAACTTTCCACTTAACACTGCACTACACGACAACAGAAATGTGTATGTATTCATACATCGAACCGAACACATAAAATAAGTGAACCGTGTGGTGTAGGGGATCGTGTTTCTTTCGGAATGTGAGGTCGTGGATTCAATCCTACTTCTTTGCAAAATCTTTTTCGGAGAGAAAAAGGCTTTGGACGAAAATGCTTATCTACGTTTTTTGAATATTTCCTTCGATATTTATACGATTTGCGTCCAGCATTTGCGGATGCACAAACATGCGATGTAAAGTCTGAGGTTGTTAGTTTGAAGCGTTGAATACAGCATAATATTTGTGGTTGTATCATTTGAAAATCCAACGTATATTTTAGGTCCGCAGTAAAGAGCCCAAACAGAGAACATCGTATTTGTGTGTATGTGTATGATGGTATGTGTGTGTGTGTTGTTGTTGTTGTTGTTCTTCTTGTTGTTTTCTTAAGTCTACTTTATACACAGATAGGCTAATAGTGACTGGACCTACAGTTTAATTAGGACTCCGAACCACTGTGCAAAGATCCTCCACCTGATACAAAACCCGGGACACATTGGTTACAACAGCCTGTTTAAGAAAATACGTTTATGACATTTAGATATTTAATGTGTGTTAACATAACGTTTGGCAGCTGAATGAATAGAAAGGTCTTGCCAAAAATTCTGTCAATCATTGAAAAAATAAGAAGTTGAGAAGAATCATTCCCGAGATATCCATCGCACAACTATTTACAGTGATTTCATTTAATCTTATATTACATTATTACAACACTTCGTACTCTGTAAATAACAATAAGAAATAGAATCAGGAGTGGGTGAGGTTTGAACCTACGATGTTTCGTCCTTGACGAAAAAAAAAATATGACAAGACGGGCGTCTAACCAAATGCTTCAGGAAATTAGTATCTTTAAACGTTGATAAGCAAGGCGATCTAAGTTGAAAGAACTTTTTGCTGGAGTTCCGAACCAGTTTTCTCCACAGATCGTCCGGTATTGTGCAATTTACCTTTACTGTAATTTTGCCTAAAATCGAGATAAATTCGCTTCATTGCGTTCAAATGTGATGTCAATTCTTTCCAGCTGGTGGAGAACCAGATCAGTTTTTCCAAATGCACATAAATTTCCTATTTTCTATTTCAGAACGAATATTCGTAAATCGTTATGAACATTCGTATTTCCAATTTACGATTTTTGTTAAATTTCGTATTTTATTACTGATTTAGGGTTCCTAACTTCATGGAATGTGAAAGAATGAAATAAATTCATTGAGTTGGATACTATTTGTGGAATCTGAAGCGCTGTGTTGCCAAATTTATAAATTGCGGACATTGAATATTTTCAGGGCGGTCAATTAAAAAGTTGATAAGGGATAGAGGTGGCGCTCTGTCATGATGGAAAGTCCACAAGGTGAATGCAAGGGTCCCTGAAAACTCTCCCTTCTGTCGCAGGGAAGAAGTGAAGGAAGGTTCTTTTTATCACAAAACAAACAATACTTCATAAACTTTAAAATATTTTTTGACATCTTCTGAAGTCTAAAATTAACCACTAAACTATATCTTTAGAGCATGGTTTATTTTGGTAAGTCGTTAAATTCACACTTTGAAGTGAAAAGTATTATTTAATAATTAGGCTATTATGAGTCCCTCCTATTGCATCAACCTAGCGTGCGGCATTCTTCTGTGCTTTTTGTGGGTCATGTGTAGATATCTCGGTGGTCGAGCGTATTGTGTAGTATATTGGCAATGGGCAACCTAGTTATTCCCAGTTCGCGTGTGTGCGCGGACGAAGTGTAGCGTGATGTGCCGTGCCGTACTCTATGATTACAGCGAGTGAGAAACGAGAAGCCTCTGAATAACGATGGAGTAACCAATCTTGGACAAATTTCAGTGAGTAAATTGAGAGAAAATATAGTAAGAAATTCAGCATGAATGAAGAAAATACAAACCTAGTATGTTTTGCAAAAGGAACCATAAAGCCAGTGCTATAGAAAATCACGAATTTATTTATGGTCAATTCAAATTAATTAAGATGAGATTTCAGCCATTCAGATGGGAACAAATGATTGCTGCGTTTATCTGAAATTAATGAGAAATACAACAATGCTGAGAATACTTGAATAAAATACAGGAAAAATATAATTTTATTACGTCACATTAAGTGATGCAGGAAGAAAAGGTATATCGTTGCGTGTGTTAAATATAACGCTAGAATTGCCAGATAGACAAGTTAGATTAAAACTAAGTGAATATGGAAACATTAAAAAGATAATTGACGAGAAATGGAGAGACAAATTCGGATGCAGAGTGTCTAATGGGGTTAGGTTAGTAAAACTGTCTCTCAAAATATCAATACCATCCTTAGTAACAGTAGGATACTATAAAGCATATGTCATATACAATGTTCAAACCCCTACGTACGAGAAATGCGGAAGTAATGAACATTTGCATTCGAACTGTATGTTATCGAAAACAACAGTGCTAAATGTTCCGTTCTGAAAGAACAGACCATATAGTGCAGGGGTAAATCCAACAGCAGATGAACAAAAGGAAGAGATATCAGTGAATATCATACTGCTGCTGGAAGATAATCAACAGGAAGAGAAGTGGAAAACAAAATCTGGATAAGACCGCTAAAAAAGACAACCAATAGGAAAATATTTAATTACGGTCAAGGATTAAGACACGAAGAAGGAACAAGGACAAGAAACTGAGTAACAGGAAAAGAACAAGCAGGATGAAGAAAGTACTGCAGTGAACACAGGACACGTCTTAGGAACGACCCCTCTCACCCCCTTATCCTTAGTGCAAAGTTCGACGAGAACATCCCACGATTAAATGCCAGTAGTATAAAATATGATATTACTGGAACATAAAAGTACGACCCCCTACAAAAAGTAGGACCCCCCTCAGACTGGTTCTGGCTACACTTAAAACTATGTCAAGATGCTTATGTAAGCTTGTTGCCTACAGTGTGCTAGTCCGTCGAATTCAAGATTTTAGTAAATAAAAACCCTCGGGGATTTCCCGTAAAAAGTACGACCCCCCTCAGATTGATTTGGCTACACGTACAAAAGCTTCATCTGTCAGATTGTTGTCCATAGGATCGTAAATAATATGGCCCTCTTGGTATTGTTTTGGCTACACTTAAAACTAGGCCAAGATGCTCATATCAGCTTATTGCTTTTAGTGTAATACTCTGAAAAGTGTGCATAAATACTTGACAGTAAGTTCAGAGTATTGATATGTTAACCCGAATATTTTAATTGGGCACCAGGCTCAACTTGTATATCTAGTACTAAGACAATGCATTATGCATAGGCTTTCTAGAATTGCTCTGTGACTCTTTCGTTTCTTATATCATAAACATATGACTTTTGGCCTATAAGAATAACACTGCATATGGAGTCAGCAGGTGGTGTATCATGGAATTCACAGATTATTTTAAGGTTTGTCCTGTCATTAACTACAACCTGCTTACGTTTTGAGGTGCGGGTGAATAATACATGTCGGTATTGCCAGTAGTGACTCTTTTGTATGTGTGTAGGCCTCGTATAATTTAAGAAAATCATCCTCCTCCGTAGCCGAGCGGGTTAAGGCGTTCACTCATCTTGAGATCCTTCGCCGTGGGACGGCGTAGGTTCGAATCCGGCTATGGTCGGAATTTATTCGGCCTACCTATAGGGCCGGTGGCAACCCACCATCGTAAGGAAATTGGGAAGCTCCGATTGAGTGAGCGTAACCCGGTCAAGAAGACCTACAATAAAGGCTGGGGGTTCCTCTGGCTGATCACCCGTCACCCCAATACTGGTCTAAGACCTCCACGCTATAACAGGTGACGGAGGAACAGTGTGGGAGGGAGACCAGCAGTCGGTAGGTAAGCCAGGGCCCTTCAAGGTCTGTAGCGCTGTGGGTTTAGTTCTTTTATCATCCTTGGACATGTCTAAATTATAACTTTCTCTAGGAAACACCTCGTTTCTGCCGTTTTTAAGATATATGTTGTTGATATTGCAGTTATCGAACTTACTTGAATTTTGTTGCTGGTTGTTGTCTCGACCAGTCTGAAACAGAACCACCACAAAATCTGGGAAGTCATATTGTATACTAGAAAATGAATTCGTAATAGCTACCAGTGGCAGGCTTCTGGACACATTGATATGTATAAAATTGTAAAGGCACCTGTGGATTTTTTAGTATATCTGGTTTGTATTTAGAAGCATAACTGGCTTCGTATTCAACAACCGGGATTCTTAGCTCCATAGCCTGAATAAGACATTTGCCTTCGTCAGGTAGGGTATTAGGCAGAGCCGCCCCAGTAGAGTTTAATGTACTGTACCGCATCAAAGCATTATTATCATTGGCGGCTCTTCGAAATGTGATTCTTAAACCACCCTTCCACATAATGTCTTTGTAATCTGAGAAGAATCCAGGTAACAGGCGCATCGGAAACTGTACAGTTTGGCTCTAGGTTATTATTTTATCGCCAGCCTCAAATCCACCGATTTTGTATTACGAGGCCTCGGTCTTGGATAACTTCAGTGTGGCCAAAGCTGTAGATGTAATTCCAGGATAGTCTACTCTGTTTATGACAATACGATGCTTTCTGATCTCGATTTGAGAAAACAGATGCGGTACAAAATTGTCTACTAGTCTTATATTTGAGTTAGCAGAATAATCTGTGCCGCCGAGCTTGACAACATCAAACTTGATATATAGGTCTGCTCTGTGGGGGTGTATAAAGCCATCCCCTACGTCAAGGTCAACCTCAATCTCTGTGTTGGCCTGATTCAAATTGGTAAAGGTCCAACAGTTCGGAGGGAACGATTGTAGCTCGTAGCTTTCGATATGCTTCATTTTTAGTAAGTATTTTATTTATATATTAATCTCTATGATGGCGGTTGTTTTGGCTCCGGCAATATCAACTAATTCTTCTTTTTTCGTTAGTGACCACCAACTCATTGTAGTCGATTTTATTATGGCACACCGCAAAATATAATGTTGGTGATGGAGTGTATATGATTGGCTCCATGAATTAAGAGTTAGGTTTGAATGTTGCCATGATGCCAGTTTGTTTGTGAGTGCCTATGCCATCTGATTTCGGGATCATACCCTCGGCCACATTACAATGAATATTCAGAGTCTCTGTGGCCAAGAATTTAGGTATATTAACAGCAGTGTGTTTGATGGGTGGTTCAAGTTTTGTGTTGTTCTGGAAGCCTAATAGCTCTGCTATAGTACCCAGATCCACTGTCTCTGTAGCAGACACAATCTCTACTCTGTGAGTGACAGAATTTTGAGTTAAGACAACACCACTAGGTAAGTGAACATTTAAAGTAGATATATTATACTGCCCAGGAGTGATGACAATTTTTTGATCCCCAACTGTGATTGTGTTATTATAGTGTGTAATATTAGGGCTCAAGTACATGCCGTAGAATGATCTAAGAGTTATTGATTTGGGATACATAATATCATCTTGTTTGAGTTTTAAGATTGAATTCTGGCTGGTCAGATGGAATATGCCCATGATGTTTTAGATACCACAGGGCCTTTTAAAAATCTTCAATTGATGGTTTATTTATTTCGGACAGATATCTAAGAAAAGATAAACACAGATGTCCACAATTAATATCTTCAAAATTTTGAATACGATCGTCATTATAATACATATTATGAGATTTTAGTTATTTTACTACATTATTAGGTGGAATCTCCCCAAACGAATCGAACACAAATGCCTCGTTGTTTGAATATTTAAGATAGCAGATCCAGTGTGTGCCCTGATTTTTATAGCTATCCAAATTGACTATGCCACACTCTTTTTTGAGCAATTGTTTTGGTAAAGAATCAGACATGTACACACCTCTAAAATTTTTGACGCCTAGTGGGTCGATTAAAGCTTCAATATCTTGGTTGGTAAGCGGGGCTTGTTTTTTAAAACTTATTTATGACACTTTTAAGACATTTGCCTTGTTTTTCTATGGCCAGATTATGGCGTCCTTGTTCAGCTAATTCGGCCTTATTCTTCTTGGCATCTATTACTGCTTTTGCTATGGCAGCTGATCCCACTGCTAAGCTACCAACTGCACCGTCTGCTGCTAAGATAGCCGGGATACTAAATATAAAGCCACCTACATGTGATTTTTTCTGGATTGCTGTAATTTCTTTAATTAGGCGGTACTAAGTAACATCTTCATAACATGGCCTTTGGCAAGACAAGAGCTTTTCTTTTTGCGCTGTTTTTTTGTTAAAAAACTATTGATAGTACCAAGAGATTTCAGACCTGCATAAGGTATCTGATACATAACACCCTTGGCCTTCATCAAGGTTTATTATATACATATTCTGGGATTACATAGCATAATTAAATGGTTTATATTTAAGTCGTAACACTTATTGCTGGGCTAGTTTATTTAGTCTGTTAAAAACCCAACCCTAGTTTTTGTTTGGTGTTTATAGCTATGGTGGTCCCTAATGCTGTTATTTTTTCACCCAAAGAAGCATCTCTGCTTACTAATCTACCGAATGCAGCCTCTTCTAATTTTTTGTCTGCCACATATCGCTTGTCAAGATCGGTATGTGTGTTGTATGCTATGCCATGGTCTCTACAAGCAGCGTCTAGGTCCCCTCTGTTTAGTCTATGGTCTAGTTTGGTACCGGGACCACAATACTGATAGCCTGGTATGTGTAGCTCAAATAGCAGCTTGTATATGATGTCATTAACCAGCCCCCGACCCTCAGAGATATTCCAAATTTAGGCGGTAGAGTATTAATAATTTTTATAAGATATCCAATGCCCTTAGTGTCGTTGACTATAAAATTAGACAGTTTGGTGGCTATCATGTCCATAATTCCGACTTTTGAAATTGTGGTTACCTGCATTTTTTTCGCCACCTATGACGAGCAGCCTATCTATTAGTTTTCTTACATCGTCAACCCAGACAAATTCTTTAGGCAGGGTGTTGTAATGTTTGATCCCGCTACCTGTCTTGATCTGTGTCCATTTGGGCTTGATTAAGTTGTTGTATTGTTGTTAGGGTCGTTGTTTGGTACAGGGCATCCGATTTTATTAGTATTTCTTTGTAGTGCTCATAGTCTTGATCTGTATAGTCGTCAGGCCGTTTCCGAGTCATCAGTTCCTACAATCCAGGTGTTCCAGGATACTTCACAAAACCGCCTCTTTCTCCAAGATGTGATTCTGAATATACAATCAGATCATCGACCATAAACGTAACTCTAAATTTGCCAATTTTATGTATGATGCTACCGTCACGTTCTGTGCATTTAAACCGAAGACTTCGTCTTTGTTGTCTTTAGGTGTGCTTAAATGTTTTTGAGCAAGAAGGCCCAATTCAATATGATCCTGAATAGCTTCGATTCTTTGAGGGCGAACAGGACTAAGTGTATGAATACTAGAATGGGAGTGATTGGATAATCTAATGTGTTTCGAGCAGCTACCGGCACAAGCTCTGTGATCAAATTTTGGTTCTGCTCTGAAACAGTTTTGATATTTTAACCCAGTTCACTAATAGCATCAATAATAGGCTGTTCTGTGCGCGTGTGTTGTTCATAAAAACCTCGGTTCACTAATTTCCATCCTTTGAACCGTTTTACAAGATAGTCTCTTAATTTAAGATCTTCAATGATTGGTCGTTTCATGGTTGTTTATATACGACTCTACGTCTAGGAAATCGTTGATTTTACTTCTATATTTACCACTATTGGGCTTTCTTGTCATATTAATTGTGTCAAACCCGTAGTTGTCCTGGTTCCAGCACCTACCACAAAACTTAGAAAAATCGTTGTAGCTTAAGTCTGCACCTACATACTCGTCATGTATGTGTTTGAGGTTAGTATGATCTTGACGAAACGCACATATGAAATTGCTGTTGTCTCGTATCAGCTGTTTCGGTATTTTAGAAAAGGTCTGTGCCAGGTAGAAGCAATCAATGTTTTTGTGTCGGCCCTGTGTAAAGAAATTTCGAACCTCGTTTTGATTATCTAGTATAATGTCATCAAACACAACAACAGAGTTATCGAGACAGTCATCGAGTGGCTTAACATCTGATTCAAAAGTGGCTATATCTAGTCCATCGTATAGCTTCATCAGCTGCTGATATTTTAATTGTTCCAAGCTATTAGAAAATACGTACAAGTGCCTGTTTTTCCAGGCTAACCAGTTAGGTGCCAGTAAAAAATTATCAACCAGTAGCGTAGTCGTACCACAACCCGATGGCCCAACAATAAGACAGCGAATATTATCAGGTAGCAGATTGCCATTTTTCTTAGTCTGCTGTTTGCGCTCTGCTAGTCGCTTTATAACATCCAAGGTGTTCATAGTATCACTTTGTCTGCTTTGATCCAGCTGTTTTCTGGATGACCAAGCCATTTGACCAGTAGTTTGTTGCCTTTTTTGCGGATGACTTTTCTATGAGATATGTGTCGGGCTGTCTAGTTTTGCTAAGTTCTTCTTCATAGAGCCGGCCTTTGAGGATTTCGTTGTGATGGTCTTTTATTATATATGAGTTACGGGCCCCGGGTATAACTTGAACCACTGTAAATAATTCAGTGCTCCTGTTTCTAGTAAAGCCTCTTTCGAATATGTTTTTATATTTACTGACCCTTACTTGATCACCTACCTTGTATTTAGGTCTTCTGGTTGTTGGTTGATTTCTCGGACAGTAAACAGTGTTGATCAATTGCTGCTCGTCAGATTTGGTTACATCAGATGGCTTCTTATTAATTGTGGTGTGGACCGAGTTGTTATACTGATCTAGAAGTTCTGGTATTATAGCAACCCATTTATAATTACCTTGAAGCGTAAATTGCTTATAGATATGACTCTTTAGGGTCCTGTTGAATCTTTCTACAATAGAGGCTTTGAGATCGCTGTACCTTGAGGAATGTCGTATTGACTGGCTCTTAACAATTTGTTGAAACACCAAATTATAGAATTCTTTACCGTTGTCTGTTTGTAGATAGCGTGGTAATCTGCCACTCTGATTGATGATTGTCTTGAAGGTTTCTGTAACACATGATCCAGTCTTGGATTTGAGCGGCACCGCCCAGGCATATTTCGAAAATGTATCTAAGGCGGTAAGTAGATACTTGTAGCCCTTGTTGATCTTGTGTATGTTTTTCAGCTGTCCACTTGCCATCTCAACCAAGTCAGCCCGCCAGAAATCTTCTATGCCTTTTGTGACCACTGGCAGTCGCTTATAGTTACGTCAGGCTGGTCTGTGTAGCTCGTCAACTATGGTTTGTCTAAACATAGTACGTAAACAAGAATATTGAAATTATGGGGTGTTCAGCAGCTGATACTACAAGATTTTCTAAATACAGCTTATCCCCTATTTGTATGTCAAACTCCAAAGAACCATCATCTTCAGCCTAGGCTGTTTCTAGTGTATCGGTGTCTGTAAAATCCTCTAACTCCACACTGGTGATTTTTGGTATATTGACAGTATTGGCTATTGATAAGGTAGGGTAGTGGTATGCCTGTGGTTGTAACCAGTATTTGATCTTGACCGGTTTGAGTGTGCCTCTTACGAAGAACTGGTAATAAAGTTGTGCAGGGGACAACATATACAGTTTGCCACCTGGTGTAAACGGTGATTTGTATTCTTTGTTGGGGACACTGTACAATTCAAGGATTACTGTGTGCTTAGGATTCTCGATTAGGCCAGTTATATCTTTTTCTGCTGTAAGCAATCTACTTATTACAGATTCAAGATTCTCGTTGATAGTCCTAGCAATCTCGTCGTGGCCATATTAGATTCTTATGTCCACAGCAAGTTTTTTGTATTGTTGCACAATCTCTTGAAGCTGCGTGGCAAAAACAGACAGAGCATTTGCTTGGTTGGATTCCATGGTCCCTAGCTGTTGCTTGATGTTGGCTACAATTTGCTGCAGATTTTCAACAACAGCCAATTTTGTAAGATCATGGACTTGGGTTCTGATATCCTCAAACAGGGCATGCAGTTCGTTAATATGCTGATTGGTTGGAAGAGTAGCCACTGTCTGAGTAAGCTGTTTGATCTCTGTCTGAATACTCTTGATGTCTTCAGATTTCAATATGCGATGTACGGCTCTTTTAATATTTTTCAGTTCCTGTGATGTAGGCAGATTGGCCTTCGTATTCTGCAGAGACTCAAGGGCCAATTTTGCATCATTTAATTCCCTAGCGTGAACCACACTACGCATGACATCTTGGAGCAGGGCTATGTCTGCCTCAGTAGGTGTCGATTGTTGTAAAATTTCAAGATTTGTTTTAATATCATCGATCAAGTGATGAAAATATGATAGCTCAGATTCGGTATTAAGATTTTCAAGTTTGATGATCTGTTGCTGAACACTGGCTAGGGTGTCTACGATACCAAGTAAACGGGTCTCCAGAGTTTCTTGTACATTTGTCAGATCATTGCGTACTGCTGCTATGGTACCCTCAAGATTGCTTATGGTACTCTGAATTTTGCCAAAATCCTCGTATGTCTCCAGTTGTAGCTTGATGCTGGCAACACTAAGAGTAATAGCACTCAGAGCATCCGAAGATGGTAGGTTGTTCATAAAATTTTCTAGTGTCTCGATTTTTTCTTTGACCTTGGCTATGGCAATGTTTAAGTGGTCCAGATTAGGAATCTCCGGTGATTCAATCTGTTCTTTTAAAGTAGAAATCACTAGATCAAAATCATCTTGGGACTTTATGTTTGTACAATTGTTTGGAGCTGTGTCTGGGCACTATCAATCTGCTCTTCTAGTTGCTGTTTTAGTTGCTCAGAGTTGGTAGCCTGCGTCTTAAATTTGGTTTGAAGAGCAGCTACGGCCTCTTCAAGACTCTGTAGATTATCTAGTGTAGCCAAGTCAGTATATTTCTTAAGCAGAAATTTAAGTTCTGAGTCGATTTTAAGAAGAGGGTCCATGCATTGTGATTGTAAATTGTTAATCTCGAGTTGAAGACTGGCATTGAGTGTAGTTTGTAGAGCTTGTAAATCACTTCCTCATTTTTTGATTCTGACGTCAAGCATCAGAATATCGTCGCTGTGGTCTTCGCGCCTTGTATGGCCAAATATATCGTTAGGCATTGTGTTTTTTAGCGGTTATTTATTATAGAATGTCTGATTCTTAATTCTATAAAAAGAGGTATAAATTGTCATAGTGTCCCAGAACCTCAATATATAGACAGTCACAGGCAGAGACAGTATATACAGTGCCAGAAACCATGTTTGAGTGCTTAATTCTGTAAATATTTCTGCCTACTGAAACCTTGATATTGCCCTCGGGGGTTGTATTAAATTGTAATTTACAACTTACAGGTAACTGGTAGTGGTTTAAGTTATTGTTAAATATGTACAATATTTTACCTGTTTTAATATAAACATCTGTAAGTATGCTATTCAGATGAAAAATTAACAAACCACTTAGTTTAGATAGCATAGATTTTATATCAGGGGAGGGTGCTGTTGTTGGCAGGTCCATAATAGCCTGTTTTTTTGAACCCAAATAAGTTCATTGGCATGTTTATTTATTGCAAGACATGCTCTGTGATTGGGCAGTGATTGTCACTTATCAAATCGCAATGACCCCATGGAAGAGTATGTATGCCACATGATAAAACACATCTCTTATCGTCATGTGGTTCCAGAGCAACCTTTCTTACAGTATTTGTGGTCAACAAGTGATCCACACTCTGGATTCTGCATTCTGATGTTCTGATTGTGCTACATGATTTGAGACAATATTCGTAATCTTCAAATCTGAGCTCTTTGTCTACAGTTACTCTACCAACGCCCTTGGCTTTTTTAGTAACAGCACCACTGGATGTTTCAAAGCATTACATCTTGGCCCTTAACCCAGCAAATGCTACAATAACATCGCCAAGTGTCTCGTCTTATAATTTGCCAGGCCCCTTTTTGTTGTGTGGTTGAATATTCAGATGGCCAGGCAATTCGCTAGTATCAAAATAGTCAAGCAATGCAGGGTCTGCTATATCTTGATAGACATCTTCTGTCTGAATATCAAGGATAAAGCTATCCGTGTCCATATACATCAGTTTTACACGATCACCATAAAAAGGCTTAAGCACATCGTAATATAGCTCCAGCATGTGTAATTTGGCCAATTTTAATATTACAGGCCCTACATAAAGAGGTTATCAAACTTGATCTTTGTTTTATTCATGTTTAAGAGTGCCAGATTGTAATCAAAAATCCTTCTGTAGTTGAAATTAGGCTTTACTACCAATTTTTTGCTCTAGCTGAGGCCAGTAACCAATTTGACATCAGTATGTTTTCTGACATTTTCTATGGTCTTCCCATACACCGAATTGATCATGAATTTGAACAAGGTCATATCAAATTGTGTTATCGAACGTATTCGAAGCTTGGTATTTGTATCAATATATAGCTTCAACCATCTTGAGTGCCTGAACCTTTAGACTTTGCCAAAATTGGTTACTTTAACACCATGACGCATCAGGAACTGGAGGTTCTTGTAGTATCTGCCATAACCCTGTTTGGCTCCAGGGTCATCATCAGTTTCTTCTGTTTAGAGACGGGCGGACACTGGAACTCAGCAATTGGCGGCAGATCAGAAAACTGGCTGTGCAAATTATCAGGAATTGCCAGATCAACCTCTAAGAACAAGCCATAGTCACTGTCATCAAAGTCTTGAAGATCCTCAATATTGAAATCTTCAACCCACTCAAGCCCTGCATATGGCAGTTTTTTCATCATGGCATAACCATATAGGCTGTTGGCATCCACATAAAATATATAGTTTGATGGTTGTGCAGGATCATAATCAGCAACATACTTGTTGTTGGCGTTGGTATATCTTTGAGAACATGCCTCCTCGTATACATTGTTCGATGAACAGATACATGTCCTGGTCCTGGATCAGATCCAATTTTATTTCAGTATTCAGAAACATCGCAGATCATGCTAGGCCTGGAGCACTGTAAAGATAGATCGGGTCAAGATAATAATTTTGTATTCAGGATGCTCTAAATGTTTCAAGTACATCGGCTAAGAGCGTCACATCAAGTGCCAAATAGCATTTATGATAATCACGAAGCGTCAGGCATTTTAAGTTGGTCCACATCAACTTGGCATGGCAATAATCATCATCACTAATTCCTGATGCTCTGAGCGTGCTGTAGAACGATTCTTGCGGTGGCAAAGCACAGTCCTTAAATTTAGAAAAATCGGTAACATAATTGTAAGGATATACACCCTTAAGCCTAAGCAATTTCAGGTACAAATTTGGAAACGTGTCAGACGTAATTTTGAATTGGGCATCAGAATATTGACTGGCCAGAATGGCAAGGCTAGCCGACAGAAATCTACATGAATCTAGAAATCTTAGGTATATGGGCCTGCCATTAACACTGATTATTTTGCTAATAGCTATATATTTTTCGTCATTTTCTGCTAAAATATTTAAATCTTGCTTGTTAAACCTTTCGTAACTGATCAGATGATGAAAATCATAATTAGATGCACCGTGGCAAAATATCGGGACAAATTTTGGTCTCTGGATCTTAATATTACAGCTACTACACAAAGCCTGTTTATATCGACTTCATCAACACCATTTACTATTTTTGTACCATCAAACAAAGTCAAACATCTTCGACATAACTTGTATATTCTATTGGATTTGCCTAGTTGTTTTCTGACTAAAGCCTGATGATTTCGTATCAGAGTGTAATGGTATGTACCGTCTCTATCAATTAAGAGCAGATCGATCGGGACAGCAGAGTCATCATCAAGGTTGCTGATTCTAAGAGGCTCCATTAAGAAATCACCACAACTAGCAGAACAAATAAACACATTAATAGATAATCGTCGGCCATTGCTATATCTGGCTTTTTTTTTCAAATTTATAGATATTCTGGACAGACATTGGATATTCTAAGCCATCTATAGCATCATCAAAATCATGTTCATGCTGTTTATAATGATTTATTCGCTGTGGATTATTTAAAACTTGAAACAAGGCAGCTAAAATACACCACTGAAAGCATTTCTGGTCGGTATTTTCTATGTTAAGCACGGCATTTTTGTTTTTGATATTGTCAGGTAAAGGCAGATATGTAGAACTTTGTAGAGGTCTGAATTCAGAAATATTAACATAGAGCCTGTGTGGGGATCAGCAAAGACTCCATCTTGATTCTTTAGCAGCAAACTCAGAATGTTTGATAAGCAATTGGTCTATCAACCTGCTAAGTATTTCGTCTAAGTTTGTATTTGAGTATACAGGTACAGTTTTTGTTATGTGGGGTTGTGTAAATTTTGTGCCATTTGGTTTCTTATATTCAGTATACAATTTAAGAGATAGCTTATAAGAGCCATTTTGTGCATTTAGATAAGCTAGCTTATCAGAATTTACACATCTTGTCTCTGATACGAAACGGTAATCACTAAGTTGAACGTCAAAACTACTATGAATGTGTCCATTGCGTGGTCGCCTTGCCGGTCTAGTATTATCGGATGTAACAAGCTTTCTTTTTAGACCAGATGTAGATGGCCGTGGGGGCAATGTTGATGCCTGTGCAGAACAAGAGCCTAATTGTCAATTGAAGTATGCCATGCAAAATTTTCTATGGCATTTTGGGCGTATTTTAGTGGGCATTTTGCGTTTTCCTGGATCACAATTACGTTGGTGCCTAGCCCAATTAGAGCTAGATATATTTTTGTCTCATAGATTACAATATTTCTGATTTGGCATTTTTTGTTTTGGTATTTATATATAATTTTTTGGGGCTAAAATCAAATACTATATACTTAATAAAAATATCGGTTGGGTTTAGCAGTGTGCTTTGTATACTTAGTGTGTATACTTTGTGTGTATATTTAGTATGTATACTTAGTGTGTTACTATTTTTGGTTTTGGTATTTATATATAATTTTTTGGGGCTCAATTTTAAAACTATATACTTAATAAAACTATATACTTAAAAAAACTAGAAAAACCCACAGGGGTCTGTCAAGTAGACCGGAAGTAAACCGGAAGTTGAACGGGAGTGGAAGTAAACTTGTGTGTATGTGTATGTATGTGTGTGTGTGTGTGTGTGTGTGTAGCTAATAAGATTACACTTGACAGAGTATTACACTAAAAGCAATAAGCTCATAGGAGCATCTTGGCCTTGTTTTAAGTGTATCCAAAGCAATACCAAGAGGGCCATATTTTTTACGATTCTATAGACAACAATCTGACAGATGCAGCTTTTGTACGTGTAGCCAAATCAATCTGAGGGGGTCGTACTTTTTACGGGAAATCCCCGAGGGCTTTTTTACTAAATTCTTGGATTCGAAGCAGTAGCACACTGTAGCCAATAAGCTTATATAAGCATCTTGACATAGTTTTAAGTGTAGCCAAAACCAGTCTGAGGGGTCGCACCTTTTTTAGGGGGTCGTACTTTTTATGTTCCAGTAATATCGTATTATATACTACTAATGCCCATCTGGAATCCTTAGAAAACAATGATTGAATCTCCTACGAGGAGAGTGATGTCAGCATGTCTAGTAAGGTAAGCAAAGATAAAGATACAAAGAAACAAATAAGAGTCAAATCAAACACGGCTTAGAGGGAGGCCCACTTCGATAGCTAAAAAATGTATAATTCCTAAGCTCGGGAATCTGTCGGTGCAGAGTGAAAAGAACACAGGGCTACCTCAAATGGAAATGATTACTACAATATAAAATAAGGTAAAAGAAACCCCGAAACATGATACATGAAAAACGTAACCGTTTTCTAAAATGGGAAGATAATATTATAATATTTAGACTGTACAAGTGTTTCATTTCTTTAAGTTTTTAATTTATGAACAAAAATGTTTAGCATGAAGTCACTATTTTTTTCTAAGTTATGTGATTCTACTTAATATTTTATTTATCTTGGCAACACTATTCATTAGAGTGCCAACGTTTGATGTAAACAAAGTAAGAAGTGAAACAAGAATAACTGCATTTCGTAATTTTTTGGTAAAAAATCATATTGACGTGGTATGTTTACAAGAGGTTGGTATTCCATGCTTTAAATGCAACGATTTGTACAGTGAATATAATAACTATCAAGAAAATCATTAGGGAGCATTAATTTTTATATGACATGGTGTAACGTTTTCACAAGTACAATACCATCCTAGTGAACTAATAATAATAGGTAAATCAGAAGGCTTTAATATTTGTAATAATTGAGGACTAATAGTGGTAAATGTTGTAAGTGCCAAAGCGAAAGTGTTGGGAAATCGCATCGTTCAGCACATCAGCCTGTACGAACGTACACATTAGTGCCATTTTACATACCTTTTGAAGTACGTAGAGAGCTGCCAGCCACTTTTCACTTTTACCACATTATCAAGAATGGAACGTTTCACAGTTTAACGTGGAGAACTGTGGGTGAATTCTTGTAGCACTTACAGCGTTTACCAATTTTAGTTTTCGTATATGTACCATCAGGAAATCAAAATTCTTCACGCACGAATTAGCACCTTTCTTAGATGGATATATAGACAATCTTTACGTTGCTTGTGACTGGAACTGTACTTTAAATAAACAAACCAGACATCAAAATTTAATTATTCACAGGAATTGCAACATTTAGTTCGTGCTTTGCAGTTATTAGATGTATGTTAAATGTTATATCCTAATGATCCAGGATATACTTATCGTTGGTCAAAAGGAGCTTCCCGGTTAGATAGAGTGTACGTAAATTCCGATTCAAAACAGTCAGTGTTAGAAGCTACTGTTGTTACCGTAGTGTTCATTGATCATGAAGGACTCATCACAAAACTGAAATCAAATTCTGAATATAGCCATATTGGTCGAGGATTTTCGAGATGAATACATCAATATTGAAAGAAGATAAATTATGTGAGGAATTACAGAAATCTTGGGTCAATTGGCTACGTCGCCTACTGAAACAAAAAACATAATAACTTGGTGAGATAAAGTGTTTAAAGCTGGTCTTAAAAACTACATGAGAAATATTGTGTAGAAACGAAAAGAAACTGGAAATATTTAGTGAAATTTCATTTTCGTGTATTGCGAGAACTAAATGAACAAGAAAAAATGTGTTACCAGTCCAGGGAAAAAATAAGGAAGTAAAAGCACTGATATTACGTTCAAATAACAAAAAAAAAACAGAAAGTAGTAAAGTCAAAAATATCGACCCAAGTGAAAATGATCATAGACCATATGACACTCAAACACAATCATAGAACAAAAATTTAATAACAAAATTTAAAAAAAAAGAGGAAGGGGAAGGGAATCACGTTGAAACAGAAATTCGTAATCTGTTAAGTAACGACTTAAGTGATAATAAATATATTGCTGGCAACAATTCGTTAGAGAATCCACAGGAATATATTCAGAAAACATACCCTCAACTTCTTACAGAACATAAACAGAAGAATAACCCAGATTTCACATCGGACGAAGTTTACACCGGAGTGTGAGCTGCGATAGAAACTTCAACACTTAGATTAGACGGAATTACATGTCAATTCTGCAAGGTGTTTTGGCCTCTGATAGGAACTACGATAACCGAATGGGTCAATGGAGTTTTTGCGAAGGGGGAATTTGGAAAAATGAACGAATTGGTGGACCATACTATTACCAAAAACTGCACAAACGTAGAAGACGTCTGATTTTCGACCAATTACTATGTTTAATACAGACTATAAAATGTTAGCCATGTGTGTATTGAAAAGATTAAATAAATCGTTGAAGATTGGTGCATCCCTTAAAATATGTAGCATTTGGCAATAAAAAAGTTTCTGATGTGTTATCAAACATTCGAGATTGTATAGCATTGCATTAAAAAATAACACGTAAGCGCAAAGTTTGTCAGTAGATATATCTCAGACGTTTGACAAAATTAATCATGAATATTTGTGGCAGGTGTTAAAAAGATGGGGTTTCACTGAGCTGATAACAAAAATTAGAGTGTTAATGGAAAAAAATATTAAAACAAAATTTAAGGGATTTCTATCTGCATCGTTTCCTGTAAGAAAAGGTATTCCTCAAGGAAATCCCTTATCCCTTGCAGTATTTGTGTTGTCACTGATTCTGGTTATAAGCTAAGTACAGGATAGCTTGCAAGTAAATTTGCAAAGTGACTTTAAACTCACAGTCGATGCTTTTGTCGATACCAGTATTCTGCAGTAGCGGTGTAGACGTGATAGCCCTAGGTCAGTGCATTGCAACATACGATTGATTTATTGATTGAATGATTGATTGGTGTTTACGTCAATTTTATGCAAAGTAAGGCTAATCGGGACCGGACCTTGTGACGTCTTGTTCAATTCGATGTTTTTTTTGACAATCCGCCACAAGCCATTTTTTGTTATTTTGCAAGTTCGTGCTTTTCCTTGGATATCTCCCTGTAATAAAAAAGTAAGGTATTAAGGTATTAAATAGTGCGTCGCTCCAAGCCTTCTCGCATATACCGCCAGCTGGTCCGGAGTTTTCTAGCGGGCTCGTCTAGTCCCACTCCCGACGAACTAACGTGTATATGACTGAAAACATAATATATCTGCTGTCCAAGAATCTATACGGGAAAGGGTGAACTTATGCTAAACTGCGCCTAGGGCTCTGCTTAATTACGTAAATAGTAAGATTGGGTATTTTCTCAATAGCTCTTTATTTCCTTAAAAAGTGCAGTTTTTCTTTGAATTCTTACAACAACAATAGTAACAACGTGTTCTCTATGAATAATCGCTTCACCAGAAATCGGTTAGCAATTGCCCCCCTTGACAGATTTTTACAAAAACATTTACAATGACGATCAACGTCAAGCATTCATTTTATTTGCCTTTTTTGTTCCACTATATCTTACCACACTTGTGTTTACAAAATCTATGTCCATAATCATTCCTTCTTTTAACTACTTGTGTATTTGCAGGAATTAGCCCCGGCGATAGGAAAATTTATTTGCAACTGAAAAGTCTCGATCTATTCCAAACTTTTAAGTAAAAAAAAACGGGGAAGGGAGGTGAAAGATTCAAAATTATCAATTAAATAACCCGGTAAACTAAATCCTTTTAGTAAAAAATACTTAATTCCATTTCCGCAAAGGTTCCACGTTCTAGTCCACGTCCCTGGTGTACGGGAAGATAAGAGCTGAGTCATGCCCACATTGACTCAGGCGGCTATCACCTCGTGGAACGTCGTTGCTGGAGTTGATGTTATCCGGGTCGGCTGGGAGAGAACACCTGGCTCGCCCAACAAGGAAAACGGCAACCCCGAGAAGCTCGCTAGGTGGCAGTCTCGTCGTCCCCATGAGAGTTTCTTGGGAAACAAACGAAGATTCTCAGCGAACTGACAATCCCACGTATCGGGTCTAATTCCTCTATACAGGGTGGACCGAAGAATGTGGCTATACGGGATAAAAAAGTCCCGATTCACCACAACCTACAGTTTAAAGTGGGATCCGAACCACTATGTACCTCCACCGAGAATCGAACCTGGGACCCCTTGATTACAAGGCGACGATGCTAGCACTGCGCCATCGGTAGGTCTCATTGCAACATACGAAAAAGTATCGGGAGCCAAGGTGAATGTCAATAAAACGGATTGTTTACAGTTGGGTTTTCGAAGTGGTGCAAGCGTAGATACAGTGTTTCTAGTACAGAAATCACAAAACAAACTTGGCATTATATTTGGCACTACGATGCAGACTAGTATAAAGTATAGTTATACGAAATTATGTAAACAAAATACAATATTTCTTGAACAATTACAAATATGTTTATTTTAGTTTTATGCCACGAGTTTTTTTTTATAAATGTATATGGTGTTTCACGTCTCTGGTATACATGCCAAATTTTACATCTCCCACAGAAATATTTAGCAATATTAAAAAACTGACATAAAAGGTTGTGTGGAGGAACGGTGTGTTCCGGACAAGACAATTCAGCTTATCACTTCCTTACTTTCAAGGTGGCCTAAAACTGGTAATCGTTACTCCGAAGGCGCACGGCTTGTTTCGTCAGAGGTTCTTTGCACATGCAATGCGAACGAACGGTAACACCGCATGTTTTTTTTAAGTGAACAGTTAATATAATACACTTTCAAGCTCAAATATACATTCCGAAATCACCAACTAGCATAAATTCTCCGGAAGTAGTGGAAACCTAATGGTTCTATGTAATCCTTGTAGGTATGCCTAGTAATTAACCTCAGTTGTGACATATTTTGATGATTTTCATGATTTTTTTATGGATTTAATTGCGTTCGACGATGTTCTAGCCCTATTTTTTGCTCAATTTAATTTTTGGAGCATCATCTTTGTAGCTATGCCATGATCTTACGTGATATAACTTAACCTATTCACATTTTTACAGCCTTTTACGGGTTAAAATAACCTACAAAGTGTAAAATGATTGTTTCTATGTTATCCTTGTAGGTATGCCTAGTATTTAACCTCAGTTTTGACATATTTTGATGATTTTGATGATTTTTTATGGATTTGATTGCGTTCGACGATGTTCTAGCCCAATTTTTTGTCAGTCTCATTTTTGGAGCCTCATCTTTGTAGGTATGCCATGATCTTACATGATATAACTTAACCAATTCACTTTTGTACAGCCTTTTACGGCTTAAAATAACCTACAAAGTGTAAAGTGGTTGTTTCTATGTTATCCTATGTTATCCTCCGTAAACGGCTACGATGTATTCTTTCTTGATTTTATAACATTTGACGATGTTCTAGCCCTATTTTTTGATCAATCTTATTTTGGGGCCTTATTTTTGTAGGTGGGGCCCTCAACGTAAAAGGCTTCATTGTATTTGGGGGCTTTTTTTGTAGGTGGGGGTCCTTAGCGTAAACGGCTACGATGTATTTTTTATGATGTGTCAGCCCCTTTTCACGAAGTATGTCGTGGCTTTTTTACAATGGGTTCAATGCTCCCCACTAGTTTTGGAGGCGGGGGAACAGTGGGGGCTCGCAGTTATAGAACTCGTCGAGCAAAAGCAGCTAAAGCAAGAATTGTTTTCCTACAGCCCATAGTTTATGAATTACAAACATCTTAGAAATTACATCTTGAAAATTTAATCTAAAATAACTCGGAACCAGCAAGCACTAATCATCATCTGTCTAATATGTTGTAGAGTACTTGTAATTTTTTATCGAATGGTATTAAAATTTTCGAATTAGGGTCAAAACTAAGCCAGGAAATCAAGTTTCTTAAAAAATAAAAAATGTATATATTTCCGAAACTTGAGGGGATGGTATTAATTTTATTTCCTAGTCGAGAAGTTTTCGTCACACTCTATCCTACAAACCTATACTTATCATCCTAGCTCACTTAGGAGCCAAGAAAATTATTGTCTTAGAAAAAGTCTTAAGATATTTGTCTTAAGAAAATTTTCTTGACAGACCGGAAGTAACATCGTGACAGACCGGAAGTCAACTTTCTTAAAGATTAACATATTTGTCTTAAGACATTTTATAAGAAGTTGAGTATCTCCACTCCTATGGGAGCTAGAACCATGTAACATTGGTCTATGTATATACTAGTGCTTTCCAACATGTTCATCCACCTTAGAACCTTCACAGATGAAAAAAGTAAAGTTTCCCCTGTGCACATGTACAAACTCCAACACACCAACATTCCCATTATCACACTGATTGTTACCTTCCCAAAGCTTTTTTAGCACTCCATTCACACACCTCCTCTGTAGACCTCATGGTAAGTGAATTGGGCAATAAAATTCAGTCAATATTTCATTTGCACATAGCTGTTTTTATTGCTTATTTTTCTCCGTTTTTAGAGATATTCGATATTTCAATTTACCAAAAAACAATAACAGAGCCATCTATCTGCAAATGTTGGAACTCGATTAATGCTTGAGGGGGACAAGTCTTTTTTTTCAGTACGTCAACATTTTTACTCTATTTGCCAGTGAATGGGTTAGGTGACTTGCAACGACGAAGGCCTTCTTGCAATACGAACTTAGATTATGCCGGCGTAATTCGCTAAAATATCTATAAATTTGCATATTTCTCATACCGCCGTATCTTGTTCTATTAGACCTTTTCAAGAAAATTGCCAATTAGTGAAAATTAATTGAGCAACAACAGCAAAAGAGGTGCTAATAGGGGCAAGCATACAGTATTATGAGAATATACGAATTGTTGGTTTCTTGGATTCAGACAGATGGATCGAATTGAAAGTGGGATATTTTGAATCTTTTTATATGATAGGTAAAAAACAGAGATTTGGATTGGCTAAAAATGTATACGTGGTGTTTTCTGATTGGTTTAATTAAGCAAGATATCTATTGGCTCTATACATCTATATAAGTCAGAGCACAGTGCTGATTTCTCACCTTTGCTGGATCGGCAGAGGAACCCACATCGCGGGGGATAGAACCTAAACGGGCTTCACCAAAGTTCTAGGACACTAGAAGCATATAATTTAACGGAAAAACCCAAGTAAGGTCATAGAGTTTTCATTGGGATTAGTATTATCAGTATTGACTTTAACTTGGTGATATCCCATTGAAGTTTATATAAAAATTTTAAATTTTATATAAATAACATATCTGAAATTTCTACCGCTTGTTTGCTCATATTTTAAAGCATATAAAAAAATGGAATCACCTACCTGTTTTACTCGTAAGAATGATAAGATCGAATGTGTCACTTGTGGGAAACTAATTTCAAAGAATAATTTATCGATACATAAGACAAGGTGTAACGGAGCAAATCGTTTGTTACCTTCTAAAGCCTGTGCTCAATGTGGAAAAGAAATTAGCATTCCAAATCCAAGTAGACATTTGAAAATTTGCAAACCATCGACCGGAGAAGAAATATTGAAGAGAAAAATTGAATATTCTGAAGCTGAAGCTTCTGCTCCAAAACAAATTAAATTAAATAATAAATATAAACCAGTTAGGTCTGCATTTAATGGTCGACTTCAGGATTTATCATTTACGTCGGAAGCATGCCGTGACATTCCTAGTTTCTTGGGTGAAGCGAAAACTTTTGTACTGAATACTTTGAAAAGTAATCTTGAAAATAATGAGTTGATTATGAAACATGACACTTTCGAGGCTAAGGGGTCGGGATGGTCTTTATGTGGTAGTCCTCATACATTAACCGTTTACGTGAACAAATTCATGCCTTTTTCTGCATCGAGTTACGTCCCTCTACCACCGACCATTCTAAGCAAGAAAGCAGTGTTAAATATTCAAAATAATGACTCAAAATGCTTTCTTTGGTGCATCTTGGCAGCTCTGTATCCTGTTCATTGGAAAAATCATCCAGAGCAAGTTTATCATTACAAGCAGTACGAGACAGATTTTGAAAATGTAATGACTAGCATTGAATACCCCGTGGCATTGTCAGACATATCAAAGTTCAAGTCGCGCGCACGAGATTCTGATGGAAAACGCATTGCTATTAATGAATATTCTTATACGTCAGAAAAACATCTTGTGCATCCCATCAGGATAAATGATATCAACGACAATAATGCTCATATAATTAATCTTCTTTTAATTTCAAACAACAATATTCACCATTACTGCCTTATTCGTTCACTATCACGACTAATCAGAAGTCAAGCAAAGAAGTATGCAAATCACATCGAGGTTTGTCCAAGGTGTTTGACTACGTTTAATGAACGAAGAGAATTCAATCACCAAATATATACCCCATGGCAAATTGCTATTGAAAAACGTGTCGAACATGAAATATATTGCGGTGACTACAAACCAGCTCGAATGTTGATGCCCAAAAAGAACGAAGTCGAAGAATTCAAAATGTACAAGGCTTTGTTTGAACATCCAGCCATTATCGTTGCAGATTTTGAATCATTTCTGAAGCCACTGTCCTCCTGCAAACCAAATCCAAAGATTTCCTCCACAACTCCATACCAGCTTCATGAACCAAATAGTTTTCGTTACATTGTCGTACGACAAGATGAAGTAAATGAACCATATGTATACCGTGGTCCGAATGTTATCGAACACTTTTTTTAAAAACTTGGAAGAAGAGGTTGAGAAAATTGGCAGTTTCTTGCAAATATCCAAACCGATGAATTTGTTGACATCAGAGGAACAAGAAATATTTGATGAAACTGTCAAGTGTCCAGTGTGCAATCAATACTTCACAAACGAGAATCATAAAGTGTTTCACCATTCGCACAGAGACGGTCGTTTCATCAGCGGAATCTGTAATGCTTGCAACCTCAAAATTTAAAAGCCCAAATTTTTCCCCCTATTTTTTCATAATGGATCGATTTACGATTTTCATCTCTTGCTTCGGAAACTTGGATATGACACACAAAAAAATATTCTTGCTCAAAATGAAGAACAATACATTTCTATATGTAAGATTTCGGGGACAAATGAAACAATAGATATGAGGTTTCTTGACTCGTTCAGATTTCTGCAAGCTTGGACTGGACGCTCTAGCAAGTAAACTTTGTGACGAACAATTCAAAATTACGAAAGCTACTTTTCCCAACATAGATATAAAACTGATTAGAAGTAAAGGGATTTATCCGTATGAATATGTACACAATGAATCTAAATTTAATGACGACACTCTCCCTCCTCAAAAAGAATTCTTCAGTCAACTGAAAAAAACAGGAATTACGGACATAGAATACGAACATGCACAACTGATATGGGATAAACTAGAATGTAAAACATTCGGAGATTATCACAACGCATACTTGAAATTAGACGTAACAATAATTGCTGATGTTTTTCAAGTATTCAGGAAAACGTCAATGTCTATTTACAAGTTGGACCCTGCGCTTTTTTCATCCTCCAGGGATTAGCGTAGTCTGCAATGTTGTTGCAAACTAAAATTAAGTTAGAATTATTAACAGATGTAAACATGTCACTACTCATGGAGAGAGGAATTCGGGGTGGGATGGTACAATGTGCACAGAGATATGCAGAAGCCAACAACATGCACATGGAAGAAAAATATGATGCGAATAAACCATGGAATTACATTTGTTACGTCTACGTAATTAATCTCTATGGATATGCTATGGTACAGAAACTTCCTTATGGAGGTTTAAAATGGATAAGTAGTATGAAAGTATATAGGATGAGCGCACTTATAGCGTAGAAAAGAAGAGCTCATATGATTAAACAGCCCGATTTGCCTACACTTAAAACTATGCCAAGATGCCCTTATTCCCTATTTCTTCAAGTGTGATATGCTCTCAATCCCAAGAATCTTGAATCCTAGTGTAGGAAAGAAGAGTTCATATGCCCCGATTTGCCCACACTTAAAACTATGTCAAAAAAGGGCATATAGCCCAATCGGCCATATGTGTACATATTTAAATCTAAAGAATTTTGAATTCTAGTGTAGAAAAGAAGAACCCCCTCAGACAGATTTGCCCATGTGTGTTTTAGCTACATCTGCCAGATTGTTGTCCATAAACT
This sequence comes from Lepisma saccharinum, assembly GCF_977018435.1. Taxonomy (NCBI): domain Eukaryota; kingdom Metazoa; phylum Arthropoda; class Insecta; order Zygentoma; family Lepismatidae; genus Lepisma; species Lepisma saccharinum. The sequence goes on from NW_028142898.1 coordinate 1,771,103, forward strand.
TGTCAAAAATATGCCCCCCTTGATATTGTTTTGACTATACTTAAAACTAGGCCAAAAATGCTTATAAGAGCTTTTGCTTACAGGTCAATACAATACAAGGTCAGGCTGCAAATTGTTTCATATTCTTTCTAATCTTTGATCGTGTTTCATGTCCCGGCCAGCAATAAATCATGCACGCCTGGGAGATTTATATGCTTGCATGCATGAGATAAAATCTGCACTGTGCTTTTCAGGGAAAATTCTCTATGCGTGCCTTCATGTTATTAATTCCAATGGAAATTCCTAGTAAAAAGAACATTGGCCTCTATGCATGTTGACATATATGCCTGAAATGGAATCAAGTTTTGCCTTGTTCTGATAATATTTACCTGAGAGAGACTTACAGAAATATGTATTCCACATTTCAAAGTCCAACTTTAAATTGTATTTAGCTGATATAGAGCTCAATAACTCCTGGGTTCTGAGACCCAGTAGAGTGTAGTGCATAGTTCCATGGCTTTTATTGCATTGTAATCAAGAGGCTTCTGGGTTTGAGTCCTGATAAAATGTGAGGCCTCCACTGATTGCAAAGTGTTAATATTGTTGTCTTGTAAACAAGAGGCTCGGGTTTGAGTTCTAATAAAATGTGTAAGATTGAAATACATGTGGCAAAATAATATGTCCACACATGAGATTTTGAGAATAAACACTGCTAGTTGATATATAACTGATAGCTCCCAGATCTGAAACCTGGTAAAGTGTGTTGTACAACAGCATAAAAGAGCAAAACTATTTTATATTGGGAATCACCAGAGCCTAGTTATTGCTGTTGTTTGGGTATAAAACCACCAGCTCAGCCACTAACTGCTGTTATAATTGTTTTGGCATATTGTCCATAGTTCTGTTTTTTTTGGACCAGGAAATTTTATATAAACAAACAACAAAAATGCCAAAACAAAAATATTGCAATCAATGCAAAAAAAAATATATCTAGTTCTAATTGGTCTAGGCATCGCCATATTTGTAACCCTAAGAAATGCAGAAAGGCCACAAAAATGTGTCCAAGATGCCATAAAATATTAAGCAAGGCATATTACAAATGGCATAAGTGTAATTCTTATGTACAATCATCAACAATGCCCCCACAACCATCTACATCTGGTCTGAAAAGGAAGCTTGAAACACCTGTTAATGCTGGACCAGCAAAGCAGCCACGCTATGAACCCATCCATACCAGTTTTAATGGCCACCTTAGGGATTACCGGTTTGTATCAGAGCCAAAATGTGATATTAAGAATTTTTTGAACAGTATAAATCCAGATGTGCAGGCAATTCTAAATTCACAAAATGGCTCTTATAAGCTGTCCCTCAAATTGTTTACACAATATAAGAAGCCAAATGGCACAAAATTTACACAGCCCCACATAACAGAAACTGTACCTGTATATTCAAATGCAAATTCAGACAAAATAATAAACAGTTTGATAGATCAATTGAATATTAAACACTCTGAATTTGCTGCAATAGAGTCTGGATGGAGCCTATGCGGAACTTCACACAAGTTCTATGTTAATATTTCTGAATTCAGCCCATTACAAGGTTCCACTTATGTGCCTTTACCTGCCAATATTAAAAACAAACAAGCCGTGGTTAATATAAAAAATAATGATGAGAAATGCTTTTTGTGGTGTATTTTAGCTGCTTTGTATCCAGTTTTAAAGGATCCTCAGAAAATAACTTATTATAAGCAATATGAGCATGATTTTGATGAAGCAATGGAGGGTTTAGAATATCCAATGTCTGTTCAGAATATTGATAAATTTGAAAAAAAAGGCCAGGGATATTAATGGTAAACAATTATCTATTAATGTATTTACTTGTTCTACTGGCCGTGGCAATTGCTTGATAGAACCTCTCAGAATCAGTACATTTGATGATCATTCTGCTGTTCCGATTGATCTGCTCTTAATTGAAGGGGATGGCACATATCATTACACTTTGATACATAATCTTGAAGCTTTAGTCAGAAAACAACTAGACAAATCCAATACAATATTCAAGTTGTGCAGAAAATGTTTGACTGTATTTGATGGTAAAAAAATAAAAGGGGTTTGTAAAGTGAATACAGAAATTGCTAAAAACAAGTTAATTGAGCATCTGAAATACTGTGGCAACCATAAACCTGTTCATATGGTGATGCCAATGCCAAGTGAAAATGCAAAATTCAAATAGTTTGAAGCCCTGTTGGAACACCCAGCATATATAGTCTGTGATTTTGAATCAAATCTCAAACCTCTTGCATTCTGTAGCCCAGATCCTGATGAATCTTCAATTACACCATACCAGTTACATGAACCTTCTAGTTTTTATTATGTGGTTGTACAGGATGGTGTTGTTAGTAAAGAAGATATATACATGGGAGCAGATGCCATCTAAGAATTTGCACATAGAATGGAAAATGACTGCCATGACATAGCATCTAATATCTTATTAAAATCAAAACCCATGTTGCCTTTAACAGAGAAACAGATTGAAGATTTCAACAATGCAGAAAAATGCCCGGTATGTGATTCTGAATTTTCAGATGCAAATATCAAGGTTCATCACCATTCTCATACAGATGGTAAATTCTTAATGGCCCTGTGTAATATCCGTAATATTAAGATCCAGAGACCAAAATTTGTCCCTATATTTTGCCATGGTGCATCCAATTATGATTTTCATCATTTGATCAGGTCCGAGGGGTTTGACAGGCAGAATTTAAATATTTTAGCTGAAAATAATGAGAAATATATTGCCATTAGCAAAATAATTAAAGTTAATGGTGTTCCTATTCATTTAAGATTTCTTGATTCATACAGAATTTTATCGGCTAGCCTGGCTACACTGGCCACTCAATTATCTGATGATCAATTCAAAATCACATGTGCTTTGTTTCCAAATCTGGACCTGAAATTAATTAGGCGGAAGGGTGTATATCCATATGACTATGTTACAGATTTTTCTAAATTTGATGAGTGTTCTCTGCCACCACAACAAGAGTTTTACAGCAAAACCAGAGGATATGGATTCACTGATGAAGTTTATCACCATGCCCAATTGATGTGGAACAATTTAAAATGCCAGACATTTTGTGATTATCACAAGGCATATTTAAAACTTGATGTGACCCTCTTAGCTTATATACTGCAGGCATTCAGAAAATCTTCAATGCAAAATTATAAGCTGGATCCAATGTATTTTTACAGTGCTCCGGGCCCAGCATGGTCTGCAATGTTTTTAAACACTAAAATGCAATTGGATCTGATCCAGGATCAAGATATGTATCTGTTTATGGAACAATGTATAAGAGGAGGCATGGTGCAATGTTCTCAGAGATATGCCAGAGCAAATAACAAATATATTCCTGATTATGATCCAGCATTGCCATCAAATTATATACTGTATGTAGATGCAAACAGCCTCTATGGTTATGCTATGATGGATAAATTGCCATATGCAGGGCTTAAGTGGGTTGAAAATTTCAATATTGAAGATCTTAAAGATTTTGATGACAGTGACTATGGCCTGTTCTTAGAGGTTGATCTGACAATTCCAGATAATTTACACAACACATTTTCTGATCTGCCCCCAATTCCCGATGTTATGTGCTCACCTGGCTCTAAACAGAAGAAATTGATGATGACTCTGGAGCCAAAACAGGGCCATGTCATATATTACAAAAACCTCCAGTTCCTGATGCATCATGGTGTTCAAGTGAGCAAAGTTGGAAAAGTTTTGAGGTTCAGGCACTCAAGTTGGTTGAAGCCATATATTGATACAAACACAGAGCTTCGAACATCTGCAATGAGCCAATTTGATAAGACCTTGTTTAAATTGATGGTAAATTCAGTGTATGGCAAAACAATTGAAAATGTCAGAAAACATATTGATGTTAAAATAATTACTGACCCCAGCCGGAGCAAAAAATTAATTGCAAAGCCTAATTTCAATTATAGATGAATTTATGATGAAAATATGGCACTCTTCAACATGAAAAAAACAAAAATTAAGTTTGATAAGCCTATTTATGTAGGGGCTGTGATATTGGAATTGGCCAAATTACACATGTTAAAATTGTATTATAATGTGTTGAAACCTTTTTATGGTGATTGTGTAAAATTGATGTACATGGACACAGATAGTTTTGTTCTTGATATTCAAAAAGACGATGTTTATCAAGATATAGCACAGCCTGAATTGTTGAAATATTTTGATACCAGTGAACATTCAAAAATTCAACCCCACAACAAAAAGGTGCCTGGCAAGTTAAAAGATGAGACACTTGATGATGTTATTGTGGCATTTGCTGGGTTAAGGGCCAAGATGTACAGTTTTGAAACATGTAGTGGTGTTGTTGCCAAAAAGGCCAAGGTCATTGGCAGAGTAATTGTTGACAAAGAGCTCCAATTTGAAGATTATGAAAATTGCCTCAAATCATGTAGCACAATCAGAACATCAGAATCCAGAATTCAGAGTGTGGATCACTTGTTGACTTCAAATATTTTAAGAAAAGTGGCTCTGGACACACATGATGATAAGAGATGCATTTTGTCATGTGGCATACATACTTTGCCATGGGGTCATTGTGATTTGAAAATTGGCATTCAATGCCCAATTACAGAGCATGATTTGAAATAAATAAACATGCCTATGAACTTATTTGGGTTCAAAAAACAGGCTATTATGGAGCTGCCAACACCACAACCCTCTTCTGATATAATATCTAAACTGAGTGCTTTGTTAATTATTCATCTGAACAGCATACTTACAGATGTTGATGATAAAAAAAGGTAAAACATTGTACATATTTAACAATAATTTAAATTATTACCAATTACCTGTAGGTGGTCAATTACAATTTATTACAACTCCTGAGGGTGATGTCAAAATTTCAGTAGGGAGAAATATTTATAGAATTAAGCACTGAAACATGGTTTCTGGCACTGTATATACTGTTTCTGCTGGTGACTGCTTATATATTGAAGTCCCTGGATCCTATGACAAGCTTATACCTTTTTTTATAGAATTAAGAATCAGATTTTCAATAATAAGTAACCGCTAAAACAAAAATGCCTAATGATATATTTGGCCATACAAGATATGAAGATCACAGTGATGAGATTCTGATGCTTGATGTCAGAGTCAAGAAATTAAGAAGTGATTTACAAGCTTTACAAACCACACTCAATGCCAGTCTTCAATTAGAAATTACAAATTTACAATCACAATGCATGGACCCTCTTCTTAAAATTGATTTTGAACTCAAATTGCTGCTTCAGAAATATACTGATTTGGCCACATTGGATAATTTTCAAAGTTTAGAAGAAGCTGTAGCAGCTCTTCAAGACAATTTTAAGACCCAGGCTAACAACTCTGAGCAATTGAAACAACAATTCGAAGAACAGATTAATAATGTCCAGGCACAGCTCCAAACAACTGTCAAAAGCATTAAATCACAAGAAGATTTTGATCTAGTGATTTCCACTCTAAAGGAACAGATTCAATCATTACAGATACCTAATCTGGACCCCTTGAACAATGCCAAAAGAAAAAATTGAGACACTTGAAAATTTTATGAACAACTCGCCATCTTCTGATGCTTTGAGTGCAATAACTCGGAGTGTTGCAAACATCAAGCTGCAACTTGAAACATATGAAGATTTTGGAAAAATTCAAAGTACCATAACCGATCATGAGGGTACAATAGCAGCAGTGCAAAGTGATTTGACAAATGTACAAGAATCCCGCCTGCCCGGGATTGTAGACACACTTGTCAGTGTCCAGGAACAGATCACAAAGCTTGAAAACCTCATCACTGAATCTGAGCTATCTCATTTTCATCACTTGATTGATGATATCCAAACAAAGCTTGAAATTTTACAACAATCAACACCCACTCAGGCAGATATAGCTCTGCTCCAAGATGCTTTGCGTGGTGTGGTTGATGCTTCTGAATTAAATGATGTGAAATTGGCCCTTGAATCTTTGCAAAATACTGTATCAAATCTCCCTACATCACAGGAACTTAAAAATATTAAGAGAGCTGTGAATAGGATATTGAAATCAGAAGATATCAAGAATATCCAGACAGAGATCAAACAACTCACTCAGACAGTGGCCACTACTCTACCAACTAATCAACATATTAATGCACTGCATGCCCTGTTTGAGGATATCAGAAGACAGGTCCATGATCTTACTGCTCAAAATTCAAAAATTGGCAGTTGTTGAAAATTTGCAACAAATTGTAGCTAATATCAAGCAACAGCTAGGGACCATGGAATTAAATCAAGCAAATGCTTTGTCTGTTTTTGCCACCCAGCTTCAAGAGATTGTGCAACAATACAAGAAACTTGTTGTGGACATAAAAATCAAGCCAGGCCATGATGATGTTGTTAGGACCATCAATGAGCATCTTGAATCTGTAACAAGCAGATTGCTTACAGCAGAAAAAGAAATAACAGGCATAATTGAGAATCCAAAACATACAGTAATTCTTGAATTGTACAGCATCCCCAACAAAGAATATGATTCACCATTTACACCAGGTGGCAAAATATATATGCTGTCCCCTGCACAATTTTATTACTAGTTTTTTGTTGGGGGCACACTGAGACCAATCAAGATCAAATATTGGCTTCAACCACAGGCACACCACTAGCCCTACCTTATCAATAACAAATGCTGATAACAAAGCAAAAATCACCAGTTTAGAGTTAGAGGATTTTACAGACCCCAATACATTAGAAACAGCCTATGCTGAAGATTATGGCTCACTGGAATTTAAAATACAAATAGGGGACAAATTATATTTAGAAAATCCTGTAGTATCAGCTGCTGAACACCCCATAGTTGCAATATTCTTGTTTTCATATTATGTCTAGAGAAATTATTGTTGACGAATTACACATACAAGCCAGACATAATTATAAGAGACTGCCAGTAGTTACAAAAGGCATAGATGATTTATGGCAGAGCGAATTGATTGAGATGGCAAGTGGACAGCTGAAAAATTTCGACAAAATCAACAAGGGCTACAAGTATCTACTCACTGTAATAGACACATTTTCAAAATTTGCCTGGGCTGTGCCACTCAAATCCAAGAATGGAAAATGTGTTACAGAAGCCATCAGGACAATCATCAATCAGAGTGGAAGATCACCGCGCTATTTGCAAACAGATAATGGCAAAGAATTTTATAATTCTGTGTTCCAACAATTTATTAAAAGCAGTCAATACAACATTATTCGAGTTACAGTGATCTCAAAGCCACAATTGTAGAGAGATTCAACAAAACCCTAAAAAATCTTATGTATAAACAATTTACACTTCAAGGTAATTATAAATGGATTAATATTCTTCCAGAACTTCTACATAAATATAACAACTCGGTCCATTCCACAATCAACATGAAACCCTCTGAAGTAACTCCATCTGATGAGCAAAAATTGGTCAGGACTGTTTATTATCCTACATACCAGCCAACAACAAGAAAAGCCAAATACAAGGTGGGTGATCAAGTAAGAATCAGCAAATATAAGCACATATTCAAAAGAGGCTTTACAAGAAACTGGAGCACTGAATTATTTACAGTGGTTCAAATTAAACCTGGGACCCTTAACACATATATAATAAAAGACCACCGAGGAGAAATTCTCAAAGGCAGATTCTATGAAGAAGAACTCAGCAAAACTAAACAGCCTGACACATATCTCATAGAAAAAATCATCCGCAGAAAAGGCAACAAGTTACTTGTCAAATGGCTAGGACTTCCAGAACACAGCTGGATCGATGCAGACAAAGTGATAATATGAGCACCTGGGATGTTATAAAAAGGCTGCCAGAACCTGAACAGCAGATTAAGAGAAATGGCAAGTTGCTGCCTGAAAATATTAGATGTCTTATTGTTGGGCCATCAGCTTGTGGTAAAACTACACTAATGATTGATAATTTTTTATTGGCACCCAATTGGTTAGACTGGAAAAACAGGCACTTGTATGTCTTCTCTAAGAGCTTGGAACAATTAAAATATCAGCAGCTGATGAAGCTATATGATGGATTGGATATTGCCACTTTTGAACCAGATGTTAAGCCACTTCATGAATGTCTCGGTAATTCTGTTGTTGTGTTTGATGACATTATACTGGATAATCAAAACAAGGTTAGAAATTTCTTTACACAGGGCCGACACAAAAACATTGATTGCTTCCACCTGGCACAGACTTTTTCAAAAATACCCAAGCAGCTGATCGGAGACAACAGCAATTTTATATGTGTGTTTCATCAAGATCATACCAACCTCAAACACATACATGATGAATATGTAGGTGGGGACTTGAGCTAAATAAAATATCAAAACTGTTACAGATCAAAATCAAAATTTGATCACAGAGCTTGTACCTGTAGCTGCAAGGAACATATTAGATTATCCAATCACCCCACTTTCTAGTATTCATACACCTAGTCCTGTTGCTCCTCGAAGAATTCAAGCTACTCTGGATCCTATTGAATTGGGTCTTCTTGCTCAAAAATATTTAAGCACACCTAAAGACAACAAAGATGAGGTCTTTGGCTTATATGCTGACACAGAGCGTGATGGTAGCATCATACATAGAATTGGCAATTTCAGAGTCTCATCTTGGAGAAAGAAGTGCTTTTGTTAAGTATCTTGGCACACCTGGATTGTGGGAACTGATTACTAGGAAAAGGCCTGGCAGCTATACAGATCAAGATTATGAACATTACAAAGAAATATTAATAAAATCAGATGCTCTATACCAGAACAATGATACCACACAAAAAAGAGTCAAGTCTAGCAGTGGAGCAAAATACAGCAATTTAATCAAGCCCATATGGTCACAAATTAAGACAGGCAGTGGAATCAAACAATACAACACCCTGCCTAAAGAATTTGTGTGGGTTGATGATGTCAGGAAACTTGTAGATAGGTTATTGGTGATAGCTGGGGAGGAAAATGCTGGCAACCACAATTTTTACAATGAAAAAGTTGGAATTATGGACATGATAAGCACAAAATTGTCTAATTTTATAGTGAATGACACTAAGGGGATTGGATATCTTATAAAAATTATTAATACTCTACCACCTAAATTTTGGAATATTTCTGAGGGTCGGGGGTTGGTTAATGACATTATAAACAAGCTGCCATTTGAACTAAACATTCCAGGCTATCAGTATTGTGGTCCCGGTACAAAATTGGACCATAGATTAAACAGAGGTGATCCTGGTGTTAATCCCCTAGATGCTGCTTGTAGAGACCATGACATAGCATACAACACACATACTGATCTTGACAAGAGACATGTTGTAGACAAGAAATTAGAAGAGGCTGCATTTGGTAGATTTGTAAGCAAAGATGCTTCTTTAAGTGAAAAAATAGCAGCATTGGGGACCACCTTAGCTATGAACACCAAACAAAAACTGGGGTGGGGGCTGTGAATATGTATATAATAAACCTACAATGAAGGCCAAGGGTGTTATGTATCAAATACCTTATGCAGGTCTTAAATCTCTTAAAACTATTGATAGCCTTTTAACCAAAAAGCAGCGCATGAAAAAAATTCTTGTCTTGCAAAAAGCCATGGTATGAAATTATTACTTAGTACCCCCCAATTAAAAAAATTACAACAATCCAGAAAAAATCACATGTGGGGGGTTTCATATTTACTATCCCGGCCATCTTAGCAGCACTTGGGGCTGTGGGGAGCTTGGCCGGGGGATCAGCCGCCATAGCAAAAACAGTAATAGATGCCAAAAATAATAATGCAGAATTAGATGAATTGAAGCGCCATAACCTGGCCATGGAGAAACAAGGCAAAGGTGTTAAGAGAGCCATGAAAAAGTTTAAAAAAACAAGAGCCGCTTACAAACCAAGATATTGAAGCTTTAATCAAGCCACTGGGCATCAAAAATTTTAGAGGTGTGTACATGTCTGATTCTTTACCAGAACAACCACTCAACAAAGAGTGTGGCATTGTTAATTTGGATAAGTACAAAAATCAGGGCACTCACTGGATCTGTTATCTTAAATATTTAAAAAATGAGGCATTTGTTTTTGATTCATTTGGAGGTGTTCCACCTGAAAATTTAATAAAATATCTAAAATCAGCTAATCTTTATTACAATAATGCCGTGTTCAAAATTTCAAAGATGTTAATTGTGGACATTTGTGTTTATCTGTTCTTAAATATATGTCTCAAATAAATAAACCATCAATTGAAAATTTTCAAAAAGCCCTGTGGTATCTGAAACATCATGGGGGTATTCCATCTCACCAGCCAAAATTCAATATTGAAACTCAAATTACATGATGACATAGTGTATCCCAAAACAATAGCTCTCAGAGCATTTTATGGCATGTTTTTGATCCCTAATATTACACACCACAACAACACAATTGCAGTAGGGGATCAAAAAATTGTCATCACTCCAGGGCAGTATAATATGTCCACTCTAAATGCTCAATTACCCAGAGGTATAGTATTAACTTAAAATTCTGTCACTCACAGAGTAGAGATTGTATCTGCTACAGAAACAGTGGATCTGGGTACTATAGGAGAGCTGTTAGGCTTTGAGAACAACACAAAACTTGAAGCGGCCATCAAACACACTGCTATTAATATACCTAAATTCTTGGCCATAGAGACTCTGAATATTCACTGTAATGTGGCGGAGGGTATGATCACCAAATCAAATGGCATTGGCACTCAGAAACAAACTGGCACCATTGCAACATTCAAACCTAATTCTGAATTTATGGAGCCAATCATCTACACTCCATCCCAAACATTATATTTTCCTGTGTGCCATAATAGAATATATAACATTGAATTGATGGTCACTAATGAAAAAGAAGAATTAGTTGATTTTGCTGGAGAAACAACAACTGCAATCATAGAGATTAATATTTAAATAAAAATACATACAAAAAAAATGGAAAATATTGAGAGTTATGAGCTACAATCATTCCCTCCAAACAGGAGGACATTTGCAAATTTAAATCAACCCAACACAGAAATTGAGGTTGATCTTGGTGTAGGGGATGGCTTTATACACCCCCACAGAACAGATCTATACATCAAATTTGATGTTGTACAGCTCGATGGAACAGATTATCCGGTAAATTCAAATATAAGATTGGTGGACAATTTTGTGCCGCATCTGTTCTCTGAAATTGAGATCAGAAAACATGGTGTTGTTATAAACAGAGTGGATTATCCCGGCATTACCTCCACAGCTTTGGCCACACTAAAATTATCCAAAACCGAGGCTTCTTACTACAAAATAGGTGGATTTGAGGCTGGTGATAAAATTATATCTAAGAGCCACACAGTGCTGTTCCCTATGCGCCTGTTGCCAGGATTCTTCTCAGATTACAAAGATATTATGTGGAAGGGTGGTTTAAGAATTACATTTAGAAGAGCTGCCAATGATAATAATGCTTTGATGAGGTACAGTACATTAAACTCTACAGGGGAAGCTCTGCCTAATACCCTACCTGATGAAAGGAAATGCATAATTCAGACTATGGAGCTAAGAATCCCAGTTGATGAATATGAAGCCAGTTATGCTCTTAAATACAAAGCAGATATAATAAAAAATCCGCAGGTTCCTTTACAATTTTACACATATCAATGTGTACAGAAGCCCGCAACTGGTACCTATTATGAGTTTGATGCTACAAATTCATTCTCCAGTATACAATATGACATGCTGGGTTTTGTGGTGGTATTGTTTCAGACTGGAAGACACAATAATCAGGAAAAACATTCAAGTAAATTTGATAGCTGCAACATCAAGAACATATATCTTAAAAATGGCAGAAATGAGGTATTCCCCAGAGAAAATTATAATTTAGACATGTCCAAGGATGATTTCCTTAAATTATATGAAGCATTTACAGCATACAAAAGGGTCACTACTGGCAATACTGACATGTATTACACACCAGATGAATTCAAAGCACAGAGACCCATGTTTGTCATCAACACTTCAAAAAGGAAACAAGTTGTGGTTAATGACAGGACAAACATTAAAATTATCTGTGAATCCCACGAAACACTCCCTGATGATACTATATGTAGTGTTATTCTCATAGGGGAAAAATCATATATTTATGATGTAAGAAATGAGGGAGTCACATAACAATTCTAGAAGATTTTTGCATATTACCGGACCGGAAGTAAATATAAATGGGTGTGGGTGTGTAAGAGTGGCTTTTTGCCTGATTTTTTAAGTGTAGTCAAAACAATATCAAGAAGAGGCATATTTTTGACAAGTTTGTGGAGAACAAACTGAGAAATGTAGCTTTTACACACATGGGCAAATCTGTCTGAGGAGGATTCTTATTTTCTACACTAGAATTCAAAATTCTTTAGATTTAAATATGTACACACATGGCCGATTGGGCTATATGCCCTTTTTTGACATAGTTTTAAGTGTGGGCAAATCGGGGCATATGAACTCTTCTTTTCTACACTAGGATTCAAAATTCTTAGAATTGAGAGCATATCACACTTGAAGAAATGGGGAATTAGGGCATCTTGGCATAGTTTTAAGTGTAGGCAAATCGGGCTGTTTAATCATATGAGCTCTTCTTTTCTACGCTATAAGTGCGCTCATCCTATATACATTCATACTACTTGGATAGAACCAACTTCCATAAATATTATTGAATTGACGATTGTGAATTTGGTTTTTTTGCAGAAGTGGATATTGCATTTCCAGACAATTTGCAGGATATTTTTTCCGATTTACCACCGGCACCCGAACTTAAATGTTCACCTAATTCTAATCAACGCAAGCTTATATTCACTTTGGAGAAAAAAGAAAGATAAGTTCTCCATTACAAAAGGCTACAGTTTTTGATTGCGATGGGTGTTAACGTATTGGATATTTAAAGAGTCCTCAGGTTTAAACATTCCGAGTTTCTCAAACCATTAATTGAAACAAACACACAACATAGAACAGTTGCCACTTCCGATTTAGACAAAGATTTTTTCAAATTGAAGAACAATGCTGTATATGGCAAGACAATGGAGAACGTGAGAAATCGAGTGAACGTGAGATTGGTTTCAGATGAAAATAAATGCAGTAAGTGGGTGGATGATCCATTATTTAAATCACGAAAAATTTACAACGAGAATCTGTCACTTTTCAATCTAGATATAAAAGTAATAAAATTCCTAAAACCAATTTATTTGGGAGCAACAGTTTTAGATTTATCGAAACTTCACATGTTTCAATTTCACTGCAATGTTATGCAACATTTCTACAACGATAGCATTTCATTACTTTACATGGACATGACAGTTTTATTTATAGCATTAAAAAAAACAATCTATATGAAGATGTAAAAAAAATCCGTCCTTGCTTGATTATTATGATACTTCTTCCTACGCTCAACCGAACAGATTTGGAATTCTGTCTAGGAACAAAAAAGTTCTAGGTAAATTAAAAGACTAGTGTACAGGTGACATCATTCTCGATTTTGCCGGTTTGGGTTCCAAAATGTATACATTAAGAACTGAGAACAGCATCACGAACAAAGCTAAAGGTGTTGGTAAAAATACTGTACACCACAAACTTTCATTTCAAAACTATATTGATTGTTTGAAGACATTGAAGCCGGAGCTACGGTTTGAAAAAAAGAATCCAAAGTTTAGACCATGTTATTACAAGAAACAAAGTTAGAAAAGTAGCATTAGATCCGCATGATGATAAAAGATGTAATTTGTCTTGTGGGATCCACACGTTGCCTCAGTGGCACTATCGTTTAGATAGTAGTAAGAAATGCATACAATGCACTTAACCCTCGGATGCATGTCCCTTTTTTTTACAACTTTACATATGTGGTGTCAATTTGACCCCAATGCAATTATGCATTGAAATAAGTACGACAGAGTAAATAGTTCAGCTAATATAGTTTATTGATCAATAATTACTCTGAATATAACATAGGAAACAATTACCCATTTATTACTATTATTTAACCCCCCCAAAAAAATTAACAATGAATTGACAATTCACTATTCTACATATTAATGGTAGTTACACTTCGGTCACAATTATCAGAACTTCAGTTGACCTGAGAAACAGTATTTTAGAGATAACACAATACAGCACTAAATATTCTTTTTCTGGAACAAATAAATTTTAAGAAAATAAAAATAAAAAATAAATAAAAAGAAGAATGTGCCGGCCTATCAATACACCTCACTCGCATTCTGAACACAGCACAATTACACTGCCCTGGACCTTGCACACAGGTTTCCCACATCTTCCGCAACGTTCCGTCGTCTTCCTGTCCTCTTGTCTTGTGCAGACCTGGCATCTTACTCTTTTCTTTGAAGATCTATCCTCCAGTCTCTGTGCCTGCCTTACTACCCGCAAAGTTTCATTGCCTCGGTTACTGGTTTCTTCAGGTTCAAGCTTTGGCACGTCCCCCACATGTGAGGAAGAATCAACTCATTCGCCAACTCGATTAGGAACATACGGCGTCTGTGACTGACCCCTGAAATTGTACTCAGAATGCTGTGACAAGTAGCATGTGTATGCATTGAGAACGCCTACATTGATTACATTATAGAAGAGGGCCATTGGCCATCGACGTGTCTGTCTTCTGCAGGTGTATGTTTGAACCAGTTTGTCCATGGCGTCCACTCCACTCTTTGTTTGGTTGTAAAACTTTATGATTTCTGGCTTCTTCTTACAATCATCATCATCAATGTGTATGTCATGATGCATGGTGCTGAGTAGAATGACATTCTTGTTTTTCGTGGGCACGTAGCTTACCGGGGTCTCAGTTTCATGGAAGACGAATTGCGATGTGCAAGGCTGTCCTGTCTTGATGTTGATAAGTGCAGGTGGGATTTCACGTTTATTTTTCTTTACTGTTCCAACAATGGTTACATTTTGTAACAGGAGATCGTTAGCCAAGTCATGACTTGTGAAAAATTGGTGAGTTGTGATATTTCTTCCAGAGTTCCGCAGTGTGTAGCACAGTTTCTGCACGACGTTGCTGGCGAGGTTCTTTTGAAAAGTTATCAGCATCGCACAACCAGAAGATTCTGCGACAGTTTTCGATAAAAGTTTTCAGATATATCGAAATGCAGCCATGTTATCAGTCTCCAGACGTGCAGCGCTAGTACGTTTGTCATAAAATCGGAGCAGTCTTCTGATGTCTTCGAAACGATTTTCTCCAAAGGTTGCTTAGTACTTCGGGTTGGAGAATTTGTTGAGAAAAAGCTCACGAACAGGAACATCCCAACATCTCTCATTCCCCGTGAAAAGGAGGACGACAATGAAAGTCTGAAGCTCTTCCAATGTTAGATCAATCCACTTTTTACCAGATTTCACTGCGACTCTTCTTCACTCTAAATTCGTGCACTCTACAATTTCCTCCAAAATGTTTGAGGAAATGAACAAGTCGAAGCTTTATTTTGGTGACATCAAGACTACAGACCTGCTGGTTCTCGTATGATGTTGTGTGCAGCAGTCTGATAAGAGCTTGACAGCTTGCTTTTCCACGGAATTCTATTCTTTGAGATCATTCCGAAAGGTTCCAGGGCATCTGTTGCATCATACTCTTCACGGTCTTCACTGCTTATGTTTGTTTCAACATCACTGCTTTTTCGGAACCTCTTCCGCTTCTGTAACACCATCCTCTTCGTCAAAGCAGTTTGTGTAACTGGCAACACCATCATCGTCTTCTTCTAGCAGTTCGTGAATTTTATTCAGAGTTAATCCTCTTGTGGTCATTACTGCCAGTGTCACTTTCAATGTAATACACAGACGCTTTTAGAGTGGTACAAAACAGCACTAACAAAGTACCTGGTCACAAAGACAATGCGACAACCTACCAGACGCTGTCGGTAACTCTTCCTACGCAACAATGAAATCTAAACGACGAACTGTAGAAATACCGACAGACTCACACGCCGCCTCGTTACACAATAACTGGTGGCTTGTTTCTTCTTGATCCGCGCTAAATACATCTGCGCATGCTGTGACGGTTGATATACATTATATAAGTTCCTTTTTTTTATAATGTTAATTCTATCAGTGACTTGTTTCGGCACCATCTCAAATAGCGTATGCACGATTGTTGGGACGTGTTTCAAATGGGTGTATCTATTTATATTATTTATATTATTTGTTTTAATATTTGAATGAAGAATTGGGAAGGGTATAGAATGCGTGTATTTATATATTAAATTTGGGGAGAGATCATTGTTGTTTTTTGTAGGTTGTTTAAATGGGAACAAGAAAAATAAGTAAAGGACAAAGTAAGGGATAAGAGAATGTAAAAGTAGTATTTGAGGTACGCTTAACTTTAAATTGTGAACATTTTGGACTCCGAAGATTTTCATTGAATTGTTACATTCCGGGAAATTTAAGATATGAATCTATTATACTGATCAAGTCACTGTTACCTTTTTTTACAAAGCTAAACTGTTCTTGAATAAAACCTTGTTAAAATAGAGTACAATTTTGATCAATCCAAGAATAAACTAAATTATTATTGTTTTGCAATTAGGAGTTGACGTAGCATAAATCTAGGGCGAAAGTGATAATTTATCTGGGTTGTTTTGGGGCGTACGTAATTTTCTTGGGAGGGGGAACTAGACGATTCCCCCACTTCTCAATAAGATTGCGTTAACCCGGATTGCATGCACTCGGCGATTTAAGTTCTTTGTCTCCTGGAGGAAGCCAAAAAAAATCGATCCACGAAGTTCAGGGTAGTATATTGGGCTGGGCGAAATAATAATAATACTAAGGTAGCAGCTTCCATAACATCGTAAGCTTCAATATTGCATTTTGAGAATTTTGCTATCGGGTGGCAGCGGTACATGCAAAATTGAAGCGTAACATATAAAATAATAGTATTCGCCACAATGCGCACTTTGCAGTGAATCATGGCAGGCTTGGTGGTTGAGCTTGAGATGTCTGCCTTTAGTTTGGTCATAATTGAACATAATATGTATGATCAATTTCCTTTTATGAATGTTTTTCTGCTGTTTTCAGGCTGGGGTCAAAATGACCCCACACATGGAAAGGAGGGGTATTGTTAAAAAAACGTTAAAAATATAATTTAAAGTAAATTGTGTGAAATTTATTTATACATGTTCCTGTAGCTGAAGTAGCATCGTAAGATGTCACAGAAAATTAGAATTTTTTATTTAGTTTTTTATTATACCAGGAAATAAACAGACAGTAGGGTCAAAATGACCCCACACATGCATCCGAGGGTTAAATAACTAAACTTGCAATAATTATCGAATAACATATAAAGGCATATAACAGTTGTTCTTTTCAGAAGCCTATGTGGGTAAATGAATTACTTTGTGAACGTGACGTTGTTGTCAAGTCTGTAAGATAACTTCCCAAAATGCCCATGGGAAGTACACATACAAAAAAAATATTATATCAAAAAAAAAAAACATTATTTTTTTACATGCAACTAACCTTACGGCTGGCAATTTTTCTATCAACACAAGCATATAAAATAACCATGCCTATGAACCTGTTTGGCTTCAGGAAGTAAGCTATGGAGGTACCCATCCAAACTGCACCATCATCATCACCTCCGATCTTGGAACTGTTGCCCTCCCTACTATCTAAACTCAACGGTTTGTCCATTATTCATCTCAACAGCATCCTGACCCAGTACGACGATGACGTGGCAAAACTTTCTTTGTATTCAACAACAACGTGCATTATTACCAGTTCCCCATGTCTGGCAAACTTAAGTTCAACATGAATCCCGAGAACAAAGGGGAGGCCAAGGTTTCCTCTGGCAAGAACATCTATCGCATCAAGCATGATAGGATAGACATTACTACTACGTGCGATGTAACTGATGGCGATCGCCTGTACGTGGAACTCTTGGACGACTACGATAAACTCATCCCTCTTTTCATAGAAATGAAAATTATGTACCCTATAATAAATAACCATAGCAACAATGCCTAATGACATCTTTGGTCACACCCAGCGCGATGATCACGTCGACGAACTACTCATGCTTGACGTCAGGGTGAAGAAGCTGCGAAGCGTGCTGCAAGATCTGCATTCCACGCTCAACTCTAGCCTCCAGACCGAGATAGCCAGCCTGCAGTCTCAGTGCCTGGACCCCGTACTCAAAATTGACGCCGAGCTTAAATCGCTGCTGCAAAAATATACCGACCTCGCGTCAATAGACAACCTTGAGAATCTGGCACTGAAAGTAGGCAATCTCCAAAACGAACTTGTGAAGCTGCAGCAAGTGCAAACTTCTGACGTGGAAGTGCTAAAGCAACACTTGCGAGACCAAACTAGCACCATCCAGATTGAACTGCAAAACATTATCCAAAGTATGAAAACTCAAGATGACTACGATCGCGTGAATGCAAGTATTGCCAAATTGCACGAACAGTTTCAATCGTTCGAAATTCCTACATTGGAAAGCATCAACGCTGAGCTTCAAACGGACGCTTTGCATGCAGCCATCAATGAAGTTAAAAATAAACTCCAAACGCTAGAGGTTTTTATTGACAATCTACCTTCGTCCAGCGAGCTGAATGCCATTGCCCGTAGCGTGGCCAACATCAAACTCTAACTTGAGACCTACCAAGATTTCGGGAAGCTGCAAGGCACCAAAACTCATATTGAGGATGCTCTTGCTGCCATTACAAATGATCTAGCAAACGTACACGAAGCACTATAATCCCAACTGCCTAGCATCAGGGATACACTGGCCAGCGTCCAACAGCAGATCTCCATGCTTGAAAATCTGAAAACACCTAATCAGAGTTGTCGCATTTTCAACACTTGATCGACGATATACAGGCTAAGTTAGAAACTGTGCAACAATCCACCCCCACCCAGGACAACATAACTCAATTGCAAGAAGGCATACGTGCTGCTGCTGCTGCTGCCGCCGAGTTCGATGCGGTGAAAAAAGCTTTGGAGTCGCTCCAAAATACGGTGACCACCCTTCCTACCTCGCAGGAACTCAAAAGTGTAAAGAGGGCTCTAAACCGAATACTCAAATCCGACGACATCAAAAACATCCAAACCGAAATTGAATCGATTCGGGGGTCTGTTGCAACCTTACCCACCAAGCAGAACATCAGCGAGCTACATGAATTGTTTGCGGAAATTAGAACCCAGGTCCAAGACCTCGCAATACAGAGCTCCAAGTTGACACTTGTGGAAAGTCAACAGCAAATTATTGCCAGCGTGAGAGAGCAAATTGGTAGTATCGACGGAAGCCAGGAATCGGCTATAGCCAATTTCAGCACCCAACTACATGACTTAAACGAAAAATTCAAGAGACTAATTGTCGATGTTAAGATCAAGCCTGACTATGACACTGTTGTTCATGCAATCGAGGAACACCTGGAATCGGTGAACGGTAGATTGGAGGACGTAGAAGGTGAGGTTCGAACCAACGTGAACACTCTGAACGCCAGCATCGAGAATCTCAAGTCCACAATTGTCATCGTACTGTACAGCATTCCAAACAGAGAGTTTTCCTCGCCCTTCAATCCATGTTCCAAACTTTACATGTTGACTCCTGCAAAAGCCTATCACCAATTATTCCTCGCTGGCACACTTCAGATCGTCAAGATTTCCTACTGGTCTTTGCCTCACGCAACCCACTACCCAACCATGACCGTGACGAACATCGGTGACGAGCCTAAAATAAGAGGAGTGGAGGTGGTCGATTTCATCCAGCCCGAAACTTGCGAGACTGCCTATGCCGAAGATGCCACTCAAATTATTGACATACAAATAGGAGACAAACTATTCATAGATAACCCGGCATTGTCTGCAGCCAGAAATCCCATGCAAGCTATATTTTTATTTTCGTGAAATGTCTAGGCAGGCTATTGTGAACGAGCTGCACAAACCTGCACGACGAAATTATAAACGATTATTGGTAGTAACCAAAAGCATAAACGACATGTGGCAAGCTGACCTTATGGAAATGTGCAGTGGCAAGTTAAAAAATTTACATAAAATCAAAAAGGGATACAAGTATCTTCTCACCGTTGTAGACACATTTTCAAAATTTGCGTGTGCTTTACCCCTTAAAGCAAAAACAGGAACCTGTGTAGTGGAAGCATTCAAAACAATATTCGATAAAAGACAACGGAGAAGAATTCTACAACTATGTCTTTCGGCAATTTATTCAAAAACAAACTATTCAACATTACTCCACCTTTAGTCACATCAAAGTCAGCATAGTGGAACGTTTCAACGGAACTCTCAAAACACGCATGTAGAAACGATTCACGCTTGAGGGGAATTACAAGTGGCTCGACATGCTTCCGGAACTTGATAACAGCTATCATCACAATTTGCATCGCACGATAAACATGAAACCAGCTGACGTCAACAAATCTGACGAGCAGCTTTTAAGTTATACGGTGTATTGTCAAAACTACAAATTTACAAGCAAGAAAAATACAAAACTGGAGATCACGTGAGAATCAGTAAATTTAAGCGTGCGTTTGAAAAAGGCTTCAATAAAAATTGGAGTACGGAACCTTTCACCGTACTTCGAGTCTAACCCGGAAACCATCACACGAATATAATAAAAGATAATTGCGACGAAATTCTGAAAGGAAGATCTTACGAAGAGGAACTTTCTAAAACAAAATACCTCGACACATATCTTATTGAAAAGTATTACGTAGAAAAGTTGACAAACTGCTGGTGAAATGGCTAGGACTCGAGGAAAAAAGTTGGAAAGGCGCAAACGAGGTGATTGTGTAACGGGTGCTTGGGATGTGGTACGGCGACTGCCAGATTTTCCATCGGAACGTCAGGATAGGAAAAATGGCGAGCTTCTACCCAACAACATTCGCTGCCTCATTGTTGGACCTTCTGCATGTGGAAAACAACGTTACTTACTGATAATTTTCATCTTGCACCCAACTGGTTAAACTGGAAGAACAGGCACCTGTATGTTTTCTCCAAAAGTTTGGTGGAACCAAAGTATCGCCAGCTGTCGAAACTGTACGAAGGACTAGGCATAGTAATATTTGCTTCTGAAGTGATACCACTAGACTGATGTCTCGAAAACTCGGTGGTGGTTTTTGACGATGTGATCCTGGAGAACCAGAACGAAATTCGCAATTTTTTATTGAGGGCCGGCAGAGAGGTATAGGCTGCTTCTACCTTGCTCAGACTTTTTCCAAAATCCCCAAGCAGCTACTCCGAGACAATGCTAATTTCATTTGTTTGTTTCGTCAAGACTACACCAACTTAAAACACGCTTACGATGATTATGTAGGTGAGGACATAAACTACAATCAGTTTTCCAAATTTTGCTCTTCATGCTGGTACCAAAATGATTTTGGATTTGTCACAATAGACATGACGAGGAAACACAATAACGGAAAATACAGAAACAAAATTAATAATTTTGTAAACGTTGAAACGTTTCAAGAAACGTCTTGACCTATTATAAATAACTACATACAAAAAAAATGAAACGCAAACTTGCAGACGACACTACTCCGTTCGAACTTGCTCCGGCTCCGAGACGTCAGGCTCTAGGCAGTACCTCTTCAGACAAGCTAGTCGAGCTGGGTCCGTTGGCGAGGGATTACCTAAGCACCGGGAAATTCGAAAAAGACGAGGTATTCGGATTGTACCCGACCATGGAACATAACGAGGGTGTGGTTTGGAAGATTGGAAAGTCAAAAGTCACGTTCGAGGGCGACGATGTAAAAGTTAATTTGAGCGAGAAGAACAGCTGGACTAGGTATCCCAGCACCATGGGACAGTGGGAACTTATAACTAAGAAACAACCTAAAGATTATACAGACGAGGATTATCAAATTTACACAGAAATTTTGATCATGACGGACGCACACTATCAAAACAACGATACAACACAGAATCGCGTGAAATCTAGCAGTGGAGAAAAGTACAGGAACCTCATCAAGCCAATATGGACCCAGCTTAAGACTGGCAGCGGTGTCAAACTCTACAACACCTTGCCCAAGGAGTTTGTTTGGATAGACGACGTAAGAAAGCTTGTAGGTCGATTGCTGGTTATCGCGGGCGAAGAAAATGCAGGCCATCGCAACTTCCATAACGAGAAGGTGGGCATCATGGACATGATTAGCATCAAGCTTACAAACTTCATTATCAACGACAACAAAGGTATAGGTTACCTTATCAGAGTCATCAACACCCTGCCTCCCAAATTCTGGAATGTAGCCAAGGGTCGAGGTCTCGTGAACGATATTATCAACAAGCTACTCTTCGAGATGCACCTGCCAGGTTACCAGTACTGCGGTCCGTTTACGAAACTCGAACAGCGACTGGAAAGAGGAGACAAGGGAGTGAACCCACTCGACGAAGCATGCAATGACCACGACATTGCCTGCAATGCTCACACCGATCTCAACGCACGTCATGATGCTGACAGAAAGTTGGAGCATGCGGCTTTCGGGAGAATCGTCAGCAGAGATGCCTCGCTAGGTGAACGGGTTGCCGCATTGGGTACGACCATCGCCATGAACACAAAACGAAAATTAGGGTGAGAATTGTTACTAAATAACCCTTGTGAAGAAAATAAAAGCAACTTGTATAACCAACCTATCATCACTTTATTGCATTAGGGGCAAAGCAGAGATTTTTTCGTACCCTCTCACGATATATAAATAACATACTATCACCATGAAGCCCAAAAGTGTCGTTTACCAAATACCCTACGCAAACCTCAAGTCTCTCGGAACATTAGATGGAATGCTCACCAAAAAGCAGCGCGAGAAGAAACATTCCTGCTTGGCAAAAATCATTCCTCAGTTGAGGAGGTTACAAGGTTCGCGAAAGCAGCAGAAGACTGGAGGTTTCATATTCAGCATCCCGGCTATCTTGGCAGCTTTGGGTGCTGTAGGCAGCTTGGCAGGAGGCAGTGCCGCCATTGCCAAGACCGTCATCGATGCAAAAAAGAACAAGCCGAGCTAGAAGAGCAGAAACGCCGCAACCTGGCTACGGTGAAGAAGAGGAAAGGTGTGACTACAAAGCGAAAGAAAAACCTCGAAGCTTTGAAAAATTTTTAAAACAAGAAGAGCCAATGTCCAACCTCGATTTTGAATCCTGTGATCGATCCGTTGGGGATCAAGCACTTTAGGGGCTTTTCATGTCCGATCCTCTACCCTCTGATGTGAAGAAAAAAGAGTGTGGCGTGGTTAACCTGGACAGTTACGAAAATCCAGGTACCCATTGGATATGCTACCTGAAATTCAACAACAACAAAGCATTTGTTTTCGATTCATTCGGAGGCATGCCACCTGATTGGTTGGTAAAGTATCTCAGTGTTGTCAACCTCTACTAAAATGATGAACGCATCCAAGGTTTCAGCGATGTGAACTGTGGCCATCTCTGTGTTTCCATGCTTGTCTTCCTCTCGCAATTAAATAACCCAACAATCGAGGATTTCCAGAAAGCATTGTGGCACCTGAAGCACTATAGGAGTATTCCATCTCCCAAGCGAGACTTCGCCTCTGAAACTCGCATTGCATGACGATATCATTTATCCTAAATCTATTGCTCTTCCTGCATTCTACAGCATGTACCTGATACCTAATATGACGGTACACAACAATACCATCAAAATTGGCAGTGAAAAATCAAGATCACCCCTGACCAGTACAATCTGTCTACCTTGCAGGCTCAATTGCCAAGAAGTGTACTTATGTCGCGAAATTCTGTAACTCACAGGGTGGAACTGGTCTCTGCCACGGAAACCGTAGACCTGGGCACCATCGGAGAGCTTTTTTGATTCGAGATACTACACAAAGCTCGAACCTGGCATCAAGCACATCGGTGCTAACATTCCTAAATTTCTAGCCATCGAGACTCTGAACATTCATTGCAATGTGGCAGAAGGTATGATCACCAAATCCTCGGACGGCATCCCAGGGAGTCACAAGCAGACAGGTATTATTGCTACGTTCAAACCAAACTCTGAGTTCATGGAGCCAATTATCTACACACCCTTCCCACTGATATTCATTCCTGTATCTCGTAATCGCATAGACAAAATAAAATTGGCAATTACCAACGAGAAGGGAGAGGTGCCGTCGTGGAGATTAACATATAATAAATAACCATTATGTAGCAAATCGAAAGTTACGAGTTGCAGTCCTTCCCACCCAATCGTCGGACGTTTTCCAACCTCAATGAAGCGAATCGAGAGATATAATACGACGTGGACGTCGGGGACTAGTTCATTCACCCTCACAGAGCTGATTTGTATATCAAGTTTGATGGTGTGAAGGGAGACAACGGCGAAGCATTCCTTGCCAATGCAAATTTAAGACTTGTAGATAATTTTGTGCCGTACCTGTTCTCGCAGGTGGAAGTTAGACAGCATGGCACCGTCATCGATAGGGTTGACTACCCCGGGATTACCTCTACAGCTGTGGGAACACTGAAACTCTCCAAGACCGATACTACCAGGCAGGGGGATTCGAAGCAGGTACAAAAATCAAAACTCAAAGTCACACAGTACTGATCCCCATGCGCCTGCTTCCTGGCTTCTTCTCCGACTACACAAAGATTATGTGGAAGGGTGGTTTGCGCGTCACTTTTCGCAGAAGCGCCAACGACAACGATGCGTTACAGCACCTTGAGTGCAGACGGTTCAGCACTTCCCAACACACTATCCGATTTTGCCAAGTGCATCATCCAGTCCATGGAGCTGCGCAAGCCCGTAGTGGAATACGAAACTTACTACGCTCTCAAGTACAAAGCAGACATTTTGAAGAATTTCCAAGTACCCATCCAATTGTACGGTTACCAGTACGTGCAGAAACCTGCTTCCGGCAACCATTTTGAATTTGACGCGACCACACATTTAACAGCATCCGGTACGATATGCCAGAATTTGTGGTCGTGCTCTTCCATACAGGGGAGGAAAACAACCAAGAAAAAGTTTCGAGCCAGTTCGACAACTGCAAGATCAAGAACATCTATCTCAAAAATGGCAGGAACGAGATATTCCCACGTGAAAACTACAACCTGAACATTGCAAACAGCGACTACCTGAAACTGTATGAGGCATACACCGCTTACAAGACAGTGACCTCCGGCAATGTGGACATGTACTTCAACCCCAATGAGTTCATAGCTCGCAGACCCATGTTCGTCATTAACACATCGAAGAGAAAGCAGGTGGTTGTTAACGATCGTACCAACATCAAAATTGTGTGCGAGTTCCATGACGCTTTGCCTGCCGATACTCTATGCAGTGTTCTTCTTATTGCAGAGAAAATGTTGTGTATGATGTCAAGAATGAAAGAGTGACTGAACAGTTTTAGATAAAAGAAAAAAAATTGGATAATTCTATAAAAATTACACTGACCTTAGATCCAAACATTCTTCACACATAAAAAAAAATCACTATAATATAGAAATTTATTGCAATACTGAGTAGTGCCAACTTCTATTTGTAGGTTAGCTTCGCCTGTGAAATATCATATGGTGAAATTTTTGTGGAGAAAGTTGGCAACACTGCGAACTCTCCACTGTGGCCTCCCCTCCAAAACTACTGGGGGGCATTGAACCCATTGTAAAAAGGCCACGACATACATCGTGAAAAGGAGGAACCCCACCTACAAAAAAAATAAGGCCCCCAAATACATCGTAGACGTTTACGTTGAGGGCCCCACCTACAAAAATAAGGCCCTTAAAATAAGATTGAGCAAAAAATAGGGCTAGAAGATCGTCAAATGCTATAAAATCAACAAAAAATACATCGTAGCCGTTTACGCTCAGAGCCCACTTACAAGGATAACATAGAAACAACCATTTTACACTTTGTAGGTTATTTTAGCCCGTAAAAGGCTGTACAAAAGTGAATAGGTTAAGTTATATCACGTAAGATCATCGCATACCTACAAAGATGAGGTTCCAAAAATTAGACTGAGCAAAATATAGGACTAGAACATCGTCGAACGCAATCAAATCAGTAGTGGGTTTTACGGTACGGACGGCGCGAGAAAGTACGAACCTCTCTCCAGCAGCTTTGGCCATACTTAAAACTTGGTCAACATGCCCATTTGAGTTTTTTTGCTCAAGTGTAGAGCTCTTATAATTTAAGATTTTTGTAAAAATGCCCTCGGGAATTTTTCAGAAAGTACGAACCCCTCCTCAAGCAGATTTGCTATACTTACAAAAGTTGCATTAGCCAGATTTTTGTCAAAAATTGATATATTTTTGGCCACACCAGAAATTAAGCTTATAGTATGTTTTTCTGTCAAAATCCCAGGAATCTTGAATTGATATCTATTGGGTTCTGAGACCGAGTGGAGTGTGGTGCATTGCCTTGTAATCAGGAGGGTTTTGGGTTTGAGTCCTTATAAAATCTGATGGCAAAATGTTAATATTGTTGTTTTGTAAACAAAGGAGCTTTGGGTTCGAGTCCTGATAGATGTGGCATTCCATATGTGAGATTTTGAGAATAATTTTGTTTTTGTTGATAGCTCCCAGATCTTAAATTTGGTAAAAAATGTTATACAACAGAGCAAAATTATTCTCTATTAAGAATCACCAGAGTTTTGTTATCTGGGAGCTCAACAATACGGGGCAAAACTGCATAATCAATACAATAGAATGGAGGTCACGTAAACATTGCATGTTCTTTCCAATCTTTTTGATCAGTTCCATGTTTTGGCCAACAATAAATTATTGCATGCCCGTGAGTTGTATGCCAATAGATATAATCTATACTGCGTCTTTTCAGAGAGTTATTTATTATTAAAGAGTAATTGCCTTCATTCTGTTTGCCTGAGTGATTATATCTATTGATATTGCCTCTATTGTGTCTTTTCCGAGGGGAAATTACATGTTATTTGTCATGAAACTCAAAGAGAAATTCTTATCTATACTATGCCCCCCTTTTCAGGGACCATCCATCATATTGAGGAAATTCCTGGATATTGTCATTGCAAACTGAATTGCATTTAGGCTTGGTCTTGTTGTATACAAGTCTGTAACTTACAGAATAATTATTGCAATATTTCTGTATTTCAGCTTTTGGCAGTATTTTAGGTAGGTATCTGCTACGAGCAGAGGTGGTATAAAATGGGTAGGTAATATATTTCCTGACGGTAAAGTATTGTTTTATATCCAAAGAGTTTCTGTGTTTGAATCGTGTCGCTAGTTCGAGTTGCTGTTTTAAGTCCATTTTATGCACAGTAAGGCTAATCGGGACTGGCCCTACAGTTTTAAAGTGGGATCCGAGCCACTTGTGCCTCCACCGGGTATCGAACCCGGGACCCCTTGATTACAAGGCAATGACGCTACCACTGCGCCATGGGGGAAGCCCTGAATCGTGCTTCTAGAACTGCTCTGTGACTCTCTCATTTCTCACATCATAAATATATGATTTTTCACCTATGAGAATGACACTGCATATGGTGTCTTCAGGTAATGCCTCGTGGAATTCACAGATAATTTTAATGTTTGTTCTGTCATTAACCACAACCTGTTTTCTTTTCGAAGTGTTAATTACAAACATGGGTCTCCGTTCCTTGAATTCATCTGGTGCGTAGTACAGGTCAGTATTGCCAGTAGTGACGCGCTTGAAGGAAGAAAAAGCCTCATATAATTTAAGAAAATCATCCTTGGACATGTCTAAATTATAATTTTCTCTAGGAAAGACTTCATTTCTGCCATTTTTAAGATAAATGTTCTTGATGTTGCAGTTATCAAATCTACTTGAATTTTTTTCCTGATTATTGTGTCTCCTAGTCTGAAACAGTACCACCACAAAATCGGGCATGTCAAATTGTATGCTGGAGAATGAATTTGTTGCATCAAATTCATAATAGGTACCAGTGGCAACCTTCTGTACGCATTGATATGTGTAAAATTGAAGAGGAACCTGTGGATTTTTTAGGATATCTGCTTTGTATTTAAGAGCGTAACTGGCCTCATACTCAACAACGGGGATTCTTAACTCCATAGTCTGAATAATGCACTTGCCCTCATCAGGTAAGGTATTGGGCATAGCTTCCCCCGTAGGGTTTAATGTGCTGTACCTCATCAAAGCATTATTATCATTGGCAGCTCTTCTAAATGTAATTCTTAAACCACCCTTCCACATAATTTCTTTGTAATCCGAGAAGAATCCTAGCAACAGGCGCATGGGGAACAGCACTGTATGATTTTTAGATAATATCTTATCACCAGCTTCAAATCCCCCTATTTTGTAGTATGATGCTTCGGTTTTGGATAATTTTAGAGTGGCCAAAGCCGTGGAGGTAATGCCGGGATAATCTATTCTGTTTATAACAACCCCATGCTTTCTGATCTCAATTTCAGAGAACAGATGCGGTACAAAATTATCAACCAATCTTATATTTGAATTTGCCGGGTAATCTGTTCCATCGAGCTTTACAACATCAAATTTGATGTATAGATCTGCTCTGTGAGGGTGTATAAAGCCATCCCCTACATCAAGATCAACCTCTATCTCTGTGTTGGGTTGATTTAAATTTGCAAATGTCCTCCTGTTTGGGGGGAATGATTGTAGCTCATAACTCTCAATATTTTCCATTGTATGTATTTTTATTTAAATATTAATCTCTATGATAGCAGTTGTTGTGGCTCCAGCAAAATCAACTAATTCTTCTTTTTCATTAGTGAACATCAATTCAATGTAATCTATTCTATTATGGCACACAGGAAAATATAATGTTGGGGATGGATTATAGATGATGGGCTCCATGAATTCGGAATTAGGTTTAAATGTTGCAATGATGCCAGTTTGTTTGTGAGTGCCTATGCCATTTGATTTGGTGATCATAAACTCGGCCACATTACAGTGAATATTCAGAGTCTCTATGGCTAAGAATTTGGGTATATTCATAGCAGTGTGTTTGATGGCCGGTTCAAGTTTTGTGTTGTTCTCAAATCCTAACAGCTCTCCTATAGTACCCAGATGCACTGTTTCTGTAGCAGATACAATTTCTACTCTGTGAGTGACAGAATTTTGACTTAACACTACACCTCTGGGTAATTGAGCATTTAGAGTGGACAGATTATACTGCCCTGGAGTGATGACGATTTTTTGATCCCCTACTGCAATTGTATTGTTGTGGTGCGTAATATTAGGGATCAGGTACATGCCGTAAAATGCTCTGAGAGCTATTGTTTTGGGATACACTATGTCATCATGCAATTTGAGTTTCAATATTGAATTTTGGCTGGTGAGATGGAATACCCCCATGATGTTTTAAATACCACAAGGCCTTTTGAAAATTTTCAATTGATGGTTTATTTATTTGAGACATATATCTGAGAACAGATAAACACAAATGTCCGCAATTAACATCTTTGAAGTTTTGAACACGGGCATTATTGTAATAAAGATTAGCTGATTTTAGATATTTTATTAAATTTTCAGGTGGAACACCTCCAAATGAATCAAACACAAATGCCTCATCGTTTAAATATTTAAGATAACAGATCCAGTGAGTGCCCTGATTTTTGTACTCATCCAAATTAACAATGCCACACTCTTTGTTGAGTGGTTGTTCTGGTAAAGAATCAGACATGTACACACCCCTAAAATGTTTGATGCCCAGTGGCTTGATTAAAGCTTCAATATCTTGGTTTGTAAGCGGTTCTTGTTTTTTTAAACTTATTCATGGCTCTCTTAACACCTTTGCCTTTTTTCTCCATTGCCAGGTTATGGCGCTTCTGCTCATCTAATTCTGCCCTATTCTTCTTGGCATCTATTACTGTTTTTGCTATGGCAGCTGATCCCCCAGCCAAGCTCCCAACAGCCCCGAGAGCAGCTAAGATGGCAGGGATGGTAAATATGAAACCCCCCACATGTGATTTTTTTCTTGATTGCTGTAATTTTTTTAATTGGGGGGTACTAAGCAACAATTTCATACCATGGCCCTTTGCAAGACAAGAGCTTTTTTTCTTGCGCTGCTTTTTGGTTAAAAGGCTATCAATAGTTTTAAGAGATTTGAGACCTGCATAAGGTATTTGATACATAACACCCTTGGCCTTCATTGTAGGTTTATTATATACATCTTCACAACCCCCACCCCAGTTTTTGTTTGGTGCTCATAGCTATGGTGGTTCCCAATGCTGCTATTTTTTCACTCAAAGAAGCATCTTTGCTTACAAATCTACCAAATGCAGCCTCTTCTAATTTCTTGTCTGCAACATGTCTCTTGTCAAGATCAGAATGTGTGTTGTATGCTATGTCATGGTCTCTACAAGCAGCATCTAAAGGATTAACACCAGGGTCCCCTCTGTTTAATCTATGGTCCAATTTTGTGCCTGGACCACAATACTGATAGCCTGGAATGTGTAGTTCAAATGGCAACTTGTTTATAATGTCATTAACCAGGCCCCGACCCTCAGAGACATTCCAAAATTTAGGTGGTAGAGTATTAATAATTTTTATGAGATATCCAATCCCCTTAGGGTCATTCACTATAAAATTAGACAATTTTGTGCTTATCATGTCCATAATTCCAAACTTTTCATTGTAAAAATTGTGGTTCCCAGCATTTTCCTCCCCAGCTATCACCAGCAACCTATCCACAAGTTTCCTGACATCATCAACCCACACAAATTCTTTAGGCAGGGTGTTGTATTGTTTGATCCCACTGCCAGTCTTGATCTGTGACCATATGGGCTTGATTAAATTATTGTATTTTGCCCCACTGCTCGACTTGACTCTTTTTTGTGTGGGATCATTGTTCTGGTACAGAGCATCTGATTTTATTAATATTTCTTTGTAGTGCTCATAATCTTGATCTGTATAGCTGCCAGGTCTCTTCCGAGTCATCAGTTCCCACAATCCAGGTGTGCCGGGGTACTTAACAAAAGCACCTTTTTCTCCGAGACGAGATTCTGAATAAACAATGATATCATCCCCCATAAAAGTTACTCTGAAATTACCGATTCTATGAATAATGCTGCCATCAAGCTCTGTGTCGGCATATAAGCCAAACACCTCATCTTTGTTGTCTTTAGGTGTGGTTAAATATTTTTGAGCAAGAAGACCCAATTCAATAGGATCCAGAGTAGCTTCAATTCTTCGAGGAGCAACAGGACTAGGTGTATGAATGCTGGAAAGTGGGGTGAATGGATAATCTAATATGTTCCTTGCAGCTACAGGTACAAGCTCCGTGATCAAATCTTGATTTTGCTCTGTAACAGTTTTGATATTCTTACCTAAATTATTAATAGCATCTATTACAGGCTGTTCTGTTTGTTTGTATTTTTCATAAATTCCTCGGTTCTCTGATTTCCATCCCTTAAATCTTTTTACAAGATAATCTCTTAACTTAAGATCATCAATGACTGGTCGTTTCATGGTTGTTTATTTATGTCTCAACGTCTAGAAAATCGTTGATTTTATTTCTGTATTTGCCAGTATTAGGTGTTCTTGTCATATCAATAGTGACAAACCCATAACTGTCCTGGTTCCAGCATCTGCTGCAAAATTTGGAAAAATCATTGTAGCTCAAGTCCCCACCTACATATTCATCATGTATGTGTTTGAGGTTGGTATGATCTTGATGAAACACACATATAAAATTGCTGTTGTCTCGGATCAGTTGCTTCGGTATTTTTGAAAAAGTCTGTGCCAGGTAGAAGCAATCTATGTTTTTGTGCCGCCCCTGTGTAAAAAAATTTCTAACCTTGTTTTGATTATCCAGTATAATGTCATCA
Source organism: Lepisma saccharinum (assembly GCF_977018435.1). Lineage (NCBI taxonomy): Eukaryota > Metazoa > Arthropoda > Insecta > Zygentoma > Lepismatidae > Lepisma > Lepisma saccharinum. Next base: position 1,802,861 of record NW_028142898.1, read on the forward strand.
AACACAACAACAGAATTATCGAGACATTCATGGAGTGGCTTAACATCTAATTCAAAAGTGGCTATATCCAATCCATCATATAGCTTCATCAGCTGCTGATATTTTAATTGTTCCAAGCTCTTAGAGAAGACATACAAGTGCCTGTTTTTCCAGTCTAACCAGTTGGGTGCCAATAAAAAATTATCAACCATTAGTGTAGTTTTACCACAAGCTGATGGCCCAACAATAAGACACCTAATATTATCAGGCAGCAAGTTGCCATTTCTCTTATTCTGTTGTTCAGGTTCTGGCAGCCTTTTTATAACATCCCAGGTGCTCATATTATCACTTTGTCTGCATCGATCCAGCTGTTTTCCGGATGACCCAGCCATTTGACAAATAACTTGTTGCCTTTTCTGCGGATGATTTTTTCTATGAGATATGTGTCAGGCTGTTTAGTTTTGCTGAGCTCTTGTTCATAGAACCTGCCTTTGAGAATTTCTCCTCGGTGGTCTTTTATTATATATGTGTTAAGGGTCCCGGGTTTAACTTGAACTACTGTAAATAATTCGGTGCTCCAGTTTCTGGTAAAGCCTCTTTTGAATAAGTGCTTATATTTGCTGATTCTTACTTGATCGCCCACCCTGTATTTGGCCCTTCTTGTTGTTGGCTGGTATCTAGGATAATAAACAGTCCTGATCAATTTTTGCTCATCAGATGGAGTTACTTCAGAGGGTTTCATGTTGATTGTGGAATGGACCGAGTTGTTATATTTATGTAGAAGTTCTGGAAGAATATTAATCCATTTATAATTACCTTGGAGGGTAAATTGTTTATACATAAGATTTTTTAAGGTTCTGTTGAATCTCTCTACAATTGAGGCTTTGAGATCACTGTAACTCGAGTAATGTTTTATTGCCTGGCTTTTAATAAATTGTTGAAACACAGAATTATAAAATTCTTTGCCATTATCTGTTTGCAAATAGCGCGGTGATCTTCCACTCTGATTGATGATTGTCCTGAGGGCTTCTGTAACACATTTTCCAGTCTTGGATTTGAGTGGCACAGCCCAGGCAAATTTTGAAAATGTATCTATTACAGTGAGTAGATACTTGTAGCCCTTGTTGATTTTGTCTAAGTTTTTCAACTGTCCACTTGACAACTCAATCAAGTCGCTCTGCCATAAATCATCTATGCCCTTTGTGACTACTGGAAGTCTCTTATAATTATGTCGGGCTTGTCTGTGTAATTCATCAACAATAATTTGTCTAGACATGGTATGAAAACAAGAATATTGCAACTATAGGGTGTTCAGCAGCTGATACTACAGGATTTTCTAAATATAATTTGTCCCCTATTTGTATTTTAAATTCCAGAGAGCCATCATCTTCAGCATAAGATGTTTCTAATGTATTGGGGTCTGTAAAATCCTCTAACTCTACACTTGTGATTTTCACTTTGTTGTCAGCATTTGTTATTGATAAGGTAGGGTAGTGGTGTGCCTGTGGCTGATGCCAATATTTGATCTTGATGGGTCTCAGTGTGCCCCCAACAAAAAACTGGTAATAAAATTGTGCAGGGGACAGCATATATATTTTGCCACCTGGTGTAAATGGTGAATCATATTCTTTGTTGGGGATGCTGTACAATTCAAGAATTACTGAATGTTTTGGATTCTCGATTATGCCTGTTATTTCTTTTTCTGCTGTAAGCAATCTGCTTGTTACAGATTCAAGGTGCTCATTGATGGTCCTAACAACATCATCATGGCCTGGCTTGATTTTTATGTCCACAACAAGTTTTTTGTATTGTTGCACAATCTCTTGAAGCTGGGTGGCAAAAACAGACAGAGCATTTGCTTGATTGGATTCCATGGTCCCTAGCTGTTGCTTGATATTAGCTACAATTTGTTGCAAATTTTCAACAACTGCCAATTTTGAATTTTGAGCAGTAAGATCATGGACCTGTCTTCTGATATCCTCAAACAGGGCATGCAGTTCATTAATATGTTGATTGGTTGGTAGAGTGGCAACTGTCTGAGTGAGTTGTTTGATCTCTGTCTGGATATTCTTGATATCTTCTGATTTCAATATCCTATTCACAGCTCTCTTAATATTTTTAAGTTCCTGTGATGTAGGAAGATTTGATACTGTATTCTGCAAAAATTCAAGTGCCAATTTTACATTGTTTAATTCAGAAGCATCAGCCACATTTTGCATAGCATTTTGGAGCAGGGCTATATCTGCCTGAGAGGGTGTGGATTGTTGTAAAATTTCAAGCTTTGTTTGGATATCATCGATCAAGTGATGAAAATGAGATAGTTCAGATTCAGTGTTGAGGTTTTCAAGCTTTGTGATCTGTTGCTGGACACTGACAAGTGTGTCTACAATACCGGGCAGGCGAGTTTCTTGTACATTTGCCAAATCACTTTGCACTGCTGCTATGATACCTTCAAGATGGGTTATGGTACTTTGAATTTTTCCAAAATCTTCATATGTTTCAAGTTGCAGCTTAATGTTTGCTACACTCCGAGTTATTGCATTCAAAGCATCAGAAGATGGCAAATTGTTCATAAAAATTTCAAGTGTCTCAATTTTTTCTTTAACCTCGGCTATGGTATTGTGCAGAGGGTCCAGATTAGGTATTTGGAGTGACTGAATCTGTTCTTTTAGAGTGGAAATCACTAGATCAAAATCTTCTTGTGATTTTATGCTTTTGACAATTGTTTGGAGCTGTGCCTGGACATTATTTATCTGCTCTTCCAATTGCTGTTTCAATTGCTCGGAGTTGGTGGCCTGGGTCTTAAATTTGGCTTGAAGAGCTGCAACAGCTTCTTCCAAACTTTGAAAATTATCTAATGTGGCCAAATCAGTATATTTCTGAAGCAGCACTTTGAGTTCAGAATCAATTTTAAGAAGAGGGTCCATGCATTGTGATTGTAAATTTGTAATTTCTAATTGAAGACTGGCATTGAGTGTAGTTTGTAAAGCTTGTAAATCACTTCTTAATTTCTTGACTCTGACATCAAGCATCAGAATCTCATCACTGTGATCTTCATGTCTTGTATGGCCAAATATATCATTAGGCATTTTTGTTTTACTGGTTATTTATTATTGAATATCTGATTCTTAATTCTATAAAAAAGGGTATAAGCTTGTCATAGGATCCAGGGACCTCAATATATAAGCAGTCACCAGCAGAAACAGTATATACAGTGCCAGAAACCATGTTTGAGTGCTTAATTCTATAAATATTTCTCCCTACTGAAATTTTAACATCACCCTCAGGGGTTGTAATAAATTGCAATTGACCACCTACAGGTAATTGGTAATGATTTAAATTATTGTTAAATATGTACAATGTTTTACCTGTTTCATCATCATTATCTGTAAGTATGCTGTTCAGATGAATAATTAACAAGCCACTCAGTTTAGACATTACAGATTGTAAATCAGGAGAGGGTTGTGGTGTTGGCAGGTCCATAATAGCCTGTTTTTTGAACCCAAATAAGTTCATAGGCATGTTTATTTATTTCAAATCATGCTCTGTAATTGGGCATTGTTTGCCATTTTTCAAATCGCAATGACCCCAAGGTAAAGTATGTGTGCCACATGACAAAATGCATCTCTTATCATCATGTGGGTCCAGGGCCACTTTTCTTACAACATTGCTAGTCAGCAAGTGATCCTCACTCTGAATTCTATTTTCTGATGTTCTGATTGTGCCACATGATTTGATGCAATTTTTATAATCTTCAAATACAAGATCTTTTTCCACAGTAACTCTGCCAATGCCCTTGGCCTTTTTGGCAACAGCGCCACTACATGTTTCAAAACTGTACATCTTGGCTCTTAACCCAGCAAATGCCACAATAACATCACCAAGTGTCTCATCTTTTAACTTGCCAGGCACCTTTTTGTTGTGGGGTTGAATTCTTGTATGTTCACTGGTATCAAAGTATTGAAACAATTCAGGCTGTGACATATCTTGATAAACATCTTCTGTTTGAATATCAAGAATAAAACTATCCGTGTCCATGTACAATAATTTTACACGATCACCATAAAAAGGTTTCAGCACATCATAATACAATATTAACATATGTAATTTGGACAATTCCAATATCACAGCCCCTACATAAATAGGTTTATCAAACTTGATCTTTGTTTTCATCATGTTGAAAAGTGCCATGTACTCATCATAAATTCTTCTGTAATTGAAGTTGGGCTTTGCAACCAATTTTTTGCTCCGGCTGGGGTCAGTAATTATTTTAACATCGGTATGTTTTCTGACATTTTCAATTGTTTTGCCATATACTGAATTCACCATCAATTTAAACAAGCCCTTATCAAATTGGCTCTTTGCAGATGTTCGAAGCTCCGTGTTTGTATCAATGTATGGTTTCAACCATCTTGAGTGCCTGAACCTCAAAACTTTGCCAACTTTGGTCACTTGGACACCATGTTTCATCAGGAATTGGAGGTTTTTATAATATATGACATAACCCTGTTTTGGCTCCAGTGTCATCATGAGCTTCTTCTGTTTAGAACCAGGTGAGCACTGAACCTCGGGAATTGGGGGCAGATCAGAAAATTTATTGTGCAAATGATCTGGAAATATCAGATCAGCCTCTATGAAGAGGCCACTGTCACTGTCATCAAAATTCTTAAGATCTTCAATATTGAAATCTTCAACCCACTCAAGCCCTGCATATGGCAATTTATCCATCATAGCATGACCATAGAGGTTGTTTGCATCCACATACAGTATATAATTTGATGGCCGTGCTGGATCATAATCAGGCATATACTTGTTATTTGCTCTGGCATATCTCTGGGAACATTGCACCATCCCCCCTCTTATACATTGCTCCATAAACAGATACATATCTTGATCGTGGATCAGATCCAATTGCATTTTGGTATTGAAAAACGTTGCGGCCCATGCTAGGCCCGGGGCACTGTAAAAATACACTGGGTCCAGTCCATAATTTTGCATAGAAGATTTTCTGAATGCCTGCAATATATCAGCTAAGAGGGTCGTATCAAGTTTTAAATATGCCATGTGATAATCACCAAATGTCTTGCATTTTAAATTGTTCCACATCAACTTGGCATGGTGATAATCTTCATCAGTGATTCCAGATCCTCTGATTCTGCTGTAAAACGCTTCTTGTGGTGGCAGGGAACACTCATCAAATTTAGAAAAATCTGTAACATAGTCATATGGATATACACCCTTCCGCCTAATTAATTTCAGGTCCTGATTTGGAAACAATGCACGTGTAATTTTTAATTTATCATCAGGTAATTGAGAGGCCAGTGTAGCCAGGCTAGCAGGTAAAAATCTGTAAGAATCAAGAAATCTTATGTGAATAGGAACACCATCAACTTTAATTATCTTGCTAATAGATATATATTTTTCATCATTTTCAGCTAAAATATTTAAATTCTGCTTCTCAAACCCCTCGTACCTGATCAGATGATGGAAATCATAATTGGATGCTCCATGGCAAAATATGGGGATAAATTTTGGTCTCTTGATCTTAATATTACAGCTATTACACAGGGCCTGTTTATATCGACCATCTGTATGAGAATGGTGATGAACCTTGATATTTGTATCTGAAAATTCAGAATCACATACCGGGCATTTTTCTGCATTGTTGAAATCTTCAATCTGTTCCTCTGTTAAAGGCAACATAGGCTTTGATATTAATAAGGTGTTAGATGCTATGTCACGGCACACATTTTCTATTCTATGTGCAAATTCTTTGATGGCATTTGGTCCCTTGTATGAATATTCTTTAATAACAACACCATCCCGTATAACCACACAACAAAAGCTGGAAGGTTCATGTTGCTGGTATGGTGTAATTGAGGATTCTTCTGGATCTGGGCTACAGAATGCAAGAGGTTTGAGGTTCGATTCAAAATCACAGGCAATATATACTGGGTGTTCCAACAGGGCTTCAAACTTTTTGAATTTGCAATTTTCACTTGGATTGGGCATCACCATATGAACAGGTTTATGGTTCCCACAGTATTTCAGATGCTCAATTAACTTGTTTTTAGCAATTTCTGCATTCTCTTCCCGAACCCCCTTCACCATTTTTTGACCATCAAATACAGTTAAACATCTTCTGCACAACTTGAATATTGTATGAGTTTTGTCTAGTTGTGTTCTCACTAAAGCTTCAAGATTATGTATCAGAGTATAATGGTATGTATCATCTCCTTCAATTAAGAGCAGATCAATTGGAATAGCAGATTCATCATCAATTGTACTAATTCTGAGAGGTGCTATCGGACAATTACCAGTGGAACAAATAAATACATTAATAGATAATTGTTTGCCATTGATATGCCTGGCCTTTTTTTCAAATTTATCAATATTCTGAACAGACATTGGATATTCCAAACCCTCCATTGCATCGTCAAAATCATGTTCATGCTGTTTGTAATAAGTTATTCTCTGAGGATCCCTTGAAACTGGATACAAAGCAGCTAATATACACCACAAAAAGCATTTCTGGTCGGCGTTTTTTATATTGACCACGGCTCTTTTGTTTTTGATATTAGCAGGCAAAGGCACATAAGTAGATCCTTGTAATGGGCTGAATTCAGAAATATTAACATAGAGCTTGTGTGATGAACCGCATAGGCTCCATCCTGACTCTTTTGCCGCAAATTCAGAGTGTTTGATGTTCAGTTGATTTATCAAGCTGCTTATTATTGTGTCTGAATTTGCATTTGAATATACAGGTACAGTTTCTGTTATGTGGGGCTGTGTAAATTTTGTGCCGTTTGGTTTCTTATATTGTACAAACAATTTGAGGGATAGCTTATAAGAGCCATTTTGTGCATTAAGAATTGCCTGCAGATCAGAATTTATACTGTTCAAGAAATTCTCAATGCCACATCTTGGCTCTGATACAAACCGGTGATCCTTTAATTGGCCGTTAAAACTGCTACGGATAGGTGCATGGCGTAGCTGTTTTGCTGCTCTGGTATTAACAGGTGCTTCGTGCTTTCTTTTCAGACCAGATGTAGATGGTTGAGAGGGCAATGCAGAGCAAGTATCTTTATGTTTATATGTGAAATATTCCATGTTGTATTTTCTATTGCATTTGGGGCAAATTTTTGTGGGAGTTTTGTATTTGTCTGGATTACAAATTTTTTGATGCTTGGCCCAATTAGAGCTGGATATATTTTTATTGCACTGATTACAATATTTTTGATTCGGCATTTTTGCTGTTGTTTATTATATACAATTTCCTGGGTTTCAATTCAAAACTTTATACTGAATAAAAAATATCAGTTGGGTTCAGCACTGTGATTTGTATGTGTATATGTATATATGTGTATATACACTTAATATTTTTGGCTTTGGTATTTATATAAAATTTCCTGGGATTCAAATCTAATCTCTATGGATTAATATTATTAATATTAATCTTATGACAGGTTGTAAAGCCAATAGCTTACAAGTGGAAAATCATTCACACTGACCCGGCACAAATGCCTGCACGAACATGCATGTATAGAATAGCAATGACCTTGTTATGTATAACCGGCTAAGACAAATATAAGCTTGACTCTAAATATGAGTAGATTACAACAAATATCAGATTTTATATTGTTCAATATGAATTTAAACCTGTAAGTATGAGAAGCACTGTATCAACACGTCTGTTCCCCTCAGTCAGTCCCACAATACTGGCTGATGCAATATTCAGGAATTTCTGTAAATACTGAGGAAAAAAATCAATACTACCGTCCCGGGAATTGCGCACATTGCCACAGAGGAGAAACATGCAAACACGGACCAATTCTAGAGGTAGGCTCTGCATATTGCATTGTTTTAATATTAAATAAGCAAATCCAATTAAACTTAAACCTGAAGTAAATATGTATAGGTGGGTATGGATACAAGTTTATAGACAAACTGATACAATTTTGTAAATCTGCTTGAGGGGGGTTTGATATTTTCTGAATTATAAAATTCTTGGGTTAGGCAGGTGCTACACTTAAACAAATAAACATGTTGACCAAGTTTTAAGTATAGCAAATCTGCTTGAGGAGGGGTTCGTACTTTCTGAAAAATTCCCGAGGGCATTTTTACAAAAATCTTAAATTATAAGAGCTCTACACTTGAGCAAAAAAACTCAAATGGGCATGTTGACCAAGTTTTAAGTATGGCCAAAGCTGCTGGAGAGAGGTTCGTACTTTCTCGCGCCGTCCGTACCGTAAAACCCACTACTCAAATCCATACAAAAATAATCAAAATATATCACAACTGAAGTTAAATACTAGGCATACCTACAAGGATAACATAGAAATAACCATTTTACACTTTGTAGGTTATTTTAAACCATTAAAGGCTGTAAAATGTGAATAGGTTAAGTTATATCACGTAAGATCACGCCATACCTACAAAGATGAGGCTCCAAAAATGAGATTGAGCAAAATATAGGGCTAGAACATCGTCGAACGCAATAAAATCCATAAAAAAATCATGAAAATCATCAAAATATGTCACAACTGAGGTTAATTACTAGGCATACCTACAAGGATTACTTTGAACCATTAGGTTTCCACTACTTCCGGAAATTAAAGAAATGTTGTATGTTCTACTTAGAAATGAAGACCCTTCAAATACATGATAAAGTATATTATATAAACAAAGATTAATGGATGAAAGTAGTATAGATTGAGCGCTTCAAAGTAATCCTTTGTAGGTAACCCCGATTTCTATGGATTTAGACTTACTTGTATCACATTATGACGATTCTTTGTAGATTTCATGACGTTCGAGGACGTTCCAGTACAATTTTCACCTCAACTTGTTTTTTTCACCTCATACTTTGTATGTAAACTACGATCTTACGTTTACTCTTTCTTTACCATCTTTCACCAGTTAGGTAACATACAGGTTGTTCGCTTTCTCTCCAGTTGTATCCTGTAACGAGGATATTATATTTCGATCTTTAACGGACTAAACTAACCTACATCGGAACAGCTGGCATACGTATACATGCCCTTGCTAATTCGCAAACAGATTTTGACCGAGTAAAACCGTTTTCGATACACACCCATTTCCGGTCGCCATTTTGAATTTCGGAAATCCTATTCCAGACTGGGAGGACAGAGGACATCGAGACGATGTTAACGCATGAAACCCCAAGTCTACTACTGTTTTCGAGATACATCCATTTCTGGTCACAATTTTATGATTTTGCAATTTTAAAAAAAATAAATTCAAAAAGATCGAATTTTGATAGCGGATGACAGAGCCGAACTTTCTTCAGTAAGTCAACATTATTTTAAATTTTTCTTAGTGAATGGGTTAGGTGACTTACGACGACTAAGGCCTTCTAGCAACACGAACGTAGCTTATGCCGTCGTATTTCACTGACATATGTATTTAGCTAATGTCATTTAGGAACGGCGTTCTACTTGTGGTTAATTTGCTTAAGGTCAATTTTCAAATTGAGCAAAGATAACAATGCAGATGGCTATTTCAAGTTCGTAATTGGCTAATAGTTCGAGGTTTCCTAAATCAAGTTAGATAAGTTGGTTGAAATTCCCAAGGAGTTATAATATCATTAAGCCTTGTTTCCATGATTAGGAAAAAAATAAATATGCTGTCCAAGGCAGTAATATATTTTATTAAAAATATAAACTAAACGTAACGTTTAAACCTTCTTACAAGGTCTTCTTCAGACTCTGTATCAAGTACAAAAGTGACGAGAAAGAAAAACAGGGCATTATATATACACAAGCATTACTCCCTACAGACTATTAGAAAGTTGTTTGGAACTTTCTAGCAGGTGGCTTTCACTTGCCAACTGTACATTCACCTAAAAGGCTAAACATAATTACTTCCATATAGAATGTGGTTGGACTTTTTATCCCACGATCTTTTTATTCATTTTTCTCCCTTCTCCTCTCCTCATTCTCTCTTGTCCTTTCACTCTTTCTAACACCTTCTTACATTCTTTGTTTCACTTCAGTCCCCCCTTCCAGTTCATTGTATCTTCTTCACCTTCCTTCTCTAATTCCTTGGCTTCCATCCATTTTCTTCTCCCTTCCTATCTGCTTAGCCTCATCCCACTCTATGTCTTGTCCTGTTTCTCTCGTGTGTTTAAATATTGCATTTCTCTCTCTTTTAAGTCGTACATCATCCCTTTGTTCCTTCAACCTGTATTTCAGCCTTTTTTTCGTTTCTCCTATGTTCTTTACATTTCACTTCGTAGATAATCCCTTCCTCTTTCTCTTCTCTTCTTCCTTTTTCTTGTTTGCATTCTTCGCTATTCCTAAGATGCTGCTCCCTCCCTTCCTGTAAGTTTTAATTCCCGCTTTCCTAAGTACTTTGCTTATCTTTCCTGTGGTTTTCCCCATACTCCTTATTCCAAACTTTCATTCTTTTTCTTTCTCTTACTCTTTTTCTTTCTCTCCCAATTCTCCCCTGCCCGTTTTCTTCTTTCTTCTGTGTATGCCCAGTCTATCCTGCTTCTCATAGCCATTCTTTTCCAGCTGTTTCCATAATCTATTTATTTTGCCTTCTTTTTCACATTCTCTCATGAATATTTTCTTTATTCTGTCCTCCATATTCTTTATAAAATTTATTTTTGTCACCTTACTTACATCACTTCTTTTGTGGCACAATACCCGTGCTGCACACTTCTTCTGATGCCAAGCGGTTTCAATTTCTTGTCCTGTCTTCTTTTTCATCAATATATCTAGATAGCTTAACTTGTCTTCTTCTTTTATTTCAAGTTCCAATATTATCCCTCTTTCTTCATCTTCTATTTCTTTGCCAAAAATGTCGAACTGCCTCTTCGTTCCCTTCCATATGCCAAAACAATCGTCCACATATCTGCAAAACAGAATTATTTTGTCACCTCCTTTTTCTATCACTTTCTTTTCCCATTCATTCATAAACAATTCAGCCAATGCTGGGCTTAGGCTAGAACCTATATTTAGTCCTTCACTCATTAACATTATTTTATCTCCCATTAAAACGTTATTCCAAATGTTTTCCAGCGTCTTCACTACCCTTTTACTATCCAAAACGTGTCCCTCTCTGATGCTCGAGAACATACTTTTCACGCCTAAGCTAAACATTGCTGTCTTCATCTCATTTAACTTAAGTCGTTTTATGAGGTCTACTACTTGTTCACTGTTCTTAACTGCTCTGCTTTCTTGCTGTGTTACTAACACTTTAATAACTTTCTTTAATTTATTTTCCAAGGGTTCCAACATATTATTTCTGCAGTTCATTACTGGTCTTAACTTTATTTCCACTTTGTGTATCTTTGGAAAGCCTTTCAAACTTGGTAGTCTTCCTGTTTCCTTTATTTCTTTCTTGAATCCTCTCCTCCTACAGTTTTTCATGACCCTTTCTTTTAGAATTGGTTTTTCTCGTGTTCCACAAATCTCCTCAGGAGAGAGCAGGGGAGGGGAGAAATGGAAGAAAGAGAACAAGTTGAAGAGAAAGAAAAAGAGAGAAGCTATGGAATAATTAGTATGGGGAAGAAGAAATAAAAGATATGCAAAGTGCTTAGGAAATCGGGAATTACAACTTACAAGAAGGGAGGGAGAAGCATCTTAGGAATAGCGAAGAATGCAAACAAGAAAAAGGAAAGCAGAGAAGAGGAAGGGATTATCTACGAAGTTAAATGTAAAGAATGTCAGAGTGTGTACATAGGAGAAACGAAAAAAGGCTGAAGAGACAGGTTGAAACAACATAGTGATGATGTACAACTTAAAAGATAGAGAAATGCAATATTTAAACACACGAGGGAAACAGGATATGACATAGAGTGGGATGAGGCTAAGCAGATAGGAAGGGAGAAGAGAATGCTTTTAAGAATATGGAAGTAAGCCAAGGAAATAGAGAATAAAGGTGAAGAAGACTCAATGAACTGTAATGGGGTACTGAAGTGAAACAAAGAATTTAAGAAGGTGTTAGAAAGATTGAAAGGACAAGAGAGAATGAGGAGAGGAGAAGGGAGAAAAATGAATAAAAAAGATCGTGAGATAAAAAGTCCAACCACAATCTATATGGAAGTAATTATGTTTAGCCTTTTAGGTGAAAGTACAGTTGGCAAGTGAAAGCCACCTGCTAGAAAGTTCCAAACAACTTTCTAATAGTCTATAGGGAATAATGTTTGTGTATATATAATGCCCTGTTTTTCTTTCTCGTCACTTTTGTACTTGATACAGAGTCTGAAGAAGACCTTGTAAGAAGGTTTAAACGTTACGTTTAGTTTATTTTTTAAGTAAATAAATTACTGCCTTGGTCAGCATATTTAGTTTTCCAGGGAGTATTTTGCTTTTTTTAAATATAAACACGACAGAACTTAACTGTCTCGACCAGATTGAATTTTGACTTGCTCGGGTGATACGTTTTGTCCCGAGAAATTATCATTAATTTACATACCAGAAAACTTTACCGTACTTTAAAGCTATATTCGATCAAATATTTCAAGTTTAAAGAGATATTTGAAGGCGGTTCAGGTGGTTTTCATGGTGATTTATACCAGATGGAATTTTGACTTGGTCGGGAGTTACGTGTTGTCCCCGAGAAATCCTCTATAAATAATATAAATGAAAACTCTAATGTTATTTACTTGACTTTTTATTCTCTTTGATTTGTGTGATTCCACAGAAAACGTATAAATACATTATATAAAAAAATGGCATAAATCAGTTTCACTCGTAATAAATATAAAACCAAATGCGTTACTTGTGGAAAGCTAATCTCAAGAAACATTTTATCTGTACATAGGGCAAGGTGTAGCGAAACAGTTTCAAGAATAAATCGTTTGTTACCTTTTAAGCCCTGTCCTCAATGCGGAAAAATTGTATTATATATATATAATATTCTGAAAAATTACACGAAATATGTAGATGATATTGAATATGCTAAAGCAGGTATCGAGTATACAGTTGCTCTTAAAAATGTAACAAAATTAGAGTCGCGTGCACAAGATGTAGAAGGAAAATATTTAGTCATCAAGGTGTATTCCTATACATCAGATAGCACGTCGTACATCCCGTCAGAATAAGCAAAACTGACGATGGGAATGTTCGTGCAATAAATCTTCTTCTCATTTCCAACAAAGATGTTCATCACTACACGCTGATACGTTCACTCTCACGCTTGGTGAGACAACATTTCGATATATGTCCAAGGTCTCTAACCACGTTCGACGATCGTGTTCAAAGCAATTACGTCAATTATTGCGATCGACAAATTGCGTCAGAGAAACTTGCCGAACATAAATTATATTGTGGAGTCAACAGACCAGCTCGCATGTTGGTGCCTAAATGGAAAGAGGTCAAATAATTCAAATTGTACAGGGCCTTGTTGGAACACCCGGCCATCATCATTGCAGATTTAGAAGCATTTCTGAAACCTCTGTCCTACTGCGAGCCGGATGGCGAAATTTCCTCCACTACACCGTACCATCTTCATGATCCAAATAGTATTGGTTATGTTGTGTTATGGCAGGATAGAATAGTTGAACCATGCATATACCGCTAACCAGATGCAATCGTACACTTCTCGGAAAGGTTGGTTGAGAGGTCGCGCGGGTCACCATGACCCCGCACATAAGATTTATTTCTTTACAATCCCGTTAGTGTCCGCAATAAGCGATTGGTGCTTGTAATAGCTTCCTACCTGCTGTTGTCCTTTACTCCCCTGCAGACGATTTTTAGTTTTGCGTTTAGGTGTCGCCAGGAAAGGATAAGTGCGGGTCACAGTGACCCACAGCAACCGTTAACGTTTGCGCAAATAGTCAACGCAGTAGCGTGGCCGTGGTATTGTTGCATCGTGCATTGTTTAAATTTCGGTGTGATGGATCCAAAAGCTATAGATCGAATTCGTCGTATGCTGAACGAAGTGGTGTCAGAAGATGAAGATGGCCAAGAGATAGGAAGTGACGAGCAACGCCATTGATCCAGATACTGGCGACAGTAGAAAACCTGAAGTTATAACATTTTACAATATAACGAAGGCAAGAGTAGACACGGTGGATCAAATATCAGGCAGCTACTCTGTCGCTATAAAGAGCAACAGATGGCCACTAACAGCATTTTATAACATGCTAAATATAGCAGCAATAAATGCTTTGGTTATATCTGCATGTAACAGTAAAGATGAAAGTCGGCGTATAGTAGTAGTAGGAGAGAGGGCAGAAGCAAGTCCCCCCAAAATCTAACAATTTCATAGTGAGCTCTCTTAGTGTAATTTAACTGAAGATCGTGATTTTAGCTGATTTTCCAAGTGTAAAAAGCTGAAAATTTGTTTTACGCAAGAGCTTAAATTTCAATTTTATTGTAAAAAAATTATAAGATTTAGATAATTTCCCCTATGACACCCAATTTTTTAAATTTTCAATTTTTCAAATAACTAAATAAAAATTTTTGCAAAATACCCCAGTGTACATTCGGTCCATTTATATCTGAACCGAAGATACTGTACTTGCATATTCTCATATCCTCCAGTTTGTCAAAACTTTAAAGCAGATTTTTGATCAAAGTAAACAGAGAAGAGGTTTGTTAATTACCAAAAAATATATAGTTTGTATACTAACATATAAAAAACAAATATATATTACAGTATAATTTTTTTTATATTTTTGTTTTTTAAATAACATATTTTTTAATTATTTTAATTAATAATATGTCATCTCAAAAATGTTTTTTGTGTATATATAAAACCAATCTCAAATTTTATATTTTTTTAAAATTAATTTAAGAAACAAAAAGAAATTGTATATTTAAAACCAATTCCAAAACATAATTATAAAAAATGAATAATCAACATTTTTTAGATCATATTATATATGATACAACTGACATAAATAATGAAACATTAGATATTTCCTATTTTGTAACTAAACTTAAACCCCAAATTATAAATAAAATAAATAGTCAACTTACAATATGTTCTCTCAAAAAAAAAATATTTATCATCAAACTATAGAAATATCAAGAAGATATTTTTTATCATTATACCCTTAAAACATTCTACACTAAAGTAACAAACATCAATTAGAATATATTTATGATAGCTTTTGTGAAGAACTTAAGTTAAAACATGAACATTTTGAAAAAAGAAATTCAGGATGATCACTTTGTGATACAGACCATAAGCTTGAATTGAAAATAGCAAAATATCACCCCCTTGGAGGGGGAAGTGGATCTAGATATTTTAGATTATCAGAGCAGATCAGAAACAAAAAAGGTGTATTGAATATTCAAAATGATGACAATAAATGTTTTCTTTGGTGCATCATAGTACATTTTCATCCAGCTAAAGATAATAAATATCGTGTTTCTCAATATAAAAAATATCAAATAGAATTTAAAAAAGCTATGAAGGAATAAAATATCCAGTAGACATTTTAGCTATCGAGCAATTTGAAAAACAATACAAAGAACACAATAATCGATCGATAGCTGTTCATGTTTATGGTTATAATGAAAAAATAATAATATTTATGTACTCAAACAGAATCATTCATTACCACATAATATACATACTATAAATTTATTATATGTTAAATAAAGTAACAAAAAACACTAGTGTCTCATACAGGATCTCCAAAAGTTGACAAAAAGTCAAGTAACACCACATCATGGTAAAATTACTATATGTGATAGATGTCTGAATATATTTTATGGATGGGGTAAAATATCTGTGAACAAGAATTAGAGCAACATATTAAAAATTGTAATACTCATCCTCATGTAACTTACAAATTCGCAAAGAAAAGTATAAAATTTTCTATGTCTATGGCACTGCTAAAAGATCCTATTATAATCTCAGCTGATTTGGAAACAATACAAAGCTAATAGCAAACAACTTTAACCAAGATTCAAGTACATCACATAGAAGACATATAGCTAAGCATGAAGCTTGTAGTTTTGGACTAAAATTAATAAATACTTATTGGATCCAGATACCAGATAACTTAAGACAACCGTTTATATATCGAGGTGAAGATGCAGCCAAAAAATTCATTGAAACACTTCGAGAGTGGGTAAAAATTCTTGCTCCATTCTTACATACAGAAAAACCAATGAAGGATCTTACATCAGAACAACAACGGTAATATAATAATGCTATACGTTGTAAATACTGTAAAAGTAATTTTGATTTAGATAATAAAAAAATTCTACATCACAACCATTTTAATGGAGAATATATCAAAAAATACAAAAAACATTTTTTATTCCAGTAATTATTCACAATTCAAAAAAATTGATATATATTTATTTATTAAAGAATTAGATTATGATGCAGAGAATATTAATATTATATCACAGACTAAAGAAAAATATATTATTGTAGAGAAAAATATCAGATTAGAAAATAAAAGAACAGTTTTTCTTAAATTTTTGGATTCATATCTGTTTCTTTCCAGTAGTTTAGCTACTCTGGTCAAACAATTAAGCGAAGATAAATTTATTTTTACAAAAAAAGAATTAGGGCAATATGATATAAATTTTCTAATGAGAAAAGGAGTCTACCCCTATCAATACATGGATGATTTTGAAAAATTTGAAGAGAGACAGTTACCACCGAGAGAAGCATTTTATAACCATCTTCAAGATAAAGAATGTAGCGAGGAGGATTTTCAACTTGCACACACAATTTGGGACATGCTACGTTGCGACACATAGGGAGATTATCATGATTATTATTTGAAATTAGATGTTCTCTTGTTGGCTGATGTGTTCGACACTTTTCGAAAAAAATGTTTTGAAAAATATAATTTGGATCCTGTTTTTAGGTGTACAACACCTGGTCTATCTTGGGAAGCTATGCTTTTAAATACTGGTGTTGAAATTGGTCTTCTCGAAGATAGAAAACAGTTTACATTTGTTGAATATGCTATACGTGGTGGTATAGTACAGTGTCATTTGAGATATATAAAGGCAAACAATAAATATTTATCTGATTATGATGCTAATAAAAAATCGAAATATATTCAGTATATTGATAGCAACAATTTATATGGGTATGTTATGACTCAATCACTCCCCATTGATAATAGCGAATGGATGACTCAGGTAGAACTTGAAAACAGGGATTTTTTTAAGTTGTCTGAAGATGATCCAAGAGGTTGTCTATTGGAAGTAGATATGCTATACCCACAATGGTGTTATGAGAAACACCACGGATTAGCTATGGCACCACTATATCAAAAGGTTTCAGGTACAGAAGAAACAAATATAATGTTAACATTCAAAAAGACAAATAATTAAGTAGTTCATTATCGACTGTTAAAATATTACGAAAAGCAAGGTATAATATTTACAAAAATCCATAGGGGTTTACAATTTGATCAAAAAAATGGTTAGCTCAATATATTGTGAAAAATACAAACAATCGAATACAAACAAATTCTAAAGTTTTGAAAGATGAAAGATCTTTATAAATTAATAATTAATGTAATATATGGAAAATTTTTGTAGATCAAAAGAAATCGATTGATTTGTAGTTTGGTGACCAATTGGAAAAAACTTTTGAAACTTATTGCTGATCCTACATACAAAAGTTTTATAGAAATTACTGAAAATATGACTGTTATTGAAAGAAGTAACATCGATGTAGTGTGTGATGTGCCAATAACTGTGGGTGTTACAATTCTTGAATTTTCTAAATTAGAAATGTATAAATTTCATTATGATGTGATTCAAGGTAGATACGAAAACATAAAAGTAGCATACATGGATACTGATAGTTTTATATATGAAATAGAAACAGAGAATTTGTACAAAGATTTACTAGATATAAAAGAACATTTTGATTTTAGTAATTATCCAAAAGATTGTTCATTATATAATTTTTTATACAGTGTTGATAACAAGATGATCCCTGGGAAAATGAAAGATGAAGAGGTAATGTATTGCCAAAGAAAATGGAATGAAATTATTACTTAGTACGCCACAATTAAAACGATTGCAAAATGCCAGAAAGATAACACACAGTGGAGGATTGATATTCAGCTTTCCAGCATTTTAATTTTACAATTATCAAACTGGCTGCTATCTTTTTCCTGATTGTCATCTCTCCCTGTTTGAAATAACACAGCTACAAACTCTGGCATGTCATATTGCAAAGATTGGCACTGATTAGTATGGTCAAATTCAAACAATTTAGCTTCCACAGACTTCTCAATGCATTGATAAGTATAAAATTAATTCGGAATTTGAGGATTTTTCAAAATATTAGCTTTGTATTTGAGAGCATAATTGGACTCATATTCAACTATAGGCATTCGTAACTCCATAGACTGGATCACACACTTCGGGTAAACTAGCCTCATTAGCTGTTCCATCTGCATTCAAAGTTTTGTATCTCATAATAGCATTATGATCATTGGGTGCTCTGCGAAATATGACACTCAAACAACCTTTCCACATAATTTATTTATAATCATAGAAAAATCCAAATAGCAATCTCATGGGGAACAGTACTGTGTGAATTTTTTCTTGAATGTTTGTTCCAGCTTCGAACCCACCAATTTTATAATATGCACTTTCTGATTTGGACAGTTTCAATGTCCCCACAATAGCGAATGTAATTCCAGGGCAATCAATCCTGTCTATGACTGTACCATGCTTCCTAATTTTAATTTGAGAAAATAAGATTGGAAAAAAATTATCTATAAGTTTTATATTTGCCCCTGGGAGGGGATATTCTTCACCATTACTTTGTTTTACAATATCACATTTTATATACAGATGTAATCTATGTGGAAGAATAAACCCTTCTCCTACCGTGATGTCATACTGTATCTCTTTGTTGGGCTGATTCAAATTTGGAAATGTCCTCCTGCTTGGTGGGAAGGACTGTAATTCATAACTCTCGATATTTTCCATTTGGTATTTATTTATATATTTTAAATATTAATTTCTATTATTTCAGTGCTCTTAACACTAGCAAAATCGATGATTCCATTTTTCTCATTTGTAATTGTTATCTCTATGTAATTAACTCTATCAATAGAAACAGGGAAATAGACTGGTGGGATTCGGGAATAGAAGATGGGTTCCATAAATTCGGAATTTGGTTTAAATGTAGCAATGGTACCTGTTTCTTTGTGGCTACCAATCGAATTTTCTTCTGCTTTGATAATCATACCTTTGGCAATGTTACAGTCAATATTTAATGTGTCAAAACTAAGAATTTTGGTATAAATTTACCTACGTGCCTAAAACCTGGTTGTAATTTGCTATTGTTCTCGAATCCCAGAAGTTCAACCAAGGTAGATAGGTCCACTGTTTCATTGGTAGACACAATCTTCACTCTGTGTGTAACAGAATTTTGAGATAGCAATACAGTGTTTGGAAGTTCAGATTGTAAAGTAGATAAGTTACACTGTCAGGGAGAAATAATAATTTTTTCATTACCTACTAATATAGTATTGTTGTAGGTAGTTACATTCGGAATCAGATACATGTTGTAGAATGCTTTTAGAGCTATGGATTTTGGATAGATAACATCATCGTGAAGATGTAGTTTCAAAACCGAAGTCTCGCTAGAGAGATGAAAAATTCCCATATTTAATATATAATACGGTTTTTTGAAAATATTTTAATTTGATGTTTGCCATTTTATTTAAAACGTAATGCAAACATGGCCACATATAGTTTGATCGAAATCTTGAATAGGATCATCGTTGTTATAATTTTAACATGTTTCAAGTAACGAATTAATTCTGTATGGGGTACCCCTCCGAAAGAATCGAAAATAAAAGCATTGTCATGTTGTTTATAATAGAGTATCCAGTGAGTACCAACGTTTTCTGACTTGTTCAAATTCACCATGCCACATTCTCGTGAGTGAGGAATACCTTTAGGGAGAGAATCAGACATGAAAACCCCCTGAAGTGTTTAATTTTAAACATTTTAATTAAAGATTCAATGTCTTGGTTGGTAAGAGCTTCTTTTTTTTAATTTTCTGTGTACTCTGGACTTCATACCTTTGCCTATTTTTTTCTCCATGGCAAGATTATGACGCTTTTGTCTTCTAGTTCTGCCTTATTTTTTTAGAATCAATTGCAGCTTTGGCAATAGCAGCATTAGCCCCAGCCAAGCTCCCAACTGACCCCAGTGCAGCCAGGATGGCTGGAATGCTGAATATCAATCCTCCACTGTGTGTTTTCTTTCTGGTATTTTGCAATCGTTTTAATTGTGGCGTACTGAGTAATAATTTCATTCCATTTTCTTTGGCTATACATTACCTCTTCTTTTCTTGTTGTTTTTTTAGTTAAAATCGAATTAAGTTTTAAATTTTTAAGTTCATGATATTGCATTTGGAATACAACTTCTTTTGGTTTCATGTTGTTTTATTATTATTATTATTTTTCTGGGTATTTATATTACAAACCTCACCCTAATTTTTGTTTTGTATTCATAGCAATAGTTGTACCCAACACTGTTATTTTTTCACCTAATGATGCATCTCTGCTTGTTAATCTTTCAAAAGCTGTATCTTCCAGTTTTTGATCAGCCACATGACGATCATTCAGATCTTTGTGTGTCTTGTATGCAATATCATGTTCTTTACAAGCTGCATCCAGAGGATTAACACAACTCTTTCTATTCGTTTCTCAAGTTTTGTACCTGGACCAAAATATTGGTAACCAGGTACGTGTAACTCGAACGGAAGTTTATTAATAATATCATTCACCAAACCTCGACCCTCTGATATATTCCAGAATTTAGGAGGTAAAGTATTGATAATTTTTCTTAAGTATCCTATACCTTTAGAATCGTTTACATTAAAATTAGCTAATTTGTCACTAATTATGTCACCCATTTTCTCATTATGGAAATTATTATTCCCAGCATTTTCCTACCCTGCTATAACCAGCAACCTATCTATAAGTTTTCTCACATCGTTTACCCTTACAAATTCCTTATGTAGAGTATTTTATACCACTACTAGTTTTTAGTTGATTCCAGACAGGTTTAATGAGATTTTTGTATTTATCGTCGCTGGTCGATTTCACACGCTTTTGACTGGCATCGTTATTTTGGTAAAAAGAGTCAGAGAGTGTCAAAATTTCAGACTAACCTTGATAATCATCTTCTGTAAAAATTTTTGGATGTTTTTTGGTAATGAGCTCCCATAGCCCTAAGGTACCAGAATATCTGGACCAGCTGTTTCTCCCACCCAAATTAATTTATATGTTATCCCATTCGATTGTAACTTTTGATTTGCAAATTTTCCATACTACGCCTTCATTAGCCTCAATAGTTGGGTACAATCTAAATACTTCATCTTTTTCAAATTTTCCAGTACTCAAATAATCTCTTGCCAGGGGACCCAACTCGATTTTCTCTGATTCTTCTATAGCTGCTTTAGCAGGTGGTTCATTAAGTACCAGAGGAGTGTGGATACTAGATAATGGCGTAGGAGGAAATCTGCATTGATGAGGTTTTTATTTTCTTCTGTCACACCCTTAATCTCCTTACCAAGACTACTGATTGCATCGATAATAGGTTTGTCTTGACGCTTGTGTTGTTCGTAAAAACCTCGATTCTCTGATTTCCAACCTTTGAAAAGTTTGGACAAGTACTCTCGTAATTTCGAATTATCTTCTATTTTATGTTTCGTCATATTTATTTTTTGATTAATGGTTATTTTATATCGTTTCAACGTTCAAAAATTCGTTGATTTTATTTCTAAACTTACCTTTGTTAGGTTTACGAGTCATGTCGATGGTAACAAGTCCAAAATCATCGCTGTTCCAACAAGATGAAGAAAATTTTAAAAATTGGTTGTAATTTAAGTATACTCCCACATAATCATCGTATACATGTTTCAAATTAGTATGATATTGACGAGACAAACCGTTTAAGTTTGTGTATCTCGTAGTAATTGTTTGGGAATTTTCGAATAAGTTTGAGCTAAACAAAAGCAGTCTATTTCTTTGTGACGACCCTGTGTAAAAAAAATTCTAATTTCATTCTGATTTTCCAGAATAACATCATCAAACACCACAACAGAATTTTAAAAACATTTGTCGAGAGGTTTTATTGTTGATTCAAATGTAGCTATTCCCAGTCCCTCGTACAACTTCATGAGTTGTTGGTATTTCGGTTGTTCTAAAATCTTTGAGAATACATACAAGTGTCTATTTTTCCAATCTAGCCAATTGTGGGCAAGCAAGAAATTATCAACCAACAAAGTGGTTTTTCCACACCCTGATGGGAATGCAATGAGGCATCTTATGTTATCAGGTAACAACTCTCCATTTTTTTATTAGTTTCCACTACATCTGGTAAACGCTGTACCACATTCCATGTTGGTGTCAAAGAATCACCTGGTTTGCTGCTATCCAACTTCTGTCTGGCAGACCTAACCATTTCACAAACAATTTATTATTTCTCTTCTTTAATATTTTCTCGATTAGATATTTATCTCGGTATTTTGTTTTACTAAGTTCCTCATCATAGAACTCCCTTTAAATATTTTGTTATGATTATCTTTTATGAAATATGTATTTCTATTCACTGGTAAAACTTTATCCACTGAAAATAACTCCGTACTCCAATTTTTATTAAAACCCTTCTCGAATAACTGTTTATATTTACTGGCCCTTACCTGATCACCTACTTTAAACTTTGGCTTCTTGGTAGTGTATGTATACTTTTTACAATAAACAGTAGAAATCAATCGTTGCTCCTCAGATTTTTTTTATCTCAGCAGGTTTCATGTGAATAGTACTGTGTACTGTATTGTTATTATCATGAACTATCTCGGGTAAAATTTTCACACACTTATAATTGCCTTGTAGAGTAAATTGTCTCCACATGCGATTTTTTAATGTTCTGTTGAATTGTTCCACTATACTAGCTTTCAGATTACTGTTTGTAGAATAATTTTTAATATTATGTTGTTGCATTAACTTAGCAAATGTAGAATTGTAAAAATCATTCCCTCTATCTGCCTGTAAATATTTTGGTATCCTTCCCTCACTAAATATCGACTTAAAAGCCTCATAACACAAGTACCAGTCTTGGATTTTAGGGGAACAGCCCATGCATATTTGATAAAGGTATCAAGAACAGTAAGCATATATTTGTAACCATGATTTATCTTATCCAAATTTTTTAAGTCCCCGTTGGGGAGGGGGGGCGTCTCAATCAGATTAGCCTGAAACAAATCATCCACACCTATCGTTACCACACTCAGTCGTTTGTAGTTACGATTAGTTGGTTTGGGTAATTCATTAAATATATCTTGTTTTGACATCGGATTCTATAAGAAAATATGACATAAAATGGATTATCTTCTGGGTATAAATGTTTGACTTAAAATAATAATTTCTCACAGGGAAAACAGATAATTCTTGATCCTCATGTATTTTATATTTCTTTCAAGATTCGTCCCAATATGCAACAGGTACCAGTAGTGCTCTGTATATGCCATCTTTTCTCGGTATCATGAAATTTGGTACTTCCACATGCTTTCCCTTCTACACATTGCCAAATTTAGAAATTTAATTTCGCCATCAATTAAAAATTCATGAGACTGACTGTAAGGGTACATTTTGTAAACATTTCCTACATTAACATAAGTCCAGTGCCCTCTTACATTTGATACACTCTCAAGCCTAACTATCTTAACAGTGAAAAATTGACGTAATTCGAGATCGTCTAATCTGCTTACTACCGTTTCTTGGTATTTGTTTATGGTGCGTACCACTTCATCATAGCTGGGTTTCATTTTCACATCGACATACAATTGTTTAAATTGTTCTTTGAGATTGTGAAATTCTTATGTGAAACCTGATAAAGCAGATTCCTGTCTTGTTTCGAGGGTAGCAATTTGTTCTCTAATGTTGGAAGTAATCTCCAGTAAACTTTCTACAAGTTTCTTATTAGTGCTCTGGTTTGTAAGATCTAATACCTGCCTTCTGATTTCTACAAACAATGAATATAATTGATTAACAATCTGATAGGTAGGCAAAGTAGCTATAGTGTCTTGAATTTGGGGAATTTCCGCTTGAATATTATTAATGTCCTCCGACTTCAATATTCTGTTACTGCTCTTTTTACAGATCTCATCTAGTGGGAAGTGGGTAAATTGGATACTGTGTTTTGAAGTGAAGTTGAAACTTCCTTAAATACATTTAATTCTGTAGCAGATGCTACACTGGTTTGAGGCATTTTTAAATTGCTGTATGTTATCTTGCGTATGGGTAGACTGTTGCAGTATTTGCAATTTATTCTGTATGTCGTCTATGAGATGGTGAAAATGATATAGTTCAGAGTCAGTGTTGAGATTCTCTAATTTTGTGATCTGTCGTTGAACTTCGCAACTTCGCAACTTAAATTCCAGAGTTTCCTGTACATTCGTCAATTCGTTTCTCATGGTTGTCAAAGTATCTTATTATGAGCTATGGTACCCTGTATCTTTCCAAAATCTTCGAAAGTTTCTAATTGCAATTTGATGCTTGCAACACTGCGAGCAATGGCATTTAATTCGGAAGATGAAGATAACTATTGATAAAATCATCTAATATTTGTAGTTTGGATTAAACTTCTGTTATGGCTGCATGTAATTGGTCTGTTTGCAGTTCGGATTTAATATATTCCAGTAAGGAATTTCAAAAATATAAAGATTGCTCCAGTAATTCAAAAATACTTGCATTAAGCAGTTCATATTGCTCTTGAGTTTTGATAGTTTCAATTATGGAAAGTAGTTCGTACGAATAGTATTGGCATGGTTATTTAGTTCTTGCTTTAGATGTTCCGAGGTAGTTGTGTGAATTTGACGAAATTTCTCAAGGTCATTTTTAATTTAGCTAAATTCTGTTTTAGATTTTCAACATTATCGAGAGACGGTAAATTAGTATATTTTTGAAGTAAAAACTTGAGTTCCCCATCTATTTTTACTATGGGATTAATTAATTCAGACTGTAGATTGGTAATTTCAGCATGTAAGATTACATTCAAAGAATTTTGTAATATTAATAAATCTTATTTAAGTTTCTTTAGACGTGCATCTTAACTAGCAATCTCGCTTATCTGCAATCTCCTGTCGTCTTCTGTTTCCAAATATGTCCAATTTGTTTTGTTTTATTTATTTATGTTTTATTTTTTTATTTATTATTTTATTTTTGTTTCGGTATTTATATATTCATAAGAAGATAGATTATTTTTATTTCGATAAAAAGAGGAATTACTTTATCGTAATCGCTAATTATTTCAGCATAGAGTAAATCGCCTGCTTCCACATCATATATTCTATTGGGTATTGTATTATTGTGTTTAATCCTGTACAAATTTCAACCTATGTGAACAACTGCTGAATTGGGTGGAGAGATACTTATTTGAATCTTTCCTGTCAAATGGATTTCATATGATGGCTGGTTGTCGTTAAAAACATATAATTGCTTTCCGTTATTCTCATCAACTTCGTACCATATACTATTAAGTTGAATAATGACCAACCCTCTCAATTTACGATGAGGATTGGAAATCACTTGCATGCTGCTGTCTGAACTTCTCTCTATTTCGCTTTTCCCAAAAACACTGTTTTGCAAATCAATAATATTTCTAACAGAGCATTGCTTGTTGATACCTGCATATTACAGAGCCTCCGAAGGGATTAATGTTATTTTTACACAGTATTGACATCTAGTAGCAAATAATTGTACTTGGAGAAACATGAAAACAGAATAGAAGCATGCGTGTGCGTGTGTGTATATATGTATGCGCTCGCCATCTAGTTGCAATAGAGAGTACTAATATAGGTTTCATAACTGGTCATGCGTAACTTTTTCCGAGCTAGTAACATTTAGCAATGCCTCAATGTTTGTACATACACTTGCATATTACACTTTTCGAGAAGAGGGAGAGAAGAAAAAAGGGGGGTTATTAACAAATAGAAGTACGTATGTGTAAGTGCTCGAAATCTAGTTGCAAAAAAAAAAGTACTTGTCAGACACAAGTTGCATTACCTAATGTTTTATAACATGATCAAGCAGTAACGGGATTTAGCTGAAGACCATAATAAACTCTTAAGTTGACGTAGCTAAGTTTTGCCTCCCCCCAATACTAGAATACAATGAACTTGTATATTTCTTTTACAGCCATGATGTTACTGATTAGTTATAAGCACAAACAGTGTGAATAACAATGTCATAACACTTGGAGGATATGAGAATATGCAAGTACAGTATATTCGGTTCAGATATAAATGGACCGAATGTATACTGGGGTATTTTGCAAAAAAAAATTAAAATTGACTCACATGAGTCAATTATTTTTTACAGTTAAAAAAGTAAAAGATTTCGCTTTAGTTATTTGAAAAAGTGAAATTTTTAAAAAAATTGTGTCATAGGGCAAAATTGTCTAAATCTTAGAATTTTTATACAATAAAATTGAAATATAAGCTCTTGAGAAAAACAAATTTTCATTTTTTTACACATGGAAAATTAGCTAAAATCACGATTTTCAGTTAAATTACACTAAGAGAGCTCACTATGAGATTGTTCGATTTTGGGGGGAGTGTTTGCTCGTGCCTGCTCTTCTACTACTTATAGTAAGGACAAAGTATTTGAAGGAGTTATCCATGTGCCTTGTGAAACCATACATAAGGTCTCGTTTGGAAATTTTAAATCTCAGCAGAGAACTGACTTCCTCGAACTTTTGAAAGACCATGATCAATCATCTCCTAGTGATGACCAGGAACAAAGAACTTCCAGTAAAAGAAAAAAAAAAGGAAAATGTCCGGGAACTGGCAACACAACTTCCCAATGCTGCCCCCTTTGTCAAGTGCCAACCTGCGGGAAAAATGGAAAAATCACCTGTGATGACTGATTGGAAAGAAACAAAACGCAAGGTATTTCACATGAAAATGTACAGTATATCTTTACTTATTGTATTACTATTCAAGAAAATGTAATTCTTTCTCTTTTTCTAAAGATCTCTAGTGATTACTTGAGACAATCACAGAAATGTTGCATGAATTTTATTTCCAAATAACAGAAATAAAAAAAAATCAGGAGACATTAATATATATATATATTAATTAATTTGCCAAATATATTAAAAAATAATATCCGACGAACAAAAGAACGAAAAATATTTATGTTAAAAATAGAAAAGTTTATAATTGCAGGTCACAGTGACCCACCGCGACCGCATTAAGTTGTGAAATGGGCGACACCTCACCCGGGTTAAAGAACAGTTTCGTAAATGGATGATTTTTAGGTAACACAATAGGATGCTTCTTATCTGAAGATACTTCAGCATTATGTAAACGCCCACCTACTCGTAACACAGAATGGACTCAAAGAAAGAAGTTTACTAGATGAGTGGAGCTCTTGTTCTGTTTGTAAACAGTTAACCTCACTCTCATATGCTTCACGTTGGGTGACCTTGACCCAGAACTCAGTCGCAACTGATAACTCTTCGGTTGTTAACGACTGCTCGTTTCGCTCCATGGAAGGCGCTCTACAGTTGTTTATGAATCTAAACATCCAAGCAGTGGCACGTATTATTCTCAAGAATGATGAGAATCTCTACAATAACTTCATAGAGTCAAAGGTTGTAGTCCACAGCACACGAATCATTTTTTTTCTTTCCTCCTTTTCTAATTCATCACTTTCCACTGTAGATGATTCATGCATTGGCAACTCAGGCAAGTAAAGAAATGATGGACCATTCCACCATAAATTAGCATCGCACAACTGTGTAGGAAAAGCACCACGAGAACAAATGTCTGCAGAGTTTTCTTTCGAACGCACATGAAACCACTGTTCAGGATTCGTCAGTTCATGAATGAGTGAAACTCTATTTCAAAGAAAGGTACTCCATCTTGATGTATCTGACTTAATCATACTCAAGGTGATCTGTGAATCAAACCAAAGAAAAATATCGTCTATATCCAATAACAATGATGACTGTAAAACACTAATCAATTTTGATAACAACACAGAAGCACATAACTCTAAACGTGGCAATGTTACAGGTTTTATTAATGCAGGCTTTGTTTTCGAAACTAATAATCTTACTGTAAGAGTGTTATCATCATATACTGTTCGTAGATACAAAATAGCACACACATGTACCTTTCTCACAGACATCACAAAAACCAATCAGTTGACACAAAGTTGGTTCTCTACATTTTATGCATCGTGGCAACTGTATGCTCTGTAACATATGTAATTCAGCAGATTGTCTTTCCCATATTTCTCTTATGTCACCTGGAATGGGTTCATTACAATTTAACTTTTCCTTCCATAGTGTTGAATTAATACTTTAGCTAATATATTGACTGGGGCTAGTAATCCGAGTGGATCAAATATGCGAGCTACCTCAGACAACAATAACCTTTTGGTTAATACAGGGTGTTTACTAGGTGGGTTAATGATGAAACTCAAATGATCACTATCCGAGTGCCACATAAGGCCAAGAGTTCTTATGAATTCGCTGTCATGGATGGAAGATATTGTAGGTTTCTCTCGCAAATGTTTAAGAATACTGTTCAACACGTCAGCATGATTCGACGTCAACTTATACAACCCAAATCCACCATTTCTCAACAAATTGGGTTAAATGTTGCTGAATTGCTATTGCTTCTGGAACACTGTCAGTTTCACTGCATACGTCGTCCATATAAAACTGTTGCTTTAAGACATCTGCTATAATTGGGTAATTTACACTTTCATCTGCTAACTGACGCAACATTCTCGTAGCAACAAAAGCAGCTGGTGCCGTGCCATACGTGAGCGTATTTAAACGATAAATCATCACAGGTTGATTGGGGGACTCTCTCCACAAAATTAATTGGTAGTCTCTGTTCTGGGGATCTACTTTTATCTGGCGATACATCATCCGAACGTCACTCGTCAACGCAATAAGATTCCAACGAAAATGTAACAAAATTGATAGTAATTCTCGCTGTTGTTTACCTCCATTTATTAACACGTCATTTAAGGACACGCGTGTGCTGGTTTTAATTGATGCATTAAAAACTACTCTCAGTTTCGTAACTGTGTTTGTCTCTTTTGTTATCGAATGATGCGGAATGAAATAAGAATCAACGGGGGTGCTGGGTAGTTCACAGTCCGCCACTGGATTCACATGATTAAACCCAATAGACTCCTGCATGAATGACTTGTATTGTTCTAATCTCTGGCCATGAACTCGAAGCCTACGCTCTTGACTAAGCAAACATTTCATCGCCTCATCCTTTGAATGACCTAACTTGTCGCGGTTGACCTTAAATGGTAACCGGATGACGTACCGACCATCATCCTCGTGATAATGTGTTCTTACGATATGTTCCTCGCACAATTGTTCTTCTTGACTAAGTACTCATAAGTGAAGAATCTCCTCTGATTCAAAAAACTTATTCAGAGTTTCGTTCAGATTGTTGAGGTCTTTGTTGAGGAGTTTTGCCACAACAACCCATCCCAAGCCGGTTTGAATAGCCACGGGTTCATTCATTCTCCCCTCTCTTCTTCTACTCATTAGTAACAATGGGAAAAGATCATCCCCGAGAAGCAACTGAATAGTGTCAGGTTTGAGATATGAATTATTGGCAAGTTCAATGTTACATAAATGTTTAAAACTCAGGGTGTTAGGTAAAAATGCTTGCGGAACTGAGTTGAATATTTTCTTCACAACTAAAGGCGAACAATGATAGGATCTGTCCCTGTTTTTAGAGAGTATGTTCAACCCAACATTAGAGTGTGAATTTCATTAATTTATACTGGAAATAATTTCAGTAACCGACACGAACACTTCTTAACGTTTCAAGCCAAATAATTGGGCTGCGTTATCACTCAATAAGGATTTTTCACCAGCACTATCCAAAAGTGCTCGCAGGGAGTGAAGCTGATTTTGTTTATCCTCGACTGTCACAATAGCAGTCGGTAACAAGCCACCCGTTGCGTCACACTGCTTATCAGCTGTTATGTGCGAGACCACTTGCGGCGTTGCCACATTTTCACTTACCTTAGCTCTTTGCGAAGTTTCACGATGGATAGACGTGTGGTGAAACTTACCAACACACCTACACGAGCCTGATGTACACTTATTAACCAAATGGGAGTTATCTAGGCAGTTGAAACACAAGCCCTTCTATTCACAAACACTTTCCTCTCTGGCACAGATAGGCTCATATATTCTTCACATTTATTCAAAAATGCGGTTCTCGACACATAGGGCAAAAGGGCGGCACGTGAAAGAATTAGCACTCCTACTAGCACTGTGTTCACTGAGGGACGTGGGGGTTTCCTTAGGGATCCTGCTTTCGGTACTTTTTGAAGATGTAGATGCTGCGAGCCTTCTATCTCTGTTGTCCAGGAAGACGCTCAGCTGTTCGAAAGTAGGAAGTTGCTGGGACGACACGCTCAGCTCCCATTGTTGCCTCGACGTACTGTCAAATTTCTCTACAGTATGAAACTCTAGGATAGCGTCCCTATGCTGCACTGGAATGTCCATCACACGTAAAACTCGCACACATTCTGTCCTCACGTGAACAAGCTTGCGTAAGCCGACAGCAGACTCAGTTTGTAATGAGGGTTGAGACACAAGCCGCTTAATTGTGTCGTTCAATAGCGCGTGTTTCTGTTCATATATCTGTTAGTCAGAATGTCTCATGCTTCTTTGTAATTCGAATCGGTTATCGTTGTAGGCTGTAACAATAACACGGGTTCAACACGGACGCTCGATTTCAAATACTGCTGTTTTTGCGCCGGCGAAAGTGACGCGTTGTTCTGTATGGATGCCACGAAGAAGTCTCTAAAAGAGAGCCACTGCTGCAGATTTCCTGTAAAAGTAGGCAAATCCAATCTCCGTAGACGCACATAACTCACTGTCTTTGTCTCGGTCACGGTAGTTTGCTGTTTTTTCGCGATGTATATCTTGGCCAATGTTCGTCGAGCCTGTCCTGCAATGAACCAATTTCCTCATCATATTGCTCAAAATGTTCGTCGGTGCACTTTTCTGAGATTTCACGTATCATTTTTTTAGCGTCTTCGGTCAATTGTAAACCTTTTTGAATGTACACTAAAACACTCCCTTCGGTGAGATCATCTGCCGCAACTTTCTTCTCCAAACGTGTAACGTCACGTTTGAAAAGACGTTTGTTTGAAAGTACTTGCTCCATATTAAAGTCTCAAAACACATAAAGTACATACACGAAGATCACAATAACACCCGGCAAGGAGTAAGGCGCACTGAATTGCTGGTAAGCACAAAAAAACTGTCCCTCGAAGCTCAAAACACAAAGCCGTTAATAAGGCACATTTTCACAGCAGGAACACAATGGATGACCGAGCCGTAACGGATCGAATCAACCATTTATCCGGGTACATGAGGACCATGATTTAGCTTCCTTGCTCCTGGTTGTGTGGTTTCGCGTATGTCAGTTTCACTCAGGTACAAATGAAACATATATGTAAATTAACTTATACTTTAGTAACACAAAGCATTTAAATAACAATAAATATAATGAAGGGTACCACACAAATGTACACGAATATGACGAGCCGTACTACACACGTACGTCGTCTCACGACTCAACTAGGATTAACACTGCGCATACGCACACTGCATGGCAACAAGCTTAATGAGAATGACAATTCGTCTGAACACGGTTTGTGATCAACACTTCACAGATGAGAACGGGAAAGTATTTCACCATTTACATACAGACGACGGTTTCATCAGTGGAATCTGTAACATCTACACTCTTAAAATTCAAAGGTCTACGTTTGTAAAAATATACCTTCATAATGGATCCAATTACGACTTCCATCTCTTAATAAGATATTTTGGATATGATTCACAAAAAATAGATATTCTTGCTGAAAATGAAGAACGTTACATCTCTATAACTAAGAAATTTAAGATCCCAGGAACAAGAAAAAACATCGGGACGAGGTTTCTTGATTCATACTGATTTCTCTCTGCCAGCTTGGACGCTCTAGCGAGTAAAATTTCAGACAATCAATTCAAGATAACGAGAGCCAGCTCAAAGAGAATTATACAGCAGACTCATAGAGACAAACTTGAGAAACGAAGAATACGAGCACGCGTAATTAATGTGGAATGAATTACACTTGGAGACTATCACGACACATACTTCAAATTAGACGTAAGAATACTGGCAGATGATTTTCAGGCATTCAGGAAAACGTCAGCAAATATTTATACATTGGACACAACGCAATTCTATAGCCTCCCTATATTAGTTTGATCGGCCATGTTACTCCAGACCAAGATCAATCTGGAACTTATTTGGGATTGTGATATCTTGCATTTAATAGAGAGGGACACGCAAAGGTAAATAATATGCACATTGCTAATAATCAATATAACGTAAATCAACCATCCAATTACATACTTTATATTGATGTAAATAATCTCTGTGGACTCGCTATGATACACAAACTTCCCTACGGGGGATTCCAATGGTTAAATCCCACTTCAATTGATATTAATATTTTCGACGATGATGATATAGTCTGTTCATGGAGGTGATTATTGAATTTCCAGACAATTTGCATGACACTTTTTCTGATTTACCTCCGACTGTCGAACTCAAATGTTAACCTGAGTCTAATCAAAATAAGCTTTCATTTACTCTGGAGAGAAAAGAGAGATACGTTAGTAGTGTAAAAGTATATAGGATTGGAGCGATAAATGAGGAGGTGTTTTGACTGAATAGAAATACTTAAAACTAAGGCAAAATATCTATTCAATTTTATTGTTACTGTGTAAAACCGACGATTTTTTTAAAAAAAAGCTTCCGAGAAAAGAGGACCCCCTCAAATTCATGTGACAAAACATGAATTTGCTAAAATATCTGTTTATAAATTTGTTAAAAATATTGTTTTGGCATCACTTAAAACTATTATAGTGTGATATTTTGTCTAATCCAAGACTTTTTGTAAAAAGCTCTCGGGAATTTCCCGTAAAAAGTATAATTCCTCGGGAATTTCCCGTAAAAAGTATAATTTCTCGGGAATTTCCCGTAAAAACAAAATTCTCGGGAATTTCCCGTTTTTTTCTTCTCAGACCGAGTTTAGCTACATCTATAAAAAGCTGGATCTAACTATAATAGTTAATATTGTGAGAATAGTTGAAGAGTACAGATGTGTTGTTCTAGTGCTCCTCATATTATAGTTCTGTTTGGTTTGATATATTGAATTTCTTATTATTTATATTAAATATATTTCTAGTACACTGAACAAGAATCTTATATTTTATATAAAAGAGTTTGATATTTGTTACATCTAGTTGTAATTAGTTTATATTTAGAGTTTTGGCTTCCAGCTGTTGCAATCTGTCTTTGTGTGTTATACAAGATCAATACGCATTAGGTCATTGCCAGTGCTGACATGCAATTGTGGTAGGTCGCTGCTTTTCTGTCGATCAATACTTATTCTACCTTCGTGCATGTAAGCTATATTGGCATTACAATTTGTCATAGTTTTTTTAAGTATAAAATTTTGATTTGAAACCCAAGAAATCTGATATAATAAACCTAGGATAAAAATTAATAATGTTAACATATTAAATATATACAATAATTATATAAAGTACACTGCTGAACCCAATTCATATTATATATTAAATATAGAGATTTAATTTGAACCCCAAGAAATCTTATAACTAATAATAAAAATGCCAAATCAAAAATATTGTAATCAATGCAATAAAAATATATCTAGCCATAATTGGACTAGGCACCAAAAGAATTGTAGTAGTGCAGTTTGGAGAATTCAACGTCCTCATTTGGGGCTCAGGGGGCTCGCCGTGTTGCCAGCTGCTTATTTGAAAAAATCACCAAGGTTTTTGGTCTAACCTAACCTAAAACAGCAAGGAGCTGGCAATTTTGCTTGAGAGTTCACAAACCGGAAGTGGGGCTCAGGGGGCTCGGTGGAGCTCGCCACACACACACACTCATTTTCTCGCCATGCTCCGCGTCTTATTTATTGCGCTGACGATGTTTCACAGCGTAGAAAACAACACCAAAACATCAAAAACTTATTTTGATTATTTGGAACTCGCCAAAACCTCAAAAAACTTATTTTTATTAATTGAGGTTCACCAAAACCTCCAAAACTCCCACTTTCTCTCCATGTTCAGCGCTTTTATTTATTGCGCTGACACAACGTGATGAGTAAATAATGCTGTTTCTTATTCTTGAAGGTTGAATGCACCTTATTGTAATTTTCCAAGTCCCGGTCAAATGTTTGTAGATCGTGACTTTTGTTAACCTACCTCTTGGGAACGATGTGCCACACACACACACACTCATTTTTTCTCCACGTTCCGCGCCTTATTTATTGCGCTGACGATGTTTCACAGCGTAGAAAACAACACCAAAACATCAAAAACTTATTTTGATTATTTGGAACTCGCCAAAACCTCAAAAAACTTATTTTTATTAATTGAGGTTCACCAAAACCTCAAAAACTCCCACTTTCTCTCCATGTTCAGCGCTTTTATTTATTGCGCTGACACAGCGTGATGAGTAAATAATGCAGTTTCTTATTCTTGAAGGTTGAATGCACCTTATTGTAATTTTCCAAGTCTCGGTCAAATGTTTGTAGATCGTGATTTTTGTAAACCTCTCGGAACGATGTGATTTCTCTGCCACACACACACACACACGCCTCTTATTATTTCTGTATTGTGACGTGTTTATTTTGGTATGGGAGGACAGAGGACACCGAGACTCGATCGACACACTAAACCCAACCTCTCTACGCGTACTCTACGTCACCAAAAAAAGGTTAAAGGTTCCAAATAACAATAGTTCAGAGTTTCGCCAATCTAGTAAAGTGGATTGGTTGAAATCTCCAAGGCGTATTTTTGTATTTTTTTCAAATATGAACACGTTAAAACTGAACTGTCTTGGATTTTTGAGTTTTGTATTCGCCCCTGAGAAAATTCTATATAAAATAACATACCTGAAAATTATATTCGCAGTAGATTGATTTTTTTTTAGTTTTGTAATCACCTTAAGAAATTCTATATAAAATAACATACCTGAAAATTGTATTTACAGTAAATTGAATTCTTGAGTTTTTTGTATTCGCACACAAGAAATTATATATAAATAACATACCCGAAATTCTATTTACAGTAGATTGAATTTTTAAGTTTTGTAATCACTCCAAGAAATTCTATATAAAATAACATACCTGAAAATTGTATCGCTAGACACTTTTTGATTTCTGTGATTTTTTGGAGAAAGCATAATGGCATCCACCACCAGTTTCAATCGAAAAAATGATAAAACTGAATGTGTTACTTGCGAAAAATTAATATCTAAAACTAATATTAGCAAGCACAGGGCAAGATGTAGCGAAACAGGCTCGAGAATTAATTGTTTGTTACCTTCTAAGTCTTGTGCTCGATGTGGAAAGATGATCAGCATTGCAAATTTAAGTAAACACCTCAAAATTTGCAAACCATCGATCGAACAAGGAACATTGAAAAGGAAAATCGATAATCCAGAAACGGAAGCTTCCACTTCCAAACAAGTTAAATTATCGGATGAACGCAAACCGATTAGATCTGCATTCAACGACCAACTCCAGGATTTCTCTTTTACTTCGGAACCAGGCCGTGACATCCTTAGTTTCTTGCATGAAACGAAAACATCTGTACTAAATATTCTAAAAAATAAACTTGAAAATAATTCCATAAAAGTATATGTTGTTCTGTTTTCTGAATACGAGAAAGTTGATGGCACAACGAGTATTTTTTATCATTGTACAAAAAACCAGACTCTTCATTTGGCGGACGTCGAAAATTTGGACAACTTCTATTATAAAGTTACCAATGAGCTGGTTAAGAAACATGACGATTTCGAGGCTAAAGGGTCGGGATGGTCTCTGTGTGGAAGTCCTCACACGTTAACCGTTTACGTGAACCGATTCTCGCCTCTTCGCGCTTCCAGCTACGTTCCTCTTCCACCGAACATTCAACACAAGAGGGCTGTGTTAAATATACAGAACAGCGATAACAAGTGTTTTCTCTGGTGTATATTGGCTGCACTGCATCCTGTTTATTGGTTAAATCATCCAGAACAGGTTTCTCATTACAAGCAATACGAGTCCGAGTTTGAAAGTGTAATGTCTGGCATCGAATACCCGGTGACATTGTCGGATATAACAAAGTTCGAAAATCGTGCGGGAAAACGCATCGCTATTAATGTATATTCCTTCACGTCAGATAAATATCTCGTGCATCCCGTCAGGATAAGCGATATCGACGATGACGATGCTCGTGTGATTAATCTTCTTCTTATTTCAAACGAGGATGTTCATCATTACACGCTAATTCGTTCTCTATCACGTTTGGTCAGAAGTCAAACTACCAAGTATGCAAACAACATCGAAGTTTGCCCGAGATGCCTAACCACGTTCGACGATCGAAAACAACTCAATTATCGAAATTACACCGGACGTCAAATTGCTATCGAGAAACTTGCAGAACATAAAATTTATTGCGGCGACAACAGACCGGCTAGAATGTTGATGCCCGAAACGAACGAAGTCGAAGAATTCAAAATGCACAAGGCATTGTTGGAACATCCGGCCATCATCGTTGCTGATTTCGAGGCGTTCCTGAAACCACTCTCCTACTGCGAACCGGATCCTGAAATTTCCTCCACAACGCCGTACCAGCTTCATCAACCAAACAGTTTCGGCTATGTTGTTGTGCGACGTGATAAAATAAATGAGGCATATATATACCGCGGGCCAAATGTAATCGAACACTTCCTGGAAAAAATGGTGGAGGAGGTTGAGGTAATTGGTAGCGTATTGTTTACATCAAAACCGATGGCACCTTTAACTGAAAATGAACTTCAAGATTACAATTCCACTGAGGTGTGTCCGGTATGTGATCAAAGTTTCACTGATGAGAACAAAAAAGTATTCCACCACGATCATTTCAGCGGAAACTACATAGGTGGAATTTGCAATACGTGCAATCTTAAAATCCAGAAACCTAAATTCATCCCCATATTCTTTCACAACGGAAGCGGATATGATTTTCACCACCTGGTGAGACATCTTGGCTACGATCCGAAACGTATAGGTGTCTTGGCCGAGAATGAGGAACGCTACATTAGTCTCAGCAAGCAAGTGTCGATTCCGGGAA
This sequence comes from Lepisma saccharinum, assembly GCF_977018435.1. NCBI lineage: Eukaryota > Metazoa > Arthropoda > Insecta > Zygentoma > Lepismatidae > Lepisma > Lepisma saccharinum. The sequence continues at coordinate 1,840,024 of NW_028142898.1, forward strand.
CGAAAAATACAATCGAGATGCGCTTCCTGGATTCGTATAGATTTCTCTCTGCAAGTCTGGATGCTTTAGCGAACAAACTCACCGACGATCAATTCAAAATAACTAGAGCTAGTTTTCCCAACGTGGACATAGAACTCGTTAGACGTAAAGGGATTTATCCTTACGAATACGTCAGTGATGATTCTAAATTTAACGACGACGTTCTCCCACCTCCAAGGGAATTTTACAGCAGACTCAGAGAGAAAGGAATCACGGACGAAGAATACCAACACGCGCAACTCATGTGGGAGAAATTAGAATGTAGGACACTCGGAGACTACCACGACGCATACTTAAAATTAGACGTGACGATACTCGCGGATGTTTTTCAAGCGTTCAGGAAAACGGCAACGAATATTTATAAATTAGATCCAGCGTATTTCTACAGTCTACCGGGATTAGCGTGGTCGGCAATGTTATTCCAGACAAAGGTCAAGCTGGAACTGATATCGGACGTTGACATGTTGCTATTTATCGAAAGAGGGATACGAGGTGGAATGGTGCAATGCGTACAGAGACATGCGAAAGCTAATAACGTACACATGAAAGAAGATTACGATTCAAATCGAGCATCGAATTACATCTTCTACGCCGACGTTAATAATCTCTACGGACATGCCATGGTTCAGAAACTTCCTTACGGGGGATTCGAATGGTTAGATCCCACTTCGATAGACATTATTCATTTCGACGATAGCGAGTGTGGTTTCTTCGCAGAGGTAGATCTCCAATTCTCCGACCACCTGCACGACACGTTTTCGGATTTGCCTCCGACTCCCGAAATCAAATGTCCACCCGACTCGGTTCAAGACAAGCTTTTGTTAACATTGAACCGTAAACAGAGATACGTCGTCCACTACAAGAATCTCCGGTTTTTGATTGGGAAGGGTGTTGAGATAGTAAATGTTAGAAGAATACTAAAGTTTAAACATTCCACGTGGTTAAGACCTTACATAGAAACTAACACACAACATAGAACAGCTGCCACTTCCGATTTAGACAAGGACTTCTTTAAATTAATGAACAATGCGGTGTACGGAAAGACCATGGAGAATGTTAGAAAGCACGTAGACGTGAAATTAATTTCCGATAAGAATAAATGTCGGAAGTGGATAGCCGATCCTAGATTCAAGTCGAGAAAAATTTACAACGAGAATTTGGCACTTTTCAATCTAGATATAAAATTGATGAAATTCAGAAAGCCAATTTACGTTGGCGCAACGGTTCTCGACTTGTCGAAACTTTACATGTTCGAATTTCATTACGACGTGATGAAGCCCTTCTACAATGATAAAATATCACTTTTGTACACGGACACCGACAGCTTCATTTACAGCATACAAACACCTAACCTATACGAAGACATAAAAAATCCTTCCATGCTCGAGTATTTCGATACGTCTGCGTATCCTCAACCCAACAGATTTGGAATTCCATCTCGTAACAAAAAAGTCCTAGGTAAACTGAAAGATGAATGTAACGGTGATGTTATTGTCGAGTTCGCGGGTTTGCGTTCGAAGATGTATGCCATGAGAACAGAGACTAGCGTCACGAAGAAAGCAAAAGGTGTGGGCAAGAATACGGTAGAGAACAAACTCACCTTCCACGATTACATCGATTGCCTTTACTCACAATCGACGATACTAAGTATAGAACAAAGAATCCAAAGCGCAGACCACGTGATTACAACAAACGAAGTTAGGAAAGTAGCATTAGATCCGCATGACGATAAAAGATGTATTTTGTCTTGTGGAATCCACACGTTGCCTTGGGGGCACTATCGTTTAGAAATTAGTAAAAATTGTAGGCAATGCAATTGAAAAAAAAACTTAAAATAACTATAACTAAAATAAATAAAAAAAACTTTAACTGTCTCAAATTATCACATACACAATAAATAACTAGCAAGGACAATGAACCTCTTTGGTTTCCGAAAGCAAACAATGGAGACTGTACACCGCACGGCAGATCATGAATTTCTACCTTCCATGTTATCTAAACTCAACGGCCTGTTGATCAATCAATTTTCGGAACGCTGCTCTTCTTGCTGGAACAGTGACGATTTCGGATTCGCGACGATCGGCATGACGAGGAAACCCAACGACGAAAAATACAGAAACAAAATCAACGACTTTCTAAACGTTGCAACGTTGTGAGAAACGTTTCTCACAACGTTGCAACGTTTAGAAAGTCGTTGATTTTGTTTCTGTATTTTTCGTCGTTGGGTTTCCTCGTCATGCCGATCGTCGCGAATCCGAAATCGTCACTGTTCCAGCAAGAAGAGCAGCGTTCCGAAAATTGATTGATCAACAGGCCGTTGAGTTTAGATAACATGGAAGGTAGAAATTCATGATCTGCCGTGCGGTGTACAGTCTCCATTGTTTGCTTTCGGAAACCAAAGAGGTTCATTGTCCTTGCTAGTTATTTATTGTGTATGTGATAATTTGAGACAGTTAAAGTTTTTTTTATTTATTTTAGTTATAGTTATTTTAAGTTTTTTTTTCAATTGCATTGCCTACAATTTTTACTAATTTCTAAACGATAGTGCCCCCAAGGCAACGTGTGGATTCCACAAGACAAAATACATCTTTTATCGTCATGCGGATCTAATGCTACTTTCCTAACTTCGTTTGTTGTAATCACGTGGTCTGCGCTTTGGATTCTTTGTTCTATACTTAGTATCGTCGATTGTGAGTAAAGGCAATCGATGTAATCGTGGAAGGTGAGTTTGTTCTCTACCGTATTCTTGCCCACACCTTTTGCTTTCTTCGTGACGCTAGTCTCTGTTCTCATGGCATACATCTTCGAACGCAAACCCGCGAACTCGACAATAACATCACCGTTACATTCATCTTTCAGTTTACCTAGGACTTTTTTGTTACGAGATGGAATTCCAAATCTGTTGGGTTGAGGATACGCAGACGTATCGAAATACTCGAGCATGGAAGGATTTTTTATGTCTTCGTATAGGTTAGGTGTTTGTATGCTGTAAATGAAGCTGTCGGTGTCCGTGTACAAAAGTGATATTTTATCATTGTAGAAGGGCTTCATCACGTCGTAATGAAATTCGAACATGTAAAGTTTCGACAAGTCGAGAACCGTTGCGCCAACGTAAATTGGCTTTCTGAATTTCATCAATTTTATATCTAGATTGAAAAGTGCCAAATTCTCGTTGTAAATTTTTCTCGACTTGAATCTAGGATCGGCTATCCACTTCCGACATTTATTCTTATCGGAAATTAATTTCACGTCTACGTGCTTTCTAACATTCTCCATGGTCTTTCCGTACACCGCATTGTTCATTAATTTAAAGAAGTCCTTGTCTAAATCGGAAGTGGCAGCTGTTCTATGTTGTGTGTTAGTTTCTATGTAAGGTCTTAACCACGTGGAATGTTTAAACTTTAGTATTCTTCTAACATTTACTATCTCAACACCCTTCCCAATCAAAAACCGGAGATTCTTGTAGTGGACGACGTATCTCTGTTTACGGTTCAATGTTAACAAAAGCTTGTCTTGAACCGAGTCGGGTGGACATTTGATTTCGGGAGTCGGAGGCAAATCCGAAAACGTGTCGTGCAGGTGGTCGGAGAATTGGAGATCTACCTCTGCGAAGAAACCACACTCGCTATCGTCGAAATGAATAATGTCTATCGAAGTGGGATCTAACCATTCGAATCCCCCGTAAGGAAGTTTCTGAACCATGGCATGTCCGTAGAGATTATTAACGTCGGCGTAGAAGATGTAATTCGATGCTCGATTTGAATCGTAATCTTCTTTCATGTGTACGTTATTAGCTTTCGCATGTCTCTGTACGCATTGCACCATTCCACCTCGTATCCCTCTTTCGATAAATAGCAACATGTCAACGTCCGATATCAGTTCCAGCTTGACCTTTGTCTGGAATAACATTGCCGACCACGCTAATCCCGGTAGACTGTAGAAATACGCTGGATCTAATTTATAAATATTCGTTGCCGTTTTCCTGAACGCTTGAAAAACATCCGCGAGTATCGTCACGTCTAATTTTAAGTATGCGTCGTGGTAGTCTCCGAGTGTCCTACATTCTAATTTCTCCCACATGAGTTGCGCGTGTTGGTATTCTTCGTCCGTGATTCCTTTCTCTCTGAGTCTGCTGTAAAATTCCCTTGGAGGTGGGAGAACGTCGTCGTTAAATTTAGAATCATCACTGACGTATTCGTAAGGATAAATCCCTTTACGTCTAACGAGTTCTATGTCCACGTTGGGAAAACTAGCTCTAGTTATTTTGAATTGATCGTCGGTGAGTTTGTTCGCTAAAGCATCCAGACTTGCAGAGAGAAATCTATACGAATCCAGGAAGCGCATCTCGATTGTATTTTTCGTTCCCGGAATCGACACTTGCTTGCTGAGACTAATGTAGCGTTCCTCATTCTCGGCCAAGACACCTATACGTTTCGGATCGTAGCCAAGATGTCTCACCAGGTGGTGAAAATCATATCCGCTTCCGTTGTGAAAGAATATGGGGATGAATTTAGGTTTCTGGATTTTAAGATTGCACGTATTGCAAATTCCACCTATGTAGTTTCCGCTGAAATGATCGTGGTGGAATACTTTTTTGTTCTCATCAGTGAAACTTTGATCACATACCGGACACACCTCAGTGGAATTGTAATCTTGAAGTTCATTTTCAGTTAAAGGTGCCATCGGTTTTGATGTAAACAATACGCTACCAATTACCTCAACCTCCTCCACCATTTTTTCCAGGAAGTGTTCGATTACATTTGGCCCGCGGTATATATATGCCTCATTTATTTTATCACGTCGCACAACAACATAGCCGAAACTGTTTGGTTGATGAAGCTGGTACGGCGTTGTGGAGGAAATTTCAGGATCCGGTTCGCAGTAGGAGAGTGGTTTCAGGAACGCCTCGAAATCAGCAACGATGATGGCCGGATGTTCCAACAATGCCTTGTGCATTTTGAATTCTTCGACTTCGTTCGTTTCGGGCATCAACATTCTAGCCGGTCTGTTGTCGCCGCAATAAATTTTATGTTCTGCAAGTTTCTCGATAGCAATTTGACGTCCGGTGTAATTTCGATAATTGAGTTGTTTTCGATCGTCGAACGTGGTTAGGCATCTCGGGCAAACTTCGATGTTGTTTGCATACTTGGTAGTTTGACTTCTGACCAAACGTGATAGAGAACGAATTAGCGTGTAATGATGAACATCCTCGTTTGAAATAAGAAGAAGATTAATCACACGAGCATCGTCATCGTCGATATCGCTTATCCTGACGGGATGCACGAGATATTTATCTGACGTGAAGGAATATACATTAATAGCGATGCGTTTTCCCGCACGATTTTCGAACTTTGTTATATCCGACAATGTCACCGGGTATTCGATGCCAGACATTACACTTTCAAACTCGGACTCGTATTGCTTGTAATGAGAAACCTGTTCTGGATGATTTAACCAATAAACAGGATGCAGTGCAGCCAATATACACCAGAGAAAACACTTGTTATCGCTGTTCTGTATATTTAACACAGCCCTCTTGTGTTGAATGTTCGGTGGAAGAGGAACGTAGCTGGAAGCGCGAAGAGGCGAGAATCGGTTCACGTAAACGGTTAACGTGTGAGGACTTCCACACAGAGACCATCCCGACCCTTTAGCCTCGAAATCGTCATGTTTCTTAACCAGCTCATTGGTAACTTTATAATAGAAGTTGTCCAAATTTTCGACGTCCGCCAAATGAAGAGTCTGGTTTTTTGTACAATGATAAAAAATACTCGTTGTGCCATCAACTTTCTCGTATTCAGAAAACAGAACAACATATACTTTTATAGAGTTGTTTTCAAGTTTATTTTTTAGAATATTTAGTACAGATGTTTTCGTTTCGTCCAAGAAACTAAGGATGTCACGGCCTGGTTCTGACCTAATTGAAAAATCCTGGAGTTGGTCGTTGAATGCAGATCTAATTGGTTTGCGTTCATTAGATAATTTAATTTGCTTGGAAGTGGAAGCTTCCGTATCTGCATTATCGATTTTCCTTTTCAATGTTCCTCGTTCGATCGATAGTTTGCAAATTTTGAGGTGTTTACTTAAATTTGCAATGCTGATCATCTTTCCACATCGAGCACAAGACTTAGAAGGTAACAAACGATTAATTCTCGAATTTGTTTCGCTACATCTTGCCCTGTGCTTGCTAATATTAGTTTTAGATATTAATTTTTCGCAAGTAACACATTCAGTTTTATCATTTTTTCGATTGAAACTGGTGGTGGATGCCATTATGCTTTCTCCAAAAAATCACAGAAATCAAAAAATATCTAGCGATACAATTTTCAGGTATGTTATTTTATATAGAATTTCTTAGAGTGATTACAAAACTCAAAAATTCAATCTACTGTAAATAGAATTTCGGGTATGTTATTTATATATAATTTCTTGTGTGCGAATACAAAAAACTCAAGAATTCAATCTACTGTGAATACAATTTTCAGGTATGTTATTTTATATAGAATTTCTTGAGGTGATTACAAAACTAAAAAAAAATAAATCTACTGCGAATATAATTTTCAGATATGTTATTTTATATAGAATTTTCTCAGGGGCGAATACAAAACTCAAAAATCCAAGACAGTTCAGTTTTAACGTGTTCATATTTAAAAAAAATGCAAAAATACGCCTTGGAGATTTCAACCAATCCACTTTACTAGATTGGCGAAACTCTTAACTATTGTTATTTGGAACCTTTAACCTTTTTTTTGGTGACGTAGAGTACGCGTAGAGAGGTTGGGTTTAGTGTGTCGATCGAGTCTCGGTGTCCTCTGTCCTCCCATACCAAAATAAACACGTCACAATACAGAAATAATAAGAGGCGTGTGTGTGTGTGGCAGAGAGATCACATCGTTCCGAGAGGTTTACAAAGGTCACGATATATAAACATTTGACCGGGACTTGGAAAATTACGATAAGGTGCGTTCATCCTTCAAGGATGAGAGAGTGCATTATTTACTCATCACGCTGTGTCAGCGCAATAAATAAAAGCGCTGAACATGGAGAGAAAGTGGGAGTTTTTGAGATTTTGGTGAACCTCAATTAATAAAAATAAGTTTTTTTGAGGTTTTGGCGAGTTCCAAATAATCAAAATGAGTTTTTGATGTTTTGGTGTTGTTTTCTACGCTGTGATACATCGTCAGCGCAATAAATAAGGCGCGGAACGTGGAGAGAAAGTGAGTGTGTGTGTGTGGCGAGCTCCACCGAGCCCCACCGAGCCCCACTTCCGGTTTGTGAACTCTCAAGCAAAATTGCCAGCTCCTTGCTGTTTTAGGTTAGGTTAGACCAAAAACCTTGGTGATTTTTTCGAATAAGCAGCTGGCAACACTGCGAGCCCCCTGAGCCCCAATAGAGGACGTTCAACCGGGCTGATTGGACTACTAATTGTGATCCAGGCAAATATAGAACTCCCACAAAAATATGCCCAAAATGTCATAGAAAATATAGTTTGGAATATTTCTTATATCAACATAAAAATAATTGTTCTGAACAGTTTTCTACTTTATCACAACCATCTACATCTTCATCTGGTCTAAAAAAAAAACTTGAAACCCCTATTAATTATAAACCAACAAAACAGCTTCGCTATGCACCTATCTATAGTAGTTTTAATAGTCAACTAAGTGATTACCGTTTTATATCAGACCCAAAATGTGATATTAAGATTTCTTTGAATAATATAAATTCTGATGTGCAGGATATTCTAAGTAAGCAAAATAACTCTTATAAATTATCTTTCAAATTATTTACACAATATAAAAAATCAAATGGATCAACATTTACACACCCACACATAACAGAAACTGTAGCTGGTTATTCAAATAGAAATTTAGATAAAATAATAAATAGTTTGATAGAGCAATTAATTATTAAACATTCTGAATTTGCGGCAAAATAATCCGGATGGAGTTTATGTGGAAGTCCACACAAGTTATATATTAATATTTCTAAATTTAACCCACTACAAGGTTCGACATATATGCCATTACCTGCCAATATTAAAAACAAAAGAGAAAATAATGATGAGAAATGCTTTTTGTGGTGTATTTTAGCTGCTTTGCATCCAGTTTTAAGGGATCCACAAATAATAACTTATTATAAAAAATATGAACCCGATTTTGATGACCCAATGGAAGGCTTAGAATATCCAATGTCTGTTCAAAATATTGATAAATTTGAAAAAAAAGGCTAGAAATATCAATGGTAAACCATTATCTATTAATGTATTTATTTGTTCTACTGGTGCTGGGAATTGCTTGATAGAACCTCTCAGAATTAGTACACTTGATGGTAATTTGGCCATCCCGATTGATTTACTCTTAATTGAAGGGGATGGCACATACCATTACACTCTAATACGCAATCTTGAAGCTTTAGTAAGAAAACTAATAAATAAATCTAATACAATATTTAAGTTGTGCCGAAGATGTTTAACTGTATTTGATGGTAAAAAAATAGTAAATGGGATTAGTGAAGTGAATGCAGAAATTGCTAAAAACAAGTTAATTTAACATTTAAAATACTGTGGCAACCATAAACCTGTTCATATGCTTATGTCAAACCCAAGTGAAAATGCCAAATTCAAAAATTTTGAAGCCTTGTTGGAACACCCAGCATATATAGTTTGTGATTTTGAAGCAAACCTGAAACCTCTTGCATTCTGCAACCCAGATCCTGATGAATCTTCAATTACATCATACCAGTTACATCAACCTTCAAGTTTTTGTTATATAATTATACGGGATGGTGTAGCTAGTGAACCACAATTATATATGGGACCAAATGCTATCAAAGAATTTGCACATAGAATAGAAAATGAGTGCTATGACATAGCATCTAATATTTTATTAAAATCAAGACCTATGATACCTTTAACAGAAGAACAAATTGAAAATTTTAAAAATGCAGAAAAATGCCTGGTATGTGATTGTGAATTTTCAGATACAAATATCAAGGTAAAACACCATTCCCATACAAATGGTAAATTCTTAATGGCTCTGTGTAATAACTGTAATATTAATTTCCAGAGACCAAAATTTGTCCCCATATTTTGCCATGGTGCATCTAATTATGATTTTCATCATCTGATCAGGTACGAGGGGTTTGACAAGCAGAATTTAAATATTTTAGCAGAAAATGATGAGAAATATATAGCCATTAGCAAGATAATTAAAGTTAATGGTGTTCCTATTCACTTAAGATTTCTTGATTCATATAGAATTCTGTCGGCTAGCTTGGCTACTTTGGCCAGTCAATTATCAGATGATCAATTTAAAATTACTTGTGATATGTTTCCAAATCAGGACTTGAAATTAAATAGGCGAAAGGGTGTATACCCATATGACTATGTTACAGATTTTTCTAAATTTCATGAGTGTTCTTTGCCACCACAAAAAGCATTCTATAGTAAACTCAGGGCAACCGAAATTACTGATGAAGATTATCACCATGCCAAGTTGATGTGGACCAACTTAAAATGCCAGACATTTGGTGATGATCATAATGCATATTTAAAACTTGATGTAACTCTTTTAGCCGATATACTTCAGGCATTTAGAAAATCTTCAATAGAAAATTATAAGCTAGATCCAATTTATTTCTATAGTGCTCCAGGTCTAGCATGGTCGGCAATGTTTTTAAACACTAAAATGGAGTTAAATTTAATCCAAGATCAAGATATGTACTTGTTTATGGAACTGTGTATAAGAGGAGGGATGGTGCAATGCTCTCAAAGATATGCCAGGGCTAATAACAAATATATTTCTAATTATGATCCAGAATTGCCATCAAATTGTATACTTTATGTAGATGCTAATAATTTATATGGGCATGCTATGATGGATAAATTGCCATATGCAGGTCTTGAGTGGGTTGAAATGTTTAGTATTGGGGATCTTCAGGATTTTGATGACAGTAACTATGGCCTGTTCTTAGAAGTTGATCTGATAATTCCAGATAATTTACACAATAAGTTTTCTGATTTGCCCCCAATTTCTGAGGTTGAGTGTTCACCAAATTCTAAACAAAAAAAGTTAATGATGACTTTGGATCCAAAACAGAATTATATAATATATTACTAAAATCTCCAGTTCCTAATACATCATGGTGTTAAAGTAACTAAGATTGGGAAAGTTTTGAGGTTCAGGCACTCAAAATGGTTAAAACCATATATTGATACGAACACCGAGCTTCGAACATCTGCAGTAAGCCAATTTGATAAATCATTGTTTAAATTAATGGTCAATTCAGTATATGGCAAAACAATTGAAAATGTTAGAAAGCATACTGATGTTAAATTAGTTACCGACCCCAGCCGGAGCAAAAAATTAGTGGCAAAGCCGAATTTCAATTATAGAAGAATTTATGATGAGAATATGGCACTCTTCAACATGAAAAAAACAAAAATTAAGTTTGATAAACCTATTTATGTAGGGGCGGTGATATTAGAATTGGCCAAATTACATATGTTAAAACTTTACTATGATGTGTTGAAACCTTTTTACGGTAATAGTATAAAATTAATGTATATGGACACAGATAGTTTTATTCTTGATATTCAAACAGAAGATGTTTATAATGATATATCACATCCTGAATTAATTAAATATTTTGATACCAGTGAACATTCAAAAATTCAACCCCACAACAAAAAGGTGCCTGGCAAGTTAAAAGATGAGACAGTTGGCGATGTTATTGTAGGATTTGCTGGGTTAAGAGCCAAGATGTATAGTTTTAACACATGTAGTGGTGCTGTTGCCAAAAAAGCTAAGGGTATTGGTAGAGATACTGTAGACAAAGAGCTTGAATTTAAAGATTATGAAGATTGTCTTAAATCAGATAGGTTAATTAGAACATCCGAATGTAGAATCCAGAGTGTGGATCATTTGTTGACCACAAATATTGAAAGAAAAGTGGCTCTGGACCCACATGTCGATAATAGATGTATTTTATCATGTGGCATACATACTCTACAGTGGGGACATTGTGACTTGAGAAGTGGTAATCAATGCCCAATTACAGAGCATGATTTGAAATAAATAAACATGCCAATGAATTTATTTGGATTTAAAAAAAGCTATTATGGACCTGCCGACACCAGCACCCTCTCCTGATATAATATCTAAACTAAGTGGTTTCTTAAATATTCATCTCGATAGCATACTAACAGATGTTGATGATAAAACAGGTAAAATATTATACATATTTGACAATAATTTAAATCATTACCAATTACCTATAGGTGGTCAATTACAATTTATTACAACTCCCGAGGGTGATGTCAAAATTTCAGTAGGGAGAAATATTTATAGAATTAAGCACTCAAACATGATTTCTGGTACTGTATATACCGTCTCTGCCGGTGATTGTTTATATATTGAGGTCCCGGTATATTATGACAAACTTATACCTTTTTTATAGAATTAAGAATTAGATATTCAATAATAAATAACACTAAAATAAAATAAAAATAAAAATGCCTAATGATATATTTGGCCATACAAGACATGAAGATCACAGTGATGAGATTCTGATGTTGGATGTCAGAGTGAAAAAATTAAGAAGTGATTTACAAGTTTTACAAAGCACACTCAATGCCAGTCTTCAACTAGAAATTACAAATTTACAATCACAATGCATGGACCCTCTTCTTAAAATTGATTCAGAACTTAAATTATTGCTTCAAAAATATACTGATTTGGCAACATTGGATAATTTTCAAAATTTAGAGGAAGCTGTAGCAACTCTTCAAGCCAAATTAAAAACTCAGAATACCAACTCTGAACAATTGAAACAACAACTAGAAGAGCAGATTAGTAGTGTCCAGGCACAACTCCAAACAATTGTCAAAAGCATAAAGTCACAAGAAGATTTTGATCTAGTAATTTCCACTCTAAAAGAACAAATTCAATCACTACAAATACCTAATCTGGACCCCTTGAACAAGGTTAAAGAAAAAATTGAGACACTTGAAAATTTTATGAACAACTTACCATCTTCTGATCCTCTGAGTGCTATAACTCGTAGTGTTGCCAACATCAAGCTGCAACTTGAGAAATATGAAGATTTTGGAAAAATTCAGAGTACCATAACCCACCTTGAGGGTACCATAGCAGCAGTACAAAGTGATCTGACAAATGTACAAGAAACTCTAGAATCTCGCTTGCCTGGTATTGTAGACACTCTTATTAGTGTCCAGCAACAAATCACAAAACTTGAAAACCTCAACACCGAATCTGAGCTATCTCATTTTCATCACTTGATCGATGATATCCAAACAAAACTTGAAATTTTACAACAATCGACACCTACTCAGGCAGACATAACCCTGCTCCAAGATGCTATGTGTAGTGTGGTTGATGCTTCTGAATTAAATGATGTAAAATTGGCACTTGAATCTTTGCAAAATACTGTAGCAAATCTGCCTACATCTCAGGAATTTAAAAATATTAAGAGATCAGTAAATCGCATACTAAAATCAGAAGATATTAAGAATATCCAGACAGAGATCAAACAGCTTACTCAGACAGTGGCCACTCTTCCAACCAATCAACATATTAATGAACTGCATGCTTTCTTTGAGGATATCAGAAGACAAGTCCATGATCTTACTGCCCAAAATTCTAAATTGGCAGTTGTTGAAAATTTACAGCAAATTGTAGCAAACATCAAGCAACAACTAGGGACCATGGAATCCAACCAAGCAAATACTCTGTCTGTTTTTGCCACCCAGCTTCAAGAAATTGTGCAACAATACAAAAAACTTGCTGTAGACATAAGAATAAAACCAGGCCACGATGAAATTGTTAGGACTATCAACGAGCATCTTGAATCTGTAATAAATAGATTGCTTACAGCAGAAAAAGAAATAACTGGCCTAATCGAGAATCGTAAGCATACAGTAATTCTTGAATTAAATAATATCCCTAACAATGAATATAATTCACCATTTACACCAGGTGGGAAACTGTATAAGCTGTCCCTGCACAATTTTATTACCAGTTTTCTGTTGGAGGTACACTTAGACCAATCAAAATTAAATATTGGCTACAACCACAAGCACACCACTACCCTACCTTATCAATAACTAATGTTGTCAACAAACCAAAGGTCACTAAAATAGAGTTAGAGGATTTTACAGATCCCAATACATTAGAAACATCTTATGCTGAAGATGATGGATCTCTGGAATTTAAAATACAAATAGGAGACAAATTATATTTAGAGAATCCTGTAGTATCGGCTGCTGAACACCCTATAGTTGCAATATTCTTGTTTACATACTATGTCTAGACAAATTATTGTTGATGAATTACACAAACCAGCCAGACGTAACTATAAGCGACTGCCAGTGGTTACAAAAGGCATAGATGATTTATGGCAGTGTGACTTGGTGGAAATGGCACCTCGCCTAAAGGCAGGACAGTTGAAAAACTTAGACAAGGTCAACAAAGGATACAAGTATATACTTACTGTCATAGATACATTTTCAAAATTTGCCTGGGCATTGCTGCTCAAATCTAACACTGGAAAATGTCTTACAGAAGCCTTCAGGACAATTATTAATCTGAGTGGAAGATCACCACGCTATCTACAAACAGATAATGGCAAAGAATTTTATAATTTGGTGTTCCAACAATTTATTAAAAGCCAGTCAATAAAACATTACTCGAGTTACGGTGATCTCAAGGCTTCTATTGTAGAAAGATTCAACAGAACTCTAAAAAATCATATGTATAAACAATTTACCCTTCAAGGTAATTATAAATGGCTTACTATCCTACCAGAACTTCTAGATAAATATAATAATTCACTTCACACTACAATTAGCATGAGACCCTCTGAGGTAACTTCATCTGATGAGCAGAAATTAATTAGCACTGTTTACTATCCTAGATACCAACCAACAACAAAAAAACCTAAATACAAAGTTGGTGATCAAGTAAGAATTAGCAAATATAAGCACTTATTCAAAAAAGGTTTTACAAGAAACTGGAGTATCGAATTATTTACAGTAGTTGAAGTTAAACCTGGGGCTCGTAATACATATATAATAAAAGATCACCGAGGTGAAATTCTTAAAAGGCAGGTTTTATGAAGAAGAACTTAAAAAAACTAAACAGCCAGACACATAGAAAAAGTTATTCGCAAAAAAGGCAACAAAATACTGGTCAAATGGCTAGGTCTCCCAAAACACAGTTGGATCGAGGCAGACAAAGTGATACTATGAACACCTGGGATGTTATAAAAAGACTACCAGATCCTGAACAGGAGAATAAGAAAAATGGCCAGCTGCTGCCTGATAATATTAGATGTATTATTGTTGGGCCACCGGCCTGTGGTAAAACTACACTAATGATTGATGATTTTTTATTGGCTCCCAACTGGCTAGACTGGAAAAATAGGCATTTGTATGTCTTCTCTAAGAGTTTAGAACAATTAAAATATGAGAAGTTGATGAATCTATATGATGGACTGGATATAGCCACTTTTGAATCAGATGTTATACCACTTCATGAATGTCTCGATAACTCTGTTGTTGTATTTGATGATATTATATTAGAAAACCAAAACAAGGTTAGAATTTTTTTTACACAGGGCCGACACAAAAACATAGATTGCTTCTACCTGGCACAGACTTTTTCTAAAATACCAAAACAACTGATAAGAGACAACAGCAAATTTATATGTGTATTTCATCAAGACCATACCAACCTCAAGCACATACATGATGAATATGTAGGTGGTGACTTGAGCTACAATATTTTTTCTAAATTTTGCAGTAGGTGCTGGAACCAGGATAGTTATGGGTTTGTCACAATTGATATGACAAGAAAACCTAATAGTGGTAAATATAGAAATAAAATTAACAATTTTCTAGATATTGAAACATATAAAACAAAATAACCATGAAAAGACCAATTATTGATGATCTTAAATTAAGAGACTATCTTGTAAAAAGATTTAAGGGATGGAAAGTAGAGAACCGAGGTATCTATGAACAACACAAGCGCACAGAACAACCGATTATTGATGCTATTAGTGAACTAGGTAAAGATATCAAAACTTTTACAGAGCAGAATCAAAATTTAATCACAGAGCTTGTACCTGTAGCTGCTAGGAACATATTAGATTATCCAATCACCCCACTTTCTAGTATTCATCCACCTAGTCCTATTGCTCCTCGAAGAATTGAAGCTACTCAGGATCCTATTGAATTGGGTCTTCTTGCTCAGAAATATTTAAGTACACCTAAAGACAACAAAGATGAGGTTTTTGGTTTATATGCTGACACAGAGCGTGATGGTAGCATTATACATAGAATTGGCTATTTTAGGGTAACATTTATGGTAGATGATCTAATAGCATATTCAGAATCTCATCTTGGAGAAAGAGGTGGTTTTGTTAAGTATCCTGGAACACCTGGATTATGGGAATTGATGACACGTAAGAGACCTGGTAGCTATACAGATCAAGACTATGAACACTAAAAAGAAATATTAATAAAATCAGATGCTCTATACCAGAACAATGATCCCACACAAAAAAGAGTCAAGTCTAGCAGTGGAGCAAAATACAACAACTTAATCAAGCCCATATGGTCACAGATCAAGACAGGTAGTGGGATCAAACAGTACAACACTCTGCCTAAAGAATTTGTCTGGTTTGACGATGTCAGAAAACTTGTAGATAGGTTGCTAGTGATAGCTCGGGAAGAAAATGCCGGTAACCACAATTTTTACAATGAAAATTTGGAATAATGGACATGATAAGCAGCAAATTGTCTAATTTTATAGTGAATGACACTAAGGGGATTGGATATCTTATAAAAATTATTAATACTCTACCACCTAAATTTTGGAATATCTCCGAGGGTCGGGGGCTAGTTAATGACATCATAAACAAGCTGCCATTTGAACTACACATTCCAGGCTATCAGTATTGTGGTCCAGGCACAAAACTAGATCATAGATTAAACAGAGGTGACCCTGGTGTTAATCCCCTAGATGCTGCTTGCAGAGACCATGACATAGCATACAACTCACATACCGATCTTGACAAGAGACATGTGGCAGACAAAAAATTAGAAGAGGTTGCATTTGGTAGATTTGTAAGCAAAGATGCTTCATTGGGTGAGAGAATAGCAGCATTGGGGACCACCATAGCTATGAACACTAAACAAAAATTGGGGTGGGAGTTGTAATAAATTAAGTAAATTAGCTATAATTTAATTGAACTAGTTAATCCCCGAATATGTATATAAGAAACCAAAAAAATGAAGGCCAAAGGTGTTATGTATCAGATACCTTATGCAGGTCTTAAATCTCTTAAAACTATTGATAGTCTTCTAAACAAAAAACAGCGCAATAAGAAAAGTTCTTGTCTTGCCAAGGGACATGGTATGAAATTATTACTTAGTACCCCACAATTAAAAAAATTACAGCAATCTAGAAAAAATTCATATTAAATATACCAGCTATTTTAGCAGCATTGGGGGCCGTGGGGAGCTTGGCTGGGGGATCGGCTGCCATAGCAAAAACAGTAATAGATGCCAAGAAGAATAAGGCAGAATTAGATGAACAAAAGCGCCATAATCTGGCCATAGAAAAACAAGGCAAAGGTGTTAAGAAAGTTATGAATAAGTTAAAAAAATAAGAGCCGCTTACCAACCAAGATATTGAAGCTTTAATCAAACCACTGGGCATCAAACATTTTAGAGGAGTATACATGTCCGATTCTTTACCAGAAAAACCACTCAAAAAAAGAGTGTGGCGAAGTTAATTTGGATAAGTACAAAAATCAGGGCACACACTGGATTTGTTATCTTAAATATTTAAACAATGAGGCATTTGTGTTTTATTCATTTGGAGGTGTTCCACCTGAGAATTTAGTAAAATATCTAAAATCAACTAATCTTTATTATAATAATACCCGTATTCAAAATTTCAAAGATATTAATTGTGGACATCTGTGTTTATCTGTTCTTAAATATCTATCTCAAATAAATAAACCATCAATTGAAAATTTTCAAAAAGTTTTGTGGTATCTAAAACATCATGGGAGTATTCCATCTCACCAGCCAAAATTCAATATTGAAACTCAAACTACATGAAGATATAGTATATACCAAAACAATAGCTCTCAGAGCATTTTATGGCATGTATTTAATCCCCAATATTACACACCACAACAACACAATCACAGTTGGTGACCAAAAAATTGTCATCACTCCAGGCCAGTATAATTTGTCTACTTTAAATGCTCAGTTACCCAGAGGTATATTGTTAACTCAAAATTCTGTCACTCACAGAGTAGAAATTGTGTCTGCTACAGAAACAGTAGATCTGGGTACTATAGGAGAGCTATTAGGATTCGAGAACAACACAAAACTTGAACCAGCTATTAAACACACTGCTATTAATATACCTAAATTCTTAGCCATAGAAACTCTAAATATTCAGTGTAATGTGGCCGAGGGTATGATCACCAAATCAAATGGCATAGGCACTCACAAACAAACTGGCATTATTGCAACATTTAAACCTAACTCTGAATTTATGGAACCGATCATCTACACTCCATCGCCAACATTATATTTTCCTGTGTGCCATAATAGAATAGATTATATTGAATTGATGGTCACTAATGAAAAATAAGAATTAGTTGACTTTGCTGGAGCCACAACAACTGCCATCATAGAAATTAATATTTAAATAAAAATACATACAAAAATAAATAAATAAATAAATAAATAAGTAAAATGGAAAATATTGAGAGTTATGAGTTACAATCGTTCCCTCCAAACCGGAGGACTTTTGCAAATTTAAATCAAGCCAACACAGAGATTGAGGTTGACCTTGATGTAGGAGATGGGTTTATACAAACTCACAGAGCATACCTATATATTAAATTTGATGTTGTCAAGCTCGATGGTACAGATTATCCAGCTAACACAAATATAAGATTGGTAGACAATTTTGTGCCACATCTGTTCTCTGAAATCGAGATCAGAAAACATGGTGTTGTTATAAACAGAGTAGACTATCCTGGTATTACATCTACTGCTTTGGCCACACTAAAATTATCCAAAACTGATGCCTCATACTACAAAATAGGTGAATTTGAGGCTGGTGATAAAATAATATCCAAGAGTCACACAGTGCTGTTTCCTATGCGCCTGTTGCCAGGATTCTTCTCAGATTATAAAGATATTATGTGGAAGGGTGGTTTAAGAATTACATTTAGAAGATCTGCCAATGATAATAATGCTTTGATGAGGTACAGTTCCTTAAATTCTACTGAAGCAGCTCTGCCTAATACCCTACCTGATGAAGGCAAATGCCTTATTCAGACTATGGAGCTAAGAATTCCAGTAGTTGAATATGAAGCTAGTTATGCTCTTAAATACAAAGCAGATATCCTAAAAAATCCACAGATACCTTTACAATTTTATACATATCAATGTGTGCAGAAGCCTGCCACTGGTAGCTATTATGAATTTAATGCTACAAACTCATTCTCCAGTATACAATAAGACATGCCAGATTTTGGTAGTACTGTTTCAAACTGGAAGACACAATAACCAAGAAAAAAATTCAAGTAAGTTTGATAATTGCAACATCAAGAACATATATCTTAAAAATAGCAGAAATGAGGTGTTCCCCAGAGAAAATTATAATTTAAACATATCCAAGGATGATTTTCTTAAATTATATGAGACATTTTCAGCTTACAAAAGGGTCACAATTGGGAATACTGACATGTATTACTCACCAGATGAATTCAAAACACAGAGACCCATGTTTGTCATCAACACCTCAAAAAGAAAACAAGTTGTGGTTAATGACAGGACAAACATTAAAATTATCTGTGAATTCCATGATACACTCCCTGATGATACCATATGTAGTGTTATTCTTATAGGTGAAAAATCATATGTTTATGATGTAAGAAATGAGAGAGTCACAGAGCAATTCTAGAAGACTTTTGCATATCATATTGTGTTCAGTATTAGATAAACAAGTTGAGCCTGCCTGGTCCTGAATTAAAATATTTGAGTCCATATATTAATATTCTAAATTTAAACTAGAAATAATTAGAAATAAACCATAAATAATGATGTGTAGATATAGGTATATATGTAGATAGGTATATATATGTGTAGGTAAATATGTGTAGGTATAAATATGTGGGTGGGTGTGTGTGAGGGTGTGTGTGGGTGGGCGTGGGTGGGTAGGTGTAGTTCTTAAGAGTATGTTGCCCTAGTTTTAAGTGTTGTTAAAACAATATCGAGAAAAGCCATATTTTTAATAAATTTATAAACAGATATTTTAGCAAATTCAGGTTCTGTCACATCAATTTGAGGGGGTCCTCTTTTCTCGGAAGCTTTTTTTTTAAAAAAATCGTAGGTTTTACACAGTAACAATAACGTTTTATAGATTTTTTGCCTTAGTTTTAAGTATTTCTATTCACTCAAAACACCTCCTCATTTATCGCTCCAATCCTATATACTTTTACACTACTTACGTTCCTCATTAAAAATTCTACGGTTTTTGATTGGGAAAGGAGTTCAGATAATAAATGCGAGAAGAATACTAAAGTTTAAACATTATGATTGGTTAAGACCATATTTTGAAACAAACACCCAGCATAGAACACACGCCATTTCCGATTTAGACAAAGGTTTTTTTTTTTTTCAAATTGAAGAATAACGCTGTATATGGCAATATAATGGAGACGGTTTGAAAGCATTTAGACATAAAATTGATTTTAGAGACAAATAGATGTAGAAAGTGGGTGGCTGACACTAGATTCAAATCACGAAAATTTTGCAATGAGAATCTAGCACTTTTTAATATCGAAATAAGATTTTTGTTTAAAAAAAAATCGATTTACGTGGGACTAACAGATTGGGACTTATCCAAACTTTACATGTTTGAAATTCATTATAATGGTAAGAAACCCTTCTACAATGATAATATGATACTTTTGTATACATTCACAGACAGTTTTATTTATTGCATACAAACACCTAACCTCTACAAACACCTGAAACATCGTCACATGTTTGATTATTTTGATATTTCTTCCTAAACCCAACCGAACTGATTTCGAATTCCTTCCCTCAAGAAGAAGGTTCTTGGCAAATTCAACGGTGAATGTAGTAGTGATATTATTGTTGACTTTGCTGGCTTGCGGTCAAAAGTAAATGCGACGAGAACTGAGAGTAGGGTTACGAAGAAAGCTGAAGGAGTGGGCAAAAATACAGTAAAAAGCAAAATTTTATTTGAAGATTATATTGATTGTCTCTACTCACAGTCAACAATACTACGATTAGAGAAA
Source organism: Lepisma saccharinum (assembly GCF_977018435.1). NCBI lineage: Eukaryota > Metazoa > Arthropoda > Insecta > Zygentoma > Lepismatidae > Lepisma > Lepisma saccharinum. The sequence continues at coordinate 1,860,445 of NW_028142898.1, forward strand.
AGGTTCCCAAGCGTTGATCATGTCCTCACCACAAACAAAATTATTAAGGTTGAACCAGGTTCTCGTGATTATAAGAGATGCATCCTGTAGTGTGGCATTCACACATTGACTTGGGGTCACTATCGTTTAGAAATTAGTAAGAAATGCAGACAATGCACGTAAACAAGAAAAGAACAACAAAACACACCTTTCATCGCACCTCCACTTTTCATTACATTAAAAATGCTTTACCATACACAAAATAACAAGCATGTCTATGAAATTGCTTGTGCACAGAAAGCAAGTATGCATGGAGACAGCTGTACAATCTGAAACATTCAGTTCCCAATCGGTGGCAAACTTCGTTTCAGCACGAATCTGGAAAATAAGAATAGATGGAACGTTTCTGTAGGTAAGAGTATTTGTCCCATCTAGCATGATAGAATGTACTCCGCCACCACGTACGATGTTTCTGCAGGAGATTGTCTATACATCTAGCTTCTGGGAGAATACGTAAAACTCATTCCTCTCTTCATAGAATTTAGAATCAAGTATCGGATAATAAATAAATAAATATATAAACATAGTAATAAAAATTGCTTAACGATATTTTTGGCACACAAAGCACGTGGATGATGGTAGTGAGATACTTATGCTGGATATCAGAGTTAAAAAAGTTAAAAAGCAATCTGATAGCTTTACAAAATACACTCAACGCCAGTCTAGAGTTGAAATAGCAAGACATCTGTCTCAATGCTTGAACCTCATTCTGAAAATAGATTCTTCTCTGAAATCTTTGTTAGGAAAATTATATTAACGTGCCGTCGGTAAACAACGTGCAAGATATTCAGTTGAGTGTTGGTTTGCTTCAGAACAACATAGTCAAATTCCAGTGGCATCAAACGAAAGATATATAAAAATTTAAACTTGAACTTGAAGAGCGAACTTCTAATATAGAAAAAAGTGTTCGAACTTCAAAACTTGATAGGTGATATTAAAATGTATTTTGACGTTGAACAGTTACATAACACCATCTCTAACTTACGTGAGGAGTTTCCACAATCGAAAGTGAAACACCTACGTTGAATTCTATCATTGATTGATTGATTTAATTTATTGTACTTTGCGTTTTTGTTCCTCTTGGCTAATTGCGAAGATGGGGATGAGTTATGAAATGATGAAATTGATTAATGTACGTTGACAAACAACCAAGCCCGTGCGGAATTCGAACTCGGGAACCTTGGCGTCGAGACTCGATGTGCTAATCACCAGGTGTTTTGGATTCTATCAAAGATAAGATTGAAAAAAAGAAGTTCATAACACTCTTGAAGATATTAAGACTACATTGTAGATTCTGGAATACGATATTACAAATTTACCGTCTTCCGACAAATTGTAACTTATCGGTAAGAGCTTAGCGAATATTAAGCTTCAGTTAGAGACATACCAAGATTCTGAATGCATTCAAACTCCGATTGCTACACTCCAGGCGTCATTGAAGTTAAATTAATGACGAAATTAAAATTATCCATACCCATATAGAGAGCTTCCAAAATCAGACGACTCTGTTGATCAGTATTCAAGAAACGTTACCTAAGAATCAGCAGAAGATTGATTATTTAGAAAAATTGAACGTTGAATCAAATCTTAACAATTTTCATCATGTCTTGGACAACATACAGCATGATTTCAAAACCTTGCCGACGAGTGTTCCATTAAATGAAGATTTACAGAAGTTCAAAACAGCACTGTCGACATTGTCCAAATCTAGTGATGTGGAATGTTTTGAAAGTACTCTGACTGTACTCAAAAACACAGTAGGTGGTGTTCCCACCTAGCAAGAATTTCACGCCGTTAAAATAATATTGTTCGCATACTGAAACAGATACAAACAGAAGTGACACATACAGAACAGATTCGGGATACAATTTCTACGCTTCGTGACATGGTGTCCACATTATCAACATCGCGGAGTGTAATCGATCTCCATAGGCAGTTTACCGAGATCATAAAAATTAATAACGATCTTACATTGAAAGGTTTTAAATTGAATCTATAAGAAAATCTTCAGCAAATTGGTGTCAGTGTCAGAGAACAGGAGGTGTTCTCGACACCAATGCTACCTCGCAGGAATCGACGCTAGCCTCTATCGGATCTAAGTTTTAAGATCTGAACGAAAACTACAAACAATTGAATGTTGAAATAAAATTCAAACCATCATTTTCGTCCTTCACGGATTATATCGTCGAGCAATTGTTCCCCATCGAAAATAAACTTTGACATCTTCACAGTAATCTTGTTACTGTCTATACTAAAATTGCCAGCAAAACCAGCAAAGAACTTCCACGTTATAATGTATGTATGTAATTGTACGTTCGGCACAAAATCTATTCATAATGTATATCCATATGTTTTTTCATTGATGTAAGCGATTTTGATGCAAGCAAACTTTCGTACATAGACGCAACACCTCTCATTTCGTCATTTGACATTTTTAAAAGGCGATAACTATATAAAATAGACGAATTATATTTTTTTAACTGTTTTAAGTACAAAAGAATGCCACTGTTTAGATATATACTTCTTAATGTATGTATTTAGGAATATTTAAAGTGTTTTTCAATTGTAAACTTTGCACAAGTTGTATCTTCGTATGTTATTTCGTGATGTATGTGTTATATATTGTAAGCGATCACCATGTGCGAGAAGTACTGCACTATTTTTCGCACACATATGCAACACCTCTCGTGTGCGTCACTTGACATTTTAAATAGGAGATAACTATTTAACAGAGACGAATTATATTTAGTTTTAACTAATTTTAGGTACAAAAGAATGGCACTGCTTAAATACATACTTCATAACCTATGTATGTAAGAATATTTAAGGGTTTTTTTTTAAAATGTAAACTTTGCACATGTTGTATCTTCATATGTTCTTTCGTGATGTAACGGCAATTCCATGCGACGCGATGTGATGTATTAAACGATTCAAAACCATTGAGATCCCTGTGAAGCTTTCTATGTTTTCCTCGGTAGCTTATACCTTGTCAACAAAAAACTCCTAGACACATGAGGTTTGTTTTTGTTTTGATGTGTTCGACATAAAGTGGGTACCATCCTAAAACATTTTTGTCAGGAGTGGGCCAAATTGAAATTTTATCAATTTTCAAACTTAATAACTCGCGTTCTGTTCAACGCAGAAACATTCTGTATGTTTTGTTGCGTTCTCTATGAAGCCGGCTACCACTCTAAAATATTTTTTGTCAAGGGTGGGCCAACTTGAAATTTTGGCAGTTATCAAACTTGAATAACTCGTATACTGTTCAATGTAGAAACATGCGATTAGTTTTGTTATGTTCTCTATGAAGCTGGTTTCCACCATGAAATGTTTTTGTCAGGGGTGGGCTAACATCAAATTTTGACTAATTTCAAAAACGTGAATGTGAGAGTGATCAAAGCCTAAGGATATTCTATTGCAACGCTTTTAGTAGGATTACTTACAAGGGCTAAGCTTTTGCACAACATTATGCAATATGTTATTATATAACCTGGTAATTTATATCTAACGTGGCGTCTTTTGGTTGGCTGAAAAAGATCACACCATATTTTGCAATGCTTTATTTTTGTTGAATTACTCAACAAGAGTAAGCTATTGCAGAATATTTTGCAACAAGTTATTACGTAATGAGCTGATTCATATCTAACGATGTTTGTTGCATTATTTATAAGGGTAAGCTATTGCACAACACTTTGCAACAAATTATTACATAACGTAGTGACTCATATCTAAGGTGGCGTCTTTTGTTGGGCTGAAAAAAGATCACGCCATATTGCGCACGCTTCTACTAGTCTATATAAGGCTGACACGCACCTTCTGCCTTTAGGGCTTTATGTTAGTCCGGTTATAACCCTTTTATCGGACTTCTCAAAGGCTTCTTAGGGGTTAGTAGGACCAAGCCCTTGCGTGGTCTGTTGTGCAGGATTTATTTTCAAATTATTACCTATGTAGGTTTGAAATGAAAGATCCTTAAGATCTTTTACTCGGAGATTTATTTATACTTTCGATGTTATACAAACACTTTTTCAAACAGACAGTTCACCAGGTATAACTTGTAGGCCTAAACCTATTAGTTATACCGAAGTTTATAACCCTGGTCTTTTGATGATGCAGGAGAACACCTTATTCAGAGTTGGGTTTGTAGAATATCCGCCAAAATGGAGTACAAGTACACCAGCCAATCCGAAGATTGAAGCAAGATATTCCCCAACGTCCCCTGAACCATCAACCTTTCGGCAACCAGGAGAATGTCCTGCAGACTCACAAAAGTCTAGCTCTTTTATATCATTTTGTTGTTTACAATTTACCATGGTTATTACATAGTTGTTTAATATTTCCATAGTTTCATCATTTTCCCCTGATTTAAGTTCAACAATTCATTACATTAACAATAACACATTTTTAAAGAAAAGATTCCAACATAGATTAATATAATACAGATTGAATAGTTTAGTGCCTGAAAAAGCATGTGTTGACAGGGGCGACACATAGCGTTCCCCCAGAAGAAAATAAAATTAAATATAAGTGAACGTTATTTAATTTTGTTTTATAACTTTTTCTACCTTTTTGTATATTTTCATTTTTCTTTCTCTTCTTCTTCTTCATGATGTGAGGCGATGTTTCATTTGGGATCGTCTTCTTGGACTTCATTCTTCATTTGCATATAGCTTCTGGAGAAAACAGGAAATGGTTTTACATCTTGTTTAACACACTCCTTCGTAAAACTTCTTGACGTCCATTAGGCAGGTCTTCCATCCATTTAGGTCTTCTTCTAGATTCTTCTCTTTTGGAATGGGAGATGGATTATGTAAAGGAAATACAGGTTGTTCTGCAATTATCTTGCAGATTGAAGTATTTACAAGTCTCGGTTTGTCAGAAAATAATGGGCAGTGTAGTTTCTCCTCATCTTCTTGATTCAGCAACCCTGGAGCGAAAGCCTTCTTTCTTACATCTTCTTCGGCGGCGGACCTATTGTCTGAATGCGATTCCCTTTCAGCCATCGATAGTTTAACACACGAAGTCTTACCATTAATTGCTTCAAAACTATCTTCTTGGTCATCTGGAATCAAACTTTCTTCAACGACTTGTCCCTCCACCGTTAAATATAATTTATTGTCACCTGCATCCAAATTGACTCTATATCTCTTGAAGAAGGGATATCCAAATAACAAATCTGCCTCTAAATTCTTCACTACATAGACTTGATCTTCAAAAGTGTGTCCTGCAATTTCAAAAAGAATGGTTCGGCATCCTACAATACGGGACCTCTCATGTCCAACAAAATCCTTTAACCTTATTCCTGGACATCTTTGCAGTTTCAAGCCTGGTAATCTCTCTCGTAGCTTTACCCAAACATTATAATTCATGACAGTGCACTCGCTTCCTGTATCCAAAGTACATCTTATTTTTAATCCTAAAACTTATATTAGAATCACTGGCTTCTTGCTGCAATTCCCAGTTACTTCGAAAACATTAAACAATTTCTCTTCTTCTGAATTTGGATAAGAATTTAGATCTAGATATAAAACATCTAAATTTTCATTAGTTATTAGTTTGTTTTCTTCGCTCTCACAAACATCAAGATTGTGTCGCGTTGTAGAAGAGAGAGCTTAATCTACAACGACCTCTGGTTTAAATTTGCTCGACTGGTAGAGGGAATATCCCAAGAAGGAGCTTTAATAGCGGAGGGAATTTCCCACACAGGTGCTCTAGGGTTCAAAGTACAGTCTTCTGGAATTTCGTCAGTCTGTATCCCACACTCTTTCTTACGAGACTGGTTCCAGTTTTTTTGATTCTGGTTCTTATTCCAGAATGTCCTTCTATAAGAATCCTTCCTTTGGAATCTTAGATTTCCATTAAACCTTTGGTTGATCGGTGTGGGCCTCTTATCTTCTTCTCCTCCATTCCTCCGGGATAGCTCTAGATTCCTGATTCGATGTTGGGGATTTCTCCGTTCATCAGTTCGTTGGTGATCGGCTTTCCATCCTTCCATTTGTTCCGACGCTTCGAACTTTCCCAGGAAATTCGTGAGTTGGTCTATGTTGGCGGGATCTCGAGTTAGTACCAGTTGTCGCACTCGTGAAGGTAACTGGCCAATGATTAAGTTCAGCACTTATGATTGGTTGATGGTTTCCGTCAGATTGCAGTATGCTGCATATACCTCCCAGCAATATTCTTCCAATGATAACCCTGCACCTTTGCTATAATGTTTATTCCTCAGGGTATTCATTTCCCTCTGTTTTGCTTCAGGCGATGCGTATTGCTTCCTAAATGCAGAGCGGAAATGTTCAAAAGTTTTCCATCTTTTTTCGTTTGCCATAAACCAAGCCTTGGCTTTACCCACCATTAGCGAAGGGAGGACTTTTAGTCGATACATCATGGGCATTTTCATTAAATCCATATAAGTATTTATCTCCTCCAGGTACCTTTCAGCAGACACTGAATTGATTTCTCCATTAAACTTGGTGAGGGAATTGACGTCAGACATTCGGAGAATCCGATTGGATGAATGGTTTAAGTAGGAATTATCTTCTACCATTTTTTTCCGTAGCATAGTCTCTAGTTCGTCTCATTCTCCCACTCCTTTTTCGTTTCTTTCTTTGGCATGGTTCAGAATGTTTGGGAGATTCGGAACTGGAAGAATGCGAGGAGCAAGAGGTTCTTACACATATCTTCTTAGGCAGAGTTGCCATCTCTTCATTCCTATTCTCCTTGCCTAGTTGTAAGGTTTCCAACTTTGAGGTTAACGTTTTTATAATTTCAACTTGTTGTGTTTGGGCCTCTTTTCTCACTCTTATTTCACCCTCCAAATTTACGGACATTTCCTTCAGCTCGGTTAGTAAACCGCAGTTTACATTATCCTTGTCCTCTCGATTCTTTATTTCTTGGTTCAAACTTTCTTGTAGCTGTTTAAAACGGTCATCATCTATCTGCCGATCCTCTCTCCTTCTTTCCACTAGTTCTTCATATTTTTCGTCTCTCTCTTTTCTGATTTCAGCTATTGCTTCGGACATTTCTTTTCCTAAATTTATTTTAAAATCTTCAAACATTTTCTTACTCATTTCTCGTTCCCTTTCTCTTTCTGCTTTCTGTTCAGCATCGCTTTCACCCAAGGTTTCAATCAAACGTGCGAACTTTTGGTCACTCATTTCTCGTTCTGCTTTCTGTTCAGCATCTCTTTCACCCAAGGTTTCAACCAAACGTGCAAACTTTTGGTCATTTTCTTCCATGTCCTTTAATCTTTGCTCTTTTTCTTCTTCCTTTTCTTTTAATCTTTGCTCTTTTTCTGCTTCCTTTTCTTTTAATCTTTGCTTTTTTTCTTCTTCCTTTTCTTTTAATCTTTGCTCTTTTTCTGCTTCCTTTTCTTTTAATCTTTGCTCTTTTTCTTCTTCCCTTTCTTTTAATCTCTGCTCTTTTTCTGCATCTTTCTCTTTCTTGAAATCAGTCATAAAGGAGATCATCATTTCCCTCCAACTATCATCTGTTGGGGTTGGCGTAACTTGTTTTTCCACGCACTGTCTACATTTAACGTCTACCTCTGCTGCTACGTCAGATCCTGGGGTTTTATGTGCGCAACTTTTATGAACGTATCTGTTGCAGCTGGAGCATGGTAATAAGGTTTATTCCTTCTTTTTTTCATTCGTACAGCAAACGAGCCTCTCCTTTTGCTGCCTGGTCAAAGGTCTCTGGGAACCTATCATCTTTGCTTCTTCTGTTTCTGGAATAGCCTTTTTCTTCAGTTTCTGGAACAGGCTTCTGCTTCAGTTTCTGGAACAGGCTTCTTCTTCTGTTTCTGGAACAGGCTTCTTCTTCTGTTTCTGGAACAGGCTTCTTCTTCTTCTTCTTCTTCTGCTGGGCCACGAAGATCCACAGGTGGTTGCTTCGATGGTCCTGGTCACGGTCGCCAAAAATCACTGACACGCACCTTCTGCCTTTAGGGCTTTATGTTAGTCCGGTTATAACCCTTTTATCGGACTTCTCAAAGGCTTCTTAGGGGTTAGTAGGACCAAGCCCTTGCGTGGTCTGTTGTGCAGGATTTATTTTCAAATTATTACCTATGTAGGTTTGAAATGAAAGATCCTTAAGATCTTTTACTCGGAGATTTATTTATACTTTCGATGTTATACAAACACTTTTTCAAACAGACAGTTCACCAGGTATAACTTGTAGGCCTAAACCTATTAGTTATACCGAAGTTTATAACCCTGGTCTTTTGATGATGCAGGAGAACACCTTATTCAGAGTTGGGTTTGTAGAATATCCGCCAAAATGGAGTACAAGTACACCAGCCAATCCGAAGATTGAAGCAAGATATTCCCCAACGTCCCCTGAACCATCAACCTTTCGGCAACCAGGAGAATGTCCCGCAGACTCACAAAAGTCTAGCTCTTTTATATCATTTTGTTGTTTACAATTTACCATGGTTATTACATAGTTGTTTAATATTTCCATAGTTTCATCATTTTCCCCTGATTTAAGTTCAACAATTCATTACATTAACAATAACACATTTTTAAAGAAAAGATTCCACCATAGATTAATATAATACAGATTGAAGAGTTTAGTGCCTGAAAAAGCATGTGTTGACAGGGGCGACACAAGGCACTGCAGATTGCAGATCAGTTAGCTACGTGAGAGCAGTTGAAGAGTACGGACGCCCTGTCGCAACGCTCTTCGTTGGACTATTTACAGGATAAACTATTTGTACAACACTTCACAGTTATTTGTACAACAGTACGTCATGAGATAAAGTTTATTCAACATGGCATCTTCTTATTTGTCAGAAATTATGTGATATTATTCTACAAGTTTATATAAAACGGTGGCCAGTGCAGATAAGTCAGTTTTGTGATCGTGGTGGAAGAATGCAGACGCTCCATCGCAGCGCTCCTTGTTGGAATACTTATATGGTAAGCTATTTGTGCAACACTTTACAACTAATTGTACAATGGTACGTGACAAGGTGACGTTTGTCAGAAAAATCACACCATAATACGTAACAAGTAATTACGTAACTTGGTGACTCATACCTAAGGTGGTGTCTTCTAATTGGCTTAAAGGCTCCTTGTTTGACTTTTTTACAAACCTTAAGTTTGTACTTTATTTCTGCACTGCACACTGCGTATAAAATAACATACCCCAAGAAATCTCACCACCTTGCGGTTTATGAATACTTACCCTGTATGCGAAAAATGTGTTTCAAGCAAACATTTTGCGAGTCATTTTCGAATTTGCGTGCCAGGCAAGCGGTTGACCGCAACCGAACTGTGCCCTGAGTGCAGGAAAAACATCACCATTCAATACATCAGCAAGCACCGGCTCACATGCCAAGTATCTGGAGGACCGATGGCACAACCGTCCACCTCAATCAAAAGGAAGGCGACTTTCTCCACACACGCTCCATCTGCCAATCGAGTTAACCCGAGAAAGCCCATGACTTTATTTCTGTGAGTTTTTTGATCACATTAACAGGGTTTGTTGGTTTTGCATCAAAATGGAATAAAATGAAGAAAAAATAAAGATTTTATTTTCCTGCTCGAAAATACAGGGGGGTCACCTGTAGGTGACATTGGGCATTCACAAGGTACCAAATTGAACATAACGTGAAACTTATACCATGGACTATCTCTGTTTTATATATCCCTTTTCATTTTTATGTAACACAGATGATATTAACAATGTCAGAACATGACATAACACTTTACAATTTTTCCTGTTCATGTACGTGCATGAAATTCGTACCAACAGTGTATGTGTAATGCTACACCGCACCTCGTACATATTATCCGTGTCCTCTTGTGGCAGTATTCACAAGTTCTTTGAGAACACTATACCTGTACATGTTCGGCAATGTTGATGTCTTATCTGACTTCATTAGGTACATGTAAAGACACAGAACCAATTTGGGGACTTCTGTAAGGAGGGTTTCCATGTAAACGGCAGTATGATTCCACCAGTGATCGTCGGAAATCAAAATATGTCACATTTTTGCCATTCACTTTATGGAAAATCAACCAAGCATTGTGGCATGCTGCATCTATTCCAAAGGCAAACAAGGAGAACCACCACTTTTTACCCCTAAAACTGACCCTCAAGGAGTGAATGTTCTGGTCGAAACGATCGACGCTACCCATGAACATGCCGTCACGATTACACTAGCTTCAATTGTTGTCTCTTCAATTGTTCCTGTCTCTTGTGAATCATGATAACTTCTTGTGACAACTTCCGCCTCGCCAAGGAGCATTGCTGGAGGAAGGCGACTGACATCTGTGCAATTCTCATCCAAACAACTGTCTTTATCTGTGAATCCATCATCATCAGGTGGGAAAAGAACCTCATCAATGTCATCATCATTTTCTTCAATAAGTTTTAATACTTCATCCAAATTCAACCTGAAATGATAGTAGATTCCAAGTTCAAGAATTTGTATTATTTTTTTTATTTGTACTAGACTAATACAAATACAACAACATTACAGTGTATATCAGAATAAGATACTATAGCATTGTTTTGCCTCAAGATTTATCATTATTATTGATGAGGAAAGCATTTTCTTTGTGTTTATTTTTCAAGTCTCAATGTTTTTATTCTTGTTTTTACAATAATTATAAATCCTTATTAACTTGAGGACTAAAATTATTAAAATTATATTTTATTATTATTATTATTTTTAGATCATTGTTACAATATTATATTGTAATTATATTATTATTACAATTATTATTATTATAATTAACGCTAAAATGCAATTATGTCCTAGTCCTTTATACATTAGTCATGTATCAGTCCATGTGGCGAGAGCTGGGTTTTTGAACTCGCGGGGATTAGCACGATGCCTATTTAAGGCTCGACGTGACGCTCCTCGCGGATGTGTTCCAGGCGTTTTGCTCGACCGCTATGAGTATCTACCACTTGGACCCTGTGTCCTCCTACAGCTTCCCCTGATTAGCATGGTCGCCCATGCTGCTGTTGCCGAAGGTTGAGCTCCAGCTCCTTTCCGACGCAGGAATGGTGCTTTTCATCAAGAGAGCCATTCGAGGTGTTTAACGGTCTGCTTCGAGGCCGAGATCAAAATATTAATATTCGCAGAACCCTTACAAAATTACTAAAGTTGGGAATGTCGTGAGGTATTTTAAGCGTGGTGAAGGTAAAGTCCTTCCCTGTGCAGAGCACCAAGCCATGAAGGCGTATAGGGGGTGTAAGGGTAAAGGCCCACACTTTGTTGATACGGTCGTGAGTGGGGGTGATGTGATCAGCATCACGTCCATGACTGCTTTTACCCCCTAGGGTTCCCCCCCGGTACCCATGTTATTCGACGATTGGTTGGCGCCGGGGCTGCTTCTAACGTTAGAAATGTTCCCGGTTCACAGCACCTCAATTTCAATTAATGCAAACTGGACCCATTAATGTATAAGGAGGACTAAGTAATGCCTAACATAGATACGGAAGATTACATTTAACAAGAAACACAAATCAAGCTTAGTATTCATATACAATTCAACTGGAAGAAAATGAATGCTACCCAAAATTATAAAAGGTTGCGTACGCATAAAAGAACAGTTTTTCAATTGTTAATGTTAGTGCCTTCACCACTAACTACACATGTCAGTATACCCTCACTTATTGGTTATTATGGCAAGGTTAAATTATTATACGCGTATTTAAATTTTTAACAATTTTGACAACTTTATTCAATTGTGTCTTTCTATAACAATAACAATTCATTTACTCGTATATTCATCCACTCTTAATAACTTTCAATATAACAATAATTCACAACAAGAAAGGCGTAGTAACTGCTTTGTATAATCTCGTATTTTACGTCTCATACATTTCAAAAATGGTTACTTTTAAATTCACGTGAATACATAACAAGAAAACTATATTTTGCAAAACTATTGAAATGCATATTGTACAAGTTTTGCTTAAAACAATTTACAATTTGTCCAGCGAAAATCGGTTTAATTAACAAGTGTTCAAAACATTATATTCGTGAGTTATATAATAGTGACCAGTACCCATGGCTTTCATTTTTACGTTACTGTTATTATTCAACTAAACAAATAAAAGAGGGAGGTAATACTATTTAGATGCTCTTTCGAAAAGAAGGTTACCGGAAATTTACTTTGTTCAATTCAACGATTCTAATGTCAGAACAACGTGTCAAAAATCACCATTGTCGCGATTTTGCCAAAGGGTACTTTTCGTGACGGTTTACTTAATTTTATCTTTTGCAACTGAATAACAGTTTCATCACAGGACAGAATCTATTAGTGGTAACTAATTCTGATCTCTCGCATAGTTAGCAATTTAAGTTTCTTGATTTTTTCATTTGACGAGAATTACCATTTTTACGTAAAATTTCACTAACAACTTGTTGTTCAAAGTTAAGAATTTGTGAGCAAATATATATCACGATTTATTTTAAGTACGTCTCAATGGACCAATGTACATGTTGAATACGCATTACTCAAATGTAAAATATGTTCATTGGGGTAGGTGGGTTTCACTTGCACTATATCTCGTATTCAAACACTAGTGAACTTGTAGACATCACATTATGTAACTGAATACTGTGGGCACCTTAGAGATGTAACTCGAATACATTTTTGAAGTTCTGCACGATGTCGTGTAGAATTTGGCTAGCCTTCAGTCCTTTTTCAATGCATATTCCAAACGTGTTGATCACCAAAAAGAATTTGACCAAATTTTCGAGTTTTTGACCATGCGTAAATTTCGTGCATCTGGATTATTACACGTTATAGTCAGACGTTTGTATATATTAGTTCTTGACGCTGCTGATAAAATGCGTGAAATTATACTCCCCTTGCATCGCTCTTGCCGAAAAACTGCAAAGTACCTGCGATACAAATTTGAACTTCTGTAACGGCAATTTGCAACTTCCCCTTTCGATGAGTGATTCGAACTTAGTCGACTTCGTCTGCTTACTTCGCACTGCACTTCGAGGTACGTAATGCCAACTCGCGTGATTAAGTAATAGCGAGTGTCCTGAACTACGTCACTTTTCTTTGGTAAACAAAGTGGAATAACAACAAATAACACTCACTGTTGAAGATTGTTGGATTATCGTAACTTTATAAAAAATAAACCAGTTTTTTACCGAAAATCGTTACAAATCTCCCCGTTATGGCGAAAAAAAATCGAGCATCCTTCTAACATTTGAAGTTACTTCATATTAATTTCAATAAAATATATCATGAATACCACCTAAGTTGTGCAGAATAAATATATATTTAACAAAACTAGCACCCATTATTCACATCTCAAAAATGTATTCGACAAAGCGAATAAAATACAAAAATATTACCGTATATATCAACATATAATTATCTTAATAAAATGAAAGCCATAAATAAAAGTATGTCAATATAGCATTATACGTACCATCACATGATGAAATATGTTAAAATATTCATATATATATATATATATATATATATATATATATATATATATATATACAGGGTGTTTCTAAAGGTCGTTTACAACGCTTGGGAGGTGATTCCTCACACGAAAACAAGCAACAAGTGTGAGTTCTATTTTTACGACTGAGAGCTTCGCAAAAGGTGACATAGTTAACGTCACACATAACTGGGACGAAAACGTTCACAGATGGAGAGGCGGTTCGAAGGGAATCATCAAGGAATCGTATGTGCTCAGTCCGGAAGTCACTATGAAAAGTTTACTGCACGCATGCTCAATGGAGTCCTCAAAGGAATTGATATTTTCAGCAAGAATAATGCATGGAAAGGGTATGTAACACAGCAAGAAGGACCGTGACAATGAGAAATGCGTTAAAGACAACACATGCCGACCCGAAACATCAAAACATGAGCACGGAACACAAAATCCGAGAAGTTGAGCACGGTTGCATACCCCAGTTACACGCGAGGAATGAACGAATCATGTCATGTGGCATACGAGTGACACATTACTCCACCAGGAGGAGGTAAAGAAAAACAAAACATCAGATTATTGCGACAACGTGTATTTTTACACGCGACAACTGTGTAATATCCCCCCACAAACACACACAACAAACAAAAATGCTAGAATGTCTAACGCACAGACAGTGCGTGTCACTGTATACGAACTAAAGATGTCACTCTCACCACACAAAGGGGGTGGGGGAGCAATACCAAGAGTGCTCTCACTTCTATTTGCCGAGGGTGATAATCACAGGTGGTTTTCAAAATATCTGCCGTTCACTTCTACGCAGAGATGACAGCTACGAATCGAGTTTTGTCGAGTACGAGCAAACAAGCCAGGTGTATCTGCTACCGTCGCGGAGGCAACTTTGATGCGAGCAACGAGGTCCTCAGCTGATGTGACAGGTGTGTCGTATACGAGGGTTCACATTTCTCCCGAGAAGAATAAAACAAGAAGAAAACAAGAAGGTTGAGATCTGGCGACCTCGGTGGACAAGGCCCAGGCTCATCCCTACCAATGCACCTATTGCGAAACACGTCATGCAGGAAATGTGCTACATTACGATCGAAATGAGCTGGTGCCCCATCGTGTCCGTATCATATTTCTTGCCGCAGTACCAAAGGTACGGTGTACAACAATTCAGGCAGAACCTCACTAAGAAATGCATGACACGTGCGACCATTCAGGCGAACAGGGAGAATGTATGTTCCAATTAAATGATAATGCACTATCCCGCACCACACATTCACTGAAAACCTGTGCTTGTGATGGGCCACAAAAAGTGCATGTATGTTGTCAAATTCCCAGACATGACTTTTTCTACTATTGAAGACATCCATCCTGGTGAAAATGGCTTCATCTGTCCACAATACCTTTTGCCCCGAAGTGAGGGTTTGTGTCCAGCTCATGAAACAACCTTTGGAAAAACTACAAACAAGGGCGAAAGTCACGAGGTAACAGTTCTTGTACTTTCTGCAGTTTAAAAGGGTGCATTTCGTCCTCTGACAACACTCGCCAAACATTTACGTGTTTCGTGGCCGAGCGAGCACGCTCGTACTGGTGCCAGGATGTTCTGCGACTGCTGTTAACACTTCTTGTGCAAACTGATGTGTGCGTACACTTCGTGGTCTTCCAACTTCTTGCCGTGGTGGTAACACTTACCCTGTTTCACGCAGTCGACTGCCCACTACCTGAAAGAAGGCGTGAGACGGTAAACGTCTATGTGGAAAGGGTTCTCCATAAAGACGCCTTGTCTCACAGCTATTATCACGTGCCTCCCCATACATGAGATGCATGTCTGCTAGCTGCTGGGTCGTATACGAAGCCATCGCTGTAATAGGGAGCTGGAACTCCAAAGTATCGTTTTTGTTTAAAACAGGCACACTGCACAAAATGGCCGTATCACCGCAGAAACACCACATACCAATTGTTGCGATACTTGACTTGTCCACTCCACCACGTCAACTTCTTTCAATGCAACATACTAGTACTCTTAAATGCGTATGACAACCTAGAGCGAACTGCTGATCATATCCCAGCACCTGCAACACGACTGGGACGACTGACTGCCTGAGAGAACCAACCCTTCAAGCTCTTCGCGCGGGTACAGCAGTCATGAAGGTCAAACGTGGACTACGAGTGGACTGTCTGTGCTTAAGACATTCTAGCATTTGTTGTTTGTTGTGTGTGTGTGTGTGGGCGAGGGGATATCACGTAGTTGTCGAGTATAAAAATAGACTTTGTAGCAATCATCTAATATTTTGTTTTTCTTTCCCTCCTCTTGGAGGAGTAATGTGTCGTATGCCACATGACATGATTCGTTGATCCCTCATGTGTAACTGGGGTATGTAACCATGCTCAACTTTTCGGATTTTGTGTTCCGTGCTCATGTTTTGATGTTTGAGGTCGGGATGTGTTGTCTATAATGCATACTTCATTGTCACGGTCCTTCTTGCTGCGTTACATACCTTTTCCATGCATTGTTCTTGCTGAAAAAAAAAAAAACAATTCCTTTGAGGACTCCATTGCGCATGTGCGCAGTGAACTTTTCATAGTGACTTCCGGACTGAGCACATACGATTCCTTGATGATTCCCTTGGAACCGCCTCTCTATCTGTGATAGTATTCGTTCCAGTTAGGTGTGACGTTCACTTCGTAACCTTTTGCGAGGCTCCTACCTCGGAAACGAAGCCTCAGTCGTAAAAATGGAACTCACACTTTTAGCTTGTTTTCGTGTGAGGAATCACCTCCCAAGCGTTGTAAATGGCATTTAGAAACACCCTGTGTATAATTATGAATTCAAATGATAAATGACGATGAATGACTGAATTTTGTTGATTTGATTGCAATCATTTCTAAATGGAGAAGCAAAATATGAATGAAATATCATTGATTCCCATGAAAAATAGTAATTATATTTTATATCATAATAAACTGATATAAAATGGCATTCCATACTTACATACCTAAAAATAGAGTTTTTGCGGATATACTTAAAGAACTATACCATACAATGCCTTAGTGAATCTCTTAGTTATGATGATATATTGTTTTTGTAGAAACCATATCCAACGTTGAAGGAGATGTCGTAAGTTGAACGATGTGAAGTAGGTAAAGCATGCACATTCCATTTTTCCATTTATTATGCCAGACGGTACAGCATATTGTAATGGACGAAATTTGTCTCGAGTTAACGACATGAAATTAGAAATAGCAAAAAAAATAAAAGTTGAAGAAAAGACGTGATTGGAAAGAATGAGAAAAATAAGTGATTTAAATATTAAAATACAAGGATTGAGCATCCCGTACAATTCAAGCAAAATTTTAATTTGCGAAAATGAAAGTCTTTTTAAGCTGAACATATACTTTCTTTATGTTGAAATTAAAAATTAATAAGCATAAGATACGTAAAGATCTCATAACATAGAGAAAATGGTAAGACACCAAACATTTATATGAAATATATGAAAACCATAGAAAAGGTCAAAAGAATGAAATAATTATGTCACATTACAAATATACAATATTACCCGTTATCCAAATATATTACAGAGCATTACAATTGCAAAAATATTACAGGTGACGATGATAAATTCTTTAAATAGAAAACAGAGAACAGTATATTATCAGTACACACCTTGAAGAAAAAGGAATACATACATTATATACAGATATGCACTAAACAAGTTTTCCAGTTACGTTTGCGTACGCAATCTTGAAAGTCTCTTTCTACAGGATTTGGGACGTTGAGGGACGAGGTCCTTCAACCTACTCTCGCCTCTCTCACAACCTCACCTTCTCTATCAGGTTTTTTTTTTTGCGTTGTTTGTATCTCAAATTTAGTTTTTTTTTCTGAGAGCGGTTTCGTTACAATTATGGATTATGGAAACTAGAAAAGGTAAAGATTATGCAGGGAAAGAGATTTACAGCTTCGTAAATAGGTAAGGACAGGGAAAGGAGAGTGGGTTCTATACCCTGATACCTATGTTATAAACCAAGGTGTATGTACTAATTAATTATGACTCTCTTTCTTTAGCTCAATATATTGTGAAAAATACAAACAATCGAATACAAACAAATTCTAAAGTTTTGAAAGATCTTTATAAATTAATAATTAATGCCATATATGGAAAATTTTTAGAGAACAAGAAAAAATCGATTGAGGTGTAGTTTGGTTACCAATTGGAAACAACTTTTGAAATTCATTGCTGATTCTACATACAAAAGTTTTATAGAAATTACTGAAAATATGACTCTTATTTTGAGAAGTAACACCGATGTAGTGTGTGATGTGCCAATAGCTGTGGGTGTTACAATTCTTGAATTATCTAAATTAGAAATGTATAAATTACGTTATAATGTGATGCAAACTAGATACGAAAACATAAAAATAGGATACATGGATACTGATAGTTTTATATATGACATAGAAACAGAGGATTTGTACAAAGACTTACTAGATATGAAAGAATATTTTGATTTTAGTAACTATCCAAAAGATTGTCCAATATATAATTTATTCTACAGTGTTAATAACAAGATGAACCCTGGGAAAATGAAAGATGAAGCAGCAGGGTCTATAATATCAGAATTTGCTGGACTCAGAGCAAAAATGTATTGTGTCAAAATAGATGAAAAAGAAGAAGAAATTAAAAAAGCTACGGGTATGAAACGACCAAATATAGTAAGACTGACAATGGATGATTTTAAAAATTGTTTATTTGAAAATAAAAATGAAAAAAATAATGTCTGCATAATATCTTACCAACAAAAATCATACTGTTTGTACTACAATAAGAAATAAAACAGCCCTGGATGGTCATGACAAGAAATTAGAAATATTAGATTGTAACATCCATACTAGAGAATATGGACACTATGAAAATGTTGACACAAAACATTGTAATAAATGTAAATTAAAAAGTTGATAAGAAATATTTATATTTAATTTCTTTAATGTTATATATATTTATTCATATATTTTTATCGAGCCTAAGGCTCTGAAGTAAATGATAAAATAATAAAATTCTATATTCTATTCTATTTTATTTAAAATTGTTCTATCACTCTCATTCTTTACATCATATACATATGACTTCTCTACTATTAATATAGTAGTACATGTAGTATTTTCTGGTAGAGTTTCATGAAATTCACATATCAATTTTATATTAGTTCGATCATTTATAACTACCAATTTTCTTTTTGACGTATTTATTAAAAACATTGGTCTGTGAATTATGAACTCATCTGGATTATAATACATGTCTATGTTTAATTCAGTTACTCCTTTAAAAGCACTAAATGCTTGATATAACTTCAAATAATCTTGTTCTGCAATGTTTAAATAATAGCTTTCACGAGGGAACACCTCATTTCTGCCATTCTTCAGATACACATTTTTAATTTTACAATTATCAAACTGGCTGCTATCTTTTTCCTGATTGTCATCTCCCCCTGTCTGAAACAACACAGCTACGAACTCTGGCATATCGTATTGCAGAGATTGGAACTGATTAGTAATGTCAAATTAAAAAAAAATACCCTCAATGCTTCTGAATACATTGATAAGTATAAATTTGAATCGGAATTTGTGGATTTTTCAAAATGTTGGCTTTGTATTAAGAGCATAATTGAACTCATATTCAACTATAGGCATTCGTAACTCCATAGACTGGATCACACATTTCGAAGCTTCGGGTAAACTAGCCTCATTAGCTGTTCCATCTGCATTCAAAGTTTTGTATCTCATAATAGCATTATGATCATTGGGAACTCTGCGAAATATAACACTCGAAACACCTTTCCACATAATTTCTTTATAATCAGAGAAAAATCCAAATAGCAATCTCATGGGGAACAGTACTGTGTGACTTTTGCTTGAATGTTTGTTCCAGCTTCGAACCCACCAACTTTATAATATGCACTCTCTGACTTGGACAGTTTCAATGTCCCTATTGTAGTGGATGTAATTCCAGGGCAATCAATCCTGTCTATGACTGTACCATGCTTCCTAATTTCAATTTGAGAGAATAAGAATGGAACAAAATTATCTATAAGTTTTATATTAGCACCTGGAGGGGATATTCTTCACCATTACTTTCTTTTACAATATCAAATTTTATATACAGATCTGATTTATGTGGATGAATGAACCCATCCCCCACCGTGATGTCATACTGTCTCTGTTTGTTGGGCTGATTCAAATTTGCAAATGTCCTCCTGTTTGGTGGGAAGGACTGTAATTCATAACTCTCAATATTTTCCATTCGGTATTTATTCATATATTTTAAATATTAATTTTTATTATGTATTGTAGTGCTAATAGCACCAGCAAAATCGATGATCTCATTTTTCTCATTTGTAATTGTTATCTCCATGTAATTAATTTTATCAATAGAAACAGGGAAATAGACTGGTGGGATTGGGGAATAGAAGATGGGTTATATAAATTCGGAATTTGGTTTAAATGTAGCAATGATACCTGTTTCTTTGTGGCCACCAATCGAATTTTCTTTTGCTTTGATAATCATACCGTTGGCAATGTTGAAGTGAATATTCAATGTCTCAATAGCTAAGATTTTTGGTATAAATTTACCTATGTGCCTAACACATGGTTCTAATTTGCCATTGTTCTCGAATCCTAGAAGTTCCCCATGCTAGATAAGTCCACTGTTTCATTGGTAGACACAATCTCCAATCTGTGTGTAACAGAATTTGGGTACAGCAATATGGTGTTTGGAAGTTCAGATTGTAAAGTAGATAAGTTATACTGTCCGGTAGGAATAATACTATTTTCATTACCTTCTAATACAGTATTGTTGTAGTTAGTTACATTCGGAATCAGATACATACTGTAGAATGCTCTCAATTCTTGTCCTGTATTCTTAGCAATAGTTGTACCCAAAGCTGTTATTCTTTCACGTAATGATGCATCTTTGCTGGTTAATCTTCCAATTCCAGTATCTTCTAATCTTTGATCAGCCACATGAAGATCATCCAGATCTTTGTGCGTGTTGTGTGCAATGTCATGTTTTTTACAAGCTGCATCGAGAGGATTAATACCCCTGTCTCCTCTTTCTAACCCTTTTTCAAGTTTTGTCCATAGACTACAGTTTTGGTAACCAGGTAGATGTAATTCGAATGGAATTTTATTAATAATATCATTCACCAAACCTCAACCCCCTGAGGTAAAGTATTGATAATTTTAATTAAGTATCCTATACCTTTGGGATCGTTTACAATAAAATTAGCTAGCTTGTCACTGATCATGTTTACAATACCCATTTTTTCATTTTGGAAGTTGTTGTTCCCAGCATTTTCCTCCCCTGCTATAACCAGCAATCTATCTATGAGTTTTCTAAAATCGTTGACCCACACTAAATCTTTAGGTAGAGTATTGTATTGCTTGATACCACTACCGGTTTTGAGTTGGTTCCAGATGGGTTTAATCAGATTTTTTATTTATAACCACTGCTTGATTTCACTCGCTTTTGACTGGCATCATTATTTTGGTGCAGATCATCATAGAGTAACTTTGAAAATCTTATTCTGTAAAAATTTTTGGATGTTTCTTAGTGATCAGCTCCCATAGCCCAACAGTACCTGGATATCTGGACCAGCTGTGTGTCCCACCCAAATTAATTTTTATGTTGTCCCCTTCGAATGTTACTTTAGATTTGCCAATTTTCCATACTACGCCTTCATTAGTCTCCATAATTGGATACAATCCAAACACTTCATATTTTTCGAATTTTCCAGTATTCAGGTAATCCCTTGCCAGGGGACCCAACTCGATTTTCTCTGATTCTTCTATAGCTGTTTTAGCAGGTGCTTCCTTGAGTATCAGGAGTGTGTGTGGATGCTGGATAAAGGCGTAGTAGGGAAATCTGCATACTTTTTAGCAGTAAGAGGTACCAATTCATTGATGAGATTTTTATTTTGTTCTGTCACACCCTTAATCTCTTTACCAAGACCACTGATCGCATCGATAATTGGTTGGTCTTGACGTTTGTGTTGTTCGTAAAAACCTCGATTCTCTGATTTGCAGCCTTTGAAACGTTTGGACAAGTACTCTGGTAATTTCGAATTATCTTCAATTTTGTGTTTTGTCATATTTATTTTTTGATTAATGGTTATTATATATCGTTTCAACGTTCAAAAAGTCGTTGATTTTATTTCTGAATTTACCATCGTTAGGTTTACGAGTCATGTCGATAGTGACAAATCCAAAATTGCCGCAGTTTAAACAAGATGAACAGAATTTTGAAAATTGGTTGTAATTTAAATCTCCTCCCACATAATCATCGTATACATTTTTCAAATTAGTATGATCTTGGCGAAACAAAAAGATTAAGTTTGTATTATTTCGTAGTAATTGTTTGAGAATTTTGGAATAATTTGAGCTAAATAAAAGCAGTCTATTTCTTTGTGACGACCCTGTGTAAATAAATTTCTAATTTCATTCTGATTTTACAGAATAACATCATCAAACACCACAACAGAATTTTTCAAACATTGGTCATAAGGTTTTTTTGTTGGTGCAAATGTAGCTATGCCCAGTCTCTCGTACAGCTTCATGAGATATTGGTATTTCGGTTTTACTAAAAACTTTGAGAATACATCCAAGTGTCGTTTTTCCAATCAAGCCCTTTGGAGGCAAGCAAGAAATTATCAACCAGCAAATTGGTTTTTCCACAACCGGCTGGGCCTGCAATGAGGCATCTTATGTTATCAGGTAACAACTCTCCATTTTTTTTTATTAGTTGCCACTACATTTGGTAAACGCTGTACCACATTCCATGTTGGTGTCAAAGAATCACCTGGTTTGCTTCTATCCAACTTTTTCTGGCAGACCTAAACATTTCACATACAATTTATTATTTTTCTACTTCAATATTTTCTCGATTAGATATGTATCTCGATATTTTGTTTTACTGAGTTCCTCTTCATTAAATCTCCCTTTCAATATTTTGTTATGATTATTATTTATGATATATGTATTTCTATTCTCTGGTAAAACATGAACCACTGAGAATAACTCCGTACTCCAATTTTTAGTGTTTTTTTTCTCTCGAATAACTGTTTATATTTACTGACCCTTACCTGATCCCATATTTTAAACTTTGGCTTCTTGGTAGTATTTGTATATTTTTGACAATAAACAGAAGAAATCAATCGTTGTTCACCAGACTTGGTTACCTTACCAGGTTTCATGTGAATAGTACTGTGTACTGTATTGTTAAAATCATGAACTAGCTCGGGTAAATTTTGAACCCATTTATAATTGCCATGTAGAGTAAATTGTCTCCACATGCGATTTTTTAATGTTCTTTTGAATCGTTCCACTATACTAGCTCTCATATCACTGTGTCTAGAATAATCTTTAATATTATATTGTTGCATTAACTTAGCAAATGTATAATTGTAAAATTCTTTCCCTCTATCTGTCTGTAAATATTTTGGTATCTTTCCCTCACTAAATATCGACTTAAAAGCGTCGGTAACACAAGTACTAGTCTTGTATTTTAGGGGAACAGCCCATGCATATTTGCTAACCATGATTTATCTTACCCAAATTTTTTAAAGTCCCTGTAGCCTTCTCAACAAATCATTCACAACTTTCGTTACTACATTCAGCCGTTAGTAGTAAAGACGAGCTGGTCTGTGTAATTCATTAACTATATCTTGTCTTTACTTCGGATCCTATAAGAAAATATGACATAAAATGGATTATCCTCGGGTTATTAATGTTTCACCTCAAATAATAATTGTCATTAGCTTGCACAGGGAAACCAGATAATTCTTGATCCTCATGTATTTTATATTTCTTTCCAGATTCGTCCCAATAATCAACAGGTTTCTGTAGTGCTCTGTAGACGCCATCCTTTCTCTGTATGGTGAAATGTGACACTTCCACATGCTTTCCCTTCTTCACATAGCCAAATTTTAAAAAATTCATTTCGCCATCACCATCACCGAACAATTCATGAGACTGACTGTAAGGGTACATTTTGTAAATTGACGTAATTCGAGATCATCTAATCTGATTAATACCGTTTCTTGATATTTGTTTATGGTGCGTACAACTTCATCGTAGCTGGGTTTGATTTTCACATCGACATACAATTGTTTAAATTGTTCTTTGAGATCGTGGAGTTCTGATGTGAAACCTGATAAAGCAGATTCCTGTCTTGTTTCGAGGGTAGCAATTTGTTCTCTAATGTTGGAAGTAATCTCCAGTGAACTTTCTACAAGTTTCAATTTAGTGCTTTGGTTTCTAAGATCGAATACCTGCTTTCTGATTTCTACAAACAATGCATGTAAGTCATTCACAATCTGATTGTTAGGCAAAGTAGCAATAGTGTCTTGAATTATGGGAATTTCCGCTTGAATATTCTTAATGTCCTCCAACTTCAATATTGTATTTACTGCTCTTTTTACAGATCACATCTCCTGGGAAGTGGGTAAATTGGATACTGTGTTTAGAAGTGAGGCTAAAGCTTGCTTTACTACATCTGATTCTGTATCAGATGCTTTACTGGTTAAGGAATTTTAAGTTACTGTATGTTGGGGTAGACTGTTGCAGCATTTGCAATTTGTTCTGAATGTCGTCTATGAGATGGTGAAAATGATATAGTTTAGATTCAGTGTTGAGATTCCATAATTTTGTGATCTGAAGTTGCATTACATTTAAAGATTCGGTTATGCTTGGCAACTTAAATTCCAGAGTTTCCTGTACATTCGTCAATTCTTTTCTCATGGTTGTCAAAGTATCTTCGATATGAGCTATGGTACCCTGTATTTTTCCAAATTGCAATTAGATGCTGGCAAAACTGCGAGCGATGTCATTTTATTCAGAAAGTGATAGTAATTTATTGATAAAGTCTTCTAATGTTTGTTGTTTGGATTGAAGTTATCTTATTGCTGCATGTAATAAAATTGGTCTCGTAATTCAAGAATGCTTGCATTAAGCAGTTCATATTGCTCTTGAGTCTTGATAGTTTCAATTATGGAAAGTAGTTCGGTACGAATAGTATTCGCTTTATTATTTAGTTCTTGCTTTAGATGTTCCGAAGTAATTGTTTCAATTTGACGGAATTTCTCAAGATCATTTTTTAATTTAGATAAATTCTCTTTTAAATTTTCAACATTATCGAGAGACGGTAAATTAGTATATTTTTGAAGTAAAGACATGAGTTCCCCATCATTTTTTACTATGGGATTAATTCATTCAGACTGTAGATTGGTAATTTCAGCGTGTAGGTTTACATTCCAAATTTTTGTAATTTTAATAAATCAGATTTAAATTTCTTAAGACGTTCGTCTAATCAGGCAATGTCGCTGGAATTATGTGGTATTTCCTGTCGTCTTCAGTTTCCAAATATGTTCATTTTGGTTTGTTTATATGTTTATGTTTTATTTCTATTTTTTTTATTTTTTTATCGGTATTTATATATTCATAAGAAGATAGATTATTCTTATTTCGATAAACAGGGGAATTAGTTTATCATAATCGCCAAATATTTCAGCATAGAGGAAATGTCCTTTTTCTACATCGTATGATGTGTTGGGAAACATATTATTGTTCATAATTCTATAGAGATTTTTTCCTTCATGAACAACAGCAGCATTTGGAGGAAATATACTTATTTGGATCTTTCCTATCACAGGGATTTCATATGATGGATGGTTGTTGTTAAACACATATAATTGCTTTCCGGTTTTCTCATCGACTTCGTACCATATACTATTAAGTTGAATAATGACCAACCCTCTCAATTTACGATGAAGATCGGAAATCATTTGCATGCTGCTGTCTCAACTTCTCTCTATTTGGGGAATATGTTGCTTCTTATATCCAAATACATTCCTTGGCATTTTTTTGATATTTTTATCATTTTTAATATATTATATTTTTTACTAATTCTTAAAATATAAAATATTTTTTTATGATAAGCTATGTCGACTTTGGTCTAATTTTAAAAAGTAAGTTGAGACGAAGAGAATAAAAAAACCGCACCATTCTACGTTGTATAATTTTAGAGATATGATTATTTTTATAATTTGCAAGTGAACACTGAGTCAAGAAAACTGTAAGACAAAATCTATTACTTACTGTCTTTCTTTATTACACGCAAAGAAACAGATAACAATCTTTATTCCAAGTTGAATCTGTTTAGCGTGTCATGTAACGAACTGTCATTGATCCCCTGTTTACACACTACATATGTCAGTGTTACACGCTAACATTGATTTTTCTTCGCACAAGATGACCTCGCCATTCATGCATTCATTCAGTTTTTGCCTCTCTATTATCGACATAATATTTCTAACAGGACTATGCATACACCTGCATATTACAGAGTCCCCCCAAAGGGGGATGAGAAGTTATTTCTTACAGTATATTGCCATCTAGTAGCAAATAATTGTACATAGAGAAACATGAAAGCAGAATAGAAGCATGAATGTGTGTGTGTATGTATGTAAGTGCTTGACATATAGTTGCAAATAGAGAGTACTAATATAGCTTTCATAACTGAGCATGCGTAACTTTCTCCGAGCTAGTAACATTTAGCAATGCCTCAATGTTTGTACATACCCTTGCATATTACACTTTCCCAGAAGAGGAAGGGTTACTAACAAATAGAAGTATGTGCGTGTAAGTGCTCGCCATCTAGTTGCAAAAAAAAAGTACTTGTCAGACACAAGTTTCATTACCTAATGTTTTATAACATATTGAAGCAGTGACGGGATTTAGCTGAAGATAATAATAGAACGCTCTTAAGTTGACATAGCTAAGTTTTGGGCCCCAAATGTTACTAGAATATGTTAAACTTGTATATTTCTTGTACCGCCATGATGTTACTGATTAGTTATAAGCACAAACAGTGTGAAAAACATTGTCATAACACTGGAGGGATATGAGAATATGCAAGTACGGTATCTTCGGTTCAGATATAAATAGACCGAATGTATGCTGGTGTATTTTGCAAAAAAATTTAAAATTGACTCAGGTGAGTCAATTATTTTTTACAGTTAAAAAAATAATGGATTTCACTTTAGTTATTTGAAAAAGTGAATTTTAAAAAAATAGGTGTCATAGGGGTAAATTATCTACATCTTAGAATTTTTATACAATAAAATTTGAATTTAAGCTGTTGCGTAAAACAAATTTTCAGTTTTTTACACTTAAAAAATTAGCTAAAATCATGATTTTCAGTTAAATTACACTAGAAGAGCTTACTATGAAATCGTTAGATTTTGGGGGGGGTGGCCGCTTATGCACCCTCTCTGACTACTCAGATGAAGTCAAGACATCCTTCGGGAAGAACATTTATCATATCAAGCACAATAGGATGGATATCGACTCCACATACTATGCGTCTGCCAACGACTGCCTGTAAGTCGAGCTTCTTGGTAATTACGACTAAACCCACCCCTCTCATCATCGAGTTGCGAATCACCTTCCCTGAAATAAATAACTATAGTAGCACTGCTTAACGAAATCTTTGGTCACACAAAATGCGACTATCATAGCGATGAGCTTTTCATGCTCGACATCAGGGTCAAGATGTTTCGAAGCGACCTGCAGGCCTTGCAGTCCACTCTCAACTCCAGTTCCAATATCAAAATCCTATTCTCAAAATCGGTGCCAAACTCAAATTCCTACTGCAAAAATACACCAATTTGGCCTCAAAGGACAATCTTCAAAACTTGGAGGAGAGTAGAAGCAAATAAAAATTGAGATTGTGATATTCCAAAGCCTAGTCCACTAATGCAGAACAACTGACAAAACAACAATTGAATTATCAAACAAAGCGTACTCGCATAGAACTACAAACCATGATACATAGTTACAAAACTCAAGAGGATTATGATTGGGTAACTGCTGATTTGCGAGAGCAGTTGGAATCTTTGGAGATTCTTACACTGGAAAATATAAAAAGCAGATGAACTTCCCACTACCATAACTGAAATCCAAGCCAAACTTCAAATATTGGAAAATTTTATGAAAAATCTGCCTCCTCCAGCAAACTCAATGCCATTGCTCCCAGTGTTACAAGCATCTCGACCTCGAGACTTACGAGAATTTCGGTAAAGTCGAAAGCACCATAGCCCTCATCCAGGACGCTCTGGCAAACATGAAACTGAACTGACAAGTTTACAGGAAACACTAACTAAACTAACTCCCTAGCCTTCTTAAACCCGAAGGTTCATGGCTGCAGCAACACAGGCCTTCCATCTTTCCCTATCTAGAGCAAGTTCTATATACTCTTTTCCATCCCTACCGATTTCCCTTAGGTCCATCTCAACGTTGTCCCTCCATCTTCGTCTTGGACTTCCTACAGGTCTCTTACCATCAGGTTTCCCAACAAGAATCCTGTAAACTCCTCTTTCCTCTCCCATTCGTGCCACATGGCCTGCCACCTAAGTCTTCTTGATTTAATTATTCTATTAATATCTGGACATGAATACAAATTATGTAGTTCTAAATTATGTAGCCTTCTCCACTCACCTGTCTCTTCATCCCTTTTAGGTCCAAATATTTTCCTAAGGATCGTATTTTCAAATACTCTCAATTTATGTTCCTCTTTCAATGTAAGGGACCAAGTTTCACATCCATATAATACTACAGGCAAAATTACTGTTTTGTATATTTTAACTTTTAGTTTCATAGATATTAAACGAGAAGATAAAAGTTTATGAAGAGAGAAGTAACATGCACTTCCTGAATTAAGCCTACTTTTTATTTCCTCTTTAGTATAATTTTCATTTGTTAATATTACTCCTAAGTATTTGAATTTGGAAACTGGTTCAAACGAGTTGTTATCAATAATTAGATTTTGATTATTACCTAACACTTGGTTTCGGCCTGTAAGCATATATTTAGTTGTATCTTTGTTAAATTCCAAACCTATCTCTTTAGCAGTTTTGAAAAATATTTTAGCATTATTCTTAATTGTATTCACATCATCCCCCAGTAAGTCTACATCATCTGCATATGCTAACAACCGAGTCACACCATTTAATTTTAGTCCTTCGTTAGTTTCTTTTGCCTTCCTAACAGCAAATTCTAAGGCAAAATTAAAGAGCAATGGAGATAATGCATCTCCTTGTTTTAACCCATCATGAATTGTAAATTTGTCAGACATATTAATACCCACACGAATTTTACTTCCTGTTTCACTGGTGCATATTTTTATCATACTAACAAGCTTCTTAGGTATTCCAAACTCTACTAATATATTATATAATTTATCTCTTTTGACCGAATCATATGCTTTTTTGAAATCAATGAATTGATTACATTCCCACTTTTTTTCAAGTGTCTGTCTGATGTGAAAAATTTGATCTGCAGTTGATCTGTTACGTTTAAATCCACATTGATAATCACTTATAATTTCATTAGCATATGGGGTTAGTCTTGTTAAAAGAATGTTAGACAATATTTTGTATGTTCTTGAGAGTAGAGAAATTCCACGATAATCATTGCACTTCATTTTATCACCTTTTTCAAACACAGGAACAATTATGGATTATTTCCACTGTTGAGGGATTTCTTCTTTATTCCATATTAAACAAAGTAATTTATGAATTTGACATATTAATGAATTTCCACCATATTTAATTAACTCAGCTGGTATTAAATCCATGCCAGGTGCTTTGTTATTCTTTAGCCTTTTAATAGCATCTTTAACTTCAGTCAAGTTAGGTTCTGGAACTAAAGGTTCTGCTGTGTGTAATTCATTTACTTCTGATTTATCTCCTACATGGACATTTAAGAGGTCATTAAAGTAGTTCTTCCATCTATTTAGAATATCGCTTGGGTCCGCTAGAAAATCACCGTCTTTATCTTTTATCAAGTTTACTTTAGGTTGCCACCCCTTTCTAAACTCATTTAAACCTCTATATAAATCTCTGATATTTTTATTTTTGCTGTTTGTTTGAATTTCGTTAATTTTGCTTTTCAAGTAATCTCTTTTTTTACTTCTAAACGCGCGGTTAACTTCTCGCTTTATTCTATTATAATTGTTTAGATTTGTATCATCAGTGTTACTTACCCACCTAAGTCTAGCCTGATTTCTTATTTCTATTAGATTATGACATTCATTATCAAACCATGGCTTACATTTTCTCGGTTTATGGTATGCTATACTTTATTTAGCTGCTGATTCTACTGCATTACGTATGTGCTCCCAATTCTTATTTACGTCTGTTTCATTTATATTTTCATTATCATTTAAATCCTGCAAAACATCAAATCTATTTGACAGTTTAATTGGGTAATCTCTCTTAATTCTTTCATCAGTAAACTTTCCTGTATCAAATTTTAGAACTTTTAAATTTTGTTGCTTGTGATTTATCACTGAGAGTCTTTCTCTTAATTTAGCAATTACTAAATAATGGTCACTGGCACAGTCAGCACCTCTATGTGTGCGAACGTCAATTATACTAGTATGCCTTCTCTTATCAATGAGAATATGATCTATCTGATTATGAGTTTACCATCTGGAGAAGACCAGGTATATTTATGAATATCTTTATGTTTAAAAGTGGTACTTTTCACAATTAAATTCTTTGAGGTTGCAAAAGTAATCAATCTTATACCATTATCATTACTTAATTCATGAAGACTTTCTTTACCAATCGTGGGTTTAAATGTCTCTTCTTTGCCAATCTATGCATTACAGTCACCTAACAGAATTTTCATATCATACTGAGAAAGTTTATCAAAGACCTGTTCTAACTCTGTATAAAAATCATCTTTAGTATTATCATCTTTATCTTCCATTGGTGCATGTATGTTTATTAAAATAATTTTACACCACCTATCCTGTAAAACTGCATATGATATCCTATCATTAATAAATTCTACTGTTTTAAGAGCCGAGATAATTCTATTATTTATGAGAAAGCCTGTTACAAAATTATGATTTTCAGTACCACCATAGAAAAAAGTATAATTTTTAGTTTTACAATTCCCTTCTCCTGGCCACCTATCTTCCTGGACAGCAACTACATCTAATTTATACTTAACTATCTCATTAACTGTACACTGAAATGCCCCAGGCCGGTAAAGGCTCAGAACATTCCAGGTGCCTAATTTAATATCCTTATTCCTAACGTAGATCTTATCCTTAGTCCAGGGACCTCCCAAAGTAGTCCCCACCCGGAGATCCGAACGGGGGACTATTTTACCTCCAGAACATTTTACCTTGGGAACATCCATGGCCTTATATTGCTGTTTCTTGACATTTTTTTTACAGTGCAGAGTTGTCAGCTCTACGCCTAACCCCCAATATGAATGGAGGCACTACTACACAAGACAAACACAAACACATTAGACAGCACAATTACTACACAAGACGAACACAAACACATTAAACAGCACAACTACTACACAAGACACACACAAACGCACCACAACTACTACACAATATAAACATAAACAAACTACACACCACAACTACTACAAAATATAAACATAAACAAAGCTTACATCAGCTTAAAAATTGATTCCGCTTCAATCTCAAGTTCCAAGTTTTTGTTAGTTTTTAAAAATGGGCCCGAGTGTACATTCTGAAAACATGATAGGCTTTCCACACTCACCCCCCCCCCCCATCCACAAACACACACATGAAGGTCAAAATATATTTTGCTATGCATTTAAATTTATGTTAGTCACAGGAGCCCTGAGATTGTATAACTGTTAAGATTTTGTAACTTCTCAATTTAGTATTTTAAGAATGTTTCATCACTGTATCAAACCGATGATCGCATATTCTCCAAATTTGTAAATTTGTACAGGTTCTGTATTTTGTCTGTAACAATTTTTAAAGTAAAAAAATGAAATACTATTGTAATAAAATTTACTGAAAACATATTGTCAATGCATAAAATGGAAATAATTGATAAGAAATAACACAAAATGTCTTTTTGAGAGTGAAATCATCACTAAATGTAATCTGAAGCAGAATCCTCGTAAAAAATTTCTACATGTGAACGTTACTCAATGGTATTCTGCAGAGTATAAACAAAAGCGCAAAATAATTCAACATGATTGATTTAGTTGGTGTTTTAAGTTCACTTTATGCACAGTAAGTCTATCAGGACTACAGTTTAAATTGGATTCTGAACCACTATGTGCCTCCACAGGGAATCAAACACAGGATCCCTTGACTAAATGGCAACAATTATACTACCACTACAACATCGAGGAGGCCTAAATAATTATACACGTGTCCAAGTAAAATTCAGCAAAAAAGATAATTCAATCGATTTGGAATTTGAAAGAGTTGTTACAGCACACATGCACAAGAGAATAGGTGCGATTATAGTCCACTGTTTGCCGTGATAATTGACAAAACAAGAAACGGCAGGGCTCCCGGCCCCGACGGAATGACAAATGAAATTTTAAAGATATTAAAAAATGAATTACTCCCTGGATTACAACTGACATATAACCAATGCATACTGGAAGGGGTGTTGCCCGAAGAATGGAAACTCGCAACCCTGGTGATGTTTCTAAAATATAGTACGAGAGATCCAGAAAAAACTAAATCTTATAGACCGATATGCCTGTTAGACAACTTAGGCAAACGTCTGGAACGGCTATTGGTTAAACACCTAACCGAGCGTTTAATCCCAATAAGAAATTCCAGTAGGCAGTATGGATTTTCTAAAGGGAGATGTACAGAGGATGCCATAAATAGAGTTCAAGAAACGGTCCTAGAAAATCCACAGAAGTATGTACTAGCCATAACAATTGACATCACAGGGGCTTTTGATAACCTCTGGTGGCCGTATCTCTTAATACAACTTCAAAATCTGCAGCTACCAGGACCTCTTTACAGGATCATCGAGAATTACCCGAGTCAACGAAAGGTACAATTCATATGGGGTGAAGAGAGTCTAACAAGGGAAGTAAACAAGGGATGTCCTCAGGGCTCAGTCCTAGGACCAATCCTATGGAATGTCATGCTGGAACCTCTCCTCATTAACTTGAAAGAAAGTACACAAATATTGGATGCCATAGCTTATGTTGACGACCTAATAATGCTAATCGAGTCCGACGGCCGTAGGGAGCTCGAGTCCAAGGCTAACAGTGCAATGAAGATTCTCACCGACTGGACATTGGAATCTAAGCTTGAAATTGCGAAAGAAAAAGACATATCAGATCCTACTCAAAGGGAAATTACAAAAAGCTCCAACTGTCAGGCTTTTACAACACTCAATAATGTTTGTCAAGGAAAATAAATACCTAGCAGTTACAATGAAAGCACAGCTAAGTCTAAGAACTCACATAACTAATACTCTGTCCAAGGCAAAGACTGCCATGCATACCATATTGAGCATGGGAAATTCCGCATATAAATCCCATTTGCAACTGCGATGATTACAAATCAGAATTCGTACCTACTGTAAGTTATGCCACGTCGGCATGGGCAATGCTCACTATCAACAAGCAAATAGGATGACGACTTCGGGCAGCTCAACGGAAAGTAATTTTGCGTATCTTGGGAGCTTTCAGAACAACAGCCACCTTAGCAGTCATAGTCAAAGCTGGAGTTTTACCCCTTGACATGGAAATCCAAAGAATTGCAGCCATGTAATGGTGGAGAAAAAGGAAATATCTAAAGATACAGCTCAACATACATTCCCTGCAAGACATTGATCAACACCTCCAAAGTGCCTGGTATGCAGAGTGGAGAGAACATCAGGGATCTCAACACACCAAGGAATACATACCAGAGGCTAACGTGCGATCATCCTAATCTTATATAAAATCCACAAAAGGACTAACACACTACATTACGGGACACGGTTGTTACAGAACTTATTTAAAGAGATTCGGCCTTGGCACGGATGACCAGTGTCCAACTTGCAAAACATTAGATACACCTGAACATGCCTTGATTCATTGCACAAAATTCAAGGATTCCCGGGTCAGGAAATTGACGGCTAATCTTCGACAGGATGTATTACATCTAACAATGACTGATCCAACTATTTTGTATAGTAAATAAGTTGATTGAAGGGCACACAGTATGCTTAATGGAGATGTGAAGGGAACCTAATCACAGACGGTTTTCAAAGTTTCCACCATGTACTTCCAAGCAGAAGCGACAACGGCGAATCAAGGATTGTCTAGAGCAACCAAACAACCCCGGCATTTCTGCTAATGATGCTGCAGATACATTGATATGGGCAAAGAGGTCCTCGGCTGACACGACAGGTGTTTCGTAAATGAGGCGTTTCATCTCCCCCAGAGGAAGAACTCCAGGGGCGTAATATCAGGCTATCGAGGTGGCCATGGCACAGGCCCTCCCCTTCCAATGCACTGGTTGTGTAATACGGTATTGAGGAAATGGTGCACATTCCGATCGAAATATGGGGGTGCACCGTTATGTTGAAACCACAGTCTTTGTCTCAGTGCCAAGGGCACTGGAAACGAAATTACCTGGCAACACGGAAACTATGTTCATAGTCCAGCAGCAAATTACCAGACTGGAAAAGTTAACTCCGAATCCAAACTATCCCATTTTCATCTTCTGATAGATGACATACAGATCAAATTGGAAACACAGCTGCAATCGACAGCTACTCAAAATGAACTTAACACAACTCCAAGATGCCCTGAGTACTGTAGCTGGTGCCACCGAATTGCATGCCGTGAAAGAAGCTCTGACGGCACTTCAGAATACTATAGCAAGTTTACCTATTTCTCAGGAACTGAGAACTGTAAAAAGAGGAGTGAATCGAATACTAATATTCGAGGATATAAGAAAAGTCCAGGTTGAAATTGCACAAATTCGACACTTTGACAACCTACCAGATCGTGGGTGAACTCTATTCACTGTTTGTGGAAACCAGAGGCCAGGTACATGATCGCTGCAGCCAGAGCTCTAAATTGAACTCGTTGATAGCTTACAGCAGATTATCCCAAACATCAAGCTTTAAATCGGGACCATGGAAACAAATCAAGAATAGGCCTTATCGAGTCTCGCCACACAACTCTATGATTTGAAAGAGCAGTTCAAACAAATGTACGTCAATGTGAGAATACATGACAGCTACGACGAGTTTGTTCGCACCATTGGGGAACATATGGAAGGAACCTGTACTGAACAGATTGGATAAAGCAGAATTCCGTCAATTGTTCTTTGTCGAGATTGTAAGACTTCACAAAGTTCTAAATACTCGAGCGTATGCACATATTACCTACAAGCTACTATCTGTGGTAACAAATTGAATCTATGATCTGTGGCAAGCAGATCTTGTGCATATGAGTAAATATGCTTGGGCTGTTCCTCTCAAACCCAAAACAGGAGCTTGTGTCACCGAGGCTTTTAAATATCTTTTTGAGCAAAGCAGGATATCCCATCACTTACAGACACAGATGAAAATAATTTTACAATTTTGTATTCACCAAATTTATGGACGAGCATAATATTCGCCATTATTCCACGTACAGCATAATTGTGAGATACAACAAGAGAGTAAAAAATCATATTTAGAAGCAGTTCAGTGAAACTATAGGTGGTTAAAAATGTTATCTGATCATGTTCATAATTACAATAACTACATACATAGAACCATACGTATGAAACCTGTTGAAGTGATCAAATCTGACGAGGTGCAATTGATTACCACTGTTTACTGTCCAAATATCAACCCACAACAATTAAACCCAAGTACTAGGTAGGAGATCAAGTGAGTTTCAGCAAATTCAAATACTTTTTCCAAAAGAGCTTCACCAAAAATTCAAGCACAGAGTTGTTCACTCTGGTTCGAGTCTTACTAGTTAATAGGCATACACGTATAATAAAAGACAATCGCAATATAATATTGATAGGGCGCTTTTTTGAAGAGGAGCTCAGCAAAACTAACACCCACGCACATGTCTCTAAGAGGAAGTGTTACGTAGAAAGAATATTAAGCTATTGGTAAATGGCTGGGATTGACGGAAAAGAAGTTGAATGGATGCAGGCCAAGTGATTCTACGACTTCAACATGGAATGTGGTGAAGCTCTTGACCGATTTACAATAAACTAGAGAAATAATGGTGAGTTGATAGCTGATAATATCCGGTACCTTATTGTAGGCCCATCTGGTTGTGGAAAAACTACACTGCTAATAGATAATTTTCTGCATGCTAACAATTGGCGCCAAACGCTACAATTCTCTGAGGAAAGAGTTTGAATGGGTAGTTAATGTGAGAATACTCAGATAGATTGTAGGTCGTATCTGGGGAAGAAAATGCTGACAATAATTTCCATAATGAAAAATGGACATTGTGGATATGATCAGTGCCGCACTAGCCAATTTCATTGTAAATGACAGTAAAGGCATAGGATACTTAATTAAAATTTTCAATATTCTACACCCCATATTCTGGAATGGTTGGGGTTTGGTTAATGATATCATCAACAAACATCCTTTTGAGATGCACTTACCCGGTTACCAATATTGTGGTTCAGGGACTACACTAGAACAACGACTGGAGAGAGAAGATTGAGGAATCAATCCTTTGGATACTGCTTGTAAAGACCATGATATATCCTACAATACTCACACCGATCTCGGTGCCCGTTATCAAGCTCATCAAGAAGTGGAGAAAGTAGCATTTTTAAGACGGATCAGCAGAGATGCCTCATGAGGTGAAAAAATGGTAGCACTGGGTACAACCATCGCTATGAATACGGAGCAAAAACTGGGACGGGTAATATAATATCTCCCAAATATATAAATACCCAACATCATGAAACTTAAAAGTATAGTATACCAAGTACCTTACTCGGGTATGAAATTTATGGGATCTCTAAACATTCTCCTCACCAAAAAACAACAGGAGAAAGAATAACTTGTTTGAGTTGAGGACATTGAATGAAATTAACTCCCAGTACACCTCAGTTGAAAAGATTGTAAAATTCCAGAAAAAGTAACAACACGGATGGTTTCATATTCAGTATTCCCGCCTTTTAGCAGCTATGGACGCTGTGGGGAGTTTAGCAGGGGGTAGTGCTGCCATAGCAAAAAAGTCATCGATGAAAAATAAAAATAAAACAAACTGGAAGTTCAGAAGTGCCAGAATCTGGCAATGAAGGGCAAAGGCATTAAAGTTCTGAGAAAATATATAAAATACAGTTTCATATTCAAAATTTGATCGAGTTACTGCGGAAGAAACATTTCAGAAGTGCTTTCATGTAAGATTCCCTACCCATCAAAATAGCATATAAAAAAGAGTGTGGAGTAGTAAATTTGGACACTTTCAAAAATCGAGGCAATCACTGGTTATGTTATTACAAACAAGCCCATAATGTTATGTTTTTGATTCTTTCGGTGGCATACCACCAACGGGATAAGTCAGATATGTGATTACTGCTAATCCCTATTATAAAGACGAGCGCATCCATGGTTTCGAGGATGAAAATTATGGCTACCTAAGTGTTTCTATGCTGGCTTTCCTATCTCGAATAAATGATCAATCAATCGAAGATTTCCAGAAAGCACTGTGGTATCTCAAATATCATGGGAGTGCATGAGCATGAGCATGAGCATGAGCAAATCTTCGGTATTGAAACTCAGCTTACTCAATGATATGATCAATCTTAAATCTATAGTTCTTCGCAGTTTCTAGAGTATGTACCTGATAAAGAACGTGACGATGCATAACCATACCATCAAGATTAGCCGCAAGAAAATCATTTCTTACCCCCGGTGAGTACAAACTCCCTACTTTGCAGGCCCAGTTATAGAGAGGAGTTTTCTCTCGCAGAACTAAGTGACCCACAGGGTGGATCTTGTGCCTGCCAAGGAAACAGTGTACCTGGGTACTGACGGAGAGTTCCTGGGATTCGAGAATGGCACCAAGTTTGACCTGGCATCAAGCACATTGGCGACAACATTTCTAAATTCCTAGCTATCGAGACTCTGAACATGCACTGCAACGTGGCGAAGAGAAAGATCACCAAGTTCTAGGATCATCTCGGGTAGCCTCAAAGAGACAGGGATCAACGCCACGTTCAAAGAGAACTTGGAGTTCATGGAGAAAATTATCTACACGCCCTCGTCACCGATATATTTTCCCGTGTGTCGCAACCGCATATAAAACATAACCGCATATAAAACATAGAATTGGCGGTGACAAACGAGAAGAGCGAGGTGGTAGATTTCGTCGGAGCGACGACCACTGCCGTTGTGGAAATCAACGTGTAATAAATAACCATCATGGAGCAAATCGAAAGTTACAAGTTGCAGTCCTTCTCTACAAACCCTCGCACTTTTGCGAACCCCAACGAATCACACCAAGAGATCGTGTTCAATGTGGACGTCGGCAACGGATTCATTCACTTTCACAGAACTGACCTGTGCATAAAGTTCAACGTATTGAAGAGAGACAGCGGGAGGCGTTTCCTCCCATCGCGAACCTGAGGCACGTGGACAACTTTGTGCTGTACCTGTTCTTGCAGGTGGAAGTGAGGACACACGGCACGGTCATAGATCGAATTGACTACCTCCGTATCACCTCGACCGCCGTGGGAACGCTGAAATTATATAAAGTCAACACAGGATACTACCGGGCGGAAGATTCGACGCGGGTGAGAATATTAAAACTCAAACCCACTTGGTGCTCTTTCCCTTGCGCCTGCTGTACTTTTCCTTGTTCGACTACGCAGAGATCATGTGGAAGGGCGGTTTGCGCGTCACCTTTCGCAGAGCCTTTAACAACAACGATGCGCTGATGCGTTATAGCACCTTGGGTTCGGGCGGGACCACCCGGCTTCCTAACAGGCTACCCGACGCTGCCAAATGCCTCGTAAAGTTCATGGAGCTGCACATG
The DNA here is from genome assembly GCF_977018435.1 of Lepisma saccharinum. NCBI lineage: Eukaryota > Metazoa > Arthropoda > Insecta > Zygentoma > Lepismatidae > Lepisma > Lepisma saccharinum. The sequence continues at coordinate 1,898,780 of NW_028142898.1, forward strand.
CCCGTGGTGGAATACAAACCGAACTAAGTTCTTAAGTACAAAGCGGACATCTTAAAGAATACCCAAGTGCCCATCCAATTTTACGGTTACCAGTACGTTCTGAAACCCGCTTCCGGCAATCATTTCCAAAACTACGTAACCACTACGCTCAACAGCATCCAATACGACATGCCCGCGTTCGTGGCCGTGTTTTTCAGGCCAGGATGCGCCACATCAAAGAGAAAGATTCCAGACAGTTCGACAACTGCAAGATAAGGAACGTCTACCTCAAAAACGGCAGGAACGAGATCTTCCTGCACGAGAACTACAACCTGAACATGACAGACGACGATTATCTGAAGCTGAATGAGGCGTACGCAGCGTACAAAATAGTAAATGTCGCAACGTGGAAGTGTACTACACCCCCAATGATTTCATAGTTCGCACACTCATGTTCGTCATCAGCACGTTTAAGAGGAAGCAGTAGGTGGTCAACGATCGCACCAACATCAAGATTGTGTGCGAGTTCCCAAACGACCTGCCCGCTATAGCCCTTTCTTTCTTGCTCGGCTTCGGATTTAAGATTATTTGTTTTAATTGGGATTAGACATACCCTTCCGATTGACCGATGAAAGATAGCTATGAACCTGCATACTGGACCCCCATAGGTACGTGGTACACCATACATCAAGTAGTTTAATTACTAGAATATAAAGTTCACTGGATAGGATTGGATGACAGTTTATTTAACAAAACTTCAATTTTGTATTAGAACAATAATATTATACATACATAAACTGTCATTAATAATTATCTCAACGATAACATTAATATATAAATCAAGATAATTTTCAATAGTTATCCTTAACTAATAATTGACTTTCTCTCCTTTTGCTGACTATTTAATTGGTATCATTATTCATCCACGTTTACCTGATTACCTAAGAGAATATTTCTTTGTTAAATTTCCCCCTTTTCCTACTTGTCTGTAATGACGATCACCCGGTAAAGATCAACAAGCAAATTAATATAATACTACGAACAACTCTACAAAATTAAATAAAATACTATTAAACTATTTCTCTACTAAAGAAATGAAATTAATCCATCACCACTACGTTCGTCTAAGTCCCCTGTTGATCTCTCCCGTCACGTCGAGTGCCCTGTTGGATTGTGATGTTGAACGAGTGCCAGCTGGAAGAGGAGTGTGTTCGTTCAGGATTCTTACACCCCACCGGAGCAATGAATGACGTAAATTTTGATCAGTGCCATCTATTGGCTTTTACATTAACCCTACCTTCTTTCATTGAGAGATAGATAAACCAAAATCTTACACAGGCTATACCGCCGACACCCTCTGCAGCGTAATCCTCAAAGGGCAGAAAACTTTCTTGTACGAAATCAAGAACGAGCGAGTGACCAAACAATTCTAATGGATAGATGTGAGTACGGCAAACTTGTCGAGGATCGTAACACGCCCGAATTGGGCGCAGAGGCTCCCATCGTGTCCAGCACGAGGCGAGCTTCGGCGACACAATTTGGCATGTCGAGGGAGAGCACCTCTATCAGGAGGGACATGGCGCGCAGCCACCGCTTGACGCCCAGATGCTCGAGGGCTGTCTTGTGTACATTGAAAAACAAGTACCGAATATTGACGATGGGGTAAACGTCCACAAGTGAGTCACAGAGGCATTTGCTCACACTGGCCCCTTAACCTCCACGATTCCTTACCCTTTTCAGGATGCGCTGCGGAATCGTGTCAAACATTTATGGCTTTACCTTAACTACAACTGCCTTACTCTCTAAGGATTAATGTGGCTATTTGAGTGAGGTCAGTTTCGTTCGTAATAGATTGTGCATGATCGAGTAAGTTTTACCACCTCACTGATTGATGGTTAGTTTTACCTGTAAATATCGTAATAGGTGAATTTACTTGGGGTGAATTGGCAACACTGACGGAGTGTCATGAATACACAACACGGCTTAAAGATCTATGAGTGCACTCATTCACATATACAAAAACAATGTATAAAGGCACACATACACGTAGAAAAACAGGTCATAAAAGGTTCGTCTGCCTAATTTGTGCAATCTAGGCTTCACCTTTCCTATCTACTAATAGCTCATAAAAGGCTTCAGTTTGCTCGGGCGCTCCAGTGTTCCTTAGATTTTTCATCTACACTTGTATACGTGAAATTTACCACGATCTTTAAACCCACCGTGAAAGTCCATGACCCCTCAAAAACACATCGTGAAAGGCTATGCTGGGTGACATGGTGTCTGAAAACTGTCTGCAAATTCACCACTTTCTGTTGTAGAATCTGGTATTCTGTACTACTTGTGTATGATTCTTTTCAAATAATGTTAATATTTTGCTTTCTTGGTATTGACATTTCATGTATTCCATACTCAGATATTTTGAGGCACCCAACCACCTGGTCTCGTTGTAAGTGTAATCAGGCATGCGAGGATACTGCATACAACGTGGAGCTATACAGCAAACTATCTCTGTAAGTGTTTGAATATCATTTTAATTTTGTAAATGTTTTTCCGTGTATTCGTGAAAGTTACAAATTATATGTTACATACATTTCTATACCTGCTCAGAGTACGATGAATAATCCTTGAACGAGAAGCTCAAATTTCGCATCCGTTAGGATTTTCGAATTCGGTAGGTTCAATAAACAGCTTTAAATAAATAATATATGTACATATATATAGATAAATATATACATGTGTGTGTGTGTGTGAGTACGTAGATATATTCTTGTGCGAACCGGCGTATGCTTAAACACCTTTCTTAATGGGACCAAAAAAATTGTTGGGAATTTTGCCGGTCCCAACAGCGAAAAGGCCATTGCGAGACTCCTGAGACCCGTTTCCACATGTACGCGAAGTATTTAGAAGGTACCAAAAAGTCCCTATTTGTTCGATTTGTGTGTTAACGTGTGTGATAAACTCTGCCAGTTCTGGAAGCTTCACGTCTGTGTAAAAGTGTGGTGTTTAATCGCATCTCTTGGGACCAGGAAGTGTGGGTGTGTGAAATCTTGGATCTATTTCGCATGTATTGGTACCGACCATCCCAGGGGGTTGATGGGCAAGGAAAGATTCGTTCGGCGGACGACGCTGTTCCCCGCTAGTCTGGCCGTTCTGTTGCTACCGAGTCGTCAATGTTGCTAACTTAAAACTTTGGAGACAGATCTGTTTTTCTATTATCTTTTAATACTACAATTGTAATTGATGTGCTTTATTTTACTTCGCTTTTTGTACCACTTTTAGCTAATTTGCAAAGATTGGGAATGAGTGATGTTATTTGAAATTGATGAATCGACTCTCACAAACATCTATGCCCAAACAGGGATTCGAACCCGAGACCCCTGGCGTCGTACCGCGATATGCTAACCACTCCACCACGAGGGTCAGTTTTAATCCTACAAAAAAAATGCTACAATATAATTTCTTCCTCCAAATGTGACCCTTTCTTATGTGCCTATAACAAATTTTCAGTTGGGTTTTACTATAATACTGGTAAATGCTGCAGTTATATCCATTCTTCCATAGCCAAGAAACAATGATCAGAGTTATCAGATGTTATCAGTAAAAACTCGTTACTTGTCTCCTTTCGGGCATGATGAAGAAAAATGAATTGCTCGGGGAAAAAGAATTATTATTTTTATTAACATAAATAAATAAGAATGGAGATTTCTGACCAAAGCGACAAGCGATCAGGCAAAAGGGAGGGGTGTTCACATCGAAGTGACAAGTGACACAAGTACTGTACCCGAGTCTACAAGCAAGCACTTTTCTCAAATGTAAATGCAAACAGACCAAGGCGACACAATGCATGGCAATCATGACTTACAGAAGCGGAAAGCGACACGTGTCGCTTAGAAACAAGGATGCAACATTTTGAAAGGAAGAAGCAGAACAAGTTGAACGTCTCTCCTGTTGCTTTCCTTTCTCAATATCGTGAATTGGATCGTGTAGGTCTGGTGTTCAGGCTTTTGCAGTGAATGCTTTCTTGTGGACTGAAGTGTCACGTCTTTCTTGTCGCTTGTCAATTCTGTGTAATTCTTCAGCGTTACTTTCCGGCGTCGTGTGCTAATTGCTTCCTGTCGCTTCGGTTTGAATCTCTCTGTAAGCATGCCCACCAGACCGAGGCAACACGATAACGGACAAGTGCGAGAAACATGCAAGCGACACGTGTTGTTTGTCGTGTTGCATTTATTCGAAAGTTTTATTTATTTCAGAATTTTGGTTTCCAACAGCTAGTTGTCGCATCGTTACGAAAGTTCAACAGGGAGGTTTCAGACCGAATTGAGGCGCAACTAGGGGTTTCAGACCGAAGTAACAAGCAACAAGAACCTCTTAAGAATATAAGCAAGCATTCACGGCAGCTGCTCTGCCAGCAGACACCACCAGACCAGAACGACGCGACGGGAGACGTGCACCTTGTCATGTCGCTTCGAAAGTTTCGAAATGTTGCATTTATTATCTAATATCTGTTTCCAAGTGATACGTGTCGCTTCTCGCTTCGGTCCGGAAGCTCCCTAAACTCGTACGGAATTCCAACACATGATCCCTAGTCATAGAACACGGAGATAATTGTTTATACTTCTCAAAGTTAACAGCTTGATCGCAATCCTTAACCCCATTTTAATTACAATGCAGTTCTTTTCTAACAACCGTGTTTGGCAACACTGATCGTTCAAGCAAAATTTCCACTCCCGCTCTGCGGCGACAGCGATACAGTTGGACGTGTTTTGCGACGTTGCAACACGTATTTGGAACTTACACTTCCCGCTCGCTCTGCCTTACGCAACGGGTGACTTCAAAAGTGGAGAAACATTCCTCCCGACAACATCGCAGAGGGAGGCTCTTTCCTTGCAATACACGCTCAACGCGACTTGCTCCTGTGCTGTCACAGTAGAGGGGTTGCTATTTCGGCTTAGCGCGCAACGGCGAGCGTGAATGTTTTCTGCTAGGGTGTAGTAAAAAAAAGAGGGTTCCTCAGTTGCGGGTCGCTTGATAACATGTAAAAGCATACAGGTTTATCACCTCACGGAGGCGATTATGGCTATTGGGAAACAATGTTAATAACATGCAGTTCCTTTTCACTGCATTCCTGTACCTTTGCAAGTTAACTGTGGATAGCAGACGAGTAAATTCATGCTGAACTCAGCAAAAAAGGCATCCATGTCTTTGGTTCTTTAACGCTATTTGTCAACACTTCTAAATGCAGCAATAAACTTGGTTGGTTGATTGATTTGGTGTTTACGTCCAATTTATGCACAGTAAGGCTAAAGAGGAATCCAAACCACCATGTGCCTCCACCAGGTATCAAATCCGGGATCCCCTGATTACAAATACAGCAATGAAGGTAAATGATTGGTTGTAATTGCTGCTACAACCTTTTCAAGCATGTCCATTGGCTGTTAGATTTTTGTGGGTGGTAAATATCTGTGGGTGTTAGGTTAGGCAAGTTGGGTTTGGTTCTCTTAGAAGGGGAAGAGGACGATAATGGTTTTAGCATCAATACCGATCTATATAATTATTAGATGAGAGTCTTATCTTGAGACTAACACAATAGAGCACCCGAAGAATCCTTAAGTCAAACAATTTTATAGGCTTGTGTGTGTACTGGAGGGGATGGAGGTAGAGTCTCGTGGCCATATTTTCATGCAAGTAGCTGACTAACTTAATTAATTATACCATGAACATAAGTGTAACAGGATCGAGAGAATTTAAGATTGGACGGAAAGGATTGAGTAAGTCGGAGGGACTTACTTACATGTATATAACCGGTCTCCACGACAGCATAAAGCTTTAGGAAGCCAGAGGCCCCAGTTCGAACCATAGTAAGTCATATAGCAATGTTTGTCTCATTTTCTACTTAGTAGACTCCACTAGAGTTTAGACTTAGTAGACTCCACTAGAGTTTAGACCTAACAATAGACCCGTTAATTGACATTAATGGCTTTTTTATTCATTTTCGAGGGTGAAGCTATTGTTAATTAATCTAGCGCCACGTGTCGTGGGTGGAGGAGGAGATGAGTCATCGATGACTCATGCACACGTGTGAGTTTGAAATTAATGGTTTTCCATTAGTGCACAAAAGACACTATTATGTATTCCATTTTTGACCTAAGCTAACACTATTGTTGTATTTTATTAATGCGTTTCTGCCGGATATGAGTCACAGATGATTTATACTGACGTTGGAGTTTGGAATTAATGGTTTCTCCATTAAGGTACAAAAGATACTATTATGGAGTTCGTTTTCGGACTATTCTAACACTATTGTTGTATTTTATTAATGCGTTTCTGCCGGATATGAGTCATGGGTGCTTTAGGCACACGTGGGAACTTGGAATTAATGGTTTTTCCATTAATGTACAAAAGACACTTTCGGCCTATTCTAAGGCGTCACGTCCGGCCATTTTGGCGTCGGTGGTGAGTCATATTTGGTATAATTAAGGATCCGGATTTACCCGTATTCAACCGGTGCCGACGCGTTCGATCGGAGGTTGAAGGTATTATAACACATGTTCGCTTTAAAGGCGAAGAAATTGAACGATGTATCCTATATGAAAACGAAGTATGCGAGCAGAATCCATGTTATTAATATTAACCTGTTACGGAAGAACCTGTTATGTGGTTGCATTCATCGGCACCCCGAAACCGCGCGCGTTCATGGACACGGGAGGGGAAGAAAGGTTCTCTATTGTTACGGCCCCCATCGTTTGGTCTTCTTCCGAAGTTGAATGGAAGTCAAGTGTCGCCAAATTTTTACACACGAGTATTGATTTTCTTTGAGGTTCCAATTTTATTTGGTGGAAGTAATCTACGCGGTATTTCTCCCGCCTTTCGTAACATTGCAAAGACTATTTAACCAAATCCGTAAGGAATTTGGCTGAACTAGGAACATTCAGTTCCAGTATCTACAAGTTAAAGTGGATGGCATCCACTATTTGCCCTTATTTCGGGGTTGCGAACCACAGTCCATTTGATTATTGCCTTATAAACATCAGGATTCACGTAAAATTGACCAGATGTTTTTACTGTTAGAGACAATATTTCGCATTTTTTGTGTATTTTTACTCAGAAAACGCTATTTGAACGATTCAAGCAAGAGTTCGCATGGGAATTTAGACACACAAACTGTGTTTCTTCAACTTTAGCTGAAATTTAGGTTTATTTTTTACTCTAATATCACAATTTCTTCTATTCAGGCAACATTTTTTATTAAATTTTGGACTCACAAAGACAGTTTTCAACTTTTAACTTGCTATTTTAAAAGTTTATTTCCATTTTTTACTCTAATATCACAATTTCATCTATTCTTGCAGAAGTGTTTATTGCAATTTTGACCTTCAAAGATAATTTTTTCAACTTCTTTTATTATTTTTTCTTTTTATTGCCTTTTGTATCTTATATTTTTAATTCTTAACTTTGAGTTTTGTTCTTTATTTAAAAAATTTCTCTAATCACTAAGGAAGAAGTACTTTTAAGTAAAACTGTACCCACAAAGTTTATTATTACTATTATTATTAGTATTATTATTATTATTATTATTGTTGTTTTTGTTTTGATGTAGTTGTTGAATCTTGTTGTTGTTGTTAGAGTTTATTGACTTCCACTACGCTATTTTTGGTTTGCTTCGTAGGAAAGTTTGTTTATTTTAGAGTTTCCTCGGTATTTTCTTACTGTTAGGGTAGGTAAAGTTTCCTAATTATATGAGTAGGGTTCCATATATTCTTGTTCTTGCATGTTTTTCATATGATGTGATCACCACAACTCTCCAAGTGCTTTTACTGCATGTTTCCATTTTTATTGAGGCTTAGTGATTCCTAGAGCCACTTTATGCATGAGAGAAAGCTTGAAAATTTTGATCTCAGATAGCCGTCAACCTTATGTCAGAGTATTTTCGAGTATATTTTAGTCTTATTATGGCCCACTAGAATATCATGGCTTGCTTATTTTTTAAGTATGTTGCGCAGTTATTGTATTTTTGCTTTTGCTTTCTAGATAAACTGTATGAAATGTTTAATATTTGTACTTTTTTGCACTTATAAGAGGCCAAACTTTTACTGTAACTAAAATTATTATGTCTCTAAGCACTGAAACCCCTTTACCAAGAGTACTATAACTGAATGTTTATTAATATTGTTTCTTTCATCCCTTAAATATAACTACTTAACAATATAATGACAAATCACAGGACAAGACGATGTTAGCAGATGACTACGTGGCTCTTAAGTCCAACTGCCAAACTTTTCTTACCATGCTATTTACCCTTATAGTATTTTATTCGGGGTACGTTTCAAGTACTATTGACTTTTTGAGTGTTTGGTTAACACCAGGGGTTATTTGTATCTGTTATGCTGTATTATTTGAGGCTTCTTTTTTATTCTACAATCACTATATGTCCCTGAGAACTAAATTTCCACTGACTGAAGCTTAAAGCTTACGCTCTACAGCATGTTGAATGGTTAAGCACTGGTCAATATGAATTTTACAGAGGCTAGTAGGAGGCATAGGAACACACGCCAGAGCCTTATTAGCATGCAAGAAGCATTTTCAGGGAGTACTACGAGGAAACGAAGTTGATTTTTTGAGTGATTTACCAGTTACACAGCCAATATTTGCTATTTCAAGTAACTACAGGTACCAAAACATTTTACAGCCCAACACTAACTAGACTTCAATTTATATTTTATTAGGTGCTAAATGTAGCAAGAACACTGATTGTACATACTTTTGAGAATCCAACTATTTCAGGATTTTTTCTATGTAAGCATATTTTTATTGATTACTAACTTTAACAGACCAATCAGGAAGACGCCAAAATTCACTAAACTTAGTACTATAGTGTATGTGATTGCATGAAAAGTAGAAATTATAACAACAACAAGATTTCGCTTTTTTTTGCTTTTGGGACTAATCGTGACGCTGAGGATGAATGGATGGCCAAAAATCTTAAGGACTGGATGTATTTTACAACTACAGACGCCTATGTAGAAACACTAGAGTACTGTTAGCTTTCAAAATTGAGGTTATACTGTACTGTTTTTTAAATATTTCGTATTTGGCACGTTACAGTTATATCCATTTCAGGACAAATATTGCTAAAACTCTCAAATTTACTGGTACAAGTTGATATTTCTGCTAACAGAGGAATTAACAACCCTATTTTACAAACAAATGGTATTGTTTACACTTTATTTACTTCAATCTGAGACTAATATTTTACAGTAATTGAATCATTCAGCCCTAGTCAATATTTTACTGCATCAGAAAGTTTGTTATTAATCTAATAAGTATGCTATTTCGTGCTATTCTAACGCAAACGTTGTTTAATTCACTGGTTATAATGCAAACTTTTGCACAAATTCGATATATTCACTACCTTCAAACCAAATAATTGTACTTATTTAGCGCATTTCATTTATATTTCTTGTAATTAACTTATGTTTCTTATAATTAACAATCTAAACTAATTACTTTGGCATGTTAAAAACCTTATTTTTTACTATTTCCTATTCTATCAGGTTCTATATTGCTGTTTTTATCAATTATGTAAGACCACACTCTGGTAAATGCACATATATTCTCTTTTATACACACGCACGCCACACACACACACACACACACACACACACACACTCACACACACACACATTTACACACTTATACGAACATACCTCTGACGTTTTTCAATATTTTGCTATGAAGTTCGCATCCACGCTATTCAAACAAGGGCAGGCAATGTAGTATTTATGAGTATTAGTAATCCCAAAGTGGTGTTTTTGGTGTCCAAGTTCAGATGAGAGTCTGCTATGTGCCTTTTGCAGGGGATTGCATGTGAAGTGTATGCATATTGAGCATTATTGAGTGTGTAGGCTTCCAAGTTTTGCTGTTATTTTCCTATAATTCTGTGAGACTGTAGAGAGTTCTCCCTTTTCAACCAGTTTTCTTTCATTGATTGGATACTTTTTGGGAACTTAGCAGTTTTTTATGTTATGAAGCAGATTGTTGTAGAATATTTTGCATGGTCTTTTGTGATATTGAGTGCCTGCTGTAACGGAAGTAAGTATCTTTCCTTCTTGTGTTGATGTTCTCGTGTAGGTTTCCTATTTTCGGTCAAGTTGCAGTAGGGAACTTAGCAGTTTTTATGTTATGAAGCAGATTGTTGTACAATATTTTGCATGCTCTTTTGTGATATTGAGTGGGTGCTGTAATGGTAGTAAGTACCTTTCCTTTTTGTGTTGATGTTCTTGTGTAGGTTTCCTATTTTCTGTCAAGTTGCAGTACTTAGAATAATCGCTACTGTCTCATTGATCTACGAAGCTCCTTTGAATAATCATTTGCATGTGACCCTATACTCCACGCTGTACTTTGTTCTGGGAGCTACGTTTTGAAGCCTTGGCATTCTGCTAGTACAGTATTATTATCGTAGAGGTAAATTAGTTCGTGAAAATATGTATTTTTCTGATTAACTATAGTCGCTTAGTTGTTCTAGCAGGTGTAAGTAGTTACTGCTGATGTTGTTAATTTTCTATTCGCAGGGGCTATGTATGATGTAGCGTATTTGTGTTGGCTGTCCCTTTTATTCCTATGTTGTTGAGTTTCTCCATAAGCATGTCCTGTTTTTCTCTATTCTATGCCTTGTTGCTGCTAGATATCTGAGGTATATTGCTGGTTCATATCTGAGGAGTAGTACAAGTTGGCCCGGTACTGAATCATCATTTGGGGCTCGTGGGGCTCGTCGTGGGGCTCGATCGCCTTAATGGATTTCTCTCGTAAGGCGCAGTGTTGCCAACTCTTACCCAAAAAAAATCACCAAAGTTTTTGGTCTAACCTAACCTAAAACAAGGAGCTGGCAATCTTGCTTGAGGCTTGTTTTACAGTGCATAAAGCAAGGTTGCCAACATACTGGTATTTTTGCCATAGCCTTTTACAAAAAAAAAGAGAGGAGAGAGAGAGAGGGAAGAGTTAAACAACCGACAGCCTACCTACAGCTTTTTTTGTCTAACCTAACCTAAAGCAAGGAGTTGGCAACTTTGCTTGAGGTTTGTTTTACAGTGCATAAAGCAATTTTTGCCAACCTACATATACTGGGCAAGGAGAGCCGGCACTGCCGTAAAAGAGAGAGAGATGGATGGGTGGTAACACTGCACGGGTTCAACGTCATCAAATAAAAATCGCCTTAATGGTTTTTTCTTGTAAGGCATGAGCTCTATTTTCTCGCAGTGTTGCCAACATTTTACTCGAAAAAAATCACCAAGGTTTTTTTTGTCTAACCTAACCTAAAGCAAGGAGCTGGGAATCTTGCTTGAGGCTTGCCTTACAGTGCATAAAACAAGGTTGCCAACCTACTGGTACTTTTGCCACGGCTTTTTACAAAAAAAAAGAGAGAGGAGAGAGAGAGAGAAGAGTTAAACAACCGACAGCTGCCAACACCCACCCTAACCTAACCTAACCTAACCTAACCTAACCCACCCTAACCTAACCTAACCTAACCTAACCTAACCTAACCCACCCTAACCTAACCTAACCTAACCTAACCTAACCAGGTCTAACCTAACCTAACCTAACCTAACCTAACCTAACCAGGTCTAACCTAACCTAAGCTAAAGCAAGGAGCTGGTAACCTTACTTAAGACTTGCCTTACAGTGCATAAAGCAAGGTTGCCAACCTACTGGTATTTTTGCCATAATTTTTTTACAAAAAAGAGAGAAAAAAGAGAGAGGGAAGAGTTAAACAACCGACAATGCTGCCAACACCCACCTACAGCCTTTTTTTTCCTTGGTCTAACCTAACCTACTCTAACCTAACCCAACCTAACCTAACCTAACCTAACCCAACCCACCCTAACCTAACCTAACCTAACCTAACCTAACCCAACCCACCCTAACCTAACCTAACCTAACCTAACCTAACCTAACCTACCCTAACCTAACCTAACCTAACCTAACCTAACCTAACCCACCCTAACCTAACCTAACCTAACCTAACCTAACCTAGCCTAAAGCAAGGAGCTGGCAACCTTACTTAAGACTTGCCTTACAGTGCATAAAGCAAGGTTGCCAACCTACTGGTATTTTAGCCATAACCTTTTACAAAAAAGAGAGAGGAGAGAAAGAGGGAAGAGTTAAACAACCGACAACTGCCAACACTCACCTACAGCTTTTTTTTTCTTGGTCTAACCTAGCCTAAAGCAAGGAGCTGGCAACTTTGCTTGAGGCTTGCCTTACAGTGCATAAAGCAATTTTTGCCAACCTACACACACTAAACAAGAAGAGCCGGCAACAAACACGCACTGCCGTAAAAGAGAGAGAGATGGGTGGATGGTAATATAGTATGTGTGTGCGTGTGTGCGTATAATATGTAGCATTATTAACTAGAGTGTGTTGGCAATTTACTTACAACTAAAAAAAATAGAGATGCCAACTTTGCTGTAAGATGAAGAGAGAGAGAAAGAGAGATTTATGGCTGGCAACAGTGGTGAGCGAATACACCATATTGTAATTTTCCAACTCCGACAATGTTTATATATCGTGACCTTTGTAAACCTCTCTCGGGGGAACGATGTGCCACACACACACACACACGCGTGCGCGTGTATTGTGACGCAAGCAAACAGACAAAATAATAATAATTGTTGTTTTTTAGGATTCCTGGCCCCCATAACCCCGCCAGGAGTGTGTGGTGCCCAACCAAAAAAGTAAAGGTTTTCCCGTACGGCCTTCGAACGTAGAATTGATTGACGTGTGGGCGAATCTCTTCGGGGGTGTTTTTCAATTTGTATATTTACCTGTGCATACTATTTATTATTAATTTAACGGTGTTCTGTTTGGCATCTATTTCGAGCAGTTTGCCCGGCGGTAAAGTCTTATTGTTTTTAAATTTTTTGATTTTTTACGCAAGGCCATGATCTTGCGTATGCACGTGACATTAAGCGTGTCTCGTGAGAAATACACGTGAAGATCAGCTTCCGTACAACCGACTGGATTTGTAACGCCGCGATAAACATTAACTTCCGTACCGGGCAGAATGCCTGTTCCGGCGGCGTGGAATTCGCGCTACTCCCCAAGTTCACGTTGAAAGGGGAGAGGCCGGCTGCGACCATGATGCTCGGGTAGAGTGACGTAAAGTCCAATGTCAAAATAATCTCATCCTCCGTTCTGTTTTTGAGTGCCCCGTTTATGTGAGGGTTACGGCGTACGCAACCCCCGACCAGCTTGTGATGATACTCGAGATACTACCGTGGGAAACACAAATATTGCTTGTTCTGCAACGCTTCGCTGAAATAGTAATGCGAGAGATGCCAGTTGAGTTTGTGCCCTCGAACCTGGTCCGCTCGCAACACGCTCTGGCAGCACAATTCGGGTCGCCCTAAACTCAGAGGCCTAGTGAGTTGGCAATACTGACACGACCTAGTTTTTGCTTATATTGTCGCCGCAACCGGATGTTTTTCTTTGGTGTATATTGGCTGCACTGCATCCTGTTTATTGCAAAAATAATCCACAGTGGGTTGGATATTACAAACAATACGAGTCCGAGTTTTGAAAGTGTAATGTCTGGCATCGAATACCCGGTGACTATTTCTGATACATCAAAATTCGAAACACGAGCACGAGATGCAGAAGAAAAACGCTTAATGATCAACGTGTATTCCTATACGTTGGTTAAACATGTCGTGCATCCCCGTCAGGATAAGCGATGTCGACGATGATGATGATCGTGTGATTAATCTTCTTCTAATTTCAAACGACAGTGTTCACTATTACTGTATCAGGAATGTTATGCGCTTCTTTTTTTCTCTATAAAAAAGAGAGATTTGTGTTGATTGTTTGGTTAAAAAGAATTTCCTAATTATTTGTTTTTTTGTCACAAGAATTGTTTGAATTTCAAACATTCCTAAGTGTTTGCTTAAAGATTGATGCATTAACCTGTTAAGAATGTCATATTAATAATACCGGCTCGGAAATGTCATGTCCTCTTCCTCTATAGAAGGTCATATAAATGTGCTAATTGGTTGGTTAGGGGGGATTTTTTGATTAGTAAATTGAGATTATAAATACGTACGTATAAAGGTTTTACTAATATGGCATGCTAAAGTTTAGTACTTGGCTCTCTCAGAGATTCGAATTCTATTAGGTTAAACAGCATAGAAATTTCACAGCAAGAATTCTCATATTTACTGACGATATTCTTAACAACCTGTGTTTTGATTCCACTACAAAAACTGTATACAAAATATGCAGTCCCTAGAATGAGATGGATGAGGCTTATGAACCTCGACCTATACAGTTGTACAATCTGGCAATGAATAGATGTTGTTTTTTTATTAAGCATAGCAGAGTGTTTTCGCTTATTTTAATATCAGGCAACAATGTTAGAAAGTGGCCCCAAGAATAAAATTTAAAATCACTAATGTGATATGAACTTTTTTACTTGTGTGTATTTGAATATGAAAGTAAAATATTTGAATAATTGAGGAGGACAATCACAAGTAAGCTTGCAATGGTATTGGGAGGTGTCACGAGTTCAAATTTTAGACGATTTCTGTTAATCTGCTAAGGCGATATCAGTACGAAAAAATTTGTAAAAAAAAAAGAGGCTAATGGCAACGATGAGGATGAATAATGATAATTATGATGAAATTGATGTGTGGCACTTAAAAAACAAAAAACTTCAAAGTGTATTGCACCAACAGCTACAATTGTCCCCCTCCCCCCAAAATACAAGGCAGTTAACAGAGGTGTGTATATTTGTTGGTTTACGAGTCTGAGGGCTTAAGTTAGTATATTCACTATAGCTATACATATTAAAAAAATGAAATGACCTGAGCAATAAAATATAACAATACCGATTCTGGCTTTTTTGTCGGATGACGTAGTGGTAACGTTTGTTGCAATCACACCTCTGATGGTGTATAAAACTTAAATGTTTTGCATAACATGAAATATTGTTAATGGGAATGTGTTGTTTCTAATGTTAAATATAGAAAGCAGATAACAAGAAAAAAGAAGAAAAGAAATAATGTTGCAGGTAGATACGGAGCCTCAGCCCAAACACATATATGATCAGACAGGATGTCAACGATGCATTCATAACTAACATGTGATTATTCAAAAATTGAAATAGTACAGTGGGAAACAACTAACTAACTAACTCTCTATGTCTTTTTTTAAAACCGGCACGAATGAGAAAGGAATAAAGGAGATTTTTACAGGAATCTTGTTGGGAAACCTGATGGTAAAGGACCAAAACAAACATGGAGATGAATCTAAAAGAAATCTGTAAAGATTGGAATAGAATATATATAAATTTTGCTCAGGATAAGTACAAATTGAACTGTAACTACGAATTTTCAGAATCAAGAGTGCTAGAGAATTAATTAATTAATTAATATTTAATATAATCAAGGTAGTAATATAGTATTCTTATTGAGAAGAGAATTTCTAAAAAACTTATTTTTCCTCGTACGTTTACTAATAGCAGTTACATTTGACATGTTTGACTAATCGCGAATCAACGTACGGAAGCCGTTGGAAGCAGTTTGAAGACTGAAATGGCTATGGAAGGACACTTATTATAATGTTAATATCTTAGTATAATGTTTTGAGAATTGCTTCTCGATATTGTTTGGTATATAATTTAATCTGTTGTTAGATAAAATACATAATTATCAGAATTTAAGGATGGAAAATATGAAGAGCGAATGAATGATACGTTTGACTAATCGTGAAGATAAGTATCACAGTACGTTTTATCGTTTCTTATATAAACGTTTCAACGTTTAAGAACGTATAAGAACGTTTACTGAAACGTTTCAACGATTGTTGAAACATTTATGAATATTTTGCCACATTGTGTTTGTGTGTAGCGACTAAGGACTGAACTTTCATTTAGTGAAGCAAATTTCGCCCTGGTTACTATATTTTCAAGTATTTACACTGTTGGAAGTCATTGTAAAAATTTACAATACTCTATCGTTAAAATTTAAGTCTTTCTGTTAATTTACACAAACACTATGAATTAAAATTGATGTCAGCGCCGTG
Source organism: Lepisma saccharinum (assembly GCF_977018435.1). NCBI lineage: Eukaryota > Metazoa > Arthropoda > Insecta > Zygentoma > Lepismatidae > Lepisma > Lepisma saccharinum. The sequence goes on from NW_028142898.1 coordinate 1,914,830, forward strand.
GCAAGAATGAGAAGTAAAGATGGCGTTGGTAATACTAAAGACAGACACACGCACCCGTACACGTGCGCGCGCGCACACACACACATACACACATGTAAATTGTCGATTGCTAATTTCGCACTTGTTTCTTATTTTTTCTGTGATTCTATGGAATGAAATCATACTTCTCCTGGAGAAGATATTGTTATCTGCTTAAGTTTCTGTTTCAATTCTTGAACACTACGTTTGCGGGAAACAAAATGAACATGGTGATGTACAATTTTTCGCTGGCTGAACAATATTGAGATATACGAAAATCTTTCAAATTTAAATATGAGTAGACCCAAATGGAGAATTCAACGCCCGAAAATGGAGCTCGGTGGAGCTCGCCTTAATGGATTTCTCTCGTAAGGCATGAGCTCCATTTTCTGGCAGTGTTGCCAGCTGCTTACTCGAAAAAATCACCAAGGTTTTTTTTTGGGTCTAACGTGGCCTAAAGCAAGGAGCTGGCAATCTTGCTTGAGGCTCGCCTTAATAGATTGTTTTTGTAAGGCATGAGCTCTATTTTCTCGCAGTGTTGCTAATATTTTACTCGAAAAAATCACCAAGGTTTTTTTGGGTCTAACCTAGCCTAAAATAAAAAACCAACAATCTTGCTTGAGGCTTGTTTTACAGTGCATAAAGCAAGAAGCTGGCAACCTTGCTTGAGGCTTGGAGAGAGAGAGAGGGAAGAGTTAAACAACCGACAGCTGCCAACACCCACCCTAACCTAACCTAACCTAACCTAACCTAACCTAACCTACTCTAACCTAACCTAACCTAACCTAACCTACTCTAACCTAACCTAACCTACTCTAACCTAACCTACTCTAACCTAACCTAACCTAACCTAACCTAACCTAGCCTAAAATAAAAAACCAACAATCTTGCTTGAGGCTTGTTTTACAGTGCATAAAGCAAGAAGCTGGCAACCTTGCTTGAGGCTTGGAGAGAGAGGGAAGAGTTAAACAACCGACAGCTGCCAACACCCACCCTAACCTAACCTAACCTAACCTAACCTACTCTAACCTAACCTAACCTAACCTAACCTACTCTAACCTAACCTAACCTACTCTAACCTAACCTACTCTAACCTAACCTAACCTAACCTAACCTAACCTAACCTAAAGCAAGGAGCTGGCAACCTTGCTTGAGGCTTGCCTTACAGTGCATAAAGCAATTTGCCAACCTACTGGTATTTTTGCCATGGCTTTTTACAAAAAAAAGAGAGAGAGAGGGGAGAGTTAAACAACCGACAGCCCACCTACAGATTTTTTTGTCTAACCTAACCTAAAGCAAGAAGCTGGCAACTTTGCTTGAGGCTTGCGTTACAGTGCATAAAGCAATTTGCCAACCTACATATACTAAACAAGAAGATAGGTTAGGTTAGGTTAGGTTAGGTTAGGTTAGGTTAGGCAACAAACATATATACTGCCGTAAAAGAGAGGGAGATGGATGGATGGATGGATGGTAATATAGTATGCGTGTGCGTGTGTGCGTATAATATGTAGCATTATTAACTAGAGTGTGTTGGCAATTTACTTACAACTAAAAAAAATAGAAATGCCAACGTTAGTGTAAGATGAAGAGAGAGAGAGAGAGATTTATGGCTGGCAAGAGTAATGAGCGAATGCACCATATCGTAATTTTCCAACTCCGTATATCACAACCTTTGTAAACCTCTCTCTCTCTCTCGGGGAAACGACGTGCCGCGCACACACACACACGCACACACACGCACGCGCACGCGCGCGCGCTTATGTATTGTAACACAAACAAACAAACAAAATAATAATAATTGTTGTTTTTTAGGATGCCTGGCCCCTATAACCTCGCCAGGGTGCGTGGTGCCCAACCAAAAATGTAAAAGTTTTCTAATGGCTGCGGTTATAGATTACCGCACCTCTGTAGAGTTTCACGTGTTTTTTTTTCCCCCCAAACTTCCATGAAACCCTACAGAGGACCTCCGTAATGCATGCAACGTGTACTATCGACTCTAGTGTTATTTGATGTTGTGATATTTTTGGATATAGAGTTTTATTGTGAGATAGATAAAAATAATTATGTTTATTATAATATTTTTTTGATGAAGATGGAGAATGTATGTGTGTGTTACAAATAAAGTTGCATGCTTTTTTTTCTAGTTCGACATGAGATACACACAATTTTATTTTTTGAAGTACAGTTAATATTACCTAGGTTAATCTGTGACATACAACTAGCGATCGACACGACCACCTGACACACAGACACAGAGAGAGTGAGCAAATTTAAAGTGTGATCTATAGCCTTACAGGTGACTCAAAAGCAGAAATTGGTCATAGCGTGACAGGTCGATCTATCGTGAACTAAACTAACCTCCCCCACTCATACATACACACTATGTCTTACAATAAGTAAGGCTGCTATATCACATGTAAGGGCTAACGGTTGCCAACACACACAAGATCTATTGCAAATTTTATTAACCTACGACATAAGCCATGGACACACACACACCAAGCCTTCCAGATAGGCTATAAGCAACTCACCTCTTGCAATTGTATAACGGGGAAAATTAACCTACAGCTAGCAACACTGTTTGAGCTGCTTTCGACGAGTAGTGTTACCAAACTTATTTTTTTGCAAATAGGCTCTACAGCTAGAGGCTTGAAACATATACCCTACCAGAGTATGCCAACTTACCTCATGTAAAAATATTACCTAGTACGGGTTAAGCTGTGACATACAACTAGCGAACGACACAACCACCTGACACACAGACAGAGAGAGTGTGATACAGCTTATACGCAGTTTTTCCTACACACGTACTGAGTTTAAAAGGTAACTTGCAACAACCATTTCACTCACCTCCTATCATATAATAAAATTACCACAGGTTTTTGATACTTGCTGCCAGAACATGGTGGTTTTAGACTGGAAATTCAGCCCGATTATTCTATTTGTGCAAGAGAAAAAATGATGATGCCTGCATTTGGAATATATAATTCTTCTTACGGTATTTTGCGTGCCCCAGTAACCTTGCTTTCGATTCACGGAAGCTATGACGTGTATTTCCTGTTTCGCGAACATACGAGAACCTTTCACAATGTCGCATCAGATAATAATATATTGCAAGAGCGAGTTGGTTGTGTATATAAATCTAGTCTTGGGGAATAGACATGAATATAATGTCAAAATTATTGCATAACTTAAAAAGAACATTTATTGCACTGCGCTTTCTAGCAAAGGTAAATGTGGAATGCCCCGGCCCCTCAGAGATTCGAATACTGTTAGTTAAACAGCAAGCATTGTCATATGGACTGACGATTATTACTTTTTTAAAAAAACAGACCTCGTAGTAAGTTATAACCTGAGCTGTCTTGCAAGTCTCTCGAGTTTGATATCTGGTGAAGGAATATGATGCCACTATAAACTGTGCACAAGATATACCCAGTCCCTGGCATGAGATGGACGAGGACCTATACAGTTGTACAATGGTTGTTCTTTATTAAAGCATAGCGCTTATTTACATGTCAGCGCAACATGCATGCAAAGAAGGGAGGGAGACCATAACGGATAATTCTTATTTCGATGCCGGTCTACGACTCTGAGGGCTCAAGTTACAATGTTTACCTATAGCTGTACATATTTAAAAATGACCTGAGCAATTAAATGTTACAATACCGATCCTGATTTTTGTCGGATGACGTAGGTTGCAATCCCACCCCCGATGGCGTATAGACTTAAATGTTTCCATAACATGAAATACTGTTAATGGAAATCTGTCGTTTCTAATGTAAAAATCATATAACAAGAAAAAGAAGAAAATAAATGTTGCGAGCAAATACGGAGCCTCAACCCAAACACATAAATAATCAGACAAGATGTCAACGGTGCGTTCATAACTAACAAGTGATTATTCAAAAATTGAAATGGTGCAGGGGGGAAACAACCAACTAACTAACTAGGCTTCTTAAACCCGAGGACAGGAAATACAAGCCTATCCTGATCTGAGAAAGATCTCTATCTATTTTTTTTCCATCCCAACCGATTTTTTTTAGGTCTATTCAACCCCTCATGGTACACGAGTTCCCACTGCCCTGATGGTGGAGGAAGCGAATCTATTTGGACATGAAAGAGCATTATGTGTGGGAGACTATAATTTATACATGTGGTTGCTTGGATGCTTACAGAGGATGCCATAGCTCGTGCGATTGAGGCATTTTATTAAGCACATATTTTGATGAGTGTAAAGAATTAAATAAGTCACAAGGGGCTGAGGCATTGTTCGAATTTCTCGATCTAGGTATGGATGCAGACAGACACGAAGTTTTGTGTGTGGACACAAATGATAATGGAAAAATGCCGTTCACCCCGATAGCATAGTGGTAATGTTGTTTTTGCCTCGTTTCCATCGACAACATAGTGGTTACACTGTCCAATATTAAGAAGTTTGAATATGCCTAACCTAAAATAAAATTCAAGAATTAATAGAGTTAAATATTTGCCACTCTGAAATGGCGACGGCTATCATAATATTATTTTCAGCAGGATAATAATGACAATATTATATATATTAAGAATTAGGCCCGAGGGATTCTTATTCACTACACTCGTTTCCGCACAACTCATCGACTACAAAGCAACAATGTTAGGAAGTGTGTGCATGGTCCCAAAAATACAAATTTAAAAATTACTAATAAGACATGAACTCTCTTCACTGGTGTGTATTTGAATATGCGAAAATGAGGTACTTTGAATAACCACAAAAAAGCTTGCAACGGTATAGAGAAGGGTCACAACTTCAAACTTTAGACGATTTTTCGTTAATCTGCAAAAGGCCAGGGCGTACGGTAAATTGATTTTATTGAAAAGTATGCAGAAGCAGTGTTGGAAGCAGTTTGAAGACTGAAACGGCTATGGAAGGACACTTATTATAATGTTAATATTTCAGTATAATGTTTTCAGAATTGCTTTTCGATAATGTTCGGTACTTAATTTAATCAATTGTTAGACAAAACATACATTCGAATTCAAGGACGGAAAATATGAACAGCAAATGAATGCTTTAGAGTAGATGTGATATTTAAAGGAGGTGATTATTTTTTTTATTTTCTCAATTCAAACAAAAATTCATGAATATTATTATTATTGAATGGTTGGTTAGGTGCTCGGTTTACCTTGTCCCTCCGAACGAAAGATGGAATGTATACAAGCCTGTGCCTCCTAAGTTTATCGCGGCTATGAGGATAAATCGCGAAATAAAACAAACTGGAAACTTTCAATATATATATATTTTTTATAACATACTTCAATTAAGAAGGATTGCTATCCTTTTTATAATTTGTTAAATTTTATTACGAACGAGGAAAGAATGCATGGCACTTAATGCTGTAATGTTATTGATTAGATCATCGTTTATCTTGTCCGCATCGATTAATCTTCTTATGTTTTTTTTTTTGTTTTTTCGTCGCGTCCATCTCTTCTGTTATCACAATCGAGACTTCTAGATTATTATTTTTTCTCCCTGCAATTTTAGAAATGTAATTTTTCATGATCATCCAGCGAATGGCTGAGACATTTCAGCAAAATGTCGATTATTCAATAGATGTTGTAAGGTTCCATGTTTTTTTTTCACTATCTCTTGTTTGGTCGATTTTGAATTTGGGAGTTATTTTTTTTATTTTGCCTTTCGCGACATGTTCGACTAATCGTGACAATACGTTTCAACCTTTCTGCATAAACGTTGAAACGTTTCAACGAACAAACGTTGAACCAAAAAAAGGTTTTCTCAAACGTTTAGACGACTACGAAAACGTTGAAATGTAAAATATTGTTGCATTGTAATCAAAAAAGAATTTGTTGAATATGCCTAACCTAAAATAAAATTCAAGAATTAATAGAGTTAAATATTTGCCACTCTGAAATGGCGACGGCTATCATAATATTATTTTCAGCAGGATAATAATGACAATATTATATATATTAAGGATTAGGCCCGAGGGATTCTTATTCACTACACTCGTTTCTAACCTGTCCACACTGGAAACCGAAAACACAAGTACGAGACACTAACTTGGGAGAGGACATGCAAAAACTCTGCGGGGCTCATCTTAAAAACTTCAGTAGATGTTTGTCATGGAACTCCCTCCTTAAATTCGATTCGAAAGGCACAAATATTCCGGTTCTTGAATAAGAAGCGCGTATGCCTTCGGAAAGAGAGAAGAAGAAATAAATAAATCAACTCATGCATATTCTTCATGTACGTACGCTTGGTGACAAGAAACAGTATTTTTTTTTCTCTTCAAGAAATTGTTTTCAACTTTTTGCTAGGTGACCCAACAGGAGTGGACGAAATAGCTTATTCATTCAAACTGGAAGCTTGCTTTTTTTCAACAATAGAAAACACATTATTTCCAGTGAAATATCGACTCAACTACTTAGAATAGCTACCACAAGCTTGGTGACTGAATACTAAAAACTATCGAGCGACTTACTTCACAGCAGTGTCACTTAGTTTCAACAAGAACAGTTCAAGGCTTCCCGGGTGTCCTGCAAGGTTCGGCATTTATTTTTTTTAATAGCAAGCAGATGAACTGGCCTTACAATATGAAGACCCCTCTCACTGTGTCGGTTTTAGCGAACGTCACGACTGTGTTTGTGTGTGTACTGTGAGTTAAATAAAAAAAATGTGGAACATATCAGGCAATGCGACCTCTTTTTTTGTGATCCGAACTTTGAACAGAAACTTGCAAATATGCTTGCCGAGATTTTAAGTGATGTGTCAGATATTGAATTTTTCCAATACAGAGGACGAAGAATATATTCAAAGCAATCATGATACCGATTCATATGTATCAGTTGACGGCGATGAAGACAACCGAAGCAGTGGACCTGATACAGTAAGTAACAAATATTTTTATGATAAAAAATAGATTCAAGAGATCTTCAGTGGAGACTACGAAACATACCAGAGTCCCGGAATATATATATATTTTTTTTGTTTCATCCCGAACTACAAAAAAGAAACAAAGTAGTTCCAGTTGATGCATGGGGCTACATTATCACAGACACTATGCAGGAGAACATGCTAAAATAGACAAAAAAAATAAATTGAAAATGTGAGAAAAAAATATGTTAATTCTGATAGAGTTGTGCTCACAACTTGTGCCTCTTACAGAACTGAAAAGCTTCCTTGGACTTCTTATTTACAATATAATTTTAAATAGAACAACAAAAATTTTCGATCTTTTTTTGCTACAGACGGAACAGGACATATTTCGAGTAACCATGTCATCCGCTAGATTTGCAGTACTTCCGAGTTGTATGAGATTTGTCAACCCTGAAAGCAATTTTGCAAGTTCTGAGTGAATTTAATGTCAATTCTCAAGCTTGCTATTCGCTTGGTACTAATATAACTAGAACTAATAATCAGAACACATTAGAACAGATAGGCTAGAGTTATGTGAAAACGAGAAAAAGCTTTCTATACATAGGCAGGCTGTAGTAAGACTGTGTAAACCTAATTTTGATACCAACAGAAATGTAACTACTGATAACTGGTACACTTCCATGGAATTTGTAGATGTACTGTTAAAAAAACTGGGCTAACTATTGTAGGAACAGAAAAGAGATTTCACCACAATTTCAGGCTCAAAAAGTTGGAAATAGTGTATACAGCTTTACGAAGAGTGTTAAATAGTTTCTCAAGTACCAAAAAAGGAATTCTCATTTCAAAATGTTGTGTTTTGTCTAACAATTGATTAAATTAAGTACCGAAGAGCAATTCTCGAAATATTATACTGAAATGTTTACATTATAATAAGTGTTCTTGCATAGCCGTTCCAGTCTTCAAAATGCTCCCAACACGGCTTCTGCTTGCTTTTCAATAAAATCTAAATTATGTGCAGTTCAATTTACGGTACTAGCGTGTCTCACTGCTACACGGAAAATCCTACAGGAGTTTATTTTTTCCTGGAGCTCTGAGACTCGCCAAACCCTATATGGTATTGAGTATCCTCATTATTGCGATGTGATGAGAAACATGAATATCCATGTTGTGAATGAAAAAGCCAGAAAATCGCATGTCACGGCTTTTGATGTTATCTGTAAAAAAAAAAAGCATAACGAGAGTGAGGATTATGTCGGAAATAAACATGTAGAGGACGAGGCTTGCAGCATGAAGTTTCAAGGATGCCAGTTCCTAATAGCTCGGTATTAACCAACTAATTTTCTTGTCTTCTTAAACCCGAAGGTTTAGCAACAGAAGCCTTCCATCTCTCACCCTATAAATGAGCAAGATCAATCCAATTTTGTATCTAATTCTGTTCAAACCATACGGCTCGAATCTTGTGTGTATTACTTTTACTGTTTATTCTTTTCGCTAGCTTTTTGATCATACATTTTTATTGCATGTTTTGAATGTCAGCACAATATATTTTTCTCTTGGATCATTCATGACTATGAGGATGAAAGAATCAGAAACACAATATTATTTAACAAGCAGTATATATGTTAAAAGTTCCTAGAGAGGGGGTGTACTTGACACAAGAATATAATTACCAGTGAATTATTGATTGAATTGCAGCTTTAAGTTCGCTTTATGCACGGAAAGGCAAATCGGGATTGGACCTGTAAATCGAACCACCATGCGCCTCCAACAGGTATCAATCGAAACCTAGCATTTTTTTGATTACAAAGCGACAACGCCATCGGCAAGACATAATTACCAGAAAATAACTGCCAGTTCATCTGCTTGCTATTAAAAAAAATAAATGCCGAACCTTGCAGGACACCCGGGAAGCCTTGAACTGTTCTTGTTGAAACTAAGTGACACTGCTGTGAAGTAAGTCGCTCGATAGTTTTTTAGTATTCAGTCACCAAGCTTGTGGTAGCTATTCTAAGTAGTTGAGTCGATATTTCACTGGAAATAATGTGTTTTCTATTGTTGAAAAAAAGCAAGCTTCCAGTTTGAATGAATAAGCTATTTCGTCCACTCCTGTTGGGTCACCTAGCAAAAAGTTGAAAACAATTTCTTGAAGAGAAAAAAAAATACTGTTTCTTGTCACCAAGCGTACGTACATGAAGAATATGCATGAGTTGATTTATTTATTTCTTCTTCTCTCTTTCCGAAGGCATACGCGCTTCTTATTCAAGAACCGGAATATTTGTGCCTTTCGAATCGAATTTAAGGAGGGAGTTCCATGACAAACATCTACTGAAGTTTTTAAGATGAGCCCCGCAGAGTTTTTGCATGTCCTCTCCCAAGTTAGTGTCTCGTACTTGTGTTTTCGGTTTCCAGTGTGGACAGGTTAGAAACGAGTGTAGTGAATAAGAATCCCTCGGGCCTAATCCTTAATATATATAATATTGTCATTATTATCCTGCTGAAAATAATATTATGATAGCCGTCGCCATTTCAGAGTGGCAAATATTTAACTCTATTAATTCTTGAATTTTATTTTAGGTTAGGCATATTCAACAAATTCTTTTTTGATTACAATGCAACAATATTTTACATTTCAACGTTTTCGTAGTCGTCTAAACGTTTGAGAAAACCTTTTTTTGGTTCAACGTTTGTTCGTTGAAACGTTTCAACGTTTATGCAGAAAGGTTGAAACGTATTGTCACGATTAGTCGAACATGTCGCGAAAGGCAAAATAAAAAAAATAACTCCCAAATTCAAAATCGACCAAACAAGAGATAGTGAAAAAAAAACATGGAACCTTACAACATCTATTGAATAATCGACATTTTGCTGAAATGTCTCAGCCATTCGCTGGATGATCATGAAAAATTACATTTCTAAAATTGCAGGGAGAAAAAATAATAATCTAGAAGTCTCGATTGTGATAACAGAAGAGATGGACGCGACGAAAAAACAAAAAAAAAACATAAGAAGATTAATCGATGCGGACAAGATAAACGATGATCTAATCAATAACATTACAGCATTAAGTGCCATGCATTCTTTCCTCGTTCGTAATAAAATTTAACAAATTATAAAAAGGATAGCAATCCTTCTTAATTGAAGTATGTTATAAAAAATATATATATATTGAAAGTTTCCAGTTTGTTTTATTTCGCGATTTATCCTCATAGCCGCGATAAACTTAGGAGGCACAGGCTTGTATACATTCCATCTTTCGTTCGGAGGGACAAGGTAAACCGAGCACCTAACCAACCATTCAATAATAATAATATTCATGAATTTTTGTTTGAATTGAGAAAATAAAAAAAATAATCACCTCCTTTAAATATCACATCTACTCTAAAGCATTCATTTGCTGTTCATATTTTCCGTCCTTGAATTCGAATGTATGTTTTGTCTAACAATTGATTAAATTAAGTACCGAACATTATCGAAAAGCAATTCTGAAAACATTATACTGAAATATTAACATTATAATAAGTGTCCTTCCATAGCCGTTTCAGTCTTCAAACTGCTTCCAACACTGCTTCTGCATACTTTTCAATAAAATCAATTTACCGTACGCCCTGGCCTTTTGCAGATTAACGAAAAATCGTCTAAAGTTTGAAGTTGTGACCCTTCTCTATACCGTTGCAAGCTTTTTTGTGGTTATTCAAAGTACCTCATTTTCGCATATTCAAATACACACCAGTGAAGAGAGTTCATGTCTTATTAGTAATTTTTAAATTTGTATTTTTGGGACCATGCACACACTTCCTAACATTGTTGCTTTGTAGTCGATGAGTTGTGCGGAAACGAGTGTAGTGAATAAGAATCCCTCGGGCCTAATTCTTAATATATATAATATTGTCATTATTATCCTGCTGAAAATAATATTATGATAGCCGTCGCCATTTCAGAGTGGCAAATATTTAACTCTATTAATTCTTGAATTTTATTTTAGGTTAGGCATATTCAAACTTCTTAATATTGGACAGTGTAACCACTATGTTGTCGATGGAAACGAGGCAAAAACAACATTACCACTATGCTATCGGGGTGAACGGCATTTTTCCATTATCATTTGTGTCCACACACAAAACTTCGTGTCTGTCTGCATCCATACCTAGATCGAGAAATTCGAACCATGCCTCAGCCCCTTGTGACTTATTTAATTCTTTACACTCATCAAAATATGTGCTTAATAAAATGCCTCAATCGCACGAGCTATGGCATCCTCTGTAAGCATCCAAGCAACCACATGTATAAATTATAGTCTCCCACACATAATGCTCTTTCATGTCCAAATAGATTCGCTTCCTCCACCATCAGGGCAGTGGGAACTCGTGTACCATGAGGGGTTGAATAGACCTAAAAAAAATCGGTTGGGATGGAAAAAAAATAGATAGAGATCTTTCTCAGATCAGGATAGGCTTGTATTTGCTGTCCTCGGGTTTAAGAAGCCTAGTTAGTTAGTTGGTTGTTTCCCCCCTGCAAGTAGTCCAATCAAGCCGGTTCAACGCCTTCTTTTGGGGCTCGGTGGGGCTCGCAGTGTTGCCAACCGCTTATTCGAAAAAATCACCAAGGTTTTTGGTCTAACCTAACCTAAAACAGCAAGGAGTTGGCAACTTTGCTTGAGAGTTCACAAACCGGAAGTGGGGCTCGGTGGGGCTCGCAGTGTTGCCAACTTCTTACTCGAAAAAATCACCAAGGTTTTTTTTGGTCTAACCTAACCTAAAGCAAGGAGCTGGCAATCTTGCTTGAGAGTTCTGCAACCGGAAGTGGGGCTCGCAGTGTTGCCAACACCTACTCGAAAAAAAAATCACCAAGGTTTTTCTTGGTCTAACCTAGCCTAAAGCAAGGAGCTGGCAATCTTGCTTGAGACTTGCGTTACAGTGCATAAAGCAAGGTTGCCAACCTACTGGTACTTTTGCCATAGTTTTTTACAAAAAAGAGAGAGAAGAGAGGGAGGGAAGAGTTAAACAACCGACGGCCTACCTACAGCTTTTCTTGTCTAACCTAACCTAAAGCAAGGGGCTGGCAACTTTGCTTGAGGCTTGCCTTACAGCGCATAAAGCAATTTTTGCCAACCTACATATACTAAACAAGGAAAGCGGGCACTGCCGTAAAAGAGAGAGAGGGATGGATGGATGGTAGTGCAGTATGTGTGTGCGTGTGTGTGTGTATAATATGTAGCATTATTAACTAGAGTATGTTGGCAACTTGCTTATAACTAAAAAAATAGAGATGCCAACGTTGCTGTAAGATAAAGAGAGAGACTAAGCTGGCAACAGTGGTGAGCGAATACGTATTATTTCCAAGTCCCGAGCGCCAATGTATATCATGATTTTTGCAAACCTCTCTCGGGGCAACGATGCGCCACACACACACGTACGTACTTCTTTTTATTTCTGTATTTTCATCTACTGAAGTGACTGAAGGGGCAAGCTGAAAATCTGTAGTCAACTCAACCATGTAAAAACTTTGGGTGGGTGACTGCGGGAAGCCATCAATCACAGCCTATCTACAATTTTCATCGACTGTTGGGGGTGACTGACAGGATAAGCTGAAAATCTGTGGTCAACTCAACTGTGTTGTGTGGAAACTTGGGCGGGTAACTATGGGAAACCATCAATCACACAACAGGAAGCTGTCAATCGCCTGGGGTGTGACTGCAGGAAGCTGTCCATCGAGTTGATGGTATCATTACTCGACAAAAATCAAGATTATTTGTTACTGCCGGAAACTGTGCAAATTCTCAGCTTTTGCGACGGCTATGTGATTGACAGCTTCCTGTAGTCGCACCCAGACTGTGCGATAAACTCAACGATATTTTTTTCCTGGATTGCACTAAAGGGCACACAAGATTCAAATCTACTGGGTGACTACAGGAAGCAATCACTCACACAGCTGTCATAAATTGTGCACGAAACAAGTTCTACTTGTTTCCGGTAGAATACAGCTGGGCGTCAACGATATTTTTTCTAGGAAAGGGCGTTCACGCATAGCTCGAACCAACCTTGAAAGTTTAGCTGCCGGCAGGTATAAGTTTCTATTAGAAACCTCGCGCACATCAGTTGCAGTCGAGCATTGCTACTAGATAGTCGTATAAAAGTGTTTGCTATATCAAGTGGAATATCAAGTGTAATAGAAACCGAATTAGTTTGGTCTGTCAGGTGAATACCATATCAGCATAAGTTATATACACACAAGTAGCTTGACCAGCTATAAAACTAAAATTTACGCAATTATACTACTGTTTCGTGTGTGTTAAATTGCTAGCAGCTTTTTGTAGGTAAGTTTTGTTTTTTTCTTATTATTTTTTACATGTGTGTGTGTTAATAATAATTGCAAGTGGTGTCAGTGAACAGAAAGTGTTGTCTTCATTAAACAACGAAATTATACTAAACAAAAAAATATGAGCATATATAACATGCGCTTAAAAAAACTATTCTTTATTGCGAATAACATAACTGTTAGTTATGATCATGTTAGTTTACTTATAGTGGATAGTATTGACGCGTGTACACTGGGTTGGATTTGATGTTTTAAGTCTATTTTATGTACAGTAAGGTTAATCGGGACTGAACCTACAGTTTCAAGAACCACTTGTACGGGTATCGAACCCTTGATTACAAGCCTACCGCTACGTTATCGCAAAGGTTAGTGGAAGTACTGATTGATTTGATGTTTTAAGTCTATTTTATGCACAGTAAAACTAATCGGGACTGGAGCCACAGTTTCAAGAACCACTTGTACGGGTATCGAACCCTTGATTACAAGACAACGACGTTATCGCTACGTTATCGCAGAGGTTAGTGGAAGTACTGATTGATTTGATATTTTAAGTCCACTTTATGCACAGTAAAACTAATCGGGCGTGGACCTACAGTTTCAAGAACCACTTGTACGGGTATCGAACCCTTGAATACAAGCCTACCGCTGCGCCATCGCAAAGGCTAGTGGAAGTACATAGTTATTCGAATCTTATTTATTTAAAATATTTAGTTTTTTTTTTTTTATGCACGCTTATTGATTTTAAACGTAAAATTAAATAAAATCCGGCAATTATATCCAATTATACTTATGGCTACAACGAGCATTGAGATTTTTTTTGCTACGTAAACAAAATGGTCGACATGCCAAATATGAACAGGCTATATAGATTTGAGAGATGGATAGGAAAAAATTAATTAAAATTTAATTTCATGATTACAACACGAACTTAATGATTGATTTAGTTTATTTTATTTTACGTTTTGTACCTCTTGGCTAATTTGCGAAGATTGGGGGTGAGTGATGAAATAGACATTCACAAACAACCAAGCCCGACCAGGATTCGAACCTGGGACCCTTGGCGTCGCAGCGCGATGTGCTAACCACTCGGTCACAGGGTCGGGCAAGTGTTGGTATATGCATAGACCAAAGTTACATGGTTCTAGACCCCATAGGAGTCGAGAAAATCAATGTCTTGGAAAACGTCTTAAGACAAATATCTTAATCTTTAAGAAAGTCGACTTCCGGTCTGTCAAGATGTTACTTCCGGTCTGTCAAGAAAATTTTCTTAAGACAATTATCTTAAGACGTTTTCTAAGACATTGATTTTCTCGGCTCCTAATTGAGCTAGGATGATGATTTTAGGTTTGTTGGATAGGATTCGACGAGAACTATTCGACTAGCAAATAAAATCGTTTCTACCCCCTCAAGTTTCGGAAATACAGACAATTTTTTATTTTTTTGAGAAACTTGATTTGCCGGCTTAGTTTTTACTCTAATTCGAAAATTTTAATAGCATTCGATACAAAATTAGAAGTACTCTACAACTTATTGGAGGGATGATGACTACTGCCTGCTGTTTTCGAGTTATTTTGGATTAAAATTTCAAGATGTAATTTCTAAGATGTTTTGTAATTCATCAACTATGGGTTGTAGGAAAACGATTCTTGCTCTATCTGCTATCGCTCGACGAATACTATAAACATAAATAATGCTTATGGTTTGATTTTTAAAATGGCGAGCGGAAAATAACCATGTTTTCTGAAATTATGATTTATACTTCATACGCCAAAAGGGCTGAGGGTTAGAAAAAAAAAAAGATTGTTTGGTAGAATTATGCACACATAATATTTTTGTGTTTTCTATACACAAGCTTAATTATTTTTTTTCAATTATTTACAGGATTTATTAAGAAGCAAGAAGTAGCATAAATAGCACACTCCCACCAAACCCAACACTATTGTGAATTATTGCACAGTATTTATTTTGTGGCACTCCACTATATATATATAATAACATACCCACAAATATTTTCAACAAAATGCGCTCCATGAAAAGTTGCCCTGTGTGCAAAATAAGCATATCAAGCAAACATTTTGCAAGACATTGTCGCACCTGCGTGCCAGGCAAGCATTTGGCTGCCACCGAACCATGTCCCAGGTGCGGTATACATATTACTATTGATAATTTGAAGAGGCATATAACATCATGCAAAATTGTCGTCGAAGCACCTGTTCCACAACCGTCGACCAGCTCGACCAAGAGGAAAGCGGAAGCCGACTCGCCACCATCCGCCAAACGCGTCAAGCCTGCGATGAAAGCAGACCGGTCTGCTTTCGGAGGAATATTAGAAGATTATGTCCTATTGTCGGACGGCTCTTGCGATGTTCGTAGCTTTTTAGAGGAGAAGCGAGCAGAGATAGTTTCTATTCTTAGTAATGCACTGGCTACGCACTCCTCCACTAAATTCTACGGTACGCTATGTTGCACATACAAGAAGCCGACCGATGAAAGATACACTTTCTTTCATGCAACGAAAGCAAAAACGCTGCATCTGGCGGATGGTGACAGCATTGGGGAAATTTACGACAAGTTTACCGAAGAGCTGCTTGTTAAACAGGAGGAGCACGAGGCCACAGGCTCGGGCGGTTCGCTGTGTGGAGAACCCCATAAATTGTGTGTTACTTTTAGTCAGTTTGCACCAATGTCCGGGTCTAGTTACGTCCCTCTACCACCAGATGTTGCAGCAAAGAAGGCTGTTCTGAATATTCAGAACAGGGATA
Source organism: Lepisma saccharinum (assembly GCF_977018435.1). Lineage (NCBI taxonomy): Eukaryota > Metazoa > Arthropoda > Insecta > Zygentoma > Lepismatidae > Lepisma > Lepisma saccharinum. The sequence continues at coordinate 1,930,799 of NW_028142898.1, forward strand.
ACAAGTGCTTCGTCTGGTCGGTGCTAGCAGCGTTGCACCCCGTCGACTGGAAAAACCATCCACACCGAGTTAACCACTACCTACCCTACGAGGCAGAGCTGGAAGTTGCCATGGCTGGGATCGACTACCCGGTAGAGGTCCCGGACATTCGAAAGTTCGAGGCTCGTACACACAACCCTCGGTTGGCCATCAACGTTTACGGTCTCACTGACGAAAATGCAGTGTACCCTATTCGCGTGAGCGACGTAGACGTTGATGGTGCGCAGGAAATCCATCTCCTACTTATCAAGAACGAGACCTATCACCACTACACGCTTATCCGTTCCCTCTCCCGGTTGGTGTCGAGCCAAACAAGCAAACACGAACACCACATAGAAGTTTGTCGCAGGTGCTTGTCAACTTTTGACAATCAAAAACAGCAGGACTACCAACATGTTCGAGGCTCCAACATCGCTGCAGAGAAGCTTGCCAGCCACAAGATCTACTGTAGTAACAACGAGCCTGGTGTGGCAGTCTTGCCCAAACCTGGCACTGTGGAGCGTTTCCACATGCACGGTGCCATGGTAGAACATCCCGCTATCATCATCGCGGATTTCGAAGCCTTCCTCAAACCCCTGTCCACTTGCGATCCCGATCCCGAAGTTTCCTCCACCACCCCTTACCAACTCCACGAGGCTTCGAGTTATGCCTACGTTGTGGTGCGACGAGACCAGCACATCGCCCCCGAGCCCTACGTGTACCGTGGTCCCGACGCAGCCAAACACTTCCTCGAGAGGATCGTTGTCGAGGCCAACGAGATAGGGAAGGTACTGTTGGCCCCCAAGTCTATGCTCCCACTGTCTCCCGACGATCAACGTAGACACGACGAGGCCATCGCTTGCCCTGTCTGCGTCAAGGAGTACACCGCCAACAACCGTAAAGTCCAACACCATGATCACTTTAACGGTAGGTATGTTGGTCCTTGGTGCAACAAATGCAACCTCATGGCTCGGGACCCGCGATTTATCCCTGTGTTTTTTCACAATGGCTCGGGATACGACTTCCACCACCTCGTCAAGCATCTTGGGTACGACGACATGCGAATCAACGTCCTGGCGCAGAACGAGGAGCGTTACATTAGCTTGAGTAAGTGGGTGCGAATCCCAGAATCACACTCTACCGTCGAGCTTCGCTTCCTCGACTCCCTGAGGTTCCTCCCGGCCAGCCTCGATGCTCTCGCAGGGAAGCTTAGCGACGAGCAAATGCTTATTACCTCCGGAAACTTTCCGAACTTGGACGCAGGTCTCTTCAAGCGTAAGGGGGTCTATCCCTACGAATACGTCATAGATCCTTCCAAGTTCGCGGAGACGACGCTACCTCCCCAGGCGAAGTTCTATAGCAAGCTGCGAGGCTCGGGCATCTCTGAGGATGACTATCACCACGCCCAGTCCATGTGGCGCGAGCTGGGCTGTCGAACTCTCGGGGACTACCACGACGCCTACCTCAGACTTGACGTGACGCTCCTCGCCGACGTGTTCCAGACGTTCCGTGCGACCGCAATGAAGATCTACAAGCTGGACCCCGCCTACTTCTACAGTCTCCCCGGACTGGCGTGGTCGGCCATGTTTCTGGTGACGAAGATCAAGCTGGAGCTTCTTTCGAACGTGGACATGATGCTGTTTGTGGAACGCGCCGTGCGGGGTGGAATGGTCCAGGTGTCGCAGCGACACTCGCGCGCCAACAATCACCACATGGTCACCGGCTACGACCCCTCACAACCGTCCAGCTACATCATGTACACGGATGTCAATAACCTCTACGGACACTCCATGATGCAGCCACTCCCTTCTAGAGGCTTCGAGTGGGCTGACCCTTCCAACTTCGACGTCGAAAGCTTCGACGATTCGGAACATGGGTTCTTCGCCGAGGTGGATCTTGAGTTCTCCGAGAAGCTGCAGGATTTGTTCTGCGATCTTCCCCCTGCACCCGAGTTCAAGTGTCCACCCGATTCCAACCAGAAGAAGCTCGTCATGGATTTCGAGCCCAAAGAGCGTTATGTCCTGCACTACCAGAATCTCCGGTGGTTGATGCAGCGAGGGGTCACGGTCTGCGCAGTTCACCGCATCCTCAAGTTCGAGCATTCTCCATGGTTGAAGCCATATATTGAAGTCAACACCAAACACCGCACCGCAGCCACGTCCGAGCTTGATAAGGATTTCTTCAAGCTTATGAACAATGCGGTGTTTGGCAAAACTATGGAGAATGTACGGAATCGCATGGACATAAAATTGGTAACGAGGAAAGCACAATGTCGCAGGCTCGTAGCGAACCCGTTATTCAAATCGAGGACCATTTATAACGAGCAGCTTGCTCTGGTGCATATGAGGAAGGGTGAGGTAAAACTCGACAAGCCAATTTATGTTGGTGCCTCAGTATTAGACCTGAGCAAGCTGCACATGTTCGAGACGTACTACGACATATTACGTCCACATTATAGCCACAACATCTCGCTTCTCTACACGGACACGGACAGCTTGGTGTACCACGTCCACTCAGCCGATGCATACGGGGATATAGTCACGGCACCAGCTTTGCTTAACCTCTTCGACACCTCGGGCTATCCCCAGCCGAACCAGTACGGCATCCTGCCCCGAAACAAAAAAGTGCCTGGCAAACTCAAAGACGAGAAGGACGGTGATGTAATTCTCGAGTTTGCAGGTCTTCGCGCCAAGGCCTATGCCATCAAAGCCGAGGGCAGCGTTACCAAGAAGGCCAAGGGTGTCGGCAGACAGGTGGTTCGGGAGCATCTCGCATTCGAGGACTTTGTTGATTGCCTCAAGACCAGGTCGTCGGTTCTAAGAGAAGAACAGCGCATCCAGAGCGTCGACCATGAGTTGACCACAAACAAAGTTAGAAAAATTGCGCTGGATCCCAACGACGACAAGAGGTGCGTTCTCGAGTGTGGTATTCACACATTGCCGTGGGGGCACTATCGCTTAGCAGAAAGCAAAACCTGCAACATATGTCCATCTTCAACAGACGATTCATAAAAACAAAACAAAACAAAAAAAAAACACTTTGACTGTCATTACAAAAAAAAACTATGACCGTATTCTTAAATAACCAGCATGCCTATGAATTTGTTCGGTTTCAAAAAACAGATCATTATGGAAACCATACCAGATCATGAAGTCTTACCTTCCGTGTTACCTAAACTCAACGGTCTGTTGATCATTCACCTCAACAGCATTTGGACGAAACTGAATGACGATGTGGGCAAGATGTTTTATGTTTTTAATAACAATTTACATTTCTACGAAATTCCGATCGACGGGAAACTTCAAATCACCGTGAATCCGGAAAACGCAGGCGAAATCAAAATTTCTACCGGCAAGAACATTTTTCGAATCAAGCACGACAAGATGCTTTCTAACATTACGTACGATGTGTCCGCAGGAGATTATCTTTACATGGAACTCCTCGGAGATTACGACAAACTTATTCCTCTCTTCGTAGAATTACGAATCGTCTATCCTATTATAAATAACCGTTAACCAAAAATGCCTAACGACATTTTCGGCAACACCAAGCGTGTGGACCACGCAGAAGAGATTCTCATGTTGGACATTCGAGTTAAGAAGTTGAGGAGCGATTTGATCGCTTTGCAGGAAACCTTAAACAAAAGTTTAGAGTCGGAAATCGCTACGCTCCAAACGCAATGTCTCGACCCCATTCTGAAAATCGATTCCGAACTGAAAACGCTCATAAAAAATTATGTCGACGTACCTTCTTACGACAACGTTCAAAATATACAGTTGAGCGTGGATTCGCTTCAAAATGATTTGGCCAAATTACAGCAATTTCAATCGAAAAATGAAGATTTGGAAAAACTGAAACTCGAAATCGAAGAACGAACTTCCGCAATAGAAAAGAATTTCTCCGAACTTCAAACTGTGGTGAACGATATAGACGCAGAACGCTTGCATGTCGTTGTTTCCAAATTACAAGAAGAATTCACCAGCACGTTGGAAGAAATTAAATCCAAGTTGCAGACTTTGGAAGATACAATGACGAACCTACCATCGTCGGACGAACTGCAGGTCATCGGTAAAAGCGTCGCGAACATAAAAATTCAATTGGAGGCCTATCAAGATTTCGAACACATTCAAACCACCATCGCCACGCTTCAGGCGTCCTTGGAATTGATCAACGAAGAAATTAAAAATATTCACGCTGAAGCGAGAGCGTTGACGAGCATTCAAGACACGTTAAGCACGGTTCAGCAGAAGATCGAATATTTAGAAAATTTAAACGTCGAAACGAATCTCGCTCATTTTCATCACGTACTCGACAACATACAGGGTGACTTGGAATCGTTACGGACGAGCGTGCCTTCGAGCGAAGATTTGGAAAAATTGAAAACGGCGGTGACGGCACTATCCGATTCGAACGACATCAAAAGTTCATTAAGCGATCTCGAGAGTAGGGTGGCCAATCTCCCCACCTCCAAAGAATTGCACGCTTTGAAAAGAAACATATCTCGAATGCTGAAACGACTAGAAACGGAAACGGCGAACGTGGAACAGATTCGAGACGAAATTAGTTCGCTGGTGTCGACGCTGCCCACTTCCCAGAGCGTCGCCGACCTTCACACGCAGTTTACAGAGATGCGAAGCATCGTGAACGATCTTACTGAGAAGAGCTCGAAATTGAATCAAGTTGAGAACCTTCAGAACATTGTCGTCAACATCAGAGATCAAGTTGGAGTGCTGGAATCAACGCAGGAATCAACGCTGACCTCTTTCGGCGCCAAGTTGCAAGAACTCAACGAAAGCTACAAGCAGTTGAACGTGGAAGTAAAAATCAAACCGTCATTTTCTACCGTAACGGATACCATAGTCGAGCATTTGTTGCCCGTACAAAACACGCTGGGTCAGCTTCACAGCAACCTCGTTAGCGTCGATACTAAATTCGCTAAACTGCATTCTCTGCAAGCCATCGAAATCAACAGCGTACCCAATCAACAGAGAATCTCCACGTTCGTCGAAGGTAACAAACTGTACATGTTGCATCCTTATCATCCATACTACAAGTTTCTCCTCGATGGCACGATTCAGATAAACGAATTTTCGTACTGGTCTCACGGTAGAAAAGCTAGCGTTCCCACCATGACTTTGATATCGAATCGTGGTGTCCAGAAAGCAGGAAACATTCCTCTGGCACGTTGGAACGAAACGCGCAACATATATGAAATACACGAAGACGAAGATCTCACCGTTTTCGACGTGAGTGCCGGCGATAAGCTGATCATTCAAAACACGAGCGAAGTGCCACCCTCTTTGAATCCCATCACGCTTGTGCTTCTCTTGAAACGTAATCTCTAAGAAAATGTCTAGGCAAGCCATCGTCGAAGAATTGCATAAACCTGCACGCCGTAACTACGAACGTTTGGCTGTGGTAACCAAGGGCATCGACGACCTCTGGCAAAGTGACCTCGTGGAGATGAGTAGCGGCAATTTGAAAAACGTGCATAAATTGAACAAGGGCAACAAGTACCTCCTCACCGTCATAGACACGTTTTCGAAATTCGCATGGGCTCTACCTTTGAAGGCAAAAACGGGAACGTGCGTCACGGAAGCATTCAAATTAATTTTTCGCGAAAGCGGCGGCAGACGACCACGGTTTCTGCAAACGGACAACGGTAAAGAATTTTACAACGCCGTATTCCAAAAGTTTATTCAAAAACACAAGATTCGACATTATTCGAGCTTCAGTCACATCAAAGCCAGCATCGTGGAAAGATTCAATCGAACCTTGAAAACACACATGTGGAAACGATTCACGCTTCGGGGAAATTACAAATGGGTCGACATCCTGCCGGAACTCGTCGACACCTATAATCACACACGGCACAGAACGATAGGGATGAAGCCAGCCGACGTTACCAAGTCCGACGAGCAGCGTTTAATTTCTACCGTTTACTGTCCAAAGTACACACCCACGACAAAAAAGCTAAATACAAAATTGGAGACCAGGTGAGGATCAGCAAATTCAAACGCACCTTCGAGAAGGGATTCACAAAAAATTGGAGCACGGAACTCTTTACGGTGCTTCGAGTTTTACCCGGAAACCGACACACGTATATAATAAAAGATAGTAGCGGCGAGATTTTGAAAGGAAGATTTTACGAAGAGGAACTCTCTAAAACGAAACACCCCGACACGTACCTCATCGAGAAAGTATTGCGTAGGAAAGGTGACAAACTGTTTGTCAAATGGCTGGGACTTCCAGAAAAGAGTTGGATCGACGCGAACGAAGTGATCTTGTGAGTACGTGGAACGTGGTGAAGCGTCTACCGGATCCGGAAAGTCAAACGAAGAAAAAGAACGGCAAGTTGCTTCCCGACAGCATCCGCTGTCTGATCGTAGGTCCTTCGGGGTGTGGGAAAACGACACTGCTCGTGGACAATTTTCTCCTCGCACCGAATTGGTTAGATTGGAAGAACAGGCACCTGTACGTGTTCTCGAAAAGTTTGGAGCAATCCAAATACCAGCAACTGATGAAACTGTACGATGGTCTGGACATTGCAACGTTCGCCTCGGAAATAAAACCACTCGACGATTGTCGTGAAAATTCAGTTGTTGTGTTCGACGACGCCATCCTGGAAAATCAAAATGAAATTCGCAACTTTTTCACGCAAGGTCGTCACAAAGGAATGGATTGTTTTTACCTAGCTCAAACGTTTTCCAAAATTCCAAAACAGTTAGTGCGCGACAACGCCAATTTCATATGTTTGTTTCGTCAAGATCACACCAACCTCAAGCACGCGTACGATGACTACGTAGGCGGAGACATGAACTACAATCAATTTTCGGAAGGCTGCTCTACTTGCTGGAACGGTGACGATTTCGGATTCGCGACGATCGACATGACGAGGAAACCCAACGACGGAAAATACAGAAACAAAATCAACGACTTTCTAAACGTTGCAACGTTGTGAGAAACGACGTATATAAATAACGTTATGACGAAACGAAAAATCGAAGACGAAAATCTCAAGCTTCGCGATTACCTCGCGAAACGCTTCAAAGGTTGGAAATCCGAGAATCGTGGATTCTACGAAGAGAAGAAACGTCAGGATCAACCCGTGATCGATGCCATCAGCGGTCTAGGTAAAGAAATTAAAAGTGTCACGGAACAAAATAAAAATTTGATTAATGAACTCGTACCGCTCGCAGCTAAAAGTTACGCCGTACCCACGCCCATTTCGAGCATTCCTTCGACGCCATTCGAACTGAAGGATGCACCGGCACGACGTCGAGCCATTGGTAGCACGTCGTCGTCTTCGGATAAAATCGAGTTGGGACCTTTGGCACGAGACTACCTGAGCACGGGGAAATTCGACAAGGATGAAGTGTTCGGATTGTATCCCAGCATGGAAACCAGCGAAGGCGGCGGTGTGGTGTGGAAGATTGGGAAATCGAAGGTGACCTTCGAAGGCAACGACATTAAAGTCAATTTAGGCGACAAGGATAGTTGGAACAGGTATCCGGGTACGGTTGGACTGTGGGAACTCGTCGCCAAAAAGCAGCCGAAAGATTACACCGACGAAGATTACCAGAGTTACAAGGAAATTCTGATCATGACGGATGCCTTGTACCAGAACAACGACGCCTCGCAGAATAGGGTGAAATCGAGCAGCGGCGAGAAGTACAGGAATCTCATCAAACCGATTTGGAACCAGGTCAAAACAGGCAGCGGCGTCAAACGCTACAACACGCTACCCAAAGAATTCGTTTGGGTGGACGACGTTAGGAAACTCGTGGACTGATTGTTGGTGATAGCCGGCGAAGAGAATGCAGGCAACCGTAATTTCTACAACGAGAAGGTTGGCATCGTGGACATGATCAGCACGAAACTTTCCAACTTCATCGTGAACGACGACAAGGGTATAGGTTACCTGATCAAAATCATCAACACGCTGCCTCCGAAATTTTGGAACGTGGCCGAAGGAAAGGGACTCGTGAACGACATCATCAACAAGTTACCTTTTGAGATGCATCTACCTGGCTACCAGTACTGCGGACCGGGTACCAAACTCGAGAAAAGATTGGAGAGAGGAGACAAGGGTGTGAATCCGTTGGATGCCGCATGCAAAGATCACGACATCGCCTACAACACCACGCAGACGGATCTGGACGCACGTCACGAAGCAGACAGAAAGTTAGAGCACGCAGCTTTCGAAAGATTCGTGAGTAGAGACGCATCGTTGGGTGAACGGGTCGCCGCACTAGGTACCACCATCGCCATGAACACGAAACAAAAATTGGGGTGGGGTATATAAATAACATACAGTAAAAAAAACAACATGGATTACATAACTAATTTGCCACCCGAGCTACTATCTAAAATCTTCAAAAAGGTAGTTAACGGAGATGTTAATAAACTTGTAAACATAGCAAGAACAATGCCGGAATTTCGCATCCCTTGTGAAATGGTTCTCAAGAACCTTCTTCGGGAGATCAGCGGCCTGAGGTGCGGTGATCTCAACATTCTGCTTTCGGCTGCAGGGGAAAAATTGGAGGAGAGGTCGGACGAACTGTACGAGGCGATGCAATGAAGAAGACAGTATACTGATGATTGGTACAAGTCTATGCAGGAGAAGGAAGATATCACTACGCACATCCTCGCGTTTTCCGAAGCACGAACTTTCTTCCTCTGTTAAAAAAATAATAATATATATACGTATCAAAAAAAAACTTGATATATAAATAACACACATCATAAAAAATAATCTTCGGTATATATAAAAAACACACGTCGTGAAAAACAATTAAATTTCTCTCTAACACTTTGAAATTTTTTTGATATGACGACCGAGAAAATAAGTGATCTCCAAGCATTAAAACAAATGCTAAATTTGTCAGTCGAGTATGTAAAAATTCAGGAATTGGAAGTCGACAAACCTTACACGATAACTTCCGGTTCAATCGTTTCTACCCAGTATGGTCCCAAGGTACGCCTGTTGCTCAACGCACAATACAGTCTATTTTTACCAGATCGATACGCTAGCATGTTATGCGACGAGAAGCTATCTATTTTAATCGAGAACAAAACTCGAATCGTGTACAAGGGGACAAAAGAACTTCTTGGCAAGAAAACGAAGCACGTAATAGAATTTGTGTAACGACTGCGAGGCCTTGAAAATATATAAATAACATACCGTAAAAAACTACACAAGAAAAAATCTCAGAATATATATATAAATAACATACCGTGAAAATAACACATAGAGCATCAACATGAAGCCCAAGGGTGTCGTGTACCAGATACCATACTCCAATCTTAAAAATCTAGGTGCTCTCGATGGGTTACTCACCAAGAAACAACGCGAGAAGAAACGTTCTTGCTTGTCGAAAGGACACGGAATGAAATTACTTCTCAGCACACCTCAATTGAGACGCTTGCAACGTTCGCGGAAACAGCAAAAGGTCGGAGGTTTCATATTCAGCATCCCGGCCATCCTGGCAGCATTGGGGGCCGTTGGAAGTTTGGCCGGCGGAAGTGCCGCCATCGCGAAAACCGTCATCGACTCGAAGAAGAACAAGGCCGAGTTGGAAGAACAGAAACGTCACAACCTGGCCATGGAGAAGAAGGGGAAAGGTATAACCAAAAAACAAAAAAGCAACCTCGATGCTTTGAAGAAATATAAAAAAAAGAAGAAGCCCTGTCCAACTTCGATATTGAATCTTTGATCGGACCGTTACAAATCAAACACTTCAGGGGTGTTTTCATGTCCGACTCGTTACCTTCAAGCGTCAAAAGAAGAGAATGCGGAGTAGTCAACCTGGACAGTTACAATAATCCTGGTACACATTGGATATGCTACCTCAAAATTGACGATAACAATGCATTTGTTTTCGATTCGTTCGGTGGCACACCACCTGCCAGGTTGGTGAAGTATCTCAGTGTTGCCAACCTCTACTACAATGACAAACGCATCCAGGGTTTCACCGATGTTAACTGCGGCCACCTATGCCTTTCCGTTCTCGCATACATGTCTAAAATAAATAACCCCTCAGTGGAACATTTTCAGAAAGCATTGTGGAATCTGAAACACGATGGGCGTGTTCCATCTCACGAGCGAATCTTCGATCTTGAAACTCACGCTGCACGACGACATCGTCTATCCTAAATCCGTGGCTCTGCATGCATTCTACAGCATGTACCTCATACCCAATGTTACGCAGCACAACAACAAAATTAGCATCGGAAGCGAACACATCGTCGTCACGCCAGGACAATACAATCTTTCCACTTTGCAAGCTCAGTTACCCAAAGGCACATACCTTTCTCAAAATTCGGTCACGCACAGAGTGGAAATCCTATCCGCGACGGAGACCGTAGACCTAGGCACCATGGGAGAACTTTTAGGTTTCGAGAACGACACCAAACTCGAAGCTGGCATCAAGCACGTGGCAACCAACATTCCTAAATTCTTGGCCATAGAGACTCTGAACGTACACTGCAACGTGGCGGAAGGTATGATCACGAAATCCTCGGACGGATTGTTAGGAAGTCACAAGCAGACGGGAATCATAGCCACTTTCAAACCAAGTTCCGAATTTATGGAACCGATCATCTACACGCCCTCTTCGCCGATCTATTTTCCAGTATGTCGCAACCGCATAGACGACATAGAGTTGGTGGTGACGAACGAGAAAGGAGACGTGGTGGATTTCGCAGGTGCAACAACTACTGCCATCGTGGAGATCAACATATAATAAATAACCATACATGTAAAATGGAGCAAATCGAAAGTTACGAATTGCAATCTTTCCCTCCCAACCGTCGCACGTTCGCCAATCTCAACGAGGCGAACAGGGAGATCGAATACGACGTGGACGTAGGGGATGGGTTCGTTCATCCTCACAGAGCAGACCTCTACCTTCAATTCGACGTGGTGAAGAAGGAAAGCGGAGATGCGTTTCCCGCAGCAGCAAACTTGATACTCGTGGACAACTTCGTGCCTCACCTGTTCTCGCAGGTGGAGGTGAGGAAACACAACACCGTCATCGACAGAATAGATTATCCAGGCATCACGTCGACGGCAGTGGGAACGTTGAAATTATCCAAAACGGACGCAGCGTACTACCAGGCCGGGGGATTCGAAGCCGGGACGAAAATATCGACGAAAAGTCACACGGTGCTCTTTCCCATGCGTCTGCTGCCTGGTTTCTTCTCAGACTACAAGGAGATCATGTGGAAGGGAGGACTGCGCGTTACGTTTCGAAGAGCGGCCAACGACAACGACGCACTGATGCGATACGCTACTTTGGGTCCGGACGGCACCACGCCGATAGCCAACACTTTACCCGAAGCAGCGAAATGCTTCATCCGGAGCATGGAATTGAGAATGCCGGTGGTGGAATACGAAACAAACTACGCCCTCAAGTACAAAGCGGAGATCTTGAAAAGTCCGCAGGTGGCGATTCACTTTCACAGTTACCAGTGCCTACAGAAGGTGGCATCGGGAAGTCACATGGAATTCGACGTGACGACGCAGTTCAACAACATACAGTTCGACATGCCAGATTTCGTCGTAGTGCTCTTTCAGACCGGGCGCGATAACAATCAGGAGAAAGATTCCAGCAAGTTCGACGACTGCAAGATCAAGAACGTTTATCTGAAGAATGGACGCAACGAAGTGTTCCCGCGCGAGAATTACAACCTCGACGTGACCAAAGACGATTACCTCAAACTTTACGAAGCTTACACAGCTTACAAACGCGTGACCGAGGGAAGCGTGGACATGTACTACACGCCCAGCGAATTCAAAGCACGGAGGCCGATGTTCGTCATCAATACATCTAAGAGGAAGAAGGTTGTGGTCAACGATCGAACCAACATCAAGGTCGTCTGCGAGTTCCACGACGCCTTGCCCGAGGATACCCTATGCAGTGTCATCCTGATTGCAGAGAAGTCCTTCGCCTACGACGTGAAGAACGAGAGGGTCACAGAGCAGTTTTAACAAGTTTTTTTAACATCTATTTTCTTGCACAATAAGAAATTTTCTGCACTAGCACAATCAGTTACAATAGCACAATACGAATTTCACTAGTTCAGATCACTTACAAATATTAATTTCATTAGTTATCAGTCACAATATCTTTTTTGCACTATAGCACGAGACAATCAGAAAATTTGCACAAAAAAAATTTGTTGTTGTTGTTACACGTGAAAATTAACAATAAATTTTTTTTTATCGTTTCAGATGCTGTCGAAACATCAAAAACACATACACACACTAAAAAAAAGCATGCAACTTTATTTGTAACACACACGCATACATTCTCCATCTTCATCAAGAAAATATTATAATAAACATAATCATTTTTTATCTATATCTCACAATAAAACTCTATATCCAAAAATATCACAACATCAAATAACACTAGAGTCGTTAGTACACGTTGCATGCGTTACGGAGGTCCTCTGTAGGGTTTCATGGAAGTTTGGGGGAAAAAAAAAACACGTGAAACCCTACAGAGGTGCGGTAATCTATAACCGCAGCCATTAGAAAACTTTTACATTTTTGGTTGGGCACCACGCACCCTGGCGAGGTTATAGGGGCCAGGCATCCTAAAAAACAACAATTATTATTTTGTTTGTTTGTGTTACAATACATACGTGCGCGCGTGCGCGTGTGTGCGTGTGCGTGTGTGTGTGCGTGTGTGTGTGTGTGCGTGTATGTGGCACATCACCCCTCCCCGAGAGAGAGAGGTTTACAAAGGTTGCGATATACGGAGTTGGAAAATTACGATATGGCGCATTCGCTCGTTATTGTTGTCAGCCATAAATCTCTCTCTCTCTCTTCATCTTACACCAACGTTGGCATCTCTATTTTTTTTTTTAGTTGTAAGTAAATTGCCAACACACTCTAGTTAATAATGCTACATATTATACGCGCACACGCACACACATACTATATTACCATCCACCCATCCATCTCTCTCTTTTACGGCAGTACATATTTGTTGTCGGCTCTCCTTGTTTAGTGTGTGTAGGTTGGCAACATTGCTTTATGCGCTGTAAGGCAAGCCTCAAGCAAAGTTGTCAGCTCCTTGCTTTAGGCTAGGTTAGACCAAAAAAAAATCTTGGTGATTTTTTTTTCGAGTGAGGAGTTGGCAACGCTGATTTTTACTTGAGGGCGATCAACCGGGTTGATTGCACAAGCAAAATTGCCAGCCCCTTGCTTTAGGTTAGGTTAGACAAGAAAAGCTGTAGGTAGGCCGTCGGTTGTTTAACTCTTCCCTCCCTCTCTTCTCTCTCTTTTTTGTAAAAAACTATGGCAAAAATACCAGTAGGTTGGCAACCTTGCTTTATGCACTGTAACGCAAGTCTCAAGCAAGATTGCCAGCTCCTTGCTTTAGGCTAGGTTAGACCAAGAAAAACCTTGGTGATTTTTTTTTCGAGTAGGTGTTGGCAACACTGCGAGCCCCACTTCCGGTTGCAGAACTCTCAAGCAAGATTGCCAGTTCCTTGCTTTAGGTTAGGTTAGACCAAAAAAAACCTTGGTGATTTTTTCGAGTAAGAAGTTGGCAACACTGCGAGCCCCACCGAGCCCCACTTCCGGTTTGTGAACTCTCAAGCAAAGTTGCCAACTCCTTGCTGTTTTAGGTTAGGTTAGACCAAAAACCTTGGTGATTTTTTCGAATAAGCGGTTGGCAACACTGCGAGCCCCACCGAGCCCCAAAAGAAGGCGTTGAACCGGCTTGATTGGACTACTCCTGCACCATTTCAATTTTTGAATAATCACTTGTTAGTTATGAACGCACCGTTGACATCTTGTCTGATTATTTATGTGTTTGGGTTGAGGCTCCGTATTTGCTCGCAACATTTATTTTCTTCTTTTTCTTGTTATATGATTTTTACATTAGAAACGACAGATTTCCATTAACAGTATTTCATGTTATGGAAACATTTAAGTCTATACGCCATCGGGGGTGGGATTGCAACCTACGTCATCCGACAAAAATCAGGATCGGTATTGTAACATTTAATTGCTCAGGTCATTTTTAAATATGTACAGCTATAGGTAAACATTGTAACTTGAGCCCTCAGAGTCGTAGACCGGCATCGAAATAAGAATTATCCGTTATGGTCTCCCTCCCTTCTTTGCATGCATGTTGCGCTGACATGTAAATAAGCGCTATGCTTTAATAAAGAACAACCATTGTACAACTGTATAGGTCCTCGTCCATCTCATGCCAGGGACTGGGTATATCTTGTGCACAGTTTATAGTGGCATCATATTCCTTCACCAGATATCAAACTCGAGAGACTTGCAAGACAGCTCAGGTTATAACTTACTACGAGGTCTGTTTTTTTAAAAAAGTAATAATCGTCAGTCCATATGACAATGCTTGCTGTTTAACTAACAGTATTCGAATCTCTGAGGGGCCGGGGCATTCCACATTTACCTTTGCTAGAAAGCGCAGTGCAATAAATGTTCTTTTTAAGTTATGCAATAATTTTGACATTATATTCATGTCTATTCCCCAAGACTAGATTTATATACACAACCAACTCGCTCTTGCAATATATTATTATCTGATGCGACATTGTGAAAGATTCTCGTATGTTCGCGAAACAGGAAATACACGTCATAGCTTCCGTGAATCGAAAGCAAGGTTACTGGGGCACGCAAAATACCGTAAGAAGAATTATATATTCCAAATGCAGGCATCATCATTTTTTCTCTTGCACAAATAGAATAATCGGGCTGAATTTCCAGTCTAAAACCACCATGTTCTGGCAGCAAGTATCAAAAACCTGTGGTAATTTTATTATATGATAGGAGGTGAGTGAAATGGTTGTTGCAAGTTACCTTTTAAACCCAGTACGTGTGTAGGAAAAACTGCGTATAAGCTGTATCACACTCTCTCTGTCTGTGTGTCAGGTGGTTGTGTCGTTCGCTAGTTGTATGTCACAGCTTAACCCGTACTAGGTAATATTTTTACATGAGGTAAGTTGGCATACTCTGGTAGGGTATATGTTTCAAGCCTCTAGCTGTAGAGCCTATTTGCAAAAAAATAAGTTTGGTAACACTACTCGTCGAAAGCAGCTCAAACAGTGTTGCTAGCTGTAGGTTAATTTTCCCCGTTATACAATTGCAAGAGGTGAGTTGCTTATAGCCTATCTGGAAGGCTTGGTGTGTGTGTGTCCATGGCTTATGTCGTAGGTTAATAAAATTTGCAATAGATCTTGTGTGTGTTGGCAACCGTTAGCCCTTACATGTGATATAGCAGCCTTACTTATTGTAAGACATAGTGTGTATGTATGAGTGGGGGAGGTTAGTTTAGTTCACGATAGATCGACCTGTCACGCTATGACCAATTTCTGCTTTTGAGTCACCTGTAAGGCTATAGATCACACTTTAAATTTGCTCACTCTCTCTGTGTCTGTGTGTCAGGTGGTCGTGTCGATCGCTAGTTGTATGTCACAGATTAACCTAGGTAATATTAACTGTACTTCAAAAAATAAAATTGTGTGTATCTCATGTCGAACTAGAAAAAAAAGCATGCAACTTTATTTGTAACACACACATACATTCTCCATCTTCATCAAAAAAATATTATAATAAACATAATTATTTTTATCTATCTCACAATAAAACTCTATATCCAAAAATATCACAACATCAAATAACACTAGAGTCGATAGTACACGTTGCATGCATTACGGAGGTCCTCTGTAGGGTTTCATGGAAGTTTGGGGGAAAAAAAAAACACGTGAAACTCTACAGAGGTGCGGTAATCTATAACCGCAGCCATTAGAAAACTTTTACATTTTTGGTTGGGCACCACGCACCCTGGCGAGGTTATAGGGGCCAGGCATCCTAAAAAACAACAATTATTATTATTTTGTTTGTTTGTTTGTGTTACAATACATAAGCGCGCGCGCGTGCGCGTGCGTGTGTGTGCGTGTGTGTGTGTGCGCGGCACGTCGTTTCCCCGAGAGAGAGAGAGAGGTTTACAAAGGTTGTGATATACGGAGTTGGAAAATTACGATATGGTGCATTCGCTCATTACTCTTGCCAGCCATAAATCTCTCTCTCTCTCTTCATCTTACACTAACGTTGGCATTTCTATTTTTTTTTAGTTGTAAGTAAATTGCCAACACACTCTAGTTAATAATGCTACATATTATACGCACACACGCACACGCATACTATATTACCATCCATCCATCCATCCATCTCCCTCTCTTTTACGGCAGTATATATGTTTGTTGCCTAACCTAACCTAACCTAACCTAACCTAACCTAACCTATCTTCTTGTTTAGTATATGTAGGTTGGCAAATTGCTTTATGCACTGTAACGCAAGCCTCAAGCAAAGTTGCCAGCTTCTTGCTTTAGGTTAGGTTAGACAAAAAAATCTGTAGGTGGGCTGTCGGTTGTTTAACTCTCCCCTCTCTCTCTCTTTTTTTTGTAAAAAGCCATGGCAAAAATACCAGTAGGTTGGCAAATTGCTTTATGCACTGTAAGGCAAGCCTCAAGCAAGGTTGCCAGCTCCTTGCTTTAGGTTAGGTTAGGTTAGGTTAGGTTAGAGTAGGTTAGGTTAGGTTAGAGTAGGTTAGGTTAGGTTAGGTTAGGTTAGAGTAGGTTAGGTTAGGTTAGGTTAGATTAGGTTAGGTTAGGTTAGGGTGGGTGTTGGCAGCTGTCGGTTGTTTAACTCTTCCCTCTCTCTCTCTCCAAGCCTCAAGCAAGGTTGCCAGCTTCTTGCTTTATGCACTGTAAAACAAGCCTCAAGCAAGATTGTTGGTTTTTTATTTTAGGCTAGGTTAGGTTAGGTTAGGTTAGGTTAGGTTAGAGTAGGTTAGGTTAGAGTAGGTTAGGTTAGGTTAGAGTAGGTTAGGTTAGGTTAGGTTAGGTTAGGTTAGGTTAGGTTAGAGTAGGTTAGGTTAGGTTAGAGTAGGTTAGGTTAGGTTAGGTTAGGTTAGGTTAGAGTAGGTTAGGTTAGGTTAGGTTAGGTTAGGGTGGGTGTTGGCAGCTGTCGGTTGTTTAACTCTTCCCTCTCTCTCTCTCCAAGCCTCAAGCAAGGTTGCCAGCTTCTTGCTTTATGCACTGTAAAACAAGCCTCAAGCAAGATTGTTGGTTTTTAATTTTAGGCTAGGTTAGACCCAAAAAAACCTTGGTGATTTTTTCGAGTAAAATATTAGCAACACTGCGAGAAAATAGAGCTCATGCCTTACAAAAACAATCTATTAAGGCGAGCCTCAAGCAAGATTGCCAGCTCCTTGCTTTAGGCCACGTTAGACCCAAAAAAAAACCTTGGTGATTTTTTCGAGTAAGCAGCTGGCAACACTGCCAGAAAATGGAGCTCATGCCTTACGAGAGAAATCCATTAAGGCGAGCTCCACCGAGCTCCATTTTCGGGCGTTGAATTCTCCATTTGGGTCTACTAATATGAATATTTTATTTTGCACAAATATCTATAAACATTATCAATTACAATTGTGTGCACCATAAATATATTTCTGTAAACCGAAACGGTAAAATTACATTAAGCTTCCCCGATGGCGTAGTGGTAACGTCATCGGCTTGTAATCAAGGGTCCCGATTCGATAACACGGTGGAGGTAAATAAAGGTTCGGATCCCACTTTAAACTGTACGCAAGTGGATTTAAAATACACTTTATTTAAATTACATCAATTATAGTTAAGTTTTTTAATAGTCGATACTACTTTTAAAAAGTTATTGTTAATTTTTACGGTAAATGGATATCAGCCGAAATTGACGACTTGTAGCCACCTTGGTGGCCTAGGGAGTACAGAGGTTTATTCATAATTTCGTTACTGAACATTTCCGGTTCGAGTCCTGGTTTTTGGCATAGGAGTTGCTGTGTGCGAGTCCCTTGGTCACATTAATCTAATCAGCATTCATCCTTATCTTCGTTATTGACTTAAGAGTCAGAAAAGCAATATATATATTTTTTTCTATTCAAGTTCAAGGTAGTTTCTCACCGTGGCCGTGCGGTTTAAGACGTCATGCCTTGGTCACCGGCTACGGGACGCGTGCAGATTCCAGTCTCCTTGGGGAAGCGTTATAACCTGAGGCTTGGTTTTTTTTATTGGACCGGTGGCCACCCACCATCATAAAAAAGTTGTGAGCTACGAATGAGTAGCATAACACGGTCATGGAAACCTACAATAACGACTGGGGGGTTCGTCGTGCTGACCGCACGTCAGTCCATAACTGGTTGGATCTACATCTACAAGTGGGAGTCAGACTGGCGGACGGCTCTCGAAGGGCTGTGGCGCCACGGTATGATTTGGTGATCGTCTGGAGAACTATGAGAGAAAGCCACAAAGGAGACCTCAGCCCAAAACAGTGCAAGGAACTTGATCGCTCGAAGCCCCGATGTTGACGTCCGAGTTTGCATTTCAATTAGGTTATTACTTCTACTTTAGATCAGTCGCAACGCTGGGGTATAATTGATTGATTTGGTTTGTTTTATTTCGCTTTTCGGCCACTTTTGGCTAATCGTAAATATGAAGATGAGTGATGGTATGATTAAATTAAAATTGATGCATGGACACTCACAAAGGACGGCCATGTCGGGATTCGAACCCGGAACCTTCGGCAATGCGCAAGATGGAGATGAATGGTGATGAAATGGCTGAAGTGGCACTGACAAATATATATTAAGAGAATAAAACAACCTCCAAAGAGGGTTGGCCGTGGGTCTAGGCGTCAGAGCCTATCTAGCCTGCAAGAATGCTGCGCAGAACGTACTACGAGTTGAGCTGAGATGAGTTTTGGTTTTAAGTCCACTTTATGCACATAAAGGTCAATCGGGACTGGACCTACAGTTTATAGTGTACCCGATGGAGGCACAATTGATGCAGATCCCACTATAAACTGTAGGTCCAGTCCCGATTGACCTTTATGTGCATAAAGTGGACTTAAAACCAAAACTCATCTCAGCTCAACTCGTAGTACGTTCTGCGCAGCATTCTTGCAGGCTAGATAGGCTCTGACGCCTAGACCCACGGCCAACCCTCTTTGGAGGTTGTTTTATTCTCTTAATATATATTTGTCAGTGCCACTTCAGCCATTTCATCACCATTCATCTCCATCTTGCGCATTGCCGAAGGTTCCGGGTTCGAATCCCGACATGGCCGTCCTTTGTGAGTGTCCATGCATCAATTTTAATTTAATCATACCATCACTCATCTTCATATTTACGATTAGCCAAAAGTGGCCGAAAAGCGAAATAAAACAAACCAAATCAATCAATTATACCCCAGCGTTGCGACTGATCTAAAGTAGAAGTAATAACCTAATTGAAATGCAAACTCGGACGTCAACATCGGGGCTTCGAGCGATCAAGTTCCTTGCACTGTTTTGGGCTGAGGTCTCCTTTGTGGCTTTCTCTCATAGTTCTCCAGACGATCACCAAATCATACCGTGGCGCCACAGCCCTTCGAGAGCCGTCCGCCAGTCTGACTCCCACTTGTAGATGTAGATCCAACCAGTTATGGACTGACGTGCGGTCAGCACGACGAACCCCCCAGTCGTTATTGTAGGTTTCCATGACCGTGTTATGCTACTCATTCGTAGCTCACAACTTTTTTATGATGGTGGGTGGCCACCGGTCCAATAAAAAAAACCAAGCCTCAGGTTATAACGCTTCCCCAAGGAGACTGGAATCTGCACGCGTCCCGTAGCCGGTGACCAAGGCATGACGTCTTAAACCGCACGGCCACGGTGAGAAACTACCTTGAACTTGAATAGAAAAAAATATATATATTGCTTTTCTGACTCTTAAGTCAATAACGAAGATAAGGATGAATGCTGATTAGATTAACCCATTAGTGCCCAGAATATTTTTTTTTTCAGATATATCTTTTATACTTGAATATAAGCCTATTGAGGGTCAGATATTATGCTTAACTTCAGTTTCGATGTGATATCTTTACTTGTTAAAGAGTGGAGGGGGGCCCACAAATGTGGGCACTGGGCACTAATGGGTGGGGTGTTTACTTGCGCACAAATGTGGGCAGTGGGCACTAATGGATCTCCAGATATTTATTATGATAGAGCAATTATAATAAGTCACTGTTCTACAAGAGCTTTAAAGTAATTTATAATGCAAAGGTTCTAAATTTATGAAATTTCAGTTGGTCTGTTCAACATTTTATGCACTGAAGTATACTAGAAATTACAGAATATCTCCTTGTATATATAATGGTAGATTTTTTCCTTAGTAAATTACTCCCAAAATATTTCGTCTACATGAGCTTCAAATAAATTTATAAAATTTGAAGCAAATTTGTGGATTTAGAAAAGTATCTCTTCGATTTTTCAAAAGTTTATTTGTGACTGTGAAACTGTTCAAAACATTTGATGTGACATCCCACGTTGCACTTTCTGCACTTTTTCCAAGTATTCTTCTTGCACTCTCCACATCGTATTTGTGTTTTGTTGGTTTCTAAGATGTGAAGATTACCATCTAGTCGAATATTATCAACTCGTTTTTTCCCAGTTGTGGATACTCGTGACTGCCTTGGACGCTCTTGTGTGTACCTAGACAAATAATTCTGAACTACAAAGCGGATGAATGCGAGACGATCTAGACCCTGCTGATGTCCAATGGGTTTTAATCTGTACAGCTGCCAAACATTATTCATTGTAACATTTAAAAAATAAGCAATGAATTCCCAGTACCATTTTCGGTTTCGAATTGTGATGCCGTAAGAAGATATGTTCTGATCCATTTGGTCTATTCCACCCATGTAAGTGTTGTACCTCGCAATGCAAGCTGGCTGATCTATAAAAATATGCTTATTTTCTGCTCGACACCATCTTTTAATTTTCCCCAATGGATGCACACCACAGTTCGTCGATGCTACAGTTACAACGTTGTTGTCATTGTATTGCACCAAAGTTATTGCAGATTTTGTGCCCGTGACCTGGTTATACAAACAACGGATTTCCTTCTTGAACACTTTGGAATTAATGAGAGGCGCCTTTTCAACTCGATTTACTCGGATTGTACCAACTGCATCATGCCCTTTTTGAAGTAAGGAGTCAAACAATCGGAGGGACGCTAAGAAATTGTTCGTGTACAGGCAATATGTAGTTTCAGGTGGCATTTTGTTGACCAGTTTCGTAACAACAGAACCACCTACTCCAAGTTCAGGAATAGTATTACTTGTTGAGGCACCCTGGTATGGTTCCACCTCGAAGCTGATTACCAGATAAATGTGTGATATCAAAATCTTCTTCAGAAGCGCTATCCTCATCGCTGGCCAATGCATTTTCAGGTGGTTGAATATACACATCCGCATGAAGTACGTCATCCTCTTCAAGAAGAGCTGCGATTTCTTCAACATTTAGCTTGGAAAGAAAAATAAATGCTTGTATTTATCTGATACCATTAGATATAAACAAAATGTCATTCAACTTGAAAAGAACGAACGGCAAGGAGGCATTAAATGACAGTATTTCCAAGCCTACCTTTTATGCCCTTCCATTTAGAAAAAATCCGATGGCTATATAACAAAACATATACAAAGGAAATCCGTTTCGGCAATGAAGAAAACTCATAAACTTCAATCGTTTTGGTATATAATTTATAAATGCGATGTAGTAAATATTCTATGTTCCTTTTGCAACCAATGTTTTTTGTGTAACCTGCAATTCATGTGAAATATAGGTCTACGGTTCAATGTTAAAAATAAGTAGCTACGAAAACTGCTGTAGAAGTTCACCCACCCTCCTGTGCCCAGTGCCAACAAAAGTGGGCAGTAAAAATTAAACTCTTACTGTTACTATGCTATGAAGTTCAAAGAACCTTTTACTTTATAATAATAAACATAGATGATAGTAGTTTAAAATGACCCTAACAAATAGTAGGTAGACCTGTTTATAAACAATGAGAAAATAACTTACCTTCTGGAACTCGCCATGCTCATAGACTTATCAACTACAAAGTACTTCAACAATAGCTCGCGCCAAAACGAATGCAACGTTCAATTTGATAACGCTACTGCAGATCACTGTTACCAACTCGTAACTAATAATACCAACAATTTCACGATCAATTTTTATTTACATAGTTTGTGGGCATGATCAATAACTGCCAACATGCGCCAACAAATGTGGGCACTGGGCACTAATGGGTTAATGTGACCAAGGGACTCGCACACAGCAACTCCTATGCCAAAAACCAGGACTCGAACCGGAAATGTTCAGTAACGAAATTATGAATAAACCTCTGTACTCCCTAGGCCACCAAGGTGGCTACAAGTCGTCAATTTCGGCTGATATCCATTTACCGTAAAAATTAACAATAACTTTTTAAAAGTAGTATCGACTATTAACAAACTTAACTATAATTGATGTAATTTAAATAAAGTGTATTTTAAATCCACTTGCGTACAGTTTAAAGTGGGATCCGAACCTTTATTTACCTCCACCGTGTTATCGAATCGGGACCCTTGATTACAAGCCGATGACGTTACCACTACGCCATCGGGGAAGCTTAATGTAATTTTACCGTTTCGGTTTACAGAAATATATTTATGGTGCACACAATTGTAATTGATAATGTTTATAGATATTTGTGCAAAATAAAATATTCATATTTAAATTTGAAAGATTTTCGTATATCTCAATATTGTTCAGCCAGCGAAAAATTGTACATCACCATGTTCATTTTGTTTCCCGCAAACGTAGTGTTCAAGAATTGAAACAGAAACTTAAGCAGATAACAATATCTTCTCCAGGAGAAGTATGATTTCATTCCATAGAATCACAGAAAAAATAAGAAACAAGTGCGAAATTAGCAATCGACAATTTACATGTGTGTATGTGTGTGTGTGCGCGCGCGCACGTGTACGGGTGCGTGTGTCTGTCTTTAGTATTACCAACGCCATCTTTACTTCTCATTCTTGCCACGGCGCTGACATCAATTTTAATTCATAGTGTTTGTGTAAATTAACAGAAAGACTTAAATTTTAACGATAGAGTATTGTAAATTTTTACAATGACTTCCAACAGTGTAAATACTTGAAAATATAGTAACCAGGGCGAAATTTGCTTCACTAAATGAAAGTTCAGTCCTTAGTCGCTACACACAAACACAATGTGGCAAAATGTTCATAAATGTTTCAACAATCGTTGAAACGTTTCAGTAAACGTTCTTATACGTTCTTAAACGTTTCAACGTTTATATAAGAAACGATAAAACGTACTGTGATACTTATCTTCACGATTAGTCAAACGTATCATTCATTCGCTCTTCATATTTTCCATCCTTAAATTCTGATAATTATGTATTTTATCTAACAACAGATTAAATTATATACCAAACATTATCGAGAAGCATTTCTCAAAACATTATACTAAGATATTAACATTATAATAAGTGTCCTTCCATAGCCATTTCAGTCTTCAAACTGCTTCCAACGGCTTCCGTACGTTGATTCGCGATTAGTCAAACATGTCAAATGTAACTCCTATTAGTAAACGTACGAGGAAAAATAAGTTTTTTAGAAATTCTCTTCTCAATAAGAATACTATATTACTACCTTGATTATATTAAATATTAATTAATTAATTAATTCTCTAGCACTCTTGATTCTGAAAATTCGTAGTTACAGTTCAATTTGTACTTATCCTGAGCAAAATTTATATATATTCTATTCCAATCTTTACAGATTTCTTTTAGATTCATCTCCATGTTTGTTTTGGTCCTTTACCATCAGGTTTCCCAACAAGATTCCTGTAAAAATCTCCTTTATTCCTTTCTCATTCGTGCCGGTTTAAAAAAAAACATAGAGAGTTAGTTAGTTAGTTGTTTCCCACTGTACTATTTCAATTTTTGAATAATCACATGTTAGTTATGAATGCATCGTTGACATCCTGTCTGATCATATATGTGTTTGGGCTGAGGCTCCGTATCTACCTGCAACATTATTTCTTTTCTTCTTTTTTCTTGTTATCTGCTTTCTATATTTAACATTAGAAACAACACATTCCCATTAACAATATTTCATGTTATGCAAAACATTTAAGTTTTATACACCATCAGAGGTGTGATTGCAACAAACGTTACCACTACGTCATCCGACAAAAAAGCCAGAATCGGTATTGTTATATTTTATTGCTCAGGTCATTTCATTTTTTTAATATGTATAGCTATAGTGAATATACTAACTTAAGCCCTCAGACTCGTAAACCAACAAATATACACACCTCTGTTAACTGCCTTGTATTTTGGGGGGAGGGGGACAATTGTAGCTGTTGGTGCAATACACTTTGAAGTTTTTTGTTTTTTAAGTGCCACACATCAATTTCATCATAATTATCATTATTCATCCTCATCGTTGCCATTAGCCTCTTTTTTTTTACAAATTTTTTCGTACTGATATCGCCTTAGCAGATTAACAGAAATCGTCTAAAATTTGAACTCGTGACACCTCTTTTAGCTTTTTTATTTTAAACCAATACCATTGCAAGCTTACTTGTGATTGTCCTCCTCAATTATTCAAAATATTTTACTTTCATATTCAAATACACACAAGTAAAAAAGTTCATATCACATTAGTGATTTTAAATTTTATTCTTGGGGCCACTTTCTAACATTGTTGCCTGATATTAAAATAAGCGAAAACACTCTGCTATGCTTAATAAAAAAACAACATCTATTCATTGCCAGATTGTACAACTGTATAGGTCGAGGTTCATAAGCCTCATCCATCTCATTCTAGGGACTGCATATTTTGTATACAGTTTTTGTAGTGGAATCAAAACACAGGTTGTTAAGAATATCGTCAGTAAATATGAGAATTCTTGCTGTGAAATTTCTATGCTGTTTAACCTAATAGAATTCGAATCTCTGAGAGAGCCAAGTACTAAACTTTAGCATGCCATATTAGTAAAACCTTTATACGTACGTATTTATAATCTCAATTTACTAATCAAAAAATCCCCCCTAACCAACCAATTAGCACATTTATATGACCTTCTATAGAGGAAGAGGACATGACATTTCCGAGCCGGTATTATTAATATGACATTCTTAACAGGTTAATGCATCAATCTTTAAGCAAACACTTAGGAATGTTTGAAATTCAAACAATTGTTGTGACAAAAAAACAAATAATTAGGAAATTCTTTTTAACCAAACAATCAACACAAATCTCTCTTTTTTATAGAGAAAAAAAGAAGCGCATAACATTCCTGATACAGTAATAGTGAACACTGTCGTTTGAAATCAGAAGAAGATTAATCACACGAGCATCATCATCGTCGACATCGCTTATCCTGACGGGGATGCACGACATGTTTATCCAACGTATAGGAATACACGTTGATCATTAAGCGTTTTTCTTCTGCATCTCGTGCTCGTGTTTCGAATTTTGATGTATCAGAAATAGTCACCGGGTATTCGATGCCAGACATTACACTTTCAAAACTCGGACTCGTATTGTTTGTAATATCCAACCCACTGTGGATTATTTTTGCAATAAACAGGATGCAGTGCAGCCAATATACACCAAAGAAAAACATCCGGTTGCGGCGACAATATAAGCAAAAACTAGGTCGTGTCAGTATTGCCAACTCACTAGGCCTCTGAGTTTAGGGCGACCCGAATTGTGCTGCCAGAGCGTGTTGCGAGCGGACCAGGTTCGAGGGCACAAACTCAACTGGCATCTCTCGCATTACTATTTCAGCGAAGCGTTGCAGAACAAGCAATATTTGTGTTTCCCACGGTAGTATCTCGAGTATCATCACAAGCTGGTCGGGGGTTGCGTACGCCGTAACCCTCACATAAACGTGGCACTCAAAAACAGAACGGAGGATGAGATTATTTTGACATTGGACTTCAGGTCACTCTACCCGAGCATCATGGTCGCAGCCGGCCTCTCCCCTTTCAACGTGAACTTGGGGAGTAGCGCGAATTCCACGCCGCCGGAACAGGCATTCTGCCCGGTACGGAAGTTAATGTTTATCGCGGCGTTACAAATCCAGTCGGTTGTACGGAAGCTGATCTTCACGTGTATTTCTCACGAGACACGCTTAATGTCACGTGCATACGCAAGATCATGGCCTTGCGTAAAAAATCAAAAAATTTAAAAACAATAAGACTTTACCGCCGGGCAAACTGCTCGAAATAGATGCCAAACAGAACACCGTTAAATTAATAATAAATAGTATGCACAGGTAAATATACAAATTGAAAAACACCCCCGAAGAGATTCGCCCACACGTCAATCAATTCTACGTTCGAAGGCCGTACGGGAAAACCTTTACTTTTTTGGTTGGGCACCACACACTCCTGGCGGGGTTATGGGGGCCAGGAATCCTAAAAAACAACAATTATTATTATTTTGTCTGTTTGCTTGCGTCACAATACACGCGCACGCGTGTGTGTGTGTGTGTGGCACATCGTTCCCCCGAGAGAGGTTTACAAAGGTCACGATATATAAACATTGTCGGAGTTGGAAAATTACAATATGGTGTATTCGCTCACCACTGTTGCCAGCCATAAATCTCTCTCTCTCTCTCTTCTTTTTACAGCAAAGTTGGCATCTCTATTTTTTTTTAGTTGTAAGTAAATTGCCAACACACTCTAGTTAATAATGCTACATATTATACGCACACACGCACACACATACTATATTACCATCCACCCATCTCTCTCTCTTTTACGGCAGTGCGTGTTTGTTGCCGGCTCTTCTTGTTTAGTGTGTGTAGGTTGGCAAAAATTGCTTTATGCACTGTAAGGCAAGCCTCAAGCAAAGTTGCAAGCTCCTTGCTTTAGGCTAGGTTAGACCAAGAAAAAAAAAGCTGTAGGTGAGTGTTGGCAGTTGTCGGTTGTTTAACTCTTCCCTCTTTCTCTCCTCTCTCTTTTTTGTAAAAGGTTATGGCAAAAATACCAGTAGGTTGGCAACCTTGCTTTATGCACTGTAAGGCAAGTCTTAAGTAAGGTTGCCAGCTCCTTGCTTTAGGCTAGGTTAGGTTAGGTTAGGTTAGGTTAGGTTAGGTTAGGGTGGGTTAGGTTAGGTTAGGTTAGGTTAGGGTATGTTAGGTTAGGTTAGGTTAGGTTAGGTTAGGGTGGGTTGGGTTAGGTTAGGTTAGGTTAGGTTGGGTTAGGTTAGGTTAGGTTAGGTTAGGTTAGGGTGGGTTAGGTTAGAGTAGGTTAGGTTAGACCAAGGAAAAAAAGGCTGTAGGTGGGTGTTGGCAGCATTGTCGGTTGTTTAACTCTTCCCTCTCTCTTTTTTCTCTCTTTTTTGTAAAAAAATTATGGCAAAAATACCAGTAGGTTGGCAACCTTGCTTTATGCACTGTAAGGCAAGTCTTAAGTAAGGTTGCCAGCTCCTTGCTTTAGGTTAGGTTAGGTTTGACCTGGTTAGGTTAGGTTAGGTTAGGTTAGGTTAGGTTAGACCTGGTTAGGTTAGGTTAGGTTAGGTTAGGGTGGGTTAGGTTAGGTTAGGTTAGGTTAGGTTAGGTTAGGTTAGGTTAGGTTAGGGTGGGTTAGGTTAGGTTAGGTTAGGTTAGTTTAGGTTAGGGTGGGTGTTGGCAGCTGTCGGTTGTTTAACTCTTCTCTCTCTCTCTCCTCTCTCTTTTTTTTGTAAAAAGCCGTGGCAAAAGTACCAGTAGGTTGGCAACCTTGTTTTATGCACTGTAAGGCAAGCCTCAAGCAAGATTGCCAGCTCCTTGCTTTAGGTTAGGTTAGACAAAAAAAACCTTGGTGATTTTTTTCGAGTAAAATTTGGCAACACTGCGAGAAAATAGAGCTCATGCCTTACAAGAAAAAACCATTAAGGCGATTTTTATTTGATGACGTTGAACCCGTGCAGTGTTACCACCCATCCATCTCTCTCTCTTTTACGGCAGTGCCGGCTCTCCTTGCCCAGTATATGTAGGTTGGCAAAAATTGCTTTATGCACTGTAAAACAAACCTCAAGCAAAGTTGCCAACTCCTTGCTTTAGGTTAGGTTAGACAAAAAAAGCTGTAGGTAGGCTGTCGGTTGTTTAACTCTTCCCTCCCTCTCTCTCCTCTCTTTTTTTTTGTAAAAGGCTATGGCAAAAATACCAGTAGGTTGGCAACCTTGCTTTATGCACTGTAAAACAAGCCTCAAGCAAGATTGCCAGCTCCTTGCTTTAGGCTAGGTTAGACAAAAAACCTTGGTGATTTTTTCGAGTAAGATGTTGGTAACACTGCAAGAAAATAGGGCTTATGCCTTACAAGAGCAAACCATCAAGGCGAGCCCCCACCGAGCTTTACTTTCGGGTGTAGTGTTGGCAACACTGCGAGAAAAAAGTTGCCAGCTCCTTGTTTTAGGTTAGGTTAGACCAAAAACTTTGGTGATTTTTTTTGGGTAAGAGTTGGCAACACTGCGCCTTACGAGAGAAATCCATTAAGGCGATCGAGCCCCACGACGAGCCCCACGAGCCCCAAATGATGATTCAGTACCGGGCCACTTATACTACTCTGAGGTAGCCTGTTTGACTATCTATTATTTTTGCTATGGCTGTGGCTATTGATGTCCCTTTCTGAATTCCATGTTGGTTTCTGTTTATCCTTGTTGCTGCTTGTTATCTGAGTTAGGTTGTTTGACTTCAGGACTATCCTTTTTTAACTTTATTGTTGATTGCTGTTTTGTTTATTTCCTTATATGTTTTTATTTGTTTACTGAATCTATTTGTTTTGTGTCTTGTAATATTATTTACTATAGTAACAAAATTATTTTCCTTCCATCCCACATTTATTATTCTGAGCAACAGAACTTCTCCTTCTTTCCCATATATTTGATTATTTCTTGTTCAGTATTTGTCAAAGTTTAATTTATTTTGTCCGCTATCTTTAGCAAATTACACTATTTTGAAATTTAATATATAAATTCATGAAAATTTACTGTAATTTTATATCAACTAACATATTTATTTTAACAAAAATAACAAAATTGTACAAAAGTTCAAATAGCAGAAGAATTGTACTCTTAAATTATTAACTTTGAAAGAATAGTATTTTTAAAACATTAACTTTGTAAAAAATTTACTTTTAAAACATTCACTTTGAAAAAATTGTACTTTTAAATTATTAACTTTGAAAAAATTGTACTTTTAAAACATTAACTTTGAAAAAATTGTACTTTTAAACATTAACTTTGTAAAAATTGTACTTTTAAAACATTCACTTTGAAAAATTGTACTTTTAAATTATTAACTTTGAAAAAATTGTACTTTTAAAACATTAACTTTGAAAAAATTGTACTTTTAAACATTAACTTTGTAAAAATTGTACTTTTACACCAGAAATAATCAAATATATGGGAAAGAAGGAGAAGTTCTGTAGCTCAGAATAATAAATGTGGGATGGAAGGAAAATAATTTTGTTACTATAGTAAATAATATTACAAGACACAAAACAAATAGATTCAGTAAACAAATAAAAACAAATAAGGAAATAAACAAAACAGCAATCAACAATAAAGTTAAAAAAGGATAGTCCTGAAGTCAAACAACCTAACTCAGATAACAAGCAGCAACAAGGATAAACAGAAACCAACATGGAATTCAGAAAGGGACATCAATAGCCACAGCCATAGCAAAAATAATAGATAGTCAAACAAGCTACCTCAGATATGAACCAGCAACATACCTCAGATATCTAGCAGCAACAAGGCATAGAATAGAGTAAAACAGGACATGCTTATGGAGAAACTCAACAACATAGGAATAAAAGGGACAGCCAACACAAATACGCTACATCATACATAGCCCCTGCGAATAGAAAATTAACAACATCAGCAGTAACTACTTACACCTGCTAGAACAACTAAGCGACTATAGTTAATCAGAAAAATACATATTTTCACGAACTAATTTACCTCTACGATAATAATACTGTACTAGCAGAATGCCAAGGCTTCAAAACGTAGCTCCCAGAACAAAGTACAGCGTGGAGTATAGGGTCACATGCAAATGATTATTCAAAGGAGGTTCGTAGATCAATGAGACAGTAGCGATTATTCTAAGTACTGCAACTTGACAGAAAATAGGAAACCTACACAAGAACATCAACACAAAAAGGAAAGGTACTTACTACCATTACAGCACCCACTCAATATCACAAAAGAGCATGCAAAATATTGTACAACAATCTGCTTCATAACATAAAAACTGCTAAGTTCCCTACTGCAACTTGACCGAAAATAGGAAACCTACACGAGAACATCAACACAAGAAGGAAAGATACTTACTTCCGTTACAGCAGGCACTCAATATCACAAAAGACCATGCAAAATATTCTACAACAATCTGCTTCATAACATAAAAAACTGCTAAGTTCCCAAAAAGTATCCAATCAATGAAAGAAAACTGGTTGAAAAGGGAGAACTCTCTACAGTCTCACAGAATTATAGGAAAATAACAGCAAAACTTGGAAGCCTACACACTCAATAATGCTCAATATGCATACACTTCACATGCAATCCCCTGCAAAAGGCACATAGCAGACTCTCATCTGAACTTGGACACCAAAAACACCACTTTGGGATTACTAATACTCATAAATACTACATTGCCTGCCCTTGTTTGAATAGCGTGGATGCGAACTTCATAGCAAAATATTGAAAAACGTCAGATGTATGTTTGTATAAGTGTGTAAATGTGTGTGTGTGTGTGTGTGTGTGTGTGTGTGTGTGTGTGTGTGTGGCGTGCGTGTGTATAAAAGAGAATATATGTGCATTTACCAGAGTGTGGTCTTACATAATTGATAAAAACAGCAATATAGAACCTGATAGAATAGGAAATAGTAAAAAATAAGGTTTTTAACATGCCAAAGTAATTAGTTTAGATTGTTAATTATAAGAAACATAAGTTAATTACAAGAAATATAAATGAAATGCGCTAAATAAGTACAATTATTTGGTTTGAAGGTAGTGAATATATCGAATTTGTGCAAAAGTTTGCATTATAACCAGTGAATTAAACAACGTTTGCGTTAGAATAGCACGAAATAGCATACTTATTAGATTAATAACAAACTTTCTGATGCAGTAAAATATTGACTAGGGCTGAATGATTCAATTACTGTAAAATATTAGTCTCAGATTGAAGTAAATAAAGTGTAAACAATACCATTTGTTTGTAAAATAGGGTTGTTAATTCCTCTGTTAGCAGAAATATCAACTTGTACCAGTAAATTTGAGAGTTTTAGCAATATTTGTCCTGAAATGGATATAACTGTAACGTGCCAAATACGAAATATTTAAAAAACAGTACAGTATAACCTCAATTTTGAAAGCTAACAGTACTCTAGTGTTTCTACATAGGCGTCTGTAGTTGTAAAATACATCCAGTCCTTAAGATTTTTGGCCATCCATTCATCCTCAGCGTCACGATTAGTCCCAAAAGCAAAAAAAAGCGAAATCTTGTTGTTGTTATAATTTCTACTTTTCATGCAATCACATACACTATAGTACTAAGTTTAGTGAATTTTGGCGTCTTCCTGATTGGTCTGTTAAAGTTAGTAATCAATAAAAATATGCTTACATAGAAAAAATCCTGAAATAGTTGGATTCTCAAAAGTATGTACAATCAGTGTTCTTGCTACATTTAGCACCTAATAAAATATAAATTGAAGTCTAGTTAGTGTTGGGCTGTAAAATGTTTTGGTACCTGTAGTTACTTGAAATAGCAAATATTGGCTGTGTAACTGGTAAATCACTCAAAAAATCAACTTCGTTTCCTCGTAGTACTCCCTGAAAATGCTTCATGCATGCTAATAAGGCTCTGGCGTGTGTTCCTATGCCTCCTACTAGCCTCTGTAAAATTCATATTGACCAGTGCTTAACCATTCAACATGCTGTAGAGCGTAAGCTTTAAGCTTCAGTCAGTGGAAATTTAGTTCTCAGGGACATATAGTGATTGTAGAAAAAAAAAGAAGCCTCAAATAATACAGCATAACAGATACAAATAACCCCTGGTGTTAACCAAACACTCAAAAAGTCAATAGTACTTGAAACGTACCCCGAATAAAAGACTATAAGCGTAAATAGCATGGTAAGAAAAGTTTGGCAGTTGGACTTAAGAGCCACGTAGTCATCTGCTAACATCGTCTTGTCCTGTGATTTGTCATTATATTGTTAAGTAGTTATATTTAAGGGATGAAAGAAACAATATTAATAAACATTCAGTTATAGTACTCTTGGTAAAGGGGTTTCAGTGCTTAGAGACATAATAATTTTAGTTACAGTAAAAGTTTGGCCTCTTATAAGTGCAAAAAAGTACAAATATTAAACATTTCATACAGTTTATCTAGAAAGCAAAAGCAAAAATACAATAACTGCGCAACATACTTAAAAAATAAGCAAGCCATGATATTCTAGTGGGCCATAATAAGACTAAAATATACTCGAAAATACTCTGACATAAGGTTGACGGCTATCTGAGATCAAAATTTTCAAGCTTTCTCTCATGCATAAAGTGGCTCTAGGAATCACTAAGCCTCAATAAAAATGGAAACATGCAGTAAAAGCACTTGGAGAGTTGTGGTGATCACATCATATGAAAAACATGCAAGAACAAGAATATATGGAACCCTACTCATATAATTAGGAAACTTTACCTACCCTAACAGTAAGAAAATACCGAGGAAACTCTAAAATAAACAAACTTTCCTACGAAGCAAACCAAAAATAGCGTAGTGGAAGTCAATAAACTCTAACAACAACAACAAGATTCAACAACTACATCAAAACAAAAACAACAACAATAATAATAATAATAATACTAATAATAATAGTAATAATAAACTTTGTGGGTACAGTTTTACTTAAAAGTACTTCTTCCTTAGTGATTAGAGAAATTTTTTAAATAAAGAACAAAACTCAAAGTTAAGAATTAAAAATATAAGATACAAAAGGCAATAAATAGAAAAAATAATAAAAGAAGTTGAAAAAATTATCTTTGCAAGTCAAAATTGCAATAAACACTTCTGCAAGAATAGATGAAATTGTGATATTAGAGTAAAAAATGGAAATAAACTTTTAAAATAGCAAGTTAAAAGTTGAAAAATGTCTTTGTGAGTCCAAACTTTAATAAAAAATGTAGCCTGAATAGAAGAAATTGTGATATTAGAGTAAAAAAATAAACCTAAATTTCAGCTAAAGTTGAAGAAACACAGTTTGTGTGTCTAAATTCCCATGCGAACTCTTGCTTGAATCGTTCAAATAGCGTTTTCTGAGTAAAAATACACAAAAAATGCGAAATATTTTCTCTAACAGTAAAAACATCTGGTCAATTTTACGTGAATCCTGATGTTTATAAGGCAATAATCAAATGGACTGTGGTTCGCAACCCCGAAATAAGGGCAAATAGTGGATGCCATCCACATTAACTTGTAGATACTGGAACTGAATGTTCCTAGTTCAGCCAAATTCCTTACGGATTTGGTTAAATAGTCTTTGCAATGTTACGAAAGGCGGGAGAAATACCGCGTAGATTACTTCCACCAAATAAAATTGGAACCTCAAAGAAAATCAATACTCGTGTGTAAAAATTTGGCGACACTTGACTTCCATTCAACTTCGGAAGAAGACCAAACGATGGGGGCCGTAACAATAGAGAACCTTTCTTCCCCTCCCGTGTCCATGAACGCGCGCGGTTTCGGGGTGCCGATGAATGCAACCACATAACAGGTTCTTCCGTAACAGGTTAATATTAATAACATGGATTCTGCTCGCATACTTCGTTTTCATATAGGATACATCGTTCAATTTCTTCGCCTTTAAAGCGAACATGTGTTATAATACCTTCAACCTCCGATCGAACGCGTCGGCACCGGTTGAATACGGGTAAATCCGGATCCTTAATTATACCAAATATGACTCACCACCGACGCCAAAATGGCCGGACGTGACGCCTTAGAATAGGCCGAAAGTGTCTTTTGTACATTAATGGAAAAACCATTAATTCCAAGTTCCCACGTGTGCCTAAAGCACCCATGACTCATATCCGGCAGAAACGCATTAATAAAATACAACAATAGTGTTAGAATAGTCCGAAAACGAACTCCATAATAGTATCTTTTGTACCTTAATGGAGAAACCATTAATTCCAAACTCCAACGTCAGTATAAATCATCTGTGACTCATATCCGGCAGAAACGCATTAATAAAATACAACAATAGTGTTAGCTTAGGTCAAAAATGGAATACATAATAGTGTCTTTTGTGCACTAATGGAAAACCATTAATTTCAAACTCACACGTGTGCATGAGTCATCGATGACTCATCTCCTCCTCCACCCACGACACGTGGCGCTAGATTAATTAACAATAGCTTCACCCTCGAAAATGAATAAAAAAGCCATTAATGTCAATTAACGGGTCTATTGTTAGGTCTAAACTCTAGTGGAGTCTACTCTGCTTCATTAGTTTATCATTCATCCCCATCGTAGCGATCAACCCAAGAGGTAGAAATTCGCCTTTAAAAAAAGAACACATACATACACACATATGGATTTATTGTTATTTCGCCTTTCTGCTACCTCTGGCTAATCGCGAAGATGAGGATGAATGGTGATAAGATGAGGCGGATGAAGGGACAATCATAAACATGCAAGGACAGAACAATATGAGCCCCACCAAGGATTATACTGGCCACGAGTTCAGACGCCAGAGCCTTGCTAGTCGCTAGTATGCAAAGTGCAGTACAGGGTGTTCTACGAGAAAGTGAATACAAATTGGGCTGTCCTCAGGATAATATATATATATATATATATATATATATATATATATATATATATATATATATATATATACTGTGTGTAAGCATGTGTAGCCTCCACCATATAAAGTGATTGATAAATAACATTGCTAAACCAAGACAGAAGCCAGGCCTGTTATTTATGTATTTCTTATTTGACGTCGCTTTTCTACCACTTTTGACTAATCGCGGCGATGAGTGATGATCACATGAAATTGATGAAAGGGCCCACTAGTGATCCAACTCGGGAACTTTAATGGTGGGATCCAAAATCAAACACTTAACACTTAACACGCCATTATAAATAACAAACATCTGTGAATATTTGAAAATATGAAGGATATTAAGTGTTGGTGGCGTAGCGAAATATTTCATACGTAAAATTGAATTTATTTATCCATACGCAATTTCAGATTTCAATGTAGCTGTGATATAAAGATAGTCGTGATTACTTTTGCTTGATTTGTATAACGCAGTTTATTGATATTACGTGCTGTAAACTTCTTCATATTATTGCCTAGGTCTTATTCCTTGGATTTTGTCTAATATCCTACTGTAAATGGTTGATATAACCAAGATATGTAGGATTAAAACTGAACATATTTCCCGTAAATTTGCCTTGCTACGCGAGACTCGCACGCTTGACAGACCTATCGGTCACGTCAGAGCTCGCAGCGGCTCCTCGCCAATGGGAGACCGCAGTGTCTCGGAATGCTCTTTCTATAATACTCTATAATCCTTGGTCACAGTATTCCAGTTCCAGCTGGCAAGGCCGCGCACAAAACTCGTTCTGTTTCGCCTAAATCGATACTTCTGTTTAAATGTGTGCATTCAAAGTAAAAATGTAAAGAAACAACATACAAATACTTACATTATACAATATTACAATATTAGCATTGATACTCGTACATGCGTATAATGCATTTTTCTATATACAAGACAACAGAGAGAACAATGAATGTACCTTTGGTAATAGTCCTCAACAGGAAAATTTGGGGAATGTAAAAATCCTCGAGTTGAAGATAGCGATTTCTTTCCTTTATGACAGTGGCGTAGCAGCCGCCCCCGCGATGCGGGATGCCCCCTAGACATTGGTGTCTAAGCTCCTGAAATTTTATACAGTGTCGGTTATTTTCTTTTAAAGACAAAGTGCACGTCAACAATGACAAAATTTGAACTCGAAATTTACTGATGTGGGCACTAAATAGACCCGATCTATGTTTTGCTTGTCGGTGAACGCCGCTCGGGTTCAAGTGATGATAAAATTTGCTGACTGCACCAAATGTAACACTCCTAAGCAACTAGCAGGTATATATTTTTAACAATTATAATTGTAATACTGCCTACGTTGTTAGGTTAGGAGAGCTGGTTTAAGGCTCTTAGGCCTTAGCAGTCAATTTTTGTGACGTGTGCATGTTGCGTTACATAACCATCTCCCATCTCTCTTATCACTACTGTGTGCCTGTTATTTGACATTCTGATATTGTGTTCGGTTTTCTTAGAGCCTTTCTTTCAATCCTCGTTTTTTCTTGCATACAACAATGTTCATAATATTAACAATGATGGAAAACTTGCCTACTGCTGCATTTGGAAACTGGAAGTAACAAAATTAAAGTAATTTAATAAATCTAATTTTGTGTTGGTATATTTGATATTTTCACTTGTTGATCCCTAATCTTCGAGGAGTCTTGTCCAGACGTCGAGGCGCCAAGCGTTCTTCTCATGCCTGCTTCCCTCTGAAGCTCAAATGCTATGGAAGAATAAAGCTTTGAATTCAAAGCATTTCGAAAAAAAACTTTTAATGTTAATTTTGCATTTAATTCTAATGATATCAATACAAATAAATAAACTACATAAACAGATTTCAGATCATCAACTTACTGTTCCTGGATATTCAGGTAAAGAGATACAGATTTGTTGCAAGTCCGCTTTTTGAACATATAGACTAATCGGGACTAATCCACCTGACATCATATCTGAGACCCCTTGCTTACAAAGCTTGATTATAAAGTGACAGCGTTCTTTGTCCACTATTAATATATGTATAGAACAATGTCAGCATTGTGAAAAATACTATATTACTGGATTGTAAGAAGAAGTGTAAAATCATTGTAAAATTTAAGAGAAAAAAGAAGTTACGAGGATATACGAATAATACTGCTGTCCTAAATGTTGTTAATGTTTTGTGCTTAATAGGTTAGATGAATCAGGTGAGTTAAATTGACTTGAACTTTATTTTAAACCTACTTTACATATAAATAAGCTAGTCATGGTGGACCTACAGTTTAAAGTTAAATCATGACACTATGTGTCTCCATCGAACACAGGACCCATGATTACAAGGCAAGGACGTTCCTCCTACACCATCGGGGAGGCCCTAAAGACATACCAGCCAAATTACAATTAATAACTCCAAGTTACATAGGGACAAAAAAATACTACACTAACCCGAAAAAATACCTTATTTCATAGAATTTAATACCTTTAATAATTTAATTTAATTCCTTTCTTTAACAAGGAATTAGCATTACTCGCAGCCAAACATGTGCTGCATATACGCTCTCCTCATAACAAACTTCAATGAAAAATTAAAACAGGAATGTTTCTCTTCGTCATATACTGGAGAGTCTGAAAAACAAAAATGCTAGATGTAAATTTTACTTCTAGTCTGTCTTTGTTTACGTGTAGAACGCGAGGGTAACGTTTCAGGGTTCGAATCCCAGAAAAGCATGCATTTGTACTTGTCTTTTCTTGCATCATGACAAGTCACAGATGGGGTTGTAACGATTTAATTGACTTTTTAGTTGGATAATTACAACCTAGAAGTGCCAGTGACTGTACAAATGGCCCAGTTCGATATTTCAATGGCAGAGTGCTTCTACTGCTTGCACAAGTGAGTGTTATCTGCTGCAGTAATCCTCAAGTCTTTCTCCTTCTTCCACTCATCGGGCTGCCAGAGTAGTGCGTAAGAATTATTTTGACCGGTATCTAATTTTCGCTCCAGGCTACAAGCAAAGTATAACAAAATAATTAGTTATGCGATATAACATATCGATTATTATTATAGCTTAGTTATGAATTGCTCTTTTGCAAAGTGAAATAGTTTTCCCTTTCGCTAAAATTAACAACAATGAGATAGCAAAGTAACGAACTATAAATCAAAACAAAGTCAATAGCTACCAGACAGCGTTAAGTTTCTCTGACGGTTTACTTATGAAACTGGCCTGTGATCGAACATTT
Organism: Lepisma saccharinum; assembly: GCF_977018435.1. NCBI lineage: Eukaryota > Metazoa > Arthropoda > Insecta > Zygentoma > Lepismatidae > Lepisma > Lepisma saccharinum. The sequence continues at coordinate 1,968,816 of NW_028142898.1, forward strand.
CGTTCCAAGTTTTATAAAAATTTATTATTATTATTTTACATATATTATTTAAATCTTGTATTTACAAGGACAATCAAACAAACAAAAGTAAGAATGTCTTATTTCAAATTGTTAACTGCCCTGAGCCAAAGGGGGAAGGAGTTCGAAATGCAAAAGTTAACTTTCGTACTTGGTTCTTGGAGAGAACGTGCATAGTTGTTTTGTCCATTGAATGTATAATACTTGTACAGTGTCTCTCAAAATTTTAGGACAACGACATTTTAAACTAGGCAACCCAATTTACACAAGCCGTTGGTGTGTTGCGTGCAGAGTTAGGCTCAATTTCAGGGTTGCCACATGCACAATAGATATTTATAAAATACGCGAAAGAAATATAAACAAGTATTATTGTATAAAATTATTAAAAATATCACTATTATATCGGAAATGACAAAATTCTCTCTGAAAGAAAAAAATATGTTTTCTAGTATTTCATCGCTAATGAGCCTACAGTAAGGAAAAGAGGTGAGAGGAAACGAAAGGTGACAAGGGAGAGGAGAAAGAAAAAGCGAAAGGAGAAGAGGAAAAGTAGAGGAGAGAAGAAAGAGAGGATAGACGAGGAGAGGAGATGTAGTGAGGAGAATGGAAAAAGATTCGAGGAGAGATGAGGAAAAAAGAACAAAGAAGAGAAAAGTGGAGGAAAACGAGACGAGAGGAGAGGAGGAGACGAGAAGAGGGAAGTGGAGAAAAAGAGAAGAAGAAAAAAGAGAGAAAAGTGCAGTGGAGTCGGAAATCTAAGACAGGAAAGGAGATAAGAGGAGTGGAGAAGAGCGGGATGGAGATAATATGCGAGAAAAGTAGGGAAAGCGATATGAGATAAAAGCAGAACAGAAAGAGGGGAGAGAAGAAGAAGAAGGAACTGGAGAGAAGAGGTAGTTGCAGAAAATATCGTCTGAGCGTCAAGAATGGATGCATTGGTCAAATTATCGACATGAAACATTCAATAACATTTTGAAATGTATTGGAGAATATATTAGATCGGTGCGAAATGCCTTTTGGCTGAGTTCAGAGCAAGATAAAATCTTCCACTTAAGATCTTTGATTTCACCTGCGATTACACCACTAAAAAAATGAACGTAATTTTTAATATTTATAAGAATTATTCAATTTTTCTCCACTTCTCGGTTCGTTGAAATGGAGATTTTGTAATTCAATATTTCCCATCCCCCCATAGTTAATTCCAAACTCAATCATTCCGTTTCGCACGGCGTGGACAATGAATACAATGGGATATGTCTAAAACTTACGAAAAGTTTCTTCCACCGGAAGGGTTTGAACCTACGACCATCAGATTGACAATCCTGAACGGTAGCCACTACCCTACAAGCTTTCGCTACTTAATCCAAGTAGAAGGAGCTGACCAATGTGAGATGTAGATGTAACGATCCTGCATGTAACGTGCAAACAAGTATTGTTTGTAACAAAGAAAACGAAAGTAGTACGACTCGGCGAAAACATTTAATGGAGAATTGCACGGTGAGAACTTTTCATTGGATATTTGCGGAGGTATCCTTGCATTGAACTCGAGTGGGAAAAGGGGTAAAATTAGCATGTCCTGAATTGCCACACATATAAATAGTTATTTCATTAATATTTGTCAATGTCTTTGAAACAGTACACAATTATCATTAGAGTATCATAATTCACGATCTTATATATAAAAATATCCCGTTGAACGTGTGTCAATTCATTTATTTGTTTATTTTTTTTTTATAAATTCCAAATTGCAGAACAATGTAGCCACTATATACTGCTATTACAAATAATGTTACCATGCTCTTGTTTAATGGAAGGGAGTTTTTTTTAAGGAACATCTAGTATGGAGGATCGAACGTGGGACCGTAATGCTTTCAAGAACTCTAACCAATACACTACGCCCTTTTTTTCTCTTGGAGCTACAGTTTCTAATTATTCTGTCGCCTCAACATTGTAAACGTTATCTGCAAAAAAGAAGTTAAATACTCTGTACTTCTAGAATTACTTTATACGCATGCATTTGAAATTTAACTTTGAATTTCTTTCTTCGTATTAGTATATCTAAGCTTGTGAAAATATTTTATTTGTAATTTTATAACGGTTTCATGAACATCTACGAAATAGTTCCTTATAACTTGGAATCTGGTGAATAGATATGATATGTCTTGAAGTTAATTTTCGACCACTAGATTTTGGCAAGGGAATTATATGTGATCCGTTTCCAGTCATTCATTGCTTAAACAATCGTTTTAAAACTATGTGGAATTTTCATTCTGGGATAAGTTTCTTTACTTGCTACATGTATGCGAACTACACTCTGTCCCACTTATCTCTGGAGCAGGTGAACGAAAACAAGTATCTGAGCAGCGATGAACACGTGAGAGGAACGGAATTGCTTGGAGGTAGGAAAGCCACTTCGGTTACCAGCCTTCCCAGCAGCGTGCACTGATTCGCTCTGTCCACTCGATCCCCTCTCCCCTCTCTCCACTTCTCTTCCGCTATGCGCGGCTTTGCTCCAGAGATCCTGGGACAGGGTACAGTTAATTGTTTCTCAAAAGGTATCATCTATCTCTCTATGCCACACATTTAATTCTTACTCACATGGAAAAAAAAATGTCAATTTGTATTCAGGGGTAGTTTCACAGTTACAAACTATTTTGGCCTTGATGAGAAGTTTAGTGTAAGTAGGCATTTTGTTTATAATTTTGAAATTCAGATCGTCTAAGGTTGAAATCTTCATATTTAGGGCTTGAACTCGTCACCTAAGAGGTTGAAGATCGTCCTCTACTTTGTGTGTGACCTTCTTCATTATTCATCCTCAACTTCAAGATTAGCCAAAGGTAAAATAAGAAAAGTCCTCCTCCGTGACCGTGCGGTCTAAGGAGCTGTGCTTTGGACTCCGACTGCAGGACGGCATGGATTCTAGTCCGCCTATGCTCACTCTCTAGGTTCTCGGCCTGTGTATGGGACCGGTAGCAACCCACCATCGTGGAGAAATTGGGGAGCTACGAGTGTGTAGCGTAACCCGGTCTCGGAAATCTTCTACTGGGCATGTTCCTGAGTAAACAAAAAATAATCGATCAGGCAATTCGATTATCGAAGGCGATAAAATAACCTCCGGTTGACCAAGTTGCCAATATAAATAAATGGAATACAGATTGTCTTCGAGCTTACATTGTTAAAAAGGAGCGGATACATGTATTACTATCCCAATAATTATTCAATACGGTTTTTTGTTTGTCAGGAATTATCACTTAAACTATTGCATGCTGAGCTGGTGCCTACCTAGCCGCCTCTGATGAAATCTACCATTCTTCAGATTCTCTTTAAAATTCGACTCTGGTCACTTGTAACGTGCTGGGTGCAGACAATGTGCATCGAAGCACAGTGTTTTGCGATAAGAAGCGGCCTTGAATAGCGTGAGTGAGTCACTTTGATCGCGAGCAAGCTAGACTACCAAGCTTGTCTGCCTTCGAAAACCAAGTAATTTGTTTCACGGTTTCCGAACGCGATTGCTGTTGTAGAAGTATATATTCTCTCAAAAGAGCAAGAAAGGAAATTCGACCAATATTCTCCCGTCGTTTAAAACCAAATATTATCTATTAAACGAAAAGTTCACGATTGTCAATAAACGGTTTAACCTATCTGAGCATAAGGTGAATGTAAATACTAAATTTAATAGAATGGTTCTCCAAAATTTCTCTTCCACTGTTTACGTAAGGTCAGTACCCAGGGGAGGGGCCATGTGGGCCATGCTCCCCCCTCGAACCCTAAAATATTTAAATGTGAACCTATAAATGAATAAATACGAAAATAACATCGTCGATTTTTGAAATATGTAAAAATTTCAATTTTGCTCTTGCATAAATGAATCTGTTTCTTGCGCAAAAGTCTTCAAGCTCCAATATTGGGTGGTTTTAGTTTTATAATCATTGATGCAAGGCTACCAGACGTCGGATTCACCGATTTAGTCAGGACAGTGCGTTACTTTCAATCCCTGTCCCGACTTTTTCGAACTGCAATCGTGATGCGAAAATGTCTCTTTATTATTGTTTTTTTGTTAACTCACAATTAGACATGTTCTTTATTGTATGAATAATTCCTAGTACGCAACATTTAATTTATAAATATATTATTTTCTAAACATAGAATTATCATGACTTTTTAATGGCGCTCGCACTATTTGAACTATTTTGTAATATAATTGGGTCTGGTCCCTCCCTCAAATAAATCCTGCGTACGGGCCTGGTCTACGTCAATGACAGAAATGCAAGCAATATTCTTATTTATTTTTAACCCAATTAAAGGAAAGTGTAAGAATTTAAAAGAAATAAGAAAGAGCATAACTGTTGCTTTTCCTTACAAATTGTTGTTCTTCGAGGAAGAAAAATAAGAAGTATTTAGTCCAGCACGTTAACACAGTGTCCCACGAGTCTCACTTGACTAATAATGTCAAATGTGAGATGATTTTATGAATAAAATATTCCGCCTGTTTACGTATAACGTAGTTCGCACACGGTGTAATTATTTCGTGTTACCTTACGCAACAGCAAATATATTTCATAAGACTGTACTGGACACAAGACTTGCAAGACGTTCGATCCTCCATACTAGATGTTCCTTAAAAAAAACTCCCTTCCATTAAACAAGAGCATGGTAACATTATTTGTAATAGCAGTATATAGTGGCTACATTGTTCTGCATATGGAATTTATAAAAAAAATAAACAAATAAATGAATTGACACACGTTCAACGGGATATTTTTATATATAAGATCGTGAATTATGATACTCGAACGATAATTGTGTACTGCTTCAAACACATTGACAAATATTAATGAAATAATTATTTATGTGTGTGGCAATTCAGGACATGCTAATTTTACCCCTTTTCCCACTCGAGTTCAATGCAAGGATACCTCCGCAAATATCGAATGAAAAGTTCTCACCGTGCAATTCTCCATTAAATGTTTTCGCCGAGTCGTACTACTTTCGTTTTCTTTGTGGATCGTTACATCTACATTTCACATTGGTCAGCTCCTTCTACTTGGATTAAGTAGCGAAAGCTTGTAGGGTAGTGGCTACCGTTCAGGATTGTCAATCTGATGGTCGTAGGTTCAAACCCTTCCGGTGGAAGAAAATTTTCGTAAATTTTAGACATATCCCATTGTGTTCATTGTCAACGCCGTGCGAAACGGAATGATTGAGTTTGGAATTAACTATGGGGGGAGGGGAAATATTAAATTACAAAATCTCCATTTCAACGAACCGAGAAGTGGAGAAAAATTGAATAATTCTTATAAATATTAAAAATTACGTTCATTTTTTTAGTGGTAATCGCAGGTAAAATCAAAGATCTTAAGTGGAAGATTTTATCTTGCTCTGGACTCAGCCAAAAGGCATTTCGCACCGATCTAATATATTCTCCAATACATTTCAAAATGTTATTGAATGTTTCATGTCGATAATTTGACCAATGCATCCATTCTTGACGCTCAGACGATATTTTCTGCAACTACCTCTTCTCTCCAGTTCCTTCTTCTTCTTCTCTCCCCTCTTTCTGTTCTGCTTTTATCTCATATCGCCTTCCCTACTTTTCTCGCATATTATCTCCATCCCACTCTTCTCCACTCCTCTTATCTCCTTTCCTGTCTTAGATTTCCGACTCCACTGCACTTTTCTCACTTTTTTCTTCTTCTCTTTTTCTCCACTTCCCTCTTCTCGCCTCCTCCTCTCCTCTCGTCTCGTTTTCCTCCACTTTTCTCTTCTTTGTTCTTTTTTCCTCATCTCTCCTCGAATCTTTTTCCTTTCTCCTCACTACATCTCCTCTCCTCGTCTATCCTCTCTTTCTTCTCTCCTCTACTTTTCCTCTTCTCTTTTCGCTTTTTCTTTCTCCTCTCCCTTGTAACCTTTCGTTTCGTCTCACCTCTTTTCCTTACTGTAGGCTCATTAGCGATGAAATACTAGAAAACCTATTTTTTTTCTTTCAGAGAGAATTTTGTCATTTCCGATATAATAGTGATATTTTTAATAATTTTATACAATAATACTTGTTTATATTTCTTTCGCGTATTTTATAAATATCTATTGTGCATGTGGCAACCCTGAAATTGAGCCTAACTCTGCACGCAACCCACCAACGGCTTGTGTAAATTGGATTGCCTAGTTTAAAATGTCATTGTCCTAAAACTTTTGAGAGACACTGTACTTGTGACAGACAGGCGGAGCAAAGGGACGATAATCCCATGTGTAGAAAAAACCAACTGCCTACCCAGCCCAAAACTTGACTAATTGAAATGAAAAGCGCGCAAATGTAGGAATATTATGAAACAGTTATCATTCCCAGCTGAATTGTATATTTAAACATCTGTCGTAAGTAACTTATGGAAAGTTTCATCTGCACATGATTTTGCAAAACTCTACCTTTACAATTCTACCTTCTTCTCTATAGGTATATACCATGTTCGATATCCGATAAAGGGACATAGTGGTTCGGATTTAATTTTAAAACCGTTGGTCCAGTACCGTTTAGCCTATCTGTTCATAAAAGTGGACTCAAAACTATACGTAAAAAGATCCACAGATATGTTGACCGCCGTACGAAGTGGCTAGGAGAGTTTACGACGCCAATGGTAACGACGTCTGTGTTTTTTTTTGAGTGAGTGTTCCGGCATCAATTTCGTAATTTCATCCTATCATCAGTCATCTTCATCGTTGCGATTAGCCAAAAGTGATTGAAAAGCGATGCAAAATAACAAAATCAAATCACACATAAACAACATACATACACTGAAGAAACTTAATAGCAGTAAAAGTTTTTACATTTCGTTTCAGAATTACGTGTGTTTTACATTGAAGGCGCCCTAAATAATGTTTTGCGATGGACCCAAAATATGTAGATCTGTTACTGACAGTCAATTCTTTTTCCCTTCCTTCCGCATAGCCTTTACCCGAGTACCGACATGTCACCAGTTTCCATCAATGTTTCGTTGACACAAGCTTCAACAACGATAAATATTACATCTCTGCTTTCGATGCGTAAGCTTCATGATTTTAATCGTTAGCATTGAATAAAGGTGACGACCATCTGTTGAAAAATGCTGAACATTTTGGCAACTCAAAGGCAGGATTACATGGTAAAGAGCTCCTTGCGTCACCCAGGCTCTGGCCACTTCCTTACAGTTGACAATTTTGCAACAGCGCAAGTGGATTTATCTCTTTTTGCTCAATCTCTAACATCAAAACCAAATCATTATCTCCACTTCTTTTAGCTGGAGTTCGACGTCTAATCATACTTCGGATAATTCACTTACTTTGCTGCTAATACGTTTTCGCCTTTCAAGTAAATGCAGGATTGATTGATTTGATATTTTAAGTCCACTTTATGCACAGTAAGGCAAATCGGGACTGGACCTAAAGTTTAAACCCGAAATACTGTGTGTCTCCATCCGGTGTCGAACTCGGGACCCCTTGATTACAAGGCGACCACGCTATCACTGCGCCATCGGAGAGGCCCAAGTAAATGCAGGAAAATCAGGCCTTCTGTAAGAAGCTAAGAGGATTAAAAACGTTTCTGCTCTGTCCCTCTCCCTCCTGCAAGATAGTGATAAGAAGTGCGTGCTTCTTTCTTTCTTTTCGCCTAATTAAGTTAAACATGTCAAATGCAGTACAAGAAAACCTGTGACCAGTGGTTGACTGCGGACGGAATAGATAGTCAAAATGTTACAAAACGAACGTTTGACCTATCTTTCTACATTAAACTACATCACTCTTTCAATTTATATACTTTAATTTCTAACTTATTCAATTTATCTTCCAGCCGGACGCTCATTTCTTGCATGGTTCGCATACTTTCTTCCACATTCTGATACAACATGTCACATTTTTTATTCTATTCTTGCCTATCCTCTTCTCTAAATTTAAGCTGCTTTCCCCTATCCTCTTCTATAAATTTAAGATTTTCTTGCCTATCCTCCTCTGTACTCTGCTTCATAAATAACAAAGGTGTCGTGACGCTAACACTCTCTTTATTTTCGTCAGTTAATTTTTGAACACCCTGGGCACTGTTACTTTTCCTTCCTTGATATTTTCCTTTTCAAGGAAATATTTATTCTATATGCAACTCAAATTTCGTAAATTCTTCTTCGCTCATTCCCGCGCAAGATTTATGGTACCACTTCTTTAAAAAAAACTACATTCTATTGCTCCCTCATAACATTTCATTGCCGCAGCATTCAAGTATTTTATTCCAGCTTATTTCGGCTGCTTCGTCCTGAAAAGGAGAGATCGAAATTCGAACCATGTTCGTACCACTGACCTACATATCGCTAGCTCGCTAATCTCTTAATCCCGTACTGCAACGAAAGAACCTGCTCACCCGATCAAATAGTTTTTTTTCATCACTTTCGTACGTGGAACACAAATGTTTTTCACACAAATAATCATATCTCAACTTATTATTAACACTATTTCTTAAGTTTAATGTATTATCTCAACAAATAACCAGAAAGAACTCCTGGGTACAAGGCACCGTGTAGCGTTATACAAAATGGATTCAAAGATGAAGTTTTTTGTGGACTTACGTCAAAAGCAAAATAGTAAATAAAAACGACAGTGGATTTATATATATTGTTGTAATCCCGTCTTACCTGGGATCTGTGGTCACAGTAATGCTTCAATAATACATTTTAGGTAGAGCTTAATAGTACCTGTCAGCTGAACCGGATCCGATTAAGGGGGAAGAGATATGGAAGGTTGAATTTAAAGGTTATTTACGCTTGTTCATACCTGGTAGGCGAGTCATGTTCTTGTCCAGATGCTTCTTGCAGACCGAATTGTGACTGATGCCTTGGTTCTATTCCGTGACCCTTGGCTCACTGTTCCGAGCGATCCCGCGCGACTCGCTGCATGCTTAGGCAGCCGTAACTTCGTGTACCGTCGTCGTAGTTCTGTAAGTTGTAATGTGCCGTAGAGTAATCCAAGTGTAATCAGAGACTAATGATCCAAATGAGACTAATGAGACAATTGAGAGCGAGCTCGGGGAGCGAGCTTCCTTTTATAATCTTAGGCTTCGAAAGGTTGTTAAACCTTATATATATATATATATATATATATATATATATATATATATATAATTTATAGAACTGTTTTTTTTATAGGTGAGATTCTAACATACAATATTTATACCATAAAGACAGTATTAGTAAATTATCAAGGCGCAGGTACCTGGCATCAACGGTTTATAAACGTTTTCTGGAATACGTTGAGCGACCATCTTCTAGTATAGATTTGTTGAGATACTATAGCCTTTTTTCAATAACTCTTTGAACCGTACACAAATTCATTTTTTTCTTTTTGTAACAAAGGTTGCCTACTACACTTGGCAAGAAACTTCTTACCCTGTCTTTTTTATTTATTATTTTATTGTACTATATATTTTTAATTTCATCACTCCAGGCGTTAACTTCCTCAGCGCGCTTAGTAAATTTACTCAACACTAAATCAATTAACACACTGAAGCACTAAACACATGAAGGGGTTTGGGGGGAGTATAAATCTTGATGGTGACTAAAATTAAGTTGTATGCTAGTTCCGCTGTCTAGGGGTCCCGGCTTGGAATCCAGCTCGGGTTTCGTTGTTTGTAAATGTCCATTCATCAATTTAAACATTTCATCCCTCATCCTCATCATCGCAAGTTAGCCAAGAGGGACAATACGCGACGTAAAATAAACTAACTCAATCAATCATTCAGTAATTTCGACTCTATTGCAGCTACCGGCCCCCATGACTGAGTGGTTAACATATCGTGCTAGGTCGCCAGGGGTCCAGGGTTCGAATCCCTTCGTGGGCATGGATGTTTGTGAGTGCCCATTCATCAATTTCATCATATCATCATCATCCTTATTGTCGAAAATTAGCCAAAAGTGACACACAAAGCGAAGTAAAATAAATTAAATCAATCGGTCCATCTATTGCAGCTGACCTTCGTGACGGAAAGGTTAGCACAGCGCATTACGACGCTACTTCGGTGTTCCTTTGTGGATTCTTCTCATCAATTTTATCGTATCATTACTAATCCCTATAGTTTCGTCTAGATAAAAGGGGAAGAAAAGCGACGCTACATAATAATAATCTAATCTAATTGATGAGTGTGTTGAGTGATCCGGGTTCGAGTCCCGTCAGCCTGGACGAGACTATTTTGTGAGTGTCTCTTCATTAATTAAACATAATCAGGATTCATCGTCGTGAATTGCCAGAAGTGGAAGAAAAGAGACGTAAAATAAATAATAAATATCAAATACAAATGACTTCTAAAAAACCACTGGCCTGACAAACAACAAAGCTTCGTACTATCCATAACTGCACACATTAGCAGTCCATCCCTCCCCCCCACGTCCCTTTGGAACAGGAATCATTTCGTGGGCTTATAACTACAAAATATAAGACAAAAAAGAACAAAGTAGGTTTCAGCGTGACCAGTGGCATAGCAGCAGCTGCCTCAATGCAGGGAAGGGGGAAGCTAGGGAGTGTTGTCTATGCAGTAAAGGTACAGCTGTTCCCTGTGCATTGCACCATAGTAGTGTGTTTGATACTACGGACAGCGCGAGAAAGGAAGAGCTTCTCTCCAGCAGCTTTGCTACACTTAAAACTTGCTTAACATGAGCATATGAGTTTTTTGCTCAAGTGTGGAGCTCTTCCTAATCCAAGATTTTTGTAAAAATGCCCTCGGGAATTTTTCAGAAAGGAAGAGCTCTTCAGATTGATTTGTGCATACTTACAAAAGTTGCATCAGCCAGATTTTTGTCCATAAACTTGTCAAAAAGTGATATATTTTTGGCCACACCAGAAATTAAGCTTATAGTATGTTTTTCTGTCAAAATCCCAGGAATCTTGAATTGATATCTATTGGGTTCTGAGACCGAGTGGAGTGTGGTGCATGGTTTTTATTGCCTTGTAATCAAAAGGTTCGGGTTTGAGTCCTCATAAAATCTGATGGCAAAATGTTAATATTGTAGTTTTGTAAACAAGGGGCTCTGGGTTCGAGTCCTGATAGATGTGGCATTCCATATGTGAGATTTTGAGAATAAATACTGCTAGTTGATAGCTCCCAGATCTTAAATTTGGTAAAAAATGTTATACAACAGAGCAAAATTATTCTCTATTAAGAATCACCAGAGTTTTGTTATCTGGGTAAAATATCAGCTCAACAATACGGGCAAAACTGCCTGATCAATACAATAGAATGGAGGTCAAGTAAACATTCCATGTTCTTTCCAATCTTTTGATCAGTCCCATGTTTCTGCCAACAATTAATCATGCTAGCCTGGGAAATTATATTTCTTGTATGCTAGCAGATATAATCTACACTGCGTCTTTTCAGAGAGAAATAGCATATTATTTATCATCAAAGAGTAATTGCCTTCTTTCTGTATGCCTGAGTGATTATATCTGTTGATATTACCTACATTGTGCCTTTTCCGAGGGAAATTACATGTCATTTGTCATGGGACTCAAAGAGAAATTCTTATCTACACTATGCACCCTTTCAGGGACCATTCATCATATTGAGGAAATTTCTTCATGGATATTGTCATGCAAAGGTTTGGTCTTGTTGCAATAATATAGGCTCAAGTCTTTAACTTACAGAATAATTATTGCAATATTTCTGTATTTCAGCTTTTGGCAGATGTGTTGTGTTTTGGGTAGGTATCTGCCACGAGCAGAGGTGCTATAAAATGGGTAGGTAATATATTTCCTGACGGTAAAGTGTTGTTTTATATCCAAAGGGCCTCTGTGTTTGAATCGGGCCTCTAGAACTGCTCTGTGACCCGCTCATTTCTTACGTCATAAACATATGATTTTTCACCTATGAGAATGACACTACAAATGGTGTCTTCAGGTAAAGCCTCGTGGAATTCACAGATAATTTTAATGTTTGTCCTGTCATTAACCACAACTTGTTTTCTTTTTGAAGTGTTGATTACAAACATGGGTCTCCGTGTCTTGAATTCATCTGGTGTGTAATACATGTCAGTACTGCCAGTAGTGACACGCTTGAAAGCCGAAAAAGCTTCATATAATTTGAGAAAATCATCCTTGGAAATGTCTAAATTATAATTTTCTCTAGGGAATACCTCATTTCTGCCATTTTTAAGATATATATTTTTGATGTTGCAGTTATCAAATCTACTTGAATTTTTTTCCTGATTATTGTGCCTCCCAGTCTGAAACAGTACCACCACAAAATCCGGCATTTCGTATTGTATGCTGGAGAATGAATTTGTAGCATCAAATTCATAATATGTGCCAGAGGCAGGCTTCTGTACAGATTGATATGTGTAAAATTGCAGAGGAACCTGTGGATTTTTTAGGATATCAGCTTTGTATTTAAGAGCGTAACTGGCCTCATATTCAACAACCGGGATTCTTAGCTCCATAGTCTGAATAATGCATTTGCCTGCATCTGGTAAGGTATTAGGCAAAGCTTCCCCTGTAGAATTTAATGTACTGTACCTCATCAATGCATTATTATCATTTGCAGCTCTTCTAAATGTAATTCTTAACCCCCCCTTCCACATAATTTCTTTGTAATCCGAGAAGAATCCTGGCAACAGGCGCATGGGGAACAGCACTGTGTGGTTCTTAGATAATATCTTATCACCAGCCTCAAATCCACCGATTCTGTAGTAAGAAGCCTCGGTTTTGGATAATTTTAGTGTGGCCAAAGCTGTGGAGGTAATGCCGGGATAATCCACTCTGTTTATAACAACGCCATGCTTTCTGATCTCAATTTCAGAGAACAGATGGGGCACAAAATTGTCCACCAATCTTATATTCGAATTTGCCGGATAATCTGTTCCATCGAGCTTTACAACATCAAATTTGATGTATAGATCTGCTCTGTGGGGGTGTATAAAGCCGTCCCCTACATCAAGATCAACCTCTATTTCTGTGTTGGGTTGATTTAAATTTGCAAATGTCCTCCTGTTTGGAGGGAATGATTGTAGCTCATAACTCTCAATATTTTCCATTGTATGTATTTTTATTTAAATATTAATCTCTATGATAGCAGTTGTTGTGGCTCCAGCAAAATCAACTAATTCTTCTTTTTCATTAGTGACCATCAATTCAATGTAATCTATTCTATTATGGCACACAGGAAAATATAATGTTGGGGATGGATTGTAGATGATTGGCTCCATAAATTCGGAATTAGGTTTGAATGTTGCAATGATGCCTGTTTGTTTGTGAGTGCCTATGCCATTTGATTTGGTGATCATACCCTCAGCCACATTACAGTGAATATTCAGAGTCTCTATGGCTAAGAATTTAGGTATATTCATAGCAGTGTGTTTGATGGCTGGTTCAAGTTTTGTGTTGTTCTCAAATCCTAACAGCTCTCCTATAGTACCCAGATCCACTGTTTCTGTAGCAGATACAATCTCTACTCTGTGAGTGACAGAATTTTGACTTAAGACTATACCTCTGGGTAATTGAGCATTTAGAGTGGATAGATTATACTGCCCTGGAGTGATGACAATTTTTTGATCCCCAACTGCAATTTTGTTGTTGTGGTGCGTAATATTAGGTATCAAGTACATGCCGTAAAATGCTCTGAGAGCTATTGTTTTGGGATACACTATGTCATCATGTAATTTGAGTTTCAATATTGAATTTTGGCTGGTGAGATGGAATACCCCCATGATGTTTCAGATACCACAAGGCCTTTTGAAAATTTTCAATTGATGGTTTATTTATTTGAGACATATATCTGAGAACAGATAAACACAAATGTCCGCAATTAACATCTTTGAAGTTTTGAACACGGGCATTATTGTAATAAAGATTAGCTGATTTTAGATATTTTATTAAATTTTCAGGTGGAACACCTCCAAATGAATCAAACACAAATGCCTCATTTTTTAAATATTTAAGATAGCAAATCCAGTGAGTGCCCTGATTTTTGTACTCATCCAAATTAACAATGCCACACTCTTTGTTGAGTGGTTGTTCCGGTAAAGAATCAGACATGTACACACCCCTAAAATGTTTGATGCCCAGTGGCTTGATTAAAGCTTCAATATCTTGGTTTGTAAGCGGCTCTTGTTTTTTTTAAACTTACTCATAGCTCTCTTAACACCTTTGCCTTTTTTCTCCATGGCCAGGTTATGGCGCCTCTGCTCATCTAATTCTGCCCTATTTTTCTTGGCATCTATTACTGTTTTTGCTATGGCAGCTGATCCCCCAGCCAAGCTCCCCACAGCCCCGAGAGCAGCTAAGATGGCAGGGATGGTAAATATGAAACCCCCTGTATGCAATTTTTTTCTTGATTGCTGTAATTTTTTTAATTGGGGGGTACTAAGCAACAATTTCATACCATGCCCCTTTGCAAGACAAGAGCTTTTTTTCTTGCGCTGCTTTTTGGTCAAAAGACTATCAATAGTTTTAAGAGATTTGAGACCTGCATAAGGTATTTGATACATAACACCCTTGGCCTTCATTGTAGGTTTATTATATACATATTCACAGCCCCCACCCCAATTTTTGTTTGGTGCTCATAGCTATGGTGGTTCCCAATGCTGCTATTTTTTCACTTAAAGAAGCATCTTTGCTTACAAATCTACCAAATGCATCCTCTTCTAATTTCTTGTCTGCAACATGTCTCTTGTCAAGATCAGAATGTGTGTTGTATGCTATGTCATGGTCTCTACAAGCAGCATCTAGGGGATTAACACCAGGATCCACTCTGTTTAATCTATGATCCAGTTTTGTGCCTGGACCACAATACTGATAGCCTGGAATGTGTAGTTCAAATGGCAGCTTGTTTATAATGTCATTAACAAGGCCCCGGCCCTCAGAAATATTCCAAAATTTGGGGGGTAGAGTATTAATAAATTTTATAAGATATCCAATCCCCTTAGTGTCATTCACTATAAAATTAGACAATTTTGTGCTTATCATGTCCATAATTCCAACCTTTTCATTGTAAAAATTGTGGTTCCCAGCATTTTCCTCCCCAGCTATCACCAGCAACCTATCTACAAGTTTCCTGACATCATCAACCCACACAAATTCTTTGGGCAGGGTGTTGTATTGTTTGATTCCACTGCCAGTCTTCATTTGTGACCATATGGGCTTGATTAAATTGTTGTATTTTGCCCCACTGCTAGACTTAACTCTTTTTTGTGTGGGATCATTGTTCTGGTAGAGAGCATCTGATTTTATTAATATTTCTTTGTAATGCTCATAATCTTGATCTGTATAGCTGCCAGGCCTCTTCCTAGTCATCAGTTCCCACAACCCAGGTGTGCCGGGGTACTTAACAAAAGCACCTTTTTCTCCGAGACGAGATTCTGAATATACAATCAGATCATCCCCCATAAAAGTTACTCTGAAATTGCCAATTCTATGTATGATGCTCCCATCAAGCTCTGTGTCAGCATATAAGCCAAACACCTCATCTTTGTTGTCTTTAGGTGTGGTTAAATATTTTTGAGCAAGAAGACCCAATTCAATAGGATCCTGACTAGCTTCAATTATTCTAGGAGCAAGAGGACTAGGTGTATGAATACTGGAAAGTGGGGTGAATGGATAATCTAATATGTTCCTTGCAGCTACAGGTACAAGCTCTGTGATCAAATTTTGATTTTGCTCTGTAACAGTTTTGATATTCTTACCTAAATTATTAATAGCATCAATGACAGGCTGTTCTGTTTGTTTGTGTTTTTCATAAATTCCACGGTTCTCTGATTTCCATCCCTTAAATCTTTTTACAAGATAATCTCTTAACTTAAGATCATCAATGATTGGCCTTTTCATGGTTGTTTATATACGTCTCAACGTCTAGAAAATCGTTGATTTTATTTCTGTATTTGCCACTGTTAGGTGTTCTTCTCATATCAATTGTGACAAACCCATAACTGTCCTGGTTCCAGCACTTGCTGCAAATCTTGGAAAAATCATTGTAGCTCAAGTCCCCACCTACATATTCATCATGTATGTGTTTGAGGTTGGTATGATCTTGATGAAACACACATATAAAATTGCTGTTGTCTCGGATCAGTTGCTTCGGTATTTTAGAAAAAGTCTGTGCCAGGTAGAAGCAATCAATGTTTTTGTGCCGGCCCTGTGTAAAGAAATTCCTAACCTTGTTTTGATTATCCAATATAATGTCATCAAAGACAACAACAGAATTATCGAGACATTCATGAAGTGGCTTAACATCTGGTTCAAAAGTGGCTATATCCAATCCATCATATAGCTTCATCAGCTGCTGATATTTTAATTGTTCCAAGCTCTTAGAGAAGACATACAAGTGCCTGTTTTTCCAGTCTAACCAGTTGGGTGCCAATAAAAAATTATCAACCATTAGTGTAGTTTTACCACAAGCCGATGGCCCAACAATAAGACATCTAATATTTTCAGGCAGCAACTTGCCATTTCTCTTAATCTGCTGTTCAGGTTCTGGCAGCCTTTTTATAACATCCCAGGGCTGTTTAGTTTTGCTGAGTTCTTGTTCATAGAACCTGCCTTTGAGAATTTCTCCTCGGTGATCTTTTATTATATATGTGTTAAGAGTCCCAGGTTTAACTTGAACCACTGTAAATAATTCAGTGCTCCAGTTTCTCGTAAAGCCTCTTTTGAATAAGTGCTTATATTTGCTGATTCTTACTTGATCGCCCACCCTGTATTTGGCCCTTCTTGTTGTTGGCTGGTATCTAGGATAATAAACAGTCCTGATCAATTTTTGCTCATCAGATGAAGTTACTTCAGAGGGTTTCATGTTGATTGTGGAATGGACCGAGTTGTTATATTTATATAAGTTCTGGAAGAATATTAAGCCATTTATAATTACCTTGGAGGGTAAATTGTTTATACATAAGATTTTTTAGGGTTCTGTTGAATCTCTCTACAATCGAGGCTTTGAGGTCACTGTAACTCGAGTAATGTTGTATTGACTGGCTTTTAATAAATTGTTGAAACACAGAATTATAAAATTCTTTGCCATTATCTGTTTGCAAATAGCGCGGTGATCTTCCACTCTGATTGATGATTGTCCTGAAGGCTTCTGTAACACATGTTCCAGTCTTGGATTTGAGTGGCACAGCCCAGGCAAATTTTGAAAATGTATCTATCACAGTGAGTAGATACTTGTAGCCCTTGTTGATTTTGTCTAAGTTTTTCAACTGTCCACTTGACAACTCAATCAAGTCGCTCTGCCATAAATCATCTATGCCCTTTGTGACTACTGGGAGTCTCTTAAAATTATGTCTGGCTTGTCTGTGTAATTCATCAACAACTAGACATAATATGTAAACAAGAATATTGCAACTATAGGGTGTTCAGCAGCTGATACTACAGGATTTTCTAAATATAATTTGTCCCCTATTTGTATTTTAAATTCCAGAGAGCCATCATCTTCAACATATGCTGTTTCTAATGTATTGGGGTCTGTAAAATCCTCCAATTCTACACTGGTGATTTTCACTTTGTTCTCAGCATTTGTTATCGATAAGGTGGGGTAGTGGTGTGCCTGTGGTTGAAACCAATATTTGATCTTGATTGGTCTCAATGTGCCCCCAACAAAAAACTGGTAATAAAATTGTGCAGGGGACAGCATATATATTTTGCCACCTGGTGTAAATGGTGAATCATATTCTTTGTTGGGGATGCTGTACAATTCAAGAATTACTGTATGTTTTGGATTCTCGATTATGCCTGTTATTTCTTTTTCTGCTGTAAGCAATCTGCTTGTTACAGATTCAAGGTGCTCATTGATGGTCCTAACAACATCATCATGGCCTGGCTTGATTTTTATGTCCACAGCAAGTCTCTTGTATTGTTGCACAATCTCTTGAAGCTGGGTGGCAAAAACAGACAGAGCATTTGCTTGATTGGATTCCATGGTCCCTAGCTGTTGCTTGATATTAGCTACAATTTGTTGCAAATTTTCAACAACTGCCAATTTTGAATTTTGAGCAGTAAGATCATGGACCTGTCTTCTGATATCCTCAAACAGGGCATGCAGTTCATTAATATGTTGATTGGTTGGTAGAGTGGCCACTGTCTGAGTGAGTTGTTTGATCTCTGTCTGGATATTCTTGATATCTTCTGATTTCAATATCCTATTCACTGCCCTCTTAATATTTTTAAGTTCCTGCGATGTGGGAAGATTTGATACTGTATTTTGCAAAAATTGAAGTGCCAATTTCACATTGTTTAATTCAGAAGCATCAGCCACATTTTGCATAGCATTTTGGAGCAGGGCTATATCTGCCTGAGTGGGTGTTGATTGTTGTAAAATTTCAAGTTTTGTTTGGATATCATCGATCAAGTGATGAAAATGAGATAGTTCAGATTCAGTGTTGAGGTTTTCAAGCTTTGTGATTTGTTGCTGGACACTGACAAGTGTATCTACAATCCCGGGCAGGCGAGATTCTTGTACATTTGTCAAATCACTTTGCACTGCTGCTATTGTACCTTCAAGATGGGTTATGGTACTTTGAATTTTTCCAAAATCTTCATATGTTTCAAGTTGCAGCTTAATATTGGCAACACTCCGAGTTATTGCATTCAAAGCATCAGAAGATGGCAAGTTGTTCATAAAATTTTCAAGTGTCTCAATTTTTTCTTTAACCTCGGCTATGGCATTGTGCAGAGGATCCAGATTAGGTATTTGGAGTGATTGAATCTGTTCCTTTAGAGTGGAAATCACTAGATCAAAATCTTCTTGTGATTTTATGCTTTTGACAATTGTTTGGAGCTGTGCCTGGACATTATTTATCTGCTCTTCCAATTGTTGTTTCAATTGCTCAGAATTGGTGGCCTGGGTCTTAAATTTGGCTTGAAGAGCTGCTACAGCTTCTTCTAAACTTTGAAAATTATCTAATGTTGCCAGATCAGTATATTTCTGAAGCAGCACTTTGAGTTCAGAATCAATTTTAAGAAGAGGGTCCATGCATTGTGATTGTAAATTTGTAATTTCTAATTGAAGACTGGCATTGAGTGTGGTCTGTAAAGCTTGTAAATCACTTCTTAATTTCTTGACTCTGACATCAAGCATCAGAATCTCATCACTGTGATCTTCATGTCTTGTATGGCCAAATATATCATTAGGCATTTTTGTTTTAATGGTTATTTATTATTGAATATCTAATTCTTAATTCTATAAAAAAGGGTATAAGCTTGTCATAGGATCCAGGGACCTCAATATATAAGCAGTCACCAGCAGAAACAGTATATACAGTGCCAGAAATCATGTTTGAGTGCTTAATTCTATAAATATTTCTCCCTACTGAAATTTTGACATCACCCTCAGGGGTTGTAATAAATTGCAATTGCCCACCTACAGGTAATTGGTAATGATTTAAATTATTGTTAAATATGTACAATGTTTTGCCTGTTTCATCATCAACATCTGTAAGTATGCTGTTCAGATGAATAATTAACAAGCCACTCAGTTTAGACAGCATATCAGAAGAGGGTTGTGGTGTTGGCAGATCCATAATAGCCTGTTTTTTGAACCCAAATAAGTTCATAGGCATGTTTATTTATTTCAAATCATGCTCTGTAATTGGGCATTGATTCCCATTTTTCAAATCACAATGCCCCCAAGGTAAAGTATGTATGTCACATGATAAAATGCGTCTCTTATCATCATGTGGGTCCAGGGCCACTTTTCTTACAATATTTGAAGTCAATAAGTGATCCTCACTCTGAATTCTATTTTCTGATGTTCTGATTGAACTCTGGGATTTGAGGCAATTTTCATAATCTTCAAATTCAAGCTCTTTTTCCACAACTACTTTACCAATGCCCTTATCCTTTTTGACAACTGCACTACATGTTTTAAAACTGTACACCTTGGCACTTAACCCAGCAAATGCCACAATAGCATCACCACATGTCTCATCTTTTAACTTGCCAGGCACCTTTTTGTTGTGGGGTTGAATTCTTGTATGTTCACTGGTATCAAAGTATTGAAACAATTCAGGCTGTGCCATATCTTGATAAACATCTTCTGTTTGAATATCAAGAATAAAACTATCCGTATCCATGTACAATAATTTTACACGATCACCATAAAAAGGTTTCAACACGTCATAATACAATATTAACATATGTAATTTGGACAATTCCAATATTGCAGCCCCTACATAAATAGGTTTATCAAACTTAATCTTTGTTTTCATCATGTTGAAAAGTGCCATGTGCTCATCATAAATTCTTCTATAATTGAAGTTGGGCTTTGCAACCAATTTTTTGCTCAGGCTGGGGTCAGTAATTATTTTAACATCGGTATGTTTTCTGACATTTTCAATTGTTTTGCCATACACTGAATTCACCATCAATTTAAACAAGGCCTTATCAAATTGGCTCTTTGCAGATGTTCGAAGCTCCGTGTTTGTATCAATGTATGGTTTCAACCATTCTGAGTGCCTGAACCTCAAGACTTTGCCAACTTTGGTTACTTGAACACCGTGATTCATCAGGAACTGGAGGTTTTTGTAATATGTGACATATCCCTGTTTCGGCTCCAGAGTCATCATGAGCTTCTTCTGTTTAGAGCCAGGTGAGCACTGAACCTCGGGAATTGGGGGCAGATCAGAAAATTTATTGTGCAAATCATCAGGAATTGTCAGATCAACCTCTAAGAATAGGCCATATTCACTGTCATCAAAATTCTTAAGATCCTCAATATTGAAATCTTCGACCCATTCAAGCCCTGCATATGGCAATTTATCCATCATAGCGTGACCATAGAGGCTGTTTGCATCTACATACAGTATATAATTTGATGGCCGTGCTGGATCATAATCAGGCAGCATAATATATTTGTTATTTGCTCTGGCATATCTCTGGGAACATTGCACCATCCCTCCTCTTATACATTTCTCCATAAACAGATACATATCTTGATCGTGGATCAGATCCAATTGCTTTTTGGTGTTGAAAAATGTTGCGGCCCATGCTAGACCCGGGGCACTGTAAAAATACACTGGGTCCAGTCCATAATTTTTCATGGAAGATTTTCTGAATGCCTGCAATATATCAGCTAAGAGGGTGACATCAAGTTTCAAATATGCCATGTGATAATCACCAAATGTCTTGCATTTTAAATTGTTCCACATCAACTGAGCATGGTGATAATCATCATCAGTGATTCCAGATCCTCTGATTTTGCTGTAAAACTCTTCTTGTGGTGGCAGGGAACACTCATCAAATTTAGAAAAATCTGTAACATAGTCATATGGATATACACCCTTCCGCCTAATTAATTTCAGGTCCTGATTTGGAAACGAGGCACTTGTGATTTTGAATTGATCATCAGGTAATTGAGAGGCCAGTGTAGCCAGGCTAGCAGATAAAAATCTGTAAGAATCAAGAAATCTTATGTGAATAGGAACCCCATCAACTTTAATTATCTTGCTAATAGATATATATTTTTCATCATTTTCAGCTAAAATATTTAAATTCTGCTTCTCAAACCCCTCGTACCTGATCAGATGATGGAAATCATAATTGGATGCTCCGTGGCAAAATATGGGGATAAATCTTGGTCTCTTGATCTGAATATTACAGCTTTTACACAGGGCCTGTTTATATCGACCATCTGTATGAGAATGGTGTTTCACCTTGATATTTGTATCTGAAAATTCAGAATCACATACCGGGCATTTTTCTGCTTTGTTGAAATCTTCAATCTGTTCCTCTGTTAAAGGCAACATAGGCTTTGATTTTAATAAGACATTAGATGCTATGTCACGGCACTCATTTTCTATTCTATGTGCACATATTTTGATGGCATTTGGTCCCATGTATAAGTATGGCTCACTAGCTACACCATTCTGTACAACCACATAACAAAAGCTGGAAGGTTCATGTAGCTGGTATGGTGTAATTGAAGATTCTTCGGGATCTGGATTGCAGAATGCAAGAGATTTGAGATTTGATTCAGAATCCCAGACAATATATGCTGGGTCTTCCAACAAGGCTTCATTCTTTTTGAATTTGCAATTTTCACTTGGATTGGGCATCACCATATGAACAGGTTTATGATTCCCACAGTATTTCAGATGCTCAATTAACTTGTTTTTAGCAATTTCTGCATTTTTTTCACGAACCCCTTTTACCATTTTTTGACCATCAAATACAGTTAAGCATCTTCTGCACAACTTGAATATTGTATTGGATTTGTCTAGTTGTGTTCTCACCAAAGCTTCAAGATTATGTATCAGAGTATAATGGTGTGTATCATCCCCTTCAATTAAGAGCAGATCAATCGGAATAGCAGAATCATCATCAATTGTACTGATTCTGAGAGGTGCTATCGGGCAATTGCCAGTGGAACAAATAAATACATTAATAGATAATTGTTTGCCATTGATATGCCTGGCCCTTTTTTCAAATTTATCAATATTCTGAACTGACATTGGATATTCCAAACCCTCCATTGCATCGTCAAAATCATGTTCATGTTGCTTGTAATAAGTTATTCTCTGAGGATCCCTTGAAACTGGATACAAAGCAGCTAATATACACCACAAAAAGCATTTCTGGTCGGTATTTTTTATATTGACCACGGCTCTTTTATTTTTGATATTAGCAGGTAATGGCACATATGTAGATCCTTGTAATGGGCTGAATTCAGAAATATTATCATATAGCTTGTGCGGAGAGCCGCACAAGCTCCATCCGGACTCTTTTGCCGCAAATTCAGAGTGTTTGATATTTAGTTGATCCATTAAACTGCTTATTATTGTGTCTAAATTTGGATTTGAATATACCGGTACAGTTTCTGTTACGTGGGGGTGTGTAAATTTTGTAGCGTTTGGTTTCTTATATTGTACAAACAATTTAAGGGAGAGCTTATAAGAGCCATTTTGTGTATTTAGAATTGCCTGCACTTTAGGATTTATACTGTTCAAGAAATTCTCAATGCCGCATCTTGGCTCTGATACAAACCGGTGATCTCTTAATTGGCTATTAAAACTGCTACGGATAGGTTCATAGCGTGGCTGCTTTGCTGCTCTGGCATTAAGAGGTGCTTCGTGCCTTCTTTTCAGACCAGATGTTGATGGTTGTGCAGAGCAAGTATCTTTATGTTTATATGTGAAGTATTCCATGTTATATTTTCTATTGCATTTGGGGCAAATTTTTGTGGGAGTTCTGTATTTGTCTGGGTTACAAATTTTTTGGTGTCTGGCCCAATTAGAGCTGGATATATTTTTATTGCACTGATTGCAATATTTTTGATTCGGCATTTTTGCTGTTGTTTATTATATACAATTTCCTGGGTTTCAATTCAAAACTTTATACTGGATAAAAATATCAGTTGGGTTCATCACTGTGCCTTGTGTGTGTGTGTATGTATGTATGTGTGTATACACTTAATATTTTTGGCTTTGGTATTTATATAAAATTTCCTGGGATTCAAATCTAATCTCTATGCTTATCTTATGACAGGTTGTAAAGCCAATAGCCCACAAGTGGAAAAAGAGAATAAATATTCATTCACACTGACCCAGCGCAAATGCCTGCACGAACATGCATATCTTGAATGGCAATAACCTTGTTATGTATAACAGGCTGGGACAAATATAAGCTTGACTCTAAATATGAGTGGATTACAACAAATATCAGATTTTATATTGTTCAATATGAATTTAAACCAGTAAGTATGAGAAGCACTGTATCAACACGTCTGTTCTCCTCAGTCAGTCTCACAATACTGGCTGATGCAATATTCGGGAATTTCTGTAAATACTGGCGCTGAGGAGAAACATGCAAAGCAAAAATCAATACTACCGTCTCGGGAATTCCACACACTGACACCGAGGGGAATTACTTGAAACGGAGGGTCTCTGCATATTGCATTGTTTTAATATTAGATAAGTAAATTGAACCTGGGGTTCAATTAAACTTAAACTGGAAGTAAATATGTGTGTGTATGTATGGGTTTTTGGCTTAATTTCTGGTGTGGCCAAAAATTGACAAGTTTATAGACAAAAATCTGGCTGATGCAATTTTTGTAAATGTTAGCAAATCTGCTTGAGGGGGGGTTGATACTTTCCGATTACAAAACTCTTGGGTTAGGCAGGTACTACACTTGAACAAAAAACTCATATGAACATGTTGAACAAGTTTTAAGTATAGCAAATCTGCATGTGAAGAGCTCTTCCTTTCTGAAAAATTCCCGAGGGCATTTTTACAAAAATCTTGGATTAGGAAGAGCTCCACACTTGAGCAAAAAACTCATATGATCATGTTAAGCAAGTTTTAAGTGTAGCAAAGCTGCTGGAGAGAAGCTCTTCCTTTCTCGCGCTGTCCGTAGTATCAAACACACTACTCACCATGACTGAATTTCATGGGAGTGTGGAATGTGGACTTATAGGGCATAATATGGTAAGATGACCTGATTACTGCAACAATTCTATTCTGTCTCTCTTCACCCGAAAAATATACTCCATGTTAGTGGTATAGGTGACTTCGCACACACCGCACTGCGAGAGGAGGGGGCTCTAGCCTCAAGGCTCCATTCCGAGACCGAAATGAAAGATAGAAAATAATTGTGATGAAAATTGAATTCTTCAAGTTTCTCCGATTTGAAACACAATTTATTAAATAGTTTTGAATTTTGCGTACTTGTTATGTGTGCCCATATTTCTATTATTCATTTAAATTATGAAACTAATTAGTATGTTAATATCTGCTATTTATATATCAAATTGTTAATAATCCTATCGTAAATAAAAAAAATAAATCCTAACGCTCATAATATTGATGGGGAGTAGTTGATTTGTTTCCCGCGTAGTGTGGCAATTCATCAAAAATACTTTAATTCCTGTTGGCACAGCAACCATCATGACACTTTGCTGTCAGAGGCGCTAAGGTTACAGAGAACAGGCGATTGGTTCACAAGCCGTTAACATGCGCTGTTAACGAAGAGCGATATCTCTTTTTACCTAATCATCACGATCCCTCGCACAAACACGGCGTCATAAAGGAAACAGTAAAGAAGTATTCCGCCGAACTACTGTCCAATTAAAATTTATGGCTACTCGAGTTTGCACTCGAAATAAAAATTAACCAGTTAACTTATTGAATTCTGAGTAAAGCTATAATAACTATTTTTTTTCAATTATACCAGTAGTGTAAGTGTATTGTTTCAAAATAAAACTTGGTACGAGTGCATTTGTAGCCTCTGTTTTTTACCAATCGAATATCAGTTTTTGACATATTTTGACAATTTTTTGTCGATGTTTTTGCGTTTAGCGATGTTTTAGTAAAATTTCCATTTTTTCCCACCTCATACTTGGTACGAGTGCATTTGTAGCCTCTTTTTTATCAATCGAATATCAGTTTTTGACATATTTTGACAATTTTTTGTCGATGTTTTAGCGTTTAGCGATGTTTTAGTAAAATTTCCATTTTTTTCCCACTCACACTTGTAGGTATATCACGAATTTACGTGATATAACTTAACCTATCCTTTTTTATTACGTGCTAAACTACACGAGAGCCTCTACATGCTTTGACCTACTTTAGAGTAGTGTAATCAGACCGTTTGAGAAACCTTAATTGGGGTTCAAAAATACCTCAAAAACTCACTTTCTCTCCACGTTCCGCGCCTCATTTATTGCGCTGACGATGTTTCGCAGCGTAGAAAACAGCACCAAAACATCAAAAACTCACTTTACTCATTTGGGGTTCAACAAAAAAGGTAAAAAAAGGTATAGTGCTCCCCTGTGCATAGCACCACGCCATGAAGGCGTATAGGGGGTGTGGGGGTAACGCCCCACACTTTCTTGATCCGGTCATGAGTGGGGGTGAGGTGATCAGCATCACGCCCCTGACCGCCTTTACCCCCCAGGGTTTCCCCCAGGTACCCATGTTATTCGACGCTGGGTGGGCGCCGGGGCCGCTTCCAACCTTTGAAAAGTTCCCGGATTTGAACCGGCCGGGGTCGAACCCGGGACCTTGAGCATGGTAGTCAGACGCGTTACCGACTGAGCCACCGCGGCCACCGCGGTTCACCAAAACCTCAAAAAAAAAAAAAAAAAAACTCGCCTTCTCTCCACGTTCCGCGCCTCATTCATTGCGCTGACGATGTTTCACAGCGATGAAAACAGCATCAAAAAACTTTAAAAAACTCACTTTCTCTCCACGTTCCGCGCCTCATTTATTGCGCTGACACACAGCGTGATGAGTAAATGCACCCTCTCATCCTTGAAGGATGAATGCACCTTATCGTAATTTTTTTCCAAGTCCGGGACCAATGTTTATATATCGTGACCTTTTGTAAACCTCTCTCTGTCGCACACACACATATGCGCGCGTGCCTGTATTGTGATGCAAGCAAACAAACAAAAATAATAATTGTTTTTTTAGTAGACCCAAATGGGAGAGAGTTCACCAACCGAAAGTGAGGCTCGGTGAGGCTCGCCTTAATGTTTTTTTCTTGTAAGGCATAAGCCTCATTTTCTCGCAGTGTTGCCAATACCTCACTCGATCACGATCTTATGTGATATAACTTAACCTATCTTACGATTTTTTTTACGATCGTCAGTGATATAACTTAACCTATCGTTTATTCTTTTTATTTGCACACCGAACTGTAGTAGACCCAAATGGAGAGAGAGTTCACCAATCAAAAGTGGGGCTCGACTTAATGGTTTGCTCTTGTAAGATACAAGCCTTATTTTCTCGCAATGTTGCCAACATCTTACTTGATCACGATCTTACGTGATATAACTTAACCTATCTTACGATTTATTTTTTAACGATCTTCAGTGATCTATCATTTTTTTTATTTGCACACCGAACTAACTTACATTATATTTTATATATCCTTGTTGATTTTTTTAGTAAGTAGCAATTTTTTTAGGAATTTTGTTTTTTAAAACTGCTCTGTGACCCTCTCGTTCTTCACGTCGTGGACGAAGGACTTCTCTGCGACGAGGATGACGCTGCACACGGTATCGGCAGGCAGCGGGTCGTGGAACTCGCAGACGATCTTGATGTTGGTTCGATCGTTGACCACCACCTGCTTTCTTTTCGTGGTGTTGATGACGAACATGTGTCTGCGGGTTTTGAATTCGCTGGGCGTGTAGTACATGTCCACGTTTCCCTCCGTCACGCGCTTGTAAGCGGTGTAAGCTTCGTAAAGTTTGAGGTAATCGTCTTTGGTCATGTCGAGGTTGTAATTCTCGTGCGGGAACACTTCGTTCCTATCATTCTTGAGATAAACGTTCTTGATCTTGCAGTCGTCGAATTTGCTGGAATCTTTTTCTTGATTCTTATCGCGTCCGGTCTGAAAGAGCACTACGACGAAATCTGGCATGTCGAACTGTATGTTGTTGAACTGCGTCGTCACGTCGAATTCCATGTGACTTCCCGACGCTATCTTCTGCACGCACTGGTAACCTTGAAAGTGAATCTGTACCTGCGGACTTTTCAAGATCTCCGCTTTGTACTTGAGGGCGTAGTTCGTTTCGTATTCCACGATCGGCATTCTCAACTCCATGCTCCGGATGACGCACTTGGCTGCTTCGGGTAATGTGTTGGGCAGCGGCGTGGTGCCGTCCGGACCCAAAGTAGCGTATCGCATTAGTGCGTCGTTGTCGTTGGCCGCTCTTCGAAACGTGACGCTCAGTCCTCCCTTCCACATGATCTCCTTTTAGTCCGAGAAGAATCCCGGCAGCAGACACATGGGAAAGAGCACCGTGTGACTTCTCGTCGATAATTTGGTCCCCGCTTCGAATCCTCCCGCCTGGTAGTATGCCGCGTCCGTTTTGGATAATTTCAATGTTCCCACTGCCGTCGACGTGATGCCTGGATAATCTATTCTGTCGATGACAGTGTTGTGTTTCCTCACCTCCACCTGCGAGAACAGGTGAGGCACGAAGTTGTCCACGAGTATCAAATTTGCTGCTGCGGGAAACGCGTCTCCGCTTTCTTTCTTCACCACGTCGAATTGAAGGTAAAGGTCCGCTCTGTGAGGATGAACGAACCCATCCCCTATGACCACGTCGTATTAGATCTCCCGGTTCGCTTCGTTCAAATTTGCGAACGTGCGACGGTTGGGAGGGAAAGATTGCAATTCGTAACTTTCGATTTGCTCCATGATGTATGGTTATTTATTATACGTTGATCTCCACGATGGCCGTGGTCGTTGCACCTGCGAAATCCACCACCTCTCCTTTCTCGTTCGTCACCACCAACTCTATGTCGTCTATGCGGTTACGACATACTGGAAAATAGATCGGCGAAAAGGGTGTGTAGATGATCGGTTCCATGAATTCGGAACTGGGTTTGAACGTGGCTATGATTCCCGTCTGCTTGTGACTTCCCAGCAACCCCCCGTCCGAGGATTTCGTGATTATGCCTTCCGCTACGTTGCAGTGAACGTTCAAAGTTTCGATGGCTAGAAATTTAGGAATGTTGGTTGCTACGTGCTTGATGCCAGCTTCGAGTTTTATGTCGTTCTCGAAACCTAAAAGTTCTCCCATGGTGCCCAGGTCCACGGTCTCCGTAGCCGACACGATTTCCACTCTGTGCGTGACCGAATTTTGAGAAAGGTACGTGCCTTTGGGTAACTGAGCTTGCAAAGTGGAAAGATTGTATTGACCTGGCGTGACGACGATATGTTCGCTTCCGACGCTAATTTTGTTGTTGTGCTGCGTGACGTTAGGTATGAGGTACATGCTGTAGAAAGCACGCAGAGCTACGGATTTAGGATAGACGATGTCGTCGTGCAGCGTGAGTTTCAAGATCGAAGATTCGCTCGTGAGATGGAACACGCCCATCGTGTTTCAAGTTCCACAATGCCTTCTGGAAATCTTCCACCTGCGGCTTATTTATTTTAGAGAGAAACGCGAGCATGGAGAGACAGAGATGACCGCTGTTCTCGTCTCCGAAATTTTGAATGCGTTCGTCGTTGTAGTATATAGAGGTTTTGTTCGTTTTCAGATAATGAACTAAATTTGTAGGTGGAACACCTCCGAAAGAATCGAAAACGAATGCTTTATTGTCATTTTTGTGGTAACATATCCAATGCGTGCCTGGATTTTCATGACCGTCCAAGTTGACTACGCCA
This sequence comes from Lepisma saccharinum, assembly GCF_977018435.1. Classification (NCBI taxonomy): domain Eukaryota; kingdom Metazoa; phylum Arthropoda; class Insecta; order Zygentoma; family Lepismatidae; genus Lepisma; species Lepisma saccharinum. The sequence continues at coordinate 1,997,929 of NW_028142898.1, forward strand.
CATTCTCTTTTTTTAGCGGTTGAAGGTAACGAGTCGGACATGAAAACTCCTCTGAAGTGTTTGATTTGTAATGGTTCGATCAGAGATTCAATGTATCGGTTGGTGAGTGCTGCTGTTTCTTTTTTTTAAACTTCCTCATGACCCCCTTCCCCTTTTTTCTCCATGGCCAGGTTGTGACGTTTCTATTCTTCCAATTCCGCCTTGTTCTTCTTCGAGTCGATGACGGTTTTCGCGATGGCGGCGCTACCCCCAGCCAAACTTCGAACGGCCCCCAATGCTGCCAGGATGGCCGGGATGCTGAATATGAAACCTCCGATCTTTTGCTGTTTCCGCGAACGCTGCAAGCGTCTCAATTGTGGAGTGCTGAGAAGTAATTTCATTCCGTTTCCTTTGGTCAAGCAAGAACGTTTCTTCTCGCGTTGTTTCTTGGTGAGTAACCCATCGAGGGCACCTAGATTTTTAAGATTCGAATATGGTATCTGGTACACGACACCCTTGGGCTTCATGTTGATGCTCTATATGTTGTTTTTTTTCACGGTATGTTATTTATATATATAAATGTTCTGAGATTTTTTTTTGTTTCGTGTAGTTTTTTTTCACGGTATGTTATTTATATATAAATGTTTTGAGATTTTTTTTGTTTCGTGTATTTTTTTTTCAAGGTATGTTATTTTATATATACTCCGTGCAGTCCCGTTACACAAATTCTATTACGTGCTTTGTTTTCTTACCAAGAAGTTCCTTTGTTCCCTTGTACACGATTCGAGTTTTGTTCTCGATTAAAATAGCTAGCTTCTCGTCGGATAACATGTTAGCGTATCGATCAGGTAAAAATAGACTGTATTGTCCGTCGAGCAACAGACGCACCTTGGGACCATACTGGGTAGAAACAATTGAACCGGAAGTTATCGTGTAAGGTTTGTCGACTTCCAATTCCTGAATTTTTACATACTCGACTGACAAATTTAGCATTTGTTTTAATGCTTGGAGGTCACTCATTTTTTTTCATTCATATCGAAGAGAAAAATTTCAGAGTGTTAGAGAAATTTAATTTTTTTTCACGATGTGTGTTATTTATATATAGGCTACTTTTTTTCACGAGATTTTTGTATCGAAGATTTTTTTGTCTGTGTTAGAGGAAGAAAGTCCGTGCTTCCGACAACGCGATGATGTGCGTAATAATATCTTCAATCTCCTGTTTAGACTTGCGCCTATCATCCGTGTATCGTCTTCTCCCCTGTCTCGCCTCGTACAGTTCATCCAACCTATCGTTTAATTTTTCCCTTGCAGCCGAAAGAAGAGTGTCGAGATCACCGCACCTCATGACACTGATCTCCCGAAGACGGTCCTTGACAACCATTTCACAAGGGATGCGAAAATCCGGCGTTGATCTCGCTATGATTAAAAGTTTATTAACATCTCCGTTTACTACGTGTTTGAATATTTTATATAGCAGTTCGGGTGGTAAGTCAGTTATACGAGACATGTTTTTTTTACTGTATGTTATTTATATACCCCACCCAAATTTTTGTTTCGTGTTCATGGCGATGGTGGTGCCCAGTGCTGCAACTCTTTCTCCCAACGAAGCGTCTCTGCTGACGAATCTTTCGAAAGCTGCGTGCTCTAACTTTCTGTCTGCTTCGTGACGTGCATCCAGATCGGTGCGAGTGGTGTTGTAGGCGATGTCGTGATCTTCGCATGCGGCGTCCAACGGATTCACACCCTTGTCTCCTCTCTCCAATCTTTTCTCGAGTTTGGTACCCGGTCCGCAGTACTGGTAGCCAGGTAAATGCATCTCGAAAGGTAACTTGTTGATGGTGTCGTTTACGAGTCCCTTTCCTTCGGCCACGTTCCAGAATCTCGGAGGCAGCGTGTTGATAATTTTGATGAGGTAAACTATGCCCTTGTCGTCGTTCACGATGAAGTTGGAAAGTTTCGTGCTGATCATGTCCACGATGCCAACCTTCTCGTTGTAGAAATTACGATTGCCTGCATTCTCTTCGCCGACTATCACCAACAATCGGTCCACGAGCTTGTTCACGTCGTCCACCCAAACGAATTCTTTGGGTAACGTGTTGTAGCGTTTGACGCCGCTTCCGCTCTTCACCTCGTTCCAAATCGGTTTGATGAGATTCTTGTACTTCTCGCCGCTGCTCGATTTCACCCTATTCTGCGAGGCGTCGTTGTTCTGGTACATGGCATCCGTCATGATTAGAATTTCCCTGTAACTCTGGTAATCTTCGTCGGTGTAATCCTTCGGCTGCTTTTTGGCAACGAGTTCCCACAGTCCCACCGTACCCGGATACCTGGTCCAACTATCCTTCTCGCCTAAATTAACTTTAATGTCGTTGCCTTCGAAGGTGACTTTCGATTTCCCAATCTTCCACACGACGCCACCCTCGTTGGTTTCCATGCTGGGATACAATCCGAACACTTCATCCTTGTCGAACTTCCACGTGCTCAGGTAGTCTCGTGCCAATGGTCCCAACTCGATTTTATCCGAAGAGGTGCTACCTATGGCTCGACGCCGTGCCGGTACGTCCTTCAGTTCGAACGGCGTCGAAGGAATGCTCGAAATAGGCGTGGGTACAGCGTAATTTTTAGCTGCGAGCGGTACGAGTTCGTTGATCAAATTTTTATTTTGTTCCGTGACACTTTTCATTTCTTTACCTAGACCGCTGATGGCGTCGATCACAGGATGAACTTGACGTTTCTTCTCTTCGTAGGATCCGCGATTCTCGGATTTCCAACCTTTGAATCGCTTCACGAGGTATTCCCGCAACTTGAGATTTTCGTCTTCTTGAAATTGACGTTTTGACATTTTTCTATATACGTTGAAACGTTTCTGAAACGTCGAATTCTCAGCCTATACGTTCGGTTCTCGTAGTTTTCTGCTGTCACCCGCTTGAGACTATCAACTTTTTCTAACACTCACTTTTTGTTGTAATGGTTATTTTATATATGCTTGTCAGACGTTTGATAAAAAAACGTTTTTTTTTTCAAATTTTATTTTTTAGATTCTCACGACCTTTGATTTTTTTTTGGATTTTTTTCATCTTGTTGCAAATCTGAAATCATCCTCTTGTAATCCTTTGAGACGTCTAGATAAACGTTTATTTTATTTCTATATTTTCCATGGTTTGTTTTTCGAGTCATGTCAATGGTCACGAATCCGAAATCGTCACTGTTCCAACAGTGGGAGCAGAATTTAGAAAATAGATTGTAATTTATGTCAGCCCCTACGTAATCATCGTGTGCGTGTTTTAAATTGGTGTGGTCTTGTCGAAACAAACATATGAAATTAGCGTTGTCGCGTAGCAGTTGTTTCGGAACCTTGGAAAAAGTTTGTGCCAGGTAGAAACAATCCAATCCTTTGTGACGTCCTCGAGTGAAAAAATTACGAATCTCGTTTTGATTTTCCAAGATCATGTCGTCGAACACCACAACGGAATTCTCGAGACAATCGTCCAGTGGAATAATTTCAGTTGCGAAAGTTGCAATGCCCAGTCCCTCGTACAGTTTCATAAGTTGCTGGTATTTCGCTTGTTCGAGACTTTTCGAAAATATGTAGAGGTGTCTGTTTTCCCAGTCTAACCAATTGGGTGCGAGTATAAAATTATCAATGAGCAGTGTCGTCTTTCCGCATCCCGAAGGTCCTACGATCAGACACCGTATGCTGTCGGGGAGCAATTCATCGTTCCTTTTTTTCGTTTGACTCTCCGAATCAGGTAAACGTTTCACGACGTTCCACGTACTCATAGAATCACTTCGTTCGAATCGATCCAACTCGTTCCCGGAAGTCCCAGCCATTTCACCAAAAGTTTGTCGCTTCTCTTACGCAAAACGTTTTCGATAAGGTACGTGTCGGGGTATTTAGTTTTAGAGAGTTCCTCCTCGTAGAAGCGCCCCAATAAAATTTCACCGCCACTGTCCTTTATTATATACGTGTGACGGTTCCCGGGTAAAACTCGAACCACGGTAAAAAGTTCCGTGCTCCAGTTTCGTGTGAAACCCCTGTCGAACGTTCGCTTCAATTTACTGATCCTCACCTGGTCTCCAATTTTGTATTTAGGTTTTTTTGTCGTGGGTGTGTACTTTGGACAGTAAACGCTAGAAATTAAACGTTGCTCGTCGGACTTTGTAACGTCAGCTGACTTCATGCCTATCGTTCTGTGCCGTGTGTGATTAAAGTCGTTAACGAGTTCCGGAAGAATGGTGACCCACTTGTAGCTTCCCTGAAGCGTGAAGCGTGACCACATGCGCGATTTCAGAGTGCGATTGAATCTTTCCACGATGCTGGCCTTGACGTCACTGAAGGTCGAGTAATTTCGAACGTCGTGTTTCCGAATAAACTTTTGGAATACGGCATTGTAAAATTCCTTCCCCTTGTCCGTGTGCAGAAACCGAGGTCGTCTGCCGCCGCTTTCGCGAAAAATTGTCTTGAATGAGTAGTATAAAAGTATATATAACCAGCACCACTTACAAGTGTAGAAAGGAAGAGCCCCTCTCATGCAGATTTGCTACACTTAAAACTTGCTCAACATGCCCATATGAGTTTTTTGCTCTAGTGTGGAACCCCGTCTAATCCAAGATTTTTGTAAAAATGCCCTTCGGAAAGGAAGAGCTTTTTCGGAAAGGAAGAGCTCCCTCAGATTGATTTGTCTATACTTACAAAAGGCACTTCTGTGAGATTGTTGTCCATAAACCTGTCAAAAATATGCCCCTCTTGGGCCACACTTAAAACTAGGCCACCCACACCTATATACACCTACACCCACCCACACCCACCCACACATATTTACTTCCGGTCTACTTCCGGTCCACTTCCGGTCTACTTCCGGTCTACTTCCGGTCCACTTCCGGTTTACTTCCGGTATACTTCCGGTCCACTTCCGGTCCACTTCCGGTCCACTTCCGGTCCACTTCCGGTTTGCCTACTTCCGGTCTATTTGTGGCCAAGTTGTGGCCTATTTCTGTTTTTTTTTATCCAGCATAGAGTTTTGATTTGAACCCCAAGAAATTGTATATAAATACCAAAGCCAAAAATATTAAGTGTATACACACATACACATACACACACACACACAAAGGACAGTGTTGAACCCAACTGATATTTTTATCCAGCATAAAGTTTTGAATTGAATCCCAAGAAATTGTATATAAATACCAAAGCCAAAAATATTAAGTGTATACACACATACACATACACACACACACACACACAGCACAGTGTTGAACCCAACTGATATTTTTATCCAGCATAAAGTTTTGAATTGAAACCCAGGAAATTGTATATAATAAACAACAACAAAAATGCCGAATCAAAAATATTGTAATCAATGCAATAAAAATATATTTAGCTCTAATTGGGCCAGACACCAAAAGATTTGTAACCCAGACAAATACAGAACTCCCACAAAAATATGCCCCAAATGCAATAGAAAATACAGCATGCAATACTTCACATATACACATAAAGATACTTGCTCTGCACAATCATCAACACAACCATCTACATCTGGTCTGAAAAGAAAGCACGAAGCACCTGTTAATGCTGGACCAGCAAAGCAGCCACGCCATGCACCCATCCATAGCAGTTTTAATGCCCAACTTAGGGATTACCGGTTTGTATCAGAGCCAAGATGTGGCATTGAGAATTTCTTGAACAGTATAAATTCTAATCTCCAGGCAATTCTAAATGCACATCTTGGCTCTTATAAGCTCTCCCTCAAATTGTATACACAATATAAGAAACCAAATGGCACAAAATTTATACACCCCCACGTAACAGAAACTGTACCGGTATATTCAAATGCAAATTCAGACAAAATAATAAGCAGATTGATGGATCAACTGAATATCAAACACTCTGAATTTGCAGCAAAAGAGTCAGGATGGAGCCTATGCGGTTCTCCACACAAGTTATATGTTAATATTTCTGAATTCAGCCCATTACAAGGATCTACATATGTGCCATTACCTGCCAATATTAAAAACAAACAAGCCGTGGTTAATATAAAAAATACCGACCAGAAATGCTTTTTGTGGTGTATATTAGCTGCTTTGTATCCAGTTTCAAGAAATCCTCAGAGAATAAATTATTACAAACAACATGAACATGATTTTGACGATGCAATGGAAGGTTTAGAATATCCAATGTCTGTCCAGAATATTGATAAATTTGAAAAAAGGGCCAATCATATCAATGGCAAACAATTATCTATTAATGTATTTATTTGTTCCACTGGCAATTGCCCGATAGCACCTCTCAGAATCAGTACAATTGATGATGAATCTGCTATTCCGATTGATCTGCTCTTAATTGAAGGGGATAGCACATATCATTACACTCTGATACATAATCTTGAAGCTTTAGTGAGAATACAACTAGACAAATCTAATAGAATATTCAAGTTGTGCAGAAGATGTTTAACTGTATTTGATGGTAAAAAAATAATAAATGGGGTTCGGGAAGTGAATGCAGAAATTGCCAAAAACAAGTTCATTGAGCATCTGAAATACTGTGGGAATCATAAACCTGTTCATATGGTGATGCCCAATCCAAGTGAAAATTGCAAATTCAAAAAGTCTGAAGCCTTGTTGGAACACCCAGCATATATTGTCTGTGATTTTGAATCGAATGTCAAACCTCTTGCAACCTGCAATCCAGATCCCGAGGAATCTTCAAGTACACCATACCAGCTACATGAACCTTCCAGCTTTTGTTATACAGTTATACGGGATGGTGTAGCTAGTGAGCCATACTTATACATGGGACCAAATGCCATCAAAGAATTTGCACATAGAATAGAAAATGTGTGCCGTGACATAGCATATAACATCTTATTAAAATCAAAGCCTATGTTGCCTTTAACAGAGGAACAGATTGAAGATTTCAACAATGCAGAAAAATGCCCGGTATGTGATTCTGAATTTTCAGATACAAATATCAAGGTGAAACACCATTCTCATACAGATGGTCGATATAAACAGGCCCTGTGTAATAGCTGCAATATTAAGATCAAGAGACCAAGATTTGTCCCCATATTTTGCCATGGAGCATCCAATTATGATTTCCATCATCTGATCAGGTACGAGGGGTTTGACAAGCAGAATTTAAACATTTTAGCTGAAAATGATGAGAAATATATATCTATTAGCAAGATAATTAAAGTTGATGGTGTTCCTATTCACATAAGATTTCTTGATTCTTACAGATTTTTATCTGCTAGCCTGGCTACACTGGCCACTTAATTATCTGATGAACAATTCAAAATCACACGTGCATTGTTTCCAAATCAGGACCTGAAATTAATTAGGCGGAAGGGTGTATATCCATATGACTATGTCACAGATTTTTCTAAATTTGATGAGTGTTCTCTGCCACCACAAGAAGAGTTTTACAGCAAAATCAGAGGATCTGGAATCACTGATGAAGATTATCACCATGCCCAATTGATGTGGAACAATTTAAATTGCCAGACATTTGGTGATTATCACATGGCATATTTGAAACTTGATGTGACCCTCTTAGCTGATATATTGCAGGCATTCAGAAAATCTTCCATGCAAAATTATGGACTGGACCCAGTGTATTTTTTCAGTGCCCCGGGCCTAGCATGGGCCGCAACGTTTTTGAATACTAAAATGCAATTGGATCTGATCCACGATCAAGATATGTATCTGTTTATGGAGAAAGGTATAAGAGGAGGGATGGTGCAATGTTCCCAGAGATATGCCAGAGCAAATAACAAGCATATTATGCTGCCTGATTATGATCCAGCACGGCCATCAAATTATATACTGTATGTAGATGCAAACAGCCTCTATGGTCATGCCATGATGCAAAAACTGCCATATGCAGGGCTTGAATGGTTTGAAGATTTCAATATTGAGGATCTTAAGGATTTTGATGACAGTGACTATGGCCTCTTCTTAGAGGTTGATCTGACAATTCCTGATGATTTGCACAATAAATTTTCTGATCTGCCCCCAATTCCCGAGGTTCAGTGCTCACCTGGCTCTAAACAGAAGAAGCTCATGATGACTCTGGAGCCAAAACAGGGATATGTCACATATTTCAAAAACCTCCAGTTCCTGATGAAACATGGTGTTCAAGTAACCAAAGTTAGAAAAGTCTTGAGGTTCAGGCACTCAGAATGGTTGAAACCATATATTGATACAAATACAGAGCTTCGAACATCTGCAAAGAGCCAATTTGATAAGGGCTTGTTTAAATTGATGGTGAATTCAGTGTATGGCAAAACAATTGAAAATGTCAGAAAACATACCGATGTTAAAATAATTACTGACCCCAGCCTGAGCAAAAAATTGGTTGCAAAGCCCAACTTCAATTATAGAAGAATTTATGATGAGCACATGGCACTTTTCAACATGAAGAAAACAAAGATCAAATTTGATAAACCTATTTATGTAGGGGCTGCGATATTGGAATCGTCCAAATTACATATGTTAACATTGTATTATGATGTGCTGAAACCTTTTTATGGTGATCGTGTAAAATTATTGTACATGGACACGGATAGTTTTATTCTTGATATTCAAACAGAAGATGTTTATCAAGATATAGCACAGCCTGAATTGTTTCAATACTTTGATACCAGTGAACATACAAGGATTCAACCCCACAACAAAAAGGTGCCTGGCAAGTTAAAAGATGAGACACTTGGTGATGTTATTGTGGAATTTGCTGGGTTAAGTGCCAAGGTGTACAGTTTTAAAACATGTAGTGCTGTTGTAAAAAAAGCCAAGGGTATTGGCAAAGTAACTGTGGAAAAAGATCTTGAATTTGAAGATTATAAAAATTGCATCAAATCCCAGAATTCAATCAGAACATCAGAAAATAGAATTCAGAGTGAGGATCACTTGTTGACTAGCAATATTGTAAGAAAAGTGGCCCTGGACCCACATGATGATAAGAGATGCATTTTATCATGTGACATACATACTTTACCATGGGGGCATTGTGATTTGAAAAATGGGGATCAATGCCCAATTACAGAGCATGATTTGAAATAAATAAACATGCCTATGAACTTATTTGGGTTCAAAAAACAGGCTATTATGGAGCTGCCAACACCACAAGCCTCTTCTGATATGCTGTCTAAACTGAGTGGCTTGTTAATTATTCATCTGAGCAGCATACTTACAGATGATGATGATGAAACAGGCAAAACATTGTACATATTTAACAATAATTTAAATCATTACCAATTACCTGTAGGTGGGCAATTGCAATTTATTACAACCCCTGAGGGTGATGTCAAGATTTCAATAGGGAGAAATATTTATAGAATTAAGCACTCAAACATGGTTTCTGGCACTGTATATACTGTTTCTTCTGGTGACTGCTTATATATTGAGGTCCCGGGATCATATGACAAACTCATAACCTTTTTTATAGAATTAAGAATCAGATACTCTATAATAAATAACCACTAAAACAAAAATGCCTAATGATATATTTGGCCATACAAGGCATGAAGATCACAGTGATGAGATTCTGATGCTTGATGTCAGAGTCAAGAAATTAAGAAGTGATTTACAAGCTTTACAAACCACACTCAATGCCAGTCTTCAATTAGAAATTACAAATTTACAATCACAATGCATGGACCCTCTTCTTAAAATTGATTCTGAACTCAAAGTGCTGCTTCAGAAATATACTGACCTGGCCACATTGGATAATTTTCAAAGTTTAGAAGAAGCTGTAGCAGCTCTTCAAGCCAAATTTAAGACCCAGGCTACCAACTCTGAGCAATTGAAACAACAATTGGAAGAGCAGATTAATAATGTCCAGACACAGCTCCAAACAATTGTCAAAAGCATAAAATCACAGGAAGATTTTGATCTAGTGATTTCCACTCTAAAGGAACAGATTCAGTCACTCCAGATACCTAATCTGGACCCCCTGAACAATGCCATAGCCGAGGTTAAAGAAAAAATTGAGACACTTGAAAATTTTATGAACAACTTGCCATCTTCTGATGCTTTGAGTGCAATAACTCGGAGTGTTGCAAACATTAAGCTGCAACTTGAAACATATGAAGATTTTGGAAAAATTCAAAGTTCCATAACCCATCTTGAAGGTACAATAGCAGCAGTGCAAAATGATTTGGCAAATGTACTAGAATCCCGATTGCCTGGAATTGTAGATACCCTTGTCAGTGTCCAGAAACGGATCACAAAGCTTGAAAACCTCAACACTGAATCTGAGCTATCACATTTTCATCACTTGATCGATGATATCCAAACAAAACTTGAAATTTTACAGCAATCAACACCCACTCAGGCAGATATAGCCTTGCTCCAAAATGCTATGCAAAATGTGGCTGATGCTTCTGAATTAAACAATGTGAAATTGGCACTTGAATCTTTGCAAAATACAGTATCAAATCTTCCTACATCACAGGAACTTAAAAATATTAAGAGAGCAGTGAATCGCATATTGAAATCAGAAGATATCAAGAATATCCAAGCAGAGATCAAACAACTCACTCAGACAGTGGCCACTCTACCAACCAATCAACATATTAATGAACTGCATGCCCTGTTTGAGGATATCAGAAGACAGGTCCATGATCTTACTGCTCAAAATTCAAAATTGTCAATTGTTGAAAATTTGCAACAAATTGTAGCTAATATCAAGCAACAGCTAGGAACCATGGAATCCAATCAAGCAAATGCTCTGTCTGTTTTTGCCACCCAGCTACAAGAGACTTGCTGTGGACATAAAAATCAAGCCAGGCCATGATGATGTTGTTAGGACCATCAATGAGCACCTTGAATCTGTAGCAAGCAGATTGCTTACAGCAGAAAAGGAAATAACCGGCATAATCGAGAATCCAAAACATACAGTAATTCTTGAATTGTACAGCATCCCCAACAAAGAATATGATTCTCCATTTACACCAGGTGGCAAAATATATATGCTGTCCCCTGCACAATTTTATTACCAGTTTTTTGTTGGGGGCACATTGAGACCAATCAAGATCAAATATTGGCATCAACCACAGGCACACCACTACCCCACCTTATCAATAACAAATGCTGACAACAAACCAAAAATCACCAGTGTAGAGTTATAGGATTTTACAGACCCCAATACATTAGAAACAGCCTATACTGAAGATGATGGCTCTCTGGAATTTAAAATACAAATAGGAGACAAATTATATTTAGAAAATCCTGCAGTATCAGCTGCTGAACACCCTATAGTTGCAATATTCTTGTTTTCATATTATGTCTAGACAAATTATTGTTGATGAATTACACAGACAAGCCAGACATAATTATAAGAGACTGCCAGTAGTCACAAAGGGCATAGATGATTTATGGCAGAGCGACTTGATTGAGTTGTCAAGTGGACAGTTGAAAAACTTAGACAAAATCAACAAGGGCTACAAGTATCTACTCACTGTGATAGATACATTTTCAAAATTTGCCTGGGCTGTGCCACTCAAATCCAAGACTGGAACATGTGTTACAGAAGCCTTCAGGACAATCATCAATCAGAGTGGAAGATCACCGCGCTATTTGCAAACAGATAATGGCAAAGAATTTTATAATTCAGTGTTCCAACAATTTATTAAAAGCCAGGCAATAAAACATTACTCGAGTTACAGTGATCTCAAGGCCTCAATTGTAGAGAGATTCAACAGAACCCTAAAAAATCTTATGTATAAACAATTCACACTTCAAGGTAATTATAAATGGCTTAATATTCTTCCAGAACTTCTACATAAATATAACAACTCGGTCCATTCCACAATCAACATGAAACTCTCTGAAGTAACTCCATCTGATGAGCAAAAATTGATCAGGACTGTTTATTATCCTAGATACCAGCCAACAACAAGAAAGGCCAAATACAGGGTGGGTGATCAAGTAAGAATCAGCAAATATAAGCACTTATTCAAAAGAGGCTTTACGAGAAACTGGAGCACCGAATTATTTACAGTGGTTCAAGTTAAACCCGGGACCCTTAACACATATATAATAAAAGATCATCGAGGAGAAATTCTCAAAGGCAGATTCTATGAACAAGAGCTCAGCAAAACTAAACAGCCTGACACATATGTCATAGAAAAATAATCCGCAGAAAAGGCAACAAGATACTTGTCAAATGGCTGGGTCATCCGGAAAACAGCTGGATCGATGCAAACAAAATAATAATATGAACACCTGGGATGTTATAAAAAGGCTGCCAGAACCTGAACAACAAAATAAGAGAAATGGAAAATTGCTGCCTGAAAATATTAGGTGTCTTATTGTTGGTCCATCTGCTTGTGGTAAAACTACACTAATGGTTGATAATTTTTTATTGGCACCCAACTGGTTAGACTGAAAAAACAGGCACTTGTATATCTTCTCTAAGAGCTTGGAACAATTAAAATATCAGCAGCTGATGAAGCTATATGATGGATTGGATATTGCCACTTTTGAACCAGATGTTAAGCCACTTGATGAATGTCTCGATAATTCTGTTGTTGTGTTTGATGACGTTATACTGGATAATCAAAACAAGGTTAGAAATTTCTTTACACAGGGCCGACACAAAAACATTGATTGCTTCTACCTGGCACAGACTTTTTCTAAAATACCCAAGCAGCTGATCCGAGACAACAGCAATTTTATATGTGTGTTTCATCAAGATCATACCAACCTCAAACACATACATGATGAATATGTAGGTGGGGACTTGAGCTACAATGATTTTTCTAAATTTTGCAGCAGGTGCTGGAACCAGGACAGTTATGGGTTTGTCACTATTGATATGACAAGAAAACCTAATACTGGTAAATATAGAAGTAAAATCAACGATTTTCTAGACGTTGAGACGTATATAAATAACCAAGAAAAGGCCAATTATTGATGATCTTAAGTTAAGAGATTATCTTGTAAAAAGATTTAAGGGATGGAAATCAGAGAACCGAGGAATTTATGAAAAACACAAACAAACAGAACAGCCTGTAATTGATGCTATTAATAATTTAGGTAAGAATATCAAAACTGTTACAGAGCAAAATCAAGATTTGATCACAGAGCTTGTACCAGTAGCTGCAAGGAACATATTAGATTATCCATTCACCCCACTTTCCAGTATTCATACACCTAGTTCTGTTGCTCCTAGAAGAATTGAAGCTACACAGGATCCTATTGAATTGGGTCTTCTTGCTCAAAAATATTTAACCACACCTAAAGACAATAAAGATGAGGTGTTTGGCTTATATGCCGACACAGAGCTTGACGGGAGCATCATACATAGAATTGGCAATTTCAGAGTAACATTTATGGGAGATGATATAATTGTATATTCAGAATCTCGTCTCGGAGAAAAAGGTGCTTTTGTTAAGTATCTCGGAACACCTGGATTGTGGGAACTGATGACTAGGAAAAGGCCTGGCAGCTATACAGATCAAGATTATGAGGATTACAAAGAAATATTAATAAAATCAGATGCTCTATACCAGAACAATGATCCCACACAAAAAAGAGTGAAGTCTAGCAGTGGGGCAAAATACAATAATTTAATCAAGCCCATATGGTCACAGATCAAGACTGGCAGTGGAATCAAACAATACAACACCCTGCCCAAAGAATTTGTGTGGGTTGATGATGTCAGGAAACTTGTAGATAGGTTATTGGTGATAGCTGGGGAGGAAAATGCTGGCAACCACAATTTTTACAATGAAAAGGTTGGAATTATGGACATGATAAGCACAAAATTGTCTAATTTTATAGTGAATGACCCTAAGGGCATTGGATATCTTATAAAAATTATTAATACTCTACCCCCCAAATTTTGGAATATTTCTGAGGGTCGGGGGCTGGTTAATGACATTATAAACAAGCTGCCATTTGAACTACACATTCCAGGCTATCAGTATTGTGGTCCAGGCACAAAATTGGATCATAGATTAAACAGAGGTGATCCTGGTGTTAATCCCCTAGATGCTGCTTGCAGAGACCATGACATAGCATACAACACACATACTGATCTTGACAAGAGACATGTTGCAGACAAGAAATTAGAAGAGGCTGCATTTGGTAGATTTGTAAGCAAAGATGCTTCTTTGAGTGAGAGAATATCAGCATTGGGAACCACCATAGCTATGAGCACCAAACAAAAACTGGGGTGGGGGCTGTGAATATGTATATAATGAACCTAGAATGAAGGCCAAGGGTGTTATGTATCAAATACCTTATGCAGGTCTCAAATCTCTTAAAACTATTGATAGCCTTTTGACCAAAAAGCAGCGCAAGAAAAAAAATTCTTGTCTTGCAAAGGGACATGGTATGAAATTGTTGCTTAGTACCCCCCAATTAAAAAAATTACAGCAATCAAGAAAAAAATCACATGTAGGGGGATTTATATTTACTATCCCTGCCATCTTAGCTGCTCTCGGGGCTGTTGGGAGCTTGGCTGGGGGATCAGCCGCCATAGCAAAAACGGTAATAGATGCCAAGAAAAATAAGGCAGAATTAGATGAGCAGAAGCGCCATAAACTGGCCATGGAGAAAAAAGGCAAAGGTGTTAAGAGAGCCATGAATAAGTTTAAAAAAAACAGGAGCCGCTTACAAACCAAGATATTGAAGCTTTAATCAAGCCACTGGGCATCAAACATTTTAGGGGTGTGTACATGTCTGATTCTTTACCGGAACAACCACTCAACAAAGAGTGTGGCATTGTTAATTTGGATAAGTACAAAAATCAGGGCACTCACTGGATCTGTTATCTTAAATATTTAAACAATGAGGCATTTGTGTTTGATTCATTTGGAGGTGTTCCACCTGAAAATTTAATAAAATATTTAAAATCAGCTAATCTTTATTACAATAATGCCCGTGTTCAAAACTTCAAAGATGTTAATTGTGGACATTTGTGTTTATCTGTTCTCAGATATATGTCTCAAATAAATAAACCAACAATTGAAAATTTTCAAAAAGCCTTGTGGTATTTGAAACATCATGGGGGTATTCCATCTCACCAGCCAAAATTCAATATTGAAACTCAAATTACATGATGACATAGTGTATCCCAAAACAATAGCTCTCAGAGCATTTTACGGCATGTACTTGATCCCTAATATTACACACCACAACAACAAAATTGCAGTAGGGGATCAAAAAATTGTCATCACTCCAGGGCAATATAATCTATCCACTCTAAATGCTCAATTACCCAGAGGTGTAGTGTTAAGTCAAAATTCTGTCACTCACAGAGTAGAGATTGTATCTGCTACAGAAACAGTGGATCTGGGTACTATAGGAGAGCTGTTAGGCTTTGAGAACAACACAAAACTCGAAGCAGGCATCAAACACACTGCTATGAATATACCCAAATTCTTAGCCATAGAAACTCTGAATATTCACTGCAATGTGGCTGAGGGTATGATCACCAAATCAAATGGCATAGGCACTCACAAACAAACCGGCATCATTGCAACATTCAAACCTAATTCTGAATTCATGGAGCCAATCATCTACAATCCATCCCCAACATTATATTTTCCTGTGTGCCATAATAGAATAGATTACATTGAATTGATGGTCACTAATGAAAAAGAAGAATTAGTTGATTTTGCTGGAGCCACAACAACTGCTATCATAGAGATTAACATTTAAATAAAAATACATACAATGGAAAATATTGAGAGTTATGAGCTACAATCATTCCCCCCAAACAGGAGGACATTTGCAAATTTAAATCAACCCAACACAGAAATTGAGGTTGATCTTGATGTAGGGGATGGCTTTATACACCCCCACAGAGCAGATCTATACATCAAATTTGATGTTGTAAAGCTGGATGGAACAGATTATCCGGCAAATTCAAATATAAGATTGGTTGATAATTTTGTGCCGCGTCTGTTCTCTGAAATTGAGATCAGAAAGCATGGCGTTGTTATAAACAGAATAGATTATCCCGGTATTACCTCCACAGCTTTGGCCACACTAAAATTATCCAAAACCGAAGCTTCATACTACAAAATCGGTGGATTTGAGGCTGGTGATAAGATATTATCCAAAAACCACACAGTGCTGTTCCCCATGCGCCTTTTGCCAGGATTCTTCTCGGATTACAAAGACATTATGTGGAAGGGCGGGTTAAGAATCACATTTAGAAGAGCTGCAAATGATAATAATGCTTTGATGAGGTACAGCACATTAAACTCTACAGGAGAAGCTCTGCCTAATACCTTACCAGATGCAGGTAAGTGCATTATTCAGACTATGGAGCTAAGAATTCCAGTTGTTGAATATGAGGCCAGTTATGCTCTTAAATACAAAGCTGATATAGTAACAAATCCACAGGTTCCTCTGCAATTTTACACATATCAATGCGTACAGAAGCCTGCATCTGGGACATATTATGAGTTTGATGCTACAAATTCATTCTCCAGTATTCAATATGACATGCCTGATTTTGTGGTGGTATTGTTTCAGACTGGGAGACACAATAATCAGGAAAAAAATTCAAGTAAATTTGATAGCTGCAACATCAAGAACATATATCTTAAAAATGGCAGAAATGAGGTTTTTCCTAGAGAAAATTACAATTTAGACATGTCCAAGGATGATTTCCTCAAATTATATGAGGCATTTTCGGCTTTCAAACGTGTCACTACTGGCAATACTGACATGTATTACACACCAGATGAATTCAAAGCACGGAGACCCATGTTTGTAATCAACACTTCAAAAAGAAAACAAGTTGTGGTGAATGACAGGACAAACATTAAAATTATCTGTGAATTCCATGAGGCTTTACCCGATGACACCATATGTAGTGTCATTCTCATAGGTGAAAAATCATATGTTTATGATGTAAGAAATGAGAGGGTCACAGAGCAATTCTAGAGGGTCTCTGCATATTGCATTGTCTTAGTACTAGATATGCAAGATGAGCCTGGTGTCCAATTGAACTCAAACCGGAAGTAAACCGGAAGTAAACCGGAAGTAAACCGGAAGTGGACCGGAAGTAGACCGGAAGTGGACCGGAAGTAGACCGGAAGTAAATATGTGTGGGTGGGTGTGGGTGGGTGTAGGTGTATATAGGTGTGGGTGGCCTAGTTTTAAGTGTGGCCCAAGAGGGGCATATTTTTGACAGGTTTATGGACAACAATCTCACAGAAGTGCCTTTTGTAAGTATAGACAAATCAATCTGAGGGAGCTCTTCCTTTCCGAAAAAGCTCTTCCTTTCCGAAGGGCATTTTTACAAAAATCTTGGATTAGACGGGGTTCCACACTAGAGCAAAAAACTCATATGGGCATGTTGAGCAAGTTTTAAGTGTAGCAAATCTGCATGAGAGGGGCTCTTCCTTTCTACACTTGTAAGTGGTGCTGGTTATATATACTTTTATACTACTTGAATGCTTCCGTGACGCATGTTCCCGTTTTCGCCTTCAAAGGTAGAGCCCACGCGAATTTCGAAAATGTGTCTATGACGGTGAGGAAGTACTTGTTGCCCTTGTTCAATTTATGTACGTTTTTTAACTTGCCGCTACTCATCTCGACGAGGTCGCTTTCCCAGAGGTCGTCGATGCCCTTGGTTACCACAGCCAAACGTTCGTAGTTGCGGCGTGCAGGTTTATGCAATTCTTCGACGATGGCTTGCCTAGACATTTTTTTTTAGAGATTACGTTTGAAGAGAAGCACCAGCGTGATGGGATTCAAAGATTGTGGCACCTCGCTCGTGTTTTGAACGATCAGCTTATCGCCGGCACTCACGTCGAAAACGGTAAGATCTTCGTCTTCGTGTATTTCATATATGTTGCGCGTTTCGTTCCAACGTGCCAGAGGAATGTTTCCTGCTTTGTGGACACCACGATTCGATATCAAGGTCATGGTGGGAACGCTAGCTTTTCTGCCGTGAGACCAGTACGAAAATTCGTTTATCTGAATCATGCCATCGAGGAGAAACTTGTAGTACGGATGATAAGGATGTAACATGTGCAGTTTGTTACCTTCGACGAACGTGGAGATTCTCTGTTGATTGGGTACGCTGTTGATTTCGATGGCTTGCAAGGTGAACAATTTGGCGAATTTAGTGTCGACGCCGAGCAGATTACTGAAAACGTGTCCGAGTTTATTTTCGATGGGCAACAAATGCTCGACTATGGTATCCGTTACGGCAGAAAATGACGGTATGATTTTCACTTCCACGTTCAACTGCTTGTAGTTTTCTTTCAGTTCTTTCAACTTGGCACCGAAAGAGGCTAGCGTCGATTCCTGCGTGGATTCCAGCATTCCAACTTGATCTCTGATGTTGACGACAATGTTCTGAAGGTTCTCAACTTGATTCAATTTCGAGCTTTTCTCGGTAAGATCGTTCACGATGCTTCGCATCTCTGTAAACTGCGTGTGAAGGTCGGCGACGCTCTGCGAAGTGGGCAACGTCGACACCAGCGAACTAATTTCATCTCGAATCTGTTCCACGTTCGCCGTTTCCGTTTCCAGTCGTTTCAACATTCGAGATATGTTCCTTTTCAAAGCGTGTAATTCTTTGGAGGTGGTGAGATTGGCCACCCTACTCTCGAGATCGCTCAACGAACTTTTGACGTCGCTCGAATCGGATAGTGCCGTCACTGCCGTTTTCAATTTTTCCAAATCTTCGCTCGAAGGCACACTCGTCCGTAACGATTCCAAGTCACCCTGTATGTTGTCGAGTACGTGATGAAAATGAGCAAGATTCGTTTCGACGTTCAAATTTTCCAGGTAGTCGATTTTATGCTGAACAGTGCTTAACGTGACGCCTGAAGCGTAGCGATGGTGGTTTGAATGTGTTCGAAATCTTGATAAGCCTCCAGTTGAATTTTTATGTTCGCAACGCTTTTACCGATGACCTGCAGTTCGTCCGACGATGGTAGGTTCGTCATGGTATCTTCCAAAGTCTGTAACTTGGATTTAATTTCTTCCAACGTGCTGGTGAATTCTTCATGTAATTTGGAAACGACGACGTGCAAGCGTTCTACAACGATATCGTTCACGACGGTTTGAAGTTCAGAAAAATTATTTTCGATTGGGGAAGTTCGTTCTTCGATTTCGAGTTTCAATTTTTCCAAATCTTCATTTTTCGATTGAAATTGCTGTAATTTGGCCAAATCATTTTGAAGCGAATCCACGCTCAACTGTATATTTTGATCGTTGTCGTAAGAAGGTACGTCGACATAATTTTTATGAGCGTTTTCAGTTCGGAATCTATTTTCAGAATGGGGTCGAGACATTGCGTTTGGAGCGTAGCGATCTCCGACTCTAAACTTTTGTTTAAGGTCTCCTGCAAAGCGATCAAATCGCTCCTCAACTTCTTAACACGAACGTCCAGCATGAGAATTTCTTCTGCGTGGTCTACACGCTTGGTGTGGCCGAAAATGTCGTTAGGCATTTTGTAAACGGTTATTTATAATAGGATAGACGATTCGTAATTCTACGAAGAGAGGAACGAGTTTGTCGTAATCTCCGAGGAGTTCCACGTAAAGACAATCGCCTGCAGACACATCGTACGCCATGTTAGAAAGCATCTTGTCGTGCTTCATTCGAAAAATGTTCTTGCCGGTAGATATTTTGATTTCGCCTACGATTTCCGGATTCACGGTGATTTGAAGTTTCCCGTCGATCGGAATTTCGTAGAAATGTAGATTGTTATTGAAGACGTAAAAAATCTTGCCCACGTCCTCATCCAATTTAGTCCAAATGCTGTTCAAGTGAATAATCAGTAGACCGTTGAGTTTAGTTAATACGGAAGGTAGAAATTCATGATCTGTCGTGCGGTGTACGGTTTCCATGTTGGTTTGCTTTCGGAAACCAAAAAGATTCATTGTCCTTGCTAGTTACTTATTGTGTATGTGAGACAATTAAAGTTTTTTTTATTTCATTTGCATTGACTACAATTTTTACTAATTTCTAAACGATAGTGTCCCCAAGGCAACGTGTGGATTCCACAAGACAAAATACATCTTTTATCGTCATGCGGATCTAATGCTACTTTCCTAACTTTGTTTGTTGTAATCACGTGGTCTACACTTTGGATTCTTTGTTCTGTACTTAGTATCGTCGATTGTGAGTAAAGGCAATCGATGTAATCGTGGAAGGTGAGTTTGTTCTCCACCGTATTCTTGCCCACACCTTTTGCTTTCTTCGTGACGCTACTCTCTGTTTTCATGGCATACAATTTCGAACGCAAACCCGCGAACTCGACAATAATATCACCGTTACATTCATCTTTCAGTTTACCTAGGACTTTTTTGTTGAGGGAAGGAATCCCAAATCTGTTGGGTTGAGGATATGCAGAAGTATCGAAATACTCAAGCATGGAAGGATTTTTTATGTCTTCATAGAGGTTAGGTGTTTGTATGCTGTAAATGAAGCTGTCGGTGTCCGGGTTCAAAAGTGATATTTTATCATTGTAGAAGGGTTTCATCACGTCATAATGAAATTCGAACATGTCAAGTTTCGACAAGTCGAGAACCGTTGCGCCAACGTAAATTGGTTTTCTGAATTTCATCAATTTTATATCTAGATTGAAAAGTGCCAAATTCTCGTTGTAAATTTTACTCGACTTGAATCTAGGATCGGCCACCCACTTCATGCATTTATTTTAATCCGAAACCAATTTCACGTCTACGTGATTCCGCACGTTTTCCATCGTCTTGCCATACACCGCGTTATTCATCAATTTAAAAAAATCTTTGTCTAAATCGGAAGTGGCAACCGTCCTATGTTGCGTGTTTGTTTCAATGTACGGTTTGAGCCACTCGGAATGTTTAAACCTGAGGACTCTTCTAATATTCGCTACCTTAGCACCCTTCCCGATCAAGAATCGGAGATTCGAGCAATGAACAACGTATCTCTTTTTCCCCTCTAGAGTCAATAAAAGCTTGCATTGATTAGAATGAGGCGAAGATTTGAACTCGGATGACGGTGGTAAATCGCTGAACAGATCGTGTAAATGGTCGGGGAATTCGATATCCACCTCTGCGAAGAAGCCATGCTCACTATCGTCGAAATTTTCTATGTCTATTGATGCCCATTCGAATCCCCCGTAAGGAAGTTTCTGTACCATGGCATGCCCGTAGAGATTATTGACGTCGGCGTAGAAGATGTAATTCGATGCTCGATTTGAATCATAATCTTCTTTCATGTGCACGTTGTCGGCTTTTGCATATCTCTGTACACATTGTACCATCCCGCCCCGAATCCCCCTCTCGATGAAAAGTAACATGTCAACGTCCGATATCAGTTCCAGCTTGACCTTTGTCTGGAATAACATTGCCGACCACGCTAATCCCGGTAGGCTGTAGAAATACGCTGGATCTAATTTATAAATATTCGTTGCCGTTTTCCTGAACGCTTGAAAAACTTCCGCGAGTATCGTCACGTCTAATTTTACGTATGCGTCGTGGTAGTCTCCGAGTGTCATACATTCTAATTTCTCCCACATGAGTTGCGCGTGTTGGTATTCTTCGTCCGTGATTCCTTTCTCTCTGAGTCTGCTGTTAAATTCTCTTGGAGGTGGGAGTGCGTCGTCGTTAAATTTAGAATTATCACTAACATATTCGTAAGGATAAATCCCTTTACGTCTAACGAGTTTTATGTCTACGTTGGGAAAACTAGCTTTTGTAATTTTGAATTGTTCGTCTAAAAGTTTGCTGGCAAGAACGTCCAGGCTGTCAGAGAGAAATCTGTACGAATCCAGAAACCTCATCTCGATGGTATTTTTACTCTCGGGAATCATAACTTTCTTACTTATAGAGATGTATCTTTCTTCGTTTTGAGCAAGAATATCTATTTTTTGAGCGTCGTATCCAAGTTTCCTGATTAAGGGATGAAAGTCGTAATTAGAGCCATTGTCAAAGAATATGGGGACGAATTTTGGTTTTTGGATTTTGAGGTTGCATGCATTACAGATTCCACTTATGAAGCGACCGTCCGTATGCGAATGGTGAAACACTTTACGATTGTCGTCTGTGAAGTGGTTATCGCACACAGGACACTTGACAGTGTCATAGTAATTTTGAAGTTCGATAGCAGATAACGGAAGCATCGGTTTCGATGTTTGCAGCATGCATCCAATTTTCCCATCCTCCTCGATCATCTTTTCGAAGAAGCGTTCGATTGCATCGGGTCCTCGGTATACGTACGGTTCGTCTATTTTATCCCGTCGCACGACAACGTAACCTAAACTGTTTGATTCGTGAAGCTGGTAAGGTGTGGTGGAAGAAATTTCGGGATCCGGATCGCAGTACGAGAGTGGTTTGAGGAACGCCTCGAAATCAGCAACGATGATGGCCGGATGTTCCAACAACGCCTTGTGCATATTGAATTCTTCCACTTCGTCCTTTTCGGGCATCAACATTCGAACCGGTCTGTTGTTGCCGCAATATATTTTATGTTGAACAAGTTTATCGATAGCAATCTGACGTCCGGTGTATTTTCGATAATCGGATTGTTGTCGATCGTTGAACGTGGTTAGACATCTCGGGCAAACTTCGATGTTGTTTGCATACTTGGTTGATTGACTTCTGACCAAGCGTGATAGTGAACGAATTAGTGTGTAGTGATGAACACTGTCGTTTGAAATAAGAAGAAGATTAATCACACGAGCATCGTCATCGTCGACATCGCTTATCCTGACGGGATGCACGACATGTTTATCCAACATATAGGAATACACGTTGATGATTAAGCGTTTTCCTTCTGCATCTCGTGCTCGTGTTTCGAATTTTGATATATCAAAAATGGTCACCGGGTATTCGATGCCAGTCATTACACTTTCAAACTCGGACTCGTATTGTTTGTAATGTCCAACCCACTGTGGATTATTTTTGCAATAAACAGGATGCAGTGCAGCCAATATACACCAAACGAAACACTTGTTATCGCTGTTCTGTATATTTAACACAGCCCTCTTGTGTTGAATGTTCGGTGGAAGAGGAACGTAGCTGGAAGCTCGAAGAGGCGAGAATCGGTTCACGTTAACAGTTAACGTGTGAGGACTTACACACAGAGACCATCTCGACACTTTAGCCTCGAAATCGTCGTGTTTCTTAACCAGTTCATTTGAAAGATCGGAATAAAATTCGTCCAAATTATCGACGTCTGCCAAATGAAGAGCCTGGTTTTTTGTTCAATGATAAAAAATACTTGTTGTACCATCGACTTTTTCGTATTCGGAAAATAGATCAACGTATACTTTTATGGAATTATTTTCCAATTTATTTTTTACAATATTTATCACGGATGTTTTCGTTTCACGCAAGAAACTAAGAATGTCGCAGCCCGGTTCCGAAGTAAAAGAGAAATCCTGAATATGACGGTTAAATGCAGATCTAATTGGTTTGCGTTCATTACATAATTTAATTTGCTTGGAAGTGGAAGCTTCGGTTCCTGGATCATCGATTTTTCTTTTCAATGTTCCTTGTTCGGTCGATGGTTTGCAAATTTTCAGGTGTTTACTTAAATTTGGAATGCTGATCATTTTTCCGCATCGAGCACAAGGCTTAGAAGGTAAGGAACGATTAATTCTCGAACCTGTTTCGCTACATCTTGCCCTGTGCTTGCTAATATTATTTTTAGATATTAATTTTTCGCAAGTAACACATTCGATCAAACTGGTGGATTCCATTATGCTTTCTCAGATCACTCAAACCAAAAAAATAATTTCCAGGTATGTTATTTTATATGGAATTTCTCGGGGTGATTACAAAACTCAAAAATTCAATGTACTGTGAATACAATTTTCAGGTATGTTATTTTATATAGAATTTCTTGGGGTGATTACAAAACTCAAAAAAAATTCAATCTATACTGTGAATAGAATTTCAGGTATGTTATTTTATATAGAATTTCTCGGGGGAATACAAAAATCAGATCGTCACAAGCATCGTGTGGCCCACGGCGAAGGCTTACTTGGAGTTCGTGGAAAGGCACGCGACTCAATTCAATCTGGGGAGGAAGCTGGATCTGTCAGCCCCCAGCTGGCTAGTTTCAAAAGCGACTGCATCAACGCTCTGGCTTGGCGTCACGTTTTCGAGAAGGTTTTCGGAAAGGATCCGGCCATGTACCTGCGAACGATTTTTCCGAACACCGTCTGCGACGGCAACGTTCTCAACGAATTCACGTGGACGACCCAGCATCGTTTCCACACGCATTACTTTCTCGGCTGGGTCTTATATATCGATTCTGCTGCATCATCCCGACGTTCTTCATCATACATTGCAACATCAATTACCTGGTGTTGCATTATACTGTTTTGGAAAACAAGTTGAACGTCCTGAAAGATTTGTACCAGGACGTGACCGAAACTGACGCGTTCAAAACTCAATTTCTGCGCCTCCTGAGGACGGAAAAGATAATATCGACCCAGTACAAAACCTTCGAACGGACGATCCTGCCCGATAATTTTTGTTTCCACCAGATCGTGGAGGGTGGCAGCGAGCAGCAGCAGCAGCACCACCACGTGTGGTCGTGGGCCGCGTACATCGATTCTCTCAACCTGGACGCGAGCAAAGAACGCCATTTTCCCAAAAAGGATTCTGCATTCGTTCGGGAGCGTATCGAGCGCGTGAACTGGGTGAAGGTCCCCGCACCGTGGGTCGACGTCGTGCGAACGCTTTTTTCATATTTTCACATGAAAGATCGCAATTTCGGAGCCAGGCAATTATTTGGAACCGAGGCAAACAACACCGTGAAAGCGGTCGTTTCCCCGATATTGGGATTCAGCTTGATCCTCGACCAGATCGACCAGCAGGAGAACGAAGCGTGCCTGCTCCATTTCATCCCGGGCAACATTCGCATCGAATTCTCCTGCTGCGACGTACCGGACTCGTGCTGCGAATTTTGCCACACGATGTGTTTCCTGCAAACGCTGACCAACACAACCCCGACGCTCATTTCTTCGGATTTGAAAGTTATACTCGTAGGCACCGAACCTTCCTCGTTGCAACCCATCACGAACAATTAAAGAATATGCCAAAAATGCCGCGCCTGGTTTAGGTCGTCGTCCGACGTCGATGCTGCAAATAAAAAAAATGATAGGTCACTGAAGATCGTAAAAAAAAAAATCGTAAGATAGGTTAAGTTATATCACGTAAGATCGTGATCGAGTAAGATGTTGGCAACATTGCGAGAAAATAAGGCTTGTGTCTTACAAGAGCAAACCATTAAGTCGAGCCCCACTTTCGGTTGGTGAACTCTCTCTCCATTTGGGTCTACTACAGTTCGGTGTGCAAATAAAAAGAATAAATGATAGGTTAAGTTATATCACTGAAGATCGTAAAAAAAATCGTAAGATAGGTTAAGTTATATCACGTAAGATCGTGATCGAGTGAGGTGTTGGCAACACTGCGAGAAAATGAGGCTTATGCCTTACAAGAAAAAACCATTAAGGCGAGCCTCACCGAGCCTCACTTTCGGTTGGTGAACTCTCTCCATTTGGGTCTACTAAAAAAAAAAAAAATATTATTTTTGTTTGTTTGCTTGCATCACAATACAGGCACGCGCGCATATGTGTGTGTGCGACAGAGAGAGGTTTACAAAAGGTCACGATATATAAACATTGGTCCCGGACTTGGAAAAAAATTCCGATAAGGTGAATTCATCCTTCAAGGATGAGAGAGTGCATTTACTCATCACGCTGTGTGTCAGCGCAATAAATGAGGCGCGGAACGTGGAGAGAAAATAAGTTTTTTTAAGTTTTTTGATGCTGTTTTCATCGCTGTGAAACATCGTCAGCGCAATGAATGAGGCGCGGAACGTGGAGAGAAGGCGAGTTTTTTTTTTTTGAGGTTTTGATGAACCCCAAATGAGTAAAGTGAGTTTTTGATGTTTTGGTGCTGTTTTCTTCGCTGCGAAACATCGTCAGCGCAATAAATGAGGCGCGGAACGTGGAGAGAAAGTGAGTTTTTGAGGTATTTTTGAACCCCAATTAATGGCTTTGAGCCCGGGCACCTGCACTACTTCTAAAGTAGGTCAAAGCATGTAGAGGCTCTCGTGTAGTTTAGCACGTAATAAAAAAGGATAGGTTAAGTTATATCACGTAAGATCGTGATATACCTACCAAGTGTGAGTGGGAAAAAAAGGGAAATTTTACTAAAACATCGGTAAACGCTAACACATCGACAAAAAAATGTCAAAATATGTTAAAAACTGATATTCGATTGATAAAAAAAGAGGCTACAAATGCACTCGTACCAAGTACGAGTGGGGAAAAAATGGAATTTTACTAAAACATCGCTAAACGCAAAAACATCGACAAAAAATTGTCAAAATATGTCAAAAACTGATATTCGATTGGTAAAAAACAGAGGCTACAAATGCACTCGTACCAAGTACGACTTAGAAACAATACACTTACACTACTTATACCTTCAATTTCTTATCGTCGTGAGAACCAAAAAAAATGCCGCTTTTTTGGTGTTTTTCAAACTATGCTCTCTTTGAGATTCTGTAATTAAAACTAACTTGTGGTCCAATCATGACGAAATTTAAATACGTGGCTCTACTGGTTATTTTTTTAATTGGAGTTCAAACTCGAGACTCCATACTGTTTAATCCAACTGTAGACAATCATTCGCTTTCAGGTCATATGCCCTGAAATAGTACCAACACAGAGAAAACGCGAATGGCATAGTCTCCCTCCTTTCCGTACTTTCAAGGGGCAACCCTCGAATCAGCCACGAACGGTGTCACCCACCCCCTCCCCTCCCTTGCGTCCCCTAGCCCACAAGCGAGAAAAAACAAAGTCGAAGATCCAATTGCGTACATGGGCCGATCTTTCAATTACCAAAATTCTGGTTTTGAAATTGCGTTAATGCTTGTTCACAATTTTCCGCAAAGTATAGCTAATTCTAAAGAATGGACGCGATAATATGGAGTCATGGACATCGTTATTGTACTTTCAACATTATATCATTCCACCTCATTGTCTGGATTCATTCACGAAATAGATCGATGATGTAAAATAACCAAAATAGAAAGGCTATATAGGAAACATTTTAATTGAATAGGTCCCAAATTCCTTGAAATAATGTGACGTGTAGGAACATTTATATTACAATAGAAGCAAGCAAGAATTTTTTTTGCGGATTGAGGGTAGAACCGTGCATAAAGTGGACTTTAAACGACAATTCAAATCAACCACACATGCATATACACACGTTTTTGTGCGAAGTTAGGTAGAAGTGGTAGAAATTTTATAAATATATATATTTTTTTTTTGGCATTATATTATCAAAGTGTTGTTCCCTCCAAAGCATCGTGTCACATCTCCCTCCCTCTGGACATTCCTGCCTCCAGTTTGTTTCACGACTGAGTTGACTGAAAACTTTGTCAGGTCAACTTAAGTAGCTGTTTTGTAGGGATATGGGGAAACAACTGCAGAAGTTATTAACTTTGAGCATCTCAATGAATTCTCAGAATTCAGGATCAAAGAATATGTACTTAGAAATGCAGAAAGTGAATAAGAACTAATTTTCAAGATAACGTATTACATGTGTTTACAAATTATTTCTCTCAGACAATAAGAATTATGAGCAAAAAATATGTGCGACTTCCAGGAAAGATAATAGTGATATTGAGATTTCCGCGCAACATGGAACACAGTGGCGACAAGCGATAAAACCGTAAAAATATATACATTTTTGGATCAGAATAGCGTCTTTGTCGTATTTGAACTTTCATAATTTTACGTCTCCTTTCTGACACTTTTGATTGATTGCGACGATGAGAATGAACGATGAAGACACGAAATCACAAAAATATTTAAAACTTTGTTCTAAGTCACCTCCCTGCAAAGATCGGCTAATCGAGACAGGAATTACAGTTTAAAGAGGCACTTCAGAATGTGCCTCCACAGGGGATAGAGCCTGGAACCCCTTGATTACAAGACAACAGTGTTACCCACTGCAGGATAAAACACTCATTTCAAACAAGGGATGTAGGCTTTATGTGAATAAAGTGGACTTAAAATTAAAACAAAAAATAAAAAAAATAAATAAAGAGAAGGAAATAAACTAAAGGGGTTCAACCTTGAACCGTTGATGATGATATCTATATTCTGTCACTTGAAATCTGAAACCTTTAGTCGGCTTCCGTTGCGGAGAAAAAAGGCGTAAGACACTGGGAAGCCTAAGGTTCCAACGTACCTGGTCAGGCGAGGATGTATGTATCATTGTGTATGTTCCATCACCATTTCATCCGTTCATCATTTATCCTCATCCTCACGATTAACACGATAGCGTAACGAACCTTAAAGTTCGTGGGATCTTAAGAGTATCTAGCAGGTAAACCAGTTAATTGATGGGGTGATGTAAACTACTCATCATTCATCCTCTTGATGAGTAGTTTACATCACCCCATCAATTAACTGGTTTACCTGCTAGATACTCTTAAGATCCCACGAACTTTAAGGTTCGTTACGTGGTCATCGATCTCTTCCTCGATGCCGAATCGCCGAATCGTGTTTATAATATAATTGCTACCATGCAAACCGCTGACACCAAACCCAGAAGTGTTACCTGTTTCCTGAATGCTCAGGAGGTTTGCATGGCACAACACAATGCATTGTAAACATGCCTAAGAGGCTTGAGACAGCTGAGAAAAACAAGTGAATGCCCTGGTCAACATGAAGCGTTCAGAGAGACTTAATAAAATAAACATACAATCTTAGGGATTGTTACGTTCGCGCCTCCTAGGAAAAATTTTCTCCTTTGAAAATTTAAAAGTCAAATCGCAAAGCTTGCCATGACTCAGGTTCGCCAATTCCATATATTTTCTTAAAAAACCAAATATACAAAAAAAAATACACCATAACTGTCTGTTGTTTGCCATATCCCGAAAGAAGAAAAAAATTTTATTCCCTAAACTTCATAATGAATAATACCCTTAATACTAACAAATTCGTATGTTTATACGATGTAAAAAACAATAATATATACTATTATAAGACTGGAAATCACAAAAGTTCATGTCGTTAAGCGAGAAAACTCTTAATGTATCACATGTGCGTGTACGTAATGTATATTATGTATAATTGCTCATCAACCTGATCCTAGTCAAGAGTCTGTGATGCCTCGCCACGCGGTAACGACTCTGTGTGTTCCGCGAGGCCAACGGCTGGAGCGTCTTGCAAGATTGAACGGAATTCACAATGTTTACTTGTATTGCCCCTCGATATGGACTCTTCAAATAAATAGAAAAACCTTAAAAAGGTGCACAAGTAAGTACACGTAAGTAAGCATGTAAAACATTGTCACTTCTCACTGTTTTGTCCGTGTGAAAACCTGATCATATCAAAGTGCGTATGTTTTACAAACTACGTAGCACTGCACTCCTAAAATCGTTGAATATATGAACTTGCACGGCTATGTTGCACATTCCAAGGTAGTATTATACAATATTCAATGCATATAGTGAGTTACACTGAAAACTGTCGCTGGTAAAACTGAATTATAGCGTTCAATTTTCTCTTCTACATTAAACTGTACACTGTATACATATCTATGGCGTGGTGAATACCTTTGTATGACTGCACACAAAATTAATAATCTTCCAAGTAACAAAACTATGTGCTTGAATTTAAATATCAAATAAATGTTCTGCGAACAAATGTGTCGCTTTCAATATTCCATGTTGGTGAGAAGAAGAAGAAAAAAAAATAACAATACCTGCATGCGACAAACATATGCATAAAATATTGTCACTAAAGCATGCTTTCTAAAATGTTCGAAAGTGCTGGAATTATGTTTTTTATTGCTTGCATGTCTGTTTATTTATTGAACGTGCAAAATTTCATCGTAAAAAAAAAATTATGCACTAATTGCACTGGTCAATTGACACCACTGGTGCTTGTCGCTTCCTTGTAGTATGATATAAACTTGCATGCATATAAAACTAGTTCTTATGCATGACACAAAACTGAAAATGTATATAAGGACTATGGAAAAGTACTGTTTCCCATAATGCATGTTAAATGACCAAATAGATACACATGATAGGAGCTCGCATGTGTATAGTATATATAGTATATAGTATATATACGATAGTTAGAAAATGGGTGTAAAATTGAAATACACTGGAACCCTTAGTTTAGTGTTGACATAGGCGATGAATGGGAACTGTACGCACAAACAGTCATGTATTAGCCAAGTTAGATTTGAAATGTTGATCCTTTTCGAAGAATTCAATTTCAACTTTATGCACAGAAAGGCAATTCGAGACTGAATATACAGTCTAAAGTGGAATCCGAAACACTGTACCACGTGTCTCCACCGGTATCTAACCCGTGACACAACTCCTTGATTACAAGGCGACGACGCTATCGTTTTCCAAGAACACAGCAAAACATCCTATTGCTGTATACAGTCAACGGCAAACATTATAGCAGGCAAAATATAAATTGTTTTTTCCATTATTTACTTTCCCAGCAAGGGCCTTTTTTAGAAGCTGTATGAGGATCCCGATCCTTGAAAATCACACTGAGGAACACAGATTTAATTAACATAATGATGAGCAATTTGCATATTATTACATTTGCCTTCGATTGTACGCACAACACAGGAATTCTGCATTTAACGCAAGTTACACAAGAAGAACGAGAGAAACCTAGAAGTGCTTCTACAGATTACATCTAAACACAACACCCAGTGGTTTTCTCCCTTCCCTTGTCTGCAAGGGTCCTAGTGGGCATGGTTGCCACTGCCTCAGAAACACAGAAACCAAGAAAGCTTACTCCCTTGTTCTCTCAGCATTGCTTCACGAAACGTATAACAGAAATATTTTCAATTTAAACTGTGTAAACCAACTTTATGCTTTATTGTTGAAAAATAACGTTATTTAACCCTCGGATGCATGTGTGGGGTCATTCTGACCCCACTGTCTGTTTATTTCCTGGTATTATAATAAAATCTAAATAAATAATTCTGATTTTCTGTGACATCTTACCATGCTGCTTCAGCTATAGGAACATGTATAAATACATTTCTTACAATTTATTTTAAATTATATTTTTAACGTTTTTTTAACACTACCCCTCCTTTCCATGTGTGGGGTCATTTTGAACCCAGCCTGAAAACAGCAGGAAAACATTCATAAAGGGAAATTGATCCTACATAAATGGCCCAAACTAACTAAATCATCTCAAGGTCAACCACCCACCCTGCCATGACTCACTGCAAAGTGCGCATGCGCAGATGTATTTGGCACGGATCGAGGCCAACTGAGAGAAGTTGGGATGTTCCTATTCGTGAGCTTTTTCTCAACAAATTCTCCAACCAGAAGTACAAAGCAACCTTTTGAGTAAATCGTTTCGATGACATCAGAAGACTGCTCTGATCTGATGACACATACTGGCGCTGCACATCTGGAGACTTATCACATGGCTGCATTTCGATATATCTGGACACTTTTTATCAAAAACTGTCGCAGAATCATGGTACCCGGCGCCTTTCTTACGATTGATGAACAGTTAGTGCCTTTCCGTGGGAGATGGAAGTTCGTGCAATACATGCCAAGGAATCCGGCCAAATACGGCATCAAGATCTTCTGGTTGTGCGATGCTGATAACTTTTACGCCAAAGACGGTCTAATCTACTTGGGACGACAGCCAGGAGAGCCAGTTCAAAGAACCTCGTCAGCAACGTCGTGAAGAAACTGTACTACACACTGCGGAACTATGGAAGAAATATCACAATTGACCAATTCTTAACATGTCATGACTTGGCTAACGATCTCCTGTTACAAAATGTAACCATTGTCGGAACAGTAAAGAAAAACAAGCGTGAAATCCCACCTGCACTATCCAATATCAAGACAAGACAGCCTTGCACATCACAATTCGGCTTCCATGAAAGTGAGATCCTGGTAAGCTACGTGCCGAAGAAAAACAAGAATGTCATTCTACTCAGCACCATGCATCATGACATACACATTGATGATGATGATTCTAAGAAGAAGCCAGAAATCATAAAGTTTTACAACCAAACAAAGAGTGGAGTGGACATCATGCACAAACTGGTTCAAACGTACACCTGCAGAAATACTGTGGTGAATATGCAGAACGCCGATAAGAGGTGTCTTCTGTAGTGTATCATTGCTGATTTCCATTTAGCTGAAAGTCATAAATATCGCGTCAGACATCACAAGCTCCCTGAGTACATTGCGGAGTGTAAAAAGTAATGAGCGGTATCCAGAATACCGTGGGTCAATACGTTATCCAGCAATTTAAACGGCAATACCAGAAGGAAAAGGGGTGGGCCATAGCTGTCAAGGTCTACAGTTACGAAAAAAAATGAGAAGTGTAATATATATGTGCTGAAACACTGTCCACCTCCTCCCAATGCACATATCGTTCGTTTGTTGTATGTGAAAATCTGAAACAAGCAGCACTTTTGCTCCCTACACGATCTCACTCGCCTAGTAGCGAGGAAGGTTAACTTCGAAAAGTTGAAATATGCGATCATTGCCTCTGAACATTCCACGAGCGAGGCATGAAGGAGAGTAAAGAGCAATTGGATGAGCATGGTAAACACTTAAATGGGTACCCTACAAGTATCATCGCTTCCCGATCACAAAGCCTAAAAGCTTCCCAGCCTTGGTGCAGCACTATTTTGTTATCTTTGCTGACTTCGAAAATTCGCCAATCCTATTGACTCCAATATTACCGATCCAGAAAGACGTAGTACCACACATGTCTCCGAGCATGTGGCATACGGTTATGTCATGAAGATGGTGAAGACATATGCAAACCAGAGACCCCTCCATACTTATATCGAGGTGAAGCTGCTGCAAAAATGCTCATCGAAACCCTCCGCGAGTGGGTAAAAACCTCGGCGTACCTTCATGCAGTAAGAACCTGCGCCGGAACAGCAGTTCGGGTATGAGGAGGCTACATATTGCAAATAATGTGAGAGGGGATTTAATGGTTCACACAGGTGATTTCATAGCACTCTGCAATTACTTCAACCTGAATATTAACAAATCCCGATTTATCTTCGTGCTCATCAACAATATGAAAACTTTTGATGTCCGCTTGTTTATAAGGGAGCCTGGATACGCTAAGGAGAACACCAATATTATACCCCGCAACAGGGAGGAATATATCTGCATAGACAAAACTATACGGCTGGACGATACAAGCTACGTCACTCTTAGGTTTTTCCAATCCTTCCAGTTTCTAACCAGCAGCTAGGCCACCTTGGTCGAGCAACTGAGAGAGCACAATTTTGCACACAAGGGAGCATTTTGGCTCTAACCGTCTTCTCCTGATAAGGCGTTATGGTGTATACTCTTACGAGTACATGGAGAGCTTGCCAGGTTAGATGAGATGAAGGTGTCAATGCGGGAGCGCTACAAGGAGGACTATGCTATACCACTACACCACGGTTGCCACTAGTACTCATCAACGAGATCTTGTATAGCTAAATACTTAAATAGTTGACTGTTATTTATCAAACTATATGTTGAGAACTAGTGGTATTGCTGGTGTAGTTTTATCATTCTCTATGTGTGTGACAGAGATTGTAAGTACAATTCCCAACTAAAACAGAGAGATATCTAAATTGAATCAAAAAATTGGATACGACGTGATATCAATATCGTCATAAGCTACACATAGGATATCAGGTTTAGGCAGAAACAGAAAAAAAAACAAGCATATCTACGTCATTCCTAGGGCTCGGAAGTACATGAACGATCCACATGCTCGATCTACACTGCAAGCTGATAAATTTGCTTAGTATCTTCAGTGTATAATCAAATCATTGAGAATTACCATACGTGCTACAAACCTGGTGAAAATATTACGGCTGGCGAACAGCTGTTTCCAACTAAAGTTCGGTGCAGATTGTTGCAGCACGTGGCCTGCAAACCAGAAAAAAACTGGAATAAAGTTCTGGCTGTTGTTTGATGTTGACTAAGAATATATACAAAGGATCCCCTTACATTGGCTAAGATGGTTCACGTTCTTCCGATCAATCATTACCTGAAATTGTATCATGGAACTTATGGGTCCTTACCTGAAGAAAGGATGTAGCGTCAAAACTGACAATTTGTTCACGTCTTTGAAACTAGCTGAGAGGTTCAAAGGGCAACAAATAAGCCTGGTCAGTACAGTGGACAGAAAAAGGAGAGTAATTCGTGACGCAGTGAAGACTTCTAAGGCACCTCTCTTTGAAATCATCGTAATGATGTCTGTGGGGGATACCACGCTCACATTGTACCAAGTAAAGAAATGTCCTGCTATTATGTACTCTACACTCAAGAGTTGAAATATCAAAAAAACACAAAAGAAACTCCCTGAAACTGAATAAATTTGGTGTAGACATAGTGTTTCAAATGACACGGAAATATTCTGTTAGAGCTGCAACCCTAGGATGGACACCGCATGTATTTCATTATGTGCTCGATCTTCAAGGAATACATGCCTGGATCATATGTAAGGAAGTGACCGGGCAGGTCTCAAACATTTCCTAACGTCTTTTCTATTTCTAGTTCTAGGAACATTTAAAATTTCGTCGTTTTCCTTAGGTTCTGTTCGGATGGAATCCACATAAACAAAATGGCCTAAATATAATATTTCCGACTTATCTAAGTCAAATTTCTTTAACTTCGCCGTCTATAACTTCGCTTTTTCTGGTCTGGTCAAAACATAATTAATTTGCCGGAAATGTTTCTGCAAATCAATATCGAACAGTAATAAATCGACGATATACTGAGTCAGAAATGAATCAGTTTCGTGCTCAAATATAGAATGCATAGCCGAAAGAAAAACTGAAACTGTGTTACCTATTCTAAAAGGCATTTTTGTAAACATCCGCTGTCTCCCTTTGTACGAAAATGCAGTGTACGACTGACATTCTTGCTTTACGGGAAGCTGTAGATACCCGGATACCAAATCAAAACTAGTGAAGTACTTGGCATTTTTAAATTTCTGAAGTGCTTCGTCTATTTGTTATAACGAACTTTTAGGAACAATAACAAACTTTTTCAACAACCGAAAATCTACAAACGGACGTACAGACCCATCCGGTTTGTCCACAACAGTGAGCGGGTTCAAGTACGGAGAGTTACAAAGCACAAATATTTCCCAATCTTTCCATTTTTGCAGCTCTGCCTCCAGTTTTGCCCTATTTGCCACTGGAATCAGGTACACCGTTTGACTCACTGGAACGATACTGGACAAATTAATATCACAAACTAAGTTCTTGTCAGTGGCAGGCCAATCTTAAAGCACTTTACTATGAGTAATAAATATCGTAAATAATTTATCCCTTTGCTCCTTAGTCATTAATTCACTACAGTCAATATTCTCTCTTATATCCTCCAGCGGTGTAGCACATTTATCGTAGCTAGCATCAAGCCTCCGGACGCTGATCAGCGGCTCCGTTACTTTGCAACCCCATATTTTTGTACCATAAAGACCTTATTTGCCAAATTTTGTACTATTTATGTACTACTCAAAAATGCTAAAAATAATTTTTGTACCACTCAATTTACCGTCGAAAAACAAAAATCAATTTTGGGGTTACAGAGTAACGTCTCAACCTCATCATCGGTTTCGGCAAAGGTATCCACATCAAAATATTGTACTATTTATGTACCATTTTGTACCACTATTTAAGAATTTTGTACCCGTCAGAAACAGCCTGAAAAAAAGGCGGGAAAACTTTCAGATTTGCAAACATATATTTTTGTACAGTCTCGAGTTGCTTCGAAGAATATTATACTATTTTTGTACTAATTTCTTTAAAATTAAACTTTATAAACACTACTTTGCAATAAGTGGATATCCGATTTGTATACCGTTCTTAGAAAACACCTCAATTTTGAAATTTGTATTTATTTCTTACAGGCAGCAATTCACGGAAAATAATTGTCAAAATTTTATCGAATACGTGAGGCGTTTGTCTGCTTTATGTTTGAATAAAATGTCTAGAATGAGTATTTTCCAATACGCCCCTCCATTGTTTTTGTACCGTCACGGAAAACCCGAAAATAATTTTCAATTTTTGGATTTTTCATATCAATGAAAAAATTCATATCAATAAATGGACAAAATATTACTATAATGGTGAGTTTAAAGCTTCTCAATTCATCAATACAATTTTATAGACATGTACTTTGTATAAAGTCCCTTTTCCAGTTTTCGCAAAGTCAGCAAAAACCCGGGAAACATTTTATAAATTTCACATTCCTCTCAAATACACGCACTTCACAAGATAATATGGACCAAATATTAACGAATGTGTGAGGTTTATATCTGTTTAAAGTTTAAAAAAATGTTCTAAATGAGTACTTTATGTTAGGCATCTTTTTTATTTTTGTACCGTCACGGAAAAACCCAAAACAATTATAATTTTTTTTTAACTTCGATGTACAGTGTCTCTCAAAAGTTTTAGGACAACGACATTTTAAACTATGCAACCCAAATTACGTAAGGCGCTGATAGGTTGTGTGTAGAGTTAGGCTCAATTTCAGGGTTGCCATATGCACAATAGATATTTATGAAATACGCGAAAGGAATAAAACCAAGTATTATTGTATAAAACGTTTTAAAAATATCAGTATTACGTTTGTCGCAAATAAGAAATACTTTCTGAAAGAAAGAAAATCGATTTTCTAGTACTTCATTGCTGATGAGTCTACACAAAGAAAAGAGAAGAGAGGAAACGAAAAGGCACAACAAATGAGAGGAGAAAAAAGAGAGCGAAAGGGGAAGAGGAAAAGCAAAGTGAAAGAAAAGATAGGACAAATGTGGATAGGAGAAGTAATGAGGAGAAAAGGAAAATATGCGAGGAGAGATGAGGAAAATGGAGCAAAGAGGAGAAGATAGGAGGGAAAGAAATGAGAGGAGAGGAGAATAGGAGGTTTGAGGGTTGAGGAGGAGACCAGAAGAGGGGAGTTGAGAGTAGAGTAAAAGAGAGAACATGAGAAGAACGAATAGAAGAGGAGAAGAGTGCAGTGAAGTCGGAAATCCAAGGCAGGAGAGGAGATAAGAGGAGTGGAGAAGACAAGAGGCGAGAACAGTATGGAAGGCGATATGATATATAAGCAGAAGAGAAGAAGGGGAGAGAAGAAGGAGAAGGAGATAAGAGACGAGAGGAGAGATGGGGTATTTGTAGAAAAATATAGTTTCAGCGTCAAGAATTGATGCATTGATCAAAATATCGACATGAAACATTCAATAATATTTTAAAATGCATTGGAGAATGTATTAGATCTGAGCGAAAAACAATTTGGCTGAGTTCAGAGCAAGATAAAATCTTCCACGTAAGATCGTTGATTCCACCTGCGATTATACCACTAAAAACATGAATTTAATTTTCATATTTATAAGAATTATCCAATTTTCTCCACTTCTCAGTTCGTTGAAATGGAAGTTTTGTTATTTAACATTTCTCCTCCCTCCATCGTTAATTCCAAACACAATCATTGCGTTTCACACTGCGTGGACAATGAACACAATGGGATATGTCTAACACTTACGAAAATTTTCTGCCACCAGAGGGGTTTGAACCTACGACCAACAGGTTGACAATCTACAACGGTAACCACTTTTTTTCTTCTTTTTTTCATTATTCTTTATTTTATGCAGTAGGGACTACTTACATGATCCTATGATAACATTACACATATATCAGATCTATATTACCTAATTAGGTGTATTTACAAGAAAAGGGCCTGCAAAAAATTTGCATAGAGTGTTTTGCGGTTGGCTTGATCCATCTGGTAATAATTCTCACTGTAGTGATATTGCATTGACACTGAATTATGTCCTAAAATATAATAAATATATTGAGCTACTAAAAACTGGACCGCTCTTACTTTAGTAAGAGGGAAGAACACAAAGTCTGGTAACAGTAAATGATCTACAGCAAATGTATCGGGCGATGTTCTACATATAGTACCAAGGCATTTACACAAATACTTCCATTGATCTACCGTTGCGGTACATGTTACGAGGCGATGTCGTAAAGTGTCTTCAGCTTGATGATAATTGGAACATACAACACTGTCAGTCATTTGGTATCGCCACTTTCGAGCACCGGTCGCAATGGCATCGTGAACTACTAGGTACCACAAAGATCGAACGCGGTTAGAAAGATGAGAGGCAGATATATTTCGCCATACGTTTGACCACACCACATTAGTTCGGAGAAGCACAATTCGTGGCTGGTGGTGTAACCTGTAAGTCAATTGGTTATAGAAAAATTTCACTGTCATGCCATCGACATCCATATGAGGTGAACCGATGAGGAGATAGCAAAACTCGACAAGAGTTGTCCTCAAATAGTTGTAGTGGGAAGGGATCTTCCCTGGATAAATGGGTGTTCGCAGTTCCACTTCATCTATCAGAGTATGTAGTAATCTTGCTGTTAAACTATCAGGGTATTGCAGTAGCAACTCAATGTTCCGTTGTAGAAACAAGGCTGAGGCTTGTCTCTCTACTTGGCGCAAGTTCAGTCCTCCTTTACTTGCTGGGAGGCATAACGTTTCATTTGCGGCATGAAACAAATGTGCATGCCATAAGAAGCGCGTTATCATCTTTCGCAGTAACAGGCAAAACTTGCGCAGCATACCACAACTTCGATAATGCAAACATGTTCACATACTGTATTCTAGAGCGTAAGGATAATTGTCTATAACGATTCATGTTCAAAACTGCCTGGATTTTTGGGTGAATAGTTGTAAAGGTTCTGGAGACAGTCTCTGTGATGGTCGTAGTGAAGTTTATTCCCAAAATTGTCACTTTATCAACAATGGGTATAGATACAGATTCAGTCCACAGAGTGGGGTTACACCCTAGGGGTAGGATTTTAGATTTCTTCTGGTTCAAACTAAGTCCCGTCTGCTTTCGTAACGTTTCAAGTACGGCCTCCATACGAGTCAAGTCTAGCCTACCTTTCACGATTACGGTCACATCATCTGCGTACGCACATATTTTGTGGTCTCTCCCAAGATGCCTGAGTCCCTGAAGTTTTGCATGCATCAGTCGTAAAAATGGAGCCAGAGCTGCGCAGAATGCAAATAAGGAAAATGGACATCCTTGACGAACAGAGCGCTGAATAGAAAAGGCTTGCAACAGAAAACCATCGATAGATAACTGAACTCGAGCTTCTCTGTATAAGCTCTGTATAGATTTTACAAAGAAATCACCACATCCCACTTTACCAAAGTAGTGGAAAAGATAGTCATGTCTGAGGGAGTCAAAGGCACTTTTGAAATCTAACGCCACTAAAGCAGCTTGAGAACCTTCAATATCTTGCATAGAAGTGATGATGTCGCGTACACTAGTTAGAATGTGAAATATTTTACCACTTGTACTATATACATATTGATACGGCCCTAATAAAGTATCCGCAAATTGTTGCAACCTTCGGGTGATCAAACGTGCAAAGATTTTATAATCAGCACATAGTAATGTGATTGGCCGGAAGTCTTCTGGCTTTCTGGGCTGAGATATTTTGGGAATCAAAACCATAACACCCGTGAGACTCGTTCGTCCAAGGAGTTTCTTCGTAAATACCGCATTGAGCCAGCGTGTGAACAGTGGAGCCACCGTTGTCCAAAAGGTTTGGAACAATTCTATCGGGACACCATCGATTCCCGGAGCTTTACCTCTTTTTCCACTGTGAACAGACTCGTACACTTCTATCTTTGAGAATGGCTGTTCTAAATAGCGACGATCATCTTCCGTTATCATGGGAAGGTCCATCCCTTGCAGTGGAGTGCGACGGGAGCTTTGATCTTCCTTCTCTTTAAACTGATCTGCATAAAAGTCCGGTAAGTACTTTCGTATTAACTTGGGTTCGGTTAGTTTTCCCGTGGCTGTATCAAGACACGTTATTCTCTTTCGCTGTGCACTGCGTCTCTCTGCTAACACCTGCACCAACGAGGCTTCTTCTTGTGCATCAAACATAGGAAGACGACTCCTAACATTGTAACCTTGCATACGCTCTCTGTGCATGCTCAGCAGCACTGCTTCCACTCGTTTCACTTCGTGACGCACTGGCTTCCCTTGTAGTAGCTGTGTTGTTAGTTCGTGAAGCACTCTGTAGTAAAAGTTATATTTCTTATTGAAATCTAAGTATTTGTAAATACTATATGCTAAACAGAAATATTTAATGGAGGGTTTTAGAAAAGTGTCCCACCACATAATGATGTCAGTTTGACGTACGCTCATTTCTTCCCACTTCTTCCATTTTTGTTTAAATTCGGTACGAAATTGTTCATCTTCCAATAACCGTACATT
This sequence comes from Lepisma saccharinum, assembly GCF_977018435.1. Lineage (NCBI taxonomy): Eukaryota > Metazoa > Arthropoda > Insecta > Zygentoma > Lepismatidae > Lepisma > Lepisma saccharinum. The sequence goes on from NW_028142898.1 coordinate 2,038,199, forward strand.
GAACTTCCAAAATCCCCGCCCTCGTCCAACTGAAGGTACATCCAAACTCATGTCGAGTTGGACACTTAAATGATCACTAAAGCAGGTTGGGAAAATTCGAATCGCAGATATTTTGCTAATCATGTGTGCACTAACGTAAAAACGATCAAGCCGACTCGTTGTGTCGGCACGTATGTATGTGTAGCCGTCTATATTCGGACCTTTAGCCACCCAAACATCGTGCAGTTTAAACCCTTCAACCAGCGCCTGCAAGCTAGGTGATGCATGGAATCCTGGATATTGGTCCTGTCTTCTTAGAGTACAATTAAAATCACCCACCAGCACAATGTTTTGACGGGAGCTACCTAATGCCTTCGCCACGTCTGTAGCGTAAAATATGTTCCGAGTATTTCTAGCGTTGGTACCTGATGGTGCATAAACATTACAAAACCATATGTTTCCTATTTGGATACATGTGATACGACCAGACGGGTGATGGTAAACTTCCGTTATATGGAGGCCTGATTTCACAACTATGGCGGTTCCTAGAGAATTGTGAGTAAAATTGTTATACACGGTATATTCACTGCCCAGACAGAAATCATCGGTCCCGACTTCATGCAGGAAAATTACATCCAGGTGACTTTGCTTAGTATAGTCTAAGAATGCATGATGCTTGACATTAGATTTCATCTTGTTAATGTTTATTGTTGCAAAATGATATATGGGGGTCTTCATGTGGGATTCTGTACTAGTGTACCCGGTGGGAATGTTATGTGCATTTACTGACGTTAAACTATTTACCTTTTTCAATTTCACTACGACATGCGACAAACATAACCCTAATACCATTATAACGCGAACAACACACTTCATAACTGGGATATGGTAGACATATATCACACATTGACGTCAAGCGACCAATCAGAGCCGCCGCTAGATTTCGCACTTTGTTCTCTTGTCGCACTCATCGTTCTACGCAGTCGCCGAGACACTGTAGACACAGAACGATGAGGGCCATCTTGCCGCCGTGTCGACGCCGTATCGTTCGTAGGGAGACTGCGTTTCTTCTTCTTTTTTGGTTCCTTCGTTGTTTTCGGAAGAGTGCCTGATGCGGGGGACGCCGTCTCGGAGTTACCACCTTCACCTGCATGGTCATCATCTGCCTGCTGCATCGGACTATTGGGCACCTCGAGGGTAACGTCCATTGTTTCTTCCCCATTCTTCTCTGCTACGTGGGCTGCTTGGTTGACATTAACTTGGTCCACACTGACGGGGTTAGGAACGTCTGCTGTTGTCTTGTTTTCTACACTTGGTGGTAAAGTGGAATCTGGTACGGTATTTTTAGGTACACCCTGTAGTGAAGCTTGAAAGTTGTCCTCATTTTCCTGGTCTCCGGAGCGTTTCAGATGCACAGGTAGTATAGTGGGCGTCGGGGTCATCATTTTCTCAGCAGCCGGCACATTCCTCTGGACAGGACGCGCCGCCCCGGCATAGGACGTATCTTCGGGTTTCTCCATTTGACGACGTCGGGAAGGACAGGTAACGTAAAAATGGTCACTAAGGTCATAGTAACTGCAAGTACGGTCTTGCCCGCTATATGTCACCCAGTATCGTCCGCCACTGATTGTGACGTACGATGGAATCGCACGAGTTAGATTCATTTTGGCGATTTTACGGCCAGTTCTTACCGGATAAATGTGATCACTGGAATACCGTTCATCGTCCAAGGATATTATCTGACCGTACGTACTCAGGACCGATCGAATGGCGTCATCGGACAGTTCACTCGGTACAACGTGGACTCTAACTATCACGTAATTTGCATCCGCCCACGTAACAAGCACTGGACAATCCCCGTCTTCGTCACTATATGAATATTCTCCGTTTGACTGTAGCAACAACTGTTCACACACTACTTTCGATAGTAGTTTCAGAAAAATACAACGTCTATAATTGTCTACTTCAATACTTACGACTTGTTCCGGTTTCAATTTCATGGTCTTACTGATCCAATTGTGTATTTCCGTCGAAGTTGGTTTCGTTCGCACTTGACTGAAGTTCAGTTTTAGTGTATTCAATCTCTTGATTACCATGTTGGCAGCGTCGCCGTGGTTCACTTCAACCGGACTCGCGAGTAATACGCGCTACGTGACTTCGAGCTATTAGAGAGACGCGCAAACACAACCGTCTCTGACCACTGCTCGAGCCAGACTGCCACTACCCTACAAACTTTCGTTCTTGCGAATAGCTAGGAGGAGCTGACCAGTGTGAAATGTAGATGCAACTCTCCTCCTACATGTAATGTGCAAAGAATACTTGTCTGTAACAAAGAAAACGAAGGTAGTACGAATCGGCGATATCTGGTGGAGGCACAATGTGACCACTTTAAACTGTAGATCGAGAGCCGATTAGCTTTACTGTGCATAAACCGTACTTAATGCGGCCTGCAATGTAGAAGTCTTTAGATATTTTCCATTAATAATGTCTAATCACAATAATAAGTTAAAAGAAATAACTCGCATTTTCACGGCAGCTACAAATATTTTCGTTTTTCTTCATCACTTCGAAATTTTTTCTCGAAGATAGCTGCTAATACAAGAAAAGCAACTCAAAATTAAAGTAAAGTTAAAATACTTTTCTTTTTTTAATTCTTGTTTTATTAAACAAGAGTATTTTAACATTATTTGTAATAGCAGTGTAGAGTGGCTACATTGTTATGCATCTGGAATTTACTAAAAAAAATAAAAAAGTAAATAAATTGACACATGTTGAAAGGGATATATTTAGGTACGTATAAGATCGTGAATTATGATACTATAACGATAATTGTGTACTGCTTCAAAGACATTGACTACCACTTTACCCACTCCAGTTCAATGCAAGGATACCTCCGCAAATATCCAATGAAAAGTTTTCATTATGTGCAATTCTCCATTAAATGTTTGCGCCGATTCGTACAACCTTCGTTTTCTTTGTTACAGACAAGTATTCTTTGCACATTACATGTAGGAGGAGAGTTGCATCTACATTTCACACTGGTCAGCTCCTCCTAGCTTTTCTCAAGATCGAAAGTTTGTAGGGTAGTGGTTACCGTTGTAGATTGTCAACCTGTTGGTCGTAGGTTCAAACCCCTCTGGTGGCAGAAAATTTTCGTAGGTTTTAGATTCATTGTGGTTCATTGTCCACGCAGTGTGAAACGCAATGATTGTGTTTGGAATTAACGATGGAGGGAGGAGAAATGTTAAATAACAAAACCTCCATTTCAACGAACTGAGAAGTGGAGAAAATTGGATAATTCTTATAAATATGAAAATTAAATTCATGTTTTTAGTGGTATAATCGCAGGTGGAATCAACAATCTTACGTGGAAGATTTTATCTTGCTCTGAAATCAGCCAAATGGTTTTTCGCTCAAATCTAATACATTCTCCAATTCATTTTAAAATATTATTGAATGTTTCATGTCGATATTTTGATCAATGCATCAATTCTTGACGCTGAAACGATATTTTTCAACAAATACCCCATCTCTCCTCTCGTCTCTTATCTCCTTCTCCTTCTTCTCTCCCCTTCTTCTCTTCTGCTTATATATCATATCGCCTTCCCTCCTGTTCTCGCCTCTTGTCTTCTCCACTCCTCTTATCTCCTCTCCTGCCTTGGATTTCCGACTTCACTGCACTCTTCTCCCCTTCTATTCGTTCTTCTCATGTTCTCTCTTTTACTCTACTCACAACTCCCCTCTTCTGGTCTCCTCCTCTCCCCTCAAACCTCCTATTCTCCTCTCCTCTCATTTCTTTTCCTCCTATCTTCTCCTCTTTGCTCCATTTTCCTCATCTCTCCTCGCATATTTTCCTTTTCTCCTCATTACTTCTCCTATCCACATTTGTCCTATCTTTTCTTTCACTTTACTTTTCCTCTTCCCCTTTCGTTCTCTCTTTTCTCATCTCATTTGTTGTCCCTTTTCGTTTCCTCTCTTCTCTTTTCTTTGTGTAGACTCATCAGCAATGAAGTACTAGAAAATCGATTTTCTTTCTTTCAAAAAGTATTTCTTATTTGCGACAAACGTAATATTGATATTTTTAAAATGTTTTATACAATAATACTTGGTTTTATTCCTTTCGCGTATTTCATAATTATCTATTGTGCATATGGCAACCCTGAAATTGAGCCTAACTCTACACACAACCCATCAGCGCCTTACGTAATTTGGGTTGCCTAGTTTAAAATGTCGTTGTCCTAAAACTTTTGAGAGACACTGTACAAGTTCCATCGTACCCATGGTCAAAATGTTATTATATTAGTGAGGTTTATAGCTCATTAATCCTTCAAAATAACGATATGGAATCGTACTTTTTATCCAGTCCCTTTTTGATTTTTGTACCGTGAATGAAAACCCGGGAAATATATTTGAATTCTTAGTTTTCGCTGGGACAGGAAGTTCACAAGAAACTTTAGAACAAATATTATCGAACGTGTGAGGTTTGTATCTAAGTAATCTTTATGTAAATTCATCTAAAAAATTACTTTCCATTAAGCCCGTTTTTGATTTTTGTACCGTCACGGAAAACCCGGGAAATATTTTTGAATTCTTACTTCTTCGCTGGGACACGAAGTTCAGAAGAAACTATAGACCAAGTAATATCAAGTGTGTAAGCTTTGTGTATAAGTAATGTTTAAATGATATCTCCTATATATTGTTAGTGTTTACTATGCCCATTTTCGATTAATGTACCGCCAGGGAAAACTTGGAAAATATTTGTGAAATCTTACTTCTTCGCTGAGACATGGAGTTCACAAGAAACTTAAGACCAAATATTATCGAACGTGTCAGGTATGTATCTAAGTAATCTTTATATAATGTTATATCTATATTTATTTCCGATTAAGGCCCGTTTTTGAAATTCGTACTGTCATTAAAAATCCGGGATATATTTATAATTTTTTAAATTCCTCGCTGAAATCCGAAATTCTCAAGAATATATCGACCAAATTTTATCAAGTGTGTGAGCTCTGTATGAAGAAATTTTTAAATAGAAGCTTCTATGTGATTATTTTGTATTAAGCACATTTGGATTTTTGTACCGCCAAGGAAAACCCGGGAAATATTTTTGAATTCTTACTTCCTCGCCGAGACACGAAGTTCACAAGAAACTATTGACAAAATATTATCAAGTGTGTGAGGTTTCTATCTAAGTAATGTTTAAATAAAATATTCTATCTGATTACTTTCTATTAAACCCGTTTTTTTTATTTTTGTACCGCCACGCAAAAGAGTGGAAATATTTTTGAATTCTTACTTCTTCGTTGAGACACGAAATTCCCAAGAAACCATATACCAAATATTATCTAGTTTGTCAGGATTGTATCTAAGTAATCTTTAAATAAAATATTCTATCTGATTACTTTCTATTAAGCCTTTTTTTTTATTTTTGTACCCCTACAAAAAAAACGGGAAATATTTTTGAGTTCTTAGTTCTTCGTTGAGACAAGAATTTCACAAGAAACTATTGACCAAAGATATGGAATGGGTGATGTTTTGTATCGAGGTAATCTTTAAATCAAATCTTCTGTTCTTACTTTCTTTTAAGCCCGTTTATTATTTTTGTATCCTCACGAAAAAAAACGGGAAATATTTTTGAATTCTTACTTCCTCGCTGAGACATAAAATCTTCTATGTGATTATTTTCTATTAAGCCCATTTTTTTTATTTTTGAACCGTCATGAAAAATCCAGGATTTTCTAAAAATTCTTTCTTCCTCGCTGAGACACGAAATTTACAAGAAACTATGGACCAAATATTATCCAGTGTGTGAGCTCTGAATATAAGTAATCTTTAAATAAAATCTTCTATCTCATTACTTTCTTTTAACTTAGTTTCTTTAATTTTTGTATGGTCACGGAAAACTCTTAAAATATTTTAGAATTCTTACTTCTTCGCTGAGACACGAAATTCAGAACATACTATGAATCAAATATAGTCGATTGTATGAGGTTTGTATCTAAGTAATCTTTAAATAAAATATTCTATGTGATTACTTTCTAGTAGGCCCGTTTTTTTATTTTTGTGCCGTCTCAAGAAATCCGGATTTTTTTTTATTGTTACTTCTTCGCTGAGACACGAAATTCACAAGAAACTGTTGACCAAATATTATCGAATGTGTGAGTTTTTTATCTAAGTAATCTTTAAATAAACATTTATTTCCGATTACTCTCTATTAAGCACGTTTTTAATATTTGTACTGTCACGGAAACCCGGGAAATATTTTTGAGTTCTTTCTCCTTCGCTGAGACACGAAGTTCACAACGCCAAGGGTCCCGGGTTCGGATCCCGGTCGGGCTTGGTTGTTTGTGAATGTCCATTCATCAATTTCATCATTTCATCACTCATCCCCATCTTTGCAAATTAGCCAAAAGGCACAAAACGCGAAGTAAAATAAACTAATTCAAAACAAAAAAAATCAATACGAAGTTCACAAGAAACTGTTGGCTAAATAGTATCGAATGTGTGAGGTGTTTGTCTAAGTAGTCTTTCAATAAAATCTTCTATATGATTACTTTGTATTAAGCATTTTTTTATATTTGTACCGTCACGGAAAATCCGGGAAATAATTTTTAGTTCTTACTTCTTCGCTGATACACGAAGTTTACAGAAAACAATGGGCCAAATATTATCGAGTGTGTGAGGTTTGTATCTAAGTAATCTTTATATAAAATCTTCTATGTGATTACTTTCTATTAATCCAGTTTTTTATTTTTGTACCGTTACGGAAACCCCTAAGACTATTCTGGAAATATTTTTTTCCCTTCTATGTATTAATTCGTATGAATTCTTGGACAAAATCTTATTATGTTGGTGAGTTATAAGGCTCTTTAATCCTTCCTGTAATATTTCATGGACTATATTTATGTATCAAGTCCCTTTTTATGTTTGTGCTGTCACGGTAAAAACGGGAAATATTTCTTAAATTATTTCTTCCTCGGTAGCAAACGCAGTTCACAAGATAATATGGGTAAAATAATATCAAAAGTGTGAGGTTTATATTTGAATAATTTTTATATATTGTTTTATATGCTAATGCGTTATATTAACTCTGCTTGATTTGCAAACCGTTACGGAACACCTATATTTTTTTAAAAAAAAGTTTCGTTTCCTGTTGAGAGGCTGTTTTTCACAACAAATGTGATTTTTTTCTTCAGGATTTTGTGTAATAATATCAAATCAAAATCTAATGGACAAGTACTTTATATTATGTCTTTTTGAATTTTTTTCTCAACGTAAATTACCGAAAATAACATTTACATACTTAGCGTCACCTTGGTATAATCGTATCGTTCCCTTAGGAACGCAGGGATCTTAACCCGGGAACATTAGCTGTCCCAAGAGTAGCGATAGCGTCTTGCATCGCAGGCGCTCACTTGGCGAATAACTCTTATGCGAGAGGTTGTACTTGAATAGCAGTGAATGGCAAAGAATACTCAATACACACTATATTGGATTTAGGTCTCACTACCATTGTATCGGCATGTTGTTAGGAAAATACCTGTATCTCCGTAGTCTCGCAGAAAAACGTAGAATTGTTCTTACGGTGACGATGTATAGGTAGAGAGTAATAACTAATCTACTCCTGGTGAAGGACAAACATTGGCCTTATAGACTGCTGTACCTAGACTGGCCTCTCTCACTCTTGTTGTACGTATCTCAACTCTGTTCTCACTGATCCCCCTCTACCAGAATACACAATATTTATCCTCCAAGGATTGCTGTTGTAAACAACAGGTCGATGCACATCTTTACTTCCTCAAAGTTGTTTGTTAACCTGGTGCCCCACAAAGATTGATGTAATATCTTTAATCAGTAATACTTGGAGTTTCTAGCCACTGCTTCCTGGCTGTGATTCTGATAGACAAGAATTGAGAGTAATTACTTTTGTGGTCATAATGAAGTAAAACAAAAAACGGGCTTAATTGAAAGTAATTATATAGATGATTTTATATAAAGATTACTTAGATACAAACCTCACACATTCGATAATATTTGGTGTATAGTTTCTTGTGCATTTCGTGTCTCAGCGAGGAAGTAAGAATTCAAAAATTATTTCCAGGGTTTTCCGTGACCGTACAATAATAAAAGACAGGCTTAATAGAAGGTAATCAAACAGGAGATTGTATTTAAAGATTACACAGATACAAACCTCACACACTCGATAATATATGGTCGACTGTTTCCTGTGAATTTCAAGTCTCAGCAAAGAAGTAGGAATTAAAAAATATTTCCAGGGTTTTCCGTGACCGTACAAAATTAAAAAAACGGACTTAATAAAAAGTAATCAGATAGAACATTTTAATTTAAGATTACTTAGATACATACATCACACACTCGATAATAGTTGGTAAATTGATTGCTCTGGATTTCGTATCTCAGCGAAGACGTCAAAATTGAAAAATATTTCCAGGGTTTTCCGTGGCGGTACAAAAATAAAAAATGTGCTTAATAGAAAGTAATTACATAGAAGATTTTAATTAAAAATTTCTTAGATACAAACCTCACACACTCGATAACATTTGGTCAATAGTTTCTTGTGAACTTCGTCTCAGCGAAGAAGTAAGAATTCAAAAATTTTTCACGGATTTTTTGTGACGGTACAAAAAATATTAACGGACTTAATAGGAAGTAATTAAATAGATGATTGTATATAAAGATTACTTATATACAAACTTCACACATTCGATAATATTTGGTCCACAGTTTGTTCCGAATTTCGTATATCAGCGAAGAAGTAAGAATTCAAAAATATTTCCAGGGTTTTCCGTGGCGGTACAAAAATCAAAAACAGGCTTAATAGATAGAAATCAATCAGAATATTTTATTTAAAGATTACTTAGATAGAAACCTCATACATTCGATAACATTTCGTCATTAATTTCTTGTGAACTTCGTGTCTGAGCGAACAAGCAAGAATTCAAAAATATTTCCCGAGTTTTTCGTGACGGTACAAAAATAAAAAATGGGCTTAATAGACAGTAATCACATACAGGATTTTATTTAAAGATTACATAGATACAAACCTCACACACTCGATAATATATGGTCGAAGGTTTCCTGTGAATTTCGAGTCTCAGCGACGAAGTAGGAATTAAAAAATATTTCCCGAATTTTTCGTGACGGTACAAAAATCATTAACGGACTTAATAGGAAGTAATGATATAGATGATTTTATATAAAGAATACTTAGATACAAACCGCACACATTCAATAATATTTGGTCAATAGTTTGTTCCGAATTTCGTATATCAGCGAACAAGTAAGAATTCAAAAATATTTCCATGGTTTTCCGTGAGCGTACAAAAATGTAAAACGGGCTTAATAAAAAGTAATCAGATAAAAGATTTTATTTAAAGATTACTTAGATTTGGAACTCTCACTCTGGATAATATTTGGTCGGTGGTTTCTTGTGAATTTCGAGTCTCAGAGAAGAAGTAAGAATTCAAAAATATTTCCCGGGTTTTCCTTTGTGGTACAAAAATAAAAAATGTGCTTAATAGAAAGTAATCACATAGAAGATTTAATTTAAAGATATCTTACACATAGAGCTCACACACTCGATAAAATTTGGTCAATATATTCGTGTGAATTTTCTATCTCAGTGAAGATTTAAAAAATTAAAAATATTTCCCGGATTTTTCGTTACGGTACGAATTTGAAAAGCGATCTTAATCGTAAGTAAATATATAGATGATTTTAAATGAAGATTACTTTGATACAAACCTGACACGTTCGATAATACAGAAGGTCGTTTCACGTCCATGGTAACAAAGTTAGAACCCATCTCACCTTAAGAAAAACCGTGACGTCACGAGCGGTGGTGCTCCACGTGATACCCCTGTCTTGCAGCAATGGCCCTGCAGCGGAGTTTCCATTGAAGGAGACTGCGTTGAAGAACACATTGGTCCAAACGATCATATTCCTCCTGACAAGCTTTCCAAAGACCCTCAATTGGGTGGGACCGTCTGCTTCCCAAGGCTCGTTTCAACAACGGAAACCCACAAAAATCCATGGAAGAGGCATCGGGGGATTGCACAGGGATGTCTGTAAAGGGGATTGCATGAATTCCCCGTTTCACGTGCCATCCGATCCATGTATGCCTGCGTGGACTTTGCCGTATGACTGGAAGTCTTGTCCTGGTGGATGACAACACAAGATGTGTCGCTGCCATAGAGACGCAATATCATGTCTGTAAAGTGGCTCCAAAATATTCATCTGGTAATAGGCTGCATTTATTTTAGCCTTTTTTCCACTCTGCGCAGTGGAAGTTTGCCGTTATGGCAGTAACCACCAACAACCATGAACCCGTGTGGAAAACTTTCAGCACATTTACGTACCCACTCATATCGACCTCTTGCATCACGTGGACGATAGTAGATGGCCCTTTTTTTTTAACACATCCCTACAGATACACCCATGCTTCATGCAGAGACACCACATACTTCCAGGGATCCCCAGCCAGATGGCGTTCGTAGAGCTTCCGACTGTTGGTCTTCCTCTCCTGGACATGTGAGGCACGCAACTTATGAACTTGAGCCTAGTGCTTCCGCTCAAGTTGTACATCTTGGGCTATGATGCGATTCACAGTTGCAGAGAAACATTGCACTGGCTGTGCAATCACTCTTTGCGTTGCAGGGTTTTCACATCGCACCAAGGATCTCACTTTCCGCACAACATCGGAGGAACGCTTGGGCTTTCGATATGTTCGAGGCCCACTTTGACTGGTTCCAGCAACATGTACGGTGCAAGCTTTATGGCGATTGAACACTGCATGGATGCCCTTCTTTGACACATGGAATGCTTTCATGTGGCACTGTTTAATTATCTGGCTATAACTATAACCAACGCCGGAAAGGGCACAGATGTACCCCTCCCAAAAGACTGGAATTTTTGGTGCCATATAAACACTCATTCACACACCAAACATGGTCTTTGAAAGTCAACATACATTACTTTCATCCTACTGGCTCTGGCTGCTCTGTGCTGTGCCTACGTGCTGCTCCCTGGTGATCGAAATCGTTACCATCAACGTGAAACAACCTTCTGTATTTGGTCTTAAGTTTCTTTTGAACTTCGTGTCTCAGCAGAGAAGTAAGATTTCAAAAATATTTCTCGAGTTTTCCGTGGCGGTACAGAAATCGAAAATGGTCTCAGTAAAAGTAACCATATAGGAGATATAATTCAAACATTACTTATATACAAAAATTACACACTTGATATTACTTGGTCTATAGTTTCTTGTGAACTTCGTATCTCAGCGAAGAAGTAAGATTTCAAAAATATTTCCCGGTTTTTTTCGTGACGGTACAAAAATTGAAAATGGGCTTAATAGAAAGAGACCGTATATGAGATATATTTCAAACATTACTTATATGCAAAACTCACACACTTGATATTACTTGGTCTATAGTTTCTTTTGATCTTCGTATCTCAGCGAAGAAGTAAGAATTCAAAAAAAATCCTGGGTTTTCCGTGACGGTACAAAAATCAAAAATGTGCTTATTAGAAAGTAATCCCACAGAAAATTTTATTTAAAGATTTCTTACATACAAACCTCACACACTCGATAATATTTGGTCAATATTTTCTTGTAATCTTCGTGTCTGAGCGATAAAGAAAGATTTGAAAAATATTTCCCGGATTTTTCGTGATGGTACAAAAATAAAAAATTGGCTTAATAGAATGTAATTAAATAGAATATTTTATTTAAAGATTGCTTAGATAGAAACCTCACTCAGTCGATAATATCTGGTCGATGGTTTCCTGTGAATTTCGAGTCTCAGCGAAGAAGTAAGAATTAAAAAATATTTTCCCAATTTTTCGTGACGGTACAAAATTCATAAAGGGGCTTAATAGGAAGTAATGATGTAGAAGTTTTTTATAAAGATTAATTAGATACAAACCGAACACATTCGATAATATTTGGTCCATAGTTTGTTCCGAATTTCGTATATCAGCGAAGAAGTAAGAATTCAAAAAAATTCCAGGGTTTTCCTTGGCAGTACAAAAATAAAAAACGGGCTTAATAGAAAATAATGAGATATAATATTTGATTTAAAGATTGATAAATACAAACCTCACAGAGTCGATAATAGTTGGTCCATTGTTTTTTCTAAATTTCGTGTCTGTGCGAATAAGTAAGAATTAAAGTATATTTCTCGGATTTTCCGTGACGGTACAATAATCCAAAATGGGCTTAATAGACAGAAATCATACAGAATATTTTATTTAAAGATTACTTAGATAGAAACCTTACACAGTCGATAATATTTGGTCAGTAGTTTCTTGTGAATTTCGAGTCTCATAGAATAAGTAAGAATTTAAAAATAAATATTTGCTGGATTTTTCGTGACGGTACAAAAATCATTAACGGGCTTAATGGGAAGTAATACTAATATAGAAGATTTTACATAAAGATTACTTAAATTCAAACCTACACTTTTGATAATATTTGGTCCATAGTTTGTTCCGAATTTCGTATATTAGCGAAGAAGTAAGAATTCAAAAATATTTCCAGGGTTTTCCGTGGCCGCACAGAAATTGAAAATGGGCTAAGTAGAAAGTAAACATATAGGAAATATAATTCAAACATTACTTATATACAAAACTCACACACTTGATGTTACTTGGTCTATAGTTTCTTGTGAACTTCGTGTCTCAGCGAAGAAGTAAGAATTAAAAAATATTTTCCCAATTTTTCGTGAATGTACAAAATTCATAAAGGGGCTTAATAGGAAGTAATGATATACAAGATTTTTATAAAGATTAATTAGATACAAACCGCACACATTCCATAATATTTGGTCCATAGTTTGTTCCGAATTTCGAATATCAGCGAAGAAGTAAGAATTCTAAAAATTTCCCGGGTTTTCCATGGCGGTACAAAAATCAAAAACAGGCTTAATAGAAAATAATCAGATAGAATATTTGATTTAAAGATTAATAAATACAAACCTCACAGAGTCGATAATAGTTGGTCCATTGGTTTTTCTAAATTTCGTGTCTCTGCGAATAAACAGAATTAAAGTATATTTCTCGGGTTTTCCGTGACGGTACAAAAATCCAAAATGGGCTTAATAGATATAAATCATACAGAATATTTTATTTAAAGATTACTTAGATAGAAACCTCACACATTCGATAATATTTGGTCAATAGTTTCTTGTAAATTTCGAGTCTCAGCGAAGATGTAGGAATTAAAAAATATTTCCCGGATTTTTCGTGACGGTACAAAAATCATTAACGGACTTAATAGGAAGTAATTATACAGATGATTGTATATAAGGATTACTTATATACAAACCTCACACATTCGATATTATTTGGTCCATAATTTGTTCCCAATTTCGTATATCAGCGAAGAAGTAAGAATTAAAAATAATATTTCCCGGGTTTTCAGTGACGGTACAAAAATCAAAAGGAACTTGATACTAAGTACGATTCCATATCGTTATTTTGAAGGATTAATGAGCTATAAAGTTCACTAACATAATAACGGTTTGACCATGGGTACGATGGAACTTGTACATCGAAGTTAAAAAAAATTGAGAATTGTTTTCTGTTTTTCCGTGACGATAGAAAAATCAAAAAGGAGCCTAATATAAAGTACTCATTTAAGACATTTTTTAAACAGATATAAACCTCACACATTCGTTAATATTTGGTCCATATTATCTTGTGAAGTGCGTGTATTTGAGAGGAATGTGGATTTTATAAAATGTTTCCCGGGTTTTTGCTGACTTTGCGAAAACTGGAAAAGGGACTTTATACAAAGTACATGTCTATAAAATTGTATTGATGAATTGAGAAGCTCTAAACTCACCATTATAGTAATATTTTGTCCATTTATTGATATGAATTTTTTCATTGATATGAAAAATCCAAAAATTGAAAATTATTTTCGGGTTTTCCGTGACGGTACAAAAACAATGGAGGGGCATATTGGAAAATACTCATTCTAGACATTTTATTCAAACATAAAGCAGGCAAACACCTCACGTATTCGATACAATTTTGACAATTATTTTCCGTGAATTGCTGCCTGTAAGAAATAAATACAAATTTCAAAATTGAGGTGTTTTCTAAGAACGGTATACAAATCGGATATCCACTTATTGCAAAGTAGTGTTTATAAAGTTTAATTTTAAAGAAATTAGTACAAAAATAGTATAATATTCTTCGAAGCAACTCGAGACTGTACAAAAATATATGGTTTCAATGTGAAAGTTTTCCCGCCTTTTTTCAGGCTGTTTCTGACGGGTACAAAATTTTTAAATAGTGGTACAAAATGGTACATAAATAGTACAATATTTTGATGTGGATAACTTTGCCGAAACCGATGATGAGGTTGAGACGTTACTCTGTAAGCCCAAAATTGATTTTTGTTTTTCGACGGTAAATTGAGTGGTACAAAAATTATTTTTAGCATTTTTGAGTAGTACATAAATAGTACAAAATTTGGCAAATGAGGTTATGATGGTACAAAAATATGAGGTTACAAAGTAACGGAGCCCTCATCTGCTGATCAACGGAATCATCATCATATTGCTTTTGCTCAATTGGCTCTCCATCCACCATCAAATACAACTTTTTATTCTTGAGATTGATCTCTGCTTCATATTTCTGCAGGAACGAATAACCCAATAATAAGTCTGAAAGCAAATCTTCCGCAACAAAAAGTTATAAAGGTATTGTGCTCTCAGCAATTTCCAGGATGATTCTGCGTTTTCCCTTAAGTCGAGTTCGAATTTTTCCTGCGAAATAAATAATTCGTACCTCCGGGATAGCTTGTAACATGGCCCCTGGAAACTTTTGCTTTATTTTCTTCCAAATATCTAGACTCAGAACAGATATTTCAGCTGCAGTGTCCACTATACAAATGATAACAACATTTGCTACAAGTGCCTTGAACTCAGGCGCTCTTCCAAAGTTTTTAGACTGACTAGCCTGACACAAATTGTAAAGAAACTCACTCTCTTCATAAGTAATAACAAACACCAGCTTCAGATCATTATTTACAGAATGGGAAATATTTTCTGCATGCCCCAGTCCTATCCGAAACCGTCTGACATCAGAAGGGGACGCTTCTATGCCAGGCGTGGGGAAAAATCCCGCACCTGGTCGAGATTTGCTCCATTCTCCCAGTAAAAGTTTCTTCTAAGGTCGACTCTCTGTTGCAGCTCGTTACTAGGGTACGACACTGCAGCATCGGTTTGTAAGCCACTACTCGCCACTTGGAGAGCTAATATCTTCACTCATAAGTTCACTGTGCTCCGGTGAAGATAAAAAGTTCTCAGTTCGTAATCTCTCACAAGCTTCATATCTGTCAGTAGCATACTCGTATCTCTGCCTATTTTGGCTTTGTTGACTTTAACGTTTGCCGTTTCAATGTGGACTTACAAAGCGATTTCCACAGTAATCATTCTTCCTCTGGACCAAATAAACCCTCGGGTTTCTCTATACCGAGATGCTTGGAATATCTCGGTTGTTCTGGTGAGTAAGATTCTCCATCCTCCACGCAGTTCGCCAAGGATCCTGCTATTCCGATTGCTCGTATCTCTTAAAAACATCTGCAAGCAAATCAACAGTTACGGGAGCGTGGGTCATACGCAATTGCTTCACTCTATAAGGCAATAGCCGATTATGAGGTTTACCACCTCCTGCCATGTGTAGTGGCTACTCAGGTTTCTGTAAGCAGAGTATACAGTCCAAATATACTCTTCCAAACAATTGTCATTTTTTGTTGTACCGTTTGGCCCGCACAGATGCAAACTCCCTTTACTTTGCCTCGGAAGAAGCAAAACACCTCTTGAACGCCCTACGGAAATCTGAATATGTGTGGAAATCAATCTCATGAGAGTAGAACCACTGAAAAGCCATGCCCGTTAGCAAACGAGGAATAATCTCCAGCCTGCATCTATGCGGGATCTGAAGGTTCTAAAGGTTGGCATCTAATTCCTTCAGATAAATCTGAACCGAAGTGGGTATTCCGTCGAAATTCGCATGGAATTCAGTTCAGTCATCCGGGTAGTCATCCCACCACGCATCGAATTGGTTCGAGATTTCCTTGGTTTTCACTCTTCCGATAAAGTCTACTCGCTGCCTGAAGAACTGGAAACGATTTATCTGCGGCGTCTTTTCTTTAACATGTGTACGGCTTTGTTGCCCGAAGAGACCTCAGGAGACAGCAACCTTCGAAAAAGCGCTCCCAGCTGGTCTATGGCGGTAACTCTGGATCACCTGAGAGCGGCAACTTACCTAAAGTGGTTGAAATCTGAGCATCTTCGTCACGTAGGTAACGCACCTCTTAAGAAAGCTTTTCTTGTTTGGATTCCATATCATGTTTCCACTCTCAAGCATTCTCTCTATGACCCAATGTGCTTTTAAGGTTTTCCGCCGACGTCTCTACAACTTGCAAATTTAGTTTTTCTCTCAGCTTGCATGCCACACTAGTCACCTGGTTTTTCAACTCTCTGAACATTTTTTTTACTGAAGCCGCTGTGCGTTTCAGTGATTTCCTCTCAGAAGTTATTCTTGGTCTGCTCAGCTTCTTCCCTCATCAGAACATCTGCTTCCTGGTTGTTTAGATTCCAGCTGCTGACATGCTTGACGTAAGCTCACAATCTTAACTTCAAGGCTTTCCTTCAATTTCTGCTCTCCCTCAAACATTTGCAGAGTCAGTTGTTCGACTCTCCTTCCCATCTCTGAATTGGACGCAGCGAGTTGTGAACAACTCTGGGACAGATTCTCCTCCATCCTTGCTTCTAGCCGGCACTGAAGAGTTATACTTCTTTCTTCTAGTCTTAGTTGTAAACTGTGCTCCAAGATATTCATATTTTCCTGGAGGTTATCCTCCACGCTATCAGAATGTTCCCACATTGTTGATTCTAGATTATGAGCATTTTCCATAATACTTTCCTGGATTCTAAGTTCTAGATTACTAGAAATTGCTTTAACCCTTTGCTGGATTCTAAGTTTTAGATTACTAGAATTTTCTGTATTACTTTCCTGTATTCTGAGTTCTACATTACTAGAACTGTCGCCCATTTAGCTTCCAGGTTGCTGGAATTTGTCTCCAGCATTCGCTGCAATCAGCAAATCCGCAGTAACAGTAAGAACAGGAACTGCAAGTTTTAATTTGCATTCGAGACACGTTAGTTAACTAAGAGAATTACTTTCCACAGGTGCCTTTACCTTTCATAATTCAAATGAAAAGTATTGTGACACTCAGTACAATGAAACGTATCATCAAGCATTGATGTAGTCTCACATCAAAACATTTGAACTGTGCTTTCATCAACACATGGAGCTTTGCTTCCAATTATTCATATTTTATTTTCCATTGTTGCACATCACAGTTCTGAGTCAAATGCAAATCTAAAACACTTTACCAAAGATTAACGTAGCCAATGTACAATGTATTCGTGGCCCCAAGTTCTGTACGCAAAATTATTGACAGGGTCGTGCCAGGTTCAACCATAAAAAAAGGTAAAGTGCTCCCCTGTGCATAGTGCCACGCCATGGAGGCGTATAGGGGTGTGGGGGTAACGCCCCACACTTTCTTGATCCGGTCGTGAGTGGGGGTGATGTTATCAGCATTACGCCCCTGACCGCCTTTACCCCCAAGGGTTTCCCCCAGGTACCCATGTTATTCGACGCTGGGTGAGCGCCGGGGCCGCTTCCATCGTTAGACAATTTCCCGGATTTGAACCGCCGGGGATCGAACCCGGGACCTTTAGCATGGTAGTCAGACGCGTTACCGACTGAGCCACCGCGGCCAGGTTCAACCATAGGATATTGATAACAAAGAATATATTTATCTCAATACAAATTGAGAATGGGCAACACGAGACTGTATATTGGTATAAGCATGATATCTCCAGGGTACGGGAAAACATTAAGATTTTGCAGTAAAAGAACAAAACTCAGGACTTACGTTTTAACATATAGATTCAGAAAATATTTATCTTGATTATGCAATTAAGAACAAAATTGTACATTATAATGAAACGCACTAAACAATACAGTAACAGCAGCACAAAACTTATCACATGCACTTCCATTAACTTCCTGCAACAAGATTCATATCTATCAGGCGGGATGGTGTACTTTAAAAGCATGTTCATAAGTCCGGGAAAGACATGTCAGCATAAAACATTAGCGTAAAAATGACTGCTAACGACACTTGAAAGTATACATATAGCTTCGGCAATTCTAATGTTAGCATTAATTTAAGGCTCAGGAAAGAATATGATTCTTCATTAACTTCCGAGTCATAGTCAGCACTCTCATCGTTTAAACAAAAACATTCTGTTGGAATACGACAACAATTCAGGTATTTTTCGATTCAAATTGATGAAGGATGTTATTTCTTTTGAAAGAATAACAAAAATAATTGTTAAAAATGAATGGTAATAATAATCATATTGTGTAAATTAGTTTCAAAATAACTTCAGACATTTCATATGTAGCATGCCTACATTGAGTGGAAGGTTTGTGCTTTGAAACAAATCTTATTTCTGAATTGCATACTTAACAGCCAGACGGAAAAACATTCGTCTAATTCTACGCAGAATTATATTTCACGAACAATCTTAAACATCATTATTCGACTTAAATAATGAACTCCATACTCAATGTATCTGAAAGCTATAATTCACCGTCGGAAGCCAAATCGGGTCCATTGGAACCGTTTCGATTTTTGATCGATAATCGTAACCAAACAATTCATTACCCAATACAGGTAAAGTAGTAGGAAAATGGCGGAGCTGAGTCGCCCACCGGGCGAAAAAGCCCAAAATAATTACCGCTTTCACGTTTTTTTCCAAACCTAACGCAGGTAACTCTCAGCGTTGTCAACTCTGCGTAGCCGTTTACGCTGTATATTCACGGTGCCTTATTGTCAGCGTTGCCAACTCTGCCATAAAAATTTCACCACAATATTTTACGAGTTAAACTAACCTAGTGAGTTGACAACATTCACGGGAAAGCACCTATAGAGCAGTACCTTCACGGTTAAACCAGTACCTTCATGGGAAAGCGCCTATAGTGCAGTACCTTCACGGTTAACCCAGTACCTTCACGGGAAAGCGCCTATAGAGCAGTACCTTCACGGTTAACCCAGTACCTTAATGGGAAGCACCTATAGGGCACTACCTTCACGGTTAACCCAGTACCTTCACGGGAAAGCACCTATAGAGCAGTACCTTCACGGTTAACCCAGTACCTTCACGGGAAAGACCTATAGAGCACTACCTTCACGGTTAACCAAGTACCTTCACGGGAAAGCGCCTATAGAGCAGTACCTTCACGGTTAAACCAGTACCTTCACGGGAAAGACCTATAGAGCACTACCTTCACGGTTAACCCAGTACCTTCACGGGAAAGCGCCTATAGAGCAGTACCTTCACGGTTAACCCAGTACCTTCACGGGAAAGCACCTATAGAGCAGTACCTTCACGATTAACCCAGTACCTTCACGGGAAAGCACCTATAGGGTAGTAGCGAACCATAGCCTTTTACGCTGTATATTTTAAGGTACCTTCACGGGAAAGCACCTATAGAGCAGTACCTTCACGGTTAACCCAGTACCTTCACGGAAAAGCACCTATAGAGCAGTACCTTCACGGTTAACCCAGTACCTTCACGGGAAAACGCCTATAGAGCAGTACCTTCACGGTTAACCCAGTACCTTCACGGGAAAGACCTATAGAGCACTACCTTCACGGTTAACCCAGTACCTTCACGGGAAAGCGCCTATAGAGCAGTACCTTCACGGTTAACCCAGTACCTTCACGGGAAAGCACCTATAGAGCAGTACCTTCACGATTAACCCAGTACCTTCACGGGAAAGCACCTATAGGGCACTACCTTCACGGTTATTTTCCAAACAGCCAAAAATAATAACCCCCTTTCACGGTTTTTTCCAAACCTTACGCAGGTAACTGTCAGCGTTACCAACTCTGCGTAGCCGTTTACGCTGTATATTCACGGTGTACCCTTGCTGTCAGCGTTGCCAACTCTACGTAGCCGTTTACGCTGTATATTTTAAGGTTGTCCACGGTGTACCCTAGCTGTCAGCGTTGCCAACTCTGCCATCGAAATTTCACCACAATATTTTACGAGTTAAACTAACCTAGTGAGTTGGCAACATTTATTCTATCATGCACGAACTAACCTAACCTCTTCCAATGGTGAATCGCTCTGATTGGTCAGACAGCCCCTCCCGAACATTTCATGGCCGATCAATTTTGTGCGCGTGAGCTTCGAAGTCTTTTTTGAGCCCGTACATTTCATATTTTTATGCTGTACAACACAAAAGTGAAAATAAAATTTCAATATTTGTTTCTAGCCATGATAAGTGGCACTTTTGGCTCTTTAACCGAGAAAAAAGACGCTTTTTTGCTTGGTGTTACTGTTGTTTGAACGGCAAGCTAAATTTAACTAACAGATCAAAACGAGCGCTCTTCAGGGGGAAGTATACTTTCGAAAACAAAGAAACAATACAAATTCTAGCATTTCCTCTACCGATGAGCATCTTTTCTGTTCTGGTTAATTACGCAAGGAAAAAAAAGGGCTTCGAAAGAGAATCTTTACCAGTAAAAATGTCTGCGAGACCTTTTCTCGAAGCAAGAAGAGGAAAAATTAATAAAATAGTCTGAGCAGTGGGAAAGAAAGAAATGCTCTATAACATGCCAACCAACGTGATCGGCTACAAGAGGAGGAAACCTGGCGCCACGCTTCCCAAGTACGTCAAGATATCCAGCGAAGAGGTCGTCAAAGCTCGAGACATGCTTGACGATGCCTTGCTTGCTTTGCGAACCGACCTGTTAGCAGCTACAATCATCCACTTGAACGGTATTTTGAAGCAGTTCGAAGAGAACACTGGCAAGATCTTCTTCATCTTCAACAACAATAGCATCTTCTACGAACTCTTGCTAGGTGGAGGAAGTCTCCGAATTGTGAACTTGCATCCCTCGAGCGGTGTCGCGATAACTCTGCATCACGGGGAGAGTTTATTCAGGATCAAGCACGACAACATGAAAATCGGAGTCTCGTTCGACAACGTTTCCGTCGGAGATCGTCTGTACGCCGAATCTATCGAGACGAATATGGAGCATCCGATACCGCTTTTTTTGGAGTTGGTGCTCTCCTATCCCGTCGCCAGTGTCAGTCGTCTATCGTAAGCAAGCAAGTAAGCAAAGAAGATAATATATCCATATTTTTGCATCGGAGACTCTGTTGTCTATAAGTATCAAACAACCTCATGAGAGCAGCTATCGTGAACGAACTGCACAAACCTGCCCGCAGGAATTATCCTCGACTGCCCGTTGTCACCAAAGAGATAGTCGACCTCTGGCAGCTCGTGGAGATGAGCAAGGGGAATCTCAAAGGGCTTCACAAGATCAACAAGGGGTTCAGATACCTCCTCACCGTGATCGACACTTTCAGCAAGTACGCTTGGGCGATACCCGTTAAAAACAAGACCGGGGTCGAGGTCAGCAAAGCGTTCGCTTCTGTTCTCAAACAGAGATCCCCTTGTTTCCTGCAGACCGATCGAGGCAGGGAATTCTACAACTCTGCCTTTGGGAGGATGCTCAAGGAGAACGGTATTCTTCACTATTCA
Source organism: Lepisma saccharinum (assembly GCF_977018435.1). Lineage (NCBI taxonomy): Eukaryota > Metazoa > Arthropoda > Insecta > Zygentoma > Lepismatidae > Lepisma > Lepisma saccharinum. The sequence continues at coordinate 2,059,848 of NW_028142898.1, forward strand.
ACCTACAGCGAGCTGAAAGCAAGCATCGTGGAGCGATTCAACAGGACCCTCAAGGGCCTCATGTGGAAACGGTTCACCATCCGCGGGAACTACAAGTGGTTGGATCTGGTGCCCGAACTGGTGGAGGAATACAACAACCGAATTCACAGGACGATTGGGATGAAACCCTTGGAAGTGACCAAGCGAAACGAAAGGTGGCTGATCTCCGAAGTGTACTGCAAACGAAACACTGGCGAGAAAATTAAGAAACCAAAGTATAAAATAGGAGACAAGGTGAGAGTGAGCAAGTTCAAGCGCCCCGGAGTATTCGACAAAGGTTTCACTCGAAACTGGTCTACAGAAATTTTCACCGTGACCGATGTTCTCCTGCCTTCATCACCTCCCTACATCCCCACCTACAAGCTGAAGAGCACCGCGGACGGTGAGGACATCGAGGGTCGATTCTACGAGCAGGAACTGTCCGCCACTAGGTTCCCGGACACTTACCTTGTGGAGAAAGTGCTCCGACGCAGCAAGGGCAAACTTTACGTCAAGTGGCTCGGCCTTCCCTCTTCGCAGAATTCTTGGGTTGATGCTATCGATATCGTATGAGCAGGGAGGTGACCAAGAGGCTCCCGGACGTTGGCGAAGGTAAAGGAAGAAAGAAAAATGGCGAATTGCTTCCCGAAAGTATCAGATGTCTCATCGTGGGGCCCTCGGGTTGTGGCAAAACCACATTGATGGTACACAATTTCATCCTGGCTCCCCACTGGCTCGATTGGGAGAGCAGACACCTGTACTTCTTTTCCAAGAGCCTCGAGCAATCGAAATACCGGCAGCTGATTGCCATCTACGACGATCTGGAAATAGCCACCTTTGCCTCGCAGATGGTACCTTTGGACGAGAGTCGTGAGAATTCGGTGGTTGTCTTCGATGACGTCATCCTCGAGATTCAGGAAGAGGTTCGCAACTACTTCACTCGAGGCCGGTACAAGGGCATGGACTGCTTTTACTTGGCTCAGACCTTCTCGAAGATCCCCAAGCAGCTGATCAGGGACAACGCCAACTTCATTTGCTTGTTTCGGCAGGATGCCACCAACATCAAGCACGTGTACGACGAGTTCGTCGGAGGGGATATGACGTACAAGTCGTTTCGCAACCTCTGCGCGCATTGCTGGAATGCTGACGACTACGGCTTCGCCACGATAGACATGACTCGCAAACCGAACCAGGGGAAGTATCGTAACAAGATCAATGAGTTTATTGTGGCAGAAAATGTAATAAAATAGTACGAGGTGAAGAAAAAATGAATACATCACAATCTGCTAATGTAATCAACCTTCCTGTGGAACTGCTCTATCAGATCTTCATGATTGTGTCGGGTAGAGAAGAAGATAACATCCACAGAATAATTGATATCGCCGATAGTTCGCCAGCGTTCGCCGTGCCGTGTCAGATGATCATGAAGGATCACATATTTAAAATCACGGGGAGAAAGATCGTGAATACCGAAGATCTTCACGCAATAACAGACGAAATGGAAGACATGCTTGATGGATATCATGAGCAGAGTGTTAGAAAATTTTCAGATGCATGGTACGAGATGAACAACGAAAAAGATAAGATTATCAACAACATCATTTCATTGACAGCTCTGTATTGTTTCTTCCGTCGAAATAAAATAACAAAATTGTAAGAAAACAGATAGGCTCAAAACTTCATTTTGCAATGTCCAAAAGGAAAGCCGAAGAAAACATCAAGTTGACCGAGTACCTTGCTAAACGATTCAAAGGGTGGAAGAAAGAGAATCGTGGATATTATGAGCAGAAGAAGCGACAGGAGCAACCGCTCATCGATGCGATCCGTGACCTGGGCAAAGAAATCAAAGATGTTGCCGAACTTAACAAGGACTTGATCACAGATTTGGTGCCGGTGGCAGTTCGCAACATTACGGACTATCCTCCCACTCCTCCTTCACCCACCACAACTCCCCAACACTTCCAACTGCCGTCGCTTCCCACTAGGCCCAGCAGCAGCAGCAGTTCGTCTTCCGTCGAGGGAATAAGATTAGGACTGACCGCAGCCAAATATCTGAGCACCAAAGGCGATGACAGAGACGAAGTTTTCGGTTTGTATCCATCACCCGACCCTTCCGGGAGCGTCGTGTGGAAGATAGGCAGTTGGCACGTCACGTTCGACAAGGACGATATCATCATCTACAACGAGAGCCGAGCGGGACGCAGAAGTTTCTTCAAGAAGTACGCAGGCACGCCGGGACTATGGGAACTGATCACTAGAAAACGCCCCGACACCAACGTGTATTCCGAAGAGGATTACGACAATTACAAGGAAATTCTCAAGATGACCGATGCTTTGTATCAGAACAACGACCCATCTCAGAACAGGGTCAAGTCAAGTAGCAGCGAGAAGTACAGGAACATCATCAAACCGTTTTGGAACGAAATCAAGCAGCAACCTGGCACCACTCGCCTACCTACCGGCAGCGGTATCAAGCGCTACTCCAATTTGCCCGTGGAATTCGTGTGGCTGGACGACGTTCGTAAACTCGTGGACCGGCTGCTGGTCATCGCCGGAGAAGAAAGGGCCGGAAACCGAAACTTTCACAACGAAAAGGTTGGCATCGTGGACATGATCGTTTCCAAACTAAGCCGCTTCATCGTCAACGAACCGAAAGACATCGGGTATCTGATCAACATCATCATCATCTTGCCCCCGCGATTCTGGAAGATGGCGGAAGGGAAGGGACTCATCAACGACATCATCAACAAATTGCCTTTCGAGATGCATATTCCCGGCTACCAACACTGCGGTCCCGGTACTAAATTGAACGCGCGACTGGATCGCGGTGATCCGGGGGTTAATCCCTTGGACGCTGCCTGCAAAGACCATGATATTGCGAACCGGGACAACAGGGATCTCGCAGCAAGGCACGATGCCGACATGCAGTTGGAACACCAGGCTTTCCGGAGGGTAGTCAGCAGAGACATGGGTGTTGTAAATGGTAAATGTTCCTAACTTTGCAGTAGTCGAACATACTCGAATCCGCATTCTGACTGCCGTCGCGACCGGTTTGAAAAACGACCACCACGAAGTCGGGCATGTCGTACTGGATGCTGTTGAACTGTGTCGTCACGTCGAACTCGAAGTATCGCCCGGACACCGTCCTCTGCAAGAATTGGTACATCTGAAACTCGAGCGGGATGTTCGGGTTCTTCAGGATTTCTGCTTTGATCTTCGTGGCGTGGTTAGCTTCGTGTTCGATGATCGTCATGCGAAGTTCCATGGATTTTATCACGCACTTACACTCGGACGGGAGGCTCGCATCGTACACGGCGCCCCAGCCGTCGCGGATTTCCATCGCAGAAACAAGTTGTTGTCGTTGGACGTTCTCTTGAAAGTGATCCTCAGACCGCCCTTCCACATGATTTCCTTGTAGTCGGAGAAGAATCCATAGAGGAGCCGCAGAGGGAATAGCACGGTGCTGAGTTTCCTTAGTAATTTGTTGTCGGTCTCGAAACCCGCCGCTTTGTTGTACGAACTCTCTGGCTTCGGGAGCGTCATGGTCGCCACGATGGTCGAAGTTAGTCCGGGGTTATCTATCCTGTCGATGACTGTGCCATGCTTTCTCACTTCCACCTGGGAGAAGAGGTGAGGGACGAAATTGTCTATCAGCCTGATGTTGGCTCCTGCGGGGTAAGCTGCATTTTCGTCCCTGGTGACAATTTCGTATCTGATGTAGAGGTCAGCGCGATGAGGATGCACAAACCCGTCACCAACGTCCACAACAAATTCGATGTCCTTGTTCGGTTCATTGAGGTTGCCAAACGTCCTTCTGTTGGGAGGGAAAGATTGCAGTTCGTAACTTTCTACGTGATCCATCGTGCCGTATATTTTATTTAAAAGATAGCCAGTACGGCCGTGCTCGTGGCTCCGGCGAAATCAACCAATTCGCCTTTCTCATACGTTATATTCAGTTCTACTTCACTGAACTTGTCGTGCTGGATGGGATAAAAGATCGGTTTGGCTGGTTCGTAAAGAATCGGTTCCAGGAATTCCGAATTGGGCTTGAACGTCGCAATTATACCGGTTTCCTTGTGTGTTTGGTCCCGATTTGCGTCCGTCGATACAACCATTCCCTGAGCCAGGTTGCAATGTACGTTCAAAGTTTCTATGGCCAGGAATTTGGGAATAGAGGACCCGACGTGCTTGATCCCCGGCGCCAACCTGCTGTCGTTAGGGAAACCCATGAGCTCCCCGATGGATCCGAGGTTTATTTCTTCTGCGGCGGACGTAATCTCCACGCGATGAGTGACCGAACTCTCGGACAGGATGACATTCGAAGGCAATTGGGCTCGCAGCGTAGTCAGATTATATTGTCCAGGCGAAACGGTGATCTTCTTGCTTCCTACGTGGAGGGTGTTGTTGTATTCTGTGACGTTTCGAATCAAGTACATGCTGTAGAAAGCCACGAGCCCCAACGACTCTTGTTGCAGAGTGCTCCTGATTACATCGTAATGCAGTTTCAGTTTGATGATTGAAGTCTCGCTGGACAAATGCAGGACTAGCATTTTTCTTCTATCGCTATTGTTTTATCAAATCCGTTGCTCTCTGAAACATTTCCAACGACGTCGAGTCGCCGCTGCCGGTTAGTTGCGAAAGAATGACCAGCATTACGACGCAGAAATGAAAGCAGACCACTTCGTCGGAGCCCTGCATCCTTTCGTCGTTGTAGAATATTTCGGACGTCGATTTCAGGTAGTTCTCAAGCGCGAAAAGTGGAACGCCACCGAAAGAATCAAAAACGAAAGCGCTTCCGTCCTCGGCAATCCAATAACATACCCAGTGGTTTCCCGGATTGAGAGAATTATCCAAATTGACCATTCCGCTTTCGCCGCCACTTCGGGGTCCGTTAGCAGGCAATGTATCGGACATGAACACACCTCTGAAGTTTATAACGTTGAACAATTCGGCTAGAGACTCAATACCTTCGTTTGAAAGGGGCACTTTTTTTAAGGTTGAATTTCTTCAACGCTGCTGCGGTGGTTTCTTTCTTTGTTCTTCTTCTCTTCAATCCGGAACCAGTAGCGTTCAACTTGCTTTCCACGGCGAGGTTGTGTCTGTTTTGCTCTTCGAGCTCTTTTGTGTTCATCTTGGCATCGATCACGGTTTTCGCGATCGCGGCACTACCACCTACGAGACTTTCCACGGCTCCGAGAGGTGCGAGGATCGCGGGAATGCTGAAAATGAAACCTCCCTGCTTTCTTGACCTAGACTTTTGCAACTTGCTTAGCTGTGGCCTGCTGAGAACGAGCTTCATCCCGTGCCCCTTCTTTAAACATTTGTTTTTTTCTCGCGTTGCTTCTTCGTGAGTATTGAATCGATGCCCGAAACCTTTTTGAGTTCCGAGTAAGGGATTTGATAAGCCACTCCTTTCGGACGCATTGCGAAGAAATGTCTGTTTATTTACTTACTGCTATCCGTGAACTGCATTCTGCTTCACCTGCTGCCTTCTTTTCTCTCTGTGCCACCCCAACATTGGGATAGTGTAGGAAAGAACAATAAATGGAGAGAAAACGTTTTGCTGATATGAGACTGCTGTTTATTTCAGCAAAAAAATAATAGATGGAAATGGAGTGAATGAAAAAGTATTTTGTTTGTATGCGTACAATTTAATACAGAAGCGTGCGAAGTGGATTCGTTACAGGATTAGCCTAATTACAGATATTGCATGATTTGGACTTCTCTCCGATTGGTGAATAGCTCCATGGAACGGTGTGAATACCGCAGTTCAAAACTTTTCTCTTGTCGTCCTCTGCTTCCAACGCCACTTTGTTCAGTTTCACGGTCTTCACATCATGGTCTATGCTCTGGAACCTCCTCTCTTCCCGCAGGATGGGGAGTTTCTTCTTCAGGCATTCGATGTAATCCTCGACGTTTAACTTCCCCTGAACAGTGCTTTTCCCAACTCCCTTGGACTTCTTGATGGTGGCAACGGTCGTTCTGATACAATACGATTTAGCCCTGAGTCCCACGAACTCTCTGATGATCTCACCGTTCATTTCATCCTTCATCAATCCTGGAACTTTCATGTTTCTTGGCAAAATGTTGTAGGGGTTCGGCTGTGGATAGCCCGAAGTGTCGAAATGTTCCTTCAATTCGGTTGTCATGCCCCTGTACGGATCTTCCTTCATCACATAAACGAAACTGTCCGTATCCATGTAAGCGATCTGGATTTGATTTTTGTATCGTGACTTCATGATGTTGTAGTGGAACTCGTACATTTGCAGTTTCGACAGTTCGAGAATTGCAGCCCCCACGTACGTCGGTTTGTTGAATGTAATGCAGGATTTGTCAAGATGAAGCAACGTCAGGTTCTCGTTGAAAATTTTCCTGCTCTTGAACCGTGGGTTGGCAACCCACTTCATGCAATTTTTTTCGTCCGAAACTATCTTCACATCCTTGTATTTCCTTATATTCTTCATTGTTTTTCCGTAGATGGCGTTGTTCATCAGTTTATACATATCCTTATCCAGGTCAGATGTCGCCACCTGCCGCTTCTGGGTGTTCATGTTGATGTAGGGTTCCAGCCATTTGCCCTGCGTGAATTTCAAAACTCTGTGCACTTTAGTTAAAACAAGACCCTGCTGGAGATAGAATTTCAGCAGTTTGCAGTGCACTACGTAATTATTCTTCCTCTCCAACGTCAGAAGCAGTTTTGGTTGATTGGAGCGAGGAGGACATTTTAGCTCAGGCGCCAGAGGAAAATCCGAATGGAGCTGGTGCAATTCTGAAGGATACTCCAAGTCTACCTCCGCGAAGTATCCTATCGATCCTTCAAAATTATCCTCTTGAAGCAGATGTTTCAGTCCTTCTTCGGTGATGTCCGACCACTCGAAATTAGACTGTGGCAGATTCTGCGTCATCGCATAACCATACAGGTTGTTGGCGTCCAAGTATATTATGTAGCTGGACTCCTGATTGGGATCGTACTCGTCTCCCATGTACTTGTTGTTTGCTTTCGCATGTCTTAAACAACATTGCACGATGCCGCCCCTGATACACTTCTCGATGAAAAGCTGCATGTCGCATTGATCTTCCGCGAAAAGTTGCAATCGAATGCTACTGGAATACAACATGGCATTCCAGGTGAATCCCGGAAGACTCACGAAGTGCGCAGGGTCGACTTTGTAATCACGAATAGCGGTTTGACGAAACGCTTGGAGCACGTCGAATAGGAGAAGCACGTCCAGCTTCAAGTATCGATTGTGGAAATCACCCAGCGAGCAGCATCGAAACTCGTTCCACATACGTTTGCGGTGCGCATAGTCTTCGTCGGAACACACGGAGTCCTTCAAGGTTGAATTAAAAGCGTATTTCGACGGAAGACCCGTCTCGTCGAACTTTTCGGGCCCGTCGACGTACTCATATGGGTACACTCCTTTCCTTCGAATAGCGTCCAAGGACACATCTGGGAAATGATCTCTGGTAACTTCCGGCATGTCCAACATGGCGACGCATTTTTCGAGGCTAGCCTGGAGAAATCGGTAAGAATCGATGAATCTAAGTTCAATTCTTCTGTATTTTGGCTTCTTGCCAGCAGCGCACAACGTGCACTCATCGTCGCAGGGGATCATTTTGCTCATCTTACCATGATAGCCCGGTGGAATATTCACCCACTTGCTGATAGCAATGTATTTCTCGTCGGTCTCGGCAATCACACGGATGGATTTTTTGTCATAGCCCAGCTCTTTGACGAAATGGTGAAGATCATAATTGCTGAGGCCGTGGAAAAATAACGGCACAAACTTGGCAGTTTGAAGCTTCAAATTGCATCTATAGCATAACGGACTGATGTACTGACCCGTTACGTGATTGTGGTGTGCCACTTTTATCACACAATCATCAAATTTGGACCCGCAATTTGGACAATGTGTTGCACAAACAAACGTCAATTCTTCGTCTTCGGTAAGATCATTCATGGGTTTAGTCCTGAACAAAACATCACCCCATTCCTCAACTTTCTTGACTATGAATTCCAGGAAGCGTTTTCCAGCCTCGGGTCCTCGGTAAAGAATCGGTTCCTTGCTATCTTCGTCCGCTCCTGCCATCCAGTGCACGTAATATGCGAAACTGCAAGGTATGTGCTCGTGGTAGGCAGTAGTTGATGATTTCGCCAGATCGGGGTCGCAGATCGCCATGGGCTTCAAGAATGCCTCAAAGTCAACAACGATGACAACGGGGACCTCCAGCTGAGACTTGTACTTTCTGAAGAAATGGGAACCACCAGGGAACACGCACCTGGATGGTTGATGCTGCAGGCATTCTCTGAGGTGATCCTGCAGTCTCTGCTTGGCGGTTCTTGAACCTAGGTTGCTGAAAAACACCATACATCGATAACAGATTTCTATTTGATGTTCATGTTTTGTTATCTCGCTTCTGACCAGCTTTGAAAGATCACGGATGAGGCAATAATGGTGCTGTTTCATACTTTTTATCAACAGCATGTGCACTACATTCACCTCATCACCTACAATTTTGCTGATCCGAAGCGGAAAAATATCTACTTTTTTGTTGCTGATTGTATATCCGTACACATTTACACCGATTGGAATCTTGTTTTTTTGTTGATAGGCTTTTTCAAATTTTTCTATTTTTGTTAGCTGCACAGGAAATGTATCGTCTTCGAAATAGAGTTTTTTGTTTTATGATGCAAATGGGCCAGGAGGCACCATTTGAAACACTGGTTGTCGTTGTTTTTAATGTTAAGAACGGCTTTCTTGTTTTCGATCACCTGCGGGAGCTTCACGTAAGTCGATCCCGAAAGAGGCTTGTATTTGCTTATGTTGATGTTGATGATATGCGTAGTGTTGCAAACACTCCAACCCGATCCTTTGCCTTGAAACTTTTCCTGCTTCCGGACGATCTCATTCACTAGCTTGTCGTAAAGTTCGCTTATCACCTCCCTCTCACTTTCCAGCAGAAGTTGTTGCTTTGTTCTACTGGAGAACACGTGAGTGTGTTCCGACGAATGCTTCTGGAACAACGAATCCAAAACCATGTCGAATTTGAAGGGGCCTTTGTTGAGATTGGAAACGAAAATCATAACCACTTCTGCTTTCTTCTCCTTCAGGAAAATTTCGGCACTGCAGGGCAAACCCGTATTCTCGCTGCTGAGGCTGTAATTTGCCAACATATTCCTGAAGGCCGTTCTCTTCGGCTTAATACATTCTGGGTCGCGTTGTGTGATCTTCGTTCTCTTTCCGTGGCTCAACTGGTTTGAAGACTGCTTTCGCTTTACCCCACTCTTCTGATTGACGATCAAATTTTTTGTTGTTATCACTTTCCTGGATGTTGGGGAAGGTTTGGTGATGCTGGTGGGTTCTTTCGACGAACCAGGCCGTTGAATACATCTTTGTTTATGCCAACTTAGATGGGACTTGGTTTGTGGGATATTACAGAAGGGGCAGTGAACTTGGGGTTCTTTCGGAACTGACGACGCAGTGGATGTGTCTTGTGACTGCGACATTTTTCTGCAACAGAGAAAGCCAACTTTTAGGGATATGCAATAGACTATTATATACATATTGGCCCATTGTTTTGATTCGAATCTGTAAGTAAACAATAAGACGCATCAAGATGCCGAACAATATCTTCGGCCACTCCAGAGGCGGCACGGATACCGAGCCACCCGACAACACTGAAATTCAAAAACTCGACCAAAGAGTAAAGAAACTTCGCAGCGACCTGCTGACTCTCCAGAACACTCTGTCCTCGAGCCTACAAGATGAGATCACAAGTCTGCAGAAAACATTAGTGGATCCGATCCTGAAGATCGAAGCGGAATTCAAATCACTGTTCGCCAAGTATGCTGATTTAGCATCCTTGGAAAGTTTGAGCAGCATTCAGGAAACAGTGAACAACCTGCGAGAGGAATTATCTAACCTACAAAAATCCAGAGACATTATTCAAATAAAAACAAAGTTTGAGGAACAGGAAACAAACATCCAAGCTAGCTTGAGCGAACTTCAAAATGTTATTTCTAACATTAAGATCCAACTTGAAACCAACCCTGCACCCGAAGACATACTTCTGATCAATCGAGCAGTGGCCGATCTACGAAACGAACTCGGTAGTTTTCGGGATGAGATCCCGTCTCTGATATCGTTCGCAGAACTTGAAAACTCGGTGAAAAATATCAGGGAGAAACTTCAAACCGTCGAAGAAGCCATTGCCAACTTTCCTTCGTCCGAGGAACTGAAAATTATAGGAAAGTCTGTGGCAAACATCAAACTGCAACTCGAGACGTACGAGGATTTCGGTAAAATCCAAGGCACCGTAAGCCACATCGAGGACACTTTGTCGACCATGAGAACTGATCTATCGACCGTGCAGGAAGCTTTGGAATTGAAATTGCCAGACATAACGGAAACCCTGACCACCGTTCAACAGCAAATTGACAAGCTGGAAAGCCTTAACACCGAAACCGAACTTTCACACTTCCATCACCTGATCGACGACATACAGAGCAAGTTGGAAACACTGCAGCAATCAACCCCTACACAGGACGACATGACGCGACTCCGGGATGCGTTGGGTACGGTAGCCGACGCCAGTGAGCTGGACGCCGTGAGAAAAGCTCTGACCGCGCTGCAGAATTCAGTCGCCAACTTACCAACATCGCAGGAACTGAAAGCCGTGAAGAGGACAGTGAATCGTTTGCTCAAATCCGAGGTCGTGAAAAACATTCAGATTGAAATCGTGCAAATTCGAGACACCATTGCCACGATGCCCACCAACCAGAACGTCAACGAGCTGCACACTCTGTTCGCAGAAATGAGAAATCAGGTTCACGACCTCGCGACACAAAACTCCAAACTGAGGCTCGTCGAAAGCTTGCAGCAGATCATCGCAAACGTGAAACTTCGAATCGATGACGTGGAGACCGGTCAAGAGTCTGCTTTGGCTGATTTTGCCGACAAGCTTCGCGAACTGAACGAACACTTCAAGCAACTTCGCGTGGAAATCAAGATCAAACTTTCTTACGACAGCATCGTCAACCTCTTCAGCGAACACCTGGAGCCCATACAGAACAAACTGGACGACGTGCAGGAGGAACTGCGAGCCAACGTCGGCAGCCTGAACGTTAGCCTCGACAACTTAAAATCGACAGTCGTCCTAGAGATATTCAGCATCCCAAATCGAGAATTTCCGTCCCCTTTCAATCCACGAAGCGAACTCTACATGCTCACTCCTGTCAAAGCATATCATCAATTTTACCTCAGGGGAAAACTTCAGTTTGTCAAGATAACTTACTGGTCGCTACTGCGAGCCCTTCACTATCCGACTATTAATGTGACGAATATAGGGGACGAACCTAAAGTCCGCAATATAGAGCTGGTTGATTTCACTCACCCCGAAAGTGGAGGGACTTCATATGCCGAGGATGCTTCGCAAATCATAGACATTCAAGTCGGTGATAAACTGTATGAAGAGAACCCCACGCTCTCTCCAGCACAAAATCCCATCGTCATCGTGTTCCTTTTCTCACATGACGTCCAGTAGAAGCAAGTAAAATTTTGTTATGTAAACTTATTAAAGCTCAAACGAAACTTTCCTGATTAGCACAAAAATACACTGATATTGTGTGATCACGAGACAATTCGAGTTAATAATATCCAATGTAAAAGTAAATTCCAAGTTAACTCGGGTTAATAAAGCTAGTAAAAACATAATTGCTGTACTTACCTATGTTCAAGTAAAGCTGTTCTTTCTCCTTCTTGCAAAAGTTTTCAAGCAATTGAACAGACCGTGCACCACAAGCTCATATAGAACTCAGACACTAGAGTTAATACAGCATAAATGTCACTAGCAATTCACGGCAGGAATGCTGTTAATATACTCACTGCGGCCACCTTCTCGCTAAGCACTGCGAAAATCGTGGTAGGAAACGATATCGATCCGTCTAGGCTACATACAACGTTTCGCCTTGCTCACGCAATCAGAGGGAAAGAATCGCGTAAATAATATTTTTGGACGACTCCTATACAGATATTTTTACTGGTAAAGATTTTCTTCCCCCCCTTGCGTAATTAACCAAGAACCGCCCGAACGGTGAAAAGAGACTCATCGGTAGAGGAAATGATAGAATTTGTATTGTTTCTCGCGCTAGAAACAAATATTGAAATTTTATTTTCACTTTTGTGTTGTACAGCATAAAAATATGAAATGTACGGGCTCACAAAAGACTTCGAGGCTCACGCACACAAAATTGATGGGCCATGAAATGTTCGGGAGGGGCTGTCTGACCAATCAGAGCCATTCACCATTGGAAGAGGTTAGGTTAGTTTGTGCATGATAGAATAAATGTTGCCAACTCACTAGGTTAGTTTAACTCGTAAAATATTGTGGTGAAATTTTGATGGCAGAGTTGGCAACGCTGACAGCGAGGGTACACCGTGAACAACCTTAAAATATACAGCGTAAAGGGCTACGCAGAGTAGGCAACGCTGGCAGTTACCTGCGTAAGGTTTGGAAAAAACCGTGAAAGGGGGTTATTATTTTGGGCTGTTTGGAAAATAACCGTGAAGGTAGTGCCCTATAGGTGCTTTCCCGTGAAGGTACTGGGTTAACCGTGAAGGTACTGCTCTATAGATGCTTTCCCGTGAAGGTACTGGGTTAACCGTGAAGGTACTGCTCTATAGATGCTTTCCCGTGAAGATACTGGGTTAACTGTGAAGGTACTGCTCTATAGGTGCTTTCCCGTGAAGGTACTGGGTTAAGCGTGAAGGTAGTGCTCTATAGGTGCTTTCCCGTGAAGGTACTGGGTTAACCGTGAAGGTAGTACTCTATAGGTACTTTCCCGTGAAGGTACTGGGTTAACCGTGAAGGTACTGCTCTATAGGTGCTTTCCCGTGAAGGTACTGGTTTAACCGTGAAGGTAGTGCGCTATAGGTGCTTTCCCGTGAACGTACCTTAAAATATACAGCGTAAAAGGCTATGGTTCGCTACTACCCTATAGGTGCTTTCCCGTGAAGGTACTGGGTTAACCAGGATGGTACTGGGTTAACCGTGAAGGTACTGCTCTATAGGCGCTTTCCCGTGAAGGTCCTGGGTTAACCGTTAAGGTACTGCTCTATAGGCGCTTTCCCGTGAAGGTACTGGGTTAACCGTGCAGGTAGTGCTCTATAGGTGCTTTCCGGTGAAGGTAGGTTAAAATATACAGCGTAAAAGGCTACGATTCGGGATTAACCGTGCCCTATAGGTGATTTTTCGTGAAGTTACTGGGTTAACCGTGAAGGTACTAGAAAGACCGTGAAAGGTAGTTGTTATTTTGGGCTGTTTGGAAAATAACCATGAAGGTAGTGCTCTATAGGTGCTTTCCCGTGTAGGTACCCTTAAAATATACAGCGTAAAAGGGTACGGTTCGTCCAAAATTACCGTGAAGGTAGTGTCCTATAGGTGTTTTCCAGTGAAGGTACTGGGTTGACCGTGAAGGTACTACCCTATAGGTGATTTCGGGGGTTAACCGTGAAGGTACTACCCTATAGGTGATTTCCCGTGAAGGTACCTTAAAATATACAGCGTAAAAGGCTACGACTCGCCCGGGCGATCCAACTCCGCCATTTTCCATCTACTAGGTAATTTGTGACATTTTCTCTATTGTGCTTATCTGTAATATATTTTTGAAAAATATATATAGTATAAAGTTTTTTTTATACACTTCTGTTAACAGAAAGTGGCCGATCGAGTGTGGCACTATAGCCGAAGTAAAGGTTCGGGAAAACAACACTGTGCAGTGTTGCTTATCACTATTTTTTTCACTAGGTTAAGGGAATTTTATGACTTGCCAAGTGAAAAGAACCGGTTAAAGTAAAGCCTTGCATTTTAATTATTAACGCAATCGAGTGTCCCATTTTACAAGGGAATGGCGGAAATAAATCGGGAATAAATGATCGGGATACTCAGTATCTCATAACTAATCTAAAAACAAACCTTTCCTCGATCCCTTCGCTTGGGCAAAAGTAAAAAGGTAAATTGTTCCCCTGTGCTTAGCACCACGCTATGAAGGCGCATAGGGGGTGTGGGGTGTAAAGCCCCACACTTTCTTGATCCGGTGGTGAGTGAGGGTGATATGAGCACCATGCCCCTTACCGCCTTTACCTCCCAGGGTTTCCCCCAGGTACCCATGTTATTCGACGCTGGGTGGGCGCCGGGGTTGCTTCCAACGTTAGAAAAGTTCCCGGATTTGAACAGCCGGGGATCGAACCCGGGACCTTTAGCATGGTAGTCAGACGCGTTGCCGACTGAGCCACCGCGGCCCCTTCGCTTGGGCATAATACCAAATTAATTTGAAAGCAGAAAGGAGTGGATTGTGGTTCTATTACCTATATCCCTAGCATAATGTAACAGCAACATTGACCTTAACCAAGAAGATCCGAGTTCGAATTCCGACCAGAGCGTGGGTGTTCTTTGTAGTGTCCCTTCATCATTTTTCCCATATCATCATTTATCTTTTTCGTCGCGCTGAACTAAAAGCTGAAGAAAAGCGACGCTAACAAAATATAAATCAAATTTATAATCAAGGTGCGGGCGGGAGAAAATATACAATGAAAAACAATAACAATATTTATCTCTCTTTCTGTAACAGCCAGAATGACCTGATTCCAGGATGACATTCTTTTTTTCCTCTAGTGTATGCAAACTGCATCCCTAGCTTGTAATTTGAACACAAGATTGGGAAATATATATTGCATATCAGAACAGCCTTCATGAATGTCTTCATAAATTGCTCAAGAGTTACTCTTCTTTGTCAAATAGTTAGTTTTAAAATAAAATAATATTTGTGCCATTGAATTATATTATTCGTCGCTACATATCTGCATCAGCTATGTGGACAGAAGCTAGAGCACGATGATCATTAGGGATCATTGGAAACACTAACCTTGCACAAAAGCCCGTCTTCGATCGTCTTGATTAATATACACACACAACATCAACTTATAGTCTGTGAACAATGTTTGCACAGCATAGAGACACTATACCGTGAAGCGTAGAGATTTGAAATGAATTTAGTTAGAGAGGAGAGACATTGAAAGTTTGAAACCGGAGAGGTCAAGATGAATCTTCAAGATAAATTACCCGAGTGGCATGGTTTCTACACAGCGGCTGGTCTGTATGTCGTTATACGTCAACTTCGTAAGTGTGATCAAGGTTTTCTCTTCTATTTGTCTGCCAAACGGGTACCACGAAAAGTATTTCACCGATTGACAGCTTTATACAATGTTGTTTTCTTGTGGCAAGACGAAAACAATTACTGAACCGACTAGTTGTGTGTTTATTTTTAGTTTGAAACGTATTTTTCTTAATTGTTTTCTTACAGAAACTACTTGCATATAAAAACTACTTCTGATATTTTCATCTGGTAACAAATCCCACAGAAAGATCAAACGTTATTCCTCTGTGAAAAGAATTCGCGGCTGAAAAGTTTAATTTGCTCAATTAAACAACCAACAGTTCGACGAAAATTTGAGTTTCCCAGAAGAGAAAACAATTCTCAATCTGGAAAGTACCGTCCCCTCTAATTATACCCTTTGTATTTTATGAGTGACACAATCTAAAAATGTGAACTGCTCCTCTTGTCAGCAACGCAAACGTAAACATTTATCTCGAGGACAAGTGCTCAGTGCTCCCTGACTTCACTCATGTGCGTTAAAATCTCGAACAGTCCATTTTTAAAAGAAAGCTATTTCACATCCTAATTATTTCCTTTGGAAAGTTCTATAAAAATATTGTATTTTCTGACATACCTACAGAGTCTGGTGATCTGAGAACCCACACGATTTACAAACCAAGAAACGGATGGTATACAAGTGAATGTTTATTGGCAATTTTGGTGGATCATAAAATTGCGCCTTTCTTCTTCGAATTTTTTTCGCAAACGGACGTTTCCTACATCAGTATGATGCATATGTTCCCCTTTCTCTAGCTGGTTGCACTTGGCATCAACGGTGGTGCACGAACAGCAAAACGGGGCGGTGCATTCTCTCTTGCAGTAAGAAATCACTGGATCAGGAATTCGGAGGTAGGTTGATTGGCTGCATATAACCCACATCATAACCTGTGAGGTCACTTGACCTTGATATGTGTGAGTTTTGGCTGTAGGGATATGTGAAGGGAGAAGTGCGTGCCAAATCGCCAAAAGATATGGATGGCTTTAAAACTAATTTACCTGAAGTCATTGCAGGCATTTCGATTGAACAACGCCAGAAAGGCATTCTGTATTTTAGTAGGAGTTACCAGGAGAACAATTAAAGACTGATGTTTAGTACAAATGTTGTTTATTAAAATATTTCTGTTCGTTACAAATTTATGGTGAATTTTAATGTGGAAATTACTTTACTTAACCCCGTGCACACATAGCATAGCATGTGTGAATGAGAGAGAGATAATTTAAGTATTAGAGTTAAGAATAATACAATATGTTATTTACATCTCATACAAAACTGGAAAATGAAAATGCATGCATTCAACCCTTCCACTCAAGACGTGAAGCAAAATGATTTTCTCCATTTGTTTTGCAGTGATTCCAATATACATCATGTGCACAGCTATCTCGTGTCCAATAATGCAGCAATAAAGGAGAGAAGAGTTGCATTTGGATGGATGGAACTAACAGGTAAATTGAGAATAATTTTATTACCAGTTGATGTAAAGTGAGAATGGACCATCGAACATTTAAAATTATTCTATCCACATTGCACCAGCTACTCTTTAAATTAATCAGAAGATAGGTTGTACATAGTCATTAGATAAACCTATAAAATATACGTACATAACCCAAACTCTAACATTGCGGTTGTGATGTAAAAATGTGTTTCATGAGTTTTAAAATGTTTTGTACGACTGAAGTTTATCAAAAGTTTCCTCAACTTCTTTTTGAGTTATTGAATTAATTCCATAAGTGGTAGACATGAATCTTATAGATATATTCATGCCGTGGTGTCTCACCCATAGCGTAGTGATAATTAGATCATCTTGCAATAAATAAATCCTCTGTGAAGGCACTTAGTAGACTATAGAAACAAATTGAGGAACGAAATTTCAACCATCACCTTAGAGGAGCATGCCAATATTCCTTGACAATGATTTTACTTTTCAAAATACGAGTACGTGAAAATTAATTTGTAGTACTCGTTAAATACCATGCACAGTGAGCAGCTTTTTTAAAATCCATACGGCGAGAATAACGCAATACTCCTCAATGTTGTTGTCCACAGCATGGTTGGTATTTGCTCTTTTCTTAAAATAAATAACACGGTTGGGTTTTTCTGCTTTCTTATTAACACCCAAAAGAGGTTTATACCATTTTTTTTTACCGTTATACCAGGAATGCTCATCATTTTCCAATGGCTCTGTACTGAAGGTGACGAATGTACTCTTCACAACATCTTAATTGACCGCACTAAGAACAAATCAAAGTCCTCGTTTCGTAAATTTGGCAACATAGCTTTTCAGAGTGTACAAATTGTATCCAACTTAGCAACAGTTTTTCTTTCGAAACAAAAAAAAGCTCTTGTGAATTTATTTCATTCTTTCACATTCCGTGGAGTTAGAAACCCTAAACTAGTAATATAATACGCAATTAAACAAAAATCGTCAATTGGAAATACGAATATTGATATTTTCCTTAAGAGTATTCGTTCTGAAATAGACAATAGGAAAAATTATGTGCAGTTCGAAACAATGAACTGGTTCTCCACCAGCTGGAGAGAATTACCATCGCATTTCAGCAAATTTCTCTCAGTTTTATGAAACATTAGAGTAAAGAAAATTACACAATACCGGACGAATCTACAAAGTGCGTCTTTTCCCTGATTTGTAGCGAAAAATGGCTCGGAACTCCAGCAGAATGTTATTTCACCTGAGATCAACTTCTTTTACTGAATGTCACGTTAGTAATATTCTCAAGCAGTTGGTTAGAATGTCGTCTTGTTATACATATTCGTCGGAACGATAAATCGTTTTGTCAAATCTCTCCTACTCATGATTAATCTCTTTCGTTATTTACCATGTACGAAGTGTTGTAAGCATGTAATATAAGAATATTAAATCACTGTAAATATTTATTCGATGCATACATCATGAATGTTTCTATTCAACTTCTTGTATTTTCAGTGATTAGCATAATTTCTGGCAAGATCTATCTATTCATTCATGTGCCAATAGTTATGTTAACACACATTAAATATCAATATCATATAAATATACGTATGTTAGTAGTGTAATTCGATAGTTTCTAAGTCATACTTTGTAGGTATCCCTTTTTTATCAATTGAATATCAGTTTTTGACATATTTTGACAATTTTTTGTCGATGTTTTAGCGTTCAGCGATGTTTTAGTACAAATTTTCACTGCACCACTTTTTTCCCCACTCATACTTGGTAGGTATATCACGATCGTACGTGATATAACTTAACCTATCTTTTTTTCTTACGATTTTTAATTTTTTTACGATCCTAAGTGATATAACTTAACCTATCATTTTTTTATTTACGCACCGAACTAACTTACACTGGACTCTGTTTGTTTTAATATTTGAGTATTTTAAGGTTTTCACAAATTTTATATAACCTAAAAAGTGTTGGATGTTGATTTTGTTTTTTAGTATGTGGCAATTTTTTTTACGAATTTTTTTTTTAAAACTGCTCCGTCACACTCTCGTTCTTCACGTCGTACGCGAAGGACTTCTCTGCAATCAGGATGACGCTGCACACGGTATCATCGGGCAGCGCGTCGTGGAACTCGCACACGACCTTGATGTTGGTGCGATCGTTGACCACCACCTGCTTCCTCTTCGTCGTGTTGATGACGAACCTGGGTCTCCGTGCTTTGAATTCGCTGGGCGCGTAGTACATGTCCACGCTTCCCTCGGTCACGCGTTTGTAAGCGGTGTAAGCTTCGTAAAGTTTCAGGTAATCATCTTTTGTCATGTCGAGGTTGTAATTCTCGCGCGGGAACACTTCGTTCCTGCCATTCTTGAGATAAACGTTCTTGATCTTGCAGTCGTCGAATCCACAAACAGATTTCTTCTAAGTCTTACCGTTTCCAAGATTACCCCACTTCCGGTCGCCATTTTGGATTTCCGAGCATAGGTTCTATTCATACTCTTTCTCACGTATAGGTGTACATGACGAATCCGCAAACAGATTTTTCCTAAGTCTTACCGTTTCCAAGATAACCCCACTTCCGGTCGCCATTTTTGATTTCCGAGCATAGGTTCTATTCATATTTTACTTACATATAGGCGTACGTGATGAATCCGCAAACAGATTTTTCCTAAGTCTTACCGTTTCCAAGATAACCCCACTTCCGGTCGCCATTTTGGATTTCCGATCATAGGTTCTATTCATACTTTTTCTCACATATAGGTGTACATGATGAATCCCCAAACAGATTTTTCCTAAGTCTTACCGTTTCCAAGATAACCCCACTTCCGGTCGCCATTTTGGATTTCCAAACATAGGTTCTATTCACACTTTTTCTCACGTATAAGTGTACATGATGAATCCGCAAACAGATTTTTCCTAAGTCTTACCGTTTCCAAGATAACCCCACTTCCGGTCGCTATTTTGGATTTCCGATCATAGGTTCTATTCATACTTTTTCTCACATATAGGTGTACATGATGAATCACCAAACAGATTTTTCCTAAGTCATGAATTGGAGGGTCTATGAAAACCTATATTAATTCTCGTAAGAGAACAGAAAACAAAAAAAAAACCAAAAAAAAAACAATACTGTGGGCATTACAACAAATAGTCTTCTTCAACCCCAATCCAACAACCCAAAAATCATCATCCTAACTAGAACCATGTAACTATCTGCCATCTGTTAGAGGTTTTGTGAACTAAGTGGTGCTTTGGTTTGTGTAAAAAAAGAAAATGCAATGCTTTTTGCACTTGGTTATCATCACCTAACATGTTATTAATTGTTTTTTTAAAATTAATTACAACTGAAAACTAATAATTAATATTATCTAAAGTTACTAATTAATATTATACAAGTAATTGATATATTTTTTTGTTCTTGTTGCTAGTGGCAAAATACAGCTCTCGCGTATGACAGTTTCTGAGTTTTGTTGGGTATATAAGAACAATTATACACGACCTTTTTCGGATCTCCTCCGTAGCCCTGCGTGTTAAGGCGTTCACTCGTTCTTGTCATTGTTCGTTCTACGTGTGGCCTATAGGTTCGAACCCGGTCGTGGTCGAAAGTTTTTCAGCGTGTCTAGGAGTTTTAACAGTGTGTATATTTACTTCTCTGTGTTGAGTCTACGGGTTATAGCAATGTGGTTGAGAGTCGTTGTACATTGCGAAAATATTGAATGCAGAGGATAATTTGACAGCCCAAAGTTTTTTGCGAAAACATTTTCTGTTTTATAGGCACACGTGGTACTTGCATTATGTTTCACCATCTGCGTTTGCAGTCGGAGATAGGGAGATGCAAGATCGAGAAAATCAGTCCCTGCCCCCGGTATGGCAAACTGAATTATACCCTGATTATCGATTGAAGCAATAGGTTTATAGGCGACAGTGTAAGTTTTTTCGACATTTGCTTAATAGTTTTTTTCCGGAAGAGGTCGTACTGCGAGATCATGCACGTGTTATCCTCCATCATTATCCAAAATTATATTTTCCTGCGGTCTTCTGTCTGGTTTCTTGTACGTATTTACCTAGATTTTGTGGATGCTTTCCATCGTTTTTGGATACGGGTTATTTTATCTATCGTAGATTTTTTAATGAGCGATTTAACATCAACTGAGCAATTTTGTTTGCAGGCCTTGTTCTTATACCGGAGACCACCAGAGAGTCGATTTTCCGTTGTACTTTATTTAGAATATTTTTACCCGTTTCATTAACCCGTTGACGAACGGAGTTAGTTGGCATGTTGCAATATCGGTGACATTGTTGGCGCCTGTTTTTAAAGCGTGTTTTCCGATTGATTTTGCACCTCTCCAGGGTAGAGGTTTCAACATTCTATACAGTTATCCAAAAGGAGACCTAAATCCTCTCCCTTTTTGAATAATAGTTGAACGGTAGAGTAGTGGTATTTACGATATTACTGGATCGATAAATGAAGAGGTGTTTTGACTGAATAGAAATACTTAAAACTAAGGCAAAATGTCTATAAAATTTTATTGCTGCTGTGTAAAATCTACGATTTTTGTAAAAAAAAAAAAAAGCTTCCGAGAAAGGATGACCTCTCTCAAATTGATGTGACTAAACCTGAATTTGCTAAAATTGCTGTTTATAAAATTGTTAAAAATATGGCTTTTCTCAATATTGTTTTAACTACACTTAAAACTAATCCAAGATTCTCATAAGAGTTTTTTGATTATACAGTAGTACACTTTAATATAATTTTAAATATTTGTTTATAATATTTTTGTACTATTATGTTAATATGTTAACCTGGAATATTTTAATTCAAGACCAGGTACAAACTTGTTTATCTACTACTAAGACAATGTAATATGCAGAGCTTTTCTAGAATTGCTCTGTGACTCTCTCATTTCTTACATCATAAACATATGATTTTTCACCTATAAGAATAACACTACATATGGTGTCGGCAGGAAGTGTATCATGGAATTCACAGATAATTTTAATGTTTGTCCTGTCATTAACCACAACTTGTTTCTTTTTGAGGTGTTGATGACAAACATGGGTCTCTGTGTTTTGAATTCATCTGGTGAGTAATACATGTCAGTATTCCCAATTGTGACCCTTTTGTAAGTTGAAAATGCTTCATATAACTTAAGAAAATCATCCTTGGACATGTTTAAATTATAACTTTCTCTAGGAAACACCTCATTTCTGCCATTTTTAAGATATATGTTCTTGATGTTGCAGTTATCAAACTTACTGGAATTTTTTTCTTGATTATTGTGTCTTCCAGTCTGAAACAGTACCACCACAAAATCTGGCATGTCATATTGTATACTGGAGAATGAGTTTGTAGCATCAAATTCATAATAGCTACCAGTGGCAGGCTTCTGCACACATTGATATGTATAAAATTGTAAAGGTACCTGTGGATTTTTTAGTATATCTGCTTTGTATTTAAGAGCTTAACTAGCTTCATATTCAACTACTGGAATTCTTAGCTCCATAGTCTGAATAAGGCATTTGCCTTCATGAGGTAGGGTATTAGGCAGTAGTATGCCCCAGTAGAATTTAATGTACTGTACCTCATCAAAGCATTATCATCATTGGCAGCTCTTCTAAATGTAATTCTTAAACCACCCTTCCACATAATATCTTTGTAATCTGAGAAGAATCCAGGTAACAGGCGCATAGGAAACAATACTGTGTGACTCTTAGATATTATCTTATCACCAGCTTCAAATCCACCTATTTTGTAGTATGAGGCCTCAGATTAAATAATTTTAGTGTGGCTAAAGCTGTAGATGTAATACCAGGGTAGTCTACTCTGTTTATAACAACACCATGTTTTCTAATCTCGATTTCAGAGAACAGATGTGGCACAAAATTGTCTACCAATCTTATATTTGAGTTAGCCGGATAATCTGTACCATCGAGTTTTACAATATCAAATTTAATATATAGGTCTGCTCTGTGAGGGGGTATAAATCCATCTCCTAAATCAAGGTCAACCTCAATCTCTGTGTTGGCTTGATTTACATTTGCAAATGTCCTCCGGTTTGGGGGGAATGATTATAGCTCATAACTCTCAATATTTTCCATTTTATTTATTTATTTATTTATTTTTGTATGTATTTTTATTTAAATATTAATTGTTATGATAGTTGTTGTGGCTCCAGCAAAATCAACTAATTCTTCTTTTTCATTAGTGACCATCAACTCAATGTAATATATTCTATTATGGCATACAGGAAAATATAATGTTGGTGATGGAGTATAGATGATCGGTTCCATGAATTCAGAGTTAGGTTTGAAAGTTGCGATGATGCCAGTTTGTTTGTGAGTGCCTATGCCATTTGATTTGGTGATCATACCCTCGGCCACATTACAGTGAATGTTTAGAGTCAATATAGCTAGGAATTTAAGTATATTAATAGCAGTGTGTTTAATAGCTGGTTCAAGTTTTGTGTTGTTCTCGAATCCTAATAGCTCTCCTGTAGTACCCAGATCTACTGTCTCTGTAGCAGACATAATTTCTACTCTGTGAGTGACAGAATTTTGAGTTAACAATATACTTCTAGGTAACTGAGCATTTAAAGTAGACAAATTATACTGGCCTGGAGTGATGACAATTTTTTGTTCACCAATTGCAATTGTGTTGTTGTGGTGTGTAATATTAGGGATCAAGTACATGCCATAGAATGCTCTAAGAGCTATTGTTTTGGGATATACTATATCATCATGTAATTTGAGCTTCAATATTGAATTTTGGCTGGTGAGATGGAATACTCCCATGATGTTTTAGATACCACAAAGCTTTTTGAAAATTTTCAATTGATGGTTTATTTATTTGAGACAGATATCTAAGAATAGATAATCATAGATGTACACAATTATTATCTTTAAAATTTTGAATACGGGTATTATTATAATAAAGATTAGTTGATTTTAGATATTTTACTAAATTCTCAGGTGGAACACCTCCAAATGAATCAGACACAAATGCCTGATTGTTTAAATATTTAAGATAGCAAATCTAGGGAGTGCCCTGATTTTTTTACTTATCCAAATTAACTATGTCACACTCTTTTTTGAGTGGTTGTTCTGGTAAAGAATCAGACATGTATACTCCTCTAAAATATTTGATGCCCAGTGGTTTGATTAAAGCTTCAATATCTTGGTTGGTAAGCGGCTCTTGTTTTTTTTTAACTTATTCATAACTTTTTTAACACCTTTGCCTTGTTTTTCCATAGCCAGATTATGGCGCTTTTGTTCATCTAATTCTGCCTTATTCTTCTTGGCATTTATTACTGTTTTTGCTATGGCAGCTGATCCCCCAGTCAAGCTCCCCACAGCCCCCAAAGCTGCTATGCTAAAATAGCTGGGATACTAAATATGAATCCACCTATATTTGATTTTGTTTCTAGATTGCTGTAATTTTTTTAATTGTGGGGTACTAAGTAATAATTTCATACCATGTCCTTTGGCAAGACAAGAACTTTTCTTCTTGCGCTGCTTTTTGGTTAGAAGACTATCAATAGTTTTAATAGATTTACGACCTGTGTAAGGTATTTGATACATAACACCCTTGGCCTTAATTTTTGGTTTATTATATACATATTCTAGGATTAACTATCACAATTAAATTGAATCTAATTTACTTAATCTATTACAACCTCCACCCCAATTTTTGTTTGGTGTTCATAGCTATGGTAGTCCCCAATGCTGCAATTCTCTCACCCAAAGAAGCATCTTTGCTTACAAATCTACCAAATGCAGCTTCTTCTAATTTTTTGTCTGCCACATGTCGCTTGTCAAGATCGGTATGTGTGTTGTATGCTATGTCATGGTCTCTGCAAGCAGCATCTAGGGGATTAACACCAGGGTCACCTCTGTTTAATCGATGGTCTAGTTTGGTACCTGGACCACAATACTGATATCCAGGTATTTGTAGGTCAAATGGCAACTTGTTTATGATGTCATTAACTAGCCCCCGACCCTCAGAGATATTCCAAAATTTAAGTGGTAGAGTAT
Source organism: Lepisma saccharinum (assembly GCF_977018435.1). Lineage (NCBI taxonomy): Eukaryota > Metazoa > Arthropoda > Insecta > Zygentoma > Lepismatidae > Lepisma > Lepisma saccharinum. The sequence goes on from NW_028142898.1 coordinate 2,084,547, forward strand.
TAATAATTTTTATAAGATATCGAATGCCCTTAGTGTCATTCGCTATAAAATTAGACAATTTGGAGCTTATCATGTCCATAATTCCAACATTTTCATTTTAAAAATTGTGGTTACCGGCATTTTCTTCACCAGCTATTACTAGCAATCTATCTACAAGTTTCCTGACATCGTCAACCCAGACAATTTCTTTAGGCAGGGTGTTGTACTGTTTGATCCCACTACCTCTCTTGATCTGTGACCATATGGGCTTCATTAAGTTGTTGTATTTTGCTCCACTGCTCGACTTGACTCTTTTTTGTGTGGGATCATTGTTCTGGTATAGAGCATCTGATTTTATTAATATTTCTTTGTAGTGTTCATAGTCTTCATCTGTATAGCTGCCAGGTCTCTTACGTGTCATCAATTCCCATAATCCAGGTGTACCAGGATACTTAACAAAACAACCTCTTTCTCCAAGATGAGATTGTGAATATACTATTAGATCATCTCCCATAAATGTTACCCTAAAATTGCCAATTCTATGTATGATGCTACTATCAACTTCTGTGTCGGCATATAAACCAAAAACCTCATCTATGTTGTCTTTAGGTGTACTTAAATATTTTTGAGCAAGAAGACCCAATTCAATAGGATTCTGACTAGCTTCAATTCTTCGAGGAGCAAAAGCACTAGGTGTATGAATACTAGAAAGTGGATTGATTGGATAATCTAATATGTTACTAGCAGCTACAGGTACAAGCTCTGTAATCAAATTTTGATTCTACTCTTTAACAATTTTCATATTTTTACCTAGTTCACTAATAGCATCCATAATCGGTTGTTCTGTGCGCTTGTGTTGTTCATAGATACCTCGGTTCTCTACTTTCCATCCCTTAAATCTTTTACAAGATAGTCTCTTAATTTAAGATCATCAATAATTGGTATTTTCATGGTTATTTATATATGTTTCAATGTCTAGAAAATTTTTAATTTTATTTCTATATTTACCACTATTGGGTTTTCTTGTCATATCAATTGTGACAAACCCATAATTATCCTGGTTCCAGCACCTATTGCAAAACTTAGAAAAATCATTGTAGCTCAGGTCACCACCTACATATTCATCATGTATGTGTTTGAGGTTAGTATGGTCTTGATGAAACACACATATAAAATTCCTGTTGTCTCTTATCAGCTGTTTTGGTATTTTAGAAAAAGTTTGTGCCAGGTAGAAGCAATCTATGTTTTTGTGTCGGCCCTATGTAAAAAAATTTCTAACCTTGTTTTGGTTTTCCAGTATAATATCATCAAATACAACAACAGAGTTATCGAGACATTCATGAAGTGGTTTAACATCTGCTTCAAAAGTAGCTATATCCAGTCCATCATATATCTTCATCAGCTGCTTATATTTTAATTGTTCTAAGCTCTTAGAGAAGATCCTATTTTTCCAATCTAACCAATTAGGTGCCAATAAAAAATTATCAATCATTAGTGTAGTTTTACCACAAGCCCATGGCCCAACAATAAGACATCTAATATTATCAGGCAGCAGTTTGCCATTTCTCTTATTCTGCTGTTCAGGATCTGGTAGTCTCTTTATAACATCCCAGGTGTTCATAGTATCACTTTGTCTCCCTCGATCCAGCTGTGTTCTGGGAGACCTAGCCATTTGACAAGTAACTTGTTGCCTTTTTGGCGAATGACTTTTTCTATAAAATATGTGTCTGGCTGCTTAGTTTTGTTAAGTTCTTCTTCATAAAACCTGCCTTTGAGAATTTCTCCTCGGTGATATTTTATTATATATGTATTACGAGCCCCAGGTTTAACTTGAACTACTGTAAATAATTCAGTACTCCAATTTCTGGTTAAACCTCTTTTAATTAAGTGCTTATATTTGCTAATTCTTACTTGATCACCAACTTTGTATTTAGCTTTTTTGTTGTTGGTTGGTATCTAGGATAGTAAACAGTACTGATCAATTTTTGCTCATCAGATGAAGTTACCTCAGAGGATTTCATGTTGATTGTAGTGTGAACTGAATTATGATATCTATCTAAAAGTTCTGGTAGGATAGTAAGCCATTTATAATTACCTTGAAGGGTAAATTTTTTATACATATGATTTTTTAGAGTTCTGTTGAATCTTTCTACAATAGAGGCCTTGAGATCACTGTAACTCGAGTAATGTTTTATTGAATGGTTTTTAATAAATTGTTGGAACACCAAATTATAGAATTCTTTGCCATTATCTGTTTGTAGATAGCGTGGTGATCTTCCACTCTGATTAATAATTGTCCTAAAAGCTTCTGTAACACATTTTCCAGTCTTAGATTTGAGTGGCATAGCCCAAGCAAATTTTGAAAAAGTATCTATGACAGTAAGTATATACTTGTATCCATTGTTGACCTTGTCTAAGTTTTTCAGCTGTCCCCCATGAGGAGCCATTTCAACCAAGTCAGACTGCCATAAATCATCTATGCCTTTTGTGACTACTGGTAGTCGCTTATAGTTATGTCTGGCTGGTTTGTGTAATTCATCAACAATAATTTGTCTAGACATAGTATGTTAACAAGAATATTGCAACTATAGGGTGTTCAGCAGCTAATACTACAGGATTTTCTAAATATAATTTGTCTCCAATTTGTATATTAAATTCAAGAGATCCATCATCTTCAGCATTAGATGTTTCTTATGTATTGGGATCTGTAAAATACTCTAACTCTACACTGGTGACTTTTAGTTTGTTGTCAGCATTAGTTAGTGATGAGGTAGGGTAGTGGTGTGCTTGTGGTTGTAACCAATATTTGATCTTAATTGGTCTAAGAGTGCCCCCAACAAAAAACTGGTAATAAAATTGTGCAGTGGACAGCTTATACAGTTTACCACCTGGTGTAAATGGTGAATCATATTCTTGGTTGGGGATACTGTACAATTCAAGAGTTATTGTATGCTTAGGATTCTCTATTAGGCCAGTTATTTATTTTTCTTCTGTAAGCAATCTACTTGCTACAGATTCAAGATACTCATTGAGAGTCCTAATACCATCATCGTGGCCTGGCTTGATTTTTATGTCCACAGCAAGTTTTTTGTATTGTTGGACAATCTCTTGAAGCTGGGTGGCAAAAACAGACAGAACATTTGCTTGGTTGGATTCCATGGTCCCTAGTTGTTGCTTGATATTGGCTACAATTTCTGTAAATTTTCAACAACTGCCAATTTTGAATTTTGAGCAGTAAGATCATGGACTTGTCTTCTGATATCTTCAAACAAAGCATAAAGTTCATTAATATGTTGATTAGTTGGTAGAGTGGCCACTGTTTGATCTCTGTCTGGATATTCTTGATATCTGCTGATTTCAGTATGCGATTTACTGCTCTTTTAATATTTTTAAGTTCTTGTGATGTAGGCAGATTTGCTACAGTATTATGCAAAGATTCAAGTGCTAATTTCACACTATTTAATTCACTAGCGTCAGCCACACTACGCATAGCATCTTGGAGCAGGGTTATGTCTGCCTGAGTAGGTGTCGATTGTTGTAAAATTTCCAGTTTTGTTTGGATATCATCGATCAAGTGATGAAAATGAGATACCTCAGATTCGGTGTTGTGGTTTTGAAGTTTGGTAATCTGTTGCTGGACACTGACAAGGGTGTCTACAATACCAGGCAAGCGAGATTCTAGAGTTTCTTGTACATTTGTCAGATCACTTTGTACTGCTGCTATGGTACCCTCAATGTGAGTTATGGTACTCTGAATTTTTCCAAAATCTTCATATGTTTCAAGTTGCAGGTTGATGTTGGCCACATTACGAGTTATAGCACTCAGAGCATCAGAAGATGGTGAGTTGTTCATAAAAGTTTCAAGTGTCTCAATTTTTTCTTTAACCTCGGCTATGGCATTGTTCAAGGGTCGAGATTAGGTATTTGTAGTGATTGAATTTGTTCTTTTAGAGTGGAAATTACTAGATCAAAATCTTCTTGTGATTTTATGCTTTTGACAATTGTTTGGAGCTGTGTCTGGACACTACTAATCTGCTCTTCTAGTTGTTGTTTCAAATGTTCAGAGTTGGTATTCTGAGTTTTTAATTTGGCTTGAAGAGCTGCTACAGCTTGCTCTAAATTTTGAAAATTATCCAATGTTGCCAAATCAGTATATTTTTGAAGGAATAATTTAAGTTCTGAATCAATTTTAAGAAGAGGGTCCATGCATTGTGATTGTAAATTTGTAATTTCTAGTTGAAGACTGGCATTGAGTGTGGTTTGTAAAACTTGTAAATCACTTCTTAATTTTTTAACTCTGACGTCAAGCATCAGAATCTCATCACTGTGATCTTCATGCCTTGTATGGCCAAATATATCATTAGGCATTTTTTTTAGTGGTTATTTATTATAAAATATCTAATTCTTAATTCTATAAAAAAAAGGTATAAGCTTCATAATATCCTGGGACCTCAATATATAAACAATCACCGGCAGAGACGGTATATACAGTGCCAGAAATCATGTTTGAGTGCTTAATTCTATAAATATTTCTCCCTACTGAAATTTTGACATCCCCTCGGGAGTTGTAATAAATTGTAAGTGACCACCTACAGGTAATTGGTAATGATTTAAATTATTGTTAAATATGTATAATGTTTTACCTGTTTCATCATCAACATCTGTAAGCATGCTATTCAGATGAATAATTAAGAAACCACTTAGTTTAGATATTATATCAGGAGAGGGTGCTGGTGTCGGCAGGTCCATAATAGCTTTTTTTGTACCCAAATAAATTCATCGGCATGTTTTATTTATTTCAAATCACCACTTCTCAAGTCACAATGACCCCATGGTAAAGTATGTATCCCACATGATAAAATACATCTCTTATCGTCATGTGGGTCTAGAGCTACTTTTCTTACAATATTGCTAGTCAACAAGTGATCTTTACTCTGAATTCAATTTTCTGATGTTTTGATTAACCTCTGTGACATGAGACAATTTTTGTAATCTTTAAATTCAAGCTCTTTATCTTCAGTATCTCTACCAATGCCCTTATATTTTTTGGCAACAGCACCACTACATGTTTTAAAACTATACAGTTTAGCTCTTAACCCAGCAAATCCTACAATAACATCGCCAAGTGTCTCATCTTTTAACTTGCCAGGCACCTATTTGTTGTGGGGTTGAATTTTAGAATGTTCACTGGTATCAAAATATTTAAATAATTCAGGCTGTGATATAACTTTATAAACATCTTCTGTTTGAATATCGAGAATAAAACTATCTCTGTTCATATACATCAATTTTATACTATCACCATAAAAAGGTTTCAACACATCATAATATAATTTTAACATATGTAATTTTGCCAATTCTAATATCACCGCCCCTACATAAATAGGTTTATCAAACTCAATTTTTGTTTTTTTTTCATATTAAAATGTGCCATATTGTCATCATAAATTCTTCTATAATTGAAATTAGGTTTTGCCACTACTTTTTTGCTCCGGCTGGGGTCAGTAACTAATTTAACATCAGTATGCTTTCTAACATTATCTATAGTTTTGCCATATATTGAATTTACCATTAATTTAAACAAAGTTTTATCAAATTGGCTTACTGCAGATGTTCGAAGCTCGGTGTTCGTATCAATATATGATTTCAACCATCTTGAGTGCCTAAACCTCAAAACATTGCCAACCTTAGTTACTTTAACACCGTGATGCATCAAAAACTGAAGGTTTTTGTAATATATTACATAATCCTGTTTTGGATCCAGAGTCATCATTAGCTTTTTTGTTTAGAATTAGGTGAACACTCAACCTCAGAAATTGGGGGCAAATCAGAAAATTTGTTGTGCAAATCTTCGGGAATTGTCAGATCAACTTCTAAAAACAAGCCATAATTACTGTCATCAAAATCCTGAAGATCCCCAATACTAAAATTTTCAACCCACTCAAGCCCTGCATATGGCAATTTATCCATCATAGCATGCCCATATAAACTGTTTGCATCCACATAAAGTATATAATTTGATGGCAATTCTGGATCATAATCAGAAATATATTTGTTATTTGCTCTAGCATATCTTTGAGAACATTGCACCATCCCTCCTCTTATACACTGTTCCATAAATAAATACATATCCTGATCTTGGATTAAATTTAACTCCATTTTAGTGTTTAAAAACATTGCAGACCATGCTACGCCTGGAGCACTATAGAAATAAATTGTATCTAGCTTATAATTTTCTATTGAAGATTTTCTAAATGCCTGAAGTATATCGGCTAAAAGAGTTACATCAAGTTTTAAATATGCCTTATGATAATCACCAAATGTCTGGCATTTTAAGTTGTCCCACATCAACTGAGCATGGTGATAATCTTCATCAGTAATTTCGGATGCCCTGAGTTTACTGTATAACTCTTTTTGTGGTGGCAAAGCACACTCATCAAATTTAGAAAAATCAGTAACATAATCATATGGGTATACACCTTCTCGCCTAATTAATTTCAAGTCCTGATTTGGAAACATGTCACAAGTAATTTTAAATTGTTCATCAGATAATTGACTGGCCAGAGTAGCTAAGCTAGCTGACAAAATTCTGTATGAATCAAGAAATCTTAAGTGAAAAGAAACACTATTAACTTTAATTATCTTGCTAATAGCTATATATTTCTCATCATTTTCTGCAAAAATATTTAAATTCTGCTTGTCAAACCATTCGTACCTGATCAGATGATGAAAATCATAATTAGATGCACCATGGCAAAATATCGGGACAAATTTTGGTCTCTGGATCTTAATATTACAGTTCTTACACAGAGCCATTAAGAATTTACCACTTGTATGGGAATGGTGTTTCACCTTGATATTTGTATCTGAAAATTTAAAATCACATACCAGGCATTTTTGCATTATTGAAATTTTCAATTTGTTTTTCTGTTAAAGGTATCATAGGTCTTGATTTTAATAAGATATTAGATGCTAGATCATGGCACTCATTTTCTATTCTATGTGCAAATTCTTTGATAGCATTTGGTCCCATGTATAATTGTGGTTCACTAGCTACACCATTCTGTATAACTATATAACAAAAACTAGAAGGTTCATGTACTGGTATGATGAAATTGAAGATTCGTCAGGATCTGGACTGCAGAATGCAAGGGGTTTGAGGTTTGATTCAAAATCACAAACTATATATGCTGGGTGTTCCAACAAAGCTTCATTTTTTTTTAATTCGGCATTTTCATTTGGGTTAGGCATCACCATATGAACAGGTTTATGATTTCCACAATATTTTAAATGTTCAACTAACTTGTTTTTAGCAATTACTGAATTCTCTTGACAAACAACACCATTCACCATTTTTTGACCATCAAATACAGTTAAACATCTACGGCACAACTTGAATATTCTATTAGATTTGTCTAGTTGTTTTCTTACTAAAGCTTCAAGATTATGTATTAAAGTGTAATGGTATGTACCATCCCCCTCAATTAAAAGCAAATCAATCGGAACAGCAAAATCATCATCAACTGTACTAATTCTGTGAGGTTCTATCAAGCAATTCCCAGCACCAGTGGAACAAATAAATACATTAATAGATAATTGTTTACCATTGATATCTCTGGCCTTTTTTTCAAATTTATCAATATTCGGAACATACATTGGATATTCTAAGCCCTCCTTTGCGTCATCAAAATCGTGTTCATATGTTTTATAATAACTTATTATCTTTGAATTATTTAAAACTGGATACAAAGCAGCTAAAATACACCACAAAAAGCATTTCTGATCATTATTTTCTATGTTAAGCATGGCTTTTCTATTTTTAATATTAGCAGGTAATGGCACATATGTCGAACCTTGTAGTGGGTTAAATTTAGAAATATTAATATATAACTTGTGTGGACTTCCACATAAACTCCATCCTGATTCTTTTGCAGCAAATTCAGAATGTTTAATATTTAATTGCTTTATTAAACTGCTTATTATTTTGTCTAAATTTCTATTTGAATAAACAGCTACAGTTTCTGTTATGTGGGGGGGTGTAAATTTTGTTCCATTCGGTTTCTTATATTGTGTAAATAATTTGAAAGATAATTTATAAGAGCTATTTTGTTTATTTAGAATATCCAGCACATCAGAATTTATATTATTCAAAAAATTCTTAATATCACATTTTGGATCTGATATAAAACGGTAATCACTTAGTTGACAATTAAAACTACTATGAATAGGTGGATAGCGTGGCTGCTTTGCTGGTTTATAATTAATAGGTGTTTCAAGTTTTCTTTTTAGACCAGATGAAGATGTAGATAGTTGTGATCAAGTAGAAAACTGTGCAGAACAATTATTTTTATGTTTATATAAGAAATATTCCAGACTATATTTTCTATGACAATTTGGGCATATTTTTGTGGGAGTTCTATATTTGCCTGGATCACAATTCTTTTGGTGCCTAGCCCAATTAGAGCTAGAAATATTCGTATTGCATTGATCACAATATTTTTGATTTGGCATTTTTGTTATTAGTTATAAGATTTCTTGGGGTTTAAATTAAAACTCTATATTTAATATAAAATATGAATTGGATTCAGCCGTGTACTTTGTATATTTATTGTATATATTTAATATGTTAATAATATTAATTTTTATCCTAGGTTTATTATATCAGATTTCTTGGGTTTCAAATCAAAATTTTATACTTAATAAAACTATGACAAATTGTAATGCCAATATAGCTTACATGCACGAAGGTGGAATAAGTATTGATCGACAGAAAAGCAGTGACCTACTAAAACACTAACCTGCCTCAATTGCGTGTGCAGACATGCATAGAAAGGCAATGACCCAATAGCATGTGTTATGTATTGATCTTGTATAACACACGGAAACAGATTGCAACAGCTGAAAGCCAAAACTCTAAATATAAACTAATTACAACTGGATATAACAAATATCAGACTTTTTTATACAAAATATAAGATGCTTGTTCAGTATACTAGAAATATGTTTAATATAAATAATAAGAAAATCACTATATCATACCAAACAGAGCTATAATATGAGGAGCACTGGAACAACACCTCTATACACTTCAACTATTCTCACAATATTAACTGATCTGTAGTGCAAGAACTCTTCAAATAGCCTAAGCGCGAATCGCATCTGAAACACTGAACCAATCAGAAGACACCCCATCATCGCATGATGTCATAACCAACCAATCAGAAAACAACACACGTCTAATAAATTGTTGCATAATATTGAATAATAATTTATTTGCACAACATGGTGCAATAGAAGTAGACCAGAAGTAGACTTGTATGTGTATGTGTGGGTAAATATATGTAGGTATAGGTGTGATTGGGTGCGTACGGGTAGGTGTGTTTTAAGTGTAGTTAAAACAATATTGAGAAAAGCCATATTTTTAACAAATTTATAAACAGCAATTTTAGCAAATTCAGGTTTAGTCACATCAATTTGAGAGGGGTCATCTTTTCTCGGCAGCTTTTTTTTACAAAAATCGTAGGTTTTACACAGTAGCAATGAAATTTTATAGACATTCTGCCTTAGTTTTAAGTATTTCTATTCAGTCAAAACACCTCTTCATTTATCGATCCAGTAATATCGTAAATACCACTACTCGGTAGATTGGTCAAATTCCCCCACGGATTTGATTACTCTAATATTCGGTTTGCGAATTCATGGTGATTCATCCACTTCTCGTTATAGACTTAGAAAAATAATGGTTTACTTTTTTTTTAAAAGGACTTTGCTTTCTACGAAAATGTAAAACAGCAATTGTGGGTACGGAGTCGTTTATCAAAGACAAGAAATGTCCTTTAATAACGTACAATGCAATTTCTATTGTTTCGAAAGAACGTTCATCCAGAGAAACGTGTTGAATCGGAATGAATGTATGATAAGCTACGGGTACTGTGCAAGATGTTTCAGAACACCGTTTTGGGGTAAGAGGTAAAAAACTTACCATTTCTTATCCAACCAATTGCTATTCCACGAGATAGGATTAATGAATGTATAGGGGTTTTTATCCACGACGTTATTGGAAACCGCTCGCGTAGAATAAATAGATTTCAATACGTCATATCGAAATTTAGCATAGTCATCAATCTCGTCTATGGGAGTAACAGTATTTGTTGGAGCATAGTCAGATTCAGGCTTTGGAACCATAATCACCGACAGATGTTTGTACACAGCATCTTTAAAAAAAGACTAAGAAGAGTATCAACAGCGACGTTAGTAGGGTGTGTTTTCAGGAAATGAATCAGATCCTCTATTGTATATGTTATTGCAGGAAAATAAAATGGCAGTTCGTTAATATAGACAAGATCCCAATGATCCCCATTGCGGTTCAAAAAAAATGCCAGAATTTATCCGTACTTCAAGGTCGTCGGTGATAGATTCTTCGATGAAAGAGATCAGGACCTCAGCACTTGCATATGTCCGAACAGGAAAAGTTAACGTTCCACAATCCGTTTCCAAAACATTGTCGCATAGAGTTCAATAATGCCGTTCTGCTAATGCGACTACCCACAACTCTGGAGACAGAGCGATCTGTTTTGCAAGTTTTATGTTGAAATGGGTTCCTCCAATGCAGATGACGAGAGGTAAACATAGAAATTATCGTCTATTCTCCCCGAACACAAAGAACTCACTGGACCGTATGGACGATATATTTTTATATAAATATGTTTTGGAAATTAATTTTCTGGTAACTGTTGTACGGAAGATGCTCTGATCCGCGAATCAAAAAATAGGCGGATATCCGAGGTATTCCAATTTTTTATCTTTCTCCCGGCTGTTCAAAATCTCAACAATTTGATACTATTGGTCAAGATACGAATAAAGTGTTGCAGTTCATGTTTGTGAAATGTACCTTTTACAGTTTCTTCTTTTAAATCGTCTAATATGTATACAGGTACAGGTGTTCGCTGAAGAAGGGAATGGATTTTATGATGTCCTCGTTACTACGATTGTTCGTATCACTTCTCGAAATGTCCTTTGACGACATTGATTCGTACGATATCATCAACAATTAGATTTTTGAGATTGCTGTGAAATATGTATGTCAGGTTTGTTGAGTCGTTCCCACAGAATGTAAACGTTTGTCGTGTTCGCATCTCGAGGCGCCATTCCTGTGGAACTGTGGATTGCTGTACTGTTACCTTCAAGAAGTTGCGATAAATTGTCTACGTGACGAGAAGTATTTCCACATTCGTTTTTTAACGTTCTTTAAACATTCCACTACACTCGCTTTTAGAGGATAATTTGTAGCGGTTAAAAAATTTGCATGTTGATTTATTTAAAAAAATATGTGGAATCTGTAATTTCCGTTCCTTGGTCGGTCTGTAGCGTGTCAGGTTTCCGTCTGTTTTGTTCAAAAATAGTTTTGAAAGCTTCGAATACCGAATTGCTTGTCTTATTTCTTAGCGCTAACGCAAAAGCATATTTTGAAAATACCTCGAACACTGTCAGAAGATATTTGTATCCATCGTTATATTTTTGTGTCGATGTCATGTCCTTGAGATCAGCTTTCCAAAGAATGACCAAATATTTTTCCAATGTTCCACACAATGTAACGATTTCGAGGGAACCCTTTTCTCTCTAGTTTGTGGAGAGTTTAAGTTTCCTGATGCATCAGCCATTTTCTCACCGTATCGCGGTATATATATTGACTCGTGTACTGCTTTCCATTAACGATCTGCAGATTAGAATGAAGCACGGTGTCGGGGATCGTAATATATTTTGGTGAGAATTTTGTCGTGTTTTAACTTAGGGACTCTCATGAATATTCTCTAGGTCTACGGCTTTTTTGCAGACGATCCAGTTTGCATACGTCAGGTGTTCTCAGAAATGGCTAAGTTTTTGTACAAACACGGACAGCTATTTTCTTATTTTTCTTTTGTTATCTTGAATAACAGGAATCTTTATGGTTCTTTGGATTTTCGACTGAATCAAAAATACTCGTCCAGTTCCTTTCCGTAAAATAGCCTTTTTGATCTTATGTTATATTTTTCATTTTTAGAATATCATTCATCTTCATATCTAGAACGGATATTCTTTAAGTTACAGACAAGTCGGAACCAAAAATACGCGCTACCTGTTCCGGTGAAAGGACGATCATCTTTTTGTAGGAAGATGTCATTTTTCAATGGGTATTGAGAGTACTGAGTAGACTTGATAACAAAGAAGGTAGAACGTAGAAGGGTAGACATCCTGATTTCTGAACAAGAACTTTTCTTCGTCTTTTGATGTTCCCTTTCGGTTTCACGAGATCGCGTGAGACCGTTTTGTAAGGTGTCACATGACGTTTTATAGACCGTTTATTTTTCACGTTTCCATTTAAAACGTTCATTCGGCATTCGCTGATGAAACGTATTGTTCTTTTCGGAGCACTTTTCAATGATCATTGTAACGTTCTGTTTGCCGTGACTACTAAGTAGACGAAGTAAGCTACCAACTATAATTTTTAGAAAGGTCCAGGATCTTAATACTTCTGCAATAGCAACAGAAACGCACAAAATTACTTCTTGGAGGCTTTAACCGTGGGGTTCACAGCACCTCATGATTTAACTAGAAAATAGTGGGAAGATCGTGTGCAGGGCCCAAGTGTCACCAACCCCTTTTCTTCAAATTCTGGGTGACAAGTATCAACGAATAGTTATCGTTTCGTTAAATTAAAAAGATGTGTTTTAATCAAGTAAGCTTTCCAACTTGCTTAAAACGCAACAACAACAAGTATGCACATACGTACACATAAAGTGCGTAAATTACATCTATCACAAAATGCTCTAACTTACCACCCTTAACTTACAGTTGGGAGGAAAGATTATTCCAAAAGTAAAAAAAATGAGGTACACATACATATATCTTCATTAATATTTTAACAATTTAATTAACTTAGATGGTTTTTACACATCTCAATGTTTATGCATTTCTTTTTGGTGTGTAAAATTTATAACGAACTAGTTAAAACAACGTGTCCGTAGACAAAGCGTGGCGTATGCTTAATTTAACTAGTGCCACCTCATTTTAAAGAAAATATTATTAGAAAACCATCGACTTCAATTTCACCTATCCAAGGTTGATTTAGGATCTTGTGAAACTTCAACATAGATATAAATGCATGAAAATATTAATACGTTTCACGACGTGTCAACACGTCGTTTTATCTATCTCTTATGTAAGAGTAGTAATGATAATATTTTTATAAAAAAATGTGAATACATGTTTTTTTGGCCAGCAAATTTTACAACATTAATAATAATTATAACACGTACGTCCCGTGGTCAATTTTACGAGAACCTGTGATTCGTTTTAGAATCTTTGTTAAGTTTGTTCATTCTTACAATAACATTCCACACATACTTCTGATATCTTTCACGTCAATTACTTAATCTTTATCAAGACAAAATAGTTGCTCGTGCAAGGAAGGAATTTTTGGGCGTGTTAACAGGCAAGGCTATTCTTGTATCACAACTTTGCAATTTGCCCGCTGGGGCAAGTACAATTGCGTCAAATTATAATTGTATATTAATCACTTTTAGAGCACTAAACGTTTACAAGAAGTTATGTGATTCTCAATTTGTTTTCTTTCATTTGTTCTCAGACGCGGCGTAATTATATGAACAAAATCAGTGCTTGCATTTTCCTTTCTCACGTGGCACTAAGAAAAGTACAGAGGAAAATTACGTGAAGGTTTGCAATATTCTTTCTAATGTTGACTGATTGGTAATTTAAAGCACACAGATTTGATCACACTACCGTTCGTTTCTAAACGGCAATAACAACAAGTTCAATATCATACCTTGTAATGCGAAGTTAGTAGAATTCTTGTTACAGAAACACATCGTTACTTCCTAGTCCAAATATGGAAATACTTCATTCTTGGGGAATCGTAGTAGAATCGTTATGAAATCTGTCCTTGACAATCTGTCGTTGTTCTTGAAGAACACCCTGAGCAGTGGTGTTTGTATCTTTGGTTGATGAAATGATTAAATTGTCCCATTTAATCCTTGCTCAATTGCACCGTCAAAAACACAGGTCAATACTTCGTGTTTCTTCCAACTTACAAGGCCCGAGCAGGTTATGCATGTTCAAAAATGAATGATATTGCGGCGCTCCGTAAAAGGCAACTCCTTCGCAATCTCCACATGCTTGCAAGCAACAAAGTATTATGGGTATATAACCCGCGTTACCGCTCGCTAATCCTAAGGGACGTACTGTTTATTTATTTATTTATTTCAGAAATTGAACGCAACAGGTATATTACCCATTAATGGCATTCATTATACAATAATTTTGTGATAACATTATTGAAATATTGCACAGATGAATGTAATAGATAGACAGAAAACATGTAACAAACATATAAATCTTAGGTTCTATCGTAATTTATGTAATTTTAGTATATTCCTTTTCAAAATTGCGGTCGGGCAAAATAAGTCCACACTGTTTTCACTTTTCATGATATCACTAAATGTTTTACACACATTCCAAATTGTGGATATTGTCATAGCGTTGGTTCTATTACGATGGAGGCTGAAGAGTTGCCTTCTTTGTTGTAATTTGCTTGAGGGGATGTAGAAGTCGAGCTGTGACAGTGCGAAAGGAGCTTCAATGAGATTATTAAAATGTTGTGGAGGAAAATGAGCTGATGCATGATGCGTCTGTTGTTGAGAGTTGTTAGGTTAAAATATCTGAGAAGGTCCTCACGGGATTCCATTTGAGGGTATATACCATCTAGTTTGTACTTTAAGTGTCTTTAGAATGTACTTTGAATTTGTTCTATTTTGTTTATATCTTGCTGGATTTGAGGGTGCCGCACTATGCTTGCGTATTCAATTTTCACTCTAACGTAAGCATTATAAAGCATCATTAAGCTTCCGACATTTTTGAACTTTTTGCATGTACGCATTATAAATCCCAGAAGTCTGTAAGCCTCGTTTGTTACAAAGTTAACGTGCGCGTGAAATGTAAGTTTAGAATCAAACAGAACTCCTAGATCTTTGATTGTTTCTACCCGTTTTAATTTTTGTTTATTTATGCAATAGTCGTATTTTATTGATGTAGT
The DNA here is from genome assembly GCF_977018435.1 of Lepisma saccharinum. Taxonomy (NCBI): domain Eukaryota; kingdom Metazoa; phylum Arthropoda; class Insecta; order Zygentoma; family Lepismatidae; genus Lepisma; species Lepisma saccharinum. The sequence continues at coordinate 2,099,614 of NW_028142898.1, forward strand.
GTTTCGAGTATATGACATTTGGTAACATTTTTCGCTATTTAAGATTAGTTTGTTGCTTTCGCACCATTCCACAAGACTGTTTATGTCCGCTTTTAACTCGGTACAGTCACTGTAACTGCAAATTATTTTGTATATTTTTAAATCGTCCGCAAAAAGTAGTTTACCCGATTGATTCAGATGTTCGTGAAGATCATTTATGTACATGAGAAAGAATAAGGGACCAAGGTTAGAGCCTTGGGGAACTCCGGATGTAGCTTCAAATTCATAGGAAGTATTTCCCTGAAACGTTATGTACTGTTTGCGGTTTGTTAAGTAGGATAGACACAATTGTAACATCGGATTCGATAGATTGTATGATTTCAGTTTTTCTATTAAGATTCTATGGTTTACGGTATCAAACGCTTTCGAAAAATCTGTATATATTACATCTACTTGAGCTCCGCTATCCATCGCGGTTGCGATAAAATGAGTGATTTCTGATAGGTTGGTACAGACAGACTTTTTACATAAGAAACCATGTTGATAAGGAGAGATCACTGATCGTATGTGATAAGAAATGTGCTTATACAGAATTTGCTCTAAGAGCTTGGAAGGCGCTGCCAGGACTGCTATCGGCCTGTAATTCTCTACATCATATTGCTTATTTGTTTTTGGTATCAGGGTAATTTTTGCTAATTTCCAAATATCTGGAAATGTTGAGGTGGAAAGTACAAGTTTGAACAGCGTGTGCAGGGGGTATTTGAGTATCTCACCGCATCCTTTAAGTATGTAAGGCGGAATTTTATCGGAACCAATAGATTTTTTTCGGTTTAAGATGTTTAATGGTATCTTCGATTTCTTTAAGACTAATATCTGATAGGTTTAGTTTATCGATTTCACTGTAAGATTGAATATTCAAAGTCTTATTCTTTCCATCATCCTGCCGGCACACCGATTGAAAATATTTAGCAAACGCTGTTGTTACTTCTAGAGTGTCAGAAAGTACTTTACCTTGATATTGAAAAGGTTCTGCTCTTTTTTGTTTTTTTCATATTTTTGGCAAAGCTGAAGATGAGATTAGGGGTATGAAGTATGTTATACTCTGTGCTTGAAATATAATGCGTATATGCTTTTTGTATCCCTCGTTTAACAATATTCCGAAGTTCTTTAAATTTTTTATGATGATGTTGAGCGTGGGGAGCGTTATTTTTCCATTTTTGCCTATGATATGCTTTTTTCCTGATATTCTTTTTAATTTCCGTGAGAACCAGCTCGGAAATTTCTTCGGTTGAGTTTTCGTTGAAGGTACGCATTTGTTAAATATGTCATACACCATTTCATAGAACTTATCAACAGCGGCATTAATATTAGTGTATTTCTTCAGATCATTCCAATTTACAGCTCTAATAAGATTATACATTTTTAAAAAATCTGCATTCCTAAAGTTATAGTTATATTCTGCTTGAATTGAATTTTTCGTGATATATTTCAATTTAGTCAAGGAAGTGTCAATATTTAAAGCTGGGTGATGAATGTCTTCTGGTACGAGAGGATCGAATTCCCTTGTGTAATGCTATTAACGTTACTTAAAATCAAATCTAACGTTCGTTGGTTATAATTTTTTATGTCATTAAAAACTGTTTAGTAGGTGGAGTGATATGAAATGTCTCAATTCTACGCAAGCGTCGTTTGAAAATAAGAGATTGTGGTCCGCGCCCTTTATATCAGGGAAATTAAAATCCCCTGCAATAATAAGGGAAGACCCCTGATCATAAAGTAATTCTTAAGTTTGATAGAAGGAACTGTATTATTATTATTATTATTATTATTATTCTTTATTATTTCCATAGGGTTACAATTAAGCCATACAACATTTCATTTTGAACAAAATTAATACAAATAGTGACTTGATGCCCTATATAGTAAAAAAAAAAATATACAAAGATACATCTAAGGAAAATGTGATGAATTTACATTAGTATATATAGTGTTCTATAGTAGCAATGAAATAAAGAAAGTTTGAGAGTTATACACATTTAGAAGAAAAGAAAGTGTAAAGGTGTGTGGGTTGGATATGAGTGTGTATGGATTTGCTGTTCGAAGTACAAGGATGAAAATTTGAAAATATATGTGTGTGGGTGGGGGATGGTGAGGAGGGGGGGGTAAGCACCGAAAATAATATTACTGGAGTTAGAATTTATAGACATGTGAACGTAGAAGACGACAGAACTGCGCTTTGCTGGTACTGAGTTTGATCTTCGTCGGGAGTGAATTCTAGGTTACCGCTGCTAAGTACGAGAAAGACTTCTGACCAAATCTGCTTTTGTTGGGTTTGGGGATTACTAGGTCTCTATGTAAGGACGATCTGGTGTTTCGGGTGCTGAACTCTGAGCGGAGCTTAATCCTATGATGCAATGGAGATGATTTGTTATGTATGCTATGGAATACCTTATTCAAGTAGATGTAATATATTCTCGAAGTGACTGTAGGTATATTGTAAATCTTGAGCAATTGTTGGGAATTATATTCTTGGGGGTGCATGTGTATGATTCTTAAGCAATTGTTTTGGATAGTTTCAAGTTTCTTCAGATGAGTTATGTTACCGCCAAAAATAAGACTGGCACCATACTCAAATACGGGACGAATAAATGAAAGGTAGAAATGTATACTCAGATTTCTATTAAGATATTTACGAATTTTTCGAAATATGTAAATATGGTGATAGATTCTACGAATATAGTTATTTATTTGATAATTAAAATTTAGCTGAGGGTCGATAATGATTCCGAGATATTTTAAATGATTGCTCAAATGTACTCTGGCGTCATTAAGGGTAATATCTATCGTGTTAGCCGGGATTCCCTTACCGGTGTGAAGAACCATGGCCTTCGTCTTTGCAACGTTAAGTTTCAGGTTGTTCATGTTGTACCACGTTAATACTTTGGGGAATGAGTTTTCCATTTTCTCCTTTACATCCTGGTACGTATCTCCAACATGGACAAGAAGGCAGTCATCAGCGTACAGAGAAATTGACAAATCTGAATTTATTAGTGTGATATCGTCAATAACTAGGTTGAATAATTTTGGGCCAAGTATAGAGCCTTGTGGAATGCCTGCAGACACTGACTGCTCGGTGGAAAGTGAACATCCTACTTTCGTTGAGATTTTTCTATTTGCGAGAAACCTTTCCATCCAGAGAATTATTTTGCTATTGAAACCAAATCTGTTCTTTAATTTCTCTATTAGCAAATTGTGATCAACGGTATCGAAGGCTTTGCATACGTCCAGGGAAATTAATCCAACTAGGGAATTGCTTTTTTTGTCCAGTGTCTCGCGCCATTCATTAATTAAACTAAGTAATAATAATTCCGAGGTTACATCCTTCCTGAATCCATACTGTCGATCAGACATCAGATTGTTGGCTTCCAGGAAAGTTGTCAGTTGCTTCTCTATTACTTTTTCCATAACTCGGCTTAATGTTGGGGTTAAGGAAATCGGCCTGTAGTTACACGCTAGGGTAGGAGATCCAGATTTGTGAATTGGGGTTATTATGGAGTGCTTCCAGCTCGTTGGAAATTGGCCACGTTTGAAGGACGTGTTTATTATGTCGGCGAGGGGCTCCGCTATAAGTGGGACCAACACCACCAGAACGCTGTTGGGAATGCCGTCCGAACCTCCTGCCTTTTTTACGTTTAATTTATTAAGAATTACCAAAACTTCATCGACCGTAACAGATTTTAATGAGAACTCTTCAATTTGTTGGACAACAGCTGAATTGGGGTCTTTTCTTAGAATATTTATGTTCGAATTGCGAGGATTAACGTGCGCCGATGCTTTCCATATATTAGAAAAATGAATATTTAAATAATGAGCTATGTCGGACGGGCTCGTTAAGAGGACATTGTCGACTAGTAAATGATTAATTGTAGTTTTTGATTCTCTACCCGTGATCTCATTGATAACCTTCCATTTGCAGTTGTTATTGCTAGTTGTCTGGTTCACCATATCTATGTAGTAATTTACTTTTGCCTGCCTAGTAATTGTTGTGCAATGATTTCTAAAAGATTTGTATTGCTCCCACGTATAGTCACAAGAAGGATCCACCGCTTTCTTGAAAAAGCGGTTCTTCTGTGAAATTAATTTAATAATTTGAGGGGTGATCCAGGGCTTCCTGCTTTCTCTCACCCTGAGAGTTTTCAAGGGAGCAAATTCGCCGAGTGCAGTCGAAATGAGAGACTGCAGATGACTGACCTTGTCGTCCACGGTTAAGTCGGGAGATGTACTTGCGTAGAACGGAAGAGACGACGCGAAGGTGAAAAAATTAGGTTCGTATATTTTATGAATTTTACGGGTAGTAATTAGCTTCCTTGGCGTGCGCGTTATATTAATTTTGAGTGTGGTGTAAACGAGAAAATGGTCACTCATGTCCTCATAGACAGTTCGTGTGACTGTGTGCAAGTGAGGGTTCAAGGAATAAATGTGGTCGATTAACGATTCGGATGTCCACGTAATTCTTGTAGGCAGAGTAACGAGTTGTTTGTGTTCTAGGACTGATAACGTTTCCATTAACGTATCTGAGTCTTTGTCATCTTTCAGCAAATTTACATTCATATCTCCAAGGAATATTGATAGATGGCTCGGTGGTAAGCTAATGATCATCCTTTGCAAGATTGCGCACGCTTTTCCAACTGATCCTCTAGGAGGTCTATATCCGCAACCTACGATAGCATTTTTATTTGTTTTTGGGCACGAGACTCGCACCCACAGTCCTTCAAGGTCACTTTCATTGACCGAAATTACGTTAGAGGCAAGAAGGTTGTTCTTAACGAAAATAGCGGTACCGCCTCCCCGGGTGTCTCGGTCGTTTCTAAAGAGATGGAAATTTGGAATGCTGTATAGCGGGTCAGGAATAGATGATTGCAGCCATGTTTCGCTCAATGCGATTACATCGAATTTTGTTATTTCGGATGATGAGAATTCCGTGAATTTGTTGTCGAAGGACTGAACGTTGAGGTGGCAGACGTGAATGTGGCCTTCCCCCTCCGCGAGCTGGACGTCCGGCAGGGTAGGATACAACCTCAAAAGCACTTGCTTTAAACCTGTCGGACCCTTGAAATGTGGGTCAGCGGTCGGGGACGGGGTGTCTTCGAGGCTAGCTACTTGGGGTGGAAGATCAGCCATTTCTTGCAGATGCGAATGACCTGGGTGTGACTACAAGTGTTGCAAACTCGGTATCAGCTATGGCGCAATTCGTTAACTGTCTTCGTGTTGTTTGTTCAGTGCATCTAGGGGGATCGGGGAAGATAAGTACGGACTTGTGGGGTGAGTTTGTAAAAGTAGGGGGTGTTAAAAATTTGAGATCCTGAGAGTGAAATTTAGACATTTGTATATATGAGGTAGATGATATGAAAGAATAAATAGCTACTTAAAATTATTTGAGTGAGATTGAAAAGGTACTTTCAGTAGATGAAATGCCCGGGTTCACGGACCGAAAGTGAGGCTCGGTGAGGCTCGCCTTAATGGATTTGTCTCGTAAGGCATGAGCCTCATTTTCTGGCAGTGTTGCCAGCTGCTTACTCGAAAAAATCACCAAGGGTTTTTTTTGGGTTTAACGTAGCCTCAAGCAAGGAGCTGGCAATTTTGCTTGAGGCTCGCCTTAATAGATTTTTCTCGTAAGGCATAAGCTTTATTTTCTCGCAGTGTTGCTAATATTTTACTCGAAAAAAATCACCAAGGTTTTTTTTTGGGGGGGGTAAACCTAGCCTAAAACAAGGAGCTGGCAATCTTACTTGAGGCTTGGCTTACAGTGCATAAAGCAATTTTTGCCAACCTACTGGTACTTTTACCATGGCTTTTTACAAAAAAAAGAGAGAGGGAAGAGAGAGGGAAGAGTTAAACAACCGACAGCTGCCAACACCCACTCTAACCTAACCTACTCTAACCTAACCTAACCTAACCTACTCTAACCTAACCTAACCTAACCTACTCTAACCTAACCTAACCTAACCTAACCTAACCTACTCTAACCTAACCTAACCTAACCTAACCTAACCTAACCTAACCTAAAGCAAGGAGCTGGCAATCTTGCTTGAGGCTTGGTTTACAGTGCATAAAGCAATTTGCCAACCTACTAGTAATTTTGCCATGATTTTTTACAAAAAAAGAGAGAGGAGAGAGAGAGAGGGAAGAGTTAAACAACCGTCAGCTGCCAACACCCACCCTAACCTAACCTAACCTAACCTAACCTAACCTAACCTAACCCACCCACCCTAACCTAACCTAACCTAACCTAAAGCAAGGAGCTGGCAATCTTGCTTGAGGCTTGGTTTACAGTGCATAAAGCAAGGAGCTGACAATCTTGCTTGAGGCTTGGTTTACAGTGCATAAAGCAATTTGCCAACCTACTGGTATTTTTGCCATGGCTTTTTACAAAAAAAAGAGAGGGAAGAGAGAGAGAAGAGTTAAACAACCGACAGTTTACCTACAGTTTTTTTTGTCTAACCTAACCTAAAGCAAGAAGCTGGCAACTTTGCTTGAGGCTTGCGTTACAGTGCATAAAGCAATTTTTGCCAACCTACATATACTAAACAAGAAGATAGGTTAGGTTAGGTTAGGTTAGGTTAGGTTAGGTTAGGTTAGGCAACAAATATATATACTGCCGTAAAAGAGATGGATGGGTGGATGGTAATATAGTATGTGTGTGCGTGTGTGCGTATAATATGTAGCATTATTAACTGGAGTGTGTTGGCAATTTACTTGCAACTAAAAAAAATAGAGATGCCAATTTTGCTGTAAGATGAAGAGAGAGAGAGAGATTTATGGCCGGCAACAGTGGTGAGCGATGTCCTCCCTCTTCTGTGCAATATGACATTATGATGTTACTGTAGTTTTTGACGAGGATTACGAGTTAACTAAAAAACCTGCAACTAGAGAGAGTTGCCAGCACATACACGCTATTGTAAGAGAGATGGATGACTGGGAGGGGGGCAGCATTTCTGGCATTTCAGCAGGTCTGACAACTGTTGAGAAATAGTGACGTCAGTTAACAGCATTGGTAGCAGTGATGCGATGCGATGCATTAACTTGTGAATTTTCGAACTCGTAAAATGATGTGGCTGAAATATAGGGGGAAGAATGGCTATTCACAGTGGCGGATGTACTTCCTGTTTTTTCAAAAGCTAACAATAATGATGGAATTTCATGCTGACGCATTTATTTCGTTCAAAAATTCGCGTTCAGCACAGATGATGCTATGTAATTTTCACATCAGCTCAGCCAACTGTTGAGAAATAATGACGTCAGGTAACAGCATTGGTGGGGGTGACGTGATGAATTTACGAAAATAGGAAAAATGACAGTGCTAAAAATTGAAGTATAGAACTATTTTCTAGAGCATACACATGATGCTTAGGTTACAACAGCTGTTAACATCAGGTCTGGCAACTGTTGAGAAATTGTGACGTCAGTTAACAGCATTGGTAGCAGTGATGCGATGCGATGTATTAACTTGTGAATTTTCGAACTCGTAAAATGATGTGGCAGAAATGTAGAGGGAGAGAATGTTCTAGACTGGATTTCTACTAGTCCACGTTGTTAACCTACATATTACTCCTCGACTAATAAACTAGAAGCTCGAGGGGCATCAGGTCTTATTTTTATTGTGAGCTGCAAGAAGAACGATTGAAATTAACTAACGTGAGTAAATTTGTTTGTTAGCTTGCATGAGTTGGCTTTGTGTTATATAAATAGGGTAGTGTTGCTTCTGTGAGTTGATTCTGTAATAACCAAACAAATGTAAAGGAATTGTAGATAAAAAGTAAAACTCTCTACAAAAACCAAACAATTCTTAAGCATATTGTGGAAGGAATATATATACTCGCAAAGCAAGAAAAAAAAAAGAGATAGAGTATACGAGTTTTAAGTGTGTTGCATGTATCTCTCTTTTTTTTCTTGCTTTTTATATATATATTTATTACATATTACTATATACACCAAGCATATGCAAAATAGCAATATGCGGGGGTGTAAGAGGACGACTTTCTGGTAAGATGCCCAACAGTTAACCTCACTTCTACGTAGTACACCCAGGACTGTAGAGTAACGAGGCTCTGGCGTCTGGCAGACCAGTATAATTTTGCGTGTGTTAGCCTGTTGTTTTTTTTTGTGCCTTTGATATTTAGTGGAGGTACATAGTGTTTCGAATTTTATTATTATTTAGTTTTATACACAGAAAAGATATTAAACATAAAATTAAATAAAATAATATCTAATTATGTTTTTTTTATCACAACAAGCATTCACAAAAAAAATAACAATAATGTGGTTTAAAGTTTTTTAACGTAATTGCTACGTAAACAAAATGGCCGACTTGCAATGAGTGTGTCAAAGTTTTTTTAAGCCTAATTGCTACGTAAACAAAATGGCCGACTTGCAATGACTGTGTCAAATATGAATAGATTGAGAGATGGAAAGAGAAGTTAAATATGCTTAAATAAAGTGCTCCTCTGTGCATAGCACCATACCATAAAAGCATATAGGAAAACTGCCATGTTTAATGCATGAAACTTAAATATACATATAAAATTAAAATATTTGGTGCTGACCACATCACACATTGCTGATTTTGCATTGTACTTTCCTATATTCACATATGCGTAGTAAAACTAATAGGGACTAGGCTTTTAGTTTTTTTAAAATAGGATCTGAACCACTATGTACTTTTATCAGGTTCGAACCTAGGATCTCTTGATTACAAGGCAACAACACAACCACCGCACTTTCGAACCCTAATGAATATGTAGGAAAAAACAACGGTATATACATAATCCAAAATTGCGTGGTTCTAGGCCCCATAGGAACCGAGAAAATCAATGTCTTGGGAAAACGTCTTAAGATATTTGTCTTAATCTTTAAGAAAGTCGACTTCCGGTCTGTCAAGATGTTACTTCCGGTCTGTCAAGAAAATTTTCTTAAGATATTTGTCTTAAGATGCTTTCCAAGACATTGATTTTCTCGGCTCCTAATTGAGCTAGGATGATGATTTTAGGTTTGTTGGATAGGATTCGACGAAAACTATTCGACTAGCAAATAAAATCGATTCCACCCCCTCAAGTTTTGGAAATACAGACAATTTTTTTATTTTTTGAGAAACTTGATTTGCCGGCTTAGTTTTTACTCTAATTTGAAAATTTTAATGATATTTGATAAAAAATTGAATGTACTCTACAACCTATTGGAAACATAATGATTAGTGCTTACTGTTTCCGAGTTATTTTAAATTTAAATTTCAAGATGTAATTTCTAAGTTGTTTTGTAACTCGTAAACTATGGGTCGTAGAAAACCCATTCTTGTTTTATCTGCTATTGCCCGACAAATACTATAAGCACAAATAATGTTTATTGTTTGATTTAAAAAAATCAAAATTTAAAAAGTGGCCGCGGTGGCTCAGTCGGTAACGCGTCTGACTACCATGCTCAAGGTCCCGGGTTCGATCCCCGGCCGGTTCAAATCCGGGAACTTTTCTAACGGTGAAAGCGGCCCCGGCGCCCACCCAGCGTCGAATAACATGGGTACCTGGGGGAAACCCTGGGGGGTAAAGGCGGTCAGGGGCGTGATGCTGATCACATCACCCCCACTCACGACCGGATCAAGAAAGTGTGGGGCGTTACCCCCACACCCCCTATACGCCTTCATGGCGTGGTGCTATGCACAGGGGAACACTTTACCTTTTTTTTTTTACCTTTAAAAAAATCGAAAATAACTTTGTTTTCTGAAAATAAAAATGTGTGTATGGAAAAAAAATACGATTATATCAGCCGAAATAATAGAATATATATAAACAAGTATATTTTCATAGTTTCACACCTCTACTAGATTGGTGGAAAAATATACTAATGGGCAATAAAATCTGAAGAAGATTCGTGTCTAGCAAAAAAATAAACTAAATAGAATTACACATGCATACAATATATATTGTGCTTTTTTTTCTATCTACATATTTTTCTTATATCTTTTTTTTAATTTTTTTACAGGGTTTATTAAAGCACACATTTGAGGAAAAAACAAAATTTTTCTCGTAAGGCATTTTTTCGTAAACACTCTACCACCAACAGATCGCATATAAATAAACATACCCCCCAAAAAAATGCGCTCCATGAAAAGTTGTCCTGTGTGCAAAATAAGCATATCAAGCAGAAATTTTGCAAGACATTGTCGTACCTGCGTGCCGGGCAAGCATTTGGCTGCCACCGAACTGTGTTCCGGATGCAATAAACGCTTCACAATTGCGTATGTCAAGAAGCATAAGCTTAATTGTCTAAGCGAAAATAGATCTGGGGCCCAGCCTTCGACCTCCACCAAGAGGAAGGCAGAAGCAGCCTCCATCAATGCACCATCCGCCAAACGTGTCAAGCCTGCGATGAAAGCGAACCGGACTGCTTTCGAGCGGTTGTTAGAGGACTTTGTCCTCACTTCGGAGGGCTTATGCGACGTGCTTAGCTTTTTAGAGGAGAAGCGAGCAGAGATAATTTCCATCCTCGGTGATGCGCTTGCAACGCACTCCACCAAATTCTACGCATCGCTACGTTGCCAGTACAAGAAGCCGTCCGATGAAATTTACAGCTTCTGCCACAACACCAAGGCGAAGACGCTGCATCTGGCGGATGTCGACAACCTCGAGGTCATCTACAACCAGTTTGCCGATGAACTGGTGGCAAAACAAGAAGAACATGAAGCTGAGGGCTCGGGGGGTTCGCTGTGTCGCGGGCCTCACGAACTGTGCGTCAAACTTTGCAAGTTTACGCCTCTCTCCGCCTCCAGCTACGTCCCCTTACCACCTTCCATCGCGGCAAAGAAGGCCGTTCTGAACATTCAGAACAGTGACGCCAAGTGCTTCGTATGGTGTGTGCTTGCAGCTTTGCACCCTGTCCACTGGAAAAACCAACCAAAACGCGTTAACCACTACCTACCCTACGAGTCAGAGCTAGAAGTTGCTATGGCTGGGATCGACTATCCCGTAGAGGTCCGGGACATTCAAAAGTTCGAGGCTCGTATGCGGTTGGCTATCAACGTTTATGGCCTCACTGACAAAAATGTGGTGTACCCTATCCGGGTGAGCGACGTAGACGACGATGGTGTGCAGGAAATTCATCTTCTGCTCATCAAGGACGAAACTCATCACCACTACACCCTCATTCGCTCCCTCTCTCGGCTTGTTTCGAGTCAACAGAGCAAAGACAAAACCCACGTCGAGGTGTGTCGCAGGTGCTTGTCAACTTTTCATAATCGAGAACAGCAAGATTACCAGCGCATCAGAGGTCCCAACATCGCTGCAGAGAAGCTCGCTCGCCACAAGTTCTACTGTAGTAACAACGAGCCGGGTGTGGCAGTCTTGCCCAAACCTGGCACCGTGGAGCGTTTCCGCATGCACGGTGCCATGGTGGAGCACCCTGCTATCATCATCGCGGATTTCGAGGCCTTCCTCAAACCCCTGTCCACTTGCGATCCCGATCCCGAAGTTTCCTCCACCACCCCTTACCAACTCCACGAGGCATCCAGTTTCGCATACGTTGTGGTGCGACGTGACCAGCACATCGCCCCCGAGCCCTACGTGTATCGCGGTCCCGACGCAGCCAAACACTTCCTCGAGAGGATGGTTGTCGAGGCCATCGAGATAGGGAAGGTAGCCTCCCCGATGGCGCAGTGGTAGCGTCATTGCCTTGTAATCAAGGGTTCCCGGGTTTGATACCCGGTGGAAGCACAAGTGGTTCGGATCCCACTTTAAACTGTAGGTCCAGTCCCGATTAGCCTTACTGTGCATAAAGTGGACTTAAAACACCAACTCAAAAAAAAAAATCAAAGATAGGGAAGGTAATGTTGGCCCCCAAGTCTATGCTCCCACTGTCTCCCGACGATCAGCGTAGACACGACGAGGCCATCGCTTGCCCTGTCTGCGTCAAGGAGTACACCGCCAACAACCATAAAGTCCAACACCACGATCATTTTAACGGTAGGTATGTTGGTCCATGGTGCAACGGATGCAACCTCATGGCCCGGGACCCGCGATTTATCCCTGTGTTTTTTCACAATGGCTCGGGATACGACTTCCACCACCTCGTCAAGCATCTTGGATACGACGACATGCGAATCAACGTTCTCGCCCAGAACGAGGAGCGTTACATCAGTGTGAGCAAGTGGGTGCGAATCTCAGGATCACACTCTACCGTCGAGCTTCGCTTCCTCGACTCCCTGAGGTTCCTCTCGGCAAGCCTCGATGCTCTCGCGGGGAAGCTTAGCGACGAGCCAATGCTCATCACTTCTGCAAACTTTCCGAACTTGGACGCCGGCCTCTTCAAGCGTAAGGGGGTCTATCCCTACGAATACATCACAGACCCTTCCAAGTTCGCGGAGACGTCGCTACCTCCCCAGGCGAAGTTCTACAGTCAGCTACGAGGCTCGAACATCACCGACGAAGAATATCACCATGCCCAGTCCATGTGGCGCGAGCTGGGCTGTCGAACTCTCGGGGACTACCACGACGCCTACCTCAGACTTGATGTGACGCTTCTCGCCGACGTGTTCCAGACGTTCCGCACGACCGCAATGAAAATCTACCAGCTGGACCCCGCCTACTTCTACAGTCTCCCCGGACTGGCGTGGTCAGCCATGTTTCTGGTGACGAAGATCGAGCTGGAGCTTCTTTCGGACGTGGACATGGTGCTGTTTGTGGAACGCGGCATCCGGGGTGGCATGGTCCAGGTGTCGCAACGGTACGCGCGCGCCAACAACCATTACATGGCTACTGGCTACGACCCCTCACAACCGTCCAGCTACATCATGCACACGGACGTGAATAACTTGTACGGACACTCCATGATGCAGCCACTCTCCTTTAGAGGGTTCGAGTGGACCGACCCCTCCAACTTCAACATCGAAAGCTTCGACGATTCAGAACATGGGTTCTTCGCCGAGGTTGATCTGCAATTCTCCGAGAAGCTGCAGGATTTGTTCAACGATCTCTCCCCTGCACCCGAGTTCAAGTGTCCACCCAATTCCAACCAGAAGAAGCTCATCATGGATTTCGAGCCCAAGAAGAATTACGTCCTACACTACCAGAATCTCCGGTGGTTGATGCAGCAAGGGGTCACGGTCCACGCAGTTCACCGCATCCTCAAGTTCGAGCATTCTCCGTGGTTGCGTCCATATATTGAAGTCAACACGAAACACCGCACCGCAGCCACGTCCGAGCTTGATAAGGATTTCTTCAAGCTTATGAACAATGCGGTGTTCGGGAAAACCATGGAGAATGTACGGAATCGTGTAGATGTGAGGCTAATATCAAACAAAGCACAATGTCGCAGGCTCGTAGCAAACCCGTTATTCAAATCGAGGACCATTTATAACGAACAGCTTGCTCTGGTGCATATGAGGAAGAGCGAGGTGAAGCTCAACAAGCCAATTTATGTCGGCGCCTCAGTATTAGACCTGAGCAAGCTGCACATGTTTCATATATATTATGGGATACTACGCCAGCACTATAACGACAATATTAGCCTACTCTACATAGACACGGACAGTTTAATATACCACGTTCGCACAGCCGACGCGTACAAGGATATGGCCACGGTTCCATCTTTGGTTAACCTTTTCGACACCTCAAACTATCCCCAGCCGAACCGATTCGGCATCCGGGCTCTCAACAAAATGGTGGTCGGCAAACTCAAAGACGAGAAGAAAGGTGATTTGGTTCTCGAGGATGCCGGTCTTTGCTCCAAAACCTATGCCATCAAAGCCGAGGGCAGCGTTACCAAGAAGGCCAAGGGTGTCGGCAGACAGGTGGTTCGGGAGGATCTCACATTCGAGGACTTCTTCGATTGCCTCAAGACCAGGTCGCCGATTCTAAGAGCAGAACAGCGCATCCAGAGCGTCGACCATGTGTTGACCACAAACAAAGTTAGAAAAATTGCGCTGGATCCTGATGACAATAAGAAGTGCATCCTCGAGTGTGGTATTCACGTATTGACGTGGGGGTACTATCGCTTAGCAAAAAGCAAAACCTGCAACATATGTCCATCTTCAACAGAAGATTCATAAAAACAAAACAAAACAAAAAAAAACATTTTGACTGTCATTACAAAAAACTTTGACCGTATTCTTAAATAACCAGCATGCCTATGAATTTGTTCGGTTTCAAAAAACAGATCATTATGGAAACCATACCAGATCATGAAGTCTTACCTTCCGTGTTACCTAAACTCAACGGTCTGCTGATCATTCACCTCAACAGCATTTGGACGAAACTGAATGACGATGTGGGCAAGATGTTTTATGTTTTTAATAACAATTTACATTTCTACGAAATTCCGATCGACGGGAAACTTCAAATCACCGTGAATCCGGAAAACGCAGGCGAAATCAAAATTTCTACCAGCAAGAACATTTTTCGAATCAAGCACGACAAGATGCTTTCTAACATTACGTACGATGTGTCTGCCGGAGATTACCTGTACGTGGAACTCCTCGGAGACTACGACAAACTCATTCCTCTCTTTGTAGAATTACGAATCATCTATCCTATTATAAATAACCGTTAACCAAAAATGCATCACGACATTTTCGGCAACACCAAGCGTGTAGACCACGCAGAAGAGATTCTCATGTTGGACGTTCGTGTTAAGAAGTTGAGGAGCGATTTGATTGCTTTGCAGGAAACCTTAAACAAAAGTTTAGAGTCGGAAATCGCTACGCTCCAAACGCAATGCCTCGACCCCATTCTGAAAATCGATTCCGAACTGAAGGCGCTGATAAAAAATTATGTCGACGTACCTTCTAACGACAGCGTTCAAAATATACAGTTGAGCGTGGATTCGCTTCAAAATGATTTGGCCAAATTACAGCAATTTCAATCGAAAAATGAAGATTTGGAAAAATTGAAACTCGAAATCGAAGAACGAACTTCCGCAATAGAAAAGAATTTCTCAGAACTTCAAACCGTCGTGAACGATATTGATGTAGAACGCTTGCACGTTGTTGTTTCCAAATTACAAGAAGAATTCACCGGCACCTTGGAAGAAATTAAATCCAAGTTGCAGACTTTGGAAGATACCATGACGAACCTACCATCGTCGGACGAACTGCAGGTCATCGGTAAAAGCGTCGCGAACATAAAAATTCAATTGGAGGCCTATCGAGATTTCGAACACATTCAAACCACCATCGCTACGCTTCAGGCGTCTCTGGAATTGATCAACGAAGAAATTAAAAATATTCACGCTGAAGCGAGAGCGTTGACGAGCATTCAAGACACGTTGAGCACGGTTCAGCAGAAGATCGAATATTTAGAAAATTTGAACGTCGAAACGAATCTCGCTCATTTTCATCACGTACTCGACAACATACAGGGTGACTTGGAATCGTTACGGACGAGCGTGCCTTCGAGCGAAGATTTGGAAAAATTGAAAACGGCGGTGACGGCACTATCCGAATCGAGCGACATCAAAAGTTCGTTGAGCGATCTCGAGAGTAAAGTGGCCAATCTCCCCACCTCCAAAGAATTGCACGCTTTGAAAAGAAACATATCACGTATGCTGAAACGATTGGAAACGGAAACGGCGAACGTGGAACAGATTCGAGACGAAATTAGTTCGCTGGTGTCGACGCTGCCCACTTCGCAGAGCGTCGCCGACCTTCACACGCAGTTTACAGAGATGCGAAGCATCGTGAACGATCTTACCGAGAAGAGCTCGAAATTGAATCAAGTCGAGAACCTTCAGAACATCGTCGTCAACGTCAGAGATCAAGTCGGAGTGCTGGAATCCACGCAGGAATCGACGCTGTCCTCTTTCGGTGCCAAGTTGCAAGAACTCAACGAAAACTACAAGCAGTTGAACGTGGAAGTGAAAATCAAACCGTCGTTTTCTACCGTAACGGATACCATCATCGAGCATTTGCTGCCCATCGAAAATAAACTCGGACAAGTTCACAGTAATCTCGTCACCCTCGACACTAAATTCGCCAAATTGTTCACCTTGCAAGCCATCGAAATCAACAGCGTTCCCAATCAACATAGAATCTCCACGTTCGTCGAAGGTAACAAACTGTACATGTTACATCCTTATCATCCGTACTACAAGTTTCTCCTCGATGGCACGATTCAGATAAACGAATTTTCGTACTGGTCTCACGGCAGAAAAGCTAACGTTCCCACCATGACCTTGATATCGAATCGTGGTGTCCAGAAAGCGGGAAACATTCCTCTGGCACGTTGGAACGAAACGCGCAACATATATGAAATACACGAAGACGAAGATCTCACCGTTTTCGACGTGAGTGCCGGCGATAAGCTGATCATTCAAAACACGAGCGAGGTGCCACCCTCTTTGAATCCCATCACGCTTGTGCTTCTCTTGAAACGTAATCTCTAAACAAAAAAAATGTCTAGGCAGGCCATCGTCGAAGAATTGCATAAACCTGCACGCCGCAACTACGAACGTTTGGCTGTGGTAACCAAGGGCATCGACGACCTCTGGCAAAGCGACCTCGTGGAGATGAGCAGCGGCAATTTGAAAAACGTACATAAATTGAACAAGTGCAACAAGTACCTCCTCACCGTCATAGACACGTTTTCGAAATTCGCATGGGCTCTACCTTTGAAAGCCAAAACGGGAACATGCGTCACGGAAGCATTCAAGACAATTTTTCGCGAAAGCGGCGGTAGACGACCTCGGTTTCTGCAAACGGACAACGGTAAAGAATTTTACAACGCCGTATTCCAAAAGTTTATTCAAAAACATGGCATTCGACATTATTCGACTTTCAGTCACGTCAAAGCCAGCATCGTGGAAAGATTCAATCGAACCTTGAAAACACACATGTGGAAACGATTCACGCTTCGGGGAAATTACAAATGGGTCGACATCCTACCGGAACTCGTCGACACCTATAATGATACGGTGCACAGAACAATAGGCATGAAGTCAGCCGACGTTACCAAGTCCGACGAGCAGCGTTTAATTTCTACCGTTTACTGTCCAAAGTACACACCCACGACAAAAAAAGCTAAATACAAAATTGGAGACCAGGTGAGGATCAGCAAATTCAAACGCACCTTCGAGAAGGGGTTCACAAAAAATTGGAGCACGGAACTTTTTACGGTGGTTCGAGTTCTACCCGGAAACCGACACACGTATATAATAAAAGATAGTAGCGGCGAGATTTTAAAAGGAAGATTTTACGAAGAGGAACTCTCTAAAACGAAACACCCCGACACGTACCTCATCGAGAAAGTATTGCGTAGGAAAGGTGACAAACTGTTTGTCAAATGGCTGGGACTTCCGGAAAAGAGTTGGATCGACGCGGACGAAGTGATCTTGTGAGTACGTGGAACGTGGTGAAGCGTCTACCGGATCCGGAAAGTCAAACGAAGAAAAAGAACGGCAAGTTGCTTCCCGACAGCATCCGCTGTCTGATCGTAGGTCCTTCGGGGTGTGGGAAAACGACACTGCTCGTGGACAATTTTCTCCTCGCACCGAATTGGTTAGATTGGAAGAACAGGCACCTGTACGTGTTCTCGAAAAGTTTGGAGCAATCCAAATACCAGCAACTGATGAAACTGTACGATGGTCTGGACATTGCAACGTTCGCCTCGGAAATAAAACCACTCGACGATTGTCGTGAGAATTCAGTTGTTGTGTTCGACGACGCCATCCTGGAAAATCAAAATGAAATTCGCAACTTTTTCACGCAAGGTCGTCACAAAGGAATGGATTGTTTCTACCTAGCTCAAACGTCTTCCAAAATTCCAAAACAGTTAGTGCGCGACAACGCTAATTTCATATGTTTGTTTCGTCAAGATCACACCAACCTCAAGCATGCGTACGATGACTACGTAGGCGGAGACATGAACTACAATCAATTTTCGGAACGCTGCTGTTCTACTTGCTGGAACGGTGACGATTTCGGATTCGCTACGATCGACATGACGAGGAAACCCAACGACGGAAAATACAGAAACAAAATCAACGATTTTCTAAACGTTGCAACGTTGTGAGAAACGACGTGTATAAATAACGTCATGGCGAAACGAAAAATCGAGGACGAAAATCTCAAGTTGCGAAAATACCTCGCGAAACGCTTCAAAGGTTGGAAATCCGAGAATCGCGGATTCTACGAAGAGAAGAAACGTCAGGATCAACCTGTGATCGATGCCATCAGCGGTATAGGTAAAGAAATTAAAAATGTCACGGAACAAAATAAAAATTTGATTAATGAACTCGTACCGCTCGCAGCTAAAAATTACGCCGTACCCACGCCTATTTCGAGCATTCCTTCGACGCCGTTCGAACTGAAGGATGCACCGGCACGACGTCGAGCCATAGGCAGCACGTCGTCGTCTTCGGATAAAATCGAGTTGGGACCTTTGGCACGAGACTACCTGAGCACGGGGAAATTCGACAAGGATGAAGTGTTCGGATTGTATCCCAGCATGGAAACCAGCGAAGGCGGCGGTGTGGTGTGGAAGATTGGGAAATCGAAGGTGACCTTCGAAGGCAACGACATTAAAGTCAATTTAGGCGACAAGGATAGTTGGAACAGGTATCCGGGTACGGTGGGACTGTGGGAACTCGTTGCCAAAAAGCAGCCGAAAGATTACACCGACGAAGATTACCAAAGTTACAAGGAAATTCTGATCATGACGGATGCCTTGTACGAGAACAACGACGCCTCGCAGAATAGGGTGAAATCGAGCAGCGGCGAGAAGTACAGGAATCTCATCAAACCGATTTGGAACCAGGTCAAAACAGGCAGCGGCGTCAAACGCTACAACACGTTGCCCAAAGAATTCGTTTGGGTGGACGACGTTAGGAAACTCGTGGACCGATTGTTGGTGATAGCCGGCGAAGAGAATGCAGGCAACCGTAATTTCTACAACGAGAAGGTTTTCATCGTGGACATGATCAGCACGAAACTTTCCAACTTCATCGTGAACGACGACAAGGGCATAGGTTACCTGATCAAAATCATCAACACGCTGCCTCCGAAATTTTGGAACGTGGCCGAAGGAAAGGGGCTCGTGAACGACATCATCAACAAGTTACCTTTCGAGATGCATCTACCTGGCTACCAGTACTGCGGACCGGGTACCAAACTCGAGAAAAGATTGGAGAGAGGGGACAAGGGTGTGAATCCGTTGGACGCGGCATGCAAAGATCACGACATCGCCTACAACACCACGCAGACGGATCTGGACGCACGTCACGAAGCAGACAAAAAATTGGAACATGCAGCTTTCGAAAGGTTCGTGAGCAGAGACGCATCGCTGGGTGAACGGGTCGCCGCACTGGGTACCACCATCGCCATGAACACGAAACAAAAATTGGGGTGGGGTATATAAATAACATACCGTAAAAAAACTACACAAGAAAAAATATCAGAATATATATATAAATAACATACCGTGAAAATAACACATAGAGCATCAACATGAAGCCCAAGGGTGTCGTGTACCAGATACCATACTCCAATCTGAAAAATCTAGGTGCTCTCGATGGGTTACTCACCAAGAAACAACGCGAGAAGAAACGTTCTTGCTTGTCGAAAGGACATGGAATGAAATTTCTTCTCAGCACACCTCAATTGAGACGCTTGCAGCGTTCGCGGAAACAGCAAAAGGTCGGAGGTTTCATATTCAGCATCCCGGCCATCCTGGCAGCATTGGGGGCCGTTGGAAGTTTAGCCGGCGGTAGCGCCGCCATCGCGAAAACCGTCATCGACTCGAAGAAGAACAAGGCGGAATTGGAAGAACAGAAACGTCACAACCTGGCCATGGAGAAGAAAAAAGGCAAGGGCGTGATGAAAAAGTTTAAAAAAAAGAAACAACGGCACTCACCAACCGAGACATTGAATCTCTGATCGGACCGTTACAAATCAAACACTTCAGAGGAGTTTTCATGTCCGACTCGTTACCTTCAAGCGTGAAAAGAAGAGAATGCGGAGTAGTCAACTTGGACGGTCAAGAAAATCCGGGCACGCATTGGATATGTTACCACAAAAATGATGATAAAGCGTTCGTTTTCGATTCTTTCGGAGGTGTTCCACCTACAAATTTAATTTATTATCTGAAGACGAACAAAACCTCTATATACTACAACGACGAACGCATTCAAAATTTCGAAGACGTGAACTGCGGCCATCTCTGCCTCTCCATGCTCGCGTTTCTCTCTAAAATAAATAACCCTACGATCGAGGATTTCCAGAAAGCATTGTGGAACCTCAAACAGCATCACTAGGATGGGCGTGTTCCATCTCACGAGCGAATCTTCAATCTTGAAACTCACGCTGCACGACGACATCGTCTATCCTAAATCCGTGGCTCTGCGTGCATTCTACAGCATGTACCTCATACCTAACGTCACGCAGCACAACAATAAAATTAGCTTCGGAAGCGAACACATCGTCGTCACGCCAGGACAATACAATCTTTCCACTTTGCAAGCTCAATTACCCAAAGGCACGTACCTTTCTCAAAATTCGGTCACGCACAGAGTGGAAATCCTATCCGCTACGGAGACCGTGGACCTGGGCACCATGGGGGAACTTTTAGGTTTCGAGAACGACACCAAACTCGAAGCTGGCATCAAGCACGTGGCAACCAACATTCCTAAATTCTTGGCCATAGAGACTCTGAACGTACACTGCAACGTGGCCGAAGGTATGATCACGAAATCTTCGGACGGATTGTTAGGAAGTCACAAGCAGACGGGAATCATAGCCACTTTCAAACCAAGTTCCGAGTTCATGGAACCGATCATCTACACGCCCTCTTCGCCGATCTATTTTCCAGTATGTCGCAACCGCATAGACGACATAGAGTTGGTGGTGACGAACGAGAAAGGAGACGTGGTGGATTTCGCAGGTGCCACTACGACGGCCATCGTGGAGATCAACGTATAATAAATAACCATACATGTAAAATGGAGCAAATCGAAAGTTACGAATTGCAATCTTTCCCTCCCAACCGTCGCACGTTCGCCAATCTGAACGAGGCGAACAGGGAGATCGAATACGACGTGGACGTAGGCGACGGGTTTATTCATCCTCACAGAGCGGACCTCTACCTTCAATTCGACGTGGTGAAGAAAGAAAGCGGAGACGCGTTTCCCGCAGCAGCAAACTTGATACTCGTGGACAACTTCGTGCCTCACCTGTTCTCGCAGGTGGAGGTGAGGAAACACAACAACGTCATCGACAGAATAGATTATCCAGGCATCACGTCGACGGCAGTGGGAACATTGAAATTATCCAAAACGGACGCGGCATACTATCAGGCCGGGGGATTCGAAGCCGGGGCCAAAATATCGACGAGAAGTCACACGGTGCTTTTTCCCATGCGTCTGCTGCCTGGTTTCTTCTCGGACTACAAGGAGATCATGTGGAAGGGAGGACTGAGGATCACGTTTCGAAGAGCAGCCAACGACAACGACGCACTGATGCGATATGCTACTTTGGGTCCAGACGGCACTACGCCGATAGCCAACATTACCCGAAGCAGCGAAATGCGTCATCCGGAGCATGGAATTGAGAATGCCGGTGGTGGAATACGAGACAAACTACGCCCTCAAGTACAAAGCGGAGATCTTGAAAAGTCCGCAGGTGCCGATTCACTTTCACGGTTACCAGTGCGTGCAGTAGATGGCGGCGGGAAGTCACATGGAATTCGACGTGACGACGCAGTTCAACAACATACAGTTCGACATGCCAGATTTCGTCGTGGTGCTCTTTCAGACCGGGCGCGATAACAATCAGGAAAAAGATTCCAGTAAATTCGACGACTACAAGATCAAGAACATTTATCTCAAGAATGGACGCAACGAAGTGTTCCCGCGCGAGAATTACAACCTGGACATAACCAAAGATGATTACCTCAAACTTTACGAAGCTTACACAGCTTACAAACGCGTGACCGAGGGAAGTGTGGACATGTACTACACCCCCAGCGAATTCAAAATCCGCAGGCCGATGTTCGTCATCAACACCACAAAAAGAAAACAGGTGGTGGTCAACGATCGAACCAACATCAAGATCGTCTGCGAGTTCCACGACGCGCTGCCTGCCGATACTCTGTGCAGCGTCATCCTGATTGCAGAGAAGTCCTTCGCGTATGACGTGAAAAACGAGAGGGTCACAGAGCAGTTTTAAAAAATATCGCCAACAAGCAAGAATCGCTTTTCTACATTCCCAATTACATAATTTTTTAATCTAAAAACACATCCAAAGCACTCCAATAGGATGCAGAGTGTTTTTTAGGATCAAATCAAATTTCTTAAACAAATTGAGGGGGGCTTGCTTGTAGTTGAGTAGTTATCATCAAAACCTATCCAACAAACCCACAATCATCATCCTAGCTCAATTAGGAGCCGAGAAAATCAATGTCTTAGAAAACGTCTTAAGATAATTGTCTTAAGAAAATTTTCTTGACAGACCGGAAGTAACATCTTGACAGACCGGAAGTCGACTTTCTTAAAGATTAAGATATTTGTCTTAAGACGTTTTCCAAGACGTTGATTTTCTCGGCTCCTATGGGGTCTAGAACCATGTAACTTTGATCTATGTATATACCAGTACTTGCCCAACCCTGTGGCCGAGAGGTTAGAACATCGCGCTGCGACGCCAAGAGTCCCGGGTTCGAATCCCGGTCGGGCATGGTTGTTTGTGAATATCTATTCATCCATTTCATCACTCATCCCCAATCTTCGCAAATTAGCCAAAAGGTACAAAACGCGAAGTAAAATAAACTAAATCAATAAATCAATTAATATACCAGTACTTTTCCTACACGTTCACTCACCTTACAACCCACCCGATCAAAAAATAAAATTTACCCCCTGCGCGCATGCGCACATGTATAAATTTAAATATAAGCTCGATATTGAAACAAAATATTATTCCTGCAATTATTTGCAATCTTGGCCAGAGAGAGAGGAGGAGAAAAATAATATTTTGGACTGTAGGTCTAGGTCACCCGAACCGGACAACATTTGAGTTGGTATTTTTTTTTTAAGTCCACTTTATGTGCAATAAAGCTAATCGGGACTAGACCTACAGAGTTTTAAAGTGTTATCCGAACCACTTGTGCCTCCAGCGAGTATCGAACCCTTGAATACAAACCTACCTACCACTGCGCCATGGAGGAGGCCCCCCAGACGGCATATTTGCACTACAACAAGCAAAAATAAATTCATATCTGTGCATATGGGAAGTCCAATACATAGTTGGTAATGTGTGATGTGATCAGCACCAAACATTTAATTTTTATGTATGTCCGTGTTTGCCCCGACCCTGTGGCCGACTGGTTAGCACATCGCACTGCAACGCCAAGAGCCCGGGGGTTCAAATCCCGGTCGGGCTTGGTTGTTTGTGAATGTCTATTCATCCATTTCATCACTCATCCCCAATCTTCGCAAATTAGCCAAAAAATACAAAACGCAAAGTAAAATAAACTAAATCAATAAATCAATCATTAAGTTCCGTGTGTTGCAATCATGAAATTAAATTTTAATTATTTTTTTTCCTATCCATCTCTCTCTCTCTCAAATCTATATAGCCTGTTCATATTTGGCATGTCGGCCATTTTGTTTACGTGGTAAAAAAAATCTCAAGCCACTTTTTTGCGAATGCTCGTTCTGTAGCCATAAGTATAATTGGATATAGTTGTCAGATTTTATTTAATTTGAGGTTTAATATCAATAAGCGTGCATAAAAACTAAATATTTTAAATAAATAAGATTCGAATAACTATGGACTTTCACTAGACTTTGCGATGGCGCAGCGGTAGCGTCGTTGCCTTGTAATCAAGGCTTCGATACCCGCACAAGTAGTTCTTAAAACTGTAGGTCCACCCCCGATTCGTCTTACTGTGCATAAAGTAGACTTAAAACATCAAATCAATCAGTACTTCCACTAGCCTCTGCGATGGCGCAGCGATAACGTCGTTGTCTTGTAATCAAGAGTTCGATACCCGGTGGAGGTACAAGTGGTTCTTGAAACTGTAGGTCCAGTTTCAAAAATCAACTCACAAAAGCAAAATTATACTTATAAATCAAAACCAACTCATGCAAGCTAAGAAACAAAGTTACTTACTTTTGGAAAATACTGCAGAAATGCTCTTCACTATCGTTCAAAATAAAAACAGAACTTTCTACACCAGTGCTTTAAGTTTTATACGGTTTTCTAATAAGGTCAAAAGTGAAATGTTAGCCAACGCAACGTGGACCAATAGAAATCCGAGACAATCCACTCTAGAAGATTCTTCCCCTACATTTCAGCCACATCATTTTGAATAATGCATCGCATTGCATTACTGGTATCTATGCTGCTAACTGACGTCACTATATATACTTCCGTCATCCCAAGGCCTACATATTGTTGAATTTTGTGTTATTGCGTCAATGTTGATAGCACGCGAAATCCCCTTTCGCATTACAGGTATTTCAATGTAATAAATAAGCTTTAGCATTTCATTAGAGATAAGAGGACTTGCATCACTGGTATCTATGCTGCTAACTGACGTCACTATATACACTTCCGTCATCCCAAGGTCTACATATTGTTGAATTTGCGTTATTGCGTCAATGTTCATAGCACGGGGAAATTCCTTTCGCATTACAGATATTTCAATGTAATAAAAAGGCTTTAGAATTTCATTAGAGATAAGAGGACGCTATTTCGAAACCAACACAATGCAATTTCCTGCTCATTCTCGTAACCTACTCCATATTTGAGTGAACACTCTTTTGTTCAACATCCGTCCGTCATTTGACAGACTTGACCGGGACTTGGAAAATTGCAATAAAATATATTCATCCTTCCCCCTTCACGCAGCACACTCGATTTCAAATATCGCTACAATACCAATTTTTACATCATGAGGAGAAAAATATCATAACAGGGGCTTAAAATATTATAGGAGAAGTTTTGTTAGGTTGTAGTTTGTTAGGTTGTAGTAGGGATTTCCATAACAAAAAATAAAATTTTGATTATCACACACACTCATCGTAGAAGATCACACCTGAGAGTTTTAATAACAAAACATTGTGGCAGATTACGCTGAGAGTGCAAGATCGTGGTAGATTACACTGAGGGACCTTACAGTAAAAGGAGACAGCCTTATAGGAAAATATCGTAAGTCATTTCAAATATAGATCAAAGAACGATGTTAGCAAAATTTGCAGAAGGTAAAAAAATAGCTTAAAAAAGTGATGCCGGAGCTTTTCTTCTGCCTAATTTTCTTTTATTGTAGGTTAGTTTACCCCGTAAAACAGATTACGCCGAGAGCAAAAGCCTATTAGCAGGTTGTAGTAGATTACACTGAGGGGGGGGGGCTTACAGTAAAAAAGAGGTGGCCTTATAGGAAAATGTCGTAAGTCTTTTCAAATATAGGTCAAAAAGCGAGGTAGCATAAGAGTAAAATTTGCAGAAGATAAAAAAAATAGTTTAAAAACTGATGCCAGAGCTTTTCTTCTGCCTAATTTTCTTTTATTGTAGGTTAGTTTACCCCGTAAAACAGATTACGCTAAGAGTAGAAGCCTATTAGCAGGTCGTAGTAGATTACACTGAGGGGGGGAGGGGGGGCCTTACAGTAAAAAAAAGCGGCCTTATAGGAAAATATCGTAAGTCATTTCAAATGTAGGTCAAAAAACGAGTTTAGCATAAAAAGTAGCTTAAAAAATGATGCCAGAGCTTTTTCTATCCATTTTTTCTCTCATTGTAGGTTAGGTTATAGCCAAAGACAAAAACCTTGGTGATTTTTCGAGTGAGGAGTTGGCAACACTGCTCATGCCTTACGAGAGAAATCCATTAAGGTGAGAAAAGTAGGTCAAAGGACGTGTCTAGGATCGGCCATTCCATCTACTACTTTCAATTCTTACAATGAAAATTGAAATTTAAAAAATATGAAAAACAAAAGAGAGAAAAAAAAAGAAATAAAATAAAAATAAAAACACTTCAGAATGACTCAAACTAAAAGGCGGTTGAATAACAATGTTCCCAGCAAACAATCACTGTGATTTGTGTTAGAGGCGACCTAGTTCATCAAAAGTTGTGACGTAGTGCCTGACATTGTTTCTTTTAACCACAATGCGGCCATCGAATGTCCACACACACTTCATACCGAATTTCTCGATTGCTCCCCTGTAGAGCTGCAATCTGGAGAAGCACAAGTCTTCTTTGATAGAGATTCTACTACCTTTAAGCTTTTTCTTGGAGTTAAAAACTCTGGCCCGGGAATGATAGTTTGTAAATTTAACAATGATTGGTCTGATCTTACCTTCAGATTCGGCCCCTATCCTGTGACTCCTGCATATTTCAGATGGCTCCAATTTCACTGCTAGCTGTTCATCAAAGAGAGAGAGAGCAACATTATCTGTGTTTTCATTTGGGGTCTCCGGAATCCCGAATATCCGGATACTGTTCCGCCTCTGATACTGCTCCAGATCCACCACCTTTTCTTCTAATTTCACCAGCTGTTTCTTGACCTCTTGGTTTTCTTCATTCTTCCTCCTAAGCTCTTCCTCGAACTGGTGAACTTTCTCTGTGTTAAAGTCGAGGAGATCTTGTAGACGAGCCACCACTGCTTTGGTGATTGAGTCTATGAGGCAATCCTTCATCATCGATAAAATGTCAGGGGATTGCACCACTGACTTCACCTCCTCCGTCACTTGTTTCAGTACGTTCGGGGGAAAACACTCCTTGACGGCAAGGGACGGGCTGCCTGCCGATGCCTGCTTCTTCGGAGGAGCCATATTGAATGCACAACACTGCCAATTCACACGCACACGAAAGTTCAATAGAAGGAGCACACTGCGTAAAGATAATCTTATTTTCGTACACGATACTGTTCCTACAGCTATTGTTTCACGCCAGTAAAATGCTACAAACGACTGCAATTTTTTCCTTCTCCTTCTTTATAGAAAGTGCTGGGACAGCGTAATTTGCCCGTCTAGCTAGTTGCCGCCAGATCGATTCGTATTTGGGGGGAAATAGGCTACACAAGTATGCATATTTATTTCGCTAATTTTTACTAACAAGTAATTTATCAGAAAGTCAATTACCGGAGTCAATTTCGGTAAGTTCGAAAAGCCCTGTTTACAGCCAGAATACCCCTCCCCCCAAGCCTTTGTTAGAAGATTGTGCATCACGATCCGACCGAAAGACAATATATCTATCGTCAATTACTTCGCTGTCACTGAACGATGGATTTAACCATGTTTCCGTAGCCATGATTACATCAAAATCGTTATTTAATACACTCAGGTAGAATGTTTTGAGTTTAGTTCTTAAGCCCCTCACATTTTGGTAGGAAACACTTACACTTGCAGTTCCTTTATCTACATATTTGCTGGTCACGTGACCATTACCACTTACTTTTTTACATCTGGCCTCAACTCAGGCTCTCGTTCCTTGGTTGCTTCCCTGGCGCTTGGGATATCGCTGAGAAGAGGGAGGGGGAAACTGGTGACCTATTTGCGATATCCGGTTGTTCTCTTCTTTCCTTGTCCCGTTGGAGGTGGAGGCGGAAGCGGATCACCGCATGAAGATGGCTGGAATGTGGTCGTGGTCATTTGTGCTCCCTGAGACGTCACATTTCCATTGTTGGGGAGTGGAGGGGAAAGCCTGTTTCTGGGAATTGGACTCAGCTGAAGGGTCTCGATGATTCTTGAAAGTCGCCATGGTTGTCTTCCAAGTCCCAAACTGTATATTTTCTGCCGTTGACGTTGAGATATTTATATTGCAGATGAGCTCTACATCCTTGCTGTCTGGCTTCGAAGAGATGCTTTTTAAGTTTCTGTTGGTGTTGCCTAACCGAAAATGAATAGTCCTGCTCGATGTAAATATTTGAGCCTTTCAATTTGCTGCTGCTTTCAAGAATTTTCTCTCTCTCCGTATTGCGGAGGAACTTGCACACAATGGGACGAGATTTTCCGGACCGCGTGCTTCCGGTACGATGAGCCCTCTGGATTGCGTCCGTTGGTAGGGAAGGATGAAGTCTTTCTTCGACTAATTGTCGCACTGCGCTACCCGATTCATCCCATGTCTCGTTCATTTTTTCATGGATGCCGTGGAAAACGAGGTTTTGTCTCCTCGATCGGTTTTAGAGATCGTCCAGATGATCCTCCAGAGTCCGAACATACGATTGAAGCTCGCCGATGTCACACTAATCTTGCTTGTCTCGGCCTCAATCACGTCAATCCTTCCAACGCGTTTGTTCACAGTGAAGGTCAGCTGCTTCACCTCACACATAATAACCTTTCACTTGAAGCATAACTTGCTTCAGTTCCATAATTTCGCCTGAGAAATCAACATTGTTACGGGGGCCTGGATTTTGCTCGATGCCGCCTATAATGAGTAATGATAGCAGAACCACTCCATAAGCATGGTACACAGTTTTCGGAAAAAACACTTCCCTTTTCCATTCTGATGTTTGGGCACCAAGCTGCGCCAAAGAAGCCGATCTCCTGGCGCCACTGCCCCAAGAAATGTCCCATCTTATTGCGTGTTGAAGAGCTGAGTCGAGACTGTCTGTCTGTTTTCGTTGGCATTTCGAGGAAACGTCGTGCGCAGCTTCACAGACCAGGTGGTGTGATTAAGCCACGAAAAAGGTAAGGAAGTATGAACTGCCCTCTAGTGCGAATCCTCGTCACTAATCAGTTATTACTTCGCGAACGTAGAGCGGACAGCCCATATCAACAAGTAGGTGTTGAATTTGTAGCATTTTATGTTATAATTCAGAAAAATAAACACAAAGTTAATAGAAAATGCTAAAAATCTCCCCTAACTGACCAAAAAAATCACTTCCTTCGAGCATCACACTATAGTATACACTACTGAAGCATCCTTACCAACGGGACTAACACCAAAACTCTGACCATTATGTACCTTAAAAATAAGAACATTTACCAAGTAGAACATAGCATTATTTGCGCAAAAAAAGCCAATTGAATATGATACACGTTGATATGATTAAAAAATTGTATATACAGATTACATATAGATATATACTGAAAACAATTATAATCCTTACATATACACATAAAAGATAACATATCTGGATACCAATTTATGTAGCTTAATTTTGCGTACGCAATCTGGACAGTCTCTTTCTACAAAATCTGACCAAAGGTCCATCTATATGACAAAAAGAACAGGTCATAGGAGGGGAAATCCACGTTGATTTGATTGAGGTTGACCAGCAAGAGAGGGGCGTATTCGCTGAGGTTGGGAACCGTTTGAAACTCCAAACTGTTGGCGATCGTAAGCCTTTGCATTTCCATCGGTGTTATGTCTTGTGCAATAAGCATTAATTCCTGCATAGAATTCGGACGGGAATAGAAAAGTAAACAGTAAGTTGTTATTGAATTAAAATGCTGCAGAATGAATGTCACCAAAATAGAATCATCCCAATTTAGTGCAAGGGCCTGTGCCGAGTCATTTAGATCAGAAACGTAAACCGACAAGGTCTCCGTTGGATAATGTTAACGCTTAACATGTTTATCTACTAGAGACGAATAGAGAGACATGGGGACCTACTGGCGCCAAATATAGACTTTAAGAACCCACCAAAGCATAGGGGAAGCCAAAAGTGAGAGCCACAATGAGTGAAAAACTCCCTTCGTGTGTCGTAAAACGTTGCGCAATATCAAATGTAATGGGAATTGCAGTGACATGACTAAACGCTGCAATTGTTTCATGAATGCCAAATACCCAACATGAGTTTGATCGTCACACAAAGGAATATCATCAATTGCAATATTTAAATTGCGGACATTTATGTTATGTTCAGGAGAATAGGCACAAGATGACTGAACGAGATTCATTTGGCTCGACGCCGCGGTTGTAGTAGAGGTTATAGGACTGGATACTATTTTCGTTACCGAGACGGATAGTCCTCCAGCGGAAGGAGCGGTGGTCGCTATATATTCGCGGGCACTGGAAAGGGGATTAGGAAAGGTCAGGAATACCGGAAAGGGAGAAGCAAGAGAAGAGGAAAAATAAGGTCCTGTTAAAATAGGTGGACTGCGGTACTAACACCTCTAAGTGGTCTGCGTTACATTTGTCAAATCCCTCTTAAGAGGGGAGTCCGGTGGTGGCATGGTGATACAAAATTATATCCGTTATAAGTTCAAAAATCCAAGACAAGAAAATGAGAGGAAACCAATAGGTCCTTTTACAAATTTCAAAAGTATGAACTGCCCTTTAGTGCGAATCCACGTAACTAATCAGTTAATACTTCGCGAACGTAGAGCGGACAACCCATATCAACACGTAGGTATTGAGATTGTAGCATTTTATGTTAGAACTTAGAATAATAAGCACAAAGTTAATAGAAAATGCTACACGATTTACGGACTGGTCAGTGAATTTTTAACACTTGCAAGAAAAGTGAATTTTCTTCAAAGAAATCGAATATATATTCCTGTTAGAACGGTATTTGATACGTGTCTTCCACGATTTCCTCATCTCGATGTTTTAAACATTCCTTAGGAAGATATGCAGTTTAGTAATTCTGGTTAAAAATGTCTGTCTGATAAAGTAAAGGATCCCGTGTTGACTATAAAAGATCTATATTCAAATAACTGAAAGTTTGCGTCGTTGCATCTATCTATACTTTTTTGAGTTCATTCTTGCGGTGAGGATTTCCCTTGGATTTTTAAAAATAACAAAATGCTTCACGTTCAGATAATTGCCCCTGCAATTTTTTTCTTGACGAAAAAGATTCTGTGTTATGAAGACCACAGAAGTATTTTTGTGATGTTTGCTTTTTGCGAAAAAGTTTGCGACATTTTCTCCTTGAGCAACCATCATAAGATCTTCCAGGTTTATGAGAGCGGGGGGTTTTCCGTAAAAGGACTGCCAATCGTCGATACCTATATTATATTGCACATCTCGAAGATTTTGCGGAATACTATTTTCCTGATCGAAACACCATATGATTTTCATGACGGGTCCTTCAACAAAATGAACGATGGAGTAGACAATATTTGTTACAAAAGTAGTATCTAAGCTTTCTGATGCTTAGCAAACCCTCATGGTGAAAGGATGGGAAAGTTTAGGAATCATGTTGAAGAAACGTCTTACGGATTCTGAAGGAAAATGAAGATCTGTCAGTCTGCAAAAAAATATATATATATTCTATCAGCAGTAAGAAGGGTTCCAACTCTGGACATCTACAAACATATTTTAGTCTGCACCGTATCCGAAAGGAAACGATAATTGTTTATGGTCGAATGATAGTCGTTTCAAAAATACTAGCTGAATTAGCTTTCTTTATCATTTGTACTAATGACTTGGAACTGTTTTGTTTTTCCTATTTTGAAAATAATTTCGACGATAACTTCAGGTTTTTCATTGATTATCATGTCGCACATGGTATAAAAATTAACCAATTACGATGTGGAGATATTCAATGTAATCACTTTCACTTTACAGATATACTGTTATTCGGATAATCTATTTGTTATTTACATCCTGTAACGTTTCAGGGCCAAAATCGGTCATTTCATTTGTTAGTTATCCTAGTGCGTCAACTGTCTGGGGTGATATTCCATTTCAGGACGATCTATGTAAATGACTGAATCTGTATCACAATAACATATCTTGTCACCTTACGTTTCAAGAAGTTCATACAGTTTCAGACGAGCATGACATGTTGTGATGGCTACGAAAGGAACATTTACTTCCCTGTTCAAACTTAAAGCCTCTTCAACATATTTCCACTTCACTAAAACGGTGTACTGATCGATGAATACGACTCCTTCGATCATTATATTTGGGTCAGTCATTTTATCGAGAACATCTTTCGGTTCCTTGATGATGGTTATGTGGAAACGGTTGTCCCGTTAGAAGAACTTGCCCCATAAAGAATTAAGGCAGAGTTTAGCCAGAGTATGTTTTCCAGGATTGACTTCAATACTGTTTTCTTCTAATATAATGCCAACCCTATCAAAATATTCCTGTATGTACTTCTTCTTATCCTCGTCGTTATGACAGCTAGAAATCCAGCGGCTGGCTTCCTTTTTTATTTCAAGAAAGTGTTGACATAACCAGCAAAAAGGCTTAAAATTTCTTCGAGACGTTCGTACATCGATGTTTCATACTTCCATATTTCCGACACTGACAGTACTATGTAGGCTAAACTGCAAGCTTTACGCACCTCGGCGATGACCCAAGTCCCTGAAAATGCGCTTTTTCATCATGTACATTCACATTTCAATTTGATAGTATATTCCTTAGATATTACGAACATGAGTTCTCCATACATTTTCTTAGGCAGAACAGGATGTAAAAGGTCTTTGGTGGTAGAATAGTACATTTGATGAGTCCCTCTATGTTCAAAACCTCTTTTACCCAAGGAATGGAAGTTCCTAGAAATATGGTAGGATGTCCGACAGGATAGGCACAGTATTTGTTCACATAAGTGTACAAACTTGTAAAATCGTTGTACTGTAGTTTATTTTCCTTGATCTTCTATTATGTTCTGACACTTTTATCTCTTACTCCATATATGTCGTCTCGCGAATTTAAAGAAAAGCAACAGACGATAGGATGAGTCGATAGATATCTATCGAGTTCAGGATCAGCGTTCAATATTTTGTTGAGCTTTCGGTCCTATGTAATTTCTATTGTTTAAGTGTTCCACAAATGCGGATAATATCCATTCTGCACACGTAAACCGAAAAGTTTTGAAAATCCTGCAAGATTTGATTGAACATATTTGAGACTGTCCACAAAATAAATATTTTGGCATGTCATACTGACAATTTTTGTTCCGTCTAAGATGACACGATGTTTCATATATCTTTCCTGCATTCTTCGTAATGGAAATGTGCAGTCGTAAGCTCGTGCATTGTGTGCACATTTTGTTATATTGGTAAACGTATGTTGCAGTTCGAGATAAATTATCTTGTTCCACAAACAGAATATGAAACTCTTACATCCAATCTTTTGTAACATGCGTGACAGGCTGTCTGCACCACAAAAAAATACGGAACATGAAGTAAAATTTTCTGTTTCTAAAGATAACGAATATCAGTGTAGAATTCAAAATCGTAAAACAAAAATAGAAATTTTGAGTTCTGTTTGTTTATCGGTATAGGCATGTAACACAAATTATTTACATGTTTTACACTATTACATACTGTACAATATTTCATGTTGCATTTATATACTTTCTCATATATATTGTTTGTGAGAATAATTCTGTAATATCGGGGACACGGTTGGATCTCGCTACAGACAGTACCGTTTCCGAATTGTGTAGAAAGATGATTTGTGAAAGAGTGTTCATTTCTGAAATTTCGGAAGCAAGTATGACATGTTCTATGAACGCCTGGTTCAAATTGCACAGGACATACAAAACATAATTGTTTACACATATGGTTATGAGGTTAACCAAATATGAGCTGGTAACAGCCAAACATTCTTGTTTTGCCGCAAATGCTCCATCACGGTTCACTATCACATCAAAATGCTTTCTGGTATTATCATACAGAAAGTATGTAGATTTTGAAGCATTTTCAATTTCTCCTTCTAACAAAACATCTTTAACATCACGAAAACAGTTGTATACAATAATTTTATATTATATGAAAACTTGCTGAAATTTTCAAAGTTCTGTTATTCCACTTCTGGCACATGTATTGTCTTTCAGATCTACATCTGCTTTCCGCATAAGTTCGAAAACAGGTTTAAGAAGATTTATATTTTCTCTATATTCAGTATACAACGGGTTGTTATCAGCATGAGTTTCCCTATGACGAAAGCTTCAACTAAACAGAGTGATTTCTTTCTAATTGGCACACCGACGATACTTCTTTTCTGCGTGCTTATCATGTAATTAGGTAAACAATAGGTTCTCTTACCCCCCCCCCCTTTCGAGAGGTGCGTTCACATGGTCTGCTCGCAAAATTAAATGGTCTATAGCTGTGAATGTTTTTGCGCTCTGCAATATTTTATACGTAATGTTCACACAATATCACTGTGCAACTGATCACATCTATGCCACCCGATGTAAATATGATTCACAGTTGTGTCAGATATGTTATAATGAGTTAAACACATTTTTTCTTTATATTTGGTGTCTTTCTTAATATAGGTGAGAATACTTTGAACATCTTCACAGATGTCGTGTGAGGATCGGTATTTTCTGGGGTGTGCGAGAAACTGAATTCCAGACGTCGTTTTTTGGAACGGAATTTGGGATATTCACGTTCTTGAATGTTGTGTAATATTATATTTCCTACCTGTTCATGAGACCCTGTAACGCCTTTTCTTTTCTTACTTTTCCCATGTGATGCAGAAGCATTCTGAGATGACTGTTGTGCTTCTGTTAACGGATCCGGTCTTCATGCCGGTCCTGGTAAAGGTTCCGGATCTGATCCGGTTGCGGTTTTCCTAGAAGTTCCTAGTTTTGTAGCGGAGTCAGGTGGGATGGCTATCTGCTTCTAATTGATAACTCTTGATACAGCATCGGGTGTCCATGACTGGCCTGGGACTATTCGGAAATATTTATCCATCCCTCTCCGGAAAGATCGGGAACGGATGTTGACACGGCCTGTAGAAATCAGTCATACTCCTCGACTAAGAAGATATTTTCTCACGCGATGATTTTCTGCGCAGTGTTCACCAACACGTCCCGCAACTGTCTAGGTGTTGTGTACTATCCATCACGATATAGTACTAACAGATAGTCAGCGGATAACTGTACATCCATCATCGTACGATGACTATTTTACAAACACAGTCTTGTGGAGAGAACACCGTTCTATACGGGGGGATTCAAAAGGTAGGGTACAAACGAAAACCACAGATACCTCCCATGAAATAGAGACGAAAGCACCCCTTCCACTTTGCCGAGAGATGCCTCTGTGAGGAGCTAGACAACGCCGGAAACGTTTGAAAATAAACTTCACACCGCTGTACAGCCAGTACCAGAGATGATAGATGGGTGGAACGAAAGTAGTCAAAAGGAACACCAAAGTCGCCCATCCGAAACACACCAGGCGACAGCTGCGCAACGCATGCGCATGGGATTCCACAAAGGAAATATGAGTGTCCCGCAAATCATGTGAAGTTAAAAGTTTGCGATCGACAACGGTAGGGAGAAAAGAAGCAATGAAGCAAGAAATAACAATTGCACAGCGGGAAACAAACGCCATGACTAAAGCAGTGCAGTCGAGAAAAGTAGTGTGGCGTTGCAGAACCACGGGAAGACGACGTAGGACGAAGAAACACACCGAGAATGCAAGCAAAGTGGTCCGTGATACTCGACAGGCAACAAACGTGTACATAGTTCGGGGCAGAAATGGCGGCGCTGGCGGTGCAGCGCATGAGAAGTCACCAAACACAGTGGGCAGCAAAGACGAAAGCACGGTGCAACAAAAGACAAAGCTGACCGGACGGGGAATGGTACCTGCCAAGGAAACAACAAATGCGGGACGAGGGATGTCACACAAAGGTCGTGCGCCAGCAGGACAAACACAGCACAGGAGGTTATTGCCAATGAAAGGTGCACGTACAGGAAGCACCATGTACCCAGTACAGACGTTGTTACAAACCTCGTGATGGGGCTCAAACAGCCTCTTAGAAATGATGCCGGAGGCACATCGATGGGTGGGATTGGGCGAAAGGCTGCTGGAGTGTCGTTCGGACCCCCCACTCCGTACTGTGGACGACATCAATGGACGAGGTCGAAAGTGTCCAGCTCGATCAACAGGTTCACCGCACACCGCACACTGCCGCGTGGGAGTTAGACCGGGCCGAGCGAGGCTGGACAGACACACTACGTGGGACAGCCGTGGAATGACGATACGTGGGGTATGCACGTCTGTTCAAACTGCTGGGTCCCCCACATTGGTGTACACAAACACCACACGATTGTACGTAGTGCTTCCCATCGGATCGAACAAGACGAACGAGGTACGTGTTGTGGGTGAATGGGGCAAGAATGAAGGACGCTACATGTGTTCCACGATGACAAGCCCCTAGAATAAATGGCCTCACCTGACTGCAGTGGTCAGGTAGTGATAAGCACAGGCACGGGTGTCTCGGTAATGTCAGCTGATTGTACCATAGCTCCGTGAGGACGTGTGGGCTGCAGGCGCCTCTTCTGCGTACACAGTACCAGATTGGAAGTGCAGCGTAAGGGAGCGTGTTAGTAAAAGAGTCTGTGCGGTGGTTGTGTGCTTAACGTACGACCGTTAAGTACGTTGTTTCGAAGCCGTTTTGACCAGTGTGTGTTTGTGTGCCAAATGTCCACTGGAGTATAGTATTCCTTAATTGGCACTGTCTTCACGGTACCATGGAACGCTACACATTTCTAGAACTGAGGGACATGCATTTTGTATACATCCTTGCAGATGGCAATGGTCGAGCATCTGCACGCCTGTATCGCGAACGGTATTCGGGCAGGCGACACCCCGACAGCAGGTTGTTTTCAAACGGGTGAATCGGGTGTGTTACGTGCAGGCCATCATGTCGGGCACCCAAGACATGTGCGCACCGCGGCGGTCGAGGAGGACGTACTTGCTCGCGAGGACGAAACACCGTCCACTAGCACCTGTAACTTTGCACGTGCAGTGGAAGTATCTTAGTCGACAGTGTGGCGTGTCCTTCATGACGATGTGCTGTATCCCTATCATCCACAGCGAGTCCATGCGTTGCTGGCTGGGGATTTCTCTTGCCGTGTGGAATTCTGTCAACGACTGTTGCAAATCCCGTTTTTTGCGCCATGTGCTTTTCACGGAAGAGACATCATTCAACCGTGAGGGCATCTTCAATTACCAAAACAACCAATTGTGGGATTACGAAAATCCACAGGCAGCAGTCGAGGTGCAGCATCAGATCCAGAGTGCAGTGATATCTTCGCAGTTATCATCGATGAACATATTATCGGTCCATACCTGCTGCCACCACGTTTAAATCGCCGCCTCTATCGCACTTTTCTGGCATCAGTCCTTCCAAAGCTGCCAGAAGATGTACCCCTCAACGTGCGACTTAGCATGTGGTTTCAATTGCATGGATCGCCTGCACATTTTGATGGCACATTGCGAACTCTCTTGCATCGTAAGTACCCACAGCGATGGTCCGCTGGCCCGCCCGCTCGCCTGACCTCAAACCAATGTATTTCTTCTTGTATGGGCATGTGAAAACACTCGTCTACCAGACCCCGGTGCCTGACCAGGAAACATTGGTAGCTCGAATACTTGCAGCATCGGCCGAGGCAGGGTTCGCCAGAATTTCCTGCGACGCTGCAATCCCTGCATTAAATGAGGTGGTCGTCAATTTGAGCAACTTTTGTAACAACGTCAGTCCGGGGTACAACTATGTACTACGTACTATTCCTATCAGTTAGTGCACCTTTGCATAGAAATAAAACTCCTGTGCCCGTAGTTGCTCTGTTTGTCCTGCTGGGGGACGACCTCTGTGCGACATCCCCTCTGTGCTGCTTCGGAAAATCCCTCGTCCCGCATTTTTTTCTCCTTGGCAGGAACCATTCCCCGTCAGGTCCTCTTTCTCTTTTGCTTTACCGTGCTTTGTTCTTGCTGCGGTGTCTCCCCACTTTGTATGGGGACTCCCCATGCGCTGCACCGCCAGCGCCGCCATTTCTGCCCCGAACAAATTACCCGTCTGTTGCCTGTTGAGTGTCACGGACCACTTTGCTTTCATTCTCGGCGTGTATGTTCGTCCCACGTCGTCCTTACGTGGTTCTGCAACACGCACTACTTTTCTCAACTGCACTGCACAGCTTTAGTCGTGTTTCCCGCTGTGCAATTGTCACTTCAAGCTTCATTGCTTCTTTTATCCCTACCTTTGCGACCGCTACCATTTCCCTTCACTTGTCTTGCTTGACACTCCTATTTCCTTTGTGGAACACCATGTGCATGCATTGCGCATCTGCCGCCTGCTGTTTTTCGGATGGGCGACTTTGGTCTTCCTTCTGACTTCTTTTGTTAAGCCTTTCTTTGTTCACTGGTACTGGCTGTACAGTGGTGTGAAGTTCATTTTCACACGTTTTCGGCGTTGTCTAGCTCCTCACAGAGGCATATCTCGGCAAAGTGGAACGGGCACTTTCGTCTCTATTTCATGGGAGGTATCTGTGGTTTTCGTTTGAATCACCTGAACTATTAGAATCACCCTGTATATACACAAACATGACAAAGAAGCTATTTCTGTTCCTAACGGTTCTACCTGCCTGATTTGTAAACTTCACGGACATCTGTAACGGTGTTCTGTTTACCGTCTTCACCAAATGATTTCCTGACTGATGTGAAAGTTCATGTAAAGTTCTCGGAAAAAGTTAACCATCTTCAGCAGATGTTTTACTGACTGAAATGAAACTTGGTAAAATTCTCGGAACTGGTTGAAAGTATTTGACAGATGTTTATATTTATGAGTGAAACATTCGTAATTCAAATATTCCCCGATCCGACTTTAATCGTCCTACAGTGAAATTGATTACAGATTCGTCGAGACCTTTCAGTAGTGTTCGAAAGAATAAAGGAAGTAGGAAACTGTAGGTCCTAGATCTATGAAGCCAATGACGTTCGAATCAATCTTCTAGGTTAATTAGAAATGGAGATACAGCGATTTTAAATAGTAAAAAAAAAGGAACCGAAAAAAAAGAAGAAAACCACCACATTTTTAAATCGCTATATTTCCGCTCCTATTCGACGTACAGCGAATCTAATTACATATTTGAAATCTGCGCGTCAATGGCTTTCCAACAAACAATTTATAACCGCTCTAGGGTCAGAAATAAATAAACTCGGTAACCGCTGATACTGGAACCACATTCAGTGGATAAAAATCTACATTCCGAGGTCAACGAGCTATCAATCATCCTCCTATCTCAACCAGGGGCGGAGATAAAGTGATTTTAAATTTTCGCCAATAAAGTCCGGGTCGTGTTCGGACAATTCCCGGGTCTTATCTGCACAATTTCCGGGTAGTGTCCGGATAGTGTACGGTGTCGTGTAGGTCGTGTATGGACAATTTACGGTTGTGTCCAAGTCATGTATGGACATTGTCCGGCACGTGTCCGGACAGTGTAAAATTGTGTCCAA
This sequence comes from Lepisma saccharinum, assembly GCF_977018435.1. Classification (NCBI taxonomy): domain Eukaryota; kingdom Metazoa; phylum Arthropoda; class Insecta; order Zygentoma; family Lepismatidae; genus Lepisma; species Lepisma saccharinum. Next base: position 2,138,707 of record NW_028142898.1, read on the forward strand.
GACGTGTCCGGAAGTTCGGGACAGTTTACGGTTGTGTCCAAGTCGTGCCCGAATAGTGTCCTGGTTGTGTCCGGACCTCCGGACAGTGTACGGTTGCGTCAAAGTTGTGTGCGGACATTGTCCGGGCCGTGCCAGACCACTGACAGGATGGATGCGCATTTTGTCCCGGACTGTGTCCCGGCCGTGTCCGGACTGACATGATGGATGCCGACTTTAGTTTCCGGACATTGTTCGGACCAGGATCTGACTTACAAGATGGATGCGTTTTTTCTACCATGCCCTCGTATATTTCTGTTCCGATTAGTCTCAGTGCATATAACGGATTTGAAACATCTGTTCAATCGATCGGACCCTCACTGGACCGTGACCGAACAGTGGCCGGGCTGTGATATGAAGCGGATTCGACCACATTTTGATTCATGCCCTCGTATATTTTTGTTCCGATTCGTCTCACAGTGCATAAAACGGGAACGACCACATTTTCTACCTCACAGTGCATTACACGGATTTGAAACATCAGTTCAATAAGTCACACGATCGGACCCTTCAAAAAGGCATGGCTGAAGAATCTGTACGAAGTGGGTCAAGGAGAGCCTGTGAAAATCAGACAAGGAAGTGTTGTGCATCACACAAGAAAACATTATGATCTCATATGCAGGAATCACTTTGCAAGAAATAATAAATATGATTGCTAATGTGTGTCTCTATAAGTAAGTGGATAGATTCCTTTTGCAAAACCCTTGCGTCCAGTTTATTTCCTCCTAAATTTTTCAGTAGCCTGAACATCGAAAATTTCTTCCGGGTGTATGTACCCCTTTTGTATCTAATTTATTTTAATTTGTATTCTGTGTCTTTTGATTAATTTGCAAAGATGGAATAAGTGATAAATATACATTCACAACCATACGAGTAGGTTCGAATCAAGGACCGTTCTTATAAAAACATAGCCAATTCCGGGATACGAACCAGGTGTCTCAGGCAGAAGTAGCAACCATGCCTGGCAAGGTTTCGAATATGGTACCTCTTTCATCAAAACGTAGTTACTTTCGGGATTCATCCCAACACATCGTTCAGTATTCATTTCTTCGGGATCCCAACACAACATTTTTCTCTGTAGTACAACATATTTTATTAACACAGGTTTTATTTTACAAAAATTTGTTACCATACATACAGATATCTGTTTATTAACACGTTGAACATCTATAGAAGTGTTACAAGTTGAATTTACAAAAATGTTTGCAATATACCCTATATTATTTTATATATACACAGCATGTTAATCCGTGTTGGATTTTAGTGTGTGACTATATGTTAGTTACTCGTTCAGTATTCATTTCTTCAACATTTTCATCATTCGTTTTTGCATATCTTCCCCCGTTTCTCCCGTCTTCTTATTTCCAGCCTTCTTATTTCTTACACATTTAAACCACTCCCTCAATTCGAAAGAGATTCTTAAAAATAATGGGAGGGTACATATTGCGCTCTTTGTATATTTTCTTTAAAATCGCCAAACTTTTGCGCATCTCGTTTTTTTTAACAATGTCAGTAAATATTTTGACCAAAGCGATCACCGATAACTCGATATATTTACATGTATCTTCTATTATCGCCAAGAATTCTTCCGTCAGTCCATTTTCTTCACAGAAATTCACATATTTAGCAATGTGTTTTTCAACCTGTCTTCCGTGTATTTTACTCCATAATCTCCTTGTTTCTTCCGGACCTACTGTCTTCTGCGTAACTGTCTCTCAGACTCAAAGAAAATAGGTAACGAAAAGTTTTGCAGCGTAAATATTAAATAACTGGATTTTCCAAGTTTACAATCAAATTAATGTAAATGTGAAATATTCTTGAATTTCATTTTTAAAAGAAACCCGTTTTTATGTTCGGGAAGAAGTAGTTATCGCAATTTGTTAGAATACAAGGACTCCGGGTTCGAATTTGTCCTGAGCTCGGGTGTTCTTCATCGTCGCGAGTAGCCGGAAGAAAAAAAAACACTAAATAACGAAAAGGAAAAACGCAATAAGAATAACCGAGACAGAAATAATGATGTTGCAACTACTGAAAATGAAGGGGAAAAAAGATTCGGAAATAGTGTTATCCTAGTCCAGGAGAAAGCTCATAGACTTTGGCTAGCAGAATTGCAAAGTTGGAACTGAATAGGCGATGGGAAAAATAATAGATATCCTAAAGGATTGTTACAGCCAGTGGGGCACATGAGAGGAAGTACCCCCCCTCCCACATCAGACATCCAGGCTATTATAAATAAGTCAATAGTTGTCCTCTCATTAACTTTAACAGTAAATTGATTTTCTTTTAAAATAAAAATTGTCGGGCTTTACTTGTTTTACATGTGCAAGTTGGTTTTGTAATGGAGAACAAAAATAGAATTGTGACTCCCGAAAAATTCTAACCGAATGAATCAATGTCTCCGTAGATTCCAGAATAATGAATCTTCATTTTGAAGAAAATGGTTTAAAATAAAAAATATATTTGTGCCGTTGGTTAATGAGATTCGCAGTCACAGAGCAAAATCCGCTATATTGACGGAAACTAGAGAACGGTTATTATTTAGGATTGCAAACACTAACCTTCCACATGGGCCGGATTTCCCAAAGTCTTCATTAATTTTCATTCACAAGCTTCACTTGTATTTTGTCAGCAATGTGTAGAACATATGAACCCTATCTAATGAAGCGTATTGCTTTTTAATTAATGTAATTAGCGAGAGGGAACATCAAAATTTTGAGCTGGACATGAAAAGATGCAATCGAATGGATAAATTAATCGAATTGCTTGGTTTTTCAACGTGGGTTGTGACCATGTAGGTAAAAGGCAAGCTTTGTAAACTGAAATCCTAGGTTTGAATCCCAGTCTCTCGAAAATATTTTTCTTACCAAATGGGTGCTACATAATGCATATTATTCTCGTCCCACCAATTCAGCCAGAAACTTTGTTATTGTTTGCATGCCAATAAGAAAATATGTATTGAAACTACTACTCGTTCAGAGAACGTGACTGTTACTCAAGATTACTTCAAATTGAGATTTTTTAGTTGCTGCTAACCTTGATATTTTAAACAAGTGCTAAAACTGAAAATTGTTGTGCCATGAAACACACCGTTAATATTCTTAAAGAAAAACCACAGAAATTAAGTAAGTTATAAGGAATTTTAAAATGTTCCGTCATTTACGTGTCACTCCCACCGTTTTATACATAGATAATATATTAATGCTCGCAACTTAAGAATAATTTTCAGATGGGAAAGAACTAAAGCCTGGTACAAATTGCAAAGTAAAGACCTCCGCAGATTATAGTTATTATTATCAGAAAAAAACAGAATTAAACAGTAACTAGAATTATTTACCTAAATATAATTCATATGGCACTTAGAATAGAACTGTAAAATATGTATTTTTGGATGATTATCTCTTTGAGTTATTTCGTAGTGCACGGGTAAGTCTTTGGATTAAATCTCTCTTCTAAATATGTAATTTTGTAAACGTCAAAGAATATCATTTGATCCGGTTGCAGGAGTTATTACTAAGAATTAAATAAAATGTATTTTTAACTAAAATTACATATCAAAATGTCTTTCTAGTAGTGTTTTGTTTAAAATGGAAGCAATATTTTTGGCGACTATGTAATTCATGAACATGATCGAAAGTTTGCATCTCTCTTGTTTATCAAGAAATGGGGATTATTTCATTTCTTTGTTCTTGGAAAATGGTTATTTTTTTGGTTGGAGAGTTAATTCTATATTTCTCCAGCTTAATAGTGAGCTAAATTAGATATGGATACATTTCGTGAATTAAAAAAGAGACTTTCGTATGTTGTGTTGAAAATTAGTCCCCTTGTAATAAAGTGGTTCTGGGTTCGATAGCAGGTGCAAGCCCATAGTGGTTCAGTTCTCACTTGCAACTGTGAGTCCCGTCCCGAGTATAATTAAAGTGTCAGTGTTACGTATCCACAGACGTTTCTCACGTTTTAAAAAAAATCACTTTTCCACGTGCCCCTCTAAAATGCAAGAGATATTTGAAATAAATGTACAATTTTTCAATCTTTATGTAACCCCTAAAAGCGCAGAAATATATATTTCCCGTTAGCAGCATATGTTTTTACATCTTAATGTTTGCTATTGAATTGAACATTGGCATTTTTCAATAATTACATATTATACATTGACAGCCAGAATCAACCGAAATATCAAAATCTACTTTCGAATCTTGCTTCACTTCACTGTTTACCGCGTAAATAACGAGAAGAAAAAAATCTGATCCTGACTTGGTTCGAACTCGCGACCCTTGCAGTTTGTTAATTTACACCAAACAAAATGAATTGTTTCTTCTTCTCGGTCGTAGAGAAAAAACATCTGGATTGACAGGTTCACGTGACTATGTCGCTGGTGCTTACCTTACTCGAACACGGCAAATACTTGACCTTGGCAGTCTAAAGCAGCTCCAACGAAAGCCAACAGACAAGAGGAAGATTTTATTCAGATAGTTCGTAACAAGGATGCAAACATTCGATTGAATGTAACGTCGAATTACCTGCGTAGTATAATGTGAATGAAAACAACATATTTGTCTCTTTCATCTCTCTATACTGCAATGGTTGTATTGCTATTAATGTTAGATTGCAATTCGGATTCAGCTTTCTCGCTGAAATTGCACCTCGAAAGTAGAAGTTGTTATGGTACCGCTTTTGGGTCGATAAATCAATTGATTGGAAAAATCAATCATTGATCAATTGATGATTTTTGGGGGCAAGCAAGGGTATTTAGGTGAGTGTTGACGTCATGGGTTGGTTTATTTTGATTAATGTTAAGTCATAAATTGGGTGTGGTTTATTTTGTGTCTCGTGTTTGTATTGGTTGTTGGGGAGGAGGAAGAGAGGGTGACAGTATCAGTAGCGACGGTTGAGAGCTGATATTGTTCTCAGAATTGGTATGTTTGTCGGGATGGTGAGAGGTTGGGATGGAAATGAGGTTTCCAGACTGTTAATGGATGAGAACAACTGGTGTTTGTCTGTTACGGAATTCTTGGAACGGTTGAGTGTGTTGCGTGTATGTCGGGATGGTTATAAATTTTCGGGTTGTAAATGAATGAAAGCAGATGGTGTGTGAGTATTATGAAATTCGTTTAATTCTTGAGTGATATGTGTGGCATGTTTGTTGGTATGGAGATAGGGAGTCTGGAATAGTAATGGTGATTAAGGAGAGGGTTATGAAATTCTCAGAATGGCTGTTGACTAAGAGGAGAATAAAAATTGTGTGTTGGGAATAACAGAAAACAGAGAAAAAGGAGTCGGAGAATCAAGATGTAAAGCAACGAAATTGAGCAAAAAAGTATGTTTTGCGGGAGAAGTGACTGTGTATAGTGTAAAAGAACAGGTATAAGATAGGAGAGGCACATGGGCGTTGGGCGGTTTGCGGGAACGAATGCGAGCAATATGTATCAATGACGTAGATCGGAAAAGAGGTATATAAAGGATTAGCGAATTGCGAGGTCACCAGAATCAGCATCTCATTTGTAGAAGCAGCAGAGCTTTGTATCACCTGGAACAGAACAGTGAATATCGGAATCTTTGTTGACTGCAAAGTTATCTTGCACAGAGACTAGCAGCTGTTCGTGCCGACGCAAAAATACTGTCAGGATCACAATCTGTCCGAGCAGGTATCGAGGTGAATTAACTGAAAGGTGAGTAAGGGTGTAATATCGTGGCTGGTGAAATTTGTGAGTGTTATGATCGGTAGGAAGTCCTCCCATCAACCGCAGCAAATTGACCCAGCATATAGTTCACGCCCGCTATCGTCGCCTCCACAATCGTCGCTAATGTCAGGATCGCCGACGAAAGAGGAAACAAGAGAAGAAGAACCATATGTAGACGTTCCGAAATATCTAACGGAAGAACAAGTGCGGAAAATTTTGGAAGCTAAAAACAATGAACAACATTAGTATGACGAGATTAAAGATGGCGTTATAGATAATATAGGTGGTGGTGCGAGGAAACGGGAACGTAGGGTTTACATCAATCCTGTGTACGGGTATACGGAGCGGTTTCCAGGCCTAACAACTTGTCTGGCATGTCGGGTAACAGTTTCTTCATTGAAAGAACCAATAGGTTACAAAAAATAATATCAGCGAGTATAAAATCTAAAATGCTAATAATCGATATACCTGTTAGATACAGGGAATCGCTTTTGATAACACTTTATAATAGAAATTTGCTTGATGAGTGTGTGATGCAGTGCAAAGATCATGGGTTTCCGATCGAACATGTACAGCATTAACGAGCGGAAAAGTTGTTTATGCGAGACACACTATCTGTTTGAAAGAGCATCTGTTTACGGGCATGTACCTTTTCGTGCCAGGAATAACCGGGTAGCAAGTGAGATAGCTGTAAGAGGAAACCGTGCAGGACCTTTTATTGTAGCGTCGGAAATCGCCGTACTAGAACGTCTGTGTATGGAGACGGAATCGGAATTAAATTCCGAACATGTGGATTTGACGCATCTGCATGGGTCTCCATACTGATTGGCTCGAAAATATATTATGATGCCAGACGAGAGACAACGCATGGACACGTCGATTTTTGGAATTGGTGATGCATGTGAATCTGGACGAGTTGCTGGATGTAGAAATTCCTGAGTTGTACCGGGTAGGTTGCCATAACAAAAATTTGGTTGTTGAGAGCAACGACGTCCGGCATTGATACACGAAATTTTTAAAACGTATACGGAATCTGTGCTGAAGTTGGCCGAAGTATTGCAGTGGTTTAGGTGTGATATATGGTTGGATATGTCATTTATGAGATTCTAGTCATAAAAGGTCCTACATTTAATGTTGGACCGTCCATTCTTCAAGCCACCCGAATATTAGACGAAAATATCTGTTTCTTTCCGGCATTGGTAAGCTAGAGGAACAATTTGAGAATCGCAGTCCCCACCAGGAGTTTCCGGAAATACCTGCAGACACAGATACTTCGGAAGTGGAATAAGCAGAGTGAAAGGTAAGAAAAGAAAAATATTACCTGTAATTATGTATTTATTGATGTTCCACATCATCTTCCCCGTCAACAACATCGATGACGAAAGGAGGTGAAATAGCAGCAGCCAAAAGAGCGGCATCCTCACCAATATCGATAACGCGATGTGAACTTTGAAGAGGTGGAGGTGTAGCAGCAGGAGGAGCTAGCGGAGGTATAGAATCAGCAGGAGGAGCTGTGCGAGGTGTAGCAGGAGCAGGAGGGACCGGAGGGGTGGAACAGCATTGCCATTCCTGACAAGTGCCAGGAGGGGCTCTTGTACTACCCTCAAAATTGAGCGGTATCGTCGTTATGGTTACGTCGGAACCTGCAAGAAATGATGTTTTCAGAATACTATAGTATAGGTAAATATAGGTCTGAAAAACTACGGAATTAGTACAAATGGTTTTCATAGATGGTACGTTTAAATATGAAAAACTACAGAATAGATCTAATGGAGAAATGAATAATATTCACCTATCAAGGATAGCGCCTACCTTCGCCTCTAATTCCCGCTCAGCCTGGTTTCGTCTGTTCAGGAATTTGTCGTGTTCCGCGAACATCTGGATGAAAATTCTCCGTCAGACCTTGCGCAATACCACCCAATTCACCACCTAGACGATGTTTTTTTTCCCGCTATTCCATGTCTATCTTCTCTGTTGTTTCCCGGAAACAAGGGACTGCTCTCTGTAGTCTTTCACACTCGTCCTGAATTCCCGCGTTAGACTCGAAAGAGTCAGCCCCTGGTTCTGAAACAAAAAATGTATAACTGTAATCAAGGTTTAGTTACATACAATATACGTCTAACATAATCTGTGTATATTTTCAGATTTCGACACATCCCCTTGGATTCAGTTTGGTGTATCGCTATATTAAGGAGAAGACAGCAGGCCCGGAAGACTGAAGGAACTTATGGAGTAAAAGAAACGGAATACATGTTAAAAAACACATCGCCAATTATGTGATTATCTGTGAAGAAAATGGACTGGCGAAGAGTTATTGGCGAAAATAAAAGAGACATATAAAGATATCAAGTTATAGGTGAACTATCTGGTCAAAATATTTACTTACACTGTTGACGAAAAACCAGATGCTCCAGTGTTTGGCGATTTTATAGAAAATATACAAAAAGCGCAATATGCCCCTCCCATCTATCTTTAAGAATATGTTTCTAATTGATGGAGGTATTTAAAGATGTGAGAAATGAGAAGGCCTAATATAAGAAAATCGAAGAAACAGGGTAAAATATGTATGAACGAATGATGGAGGTGTTGATAAAAGAAAACTGAACGAGTAACTAACACATACGAATACACTAATATCTAATACTGATTAACATGTTGTGTATTAAAAATAAATAAAGGACACATTGCGAAGGCAGCTTGTAAAACTTCTATAGATGTTCACTGTGTCGATAAACAGACATCTATATGTAACCATTTTTTTAAAAAAATGAAACCTGCGAAAGTTCTAGAGAGGGCACGATTCCTGAAATTAATTATGTTTTCATGAAAGAAGTACCGGATTCGAAACCCGCCCATTCATGGTTGCTACTTCTGCCTGAGACCCCAAGTTTAAATCCCGGGTCCGTGGCTGTACATACTAGAAGTTTCGGAAAGAATGTTTAAAATATATCTGGAAATCTGTATTATTAGTTGAAATAATAAAAGCATTTTGTATACGTAAAAACATGCGATGTTTCTAAGAATTGCAATGTGTTAATAAAAGATTTTGTACATAAAAATGTTGTGTTTGTATATAACTAGCATTGCGATAGAATGCCCAAGACGCATGGTAAGAATCCCGAAATTAACTATCTTATGATGAAAGAGGTACCGGATACGAAACCTAGCCAGGAATAATTGTTACGCCTGGTTCGAATACCGGAATTAACTAAGTTTGTATAAAGAAAACCTGGATTCGAATCCCGATCAGGCATTGTTACGAATGTTGGCGGAGACCCAAGGTTCGTATCCAGGAATTAACTATGTTTCCATAAAAGAGGTCCTTGATTCTGCTCATGTATGGTTGTGAATGGTTATTTAGCACTTATTCCATTTTTGCAAATTAGTCAAAGATATAGAATACAAAGCAAAATGCAAAAGGCGCACTTACAAGACGTAAGATATCTTGAATGGATAACCAAGATATCTTCCGTCTTGTAAGTGCCCCTTTTGCATTTTGCTTTGTATTCTGTATCTTTGACTAATTTGCAAAGATGGAATAAGTGCTAAATAACCATTCACAACCAGACCTGAGCAGAATCAGGGACATCTTTTATGAAAACATAGTTAATTCCTGGATTCGAACCCTGGGTGTGATCTCGAGGGAAAGATTCTGCAAAAGGAATCTATCCATTCATTTCGTTATAGAGACGAACATCTGCAATATGTGAAATGCCTGGCGGATTGAACTGATGTTTGAAATCCGTTTTATGGACCTAGGGTAATCGGTACAGAAATATACGAAGGCATGGTATAAATTGATCGATCTATTGATAGAGTGACGGATTGAACTTATGTTTGAAATCCGTTTTATGGGGTTTATCCGTACAGAAATATACGAGGGAATGGTAGAAACACCTACAGTTTTCAATTAGGATCAGAACCCCCGACCTTCTTTTTTCTTCAAATCGGCACATCTTTATTCCTAATTAAGCTAGGAGGATGGTTGACAGGTCTTTGGACTCGCGATCAAGACCTCTTTCTTATGAACGTAGTTTCATCGGTCCAGGGCCAGCGGTTTCTTAGTTCGTTTAATTCTGATCGTAGACCCCCTTTTGACCACTCATTTGAAAGCTGTGGACACGCAGATTCCAAATCTGTAATCATATTCACTGTATGACAATTAAAGTCGGATCGGTGACCCCTTGAATAACAAAATGTTTCACCACTAAAATACATCTGGTAAAGACGTTTAATTGGTTATCAAAATTTACACGAGCCTTCATATCAGTCAGGAAAACATCTGGTGAAGCATGTTAACTATTTCCGGGAAAATTATATAGGCGTTATATTAGTCACAGATAAAACATGGGAAGACTGTTACAGAGTTCCGAGAAGTTTACAGATTGCACACTAGAACCCTTAGAAACGAAAACAACTGTTTTGTCATGCTTGCGTATATAAAGAACGGTGTTCTATCCACAAGACAGTATTCTTGACACAGACATCGTACGATAATGGTCGTACAGTTATCCGATGACGATCTATTAGTACGTTACCGTGACGGTAATTACAGAACACCCAGACAGTTAGGGAAGTGTTGGTTCAAATTGGGCACAAAATCTCCTTAGACGAGGAGTATGACCGATTACAGCGAGCGTGACAACATCCGTACGCAATCTATCCAAAGATTTAATCAGAGATGTTTTCGAAGAGTCACAAGAACCTTCATCAACACCCAATCCTGTTTCCCAAGTTACCGAGGATAAGCAGACAACCGCATTTGAACTCATTACAGAATCTTTATCATGAAGGAAAAATTTGCAATGACATTTCGCTGAACGTGAAGCATTTTGTTATTTTTAAATATCCACGAGATATGAATCAATTCACTGTCTTTCCACGACAACATAATCACCAAAACATAAAGGAACTCGAAAAAGTACAAATAGATGCTTCCACTCAACCTTTCAGTTACTTGTATATTGATCTTTCACTGTCAACACCGAATTCTTTACGTTGTCAGACAGACATTTTTAACCAGAATTACTGAACTGCATATCTTTCTCAGGAATGTTTAAAACATCGAGATGAGGAAAACGAAGAAGACATGTACCAAATCATGTTCTAATAAGAATAGACATTCGTATTATTTCAAGAAAGATTCACCTTTCATACTGGTGTTGAAAAATTCACCGACCAAAATCCGTAAACCATTATTGAAAAGGGCTCCAAAGAAGACAATTCGTTTCATCAGCGAATGCTGCTTGAAACTTTTAAATGGAAATGTGAAAATTAAACAGTCCACAAAACGTCGTCTGAAACCTTACAAGACGGTCTTACACAATCACGTGAAAATGAAAGTGAATATCAAAAAACGAAGAAAACTTCTTGTGCAGAAAGGAGTATATCTACCCTTACTTCTAGCTTCTTTGTTATCGGATTTTCAAGGTACTCTGATTCCTCGTTAAGAAATAACATCTTCATACGAAAAGATGTTCATCCTTTCACCGGAACAGCTAGCATATATTCGCGTACACGTTTGCATCTCGGAACCAGAATAAAAAAAAATAAACGTTGCTCTCTAAATAGATCACATCATTCCTACTTCTACCACCAGTTTGCCCATAGACAGAGAACTCTCTTACGCTCCTGCTCATTATCCGTTCACCAGAAGCGTCATCAAATCTTATTCTTACGTTTCCGAATGCAGCAAATTTCGAGCGATAATGCTTTTGAAAGTCCTTTTCTGAATTTTGATATTTTTGCTATGGTATCCACCTCTCAGCTTTCTCGGAGACCGTAAGAAAAATCCGTTCGACTTTAGAAGTTATAATCTATCTTCTTTCCATCTTGTGAAAAATGGAGAACTCGTACCTTCCGAATCCTTCCGGATCACCACAGGAGGAACCAGCGGATTGATAACACGTGCCTATCAAACTCTATTATCCGGTACAGGCATTCGCCAAGCCAATTAGAGATACCAGATCCCACGGAAAATGTTCGAGAACGGATAATTTTGCATGATTTACGACATAAAGTGAAACTTAACCCCCCATCAGGATGATGCTTTAAAACATAAAACCCGCAAACGTGTGCAACCCATGAAAATCTAAACTGTAGCTATCAAGAACGAAATTGCGGACGAGGGAATGGATGTGACTACAGACTGTGATTTCAGAAAATGACGTAGGGAAATAGGCTTTTCACAGATACAATCGAATGACCTGAACTACACAACGTAGAGGCATGTTTACATCTGTATCTTGCTAACATATATTTTCTGAACAGGGAAAAAAAAAAAACAAGTACGTGGCAATAAAATTCGAAAAGCAATCCCCTTTAAATTAGGTGTGGGAGTTTTCTCTTCAGGAGAGATCACCTGTACTCATCGGTTCTAAACAAATTAGAGAACTGTGGGCTTCGAAATCTGACTTACTGAATCACGTCGAAACAGGTCGACGATTCTCTTATTTGGATACAGGAAATATCACCGTTAGTGGTGTTATTTTTTTCGGTAAACGTTGTATTTTGATGTATCAACATCATTCACCAGATGCTTTGAGCTACTCTTATTTTTGTGTAAAATTTTAAGAACTGCAAAAATTAATGAACGAACGCTATCATAAATTGCAACCCGAAATAGAGACTTCTATATATTCCATCAAAAAGAATATGGTTTCAGAAAGAAAAGAAATACAGCTTTAGTAAACTATTTTTACGTTCTCTGGTACAACGAATTTATGATTTCAATATATATTCAGAACAATCTTTGTCACACAATGACATTGTAAATAAGTTATGGTACTTGTATGTATCTGATGTTTTAAATAGCCATTGTAAATGAACCATTGTTTTTTTTGTAATGTAAATGAACCATTGTTATTTTACGTGTTGTACATCAACCATTGTTATTTTGTGTATTGTAATTTAACCCTTCAGGTATTGTAAACCTCTCAAATTCAATTGTAAATTCACCATTTGATATTACCACTTGTAAATAAAACATATGTAAATTTTTAAAAACTCTTTTATTTCTTGTACTTATTACAATAGAAACTTACCATTTTCAACTGCATAGTTTTTTTTACATTTTCACCTTTACTATGTTCTCTGCATTTTCCTGAAGTATTTTTCACATAATTCAATTTGGACATTCAGTTTCTTCAATGTTGCGTACAGATATTTTACCCACTCTTTTTTCTCCAAGTAGGGATATGACGACCTTATCGCCCAGTCACTTGTTGACTGCAGTTAGTCAACCAACAGAGTGAAATGGTCAACATTTTGCTCTGTTGGGACTTACAGAGCTGTCCTGTCATAACTCTATGAGCGTCCCACAATCGGCTGAAGTGGGGTATGGTTGGTGGACTACAATGTGATTTTCCCAGCTAGATCCGAGCGATCCGCTGACCAACGACAGGTGCAGTCCTCCATTCATATTGAGGGTTAGGTGTAGAGCTGACAACTCCGCACTGTAAAATTACATGTCAAGAAAGAGCAATATTAGGCCATGGATGTTCCCAAGGTAAAATATTCCAGAGGTAAAATAGCCCCATTCGGATATCGGGGCGTGGAATACTTTGGGAGATCCCTGGAATAAGGATAAGATCTACATTACGAATGAGGCTATTAAATTAGGCACCTGAAATCTTGTGCTTGGGGTATTTCAGTGTACAGTTAATGAGATAGTTGAGTATAAATTAGATGTAGTAGCAGTCCAGAAAGTTAGCTGCCCAGGAGAAGGGAATTGTAAAAATAAAATTTATACGTTTTTCTATGGAAGTATTGAAAATAATAATTTTGGAACAGACTTTTTCAGAAATACTAGAATTATCTCGGCTCTTAAAACAGTAGAATTTGTAAATGATAGGATATCTTATGCTGTTTTACAGGGTAGGTGGTGTAAAATCTTTTTAATAAACATACAACCAACAACGGAAGATAAAGATGATAATACTAAAGATGATGTTTATGGAGAGTTAGAACAGGTCTTTGATAAATTTTCTCAGTATCATATGGACATTCTGTTAGGTGACTGTAATGCACAGATTGGCAAAGAAGAGACATTTAAAACCACGATTGGTAAAGAAAGTCTTCATGAATTAAGTAATGATAATGTTATAAGATTGATTACTTTTGCAACCTCAAAGCATTTAATTGCGAAAAGTAGCAATTTTAAACATAAAGATATCCATAAATATACCTGGTCTTCTCCAGGAGGTAAAACTAATAATGAAATAGATCATATTCTCATTGATAAGAGAAGGAATACTAGTATAATTGACGTTCGTACACATAGAGGTGCTGACTGTGTCAGTGACCATTATTTAGTAATTGCTAAATTAAGAGAAGGACTCGCAGTAATAAATCATAAGCAACTACATCTAAAGTTATAAAATTTAATACATGAAAATTTTCTGATGACAGAATTAAGAAAAATTAAACTGTCAAATAGATTTGATGTTTTTCTGGATTTAAATGATGACGAAAATATAAATGAAACGGACGTATATAAGGATATGGAGCACATACGTAATGCAATAGAATCAGCAGCTAAATAATGTATAGGATTTCATAAACAAAGAAAAAGTAAGCCATTATTTGATAATGAATGTCATAATCTAATAGAAATAAGAAATCAGACTAGACTTAGGTGGTTAAATAACTCTAATGATACAAATCTAAGAAATCATAATAGGATAAAGAGAGAAGTTAACCGCACGTTTAGAAATACAAAAAGAGATTACTTGAAATGCAAAATTAACGAAATTGAAACAAACAGCAAAAACAAGATATCACAGATAAAGGTGTAAATGGATTGAGAAAGGGGTGGCTACCTAAAGTAAACTTAATAAAAGATAAAGACGGTGATTTTCTAGCTGACCAAAGCGATATTCTAAATAGATGGAAGAACTGCTTTAATGACCTTTTAAATGTTCATGTAGTAGATAAATCAGAAGTAATTGAAGAACACACAGCAGAACCGTTAGTTACAGAAACTGATTGACTGAAGTTAAAGATGAAATTAAAAGTTTAAATAATAACTAAGCACCTAGCATAGATTTAATACCAGCTGAGTTAATTAAAATTTTTGGAAAATCGTTAATATGTCAAATTCATATATTATGTTTTTAATATGGAACAAAGAAGAAATCCCTTAAGAGTGGAAAGAATCCATAATTGTTCCTGTGTTTAAAAAAGTTGATAAAATGAATTGCAATAATTACCGTGGAATTTATCTACTCTCAATAACATATAAAATATTATCTAACATTCCTTTAACAAGACTAAGCCAATATGCTAATGAAATTATAGGTGATTATAAATGTGGATTTAAACGTAACAGATCAACTACTCAAATTTTTCACATCAGACAGACACTTGAAATAAGTAGGAATATAATCAAAATGTCCATCAGCTATTCATTGATTTCAAAATAGCATATGATTCGGTCAAAAGAGATAAATTATATAATATATTAGGCGAGTATGGAATACCTAAGAAGCTTGTTAGTATGATAAAAGTATGCACCAATCAAACATAAAGTAAAATTCGTGTGGGTATTAATGTGTGTGACAAATTTACAATTCATGATGGGTTAAAACAAGGAGATGAATTATCTCCATTGCTCTTTAATTTTGGCTTAGAATATGCCGTTAGAAAGGTAAAAGAAACTAACGAAGGACTAAAATTAAATGGTGTGACTCAGTTGTTAGCATATGCAGATGATATAGACTTATTAGGGGATGATATAAACACAATTAAGAATAATGCTAAAATATTTTTCAAATATGCTAAAGAAATAGGTTTGGAAGTTAACAAAGAGGAAACTAAATATATGCTTACAGTCCAAAACCAAGTGTTAAGTTATAATCATAATCTAATTATTGATAACAACTCGATTGAACCAGTTTCCAAATTCAAATACTTAGGAGTAATATTAACAAATGAAAATTATATTAAAGATGAAATAATAAATAGGCTTCATTAACGAAATGCATGTTGGTTCTCTTTTCATAAACTTTTGTCTTCTCGTTTAATATCTAAGAAGCTAAATGTTAAAATATACAAAACAGTAATTTTGCCTGTAGTATTACACAGGTGTGAAACTTGGTCCCTTACATTGAAATAGGAACATAAATTGAGAGTATTTGAGAATAAGATCCTTAGAAAAATATTTGTACCTAAGATGGATGAGGAGACAGGTGAGTGGAGAAGGTTACATAATTTAGAACTACATAATTTGTATTCATGTCCAGATATTATTAAAATAATTAAATCAAGGAGACGGGCACGAATGTGAGAGGAAAGAAGAATTTACATGATTCTTGTTGGGAAACCTGATGGTAAGAGACCTGTAGGAAGGCCAAGACGAAGATGGAAGAACAACGTTGAGATGGACCTAATGGAAATTAACAGTGATGGAAAAGAGTACATAGATGTTGCTCAAGATAGGGACAGATGGAAGGCCAGTATTGCTCTAGCCATGAACCTTCGGGTTTAAGAAGGCTAGAGAGTTAGTTAGTTATTTTTTCTGAAGTAATTTTTCAAAACATTTTATTTCTCCATACCTTTGACGTACACTATTTGGTTCACAAGCACAAGATATAAAAAATCTCCAAATTTCACAATCTTTAGCCACCCATCTTCCCAATTGAGACCGTGTTTTTTTTGGTACGGAGCAAGTAATTCACTTGGCGATACTTTTCACACAAAAAGTGTATACCATATGGAGATTTCACTAAACAGTTAAATACACTGCCCAAAGGAAATTTTACAATCTCGTCTTCTTTCCACACAATTTCTCCTCCTGCTCCTCAAAACCTTGAACGTCCAAAAAACAGGCATCCATTTGATCAACAGGTGAAAACAATGAATGTATCTTCAATGCAACCTCGGCATACAGCACACTTGTCTATTTGAGAAGCACAGGGTTTGCAGGTAAAAAAAAAAAGATCGACCCGGAAGAATTACAACACTGCTTGGATTTTCAAAACATATTTTGCAAACTGTCACAGAATCCACACTAGGTTTATCGGACGTTTTCTCAGGAGTCTCCATAATGTCGCAATACATGCAGCTCTTGGAGTTACGTTGTAACGCCGGAACACTCTGTATAAAAATACACTGGCGTATCAACATGTAATGTCCTAGAATCGGACAAGCTTTGGATGTCCAATCGCAAAGTCCTTACGAACAATGAAAACACAATACAATGTCGCTAAAACCCGAATAGTAAAATCCTGCTGTCACTACATCTTCCAGAGTCTGACTTAATCCTATAGGCCACTTTCTGTACGTTCTGTATCTAGAATTCACTGATACATAATTGATAATAAACGGCTCGGTGGGAGTTTACCAACTACGGTAAGTAAACACTCTCATACGTCACAAAAGTTAAAGTAAACTGATACTGTAGGTGATGGCGTCCCAAGTATCGGTGATCGTGGGTGAATAGCCATCTGCGTACACCAAAACCTTCTGGAGGAACCACAGTTAAACAGGGATGTCGTAATTTAAGTAACAAAGGACGATCACAGCCAGAACACAACAAGGAATTTCTGTCTGGAAGCAAAGAAAGCCACTTTTTCACTCTCTCCTTCAAAGCTTGGCAGATCTTGTTATATTCCTTCCTGCGACGTAGTTCGCTCATTCACCCTTGACTTGGAAATCCTGTTCTCTCGTCCGCTCTTCTTTTTCTCTCTTCTATCTCCTTCATCGTCTCGCAGTGATGGTGAACTCCTTTTCCTAATTCTTTGAACAGGTAACATCCACACCAGGGAGATTCAGGTATAGCTACATACATAAACTAGAAATAACTCAGCACCCGATGCAGGGTCGTTCGATGTATGTCCAGATGGCCGCAAGAATAAACAGGTTCCAAGAACTCCTCGTAGCTAACATTGTAGAAATTCACACCATTATCTGAAAGTCTTGTAGCGCCCACATCCATCCTCACATGATACTATTATCTTGTATCCCTTCTATGGATACCTTATTTTTTCGTAAGTCACGATTTCCGTTAAACATACTTGAAAAAATTACCCTAGGAGGCTAAACATAAAATATGTTCAGGCATGTTCCTTTCAGACTGAAACCCCTCACACCCAATCCTGGAATTTCAAATTCATCAACGCCCCTCATAAAACCGGAAACACCAATTCCGAGAAAAAAAGTTACCTCCTCTCCAGAATGACTAATCTACGCCTAATAAAACAACGGAAACACGTATTACAATTCCCAATATTTCAGACTCATCAACGCCATCTGCTTTCAGACACCTCAAACACGTACTAAAATGCCGACAAAACCAACCGTCACCGAAAAACGGCCGCCTACTTTTCCTACGCCCAAAAACCGATCAGAATCCTCAACCCAAAAAAACTGTAAATTTTATGACGTTGAACAAATCAAAATCCTCCTCATAAAATACACAATGCCCATTTTATGACGTCATCACTCAAAATAATACCCTTGCTTGCCCCCACACCTACATCATCAATTGATCTTTGATCGATCTTTTCCAATCAATTGATTTATCGACCCAAAAGCGGTACCTCAACTACTACAGAAGTATGCAAAAGTATAATAAATATAATATAAGAAGAATAATTCAATCAGTTAATTATGCAGAATACATATTTTACAGTTCTATTATAAGTGCCATATGAGTGACATTTAGGTAAATAATTGGAGATACCGATTAATTGAGGCCAAAAGTGGTAAACGTTGTAAGTGTCAAAAGCGTAAATGATGGGAAATCGCATCGTTCTGCACATCAGCCAGTAAGAACGTTCACACAAGTGACTTCTTTACACACCCTTTGAACTACTTAAAGGACTACCAGAAACATTTCACGTTTTCCAAATTATAAGGAATGGGACATTTACAGTTTAAAGTGGAGAACGGTGCTTGTGGCACTTACAGCGTATACCAATTTTAGTCTTCAATTTGGTTTATTTCTGATAATAACATCTACACTCTGCGCAAGTCTTGACATTACAATTTGAGCAGGCTTTCTTTCTTTCCCATCTGAAAGTTACTCTTAATGTGCGAGTATTCATCGATTGGGTCACTTGTAAATATCCTATCTATGTATAAAATGATGAAATTGAGACGTGCATGACGGAACATCTTAAAATATATCTGCTTATAGTCCTCAAAACATTTTCATTTAACTCCAGTGGTTTTCTTTTTCAGAATATTATCGGTGTGTTTTATCACACAAACATTTTCAATTTTAACAGTTGTTTTAAATTTCGAGGCTTAACAGCAACTAAAGAATCTCGATTTCAAGTGGTCTTGAGTAATAGTCACGTTCCCTGAACGAGTAGTAGTTTCGAGACGTATTATCTCATTGGCACGCAAACAATAACAAAGTTTCAGGCTGCAATTGGTGTAACGAGAATAAAATACATTATGTAGCACCCAAATAGTAGAAAAATATATTTGGGATACAAGGGTATTCGAACCAAGGATTTCAGTTTACAAAGCTAGCCTTTAACCGGCATAGCCACAAGCTACGGTGAAGAAACCAAGCTATTCGAGTAATTTATCCATAAGATTGCATTTTTCCTGTCCAGCTCGAAATGTTGATGTCGCTTTTCGCTAATTACATTAATTTGAAAGCAATACGCTTCATCAGATAGGGTTCATATGCTTTACACATTGCTGACAAAATACAAGTGAAGCTTGTGCGTGAAAATTAGTGAAGACTTTGGGAAACATGCCAATGTGGAAGGTTAGTGTTGTGGCGAATACTATTATTTTATATGTTACGCTTCAATTTTGCATGTACTGCTGCTACCCGATACCAAAATTCTCAAAAATGCAATATTGAAGCGTACGATGTTATGGAAGCTGCTACCTTAGTATTATTAATTCGCCCAGCCCAATCGTACTACCCTGAACTTCGTGGATCGATTTTTTTTGGCTTCCTCCAGGAGACAAAGAACTTAAATCGCCGAGTGCATGCAATCCGCGTTAACGCAATCTTATTGAGAAGTGGGGGAATCGTCTAGTTCCCCCTCCCAAGAAAATTACGTACGCCCCAAAACGACCCAGATAAATTATCACTTTCGCCCTAGATTTATGCTACGTCAACTCCTAATTGCAAAACAATAATAATTTAGTTTATTCTTGGATTGATCAAAATTGTACTCTATTTTAACAAGGTTTTATTCAAGAACAGTTTAGCTTTGTAAAAAAAGGTAACAGTGACTTGATCAGTACATAGATTCATATCTTAAATTTCCCGGAATGTAACAATTCAATGAAAATTTTTCGAGTCCAAAATGTTCACAATTTAAAGTTAAGCGTACCTCAAATACTACTTTTACATTCTCTTATCCCTTACTTTTTCCTTTACTTATTTTTTTTGTTCCCATTTTAAACAACCTACAACAAACAACAATGATCTCTCCCCAAATTTAATATATAGATACACGCATTCAATCCCCTTCCCAATTCTTCATTCAAATATTAAAACAAATAATATAAATAGATACACCCATTTAAAACACGTCCCAACAATCGTGCATACGCTATTTGAGATGGTGCCGAAACAAGTCACTGATAGAATTAATTTTATAGAAAAAAAGGTACACGTAATAATCCAGCCGGTTACGGAGTGGAGAGACAAAAAAAAATTAACACTACTTAATTTCTTTTTGTAATAAGGAATTCAATACAAGTTGCTCGTCTATTTAGAAATATTAATCTCTGTTACTAAACAAGTCGTGTACCCGAGTTACAAAAAATGAATTCGACAAAAGCCCCATACTGACCTCCTTCCTTCCCCGTTACGCAACATGGCAGAATCCAGATGGCTTGGAAGATATGGCAACTCAAACGTATAACGTCAGTTAAAATGCGATGCCAAATACGCAACGAAGGGGAGGTAAAAGGTCGGGCACCTGTTGCGCGCACTACTTGATATACCTGTAGTCTCTCCGCTCCGGCTGGCGTCTAATGCTGGACCGTCCTTGGTATCGAGTGTATCGGAACTGTACTGTGTCTGTTTCGTTCACCCAGTTCCCACCGCTGTTCAGACGACGAGTATATTTTACGCATGCGCGAGTGACGTGCCGAGGCTGCGAACGGCCTCTATCGAGAAGCTGCGCAACTTGATACATTACGTAACCATCAGTGACTTATTTGGCGCGTGGCATATTTCACTCTCGTATGTCAAGAGAAGAGAGTGACTGTGGCGGGATGATATTTATATAATGTATATCAACCGTCACAGTGTTTGCAATCCTAAATAATAACCGTTCCCTAGTTTCCGTCAATGTAGCGGATTCTGGTATGTGACGACGATACTCATTAACCAACGGCACATATATTTTTTTTATTTTAAACTATTTATTTCAAAATGAAGAGTCATTATTCTGGAATCTAAGGACACATTGATTCATTCGGTAAGAATTTTACGAGAGTCACAATTCTATTTTTGTGTTAATAAGGTAAAGCCCGACAATTTTCATATTACAAAAAAATCCATTTACTGTTTAAGTTGAATGAGAGGACAACCATTGATTTATTTTTAATATCCTGCATGACTGATGTGGGGGAGGGGGTAACTCATCTCATGTCCCCTTTGGCTGTGACATAAACTCTTCATCCTTTAGCATTTCTATTATTTTTCCCATCGCATATTCAGTGGCAACTTTGCGATTCTGTTAGCCAAAGTGTACATTGAAGGGGTTTATTTACTCTTCAAGCCTTCTCCTGGACTAGGATAACACTATTTACGAATCTTTTTTTATTTCATTTTCAGGTATTTCTGTCTCGTTTTTTCTTATTGCGTTTTTTCCTTTTCGTTATTTAGTGTAGCTTTCTTTAATTTTCGTCTACTCGAGACGATGAAGAACACCCAAACTCAGGCTAAATTCAAAGCCGAAGTCCGTTCCAATAACATACGAGGTGTGTTCAAAAAAGACCGTACTTTTGCTGTTCTTCCTTTTTTGTTCATGATACACACATTCAACCACTGTCCCCTTTAAAGCACTCCCTCCCAGCGTCAATACTAGACTGGGACAATTTTCGAAAATTCTGACTGTAGGAAGCATTTTTGAGGAAAAGCGTGCAAACAACATTTTCTGAATGTATTTGATGTGCTGATTACGAATATTTTGTTTGCCACTCTCGATTTTGGTGTTATATGCTTCAAATCGCTAAAAAACAAAATGGCGGCCATATGAAATGAGTTCATATTAACTTTTGGAGCAGAATCAAAATAGTGATCTTGGTGTCAAACATTATGTTTTTGGGTATGCTGAATCCAAATATTATGTTTTCTAATCTGAAATTTTAAGCTATGTGCTCCAAATCGCTAAAAAACAAAATGGCGGCAATACGAAATGAGGTCCTAATAACTTTTGAAGGAGCAGAAAGAAAATAGTGATCTTGGTGTCAAACATTATGTTTTTGGGCATGCTGAATCCAAATATTATGTTTTCCAATCTGAAAGTTTAAGCTATGTGCTCCAAATCGCTAAAAAACCAAATGGCGGCCATACGAAATGAGTTCCTATTAACTTTTGAAGGAGCAGAAAGAAAATAGTGATCTTGGTGTCAAACATTATGTTTTTGGGTATGCTGAATCCAAATATTATGTTTTCTAATCTGAAATTTTAAGCTGTTTGTTCCAAATCGCTAAAAAACAAAATGGCGGCTACGTGCATCCATGCAATGTTTCTTATCCATACTTTTGAACTAGGAATAAAACAGTGTAACAGTACGTTTTTAATACAGAAAAAAAGTATACAACATTTCTGAAGTAAAGATGCAAAATAATAATATTATTCAAAACATAAGACCATATTGAAATATTAACAGTACCAGTGTATGATAAATCCGCACGTTATCCTTATTCAACCTTATTTTGCCTACAAAAATAGTATAACATTTTTCTAGTCACGAATATTCATGCACTCCTTAGTGCCAGTATCTGCACATTTGCCTGCAGTACATACAAGCTGGCCTTTCCTGCAGGAACATGTAGCGGATATACAACCACCCAAACATCCACAGGTGACAATGTCGTAGCAGGGTTGTGGAATTGGTGGCAGCGATTGAAGTTTTGGAACGAGCTGTCCATCAACCATTTTCCATCCCAAGATAGTAGGTGGTGGTAACACAGGTTTTGGTATGACCGACTGCCTCCACACCATGGCTTGATAGTGGGCCCGTTGTACATGTAACCGTAGAGCATCGGTAGTGGGGGGCAGTGCTTGTGGGGTTTTTCTTTGCTGAACAGCTTTACTCTGGCTTCATCACAGCTGCTTGCATTCGGTACACCGTACAACTTGCATATGAACTTCTCTGCCTTGTGTGCTGTTTCTTGTTTCAATTCGTCAACACCAAGATTTAGTAGATCATTATTATTAGTGTTAAATATTTTCCATGCTGTCTTCTTACTGATCCCAGCAATGTAGGATACTGTGTCGCATCCTGTTATGGCGTGGAATGGGATGAGAGTATCGAAGACAGGATCCATAAATAAAAGCTTCTGCCTGACTTCATGTACCGGAATGATTTTTTTTTATGTTCCTGCTCGCAACCACAATTTTGTACATCCAATCTTGTGAAATAACGCTACCAATTGCACTAATACACCTGCATCACGTGCTGAGACAACAATGTTATCAGCACCAGAATTAAGACAGTGAACTATAGTGCAGGAGGTCTTAGAGCGTTTCACGGGCTAACAGCAGACGTCGCTCGCACACTATTGCCGATACTCTCGTGTCGTCTGCTCCTCAGCCGAACAAACAGGCCGAAGTAGCAAAAGGCAGAGGTCACTCACCCTTCCAGAAGGGTGCAGCGAGCTAGCTGTGGCAACCGGGCTCGCTCATTCGCGGACCTGATTGGTTCTCGCAGACACACCACCATATTGTCGTCTGCTGTAAGCCCGCGAAGCGATCTTTCTAAGGCCTCCTGCACTATACACTTCGTGGTTTGCCTGCAATCCTTCAATAGACAAATCACGATTGTTTGTTCGTACGTCATCCTCCTTGTGAAATCTACCGGAAACCACAAATATTTTGTTTTCAGGAGCATTGTTGATCAAATGATTAGAGATAAAACAGGCCAAATCTTATTTCTTATTCTCCGAGTTAGCAAGAAAGTCACTGAATTTGTTGGGGATTGGCACGGATCCAGTTTGTATTACTCTCTTTACTAAATGAGCATGTTTCAAGCCCCTATCCCTTGTTCCAGCATTGATTCAAGTTGAGTTATACCGATCAAAGTTGACATCAATCCTCTTAAAGCTTCTTCCCGTAGAAACAACAAGGTTAAGAAATGCATCTGCCAGTTGACCAAAGTTTAAAACTCCTGCAGGCTTTCCAAGTGCAACAACTAATGCTTGACCATCTATTATAAGGCATGACGCAGACGGAATTGATATATCAGGTGGACAAATTACATCCTTGGTCATCACATCAGATAGAATGGCTTTGTTTCCTGTTCTCAGACTTCCGTTTGTGTTGGCAAGGGAGATTGGAATTGGCATTAGTTCATGACACAAAATGCGATTTAGATCCACATTACGACCTGCCTCATAGACAGTTACGAGGCTCTGGAGAATCTTCCTGGCAGTTTTCAAAATGGTTTCCTTGCCACTTACTATCAATTTAACTTCATAGAGGGACTTAAAGGTCTTTGCATTTCACTTATGTAGAGGATCACTTAACTTGCCTTGTGTGTGACTTTTACCAGGGGCCATCATCCTTTCCTACACGAAGGTGTCTAGCTTTACCTGGCCCAGTGTTTCAGCTTTGGGGAGAGTATCTTGAATATATGAAGTAGCTAAATCTTTTGTTTGTGGCAATGTTCTGGAGGAAGTGATAAGAAACATCTTAAGATGATGGCTCACAGGTGCAGGTCTTTTCAAATTTTAAGTGGATCCATGGTTCTATGTTTCTATCATTCTGAAATAAAGTAAAAAAAGAAAAAAATGTATCCTAGCTTTAGTCATTTTTGTGGTTCTTTTGTTTAAAAAAGAGGAAAAACTACAACAATTTTCAAACATGTCAGATTAGAAAACATAATATTCGGATTCAGCATACCCAAAAACATAATGTTTGACACCAAGATCACTATTTTCTTTCTGCTCCCTCAAAAGTTATTTGGAGCTCATTTCGTATAGCCGCCATTTTGTTTTTTAGCGATTTGGAGCACATAGCTTAAACTTTCAGATTAGAAAACATAATATTTGGATTCAGCATGCCCAAAAACATAATGTTTGACACCAAGATCACTATTTTCTTTCTGCTCCTTCAAAAGTTATTATGACCTCATTTCGTATTGCCGCCATTTTTTTTAGCGATTTGGAGCAAATAGCTTCAAATTTTAGATTACAAAACATAATATTGGGATTCAGCATACCCAAAAACATAATGTTCGACAACAAGATCACTATTTTGTTTCTGTTTTTTTTCAAAAGTTATTTGGAGATCATTTCGTATGGACGCCATTTTGTTTTTTAGCGATTTGAAGCACATAACATCAAAATCGAGAGTGGCAAACAAAATATTCGTAATCAGCACATCAAATACATTCAGAAAATATTGTTTGCCCGCTTTTCCTCAAAAATGCTTCCTACACTTTTTACAGCCACATTTCTGAGAATTTGCACCAGGCTATACACCGTTGCCATAGTTTCTTCCATTTTGGAATGCCTGCTGGAACGCACTTTCTTCGATGGTGCGCATTAGTCTCGTCGCATTTTCTTCAAGTTCCTCGATGGTCTGAAAACGCCGTCCTTTCAAAGTGGTTTTCAGTTTTAGAAAAGTAAATAAGTCTGCAGAGGCCAAGTCGTCCCGAGAATAGGGTGCTTGGGACACAACAGAAGTTCGATTTTTACCAGCTAACTTGTGACAAGGAGCGATGTGAGCGGTGGAGCGTTGTCAAATTGCTAGATCCTCGAATGATTTCCTCACAGTTTTGGGTTTTTCCTACGCACAACATCTCTCATTCGTGTTAGAATTCTCTGGTGGACATTTCTCTTTACCTTCTGACCAGGTCGTACAAATGCATCGTGCACAACGCCTTTCCAATTAAAAAAACACAACCATCATCACCTTGATTTTTGATCAACTCATCCGAGTTTCCTTTGACCCTTACCCCACCCATTGCGTAGACTGCCTCTTCGTTTCCACATTGTATCCGTAAACCAACGTCTCATCTCCTGTTGCAACGTGGTTGAGAAAGTTTTCGTCCGTATTTGCATTTGCAAGCAGTTCCCGACAGATTTGAACTCGATTCTGCTTCTGGTCATTTGTCAACAAACGCGGAACGAATTTTACACTGACGCGATGCATGTCTCGTTTTTCAGTTAGTATTTTATGGAAGGATCCTACACATGTGCCAACTTCTTCAGAAACGTCACGGCCCATACAGTTATCTCTGTATGATTGGTTAAGCATGAGGAATGTTTCCGTAAAGGTTTTAACAGATTTTATGCAAAATTTCACACACAAGCATTGTTACTCCAACTCTTTTATTGTTGCCTTGTCACTAATCCGACAAACCACTTGTGAATGACGTAACTCAATCGGCTTCTACTCACCAACTACGGGCCTCCCCGATGGCGCAGTGGTAGCGTCGTTGCCTTATAATCAAGGGGTCCCGGGTTCGATACCCGGTGGAGGCACATAGTGGTTCGGATCAAACTTTAAAAACTGTAGGTCCAGTCCCGAATAGCCTTACTGTGCATAAAGTGGACTTAAAACTCCAAATCAAACCAAACCAATCTACTCACCAACTAACTTATAGATCGGAACCCAGTTAAAGGCGATATCCTTCCAAAATATGCCTCTAAGTGCGCACGGTAGCCGGATCATGCCATCTGCAACCGTTGGCGTGCTATTAAAAATGTTCGGTCTTTTTTTTAACACACCTCGTACGTACACTCATTCGGTCATTAAAGGGACACTTTTACCCGTCTGCGTGTTTGTGGAGTGTTGTATGTGTGTGTCTATGCGCGCGCGCGCGCGCGTGTGTGTGTGTGTAGAAAGGATTTGAATTAAAGTTGTACCAATGACGTTGATAAATTAATATGTTTTGATATTTTTTTCAAGAATTTACACTATGGAAATGCTTTTGGTCTTTAGGCTATCAGATTATTACATATTCCGCACGTAATACTTATGCGGTACACAGCTAACTGGCCAGAAAACTAATATGGTGCTGAAATTTGAATCAGCTGAAGTTCGGGTTGTGATTTGATTCGAAATGGTAAATTTGCAAAAGAGATTAATAAACATTCACGATGAAGTTGTGGCGTTGTGCTAAGGGAATGCTTCGTCATGTGACACAATTGCAAGTTGCGTGCAAGTTTTAAGTTTACTCAAGGAAGTATGTAAGGCAAATGTGTAGTTGGCGATATTCTTTCTCGGAGAAACCAGGAATTGTTAAGAAAGTAATTTCCTCACGCTTGCAGGCCGCCTTATCACCATTACATCCATCTTAAGGGAGGTTAACATTACTATGTAACATAATATGAGACAAAACTAACAAAAATAGTTCTGATTCTACACAGCAAGACCCAATCCCCTTCTGCTCAGGGGACAGTGACTTCGGGAGCCGCTTTGTGTTCGTAATTCTGTCTGAATATCCGTAAAGAAACGGACCTCGCACCCAGCGACTTCTTGTGTCCTGAAATGAAGAATCCATGTTGTTGGAGACATCTCCATAAACGTGATGACGTAAATTCTGCGGTGAATGAACAGCATCCGAAAATTGGTTTTTCGATTTGAGAAAAGTATCAACCTGGGTGTAGTTTGTAAGAAGAATGATTCAAAACAACTCGTATGCGTTACTGTATTTTTCTTGACAATATTTATTACATTATGAACGTCCTTCGTTTGCAAAAAGTTCATAACTATCATTAAGTTCTGCCAGCTGATGACATTCTCTATTACGATCCAGTAAACGGTCTTGGTTCTATGTTAGAAAGTTTAGAAATGAAGAAAGGAATGAGGAAGAAGAGAGAGCATTAAAGTTAGGTGCAAACTGAAATCGGAGAGTCACGAAGTAGTAGTATAAATTGATTGTTCCCAGGTCATCCTTTGTGGGCATTCCCTATTTCTATACATTTAACCTCAGTCATATCATATTATGATAAATTTTTTTGTGGATTTTATAACGTTCGATCACCTTCCAGTACAATTTCCATCTCGAATCGGTATTTTCTATCTCATCCTTTGTAGGTATGCTACAATCTTACATGATATAACTTAAAATATTAACATTTTACGGACCAAGTTAACCAGCAAGTGTTTTTTTTTTGTTTTTCATTGCGATTTTACGTCATATAACTGGTGGTTTCCACCAGATTGAATTTGATTTGAACTGACGTTACGTGTTGTCCCCAAGAAATTTGCTATAAATAACTTACCTAAAAATTATATCGTTTTTTTTACTTAACTTTGATTTGTGTGAAATCGTATTAGAAAAGGCGTTCGCCGGTTTCACTCGTAAAAATGAAACACAGAATGCGTTACTTGTGGGAAGGTAATCTGGAGAAACAATTTATCAGTACATAGGGCAAGGTGTAGCGAAACTGGTTTGAGAAAAAATGTTTGTTACCATCCAAGCCCTGACCTCAATGCGGAAAGAAAATAAACATTCCTAATCTAATAGGCATCTGAAAATTTGTAAACTATCGACTGGATCTCTAACTAAAAGGAAAGTTGATAATTCAGGAACTGAAGCTTCTACTTCAAAACAAATTATCCTATGAAAGTAAACCAATTAGGTCTGAATTTAACGGCCAGCTCAAGGATTTTTCTCTTACGCCCAAACCAGGCTGTGACATGCCTAGTTTCTTGAGCGAAACGAAAACATTTATAACAAATATTCTGAAAGGTAAATTAACAAACATTTCCATTAAAACATTTGTTAATATATCTTCTGAATGCGAGAAACCCAATGGCAAAAAGAATATTTTTATCACAGAACGAAAAACCAGGTTCTTCATGTGGTGGACATCGATAATTTGGACGACTTCTATTCTAATCTTTCCAACGAACTGGTTAAGAAACACGACGATTTCGAGGGTAGGGACTCAGGTTGGACATTGTGCGGTAGTCCAATGTCACACATTAGTCACACATTAAACGCTCATTTAACAAATGCACACCTGTTTCGAGATCCCCTCACGAATTACGGACGAAATTGAATCAATTCGACCACTTTTCGGCATCTAGTTACATTCCCCTTCCACCTGGCATTCAAAATAAAAACGCCGTGTTGAATATTGAAAACAATGATGACAAATGCTTTCAATGGTGCGTCTTGGCGTCTCTGCATTCGATTCATCGTTTAAATAATCTGCAGCGGGTTGGACATTACCAGCAACATGCATATAAGTTTGAGCATGCCATGGCGAGCAACGAGTGTCAAGATAAGCAATGTTGATGATGACAATGCTCTCGTAGAAAACCTCCTTTTCGATTCCGACGAAAATGTCCATCACTACTGCCTCATTCGTTCACTTTCCCGGTTGGTCAGAAGTCCAACAACCAAGTAAGCAAGCCACGTCAATGTTTGTCTACAGTGCTTAACCATGTTCGACGATCCAAAACAACTCACCTACCGAGAATACACTGCACGTCAAATTGCTATTGAAAAACTTGCCGAACAAGAACAAATTGCGGCGAGAATAAACCTGTGCGAATGTTGATGCCAAAAGCGAAAGGGGTAGAAGAATTCAGGATGTACAGTGCCTTGCTTGAAAATCCGGCTATCATCATTACGGATTTCCCAACCTTTCCTCAAACCGCTCTCTACTGCGAACCAGATTCCGAAATTTCCTCCCTACACCTTATCAATTACATGAAGCAAATAGTTTTGGTTACGTTGTCGTGTGGCGGGATAGAATAAATTAGCCTTACGTATACCGTGGAGTAGATTCTGTCGAACGTTTCCTGGAAAAGATGATCGAAGAGGTTTGGAAAATGGGCAGCAAATTTCGAAATCGATGCTTCCGTTATCTACTAATGAACTTCGAAATTATAATATCATTGATGTATGCCCGGTGTGTGATGAACACTTCACAGATGAGAATCGGAAAGTAATTCAGAATTCCCATTCAGACGTCGTTTCATCAGTGGAATCTGTAACACATGCAAACTTTAAATCCAAAGACCGATGTTTGTATCTGTATTTTTTACATAATGAATACAATTACGGCTTCCATTCTTTAATTAGGAATCTTGGATATGATACCAAGAAAATAGACATTCTTGCTCAAAATTAAGAGCGTTACATCTCTATAAGTAAGAAAGTTGAGATTCCAGGAACAAAACAAACCATGGAGATGAGATTTCTATATTCGTACATATTTCTCTCTGCCAGCTTGGATGCTCTAGCGAGTATATTTTCAGACAACACTATCCCGCCACGGTCAAAGTTTTACAGTCGACTCAAAGGTTCAGATATTACGGACGAAGAATACGAGCATGCAAAATTAATGTGGGATAAATAGATATGCAATACTCTCGGGGATTACCACGACGCATACTTGAAGTTAGACGTAACAATACTAGCAGATGTTTTTCAGGCATTCAGTAAAACATCGGCGAATATATAAACGTTCTATCCTGCACATTTTTACAGCCTTCTTGGTTTGGTGTGGTCGGCCATGTTGTTCCAAACAAAAATCAAGTTTTAACTTATTTCGGACGTACACATTTTACTTTTTGTCGAGGGGGGGAATGGTTCAATTGACACAGAGATATGCAAAAGCCAACATCATGCACATTCAAATAATCAATATGATCCAAATCAACCATCAAATTATTATACTTGTTTGGATGTTAACAATTTATACGGATTTGCTATGATACGGAAACTTTCGTACGGACGATTCGAGTGGGTTGATCCCACTTCAATTGATATAAATAATTTGGACGATATGGTTTATTCGCAGAGGTGGACCTCCAATTTCAAGACAATATGAACGATATGTTTTCGGATTTACAACTACCACCAGCAGCGAAATCAAATGTCCACCCGAGTCAAAAGCAAATAAGTTTCTGATGTCTCTTCAATCTAAAGAGAGGTACGTCGTAAATGTGGGAAGAATGCTCGAGTTTAAAAATTATCCATGCTTGCATCCGTACATTGAGACCAACACAAAACACAGAAACGCCGCCACTTCAGATTTAGAGAGATATTTTTTTAAATTGATGAATATCGCGGTGTATGGAAAAACGATGGAGAATGTTAGAAAGCATATAGACATATAATTGATTTCGGATAAAAATAAATTCTAGAAAGTGGGTGGCCAATACTAGATTCAATTAGCGAAAAATGTACAACGAGAATCTGGCTTTTTCTAATCTCGAAATAAAATGAATGAAATTCAGAAAACCGATTCACGTTGAAGTTACGGTTTTAGATTTGTCGAAACTTTACATGGTCGAATTTTATTATGCCGTAATGAAACCATTCAACATTGATAATATATCACTTTTGTACACAGACACGGGCAGCTTAATTTATACCATACAAACATCGAACTTATATGAAGACCTGAAACATCCTGACATGTTCGATTATTTTGATACTTCTTCCTACCCACAACCGAACAGATTTGGAATTTCCTCCCACAACAAAAAAGGTACCTGAAAAATTGAAAGATGAATGCATTGGTGATAATAATGTTGAGTTTGCAGGGTTGCGTTCAAAAATGTACGCGATAAGAACAGAGAAAGAAGAAAGATAAAGCAGTGGGCAAAAATACAATGGAGAACATACATTTATTTCAAGATTATATGGATAGTCTTTGCTCGCAGTCGACAATGATCACGTACTCACAACCAAGTAGCATTGGATCCTCACGACGACAAGAGATGCATCCTCGATTCACACATTGCCTTGGGGTCATTATCGTTTGTAAGATGACAAGAATTGTATCGAATGTCCAAAAGAAAAACCATACAAAAATTAAATAAATAACAATGCCTTTGAACTTGTTCGGTTTCAGAAAGCAAATCACCATGGAAACTGCATCACCAAAATTCAATAATCTCTTGCCTTCAATGTTTTCTAAACTCAATTGTCTGTTGGTCATTCACCTGAACAAAATTTGGACTAAATACGACAAATAAGTTGGCAAAACTTTTTACGTCTTCAACAACAACCTAAATTTCTACAAGATTCCGATCGGCGGATTCTTCAGATATTCGTGAATTCGGAAAACGCGGGTGAAATCAAGGTTTCCTCCGGCAAGAACATTTACCAAATCAAGCACGATAAGATGGATGCTGTCACCACTTACGAATTGTCCAACGAAGATTGCCTGTACATCGAGATTCTGGGAGAATACGACAAACTCATTCCTCTCTTCGTGGAATTCAGACTCACGTATGCGATAATAAATAAATAACCATAATGCCTATCGATATTTTTGGAGACGAAACTCAATGTCTATATGAAATTCACAAGAATGAAAATCTTACGGTTTTTTTTATGTGGTTGATGGAGATATACTTTTTATTCAAAATACAAGCGAAGTGCCGCCTTCGAAACATTCAATCACGTTAGTCATTCTCTTCAAGCGAAAACTAGCTCTCAATGTCTAGGAAGGATATTGTGAACGATTTGCACAAACCAACGCGTCGCAACTACAAAGGTCTATCGGTGGTGACAAAAGGCATCGACGATTTTTGGCAATGTGACCTCATCGAAATAAGCAGCGGTAATTTGAAGAATTTAAAATTAACAAAGGCAACAGGTATCTCCTCACCCTCATAGATACATTTTCAAAATTCGTGTGGGCTCTTCCTCTTAGAAACAAAACGGGAACATGCATTGCCGAAGCATTCGAAACAATTTTCAATGAAAGTAACAGATGACCTCGATTCCTTCAAACGGACAATGGAAAATAATTCTGTAACTCCGTTTTCCAGAAATTTGTTAAATTCATCATTATTCCACTTCCACTAAGAGAAATTACAAAAGGGTTTACATCCTGCAGGAACTCGTTGACGATTACAATCACACGGTTCGCAGCACGATACTCATGAAACCCGTAGACGTTACTAAATCTGATGAGCGGGGCTTAATTTCTTATGTATACTGTCCAAAGTACCGTCCCACGACCAAGAAAGCTAAATTAGAGGTAGGAGATCAGGTGAGGATTAGCAAATTCAAACGTACGTTCGAGAAGAATTTCACAAGAAATTGAAGCACGGAACTTTTCACGGTAATTCGAGTTCTACCCGGAAACCTTAACACTTATATAATAAAGGATATTTCGCGTCACAACCTGGAAATGGAGAAGAAAGGTAAAGGCGTCTTGAGATTTTTTTTTAAAAAAAAGAAGAACCGCTCAATAACCGATACATTGAAACTCTGATCGAACAGTTGGGAATCAAACACTTCAGAGGAGTTTTCATGTCAGATGCTTTATCCTTCGCCGTAAGAAGAAAGGAGTGTATAGTTGTCAACTTGGACAATTACAAAAATTCGGGCATGCATTGGATATGTTATCTAAAAAATTCAAACAACCACAACGCTTTCGTATTCGATTCTATCGTAGGTGTTCCACCGTCGGGTTTAGTGAAATATCTCAAAGCTTCCAACCTATACTACAACGACTAGAGAATCCAAGGTTCCCAAGAAGTGAACTGCCGTCACCTATGCTTTTCCATTCCCGCATTCATGTCTTGAATAAATAACCCATCGATTCAAGATTTCCAGAAAGAATCGTGGAACCTGAAACATCATCATCATTGGAGTGTTCCATCTCACAAGCGAAACGTCGGTCTTGAAACTAACGTTGCACAACGACATCGTCTATCCATAGCCCTTTGTGCATTCTACAGCATGTACCTGATTCAAAACGTGACCGAACACATAACAGCATCTAGGTCGGAAACGAAAATTTCAGCATCATTCCGCGACTGTACAATTTGTCCACCTTGCAAGCCAAATTACCGAGAAGAGTACTTTTCTCTCAGAATTCCGAGAGCCACAGAGTCGAGTTGGTGTTCGCAAAGGAAACCGTGGAATTGGGTACTATCGGAGAACATTTTGGGATTGGAGAACAACACAAAACTCGAACCTGGTATCAAGCATTTCGTCGCAAATATTCCAAAATTCCTGGCCATCGAGACTCTGAACGTTCACTGCAACGTGGCGGAAGGGATGATCACAAAAGCAGACAATATCGACAGTCACAAACAAACTGAAATCGCAGCGACCTACCAAACCAAATTCCTATATCATGGATCCGATCGTCTTCACGTCCTCGTCGCCGATCTACTATCCGGTATGCCGCAACATAATCGACCAGAGTAGTATAATAGCTTCGTTTCTAAACATTTATTTTGTATTTATTCATTTTACCCCGATTTCAGCTAATTTGCCAAGGGGAAAATATCCAAAAAATTGAAATTTTACTATTTTATAGCATAAAAAATATTTGTTTTTTATCAAAGCTCAATCATCAATCTCTGTAGGGGAAAAATTTACTCTTTGAGCCTAAATCAGTATATTTTAAGCATATATTTACAATCACTATATTTTGTAAAAGAAATAGATGTGTAGAATAAA
Organism: Lepisma saccharinum; assembly: GCF_977018435.1. Classification (NCBI taxonomy): domain Eukaryota; kingdom Metazoa; phylum Arthropoda; class Insecta; order Zygentoma; family Lepismatidae; genus Lepisma; species Lepisma saccharinum. The sequence goes on from NW_028142898.1 coordinate 2,172,974, forward strand.
AGTTATTTTACAGTGATCGGTAGTGCAGTGTATATAATTATTTCTCAAAATGAGTGTGTATTTCTGACTGAAAATTATGTCTGAAATGTAGATTCTGTTTTACGTTATTAGCACTGCAGTGCTGTGCTGTGTAGTGCAGTGTAAATGTGTGTATTCTGATTAATTTTTCGTCTAAAATGTATATACTGTTATTAGTACTGAACTGCAGTGCTGTGCAGTGCATATAATTATATTTTGATTAATTTTTACGTCTGAAAATGTACATGTGTGTATTTTTTAGAAAGAAAAAGGCTATATATAAAATATATATGTACTTTAGTGTGTAGAATACAAATAACATATAAATACATAATTAATTCTTTATTAAGTATAAATTGTTGTAACATATTTTTTGAAAGAAAATGAATATATAAAACCTAAGATTCTTTAATATATATATATATATATATAAAACCTAAGAAATTTTATTTTTTGAAATTTATAATATATAAAACCCAACATTTTTTAAAAAACAAATTATAGAATTATAATATATATACAAATTATATAAAAATAATAACAAAAAAAGAAATTCAACCACAAACAAGAAATGTTGTATGCAAACAAATATACCACATCAGACATAAATGATGAAGCTTCAGATATTCCAAATTTCCTAGCTGAACTGAAAGAAAAAATTAAAGATGCAATTCAAAATTAACTTGAAATGAGTTCTCTCAAAATATATTTTAATCTATGTTGTATGTATAGAAATTCTCATAGTGGAAAACAAGAATATTTTCATCATTCCTGTGTGAAAACTTTACATCGCAGTGATATTAATTCTTTGTATGATATTTATAATGAACTATGTGAAGAATTTAAGTTAAAACAAAAAGAGTTCCAAGGAAGAAGTTCGGGTTGGTCACTTTGTGATACAAACCATAAACTTAAATTAAAAATAACAAGATATTACTCTCTTGGGGGATCTAGTTTTATTGATTTACCCAAGCACATCGAAAACAAGAATGCTGTAATAAATATTAAAAATTATAAAGCCAATTAATGTTTTTATGTTGTCTCATAGCCCATTTTCTTCCAGCATCTCACTATAAATATCGTTGCTCTAATTATAATTATCCTGAATATATAGAAGAATTTAAAAAACATATGTCAGGTATAAAATATCCAGTACATATAACACATATTAGTAAATTTGAAAAACAATATAAAGAACACTACCATCAACCAATAGCTGTGCAAGTTCACGGTATTGACGAAAAAAATAAAATGTGCCCACTGTGTCACTATCCAGCAGCAGATGGTACACGTGTTATATATGTAATATATGTTACAGAGAGAAACAAAAATCATTATAGTCTTATGCAGGATTTTGGAAGATTGATACATAGTCCAAAAACATCAGATTGTCATAAAATAGCAAAATGTGATCAATGGTTCTCAAAATTTGATGGAAGATATGGGTAAAGACGTGAAGAGAAATTAAAGGAACATATTAAATATTGTTTTCTCTACCCTCCTGGGACTTATAATTCTTCATCCAAAAATATTAAATTTAGAAATTATAAATCACTGGTAAAACATCCATTTGTAATTTACGCAGATTTTGAAACAATACAAGATCCAATAGCAACATGATTTCCAGATTCGAATGCATCAAGTACAACACATACAGCTAAACATGAAGCATGTGGTTTTGCACTAAAACTGATAAAAACATATGAAAAAAATACTCCAGAAGAAGTATATATTTATCGACGCAAAGAGGAAGACAAAAAGTTTATTCCAAAACTTCGAGAGTGGGGTAAAAAATATGGTCCAATCTTACATAATGAAATACTGATGAAGCCTTTTACAGCAGATCAACAATAGGAATATGATAATGCTTTAAGATATAAATACTGTAAACATAATTTTAATTGTAATAGTGAAAAAAGGATGCGCCACAACCATTTTAATGGAGAATGTATCCATACAATTTGTAATTCATGTAACTTGCAAATACATAAACATAATTTATTTCCAATATTTATTCTCAATTTGCAAAATTTTGATGAACATTTATTTTTAAACAAATTATGGTATACATTAGGGTTTATCAATATTATACCACGCAGTAAAGATAAATATATTGCTATAGAGAAAACTATCGAATTAGAAAATGGAAATAAAGTTGTTCTTAGATTACTGGATTCATATCAGTTTCTTACCAGCAGTTTCGCTAGTCTGGTGAGTCAATTAACCAACGAGGAATTTGTTCATACAAAAGAATATTTTGGTGAGGATAAGATAGAATTGCTGAAAAGAATTATATAATTATATGGATGATTTTAATAAATTCAATGAGACACAGTTATTATCGAGAGATAAATTTTATAACAAAATTCAGGATGAAGAATGTAGTGAGGAAGATTATCAATACATGGATACTGATAGTTTTATATAAGAAATAGAAACACCTGACTTAGACAGTGATTTGCTTTCTATGAAAGAACATTTTGAATTTAGTAATTATCTAAAAAATAATCCATTATACAGTCTCGAAAACCAGATGATATCTGGGAAAATGCAGCAGGGAATATAATAACAGAATTTGTTCGTCTAAGACCAAAAATGTATTGCCTAAATATTCAGGGCAAAGAAGCAATGAAAAGAGCTAAACGTTTAACTCGACCATGTACAAGAGAACTTACAATGGAAGATTTTAAAGAATGTTTATTTGAAAAGAAAACAACAAACACGTCTTCAAATCATCTCACTAGCAAATTTAATGGTGTGCACACTACATTTAAAAATAAAAAAATCTCTTGATGGCAATGATAATAAATTGCAAATATTAGATTGCAATGTCCATACTAAAGAATATGGTTATTATAACACAAGTAAACATTGTGATAAATAATAATAATAATAATAATAATAATAATAATAATAATAATAATAATAAATTGTCTTTATTCAGCGTGCGAGGTTCAGCCGAGGGCAGCTCTGCCACTTAACCCTTGTCAATATGATAATACATATGATAATCAATAAGTTTATATAACTTATGGAGCAGTAAGCTAAATGTCAAGAAAATAGATACAAAAAAAATGAAAAAAAATACATAGGAATTAGTTGCATACAAAAAAAGTGTAAGTGAAATACAAGAAACAATAGTAATAATAATATAATAATACAATTCCTTATAGTGAGTGACTTGATACCTTCAGTATGTGCCCCGACTCTGCCATTGTTCCATTAACAGCAGATCTTTTATTTTACCTTTGAAATTTAATGGGTTGTTTACACTAGCGATATTTGCGGGCAATGCATTCCATGTTTTGGGAGCCGAAAAGGAGAAAGATGATTTGTAGGCCGTGGTAGAGTGATTGGGTAAATCGAAGTTGTTACGCTTACGGGTAACATACTGATGGATTTCCCTACGGGAATGCATCTTCTCTAACAGGTACTGCGGTTTACCTTCTGTCAGTATGCGGTGTATGAAACAGAGATAGTGCAACTTCCTTCTGTTTGCCATGGTAAGAACTTGATTATTATTTAAGAATGGAATAATATGATCGGATCTTTTTGCTTGAAAAATGTATCGGAAGCACAAATTTTGCCCCATTTGTATTTTTGTACTGAGATTTTGCTAGAGTTGAGGGCCGTAAACATTATCACAATAGCCGAACAATGGGTAGATTAATGCTTGGATGAGTTTTAGCTTGCATTCCGCAGGGAGGAAGTCAAGGAAACGATTCAGATTCCTAAGTGTTCCATGAGTTTTCCTACATTGCGTCTTTACATATTCTGTCCAATTAAAAATTTCGTAAAAAATCAGACCAAGATATTTAGCGGTGTTATTCATGACAATGGGCAAATTGTTTATTTTGAGCTCGATCTTAATATTTTTAATTAACGACCTTGAATAATTAGAACCGATGATTATGAAAGTGATTTTTTCTGGATTTATTTTAAGATCGTAAGAGGAGCTTCAACAAGAGAACTTAAAAAAGAAGATTTGAAAGAATGTTTATTTAACTAGCAAATTACCTAGTGCCTATACTACAAAAATAAAGTAGCTTTTGATAGCAATGATAATAAATTGCAGATATTAGATTGCAATGATAATACTATAGAATATGGGCATTATAACACACGTAAACACTATAATAAATGTAAAAAGTAATACATTAGTATTAAATATTTAATTTTAAAAATAGTATTAAAAAGTATTATATTATCTATTAATATATATATATATATATATATATATATATATATATATGTCTAGGAATTAATTCGTGCGGTTGTTACGCACACATTGAAGCTGTAGTTCAAACACATAATACATAAATACCTTAAGAAAAAAATTGTCCATCGCGAGCCACCACTTTCACCCATTTGTCAGGCAAGTTACGGATTCCGTGGCGAAAGAAGTCCTCATCCTTTGAAGCGATCCAGTCAGAGACCCATTTTTCGATATATTTTGAAGAAGTGAACCGCTGTACAATCAAATCGTTATTCATGCAATCGAACAAGTAGTAGTCCGAAGGAGCAACGTCTGGTGAATACGGCGGGTGGGGTAAAACTTCCCATCAGACATTTTCTAAATACGTTTTGACCGGTTTTGCGACATTGGGGCGAGCGTTATCATGTTGAAAAATAAGTTTATCATGTCTGTTCTCCCACTCTGGTCGTTTCCTGGCCAGAGCTTGGTTCAAACGCATTAATTGTCGTCGATAACGTTCTCCATTAGTAGTTTCACCCGGTTGCAGCAGCTCATAGTACACCACACCTTTCATATCCCACCACATGCACAGCATAACCTTTCACAGTGAATATATCGTTTCGGTTGTGATGGACCTGTTTAACCTGGCTTCACCCAGGCCTTTTTTTCATTTCGGGTTCTTGTAATGGAACCACTTCTCATCGCCAGTAACAATGCGATGCAAAAACCCCTTTCTTTTCTGTCTTTGAAGCAGCAATTCGCAAATGGTTTTTCGTCTTTCAACGTCTCTGTCTTTCAATTCATGTGGAACCCAATGTGACATCTTTTGAATCATTCTCATGGCTTTGAGGCGTTTGGAAACTGATGTTTGATCAACGCCTAACGCTTCTGCAAGTTCTTCCTGCGTTTGACACGAATCCTGATCGAGCAATGCTCTCAAAACTTCGTCTTCAAATTTTATTGGCTGCCCAGGTCGCTCTGGGTTTTCCAGGCCGAAATCACCACTTCTAAACCGTGCAAACCACTTCTGACACGTTCGTTCAGCTAGCGCATGGTCACCATACACTTCCAGCAAATACGATGACTTTCGGTAGCATTTTTCTGCATGTTAAAATAATGAAGCAGAACACCCCGCAAAAACACTTTATCTGGCACGAACTGAGCCATGTTCAGTTGACTACAAAATGCTGTTGTTGACGCGTCAATCAACTGCCCTATACTACGAACGATGCGCGCTGACAAGAGTTTTCAACGCACGTGTGGATACAAGGAACTGTGGGACGATACGCTCCATACATTGCATATGGTATTTTCAGGTAAAGTTTCATGAAACTTGCATATTAACTTAATATTTGTTGGATCATTAATAACTACGAATTTTTGATGCATTTATTAAAACATTGGTCTGTGAATTATAAACTCGTCTGGATTATAATACATATCGATGTTTCCTTCAGTTATCCTCTTAAATGCACTACATGCTTCATATAACTTCAAATAATCTTGATCTGCAATGCTTAAATTATAATTTTTACGTGGGAATACCTCATTTCCACCATTCTTGAGATATACATCTTTAATTTTACAATTATCAAAATGGCTACTATCTTTTTCCTGATTGTCATCTCTCCCTGTCTGAAACAATACAGGTACAAACTCTGGCATATCGTAATGTAGAGATTGAAATTAATTAGTAATATCGAATTCAAAGAATTTACCCTCCACTGACCTATGTATGCATTGCTATGAATAAAATTGTATCGGAATGTGGCGACTTTTCAAAATGTTAGCATTGTATTTGAGAGGATAATTCAATTCATTTTCCCAGGATAATCAATTCTCTACATGACTGTACCATGCTTTCTGATTTCAATTTGTGAGAATAAGAATGGAACAAAATTATCTATAAGTTTATCATTAGGCTCGAGGAGAGGATATTCTTCACCATTACTTTTCTTGACGATGTCAAATTTTATATACAAATCCGATCTATGTGGATGAAAGTAGTGTAATCAGATAAGTTCAAAATCATACTAGGTACGAGGCCTATTATTTTTATTAATTTATTATTATTATTTATTATTATTATATAAAATATATATGTACTTTAGTGTGTAGAATACAAATAACATATAAATACATAATTAATTCTTTATTAAGTATAAATTGTTGTAACATATTTTTTGAAAGAAAATGAATATATAAAACCTAAGATTCTTTAATACATATATATATATATAAAACCTAAGAAATTTTATTTTTTGAAATTTATAATATATAAAACCCAACATTTTTTAAAAAACAAATTATAGAATTATAATATATATACAAATTATATAAAAATAATAACAAAAAAAGAAATTCAACCACAAACAAGAAATGTTGTATGCAAACAAATATACCACATCAGACATAAATGATGAAGCTTCAGATATTCCAAATTTCCTAGCTGAACTGAAAGAAAAAATTAAAGATGCAATTCAAAATTAACTTGAAATGACTTCTCTCAAAATATATTTTAATCTATGTTGTATGTATAGAAATTCTCATAGTGGAAAACAAGAATATTTTCATCATTCCTGTGTGAAAACTTTACATCGCAGTGATATTAATTCTTTGTATGATATTTATAATGAACTATGTGAAGAATTTAAGTTAAAACAAAAAGAGTTCCAAGGAAGAAGTTCGGGTTGGTCACTTTGTGATACAAACCATAAACTTAAATTAAAAATAACAAGATATTACTCTCTTGGGGGATCTAGTTTTATTGATTTACCCAAGCACATCGAAAACAAGAATGCTGTAATAAATATTAAAAATTATAAAGCCAATTAATGTTTTTATGTTGTCTCATAGCCCATTTTCTTCCAGCATCTCACTATAAATATCGTTGCTCTAATTATAATTATCCTGAATATATAGAAGAATTTAAAAAACATATGTCAGGTATAAAATATCCAGTACATATAACACATATTAGTAAATTTGAAAAACAATATAAAGAACACTACCATCAACCAATAGCTGTGCAAGTTCACGGTATTGACGAAAAAAATAAAATGTGTCCACTGTGTCACTATCCAGCAGCAGCTGGTACACGTGTTATATATGTAATATATGTTACAGAGAGAAACAAAAATCATTATAGTCTTATGCAGGATTTTGGAAGATTGATACATAGTCCAAAAACATCAGATTGTCATAAAATAGCAAAATGTGATCAATGGTTCTCAAAATTTGATGGAAGATATGGGTAAAGACGTGAAGAGAAATTAAAGGAACATATTAAATATTGTTTTCTCTACCCTCCTGGGACTTATAATTCTTCATCCAAAAATATTAAATTTAGAAATTATAAATCACTGGTAAAACATCCATTTGTAATTTACGCAGATTTTGAAACAATACAAGATCCAATAGCAACATGATTTCCAGATTCGAATGCATCAAGTACAACACATACAGCTAAACATGAAGCATGTGGTTTTGCACTAAAACTGATAAAAACATATGAAAAAAATACTCCAGAAGAAATATATATTTATCGACGCAAAGAGGAAGACAAAAAGTTTATTCCAAAACTTCGAGAGTGGGGTAAAAAATATGGTCCAATCTTACATAATGAAATACTGATGAAGCCTCTTACAGCAGATCAACAATAGGAATATGATAATGCTTTAAGATGTAAATACTGTAAACATAATTTTAATTGTAATAGTGGAAAAAGGATGCGCCACAACCATTTTAATGGAGATTGTATCCATACAATTTGTAATTCATGTAACTTGCAAATACATAAACATAATTTATTTCCAATATTTATTCTCAATTTGCAAAATTTTGATGAACATTTATTTTTAAACAAATTATGGTATATATTAGGGTTTATCAATATTATACCACGCAGTAAAGATAAATATATTGCTATAGAGAAAACTATCGAATTAGAAAATGGAAATAAAGTTGTTCTTAGATTACTGGATTCATATCAGTTTCTTACCAGCAGTTTCGCTAGTCTGGTGAGTCAATTAACCAACGAGGAATTTGTTCATACAAAAGAATATTTTGGTGAGGATAAGATAGAATTGCTGAAAAGAATTATATAATTATATGGATGATTTTAATAAATTCAATGAGACACAGTTATTATCGAGAGATAAATTTTATAACAAAATTCAGGATGAAGAATGTAGTGAGGAAGATTATCAATACATGGATACTGATAGTTTTATATAAGAAATAGAAACACCTGACTTAGACAGTGATTTGCTTTCTATGAAAGAACATTTTGAATTTAGTAATTATCTAAAAAATAATCCATTATACAGTCTCGAAAACCAGATGATATCTGGGAAAATGCAGCAGGGAATATAATAACAGAATTTGTTCGTCTAAGACCAAAAATGTATTGCCTAAATATTCAGGGCAAAGAAGCAATGAAAAGAGCTAAACGTTTAACTCGACCATGTACAAGAGAACTTACAATGGAAGATTTTAAAGAATGTTTATTTGAAAAGAAAACAACAAACACGTCTTCAAATCATCTCACTAGCAAATTTAATGGTGTGCACACTACATTTAAAAATAAAAAAATCTCTTGATGGCAATGATAATAAATTGCAAATATTAGATTGCAATGTCCATACTAAAGAATATGGTTATTATAACACAAGTAAACATTGTGATAAATAATAATAATAATAATAATAATAATAATAATAATAAATTGTCTTTATTCAGCGTGCGAGGTTCAGCCGAGGGCAGCTCTGCCACTTAACCCTTGTCAATATGATAATACATATGATAATCAATAAGTTTATATAACTTATGGAGCAGTAAGCTAAATGTCAAGAAAATAGATACAAAAAAAATGAAAAAAAATACATAGGAATTAGTTGCATACAAAAAAAGTGTAAGTGAAATACAAGAAACAATAGTAATAATAATATAATAATACAATTCCTTATAGTGAGTGACTTGATACCTTCAGTATGTGCCCCGACTCTGCCATTGTTCCATTAACAGCAGATCTTTTATTTTACCTTTGAAATTTAATGGGTTGTTTACACTAGCGATATTTGCGGGCAATGCATTCCATGTTTTGGGAGCCGAAAAGGAGAAAGATGATTTGTAGGCCGTGGTAGAGTGATTGGGTAAATCGAAGTTGTTACGCTTACGGGTAACATACTGATGGATTTCCCTACGGGAATGCATCTTCTCTAACAGGTACTGCGGTTTACCTTCTGTCAGTATGCGGTGTATGAAACAGAGATAGTGCAACTTCCTTCTGTTTGCCATGGTAAGAACTTGATTATTATTTAAGAATGGAATAATATGATCGGATCTTTTTGCTTGAAAAATGTATCGGAAGCACAAATTTTGCCCCATTTGTATTTTTGTACTGAGATTTTGCTAGAGTTGAGGGCCGTAAACATTATCACAATAGTCGAACAATGGGTAGATTAATGCTTGGATGAGTTTTAGCTTGCATTCCGCAGGGAGGAAGTCAAGGAAACGATTCAGATTCCTAAGTGTTCCATGAGTTTTCCTACATTGCGTCTTTACATATTCTGTCCAATTAAAAATTTCGTAAAAAATCAGACCAAGATATTTAGCGGTGTTATTCATGACAATGGGCAAATTGTTTATTTTGAGCTCGATCTTAATATTTTTAAATAACGACCTTGAATAATTAGAACCGATGATTATGAAAGTGATTTTTTCTGGATTTATTTTAAGATCGTAAGAGGAGCTTGAACAAGAGAACTTAAAAAAGCAGATTTGAAAGAATGTTTATTTAACTAGCAAATTACCTAGTGCCTATACTACAAAAATAAAGTAGCTTTTGATAGCAATGATAATAAATTGCAGATATTAGATTGCAATGATAATACTATAGAATATGGGCATTATAACACACGTAAACACTATAATAAATGTAAAAAGTAATACATTAGTATTAAATATTTAATTTTAAAAATAGTATTAAAAAGTATTATATTATCTATTAATATATATATATATATATATATATATATATATATGTCTAGGAATTAATTCGTGCGTTTGTTACGCACACATTGAAGCTGTAGTTCAAACACATAATACATAAATACCTTAAGAAAAAAATTGTCCATCGCGAGCCACCACTTTCACCCATTTGTCAGGCAAGTTACGGATTCCGTGGCGAAAGAAGTCCTCATCCTTTGAAGCGATCCAGTCAGAGACCCATTTTTCGATATATTTTGAAGAAGTGAACCGCTGTACAATCAAATCGTTATTCATGCAATCGAACAAGTAGTAGTCCGAAGGAGCAACGTCTGGTGAATACGGCGGGTGGGGTAAAACTTCCCATCAGACATTTTCTAAATACGTTTTGACCGGTTTTGCGACATTGGGGCGAGCGTTATCATGTTGAAAAATAAGTTTATCATGTCTGTTCTCCCACTCTGGTCGTTTCCTGGCCAGAGCTTGGTTCAAACGCATTAATTGTCGTCGATAACGTTCTCCATTAGTAGTTTCACCCGGTTGCAGCAGCTCATAGTACACCACACCTTTCATATCCCACCACATGCACAGCATAACCTTTCACAGTGAATATATCGTTTCGGTTGTGATGGACCTGTTTAACCTGGCTTCACCCAGGCCTTTTTTTCGTTTCGGGTTCTTGTAATGGAACCACTTCTCATCGCCAGTAACAATGCGATGCAAAAACCCCTTTCTTTTCTGTCTTTGAAGCAGCAATTTGCAAATGGTTTTTCGTCTTTCAACGTCTCTGTCTTTCAATTCATGTGGAACCCAATGTGACATCTTTTGAATCATTCTCATGGCTTTGAGGCGTTTGGAAACTGATGTTTGATCAACGCCTAACGCTTCTGCAAGTTCTTCCTGCGTTTGACACGAATCCTGATCGAGCAATGCTCTCAAATCTTCGTCTTCAAATTTTATTGGCTGCCCAGGTCGCTCTGGGTCTTCCAGGCCGAAATCACCACTTCTAAACCGTGCAAACCACTTCTGACACGTTCGTTCAGCTAGCGCATGGTCACCATACACTTCCAGCAAATACGATGACTTTCGGTAGCATTTTTCTGCATGTTAAAGTAATGAAGCAGAACACCCCGCAAAACACTTTATCTGGCACGAACTGAGCCATGTTCAGTTGACTACAAAATGCTGTTGTTGACGCGTCAATCAACTGCCCTATACTACGAACGATGCGCCCTGACAAGAGTTTTCAACGCACGTGTGGATACAAGGAACTGTGGGACGATACGCTCCATACATTGCATATGGTATTTTCAGGTAAAGTTTCATGAAACTTGCATATTAACTTAATATTTGTTAGATCATTAATAACTACCAATTTTTTTTTGATGCATTTATTAAAACATTGGTCTGTGAATTATAAACTCGTCTGGATTATAATACATATCGATGTTTCCTTCAGTTATCCTCTTAAATGCACTAAATGCTTCATATAACTTCAAATAATCTTGATCTGCAATGCTTAAATTATAATTTTTACGTGGGAATACCTCATTTCCACCATTCTTGAGATATACATCTTTAATTTTACAATTATCAAAATGGCTACTATCTTTTTCCTGATTGTCATCTCTCCCTGTCTGAAACAATACAGGTACAAACTCTGGCATATCGTATTGTAGAGATTGAAATTAATTAGTAATATCGAATTCAAAGAATTTACCCTCCACTGACCTATGTATGCATTGCTATGAATAAAATTGTATCGGAATGTGGCGACTTTTCAAAATGTTAGCATTGTATTTGAGAGGATAATTCAATTCATTTTCCCAGGATAATCAATTCTCTATATGACTGTACCATGCTTTCTGATTTCAATTTGTGAGAATAAGAATGGAACAAAATTATCTATAAGTTTATCATTAGGCTCGAGGAGAGGATATTCTTCACCATTACTTTTCTTGACGATGTCAAATTTTATATACAAATCCGATCTATGTGGATGAAAGTAGTGTAATCAGATAAGTTCAAAATCATACTAGGTACGAGGCCTATTATTTTTATTAATTTATTATTATTATTTATTATTATTATATAAAATATATATGTACTTTAGTGTGTAGAATACAAATAACATATAAATACATAATTAATTCTTTATTAAGTATAAATTGTTGTAACATATTTTTTGAAAGAAAATGAATATATAAAACCTAAGATTCTTTAATATATATATATATATATAAAACCTAAGAAATTTTATTTTTTGAAATTTATAATATATAAAACCCAACATTTTTTAAAAAACAAATTATAGAATTATAATATATATACAAATTATATAAAAATAATAACAAAAAAAGAAATTCAACCACAAACAAGAAATGTTGTATGCAAACAAATATACCACATCAGACATAAATGATGAAGCTTCAGATATTCCAAATTTCCTAGCTGAACTGAAAGAAAAAATTAAAGATGCAATTCAAAATTAACTTGAAATGAGTTCTCTCAAAATATATTTTAATCTATGTTGTATGTATAGAAATTCTCATAGTGGAAAACAAGAATATTTTCATTATTCCTGTGTGAAAACTTTACATCGCAGTGATATTAATTCTTTGTATGATATTTATAATGAACTATGTGAAGAATTTAAGTTAAAACAAAAAGAGTTCCAAGGAAGAAGTTCGGGTTGGTCACTTTGTGATACAAACCATAAACTTAAATTAAAAATAACAAGATATTACTCTCTTGGGGGATCTAGTTTTATTGATTTACCCAAGCACATCGAAAACAAGAATGCTGTAATAAATATTAAAAATTATAAAGCCAATTAATGTTTTTATGTTGTCTCATAGCCCATTTTCTTCCAGCATCTCACTATAAATATCGTTGCTCTAATTATAATTATCCTGAATATATAGAAGAATTTAAAAAAACATATGTCAGGTATAAAATATCCAGTACATATAACACATATTAGTAAATTTGAAAAACAATATAAAGAACACTACCATCAACCAATAGCTGTGCAAGTTCACGGTATTGACGAAAAAAATAAAATGTGCCCACTGTGTCACTATCCAGCAGCAGATGGTACACGTGTTATATATGTAATATATGTTACAGAGAGAAACAAAAATCATTATAGTCTTATGCAGGATTTTGGAAGATTGATACATAGTCCAAAAACATCAGATTGTCATAAAATAGCAAAATGTGATCAATGGTTCTCAAAATTTGATGGAAGATATGGGTAAAGACGTGAAGAGAAATTAAAGGAACATATTAAATATTGTTCTCTCTACCCTCCTGGGACTTATAATTCTTCATCCAAAAATATTAAATTTAGAAATTATAAATCACTGGTAAAACATCCATTTGTAATTTACGCAGATTTTGAAACAATACAAGATCCAATAGCAACATGATTTCCAGATTCGAATGCATCAAGTACAACACATACAGCTAAACATGAAGCATGTGGTTTTGCACTAAAACTGATAAAAACATATGAAAAAAATACTCCAGAAGAAATATATATTTATCGACGCAAAGAGGAAGACAAAAAGTTTATTCCAAAATTTCGAGAGTGGGGTAAAAAATATGGTCCAATCTTACATAATGAAATACTGATGAAGCCTCTTACAGCAGATCAACAATAGGAATATGATAATGCTTTAAGATGTAAATACTGTAAACATAATTTTAATTGTAATAGTGGAAAAAGGATGCGCCACAACCATTTTAATGGAGAATGTATCCATACAATTTGTAATTCATGTAACTTGCAAATACATAAACATAATTTATTTCCAATATTTATTCTCAATTTGCAAAATTTGATGAACATTTATTTTTAAACAAATTATGGTATACATTAGGGTTTATCAATATTATACCACGCAGTAAAGATAAATATATTGCTATAGAGAAAACTATCGAATTAGAAAATGGAAATAAAGTTGTTCTTAGATTACTGGATTCATATCAGTTTCTTACCAGCAGTTTCGCTAGTCTGGTGAGTCAATTAACCAACGAGGAATTTGTTCATACAAAAGAATATTTTGGTGAGGATAAGATAGAATTGCTGAAAAGAATTATATAATTATATGGATGATTTTAATAAATTCAATGAGACACAGTTATTATCGAGAGATAAATTTTATAACAAAATTCAGGATGAAGAATGTAGTGAGGAAGATTATCAATACATGGATACTGATAGTTTTATATAAGAAATAGAAACACCTGACTTAGACAGTGATTTGCTTTCTATGAAAGAACATTTTGAATTTAGTAATTATCTAAAAAATAATCCATTATACAGTCTCGAAAACCAGATGATATCTGGGAAAATGCAGCAGGGAATATAATAACAGAATTTGTTCGTCTAAGACCAAAAATGTATTGCCTAAATATTCAGGGCAAAGAAGCAATGAAAAGAGCTAAACGTTTAACTCGACCATGTACAAGAGAACTTACAATGGAAGATTTTAAAGAATGTTTATTTGAAAAGAAAACAACAAACACGTCTTCAAATCATCTCACTAGCAAATTTAATGGTGTGCACACTACATTTAAAAATAAAAAAATCTCTTGATGGCAATGATAATAAATTGCAAATATTAGATTGCAATGTCCATACTAAAGAATATGGTTATTATAACACAAGTAAACATTGTGATAAATAATAATAATAATAATAATAATAATAAATTGTCTTTATTCAGCGTGCGAGGTTCAGCCAAGGGCAGCTCTGCCACTTAACCCTTGTCAATATGATAATACATATTATAATCAATAAGTTTATATAACTTATGGAGCAGTAAGCTAAATGTAAAGAAAATAGATACAAAAAAAATGAAAAAAAATACATAGGAATTAGTTGCATACAAAAAAGTGTAAGTGAAATACAAGAAACAATAGTAATAATAATATAATAATACAATTCCTTATAGTGAGTGACTTGATACCTTCAGTATGTGCCCCGACTCTGCCATTGTTCCATTAACAGCAGATCTTTTATTTTACCTTTGAAATTTAATGGGTTGTTTACACTAGCGATATTTGCGGGCAATGCATGCCATGTTTTGGGAGCCGAAAAGGAGAAAGATGATTTGTAGGCCGTGGTAGAGTGATTGGGTAAATCGAAGTTGTTACGCTTACGGGTAACATACTGATGGATTTCCCTACGGGAATGCATCTTCTCTAACAGGTACTGCGGTTTACCTTCTGTCAGTATGCGGTGTATGAAACAGAGATAGTGCAACTTCCTTCTGTTTGCCATGGTAAGAACTTGATTATTATTTAAGAATGGAATAATATGATCGGATCTTTTTGCTTGAAAAATGTATCGGAAGCACAAATTTTGCCCCATTTGTATTTTTGTACTGAGATTTTGCTAGAGTTGAAGGCCGTAAACATTATCACAATAGTCGAACAATGGGTAGATTAATGCTTGGATGAGTTTTAGCTTGCATTCCGCAGGGAGGAAGTCAAGGAAACGATTCAGATTCCTAAGTGTTCCATGAGTTTTCCTACATTGCGTCTTTACATGTTCTGTCCAATTAAAAATTTCGTAAAAAATCAGACCAAGATATTTAGCGGTGTTATTCATGACAATGGGCAAATTGTTTATTTTGAGCTCGATCTTAATATTTTTAATTAACGACCTTGAATAATTAGAACCGATGATTATGAAAGTGATTTTTTCTGGATTTATTTTAAGATCGTAAGAGGAGCTTGAACAAGAGAACTTAAAAAAGCAGATTTGAAAGAATGTTTATTTAACTAGCAAATTACCTAGTGCCTATACTACAAAAATAAAGTAGCTTTTGATAGCAATGATAATAAATTGCAGATATTAGATTGCAATGATAATACTATAGAATATGGGCATTATAACACACGTAAACACTATAATAAATGTAAAAAGTAATACATTAGTATTAAATATTTAATTTTAAAAATAGTATTAAAAAGTATTATATTATCTATTAATATATATATATATATATATATATATATATAAGTAGTAGGAGTGGGGGAGTTAACCAACCGAAAATGGGGCTCGGTGGGGCTCGCCTTAATGGATTTCTCTCGTAAGGCATGAGCCCCATTTTCTGGCAGTGTTGCCAGCTGCTTACTCGAAAAAATCACCAAGGTTTTTTTTGGTCTAACCTAGCCTAAAGCAAGGAGCTGGCAATCTTGCTTGAGGCTCGCCTTAATGGTTTGCTCTTGTAAGGCATAAGTCCTATTTTCTTGCAGTGTTGCCAATATTTTACTCGAAAAAATCACCAAGGTTTTTTTTTGGGTCTAACCTAGCCTCAAGCAAGGAGCTGGCAACCTTGCTTGAGGCTTGTCTTACAGTGCATAAAGCAAGGAGCTGGCAACCTTGCTTGAGGCTTGCCTTACAGTGCATAAAGCAAAGTTGGCAACCTACTGGTACTTTTGCCATAGCCTTTTACAAAAAAGAGAGAGGAGAGAGGGAGGGAAGAGTTAAACAACCGACAGCTGCCAACACCCACCTACAGCCTTTTTTTTCTTGGTCTAACCTAACCTAAAGCAAGGAGCTGGCAACCTTACTTAAGACTTGCCTTACAGTGCATAAAGCAAGGTTGCCAACCTACTGGTACTTTTGCCATAATCTTTTACAAAAAAAAAGAGAGAGAAGAGAGAGAGGGAAGAGTTAAACAACCGACAGCTGCCAACACTCACCTACAGCTTTTTTTTTCTTGGTCTAACCTAGCCTAAAGCAAGGAGCTGGCAACTTTGCTTGAGGCTTGCCTTACAGTGCATAAAGCAATTTTTGCCAACCTACACACACTAAACAAGGAGAGCCGGCAACAAACACGCACTGCCGTAAAAGAGAGAGAGATGGGTGGATGGCAACACAGTATGTGTGTGCGTGTGTGCGTATAATATGTAGCATTATTAACTAGAGTGTGTTGGCAATTTACTTACAACTAAAAAAATAGAGATGCCAACGTTGCTGTAAGATGAAAAAAGAGAGAGAGAGATTTATGGCTGGCAACAGTGGTGAGCGATGTCCTCTTATTGTAAATTTTTTCCAAGTCCCCCAAAAAAAAAAGAGAGAGGCCAATGTTTATATATCGTGACTTTTGTAAACCTCTCTCGGAGAAACGATGTGCCACACACGCGCGCGCGCGTATGTATTGTGACGCAAACAAACAAACAAAATAATAATTGTTGTTTTTTAGGATACCTGGCCCCTATAACCTCGCCAGGGTGCGTGGTGCCCAGCCAAAAAAGTAAAGGTTTTCTAACGGCTGCGGTTATCTACAACCGCACCTCTGTAGAGTTTCACGTGTTTTTTTTTTCTCAAACTTCCATGAAACTCTACAGAGGACCTCCGTAATGCATGCAACGTGTACTAACGACTCTAGTGTTATTTGATGTTGTGATATTTTTGGATATAGAGTTTTATTGTGAGATATAGATAAAAATAATTATGTTTATTATAATATTTTCTTGATGAAGATGGAGAATATGTGTGTGTTACAAATAAAGTTGCATGCTTTTTTTTTCTAGTGTGTGTATGTGTTTTTGATGTTTCGACAGCATCTGAAACGATAAAAAAAGAAATTTTATTGTTAATTTTCACGTGTAAAAACAACAACAAATTTTGTGCAAATTTTCTGATTGTCTAGTGCTATAGTGCAAAAAAAGATATTGTAACTGATAACTAATGAAATTGACATTTGTAACTGATCTGAACTAGTGAAATTCGTATTGTGCTATTGTAACAGATTGTGCTAGTACAAAAAATTTCTTATTTGTGCAAGAAAAGATGTTAAAAACTTGTTAAAACTGCTCTGTGACCCTCTCGTTCTTCACGTCGTAGGCGAAGGACTTCTCTGCAATCAGGATGACACTGCATAGGGTATCCTCGGGCAAGGCATCGTGGAACTCGCAGACGACCTTGATGTTGGTGCTATCGTTGACCACAACCTTCTTTCTCTTAGATGTGTTGATGACGGTCATGGGTCTCTGTGCTTTGAACTCGCTGGGCGTGTAGTACATGTCCACGCTAACCTCGGTCACGCGTTTGTAAGCCGAGAACGCTTCGTAAAGTTTGAGGTAATCGTTTTTGGTCACGTCGAGGTTGTAATTCTCGCGCGGGAACACTTCGTTCCTACCGTTCTTCAGATAAACGTTCTTGATTTTGCAGTCGTCGAACTTGCTGGAATCTTTTTCCTGATTCTTGTCCCTCCCGGTCTGAAAAAGCACTACGACGAAATCTGGCATGTCGAACTGTATGTTGTTGAACTGCGTCGTCACGTCGAATTCCATGTGACTTCCCGACGCCATTTTCTGCACGCACTGGTAACCGTGAAAGTGAATCGGCACCTGCGGACTTTTCAAGATCTCCGCTTTGTACTTGAGGGCGTAGTTCGTTTCGTATTCCACCACCGGCATTCTCAATTCCATGCTCCGGATGACGCACTTGGCTGCTTCGAGTAAAGTGTTGGCTATCGGCGTGGTGCCGTCCGGACCCAAAGTAGCGTATCGCATCAGTGCGTCGTTGTCGTTGGCCGCTCTTCGAAACGTGATCCTCAGTCCTCCCTTCCACATGATCTCCTTGTAGTCCGAGAAGAAACCAGGCAGCAGACGCATGGGAAAGAGCACCGTGTGACTTCTCGTCGATATTTTGGTCCCGGCTTCGAATCCCCCGGCCTGGTAGTACGCTGCGTCCGTTTTGGATAATTTCAACGTTCCCACTGCCGTCGACGTGATGCCTGGATAATCTATTCTGTCGATGACGGTGTTGTGTTTCCTCACCTCCACCTGCGAGAACAGGTGAGGCACGAAGTTGTCCACGAGTATCAAGTTTGCTGCTGCCGGAAACGCGTCTCCGCTTTCTTTCTTCACCACGTCGAATTGAAGGTAGAGGTCCGCTCTGTGAGGATGAACGAACCCATCGCCTACGTCCAAGTCGTATTCGATCTCCCTGTTCGCCTCGTTGAGATTGGCGAACGTGCGACGGTTGGGAGGGAAAGATTGCAATTCGTAACTTTCGATTTGCTCCATTTTACATGTATGGTTATTTATTATATGTTGATCTCCACGATGGCCGTCGTAGTGGGACCTGCGAAATCCACCACGTCTCCTTTCTCGTTCGTCACCACCAACTCTATGTCGTCTATGCGGTTGCGACATACTGGAAAATAGATCGGCGAAGAGGGCGTGTAGATGATCGGTTCCATGAACTCGGAACTTGGTTTGAAAGTGGCTATGATTCCCGTCTGCTTGTGACTTCCTAACAATCCGTCCGAAGATTTCGTGATCATACCTTCGGCCACGTTACAGTGTACGTTCAGAGTCTCTATGGCCAAGAATTTAGGAATGTTGGTTGCTACGTGCTTGATGCCAGCTTCGAGTTTTGGGTGGTTGTTCTCGAAACCTAAAAGTTCTCCCATGGTGCACAGGTCCACGGTCTCCGTCGCGGATAGGATTTCCACTCTGTGCGTGACCGAATTTTGAGAAAGGTATGTACCTTTGGGTAATTGAGCTTGCAAAGTGGAAAGATTGTATTGTCCTGGCGTGACGACGATGTGTTCGTTTCCGACGCTAATTTTGTTGTTGTGCTGCGTGACGTTAGGTATGAGGTACATGCTGTAGAATGCACGCAGAGCCACGGATTTAGGATAGACGATGTCGTCGTGCAGCGTGAGTTTCAAGATTGAAGATTCGCTCGTGAGATGGAACACGCCCATCCTAGTGATGCTGTTTGAGGTTCCACAATGCTTTCTGGAAATCCTCGATCGTAGGGTTATTTATTTTAGAGAGAAACGCGAGCACGGAGAGGCAGAGATGACCGCAGTTCACGTCTCCGAAATTTTGAATGCGTTCGTCGTTGTAGTATATAGAGGATTTGTTCGTTTTCAGATAATGAATTAAATTTGTAGGTGGAACACCTTCGAAAGAATCGAAAACGAATGCTTTATCATCATTTTTGTGGTAACATATCCAATGCGTGCCTGGATTTTTTTGATTGTCCAAGTTGACTACTCCGCATTCTCTTCTTTTAACGCTTGAAGGTAACGAGTCGGACATGAAAACTCCTCTGAAGTGTTTGATTTGTAACGGTCCGATCAGAGATTCAATGTCTCGGTTGGTGAGTGCTGTTGTTTCTTTTTTTTAAACTTCTTCATCACGCCCTTCCCCCCTTTCTTCTCCATGGCCAGGTTGTGACGTTTCTGTTCTTCCAATTCCGCCTTGTTCTTCTTCGAGTCGATGACGGTTTTCGCGATGGCGGCACTTCCACCGGCCAAACTTCCAACGGCCCCCAATGCTGCTAGGATGGCCGGGATGCTGAATATGAAAAATTCGATTTTTTGCTGTTTCCGCGAACGCTGCAATCTTTTCAATTGAGGTGTGCTGAGCAGCAATTTCATTCCGTGTCCTTTCGACAAGCAAGAACGTTTCTTCTCGTGTTGTTTCTTGGTGAGTAACCCATCGAGGGCACCTAGATTTTTTAGATTCGAATATGGTATCTGGTACACGACACCCTTGGGCTTCATGTTGATGCTTTATGTGTTATTTTCACGGTATGTTATTTATATATATATTCTGAGATTTTTTCTTGTGTAGTTTTTTTACTGGATGTTATTTATATACCCCACCCCAATTTTTGTTTTGTGTTCATGGCGATGGTGGTACCCAGTGCGGCGACCCGTTCACCCAGCGATGCGTCTCTGCTCACGAACCTTTCGAAAGCTGCGTGCTCTAACTTTCTGTCTGCTTCGTGACGTGCATCCAGATCCGTCTGCGTGGTGTTGTAAGCGATGTCGTGATCTTTGCATGCGGCGTCCAACGGATTCACACCCTTGTCTCCTCTCTCCAATCTTTTCTCGAGTTTGGTACCCGGTCCGCAGTACTGGTAGCCAGGTAGATGCATCTCGAAAGGTAACTTGTTGATGATGTCGTTCACGAGTCCCTTTCCTTCGGCCACGTTCCAAAATTTCGGAGGTAGCGTGTTGATGATTTTGATCAGCTAACCTATGCCCTTGTCGTCGTTCACGATGAAGTTGGAAAGTTTCGTGCTGATCATGTCCACGATGCCAACCTTCTCGTTGTAGAAATTACGGTTGCCTGCATTCTCTTCGCCGGCTATTACCAACAATCGGTCCACGAGCTTCCTCACGCCGTCCACCCAAACGAATTCTTTGGGTAACGTGTTGTAGCGTTTGACGCCGCTGCCTGTTTTGACCTGGTTCCAAATCGGTTTGATGAGATTCCTGTACTTCTCGCCGCTGCTCGATTTCACCCTATTCTGCGAGGCGTCGTTGTTCTGGTACAAGGCATCCGTCATGATCAGAATTTCCTTGTAACTCTGGTAATCTTCGTCGGTGTAATCTTTCGGCTGCTTTTTGGCAACGAGTTCTCACAGTCCCACCGTACCCGGATACCTGGTCCAACTATCCTTCTCGCCTAAATTAACTTTAATGTCGTTGCCTTCGAAGGTCACCTTCGATTTCCCAATCTTCCACACCACACCACCGCCTTCGTTGGTTTCCATGCTGGGATACAATCCGAACACTTCATCCTTGTCGAATTTCCCCGTGCTCAGGTAGTCTCGTGCCAAAGGTCCCAACTCGATTTTATCCGAAGACGACGTGCTACCAATAGCTCGACGTCGTGCCGGTGCATCCTTCAGTTCGAACGGCGTCGAAGGAATGCTCGAAATAGGCGTGGGTACAGCGTAACTTTTAGGTGCGAGCGGTACGAGTTCGTTGATCAAATTTTTATTTTGTTCCCTGACACTTTTAATTTCTTTACCTAGACCGCTGATGGCATCGATCACAGGTTGATCCTGACGTTTCTTCTCTTCGTAGAATCCGGGATTCTCGGATTTCCAACCTTTGAAGCGTTTCGCGAGGTAATCGCGAAGCTTGAGATTTTCTTCTTCGATTTTTCGTTTCGTCATAACGTTTATTTATATACGTCGTTTCTCACAACGTTGCAACGTTTAGAAAGTCGTTGATTTTGTTTCTGTATTTTCCGTCGTTGGGTTTCCTCGTCATGTCGATCGTCGCGAATCCGAAATCGTCACCGTTCCAGCAAGTAGAGCAGCAGCGTTCCGAAAATTGATTGTAGTTCATGTCTCCGCCTACGTAGTCATCGTACGCGTGCTTGAGGTTGGTGTGATCTTGACGAAACAAACATATGAAATTAGCGTTGTCGCGCACTAACTGTTTTGGAATTTTGGAAAACGTTTGAGCTAGGTAAAAACAATCCATTCCTTTGTGACGACCTTGCGTGAAAAAGTTGCGAATTTCATTTTGATTTTCCAGGATGGCGTCGTCGAACACAACAACTGAATTTTCACGACAATCGTCGAGTGGTTTTATTTCCGAGGCGAACGTTGCAATGTCCAGACCATCGTACAGTTTCATCAGTTGCTGGTATTTGGATTGCTCCAAACTTTTCGAGAACACGTACAGGTGCCTGTTCTTCCAATCTAACCAATTCGGTGCGAGGAGAAAATTGTCCACGAGCAGTGTCGTTTTCCCACACCCCGAAGGACCTACGATCAGACAGCGGATGCTGTCGGGAAGCAACGCACCGTTCTTTTTTTTCTTGTTTGACTTCCGGATCCGGTAGACGCTTCACCACGTTCCACGTACTCACAAGATCACTTCGTCCGCGTCGATTCAACTTTTTCCGGAAGTCCCAGCCATTTGACAAACAGTTTGTCACCTTTCCTACGCAATACTTTCTCGATGAGGTACGTGTCGGGGTGTTTCGTTTTAGAGAGTTCCTCTTCGTAAAATCTTCCTTTCAAAATCTCGCCGCCACTATCTTTTATTATATACGTGTGTCGGTTTCCGGGTAAAACTCGAACCACCGTAAAAAGTTCCATGCTCCAATTTTTTGTGAATCCCTTCTCGAAGGTGCGTTTGAATTTGCTGATCCTCACCCGGTCTCCAATTTTGTATTTAGTTTTTTTTGTCTTGGGTGTGTACTTTGGACAGTAAACTGTAGAAATTAAACGCTGCTCGTCAGATTTCGTAACGTCAGTTGGCTTCATGCCTATCGTTCTGTGTACCGTATCATTATAGGTGTCGACGAGTTCCGGCAGGATGTCGACCCATTTGTAATTTCCCCGAAGCGTGAATCGTTTCCACATGTGTGTTTTCAAGGTGCGATTGAATCTTTCCACGATGCTGGCTTTGATGTGACTGAAAATCGAATAATGTTGAATCTTGTGTTTTTGAATAAACTTTTGGAATACGGCGTTGTAAAATTCCTTCCCCTTGTCTGTTTGCAGAAACCGTGGTCGTCTGCCGCCGCTTTCGCGAAAAATTAATTTGAATGCTTCCGTGACGCATGTTCCTGTTTTGGCTTTCAAAGGTAGAGCCCATGCGAATTTCGAAAACGTGTCTATGACGGTGAGGAGGTACTTGTTGCCCTTGTTCAATTTATGTACGTTTTTCAAATTGCCGCTACTCATCTCCACGAGGTCACTTTGCCAGAGGTCGTCGATGCCCTTGGTTACCACAGCCAAACGTTCGTAGTTACGGCGTGCAGGTTTATGCAATTCTTCGACGATGGCTTGCCTGGACATTTTTTTAGAGATTACGTTTCAAGAGAAGCACAAGCGTGATGGGATTCAAAGAGGGTGGCACTTCGCTCGTGTTTTGAATGATCAGCTTATCGCCGGCACTCACGTCGAAAACGGTAAGATCTTCGTCTTCGTGTATTTCATATATGTTGCGCGTTTCGTTCCAACGTGCCAGAGGAATTTTTCCTGCTTTCTGGACACCACGATTCGATATCAAAGTCATGGTGGGAACGCTAGCTTTTCTACCGTGAGACCAGTACGAAAATTCGTTTATCTGAATCGTGCCATCGAGGAGAAACTTGTAGTACGGATGATAAGGATGTAACATGTACAGTTTGTTACCTTCGACGAACGTGCAGATTCTCTGTTGATTGGGTACGCTGTTGATTTCGATGGCTTGCAGAGAATGCAGTTTAGCGAATTTTGTGTCGACGCCGAGCAGATTACTGCGAAATTGTCCGAGTTTATTTTCGATGGGCAGCAAATGCTCGACTATGGTATCTGTTACGGCAGAAAACGACGGTTTGATTTTCGCTTCCACGTTCAACTGCTTGTAGTTTTCGTTCAGTTTTTGCAACTTGGCACCGAAAGAAGCCAGCGTCGATTCCTGCGTGGATTCCAGCACTCCGACTTCATCTCTGATGTTGACGACGATGTTCTGAAGGTTCTCGACTTGATTCAATTTCGAGCTCTTCTCGGTAAGATCGTTCACGATGCTTCGCATCTCTGTAAACTGCGTGTGAAGTTCGGCGACGCTCTGCGAAGTGGGCAGCGTCGACACCCGCGAACTGATTTCGTCTCGAATCTGTTCCACGTTCGCCGTTTCCGTTTCCAGTCGTTTCAGGATTCGAGATATGTTCCTTTTCAAAGCGTGCAATTCTTTGGAGGTGGGGAGATTGGCCACCCTACTCTCGAGATCGCTCAATGAACTTTTGATGTCGCTCGATTCGGATAGTGCCGTCACCGCCGTTTTCAATTTTTCCAAATCTTCGCTCGAAGGCACGCTCATCCGTAACGATTCCAAGTCACCCTGTATGTTGTCCAGTACGTGATGAAAATGAGCAAGATTGGATTCGACGTTTAAATTTTCTAAATATTCGATTTTATGCTGAACCGTGCTCAACGTGTCTTGAATGCTCGTCAACGCTCTCGCTTCAGCGTGAATATTTTTAATTTCTTCGTTGATCAATTCCAAGGACGCCTGAAGCGTAGCGATGGTGGTTTGAATGTGTTCGAAATCTTGATAGGCCTCCAATTGAATTTTTATGTTCGCGACGCTTTTACCGATGACCTGCAGTTCGTCCGACGATGGTAGGTTCGTCATGGTATCTTCCAAAGTCTGTAACTTGGATTTAATTTCTTCCAACGTGCTGGTGAATTCTTCTTGTAATTTGGAAACGACGACATGCAAGCGTTCTGCGTCTATATTGTTCACCACAGTTTGAAGTTCGGAGAAATTCTTTTCGATTGCGGAAGTTCGTTCTTCGATTTCGAGTTTCAATTTTTCCAAATCTTCATTTTTCGATTGAAATTGCTGTAATTTGGCCAAATCATTTTGAAGCGAATCCACGCCCAACTGTATATTTTGAACGTTGTCGTAAGAAGGTACGTCGACATAATTTTTTATCAGCGTCTTCAGTTCGGAATCGATTTTCAGAATGGGGTCGAGACATTGCGTTTGGAGCGTAGCGATTTCCGACTCTAAACTTTTGTTTAAGGTTTCCTGCAAAGCGATCAAATCGGTCCTCAACTTCTTAACTCGAATGTCCAACATGAGAATCTCTTCTGCGTGGTCTACACGCTTGGTGTTGCCGAAAATGTCGTTAGGCATTTTTGGTTAACGGTTATTTATAATAGAATAGACGATTCGTAATTCTACGAAGAGAGGAATAAGTTTGTCGTAATCTCCGAGGAGTTCCATGTAAAGATAATCTCCTGCAGACACATCGTACGTAATGTTAGAAAGCATCTTGTCGTGCTTAATTAGAAAAATGTTCTTGCCGGTAGAAATTTTGATTTCGCCTGCGTTTTCAGGATTCACGGTGATTTGAAGTTTTCCGTCGATCGGAATTTCGTAGAAATGTAAATTGTTATTAAAAACATAAAACATCTTGCCCACATCGTCATTCAGTTTCGTCCAAATGCTGTTGAGGTGAATGATCAACAGACCGTTGAGTTTAGGTAACACGGAAGGTAAGACTTCATGATCTGGTATGGTTTCCATAATGATCTGTTTTTTGAAACCGAACAAATTCATAGGCATGCTGGTTATTTAAGAATACGGTCAAAGTTTTTTTTGTAATGACAGTCAAAGTGTTTTTTTTGTTTTGTTTTGTTTTTATGAATCTTCTGTTGAAGATGGACATATGTTGCAGGTTTTGCTTTCTGCTAAGCGATAGTGCCCCCACGGCAATGTGTGAATACCACACTCGAGGACGCACCTCTTATCGTCATCAGGATCCAGCGCAATTTTTCTAACTTTGTTTGTGGTCAACACATGGTCGACGCTCTGGATGCGCTGTTCTGCTCTTAGAACCGACGACCTGGTCTTGAGGTAATCGACGAAGTCCTCGAATGTGAGATGCTCCCGAACCACCTGTCTGCCGACACCCTTGGCCTTCTTGGTAACGCTGCCCTCGGCTTTGATGGCATAGGCCTTGGCGCGAGGACCTGCAAACTCGAGAATTACATCACCGTCCTTCTCGTCTTTGAGTTTGCCAGGCACCTTCTTGTTGCGGGGCAGGATACCGTACTTGTTTTGCTGGGCATAGCCCGAGGTGTCGAAAACGTTAACCAAAGATGGAACTGTGGCTATATCCCCGTACGCGTCGTCCGTGCGAACGTGGTACACCAAGCTGTCCGTGTCCGTGTAGAGTAGGCTAATATTGTCGTTATAGTGCTGGCGTAGTTTCCCATAATATATTTGAAACATGTGCAGCTTGCTCAGGTCTAATACTGAGGCGCCAACATAAATTGGCTTGTTGAGTTTCACCTCGCTTTTCCTCATATGCACCAGAGCAAGCTGTTCATTATAAATGGTCCTCGATTTGAATAACGGGTTTGCTACGAGCCTGCGACATTGTGCTTTGTTTGATATTAGCCTCACATCTACACGATTCCGTACATTCTCCATGGTTTTCCCGAACACCGCATTGTTCATGAGCTTGAAGAAATCCTTATCAAGCTCGGACGTGGCTGCGGTGCGGTGTTTGGTGTTGATTTTAATATATGGACGCAACCACGGAGAATGCTCGAACTTGAGGATGCGGTAAACTGCGTGGACCGTGACCCCTCGCTGCATCAACCACCGGAGATTCTGGTAGTGCAGGACGTAACGCTCTTTGGGCTCGAAGTCCATGACGAGCTTCGTCTGGTTGGAATCGGGTGGACACTTGAACTCGGGTGCAGAGGGAAGATCGCAGAACAAATCCTGCAGCTTCTCGGAGAATTGCAGATCAACCTCGGCGAAGAACCCATGTTCTGAATCGTCGAAGCTTTCGATGTCGAAGTTGGAGGGGTCAGCCCACTCGAAGCCTCTAAAGGGGAGTGGCTGCATCATGGAGTATCCGTAGAGGTTATTGACGTCCGTGTACATGATGTAGCTGGACGGTTGTGAGGGGTCGTAGCCGGTGACCATGTGGTGATTGTTGGCGCGCGAGTGTCGCTGCGACACCTGGACCATGCCACCCCGGATAGCGCGTTCCACAAACAGCACCATGTCATAATCGGAAAGAAGCTCCAGCTCGATCTTCGTCACCAAAAACATGGCTGACCACGCCAGTCCGGGGAGACTATAGAAGTAGGCAGGGTCCAGCTGGTAGATCTTCATTCCGGTCGCACGGAACGTCTGGAACACGTCGGCGAGAAGCGTCACATCAAGTCTGAGGTAGGCGTCGTGGTAGTCCCCGAGAGTTCGACAGCCCAGCTCGCGCCACATGGACTGGGCATGGTGATATTCTTCGTCGGTGATGTTCGAGCCGCGTAGCTGACTGTAGAACTTCGCCCGGGGGGGTAGCGACGTCTCCGCGAACTTGGTAGCGTCTGTGACGTATTCGTAGGGATAGACCCCCTTACGCTTGAAGAGGCCGGCGTCCAAGTTCGAAAAGTTTTGGAGGTGATGAGTATTTGCTCGTCGCTAAGCTTCCCTGCGAGAGCATCGAGGCTGGCCGGGAGGAACCTCAGGGAGTCGAGGAAGCGAAGCTCGACGGTAGAGGATAATTCTGGGATTCGAACCCACTTGCTCAAGCTAATGTAACGCTCCTCGTTCTGCGCCAGGACGCTGATTCCCTCGTTGTCGTACCCAAGATGCTTGACGAGGTGGTGGAAGTCGTATCCCGAGCCATTGTGAAAAAACACAGGGATGAAGTGCGGGTCCCGGGCCATGAGGTTGCATCCGTTGCACCAAGGACCAACGTACCTACCGTTAAAGTGATCGTGGTGTTGGACTTTACGGTTGTTGGCGGTGTACTCCTTGTCGCAGACAGGGCAAGCGATAGCCTCGTCGTGTCTACGTTGATCGTCGGGAGACAGTGGGAGCATAGACTTGGGGGCCAACAGTACCTTCCCTATCTCAATGGCCTCGACAACCATCCTCTCGAGGAAGTGTTTGGCTGCGTCGGGACCACGGTACACGTAGGGCTCGGGGGCGATGTGCTGGTCACGTCGCACCACAACGTATGCGAAACTAGATGCCTCGTGGAGTTGGTAAGGGGTGGTAGAGGAAACTTCGGGATCGGGATCGCAAGTGGACAGGGGTTTGAGGAAGGCCTCGAAATCTGCGATGATGATAGCGGGGTGCTCCACCATAGCACCGTGCATGTGGAAACGCTCCACGGTGCCAGGTTTGGGCAAGACTGCCACACCCGGCTCGTTGTTACTACAGTAGGGCTTGTGGCGAGCGAGCTTCTCGGCAGCGATGTTGGGACCTCTGATGCGCTGATAATCCTGCTGTTCTCGATTGTCAAAAGTGAACAGACATCTTCGACAAACTTCTATGCTACCATGATGCTTGCTTTTTTGGCTCGACACCAACCGGGAGAGGGAACGGATAAGGGTGTAGTGGTGATGGGTCTCGTCCTTGATGAGCAGAAGGTGAATTTCCTGCGCACCATCGTCCTCTACGTCGCTCACCTGGATGGGGTACACCATATTTTTGTCAGTGAGGCCATAAACGTTGATGGCCAACCGAGGGTTGTGTGTACGGGCCTCGAACTTTTGAATGTCCGGGACCTCCACGGGATAGTCGATCCCAACCATCGCATCTTCCAGCTCTGACTCGTAGGGTAGGTAGTGGTTAACTCGGTGTGGTTGGTTTTTCCAGTGGACAGGGTGTAATGCTGCCAGAACACACCATACGAAGCACTTGGCGTCACTGTTCTGAATGTTCAGGACAGCCTTCTTTGCCGCAATAGTAGGTGGTAAGGGGACGTAGCTGGAGGCGGAGAGAGGTATGAACTTGCAAAGTTTGACGCACAGTTCGTGGGGTTCACCGCACAGCGAACCCCCCGAGCCTTTAGCTTGACGTTCTTCTTGTTTTGCCACCAGCTCATCGGTAAACTGGTTGTAGATGACCTCGAGGTTGTCGACATCCGCCAGATGCAGCGTCTTCGCCTTGGTGTTGTGGCAGAAGCTGTAAATTTCATCAGACGGCTTCTTGTACTGGCAACGTAGCGATGCGTAGAATTTGGTGGAGTGCGTTGCAAGCGCATCACCGAGGATGGAAATAATTTTGGCTTGCACGTTCTCCAAAAAGCTACGAACGTCGCATGAGCCCTCCGAAGTGTGGACAAAGTCCTCTAACAACCGCTCGAAAGCAGTCTGGTTCGCTTTCGCCACAGGCTTGACACGTTTGGCGGATGGTGCATTGATGGAGGCTGCTTCTGCCTTCCTCTTGGTGGAGGTCGAAGGCTGGGCCCCAGATGTATTTTTGCTTAGACAATTAAGCTTATGCTTCTTGGTATACGCAATTGTGATCTGTTTATTGCATCCGGAACATAGTTCAGTGGCAGCCAAATGCTTGCCTGGCACGCAGGTACGACAATGTCTTGCAAAACGTTTGCTTGATATGGTTCTCTTGCACACAGGACAACTTTTCATGGAGCGCATTTTTTTGGGGGGTATGTTTATTTATATGTGATCTGTTGGTGGTAGAGTGTTTACAAAAAATGCCTTACGAGAAAAATTTTGTAGGCTAATTCTAATTAGTGTTAGTTTGAGGGGTTTATTTATATATGGGTGGCGTTGTTTTCCTCAAATATGCGTTTTAGTCAACCCTTTAAAAAAAATATATAAGAAAAAATATGATTGTAGATAGAAAAAAGCACAATAAATATTGTATGCATGTGTAATTCTATTTAGTTTATTTTTTTGCTAGACACGAATCTTCTTCAGATTTTATTGCCCATTAGTATATTTTTCTACCAATCTAGTAGAGGTATGAAACTATGAAAATGTACTTGTTTATATATATTCTATTGTTTCGGCTGATATAATAGCAAATATATATATATAGCTATTTTGAAATTCTAAAATTTTCAGGTATACTTATTTTTACATGCGAACATACATCATAAAAAATTACACAATCTTATTTTTTTTCCATACACACATTTTTTATTTTCAGAAAACAAAGTTATTTTCAATTTTTTTAAATCAAACAATAAACATTATTTGTGTTTATAGTATTTGTCGGGCAATAGCAGATAAAACAAGAATGGGTTTTCTACGACCCCCAGTTTACGAGTTACAAAACAACTTAGAAATCACATCTTGAAATTTAAATTTAAAATAACTCGAAAACAGTAAGCACTAATCATTATGTTTCCAATAGGTTGTAGAGTACATTCAATTTTTTATCAAATGCCATTAAAATTTTCGAAATAGGGTAAAAACTAAGCCAGCAAATCAAGTTTCTCAAAAAATAAAAAAAATTGTCTATATTTTCGAAACTTGAGGGGGTGGAATCGATTTTATTTGCTAGTCGTATAGTTTTCGTCAAATCCTATCCAACAAACCTAAAATCATCATCCTAGGTCAATTAGGAACCAAGAAAATCAATATCTTGGAAAAACATCTTAAGATATTTGTCTTAAGAAAATTTTCTTGACAGACCGGAAGTAACATCTTGACAGCCCGGAAGTCGACTTTCTTAAAGATTAAGACAAATATCTTAAGATGTTTTTCCAAGATATTGATTTTCTTGGTTCCTATGGGGCCTAGAACCACGCAACTTTGGATTATGTATATACCGTTGTTTTTTCCTACATATTCACTAGGGCTCGAAAGTGCGGTGGTTGTGTTGTTGCCTTGTAATCAAGAGGTCCTAGGTTCGAACCCGATAAAAGTACATAGTGGTTCGGATCCTATTTTAAAAAACTGTAGGCCTAGTCCCGATTAGCCTTACTGTGCATATGTGAATATAGGAAAGTACAATACAAAGTCAGCAATGTGTGATGTGGTCAGCACCAAATATTTTAATTTTATATGTATATTTAAGTTCCATGCATAAACATGGCAGTCGTCCTATATGCTTTTATGAGTAGTGCAGGTGGCCCGGTACTGAATAATCATTTGAGGCTCGAATCATCATTTGAGGCTCGTCGTAGCCTTTTATGATGTATATTTTGAGGGCAGAGTTGGCAATACTGTGGGCCCACTGTAGCCTTTTATGAGGGGGGTCTATTGCCCTCTGTTTACATCTGGTAACACTGCCGTAGTTTGACAGTGTTGTTAACCTACTGGGTTTTTTTTCACTGAGACTCGAATCATCATTTGAGGCTCGTCGTAGCCTTTTATGATGTATATTTTGAGGGCACAGAGTTGGCAACACTTTGGGTTTTTACTGTAGCCTTTTATGAGGGGGGGTCCTATTGCCCCCTGTTTACATCTGGCAACACTACCGTAGATTTTTTGACAGTGTTGTTAACCTACTGGGTTTTTTTCACTGTAAATTTTTATTAAAGGGTCTGAGGGGTCCATGTATTTTTTATGTCTGGCAATACTGTTGGGGGCCTAGTGTTGGCGACACTGTGGGTTTTTACTGTAGCCTTTTATGAGGGGGGGGGGTCTATTGTTTTTTTTTATATTTGGCAACTCTATTGGATGTTTTTTTTTTAGGCTTGGGTTTTACCAACCCATCCGAAGAAAATTCCACTATATGATCTTTCACTGGCTAAGCTAACCTACAAATAGAAATTTGCAACACCGACGAGTCTTGAATTATTATTTGAGGCTCGTCGGTGTTGCCTACCCACTCTACAAAAATTCTACTATATGATTTTTTACAGGTTAAGCTAACCTACAAATAGGAGTTGGCAGCACTGACTTATAAACCCACTGGGTCCTCTTGGCATGTTTTTTCATGATGTGTTGCTAGGCTATTGAGCATCTTGGCGTATACAATGTATATATTTTGAGAGGGGGGGTTATAGCTTTTTATGCTGTACGAATACTGGAAGCTTGACAGTGACAACCAACAGAGTAGGTAAACCTACATCCAGGAACTGGCAACACTAGTTTCTGACAGTAAATTTGAAATAAAATATTAAACAAAATACATGAGTAAGCACTGTGATTACAAATAGTACCAGTGTTATGCCCCCAACTCCAACTGGACAACTGGGGAAAATAATTGTACAACAATTTGTACCTAATTGTACAATACTTGTACCTAATTGTACAACATACATATACACAGACATAAAAGAGAGAGCCTTCCCGTAACTTACTTCATGTACAATTTATATGATTTTACAACTGTGAAAAGAAAGCATATGTGTTCTGTATGCACACATTTATTCTTATTTTTCGAAGTTGAATGAAAGCACATGTTTTTACGCTCTCGTAATACTAACCTTGCTCCACTGATTTTAAATTGCTTCCATCCGCTTTTTTTTTCTGTGTTATTTCCGTATGCACGCAACATTCGCTTTCAATAGACAGAAGGAGTGTTAGTATAGCAGGCTCCGAGTTTACAATTTATTAAATTAAACAATAATTTATGTAAGAATATACTTGTACTTACCGAATACAAAATAATAAAAAGCACATGTGAATGTTTGCGTGTGTTCATGTTATATGACGACTGAGTAAAAAAATAATGTTGACTCCCCGAAAGATAAAAGTTCCTAGTTCGACATCAGATGCATGCAAATTTTATGTTTTGCTCTCCAAAATCTTAATTTTTATGTTTGTGCTATTTGTCATACAGCAGAGGAGGAGGAGAAAAAGGGGGGAGAGGAGAAGAGGGGAGAGAGAGAAAGGAGGTACTATCAGCGCCATCTATTAGCAAACAATAGAAATAAAAAGTAGGGTCAAACTTTTTCAACACCCAAACATTTTAAACGTCCTTGCGTAGTAATACGATCTAGCTGAAGATGTTTAAAAGAGTACTCTTAGTCGACGAAGCTAATTGCTAGGGCCCTTATATTACTAAAATATTCTTTAATTTGCATATTTCTCATACCGCCATATGTTGTTCTATTTGACTTCTTCCAAAAAAATGCTAATTAGCGAGAGTTAATTAAGCAAGGCAAGTAAAAGAAGCAAATAGGACAACATATGGCGGCGTGAAAATATGTAAAAAATTCGATTCAGAGGTGGATCGAATTAAAGTTGGGGGATATTTTGCATTTTTTCCCTATAATGTACAAAACATTTACCATACATAATCTTTTCCATTTACAACAGTATAAAATAAGAGGAATGTGTGACAATATCCATATTAATTAGGAAGGTATGTTGTATGCTAGGTTAGCTAATTGTGTCTTCTACAGCTTCACTGTATAGAGGAAAGATGGAAAAAGAGAGCTCTACAAAAACTGGTGCTCTTAACAATATTGTACGTCCGTGAAAATTACATATAAATAAGACTTAAGCGTATTATCTGCTTTCATGTCAGATTTTGCCAACCTGTGAGCTGTAGTGTTTAGGTGACAAGCGACCTGCTCAAATATGATACTGTTGACAATATTGTACGCCCGTGAAAATTATATATAAATAAGACTTAAGCGTATTATCTGCTTTCATGTCAGATTTTGCCAACCTGTGAGCTGTAGTGTTTAGGTGACAAGCGACCTGCTCAAATATGATACTGTTGACAATATTGTACGCCCGTGAAAATTACATATAAATAAGACTTAAGCGTATTATCTGCTTTCATGTCAGATTTTGCCAACCTGTGAGCTGTAGTGTTTAGGTGACAAGCGACCTGCTCAAATATGATACTGTTGACAATATTGTACGCCCGTGAAAATTACATATAAATAAGACTTAAGCGTATTATCTGCTTTCATGTCAGATTTTGCCAACCTGTGAGCTGTAGTGTTTAGGTGACAAGCGACCTGCTCAAATATGATACTGTTGACAATATTGTACGCCCGTGAAAATTATATATAAATAAGACTTAAGCGTATTATCTGCTTTCATGTCAGATTTTGCCAACCTGTGAGCTGTAGTGTTAAGGTGACAAGCGACCTGCTCAAATATGATACTGTTGACAATATTGTACGCCCGTGAAAATTATATATAAATAAGACTTAAGCGTATTATCTGCTTTCATGTCAGATTTTACCAACCTGTGAGCTGTAGTGTTTAGGTGACAAGCGACCTGCTCAAATATGATACTGTTGACAATATTGTACGCCCGTGAAAATTATATATAAATAAGACTTAAGCGTATTATCTGCTTTCATGTCAGATTTTACCAACCTGTGAGCTGTAGTGTTTAGGTGACAAGCGACCTGCTCAAATATGATACTGTTGACAAATATTGTACGTCCGTGAAAATTACATATAAATAAGACTTAAGCGTATTATCTGCTTTCATGTCAGATTTTGCCAACCTGTGAGCTGTAGTGTTTAGGTGACAAGCGACCTGCTCAAATATGATACTGTTGACAATATTGTTCGTATATTGTATTGTATAGGAGACTAGAAGCATATAATTTGGCGAAAAAAAAAACCCAAATAAGGTCATAGAAAATAGTTTAAAAAAAAATTAACAATTATATTTTGCATTGCACAGCATTAGGTATTAAATAACATACCCCCAAAAAATCTCTGCATTATGCGTTCTGAAAAAAATTGCCCTACGTGCCAAATTGCTGTGTTAAGTGAAAATTTTCAAAGACACTGTCGTACTTGTGTGCCGGGAAAGCGAATATGTGCAACCAAACTGTGCTCTAAGTGTGGAAAAAAAATTTATATTGCCAACTTCAAGCGACACCAGCTTACTTGCAAGAGCACTGGAACATCTCTACCGCAACCTTCCAAGCGAAAGGTAGAAGTAACCTCCCTCGATGCATCGCCACCTGCCAAACGCGTCAAGCTGGCGAAGAAAGCAGACCGATTTGCGTTTGAGCATTTATTAGAAGACTTTAACATAACATCAGACAGCTTCTGCGATGTGCGTAGTTTTCTGGAGAGCGAGCGAGCTAAGATAATATCCATCCTCAACGATGCATTGGCTACATACTCCACTAAATTCTATGCTGTGCTATGCTGCAAGTATAAGAAACCGTCTGATGAAATATATAAATTCTTCCATGCCACAAAAGCAAAAACACTGCATCAAGCAGATATCACTGACCTCGACAGCATCTACGACAAGTTTGTCGAGGAGTTTGTGGCAAAGCACGAGGAGCATCAGGCTAAAGGCTCGGGCGGTTCGCTGTGTGGCGACCCCCACGAACTTTGTCTGAAACTTAGCAAGTCCCTGCCACTGGCAGGGTCTAGCTATATTGCCCTGCCACCCGAGGTTGAAGCAAGAAAAGCTGTTCTCAATATTCAGAACAAAGACACCAAATGCTTCCTCTGGTCGGTGCTGGCAGCATTACACCCTATACCTAGGGAAAACAGTCCACGCTATGTTGCACACTACAAGCAGTATGAGTCGGAACTGGAGGATGCAATGGCCGGGATTGCCTACCCTGTAGAAGTCTCGCATATTCGCAAGTTTGAGGTTGGTGTTCGTGACTTGTTGGGCCTACAATTAGCCATCAATGTTTACGGTCTCACCGAGAACAAAAATGAGGTCCACCCCGTCCGGGTGAGCAACGTGAGCAACAACAACGAGGTACGAGAAATCAACCTCCTGCTCATCAAGGACGAAACCCATCACCATTACACCCTTATCCGTTCCCTCTCTCCGCTTGTTTCGACCCAACGGAGCAGTGATAGTCGCCACGTCGAGGTGTGTCGCAGGTGCTTGTTTACATTTCATAATCGAGAACAGCAGGATTGCCGGCGCATCAGAGGACCCAACATTGCTGCTGAGAAGCTAGCTCGCCACATGCTCTACTGTGGTACCAACAAGCCTGCACGAACTATCCTGCCCGAACCTGGTGCAGTAGAGTGTTTTCGCATGCACAGTGCTATGGTGAAGCATCCTGCCTATATTGTAGCAGACTTCGAGGCCTTTCTTCAACCTCTGTCTAACTGCGAGCCCAACCCCGAAACATCCTCTACCATTCCTTTCCAAATCCACGAAGCCTCGAGTTACTCCTATGTTGTGGTGTGGCGAGACCAACATATTGCCTCCGAGCCCTATGTGTATCGCGGTCCCGACCCGGTCAAACACTTCCTGGAGAGAATGCAACAGGAAGGCATCAAGATAGGGAAGGTGCTGTTGGCCCCCAAGCCCATGCTGCCTCTGTCTCCGGAAGACAAGCATCAGCACGAAATGGCTCTAAATTGTCCTGTTTGCAACTCGGTCATCACTGACGATAACAAAAAGGTCCACCACCATGACCATTATGGGAGCGGAAGCTACATTGGCCCGTGGTGCAACAGATGTAACTTGAGAGCCAGGGACCCGCGCTTCATACCGGTCTTTTTTAACAATGGCTCGGGATATGATTTCCATCACTTGGTTACACATCTAGGGTACGACAATGCGAGAATCAATGTCCTGGCACAGAACGAGGAACGTTATATTAGCATCAGCAAGTGGGTGCCGATCCCCGACTCAAGCAGCAGCATCGAGCTTCGGTTCCTCGACTCTCTGAGGTTCCTCCAGGCAAGCCTCGATGCTCTTGCTGGGAAGCTCAGAGACGACCAACTAGCCATTACCACATCAAGTTTCCCGAACTTAGATGTCGCACTCATCAGACGTAAAGGGGTCTACCCCTACGAATACGTCACCGACCCTTCCAAGTTCGAAGAAGAGTTGCTGCCTCCCCAGGATAAGTTCTACAGCCAACTGAGAGGTTCAGGTATTACCGACGAGGAGTACAAGCATGCTCAGTCTATGTGGGTCAAGTTGGGTTGCCGAACTTTCGGTGATTACCACGATGCATACCTGAAGCTTGATGTGACGCTTCTTGCCGATGTGTTCCAGGCGTTTCGGGCAACTGCGATAAAAATTTACAACCTGGACCCTGTATATTTTTACAGCCTTCCTGGACTGGCATGGTCGGCCATGCTCCTGCTGACTAAATTTAAACTTTCACTTATCTCCGATAATGATATCATGCTTTTCATCGAGAGAGCTATCCGGGGCGGCATGGTCCAAGTGTCGCAACGCTTCGCACACGCCAACAATCACCACATGGCCACTGGTTACGACCCCTCCCAACCATCAAGCTACATCATGTACACTGATGTGAATAATCTTTACGGGCACTCCATGATGCAGCCACTCCCAACAGGACAGTTTAAGTTGGTTGATCCTTTATACCACGACATCGAAAAAGAGTGCGACGAGTTTGGGTTTTTTGCCGAGGTGGACCTTGACTTCCCCGAGAAGCTGCAGGATACATTCTGTGACCTTTCGCCTGCTCCGGAAGTCAAGTGTCCACCTGGCTCGGATCAACCGAAGCTCGTCATGGACTTGGAGCCCAAAAAGCGTTATGTGCTACACTACCGGAACCTCCAGTGGTTAATGCAGCAAGGGGTCTCGGTCAAAGCAGTTTACCACGTGCTCTTGTTCAGGCAGTCTCCATGGTTGAAGCCGTACATCGAACTGAACACCAAACATCGCACTGATGCCACTTCGGAACTTGATCGCGATTTTTTCAAATTAATGAACAATGCGGTATTTGGGAAGACCATGGAGAATGTGCGAAATCGCGTTGATGTGAGGTTGGTGACGAAGAAAACACAGTGTCGTCGACTTGTTGCAAGCCCGCTGTTCAGGTCTCGAACAATTTACAACGAACAGATGTCTCTGATTCACATGAACCGGGGCAAGGTGCTACTCAACAAGCCCATCTATGTGGGAGCTGCAGTTTTGGATCTGAGCAAGTTGTGCATGTTCGAGACATATTACGGCATACTACGTGCACACTACAACCACAATATCTCGCTCCTCTACACAGACACAGACAGCTTGGTGTACCATGTTCGCACGGCCGATGCGTATGGTGATATAGCCAAAGTTCCAGCTCTTGTCAAGCTCTTCGACACATCGGGCTATCCCCAGCTAAACCGGTATGGAATTCTGCCCCGGAACAAAAAAATACCCGGCAAACTCAAGGACGAGAAAGACGGGGATGTGATTGTGGAGTTTGCTGGACTTCGTGCCAAAGCCTATGCGATCCGGGCTGAGGGTTCTGTAACAAAAAAAAAGCAAAGGGTGTAAGCAGGCAAGTGGTTCGGGAGCACCTCAAGTTTGAGGATTACCTCGAGTGCCTCAGAACAAAATCGCCCATTCTACAAAAAGAGCATCGTATCCAAAGCGTCGATCATGTGCTTACAACTAATATTGTCAGGAAAGTTGCTCTGGATGCACACGACGACAAGAGGTGTATTCTTGAATGTGGGGTCCATACACTTCCGTGGGGCCACTATCGCCTCCAAACTAGTAAGACCTGCCCAGAGTGCAACAAAAAGTAATAGGCAATGCGAAAAAAAAACAATTTTAATTTACTTCCACTTCCTCGATTACATGCATGCATGGCACAGCAAAATTAAACTTCTGGAAACTGCTAATTGCAATTTGTACTTATATATATAAAATTCCACATTTCTTATTGTGTGCTATTTTTTTTATTTATTTAAAACTGTTCAGTCACTCTTTCATTCTTGACGTCATACACAAATGTTTTCTCTGCAATAAGAATGACACTGCACAGAGTATCTGCAGGCAAGGCATCGTGGAACTCGCATACAATCTTGATGTTGGTACGATCGTTGACCACCACTTGCTTTCTTTTCGTGGTGTTGATGACGGTCATGGGTCTCCGTGCTTTGAATTCGCTGGGCGCGTAGTACACGTCCACGCTTCCTTCGGTCACGCGTTTGTAAGCCGTGTAAGCTTCGTAAAGTTTGAGGTAATCGTCTTTGGTCATGTCGAGGTTGTAATTCTCGCGCGGGAACACTTCGTTCCTACCGTTCTTCAGATAAACGTTCTTGATCTTGCAGTCGTCGAACTTGCTGGAATCTTTTTCCTGATCGTTATCGCGTCCGGTCTGAAAAAGCACTACGACGAAATCTGGCATGTCGAACTGTATGTTGTTGAACTGTGTCGTCACGTCGAATTCCATGTGACTTCCCGACGCCATCTTCTGCACGCACTGGTAACCGTGAAAGTGAATCGGCACCTGCGGACTTTTCAAGATCTCCGCTTTGTACTTGAGGGCGTAGTTCGTTTCGTATTCCACCACCGGCATTCTCAATTCCATGCTCCGGATGACGCATTTCGCTGCTTCGGGTAAAGTGTTGGCTATCGGCGTGGTGCCGTCCGGACCCAAAGTAGCGTATCGCATTAGTGCGTCGTTGTCGTTGGCCGCTCTTCGAAACGTGACCCTCAGTCCTCCCTTCCACATGATCTCCTTGTAGTCCGAGAAGAAACCAGGCAGCAGACGCATGGGAAAGAGCACCGTGTGACTTCTCGTCGATATTTTGGTCCCGGCTTCGAATCCCCCGGCCTGGTAGTACGCTGCGTCCGTTTTGGATAATTTCAACGTTCCCACTGCCGTCGACGTGATGCCTGGATAATCTATTCTGTCGAAGACGGTGTTGTGTTTCCTCACCTCCACCTGCGAGAACAGGTGAGGCACGAAGTTGTCCACGAGTATCAAGTTTGCTGCTGCAGGAAACGCGTCTCCGCTTTCCTTCTTCACCACGTCGAATTGAAGGTAGAGGTCCGCTCTGTGAGGATGAATGAACCCGTCGCCTACGTCCACGTCGTATTCGATCTCCCTGTTCGCTTCGTTCAGATTGGCGAACGTGCGACGGTTGGGAGGGAAAGATTGCAATTCGTAACTTTCGATTTGCTCCATTTTACATGTATGGCGTGTAGATGATCGGTTCCATGAACTCGGAACTTGGTTTGAAAGTGGCTATGATTCCCGTCTGCTTGTGACTTCCTAATAATCCGTCCGAAGATTTCGTGATCATACCTTCCGCCACGTTGCAGTGTACGTTCAGAGTCTCTATGGCCAAGAATTTAGGAATGTTGGTTGCTACGTGCTTGATGCCAGCTTCGAGTTTTGGGTGGTTGTTCTCGAAACCTAAAAGTTCTCCCATGGTGCCCAGGTCCACGGTCTCCGTCGCGGATAGGATTTCCACTCTGTGCGTGACCGAATTTTGAGAAAGGTATGTGCCTTTGGGTAATTGAGCTTGCAAAGTGGAAATATTGTATTGTCCTGGCGTGACGACGATGTGTTCGCTTCCGACGCTAATTTTGTTGTTGTGCTGCGTGACGTTAGGTATGAGGTACATGCTGTAGAATGCACGCAGAGCCACGGATTTAGGATAGACAATGTCGTCGTGCAGCGTGAGTTTCAAGATTGAAGATTCGCTCGTGAGATGGAACACGCCCATCCTAGTGATGCTGTTTGAGGTTCCACAATGCTTTCTGGAAATCCTCGATCGTAGGGTTATTTATTTTAGAGAGAAACGCGAGCACGGAGAGGCAGAGATGGCCGCAGTTCACGTCTCCGAAATTTTGAATGCGTTCGTCGTTGTAGTATATAGAGGTTTTGTTTGTTTTCAGATAATGAATTAAATTTGTAGGTGGAACACCTCCGAAAGAATCGAAAACGAATGCTTTATCATAATTTTTGTGGTAACATATCCAATGCGTGCCTGGATTTTCTTGACCGTCCAAGTTGACTACTCCGCATTCTCTTCTTTTAACGCTTGAAGGTAACGAGTCGGACATGAAAACTCCTCTGAAGTGTTTGATTCGTAACGGTCCGATCAGAGATTCAATGTCTCGGTTGGTGAGTGCTGTTGTTTCTTTTTTTTAAAACTTCTTCACCACGCCCTTCCCCCCTTTCTTCTCCATGGCCAGGTTGTGACGTTTCTGTTCTTCCAATTCCGCTTTGTTCTTCTTCGAGTCGATGACGGTTTTCGCGATGGCGGCACTTCCGCCGGCCAAACTTCCCACGGCCCCCAATGCTGCCAGGATGGCGGGGATGCTGAATATGAAACCTCCGATCTTTTGCTGTTTCCGCGAACGCTGCAATCTTTTCAATTGAGGTGTGCTGAGCAGTAATTTCATTCCGTGTCCTTTCGACAAGCAAGAACGTTTCTTCTCGCGTTGTTTCTTGGTGAGTAACCCATCGAGAGCACCTAGATTTTTTAGATTGGAGTATGGTATCTGGTACACGACACCCTTGGGCTTCATGTTGATGCTCTATGTGTTATTTTCACGGTATGTTATTTATATATATATTCTGAGATTTTTTCTTGTGTAGTTTTTTTACGGTATGTTATTTATATACCCCACCCCAATTTTTGTTTTGTGTTCATGGCGATGGTGGTACCCAGTGCGGCGACCCGTTCACCCAGCGATGCGTCTCTGCTCACGAACCTTTCGAAAGCTGCATGTTCCAATTTTTTGTCTGCTTCGTGACGTGCGTCCAGATCCGTCTGCGTGGTGTTGTAGGCGATGGCGTGATCTTTGCATGCCGCGTCCAACGGATTCACACCCTTGTCTCCTCTCTCCAATCTTTTCTCGAGTTTGGTACCCGGTCCGCAGTACTGGTAGCCAGGTAGATGCATCTCGAAAGGTAACTTGTTGATGATGTCGTTCACGAGTCCCTTTCCTTCGGCCACGTTCCAAAGTTTCGGAGGCAGCGTGTTGATGATTTTGATCAGGTAACCTATGCCCTTGTCGTCGTTCACGATGAAGTTGGAAAGTTTCGTGCTGATCATGTCCACGATGCCAACCTTCTCGTTGTAGAAATTACGATTGCCTGCATTCTCTTCGCCGGCTGTCACCAACATTCGGTCCACGAGTTTCCTAACGTCGTCCACCCAAACGAATTCTTTGGGTAACGTGTTGTAGCGTTTGACGCCGCTGCCTGTTTTGACCTGGTTCCAAATCGGTTTGATGAGATTCCTGTACTTCTCGCCGCTGCTCGATTTCACCCTATTCTGCGAGGCGTCGTTGTTCTGGTACAAGGCATCCGTCTTGATCAGAATTTCCTTGTAACTTTGGTAATCTTCGTCGGTGTAATCTTTCGGCTGCTTTTTGGCAACAAGTTCCCACAGTCCCACCGTACCCGGATACCTGTTCCAACTATCCGTGTCGCCTAAATTGACTTTAATGTCTTTGCCTTCGAAGGTCACCTTCGATTTCCCAATCTTCCACACCACACCGCCGCCTTCGCTGGTTTCCATGCTGGGATACAATCCGAACACTTCATCCTTGTCGAATTTCCCCGTGCTCAGGTAGTCTCGTGCCAAAGGTCCCAACTCGATTTTATCCGAAGACGTGCTGCCTATGGCTCGACGTCGTGCCGGTACATCCTTCAGTTCGAACGGCGTCGAAGGAATGCTCGAAATAGGCGTGGGTACGGCGTAACTTTTAGCTGCGAGCGGTACGAGTTCGTTGATCAAATTTTTATTTTGTTCCGTGACACTTTTAATTTCTTTACCTAGACTGCTGATGGCATCGATCACGGGTTGATCCTGACGTTTCTTCTCTTCGTAGAATCCGCGATTCTCGGATTTCCAATCTTTGAAGCGTTTTGCGTGGTAATCGCGAAGCTTGAGATTTTCGTCTTCGATTTTTCGTTTCGTCATGACGTTTATTTATACACGTCGTTTCTCACAACGTTGCAACGTTCAGAAAGTCGTTGATTTTGTTTCTGTATTTTCCGTCGTTGGGTTTCCTCGTCATGTCGATCGTCGCGAATCCGAAATCGTCACCGTTCCAGCAAGTAGAGCAGCAGCGTTCCGAAAATTGATTGTAGTTCATGTCTCCGCCTACGTAGTCATCG
Organism: Lepisma saccharinum; assembly: GCF_977018435.1. NCBI lineage: Eukaryota > Metazoa > Arthropoda > Insecta > Zygentoma > Lepismatidae > Lepisma > Lepisma saccharinum. Next base: position 2,215,938 of record NW_028142898.1, read on the forward strand.
TACGCGTGCTTGAGGTTGGTGTGATCTTGACGAAACAAACATATGAAATTAGCGTTGTCGTGCACTAACTGTTTTGGAATTTTGGAAAACGTTTGAGCTAGGTAGAAGCAATCCATTCCTTTGTGACGACCTTGCGTGAAAAAGTTGCGAATTTCATTTTGATTTTCCAGGATGGCGTCGTCGAACACAACGACTGAATTTTCACGACAATCGTCGAGTGGTTTTATTTCCGAGGCGAACGTTGCAATGTCCAGACCATCGTACAGTTTCATCAGTTGCTGGTATTTGGATTGCTCCAAACTTTTCGAGAACACGTACAGGTGCCTGTTCTTCCAATCTAACCAATTCGGTGCGAGGAGAAAATTGTCCACGAGCAGTGTCTTTTTCCCACACCCCGAAGGACCTACGATCAGACAGCGGATGCTGTCGGGGTGTTTCGTTTTAGAGAGTTCCTCTTCGTAAAATCTTCCTTTCAAAATCTCGCCGCCACTATCTTTTATTATATACGTGTGTCGGTTTCCGGGTAGAACTCGAACCACCGTAATGAGTTCCGTGCTCCAATTTTTTGTGAATCCCTTCTCGAAGGTGCGTTTGAATTTGCTGATCCTCACGCGGTCTCCAATTTTGTATTTAGCTTTTTTTGTCGTGGGTGTGTACTTTGGACAGTAAACTGTAGAAATTAAACGCTGCTCGTCGGACTTGGTAACGTCAGCTGGCTTCATGCCTATCGTTCTGTGTACCGTATCATTATTGGTGTCGACGAGTTCCGGCAGGATGTCGACCCATTTGTAATTTCCCCGAAGCGTGAATCGTTTCCACATGTGTGTTTTCAAGGTTCGATTGAATCTTTCCACGATGCTGGCTTTCATGTGACTGAAGGTCGAATAATGTTGAATCTTGTGTTTTTGAATAAACTTTTGGAATATGGCGTTGTAAAATTCTTTACCGTTGTCCGTTTGCAGAAACCGTGGTTGTCTGCCGCCGCTTTCGCGAAAAATTAATTTGAATGCTTCCGTGACGCATGTTCCCGTTTTCGCCTTCAAAGGTAGAGCCCATGCGAATTTCGAAAATGTGTCTATGACGTTGAGGAGGTACTTGTTGCCCTTGTTCAATTTATGTACGTTTTTCAAATTGCCGCTACTCATCTCCACGAGGTCGCTTTGCCAGAGGTCGTCGATGCCCTTGGTTACCGCAGCCAAACGTTCGTAGTTACGGCGTGCAGGTTTATGCAATTCTTCGACGATGGCTTGCCTAGACATTTTTTTTAAAGATTACGTTTCAAGAGAAGCACAAGCGTGATGGGATTCAAAGAGGGTGGCACTTCACTCGTGTTTTGAATGATCAGCTTATTGCCGGCACTCACGTCGAAAACGGTAAGATCTTCGTCTTCGTGTATTTCATATATGTTGCGCGTTTCGTTCCAACGTGCCAGAGGAATTTTTCCCGCTTTCTGGACACCACGATTCGATATCAAAGTCATGGTGGGAACGCTAGCTTTTCTACCGTGAGACCAGTACGAAAATTCGTTTATCTGAATCGTGCCATCGAGGAGAAACTTGTAGTACGGATGATAAGGATGCAACATGTACAGTTTGTTACCTTCGACGAACGTGGAGATTCTCTGTTGATTGGGTACGCTGTTGATTTCGATGGCTTGCAGAGAATGCAGTTTACCGAATTTAGTGTCGACGCCGAGCAGATTACTGTGAACTTGTCCGAGTTTATTTTCGATGGGCAGCAAATGCTCGATTATGCTATCCGTTACGGCAGAAAACGACGGTTTGATTTTCACTTCCACGTTCAACTGCTTGTAGTTTTCGTTGAGTTCTTGCAACTTGGCACCGAAAGAGGCCAGCGTCGATTCCTGCGTGGATTCCAGCACTCCAACTTGATCTCTGATGTTGACGACAATATTCTGAAGGTTCTCGACTTGATTCAATTTCGAGCTCTTCTCGGTAAGATCGTTCACGATCCTTCGCATCTCTGTAAACTGCGTGTGAAGGTCGGCGACGCTCTGCGAAGTGGGCAGCATCGACACCAGCGAACTAATTTCGTCTCGAATCTGTTCCACGTTCGCCGTTTCCGTTTCTAGTCGTTTCAGCATTCGAGATATGTTTCTTTTCAAAGCGTGCAATTCTTTGGAGGTGGGGAGATTGGCCACCCTACTCTCGAGATCCCTCAATGAAGTTTTGATGTCGTTCGAATCGGATAGTGTCGTCACCGCCGTTTTCAATTTCTCCAAATCTTCGCTCGAAGGCACGCTCGTCCGACCGATTCCAAGTCACCCTGTATGTTGTCGAGTACGTGATGAAAATGAGCGAGATTCGTTTCGACGTTCAAATTTTCTAAATATTCGATCTTCTGCTGAACCGTGCTCAACGTGTCTTGAATGCTCGTCAACGCTCTTGCTTCAGCGTGAATATATTTTAATTTCTTCGTTGATCAATTCCAAGGACGCCTGAAGCGTAGCGATGGTGGTTTGAATGTGTTCGAAATCTTGATAGGCCTCCAATTGAATTTTTATGTTCGCGACGCTTTTACCGATGACCTGCAGTTCGTCCGACGATGGTAGGTTCGTCATTGTATCTTCCAAAGTCTGCAACTTGGATTTAATTTCTTCCAACGTGCTGGTGAATTCTTCTTGTAATTTGGAAAAAACGACATGTAAGCGTTCTGCGTCTATATCGTTCACGACGGTTTGAAGTTCAGAGAAATTCTTTTCTATTGCGGAAGTTCGTTCTTCGATTTCGAGTTTCAATTTTTCCAAATCTTCATTTTTCGATTGAAATTGCTGTAATTTGGCCAAATCATTTTGAAGCGAATCCACGCTCAACTGTATATTTTGAACGTTGTCGTAAGAAGGTACGTCGACATAATTTTTTATCAGCGTCTTCAGTTCGGAATCGATTTTCAGAATGGGGTCGAGACATTGCGTTTGGAGCGTAGCGATTTCCGACTCTAAACTTTTGTTTAAGGTCTCCTGCAAAGCAATCAAATCGGTCCTCAACTTCTTAACTCGAATGTCCAACATGAGAATCTCTTCTGCGTGGTCTACACGCTTGGTGTTGCCGAAAATGTCGTTAGGCATTTTTGGTTAACGGTTATTTATAATAGGATAAACGATTCGTAATTCTACAAAGAGAGGAATGAGTTTGTCGTAATCTCCGAGAAGTTCCATATAAAAATAATCTCCTGCAGAAACATCGTACGTAATGTTAGAAAGCATCTTGTCGTGCTTGATTCGAAAAATATTCTTGCCGGTAGAAATTTTGATTTCGCCTGCGTTTTCCGGATTCACGGTGATTTGAAGTTTCCTGTCGATCGGAATTTCGTAGAAATGTAAATTGTTATTAAAAACATAAAACATCTTGCCCACATCGTCATTCAGTTTCGTCCAAATGCTGTTGAGATGAACAATCAGTAAACCATTGTGTTTAGATAATACGGAAGGTAAGAGGTTATTGAAATTTGGCGGTGCAGTCTCCATGTTGATCTGTTTGCGGAAGCCAAAAAGATTCATTGTCCTTGTTAGTTATTTAAGAATACGGTCAAAGTTTTTCTTTGTAATGACAGGCAAAGTTTTTTTTGTTTGCTTGCGTCACAATACAGGCACGCGCGCGCGCGTGTGTGTGTGCGACATATTGTTCCCGAAAGAGGTTTACAAAGGTCACGATATATAAACATTTGGTCCCACAGTTGGAAAATTACGATAAGGTACATTCATCCTTCAAGGATGAGAGAGTGCATTCGCCACAATACACGCGCGTGCGTGTAAAAATTATACACCGTGAAAAGCTACGACGAGTTGGAAACACTGCTGGTAGGGTTAACATACACCATAAAAGGCTACGCCTCGCCCCCGAGTTGGCAACACTGCTTGTGAGGTTAACATACACCGTGAAAGGCTTCAAAATATCATATAGTGGAATTTTTGTAGAGTGGGTTGGCAACACCGACGAGTCTTGAATTATTATTTGAGGCTCGAATCATCATTTGATGCTCGAAATCATTATTTGAGGCTCGAAATCATCATTTGATGCTCGTCGGTGTTGGCAATTTCTATTTGTAGGTTAGCTTAGCCAGTAAAAGATCATATAGTGGAATTTTCTTCGGATGGGTTGGTAAAACCCAAGCCTCAAACAAAAAACATCCAATAGAGTTGCCAAATATAAAAAAAAACAATAGACCCCACCCCTCATAAAAAGCTACAGTAAAAACCCACAGTGTCGCCAACACTAGGCCCCCAACAGTATTGCCAGACATAAAAAATACATGGACCCCTCAGACCCTTTAATAAAAATTTACAGTGAAAAAAACCCAGTAGGTTAACAACACTGTCAAAAAATCTGCAAGTCGGCCATTTTGTTTACGTAGCAATTACGTTAAAAAACTTTAAACCACATTATTGTTATTTTTTGTGAATGCTTGTTGTGATAAAAAAACATAATTAGATATATTTTATTTAATTTTATGTTTAATATCTTTTCTGTGTATAAAACTAAATAATAATAAAATTCGAAACACTATATACCTCCACTAAATATCAAACGCACAAGAAAAAGAACAGGCTAACACACGCAAAATTATACTGGTCTGCCAGACGCCAGAGCCTCGTTACTCTACAGTCCAGGGTGTACTACGTGGAAGTGAGGTTAACTGTTGGGTGCCTTACCAGAAGATCGCCCTCTTACACCCCGCATATTGCTATTTTGCATATGCCTGATGTATATAGTAATATGTAATAAATATATATATAAAAAAGCAAGAAAAAAAGAAGAGAGATACATGCAACACACTTAAAACTTGTATACTTTCTCTCTCTTCTTTTTGCGTGCTTTGCGAGTATATATTCCTTCCACAATATGCTTAAGAATTGTTTGGCTTTTGTAGAGAGTTTTACATTTTATCTACAATTCCTTTACATTTGTTTGGCTATTACAGAATCAACTCACAGAAGCAACACTACCTATTTATATAACACAAAGCCAACTCATGCAAGCTAACAAACAAATTTACTCACGTTAGTTAATTTCAATCACAATCACAATGTTCTTCTTGCAGCTCACAATGTTCTCCTTGTAGCTTACAGAGTAGAATGATGCTTTATTAGTCAGAATAGAGGAAGCTCGCTTGTGTGATCTCCCGTTACATGTCCGCCTCCCGCCCCACTTCCCCTAGTTGTTATAAAATGGCGACGGAAGCGTGTACATGTCTCTCTTCTCCCCGTCTTTTTTTTTTTTGGTTTATGAATAGAAGCAGGAAACTTGGTTCTGGAGGCATCAGTGATGGGTAATGTGAAAGTCTGTGACGGTCTAATATTAATGCCCTCGAGCTTCTAGTTTTATTAGTCGAGGAGTAATATGTAGGTTAACAACGTGGACTAGTAGAAATCCGCTCTGTCAGCATGAAATTCCATCATTATTGTTAGCTTTTAAAAAAAAACAGGAAGTACATCCGCCACTGTGAATAGCCAGAAATGCTGCCCCTCCCAGTCATCCATCTCTCTTACAATAGCGTGTGTGTGTTGGCAACTCTCTCTAGTAGCAGGTTTGTTTTTAGTTAACTCGTAATCCCCGTCAAAAACTACAGTAACATCATAATATCATATTGCACAGAAGAGAGAGGACATCGCTCACCACTGTTGCCAGCCATAAATCTCTCTCTCTCTTTTTTCATCTTACAGCAACGTTGGCATCTCTATTTTTTTTTAGTTGTAAGTAAATTGCCAACACACTCTAGTTAATAATGCTACATATTATACGCACACACGCACACACATACTGTGTTGCCATCCACCCATCTCTCTCTCTTTTACGGCAGTGCGTGTTTGTTGCCGGCTCTCCTTGTTTAGTGTGTGTAGGTTGGCAAAAATTGCTTTATGCACTGTAAGGCAAGCCTCAAGCAAAGTTGCCAGCTCCTTGCTTTAGGCTAGGTTAGACCAAGAAAAAAAAAGCTGTAGGTGAGTGTTGGCAGCTGTCGGTTGTTTAACTCTTCCCTCTCTCTCTTCTCTCTCTTTTTTTTTGTAAAAGATTATGGCAAAAGTACCAGTAGGTTGGCAACCTTGCTTTATGCACTGTAAGGCAAGTCTTAAGTAAGGTTGCCAGCTCCTTGCTTTAGGTTAGGTTAGACCAAGAAAAAAAAAGGCTGTAGGTGGGTGTTGCCAGCTGTCGGTTGTTTAACTCTTCCCTCTCTCTCTCCTCTCTCTTTTTTGTAAAAAGCTATGGCAAAAGTACCAGTAGGTTGCCAACTTTGCTTTATGCACTGTAAGGCAAGCCTCAAGCAAGGTTGCCAGCTCCTTGCTTTATGCACTGTAAGACAAGCCTCAAGCAAGGTTGCCAGCTCCTTGCTTGAGGCTAGGTTAGACCCAAAAAAAAACCTTGGTGATTTTTTCGAGTAAAATATTGGCAACACTGCAAGAAAATAGGACTTATGCCTTACAAGAGCAAACCATTAAGGCGAGCCTCAAGCAAGATTGCCAGCTCCTTGCTTTAGGCTAGGTTAGACCCAAAAAAAAACCTTGGTGATTTTTTCGAGTAAGCAGCTGGCAACACTGCCAGAAAATGGGGCTCATGCCTTACGAGAGAAATCCATTAAGGCGAGCCCCACCGAGCCCCATTTTCGGTTGGTCAACTCCCCCACTCCTACTACTTATATATATATATATATGTCTAGGAATTAATTCGTGCGGTTGTTACGCACACATTGAAGCTGTAGTTCAAACACATAATACATAAATACCTTAAGAAAAAAATTGTCCATCGCGAACCACCACTTTCGCCCATTTGTCAGGCAAGTTACGGATTCCATGGCAAAAGAAGTCCTCATCCTTTGAAGCGATCCAGTCAGAGACCCATTTTTCGATATATTTTGAAGAAGTGAACCGCTATCCAATCAAATCGTTATTCATGCAATCGAACAAGTAGTAGTCCGAAGGAGCAACGTCTGGTGAATACGGCGGGTGGGGTAAAACTTCCCATCAGACATTTTCTAAATACGTTTTGACCGGTTTTGCGAAAATGGGGCGAGCGTTATCATGTTGAAAAATAAGTTTATCATGTCTGTTCTCCCACTCTGGTCGTTTCCTGACCAGAGCTTGGTTCAAACGCATTAATTGTCGTCGATAACGTTCTCCATTAGTAGTTTCACCCGGTTGCAGCAGCTCATAGTACACCACACCTTTCATATCCCACCATATGCACAGCATAACCTTTCACAGTGAATATATCGTTTCGGTTGTGATGGACCTGTTTAACCTGGCTTCACCCAGGCCTTTTTTTCGTTTCGGGTTCTTGTAATGGAACCACTTCTCATCGCCAGTAACAATGCGATGCAAAAACCCCTTTCTTTTCTGTCTTTGAAGCAGCAATTCGCAAATGTTTTTTCGTCTTTCAACGTATCTGTCTTTCAATTCATGTGGAACCCAATGTGACATCTTTTGAATCATTCTCATGGCTTTGAGGCGTTTGGAAACTGATGTTTGATCAACGCCTAACGCTTCTGCAAGTTCTTCCTGCGTTTGACACGAATCCTGATCGAGCAATGCTCTCAAATCTTCGTCTTCAAATTTTATTGGCTGCCCAGGTCGCTCTGGGTCTTCCAGGCCGAAATCACCACTTCTAAACCGTGCAAACCACTTCTGACACGTTCGTTCAGCTAGCGCATGGTCACCACACACTTCCAGCAAATACGATGACTTTCGGTAGCATTTTTCTGCATGTTAAAGTAATGAAGCAGAACACCCCGCAAAAACACTTTATCTGGCACGAACTGAGCCATGTTCAGTTGACTACAAAATGCTGTTGTTGACGCGTCAATCAACTGCCCTATACTACGAACGATGCGCGCTGACAAGAGTTTTCAACGCACGTGTGGATACAAGGAACTGTGGGACGATACGCTCCATACATTGCATATGGTATTTTCAGGTAAAGTTTCATGAAACTTGCATATTAACTTAATATTTGTTGGATCATTAATAACTACCAATTTTTTTTGATGCATTTATTAAAACATTGGTCTGTGAATTATAAACTCGTCTGGATTATAATACATATCGATGTTTCCTTCAGTTATCCTCTTAAATGCACTAAATGCTTCATATAACTTCAAATAATCTTGATCTGCAATGCTTAAATTATAATTTTTACGTGGGAATACCTCATTTCCACCATTCTTGAGATATACATCTTTAATTTTACAATTATCAAAATGGCTACTATCTTTTTCCTGATTGTCATCTCTCCCTGTCTGAAACAATACAGGTACAAACTCTGGCATATCGTATTGTAGAGATTGAAATTAATTAGTAATATCGAATTCAAAGAATTTACCCTCCACTGACCTATGTATGCATTGCTATGAATAACATTGTATCGGAATGTGGCGACTTTTCAAAATGTTAGCATTGTATTTGAGAGGATAATTCGATTCATTTTCCCAGGATAATCAATTCTCTATATGACTGTACCATGCTTTCTGATTTCAATTTGTGAGAATAAGAATGGAACAAAATTATCTATAAGTTTATCATTAGGCTCGAGGAGAGGATATTCTTCACCATTACTTTTCTTGACGATGTCAAATTTTATATACAAATCCGATCTATGTGGATGAAAGTAGTGTAATCAGATAAGTTCAAAATCATACTTGGTACGAGGCCTATTATTTTTATTAATTTAACCACAATGGAAAACCTATTTTGACGATTTCCTTGTTGATTTTATAGTATTGCAACTCTGTGATTTTTCATCTCATATCTCGGACGAGTGTCGTAATTTCTTCCGGGTTAAAGTACGTAACACCTACACCCACTTACACCCACGCACACCCACGCACACCCACGCACACCCACGCACACACATTGCAACTTTGTGATTTTTACCTTATACATGGTACGAGGCCTATTGTTTTTATTGATTTAACCACAATGGTAAACCTATTTTGATGATGTTTCTGTTGATTTTATACTATTGCAGTAGTATAATTGGATTCCTTCAAAATAACACTTCGTGCGAGACCTATTATTTTTATTAATTTAAGAACAATGGTAAACCTATTTTGATGATGTTTTTGTCGATTTTATATAATTGCAAATCTGTGATTTTTTACCTCACACTTGTTACGAGTGTCGAGGTCTGTTGTTTTTATTAATTTAACCACAATAGTAATCGTATTTTGATGAAGCTTTTTGTTGATTTTATACTATTGCAACTCTGTGATGTTTTTATCTCGTACTTGGTACGAGTGTCATAATTTCTTAAGAGTTAAATTACGCAGAATTGCGATGGCTCCTAAGGTAAACTATTGTGCAATGTTTACGCAACACGTTATTACGCAGACCCGTATCTGGCGTTTTGTTGGTTATGGCGTAATGGGTGTTTTCTGATTGGCGTACTGTTTCGGATGTTTTCGTCCGCGCTTAGGTTACTTAAAGTGTTTTCATATCACAGATCAGTCAGTATCGTGAGAGTGTTTGAAGAGTACGGATGTGTTGTTGCAGTGTTAAAAGTTAAGTATTTAATTTATTTTAAAGCTTCGTACTCTTTTATTATTTTAAGTTTAAAAAGTGTATCAAGAGATTTTTTTTCATAGTAATTTCCATCAGATTGAGTTTTGATGTGATCAGATGTTACTTGCTGCCTCCGGAAATTCTGTATAAATTACATAGCTGAAAAGTTTATCGTAATAGCTACAATTATTTTATTTTGAAGGTTGTTCAAGTCGTTTTTCACACAGATTGAATTTGTATGAATTTGTATTTGTATTGAATTTTGTATTTTTTCACGAGAAAATTTATATATAAATACCAGAGCTGAAAACAATTTATTATAATTAAAACCATTGTTTTTTTAAGTTACATTCTATCAAATATCGTAAGTTTAAGAGTGTTTTGTTCTAGTAAATAGAATCTTATTGAGTTTTGGGTTGATTGTGCGTCTTACTGTTATTTACTTAAAGCGTATTAAAAACAATGTCATCTACCAAGTCCATCGAATGTGTTATTTGTGGGAAATTAATCTCCAAAACTAATATTTGCAAGCATAGGGCAAGATCTAGCGCAACAGGTTCAACAATAAATCATTCGTTACCTACTAAGACTTGTACTCAATGTGGAAAAATAATTAGCATTGCCAATTTAAGTAAACACACTAAAATTTGCATTGCATCAACCGGACATGGAATATTGAAATGAAAAATTGATCATCCTGAAACTGAAGCTGTCTAATGACCAAACGCCGATTAGATCTACATTCAACAACCAACTCCTGCATTTTCTTTTTACTTCGAAACCAGGCTGTGATATTTCTAGTTTCTTGAATGAAATTAAAACATCTATCATAATATTTTGAAAAATAAAGTGGAAAACAACTCCACAAAAGTATATGTTGATATAATCTGTAAATATGACAAAAAAATGGTACAAGAAATATTTTTTTTCACAAAACGAAAAACCAAGTTCTTTATTTGGCAGACATTGATAATTTGAATGTTTTTATTCTAATCTTACTAGTGAATTGATTAGGAAATATAATGAATTCAAGGCTAAGGGATCAGGTTGGTCTTTATGTAGAAGTCCTCACAGATTAATCGCTTACGTTAACAAATTTACACCTTTTTTCTGTTTCGAGCTATGTTCCACTTCCGGTAGAAATTCAGCATAAGAGAGCTCTGCTGAACATTCATAACCATGATAATAAGTTTTTTATGTGGTGTATTTTAGCAGAGCTTCACCCGGTTCATTGTTCAAATAATCCATGTCGGGTTAATCATTACACATAATATATCGATGAGATTGAAGATAATATGACAGGCATCAAATACCCTGTTGCTATTTCTGACATAACAAAGTTTGAAAACAGGGCACGAAATGGAGAAGGAAAACGATTAGCTATAAATTGTATATTGGTATACTTAAGTTAAGCATTTTGTGCATCCTGTTAGGATAACTAATATTTTTGATGACGAAGTCGTAGAAATCAATCTGCTTCTTATTGCTGACAATGATGTTTATCATTACGCGCTAATTCGTTCACTCTCCCGCTTGGTCAGAAACTAAACAACCAAGTTTTGTGCACACATCGAAGTTTGTCCAAGGTGTTTAACCGTATTCGACGATCGTGACCAACGTAATGATGACCAAAAATGTAGAAATTGCCAAACAAAAACTTGCTGAAGATAAAGTTTACTGTCGAGTTAACAGAGCGGCTCGCATGTTGATGCCCAAAGCAAATGAATTCGAAGAATTTAAAATGCACAAGGCCTTGTTGGAACATCCGGCCATTATCATTGCAGACTTTGAGGCTTTTCTCAAACCATTGTCTTATTGCGATCCGGATCCCGAATTTTCTTCCGCAACACCGTACCACCTTCATGATCCAAATAGTTTTGGATATGTTCTTGTTTGGCAGGATAGGATAGATAAACCATATATATATCGCGGACCGAATGATATTGAACTATTTTTTAAAAAGATTGTGGAGGAGGTTGAGAACATTTTTAGCCTCTTATGGCAATCGAAATCAATGCCTCCATTATCCAGTGAAGAACTTCAATCTTACAATAACATTGAAACGTGTCAGGTGTGCGATCAACATTTCACGGATGAGAATAGGAAAGTATTTCACCATAATCATTTCACCGGAAACTACATTAGTGGAATCTGTAACACCTGCAACCTCAAGATACAGAAGCCTAAATTCGTGCCAATATTTTTTCACAATGGATCCAATTATGACTTCCATTTTTTAATTGGGTATCTTGGATACGATAAGCAAATAATAAATATTCTTGCTCAAAACGAAGAAGGTTATATTTCTATAAGTAAGAAAGTTAAAATTCCGTGAACGAATGAAATCATAGAGATGTGGTTTCTAGATTATTCTAGATTCCTATCAAGTCTCGATGCTTTAGCGAGTAAACTTACTGACGAACAATTTAAAATTACAAATACTTGTTTTCCAAACATACACGTAGAACTGATTAAATGTAAAGTCATTTATCCTTACGAATATGTAACCGATGAATCTAAATTTGACCATGACACTCTCAACTGAAAAAAAAACGGAATTACAAATGAAGAATACGAACATGCGAAATTAATATGGAAGGAATAGTGATGCAATACTCTTGGCGATTATCACGATGCATATCTCAAATTAGACGTAACGATACTTGCTGATTTTTTTCAGGTATTCAGAAAAAAAGCAATAAATATTTATAAATTAAATCCAGCATACTTCTACAGTCTTCCTGGTTTGGCGTGGTCTGCTATGTTGCTCCAAACCAGGATCAAGTTGGAATTGATATCGGATGTGACATGTTACTTTTTATAGAAATGGGGATACGTGGGAGGATGGTGCAATGATCGCAGAGACATGCAAAAGCAAACAATATTCACATGTCTGGGAATCAATACGATGCAAATGGACCAAAGAATTACATATTTGATGCTGCCGTAAACAATCTCTACGGTTTCGCAATGATACAAAAACTTCCATGCGGAGGATTCGAGTGGATGAATCCTATTTCAACTGATATTAATAATTTCGACGATCGTGAATTTATTCAGGTGGACATTGAATTTCCAAATAATTTGCATGATACTTTTTCCGATTATCCTCCGGCTCCCGAATAAAATACCCACCTGATTCTAATCAGAGCAAGCTTATGTTAACTCTGGAGAGAAAAGAAAGATATGTCGTTCACTACAAGAATCTCCAGTTTTTGATGGGGTTCTCAAGTTCAAACACTCTCCATGTTTAAAATCTTATATTGAGATCAACACGAGGCACAGAACAGCTGCCACTTCATAATTATATAAAGATTTTTATAAACTAATGAATAATGCCGTTTATGGAAAAAAAATGGAGAACGTCAGAAAGCATATAGACATAAAATTGGTTTCAGATAACAATGAATGTAGAAAATTGGTATCTGATCCTAGAGTGAAATCACGAAAAACTTACAAAGAGAATTTAACTTTTTTTAATCTAGATATAAAATTAATAAAATTCAGAAAACCTATTTACGTTGGTGCAACAGTTCTCGACTTGTCAAAACTGTACATGTTCGAATTTCATTATAATATTATGAAATCCTTCTATAATAATAAGCAGTCAATTTTGTACATAGACACCGATAGTTTTATTTATGACATACAAACACCTAACTTCAAATAAGATCTTAAACATCCTTCCATGCTTGGGTATTTTCTCACATCTTCCTATCCTCAACACAACAGATTTGGAATTCCTTCCACAACAAGAAGTTTCTTGGCAAATTAAAAGATGAAAGTAACGGTGATATAATTGTTGAGTTCGCTGGTTTGCGTTCAAAGATGTATACATTCAGAACAGAAAGCAGCGTCACGAAGAAATCAAAATGAACGTGCAAATATACCGTGGAAAACAAAGTAACATTCCAGGATTATATTGATTGCCTTTCTTCTCAGTCGAGGATACTTGAGAGGATAATAGAATACAAAGCTCAAACTATAAGATTACAACGAATAAAATAAAAAAGTAGACGTGGATCCACACGACGACAAGAGGTGTATTCTCAAGTGTGGAATCCATACTTTGCCTTGGGGACACTTTAGTTTAGAAGTTAATAATAATTGCACTCATACATGTGAAAAAAATAATCCTAACATGAAAACCAAAATTTTTAAAATAACAAAAAATCTACACGTAGTCTAATTTCTTATATATTATTCTCTCTTATTAACATTTTTCTATCACTCTTTCATTTTTAACATCATAAATATTTGATTTCTCTACATTTAAAAATGCACTGCATAATGTATTTTCAGGTAGAGTTTCAGGAAATTCAGAGATATATTTTATATTAGTCCGATTATTTATTACTACCATTTTTCTTTTTGACGCATTTATTAAAAACATTGGTCTGTGAATTATGAACTCATCTGGATTATAATACATATCTATGTTACCTTCAGTTACTCTTTTAAATGCACTATAAGCTTCATATAATTTTAAATAATTTTGTTCTGCAATATTTAAATTGTAATTTTCACGAAGAAATACTTCATTTCTACCATTCTTCAGATACATATTCTTAATTTTAAAATTATCAAACTGACTGCTATCTTTTTCCTGACTGTCATCTCTCCCTGTCTGAAACAACACAGCTAACAACTCTGGCATATCGTATTGTAGAGATTGGAACTGATTAGTAAGGTCAAATTCAAACAATTTACCTTCCACTTACCTCTGAATGCATTGGTATGTATAAAACTGAATCGGAAGTTGAGAATTTTTCAAAATGTTGCTTTGTATATGAGAGCATTATTTGATTCCTATTCAACTATAGGCATTCGCAACTCCATAGACTGGATCACACATTTCGCAGGTTCGATTAAACTAGCCTAATTAGCTGTTCCATCTGCATTTAAAGTTTTGTATCTCATGATGGCATTAAGATCATTGGGTGCTCTGCGAAAAATGACACTCAAACCACCTTTCCACATAATTTATTTTTAATCAGAGAAAAATCCAAATATCAATCTCATGGGGAACAGTACTGTGTGACTTTTTGCTTCAATATTTGTTCCAGCTTCGAACCCACCAACTTTATAATATGCACTCTCTGATTTGAACAGTTTAAATGTCCCCACTGTAGTGGATGTAATTCCAGGACAATCAATCCTGTCAATCACTGTACCAAGCTTCCTGAATTCAATTTGTGAAAAAATGAATGGAACAAAATTATCTATAAATTTTATATTAGCCCCGCATGGGGGATATTCTTCACCATTACTTTCTTTACAATATCAAATTTTATATACAGATCTGATCTATGTGGATGAATGAATCCGTCCCACATCGTAATGTCATACGTATCTCTTTGTTGGGCTGATTCAAATTTGCAAATGTCCTCCTGTTTGGAGGGAAGGATTGTAATTCATATCTCTCGATATTTTCCAATTTGGTATTTATTAATATGTTTTAAATATTAATTTCTACTATCGCAGTGCTATTAGCACCGACAAAATCGATGATTTCATTTTTCTCATTCGTAATTGTTATTTCTATGTAATTAACTTTATCAATAGAAATAAGGAAATAGACTGGTGGGATTGGGGAATAGAAGAAAGGTTCCATAAATTCCAAATTCGGTTTAAATGTAGCAATGATACATCTCTCCTTGTGACTGCCAATCGGATTTTCTTCTGCTTTGATAATCATACCTTTGGCAATGTTACAGTGAATATTCAATGTCTCAATAGCTAAGAATTTTGGTATAAATTTACCTATGTGCCTTATACCTGGTTCTAATTTGCTATTGTTCTCGAATCCTAAAAGTTCTCCTAGATAAGTAAACTCTTTCATTTGTAGTTACAATCTCTACTCTGTGTGTTACAGAATTTTGAGACAACAAGACAGTGGTTGGAAGTTCAAATTGTAAATTAGATAAGTTATACTGTCCAGGAGGAATAATAATTTTTTCATTAGCTACTGATATAGTATTGTTGTAGGTAGTTACATTGGGAATCAGGTGCTTACTGTAGAATGCTCTCAGAGCTATCGATTTTGGAGAGACCATATCATCGTGAAGATGCAGTTTCAAAACCGAAGTCTCGCTGGAGAGATGAAAAATTCCCGTATTTAATATATAATAGAGCCTTTTGAAAATCTGTTAATTTGATGTTTGGTATTTTATTTAAAATTCTGAGCATCGTAATGCAAACATGGCCACATATAATTTGATCGAAATCTTGAATACGATCGTCGTTGTAATAAATTTTAACATGTTTCAAGTAACGTATTAATTCTGTAGGGGGTATCCCTCTGAAAGAATCGAAAATGAAACATTGTCATTTTCTTTATAATAGCATATCCAGTGAATACCAACGTTTTCGGACTTGTCCAAATTCACCACGCCACATTCTCGAGAGTGAGGACTACATTTAGGGAGAGAATCAGACATGAAAACCCCCTGAAGTGTTTCATTTTAAATATTTTAATTAAAGATTCAATTTGTTGTTTGGTAAGAGCTTCTTCTTTTTTTATTTTTCTGAGTGCTCTAGACTTCACACCTTTGCCTATTTTTTCTCCATTGCAAGATTATGACGCTTTTGCTCTTCTAGTTCTGCGTTATTATTTTTCGAATCAATGACAGTTTTGACAAAAGCTGCACTACCCCCGGCTAGGCCCCCAACTGCCCCCAATGCAGCCAGGATAGCTGGAACGCTGAATATGAATCCACCACTATGTGTTTTATTTCTTGTATTTTGCAATCTTTTTAATTGTGGTGTGCTGAGTAATAATTTCGGTCCATTTCCTTTGGCTATACATTGCCTGTTTTTCTTGTTGTTTTTTAGTTAAAATCGAATTAAGCTTTAAAATTTAAGATCTTGATATGGTTTTTAGTATACAACGCCTTTTGGTTTCATGTTGTTTTATTATAATTATTATTATTTTTCATGGTATTTATATTACAAACCTCACCCTAATTTTTGTTTTGTATTCATAGCAATGGTTGTATACAAAGCTGTTATTTTTTCACCCAATGAAGCAACTCTTCTTGTCAATCTTAAAAAGCTGACTCTTCCAATTTTTGATCAGCTACATGACTATCATTTAGATCTTTGTGTGTGTTGTATGCAATATAATGTTCTTTGCAAGCTGCATCCAGAGGATTAATAACCCTGTCCCCTCTTTGTATTCGTTTCTCAATTTTTGTACCAGGACCACAATATTGGTAACCAGGTACGTGTAACTCGAACGAAAGTTTATTAATAATATAATTTACTAAAAATCGACCATTAGATATAATCCAGAATTTAGGAGGTAAAGTATTGATAATTTTAATTAAGTATCCTATACCTTTATGATCATTTACAATAAAATTAGCAAATTTGTCACTAATCATGTTTACAATACCCATTTTCTCATTATGGAAATTATTGTTCCCAGCATTTTCCTCCCCTGCTATAACCAGCAACCTATCTATAAGTTTTCTCACATCGTTTACCCATACAAATTCCTTAGGTAGAGTATTGTATTGTTTTATACCACTACCGGGTTTAGCTGACTCCAGATAGGTTTAATCAGATTTTTTTTATTTATTCCCGCTGCTCGATTTCACAAGTTTTTGACTGGCATCGTTATTTTGGTACACATCCTCAGAGAGTGTCAAAATTTCAGAGCAACTTTGATAATCATCTTCTGTAAAATTTTTTGGTAATAAGCTCCTATAGCCCTACGGTATTAGGATATCTGGACCAGCTGTTTCTCACATCCACTAAACTCGATTTTCTCTGATTCTTCTATAGCTGCTTAAGTACCAGAGGAGTGTGGATACTAGACAATGGCGTAGGAGGGAAATCTACATTATTTTTAGCAGTAAGAGGTACCAATTCATTGATGAGGTTTTCATCTTGTTCTGTAACTCTCTTAATCTCTTTACCAAGACCACTAATTGCATCGATAATAGGTTGGTCTTGACGCTTGTGTTGTTCGTAAAAACCTCGATTCCCTGATTCCCTCGAAACGTTTGGACAAGTACTGTCGTAATTTCGAATTATCTTCAATTCTGTGTTTCGTCATATTTATTTTTTGATTAATGGTTATTTTATATCGTTTCAATGTTTAAAAAGTCGTTGATTTTATTTTTTAATTTACCATTGTTAGGTTTGCGAGTCATGTCAATAGTAACAAATCCAAAATCGTCGCTGTTCCAACAAGATGAACACAATTTTGAAATTGGTTGTAATTTAAGTCTCCTCCCACATAATCATCGTATACATGTTTCAAATTAGTATGATCTTGACGAAACAAACAGATTAAGTTTGTATTATCTCGTAGTAACTGTTCGGGAATTTTGGAATAAGTTTGAGCTAAATAAAAGAGGTCTATTTCTTTGTGACTACCCTGTGTAAGAAAAATTCTAATTTCATTCTGATTTTCCAGAATAACATCATCGAATACCACAACAGAATTTTTCAAACATTGGTCGAGATGTTTTATTGTTGATGCAAATGTAGCTTATCCCCGTATCTCGTACAATTTCATGAGTTGTTGGTATTTCGGTTGTTCTAAACTTTTAGAAAACACATACAAGTGTGTATTTTTCCAATCTACCCAATTGGGAGCAAGTATGAAATTATCATCCAGCAAAGTGTTTTTTCCACAACCTGATGGGCCTGCAATAAGGCATCTTATGTTATCAGGTAACAACTCTCCATTTTTTATTACTTTCCACTACAGCTGGTAAACGCTGTACCACATTCCATATTGTTGTCAAAAAATAACCTGTTTTGCTTTTATCCAACTTTTGTCTGGCAGACCTAACCATTTCGCATACAATTTATTATTTTTCTTCTTATCGATTAGATATGTATCTCGATATTTTTTTTTACTAAGATCCTTTTCATAGAATCTCCCTTTCAATATTTTGTTATGATTATCTTTTATTATATATGTATTTCTATTCGCTTGTAAAACTTGAACCACTGAGAATAACTCCGTACTCCAATCTTTAGTGAATCAATTCTCGAATAACTGTTTATATTTACTAACACTTACCTGATTCGCTTTTTTAAACTTTGGCTTCTTGGTAGTATATTTATATTTTTTACAGTAAATATAAGGAATCAATCGTTGCTCATCAGATTTGGTTACCTCAGCAGGTTTCATGTGAATAGTACTGTGTACTGTATAGTTGTAATCATGAACTAGCTCGTGTAAAATTTGCACCCACTTATAATTGCCGTGTAGAGTAAATTGTCTTCACATGCGATTTTTTAATGTTCTGTTGAATCGTTCCACTATACTAGCTTCCATATCACTGTATGTAGAATAAAGTTTAATATTATGTTGTTGCATTAACTTAACAAATGTAGAATTGTAAAATTCTTTCCCTCTATCTGTCTGTAAACA
This sequence comes from Lepisma saccharinum, assembly GCF_977018435.1. Taxonomy (NCBI): domain Eukaryota; kingdom Metazoa; phylum Arthropoda; class Insecta; order Zygentoma; family Lepismatidae; genus Lepisma; species Lepisma saccharinum. Next base: position 2,234,840 of record NW_028142898.1, read on the forward strand.
TTTTGGTATAATTCCATCACTAAATATCGACTTAAAAGCCTCGGTACCACAAGTACCAATCTTGGATGTTTAGGGAACATCCTATGCATATTTGCTAAAGGTATCAGTAACTGTAATCATATATTTGTAACCATGATTTATCTTATCCAAATTTTTTAAAGTCCCCCGTTGGGGAGCAATCTCAATCAGATCAGCCTTTTGCCTTTTGTTAGTTCAATTAATCGCTTGTAATTGCGACTTGCTGGTTTGTGTAATTCATGAACAATATCTTGTCTTTACATCGAGTTCGAAGTGAGAATATCGCATAAAGTAAATTGTCCTCAGGATATAACCGCTTTATATCAAATACTAGCTTGTCACCAATTTCAATTTTAAAAACTTATAATTGTTCGTCGTCATGTACTTTATGTTTATTGGTAGACTCATCCCAGTATGCAATAGGTATTTGAACTGCCTTGTGTATACCATCTTTTCGCACTATAGTAAACTGAGGAACTTCAATATGTTTTCCATGTTTTAGAAAACTAAACTTCAGAAATCGTAAACTACCATCGACAAAAAATTCATGTACCTGAGGGTAAGGATATAATTTTTAAACATTGCCAGCATTGACGTACGTCCAGTGCCCTCGAGCATTTGGAACACTTTGTAACCTAACAATTTCCATAGAATAAAATTAACGAGTATCTACGTCATCTACTCTGCTTAATACCGGTTCCAAGTGTTCGTTGATAGCACGAACGAACTCATCGTAGCTACTTTTGGTTTTTACATCAACAAACAGTTGTTTATATTCCTCTTTGAGATTGTGAAGTTGAGTAGCAAAACCTAATAAAGCAGATTCTTGACTTGCTTCAAGAGTGGTAATTTGTAACGTAATATTGTACTTGACTTCTGATTTCTCTAAATAATGCATGTAGTTTGTTAATTATTTGATTGTTGGGGAGAGCAGCAAGAGTTTCTCTGATTTGCGCAATTTCGGCTTGAATAATTTTGATATCCTCAGATTTTAAAATTCGATGTACTGCTCTCCTCATATCTCTGATTTCCTGAGAAGTAGTCAAGGCAGCTACAGTATTCTGAAGTGTGGTAAGAGTTAATTTTATAGCATTGAGTTCTGTTGCATCAGCTGCTATTTTCAAAATTTCTTGCAGTTGCGTTATGTCATCCTGCGTAGGTGTAGACTGTTGCAGTGTCTCTAATTTACTTTGAATGTCGTCAATAAGATGATGGAAATGTGATGATTCTGATTCAGTATTCAAGCTTTCAAGCTTATTAACTTGCTGTTGTACTTTAGCTAGAATATCAGTAATGTCAGGCAGTTTCGATTCCAGAGTTTCTTGTACACTTTTTAGCTCATTTCTAATAGTTGCCATAGTATCTTCTATGTGAGCTATGGTACCTTGTATCTTCCCAAAATCTTCATAAGTATCCAACTGTAACGCTCCGAGCAATAGCATTTAATTCAGAAGATGAAGGTAAATTATTGATAAAATCTTCCAATGTCTCTATATTCGATTGAACTTCTATTATAGCTGTATGCAGTTCATCTGTCTGTAATTCAGATTTGATACTTTGCAATGTAGGAACTTCGAAAGATTGAAACTGTTCTTGCAATTTAGCAATACTAGCATTTACCTGCTCATATTCTTCTTGAGTTTTGATAGTCTGGATGATGGTTTGCAGTTTGGTAGGAATACTATTTGCCTGGTCATTTAATTGCTGTTTCAGCTGTTCGGTATTCGTTCTCTGGATTTGTCTAAATTTATCAAGTTCTTTTTTCAAGTTGGCAATATTCTTTTCTAAGTTCTGAAGATTATCTATTGAAGCTAAATTAGTATATTTCTCAAGCAAAGATTTGACTTCTCCATCAAATTTTACTATAGAATCAATCAGTTGAGTTTGAAGATTTGTAATCTCTGCTTGAATATTTAGATTTAGGGAATTCTGTAATATGAGTAAATCTGATTTCAGTTTCTTTAGACGTACATCTAAACTAGCAATCTCGCTGAAATTATCTGGAATCTCCTGCCACCTTCTATTACCAAATATATAGATGTTTGTTTTTGTTTTTAGGTATTTTATATATTAATAAAAGGATAGATTATTCTTATTTCGATAAACAGAGGAATCAATTTATCATACTCTCCAATTATGTTTGCATACAAAAATTCACCAGCTTCCACATCATAAGACGTGTCAGGAAGTAATGTACTATATTTAATTCTATACAAATTTCGACCTATGTGCAAAACTGCCGCATTGGGTGGTGATATGTTTATTTGAATTTTCCCACTAACAGGTAACTTATATGATGATAAGTTATTATTAAATACAAATAGTAGCTTTCCAGTATCCTCGTCAACATGAGAACAAACACTATTCAAGTGAACAAGAAGTAACCCTTTCAATTGATGATAAATTTATCTAAGTACATCCATGTTTACTGGAATTCTCTCTACAGGCTGATTATGTTGTTGCTTCTTAAACCCAAAAATATTCATGACGTTTTATTTTATATTAACTATTTTTTATTATTTATAAAATATATATTTCTACTAAGTATAAAAAATTAGTAAATACACCAAAACTAAGTCTGATCGAAATTACTATGAAAAAAATTCACTTGATACACTTTTAAACTTAAAAATCATAAATAGTATTTAGCTTTAAAATAAATTAAATACTTAGCCTTTAACACTGCAAAAACACATCCGTACTCTTCAAACACTGACTGATCTGTAATGCGAAAACCCTTTAAGCAACCTAAGCGCGGATGAAAACAACCGAAACAGTAAATCAATCAGAAGACCCCCCATTACGGCATTACCAACAACACGCTAGATACGGGTTTGCGTAATAACTTGTTATGTAAACATTGCACAATAGTTTACCTTACAAGCCATCGCAGTGTTACGTAATTTAACTCGTACCAAGTACGAGATAAGAAAATGACAGAGTTGAAATAGTATATAATCAACAAAAAACTTCATCAAAAAAAGATTACCATTGTGGTTAAATTAAGAAAAAACAATAGACCTCGACACTCGTACCAAGTGTGAGATAAAAAATCACAGATATGCAATAGTATAAAATCGACAACACATCATCAAAATAGGTTTACCATTGTACTTAAATTAATAAAAATAATAGCCTCGTACCAAGTGTTATTTTGAAGGGATCCAATTATACTACTGCAATAGTATAAAATCAACAAAAACATCACCAAAATATATTTACCATTGTGGTTATATTAGTAATACCAAGTATGAGGTAAAAATCACAAAGTTGCAATGGGAGTGCGTGAGTGTGCGTGGCTGTGCGTGGGTGTAGTTGGGTGTAGGTGGGTGTACGGGTGTGTGTGGGTGGGTGTGCGTGTGTATGCGAGGGTGTGCATGGGTGTGCGTGGGTGTAGGTGTTACGTACTTTAACTCGAAAAAAATTATGACACTCCTACGAAGTATGAGATGAAAAATCACAGAGTTGCAATACTATAAAATCAACAAAAACATCGTCAAAATAGGTTTTCCATTGTGATTAAATTAATAAAAATAATAAGTCTCGAACCAAGTATGATTTTGAACATATCTTATTACACTACGGATGAATAAAATCGTCCCCTATTGTTATGTATAATTGAATATCTTTATTTGGTTCATTGAGGTTAGAAAATGTCCTCCTTTTTGGAGGAAATGACTGTAACTCATAACTCTCGATATTTTCTATTGGTATTTATTTATATATTAATTTCTATTATCGCTGTGGTATTTTCACCGGCAAAATCGATGATCTCATTTATCTCATCTGTAATTGTTATCTCTATGTAATTAATTTTATCAATAGAAACAAAGAAATTGACTGGTTGGATTGGGGAATAGTTGATGGGTTCCATAAATTCAGAATTTGGCTTAAATGTTGCAATGATACCTGTCTAATTGTGGCTACAAACTGAATTTCTTCAGCTTTGATAATCATTCTTTTGGCACTGTTGCAGTGAATATTCAATGTTTCTATCTCTAAGAATTTTGGTATAAATGTACCTATGAGCCTAATACCTGCTTCTAATTTGCTGTTGTTGGAGAAGCGTAGAAGTTCGCCCATGGCAGATAGGTCTACTGTTTCTTTGGTAGATACGATCTCTACTCTGTGTTCTACAGAGTTTTGAGATAGCAATACAGCGTTAGGAAGTTCAGATTGTAAAGTAGATAAGTTATATTGTCCAGGAGAAAGCAGACATGAAAACTCCCCTAAAATGTCGAATTTTAAATATTTTAACAAAAGATTCAATGTCTTGGTTTGTAAGAGCTTCTTTGAGATAGCTCTGAATTACTTCAGCTTTGATAATCATTCTTTTGGCACTGTTGCAGTGAATATTCAATGTTTCTATCTCTAAGAATTTTGGTATAAATGTACCTATGAGCCTAATACCTGCTTCTAATTTGCTGTTGTTGGAGAAGCGTAGAAGTTCGCCCATCGTAGATAGGTCTAATTTGTAAGAGCTTCTTCTCTTTCTTCAACTTTCTGAGTGCTCTTGACTGCACACCACTGCCTAATTTTCTTTCCATGGCAATATTATGACGCATCTGCTCTTCAAGTTCTGCCTTATTCTTTTTTGAATCAATTACAGTTTTGGCTATAGCCGCACTGTCACCAGCTAAGCTAAAGCTAAAGTCACTGCCCCAAAAGCTGCTAAGATGGCTGGAATGCTGAATATGAATACACAACTATGTAGTTTTTTGGTATTTTGCAAACATTTTAATTGTGGTGTAATAATTTCATTCCATTTACTTGGCTATACATTGACTCTTTTTTTCTGTTGTTTATTAGTTAAAATTGGATTAATTTTTAAATTTTTAAAATCATGATATGGAATTTGATATCTAACTCCCTTATGTATCATATTGTTTTTTTTTATTATTTTTTCAGGGGAGTCATATATATATATATATATATATATATATATATATATATATATATATATATATTACAGACACCATCCTAATTTATGTTTGTGTTCATAGCAATGGATGTACCCAAAGCTGTTATTCGTTCACCCAAAGAAACATCTCTGCTTGTTAATCTTCCAAATGTAGCCTCTTGAAATTTTTGATCAGCCACATGACGAGCATTTATTTCTTTGTGTGTGTTGTATGCAACCTCATGTTCTTTACAAGCTTCATCGAAAGGATTGATCCCCCTATCCCCTCTTTTTAATCGTTTCTCAAGTTTTGTCCCAGGACCACAATATTGGTTACCAGGTACATGTAATTCGAATGGGAGCTTATTAATAATATCATTCACCAAACCTCGACCCTCTGATAAATTCCAGAATTTAGGTGTAGAGTATTAATAATTTTAATTTAGTATCCTATACCTTTGGGACCATTTACCATAAGATGAGCTAGTTCATTGCTAATCATGTCTGTAATACCCATTTTCTCGTTGAAAATGTTGTTGTTTCCTGCATTTTCTTCCTCTGCTATAACTAGCAATCAATCTATGAGTTTTCTCAAATCATCTACCCACACAAATTATTTAGGTAAAATATTGTATTTTTTGAAACCACTACCAGTTTTGAGTTGGTACCAGATAGGTTTAAAAAGATTCTTGTATTTGTCCCCACTACTAGATTTAACTCTATTCTGACTAGCATCATTATTTTGATATAATTCATCGGATAGTATCAAATTATCTGAGTAACTGTGATAATCTTCTACTCTAAAATTGTTTGGTTGGGTTGTTTCTTGGTGACGAGCTCCAATAATCCACGAGTACCAGGATAACTGGACCAGGTATTTTTCCCACCTAAATTGATTTTTATGTTATATCCTTAGTAGTGTGATTGACTGTATAACCAGGACCGGAAAGTATGAGTCCCCCTCAAGCAGATTTGTCTACACTTAAAACTTGCTCAACATGCCCATATCAGCTTTTTGCTCAAGTATGGAACCCCGTCTAATCCAAGATTTTTGTAAAAATGCCCTCGGGAATTTCCTGAGAAAGTATGAGCCCCCTCAGATTGATTTGCCTACACTTATAAAAGGCACTTCTGTGAGATTGTTGTCCATAAACCTGTAAAAAATAAGCCCCTCTAAAATTTTTTTTGGCCACACCTCACCTAAAACTACGCCAAACGTATTAACACACCCACACACATACACACATACCCGTATTGACCTTGACCTTGACCTTGACGTTGACCCCGACCTTGACCTTGACCCCGACCTTGACCTTGACCTTGACCTTGACGCTGACGTTGACGTTGACGTTGACCACACCCACCCACATACACACCTATACACACCCACACCCACCCACATACACCTACACCCACCCACACCCACCCACACATATTTACTTCCGGTCCACTTGTGGCCTATTTCTGGTTTATTTATATTGGATCATGTTTTGCAACAAATTACTAGACACGTGTTGTTTTCTGATTGGTTGCTTATGACATAATATGATGATGTGTTATATTCTGATTGGCTTATTGTTTCAGATATTTTCAATGCGGTCCGTGCTTAGGGTATATAAAGAGATTTTGCATTGCATATCAGCCAGTATTGTGAGAGCTGTTGAAGAGAAAGGTTGTGTTGTTGCAGTGCTGCTCATATTTTTTAAACACAAAAATATTGCAGATTTGTATAAATTGAATTACAAATCTATTTGATTTAATATACAGAATTTTGACAACCTGTCATATTTTTATTAAGTATAGAGTTTTGATTTGAACCCCAAGAAATTTTATATAAATACCAAAGCCAAAAATATTAACACACATACACACACATATACACACACACACATACAAATCACACTGCTGAACCCAACTGATATTTTTTATTAAGCATAGAATTTTGATTTGAAACCCAAGAAATTTTATATAATAAACTAATAATAAAAATGCCAAATCAAAAACATTGTATTCAATGCAAAAAAAATATATCCAGCCCCAATTGGGCTAAGCATCAAAGGATTTGTAATCCAGACAAATGCAGAACTCCCACAAAAATTTGCCCAAAATGCCATAGAGAATATAGCATGCAATACTTCACATATAAACATAAAGATACTTGCTCTGCACAGTCATCAACATTGCCCCCTCAACCATCTACATCTCGTCTAAAAAGAAAGCATGAAACACCTGTTAATGCTTCACCGGCAAAGCAGCCACGCTATGAACCCATCCATAGCAGTTTTAACGGCCAATTAAGGGATCACCGTTTTGTATCAGAGCCAAGATGTGGTATTAAGACTTTTTTGAAGAGTATAAATCCTGATGTGCAGGCAATTCTAAATGCACAAAATGGGTCTTATAAGCTGTCCCTCAAATTGTTTACACAATATAAGAAGCCAAATGGCACAAAATTTACACAGCCCCACATAACAGAAACTGTACCTGTATACTCAAATGCAAATTCAGACAAAATAATAAGCAATTTGATAGATCAATTGAATATTAAACACTCTGAATTTGCAGCAAAAGAGTCTGGATGGAGCCTATGCGGATCTCCACACAAGTTATATGTTAATATTTCTGAATTCAACCCATTACAAGGTTCCACTTATGTGCCATTACCTGCCAATATCAAAAACAAAACAGCCGTGGTTAATATAAAAAATAATGATGAGAAATGCTTTTTGTGGTGTATTTTAGCTGCTTTGTATCCAGTTTCAAGGCATCCTGAGAGAATAACTTATTATAAACAACATGAAAATGATTTTGATGAGGCAATGGAGGGTTTAGAATATCCAATGTCTGTTCAGAATATTGATAAATTTGAAAAAAAGGCCAGGGATATGAATGGTAGACAATTATCTATTAATGTATTTATTTGTTCCACTGGTCGTGATAATTGCTTGATAGAACCTCTCAGAATCAGTACAATTGATGATGATTCTGCTGTTCCGATTGATTTGCTCTTAATTGAAGGGGATGGTACATATCATTACACTCTGATACATAATCTTGAAGCTTTAGTAAGAAAGCAAATAAACAAATCCAATACAATATTCAAGTTGTGCAGAAGATATTTAACTGTATTTTATGGTCAAAAAATGGTGAATGGGGTTCGTGAAGAGAGTGCAGAAATTGCTAAAAACAAGTTAATTGAACATTTAAAATACTGTAAAAATCATAAACCTGTTCATATGGTGATGCCAATGCCAAGTAAAAATGCAAAATTCAATAAGTTTGAAGCCTTGTTGGAACACCCAGCATATATAGTCTGTGATTTTGAATCAAATCTCAAACCTTTTGCATTCTGTAGCCCAGATCCTGAAGAATCTTCAATTACACCATACCAGCTACATGAACCTTCCAGCTTTTATTATGTGGTTGTACAGGATGGGGTTGTTAGTAAAGAATATTTATACATGGGAGCAGATGCCATCAAAGAATTTGCACATAGAATAGAAAATGAGTGCCATGACATAGCATCTAATATTTTATTAAAATCAAAACCCATGTTGCCTTTAACAGAGAAACAGATTGAAGATTTCAACAATGCAGAAAAATGCCCGGTATGTGATTCTGAATTTTCAGATGCAAATATCAAGGTGAAACACCATTCTCATACAGATGGTAAATTCTTAATGGCCCTGTGTAATAGCTGCAATTTTCAGATCCAGAGACCAAAATTTGTCCCCATATTTTGCCATGGAGCATCCAATTATGATTTTCATCATTTGATCAGGTACGAGGGGTTTAACAAGCAGAATTTAAATATTTTAGCTGAAAATGATGAGAAATATATTGCCATTAACAAAATAATTAAAGTTAATGGTGTTCATATTCACATAAAATTTCTTGATTCTTACAGAATTTTATCGGCTAGCCTGGCTACACTGGCCACTCAATTATCTGATGATCAATTCAATTTACATGTGCTTTGTTTCCAAATCAGGACCTGAATTTAATTAGGCGGAAGGGTGTATATCCATATGATTATGTTACAGATTTTTCTAAATTTGATGAGTGTGCTCTGCCACCACAACAAGAGTTTTACAGCAAAATCAGAGCATCTGGAATCACTGATGATGATTATCACCATGCCCAATTGATGTGGAACAATTTAAAATGCCAGACATTTGGTGATTATAACAAGGCTTATTTAAAACTTGATGTGACCCTCTTAGCTGATATACTGCAGGCATTCAGAAAATCTTCCATGCAAAATTATAAGCTGGATCCAATATATTTTTACAGTGCTCCGGCCCTAGCATGGTCTGCAATGTTTTTAAACACTAAAATGCAATTGGATCTGATCCAGGATCAAGATATGTACTTGTTTATGGAACAATGTATAAGAGGGGGCATGGTGCAATGCTCTCAGAGATATGCCAGAGCAAATAACAAATATATTCCTGATTATAATCCAACACTGACATCAAATTATATACTGTATGTGGATGCAAACAGCCTCTATGGTTATGCTATGATGGATAAATTGCTACATTCAGGGCTTGAGTGGGTTGAAAATTTTAATATTGAAGATCTTAAGGATTTTGATGACAGTCACTATGGCCTGTTCTTAGAGGTTGATCTGACAATTCCTGATGATTTACACAACAAATTTTCTGATCTGCCCCCAATTCCTGAGGTTAAGTGTTCACCTGGCTCTAAACAGAAGAAATTGATGATGACTCTAGAGCCGAAACAGGATTATGTCATATATTACAAAAACCTCCAGTTCCTGATGAATCATGGTGTTCAAGTGATCAAAGTTTGAAAAGTTTTGAGGTTCAGGCACTCAACATGGTTGAAGCCATATATTGATACAAACACAGAGCTTCGAACATCTGCAATGAGCCAATTTGATAAATCTTTGTTTAAATTGATGGTCAATTCAGTGTATGGCAAAACAATTGAAAATGTCAGAAAACATATTGATGTTAAAGTAATTACTGACCCCAGCCGGAGCAAAAAATTTATTGCAAAGCCAAACTTCAAATACAGAAGAATTTATGATGAGAATATGGCACTTTTCAACATGAAAAAAACAAATATTAAGTTTGATAAGCCTATTTATGTAGGGGCTGTGATATTGGAATTGGCCAATTTACACATGTTAAAATTGTATTATGATGTGTTGAAACCTTTTTATGGTGATTGTGTAAAATTGATGTACATGGATACAGATAGTTTTGTTCTTGATATTCAAACAGAAGATGTTTATCATGATATTGCACAGCCTGAATTGTTTAAATATTTTGATACCACTGAACATTCAAAAATTCAACACCACAACAAAAAGGTGCCTGGCAAGTTAAAAGATGAGACACTTGGTGATGTTATTGTGGCATTTGCTGGGTTAAGAGCCAAGATGTATAGTTTTGAAACATGTAGTGGTGTTGTTGCCAAAAAAGCCAAGGGCATTGGCAGAGTAACTGTTGACAAAGAGCTCCAATTTGAAGATTACAAAATTTGTCTCAAATCCCAGAGTTTTATCAGAACATCAGAAAATAGAATTCAGAGTGTGGATCACATATTGACTTCAAATATTGTAAGAAAAGTGGCTCTGGACCCACATGATGATAAGAGATGTATTTTATCATGTGGCATACATACTTTGCCATGGGGGCATTGTGATTTGAAAAGTGGCAATCAATGCCCAATTACAGAGCATGATTTGAAATAAATAAACATGCCTATGAACTTATTTGGGTTCAAAAAACAGGCTATTATGGATCTGCCGACACCACAACCCTCTTCTGATTTGATATCTAAACTAAGTGCCTTGTTAATTATTCATCTGAACAGCATACTTACAGATGTTGATGATGAAACAGGTAAAACATTGTACATATTTAACAATAATTTAAATCATTACCAATTACCTGTAGGTGGTCAATTGCAATTTATTACAACCCCTGAGGGTTATGTCAAAATTTCAGTGGGGAGAAATATTTATAGAATTAAGCACTCAAACATGATTTCTGGCACTGTATATACTGTTTCTGCTGGTGACTGCTTATATATTGAGGTCCCTGGATCATATGACAAGCTTATACCTTTTTTTATAGAATTAAGAATTAGATACTCAATAATAAATAACCACTAAAACAAAAATGCCTAATGATATATTTGGCCATACAAGGCATGAAGATCACAGTGATGAGATTCTGATGCTTGATGTCAGTGTCAAGAAATTAAGAAGTGATTTACAAGCTTTACAAACCACACTCAATGCCAGTCTTCAATTAGAAATTACAAATTTGCAATCACAGTGCATGGACACTCTTCTTAAAATTGACTCAGAACTCAAATTGCTGCTTCAGAAATATACTGATCTGGCCACATTGGATAATTTTCAAAGTTTAAAAGAAGCTGTAGCAGCTCTTCAAGCCAAATTTAAGAGCCAGGCCACCAACTCTGAGCAATTGAAACAACAATTAGAGGAACAGATAAATAATGTCCAGACACAGCTCCAAACAATTGTTCAAAGCATAAAATCACAAGAAGATTTTGATCTAGTGATTTCCACTCTAAAGGAACAGATTCAGTCACTCCAGATACCTAATCTGGACCCTCTGAACAATGCCATAGCCGAGCTTAAAGAAAAAATTGAGACACTTGAAAATTTTATGAACAACTTGCCATCTTCTGATGCTTTGAGTGCAATAACTCGGAGTGTTGCAAATATTAAGCAGCAACTTGAAACATATGAAGATTTTGGAAAAATTCAAAGTACCATAACCCATCTTGAGGGTACAATAGCAGCAGTGCAAAGTGATTTGACAAATATACAAGAATCTCTAGAATCCCGCCTGCCCGGTATTGTAGATACCCTTGTTAGTGTCCAGGAACAGATCACAAAGCTTGAAAACCTCAACACTGAATCTGAACTATCTCATTTTCATCACTTGATAGATGATATCCAAACAAAACTTGAAATTTTACAACAATCAACACCCACTCAGGCAGATATAGCCCTACTCCAAAATGCTATGCAAAATGTTGCTGATGCTTCTGAATTAAATAATGTGAAATTGGCACTTGAATATTTGCAAAATACTGTAACAAATCTGCCTACATCACAGGAACTTAAAAATATTAAGAGGGCAGTGAATAGGATATTGAAATCAGAAGATATCAAGAATATCCAGACAGAGATCAAACAACTTACTCAGACAGTTGCCACTCTACCAACCAATCAACATATTAATGAACTGCATGCCTTGTTTGAGGATATCAGAAGACAGGTCCATGATCTTACTGCTCAAAATCCAAAATTGGCAGTTATTGAAAATTTGCAACAAATTGTAGCTAATATCAAGCAACAGCTAGGGACCATGGAATCCAATCAAGCAAATGCTCTGTCTGTTTTTGCCACCCAGCTACAAGAAATTGTGCAACAATACAAGAAACTTGTTGTGGACATAAAAATCAAGCCAGGCCATGATGATGTTGTTAGGACCATCAATGAGCATCTTGAATCTGTAACAAGCAGACTGCTTACAGCAGAAAAAGAAATAACAGGCATAATTGAGAATCCAAAACATACAGTAATTCTTGAATTGTACAGCATCCCCAACAAAGAATATGATTCACCATTTACACCAGGTGGCAAAATATATATGCTGTCCCTTGCACAATTTTATTACCAGTTTTTTGTTGGGGGCACACTGAGACCAATCAAGATCAAATATTGGCTTCAACCACAGGCACACCACTACCCCACCTTATCAATAACAAATGCTGACAACAAAGCAAAAATCACCAGTGTAGAATTAGAGGATTTTACAGATCCCAATACATTAGAAACAGCATATGTTGAAGATGATGGCTGTTTGGAATTTAAAATACAAATAGGGGACAAATTATATTTAGAAAATCCTGTAGTATCAGCTGCTGAACTCCCCATAGTTGCAATATTCTTGTTTTCATATTATGTCTAGAGAAATTATTGTTGATGAATTACACAGACAAGCCAGACATAATTATAAGAGACTGCCAGTAGTCACAAAAGGCATAGATGATTTATGGCAGAGCGACTTGATTGAGATGGCAAGTGGACAGCTGAAAAACTTAGACAAAATCAACAAGGGCTACAAGTATCTACTCACTGTAATAGACACATTTTCAAAATTTGCCTGGGCTGTGCCACTCAAATCCAAGACTGGAAAATGTGTTACAGAAGCCATCAGGACAATCATCAATCTGAGTGGAAGATCACCGCGCTATTTGCAAACAGATAATGGCAAAGAATTTTATAATTCTGTGTTCCAACAATTTATTAAAAGCCAGTCAATACAACATTATTCGAGTTACAGTGATCTCAAAGCCTCAATTGTAGAGAGATTCAACAAAACCCTAAAAAATCTTATGTATAAACAATTTACACTTCAAGGTAATTATAAATGGATTAATATTCTTCCAGAACTTCTACATAAACATAACAACTCGGTCCATTCCACAATCAACATGAAACCCTCTGAAGTAACTCCATCTGATGAGCAAAAATTGATCAGAACTGTTTATTATCCTAGATACCAGCCAACAACAAGAAAGGCCAAATACAAGGTGGGTGATCAAGTAAGAATCAGCAAATATAAGCACTTATTCAAAAGAGGCTTTACAAGAAACTGGAGCACTGAATTATTTACAGTGGTTCAAATTAAACCTGGGGCCCTTAACACATATATAATAAAAGACCACCGAGGAGAAATTCTCAAAGGCAGATTCTATGAAGAAGAGCTCAGCAAAACTAAACAGCCTGACACATATCTCATAGAAAAAATTATCCGCAGAAAAGGCAACAAGTTATTTGTCAAATGGCTAGGAATTCCAGAACACAGCTGGATCGATGCAGACAAAGTGATAATATGAGCACCTGGGATGTTATAAAAAGGCTGCCAGAACCTGAACAGCAGATTAAGAGAAATGGCAAGTTGCTGCCTGAAAATATTAGATGTCTTATTGTTGGGCCATCTGCTTGTGGTAAAACTACACTAATGATTGATAATTTTTTATTGGCACCCAACTGGTTAGACTGGAAAAACAGGCACTTGTATGTCTTTTCTAAGAGCTTGGAACAATTAAAATATCAGCAGCTGATGAAGCTATATGATGGATTGGATATTGCCACTTTTGAACCAGATGTTAAGCCACTTCATGAATGTCTCGATAATTCTGTTGTTGTGTTTGATGACATTATACTGGATAATCAAAACAATGTTAGAAATTTCTTTACACAGGGCCGACACAAAAACATTGATTGCTTCTACCTGGCACAGACTTTTTCAAAAATTCCGAAGCAGCTGATCCGAGACAACAGCAATTTTATATGTGTGTTTCATCAAGATCATACCAACCTCAAACACATACATGATGAATATGTAGGTGGGGACTTGAGCTACAATGATTTTTCCAAGTTTTGCAGTAGGTGCTGGAACCAGGACAGTTATGGGTTTGTCACAATTGATATGACAAGAAAACCCAATAGTGGCAAATACAGAAATAAAATCAACAATTTTCTAGACATTGAAACATATATAAATAACCATAAAAAGGCCAATCATTGATGATCTTAAATTAAGAGATTATCTTGTAAAAAGATTTAAGGGATGGAAATCACAGAACCGAGGAATTTATGAACAACACAAACAAACAGAACAGCCTATCATTGATGCTATTAGTGAATTAGGTAAAAATATCAAAACTGTTACAGAGCAAAATCAAAATTTGATCACAGAGCTTGTACCTGTAGCTGCAAGGAACATATTAGATTATCCAATCATCCCACTTTCTAGTATTCATACACCTAGTCCTGTTGCTCCTCGAAGAATTGAAGCTACCCAGGATCCTATTGAATTGGGTCTTCTTGCTCAAAAATATTTAAGCACACCTAAAGACAACAAAGATGAGGTCTTTGGCTTATATGCTGACACAGAGCGTGATGGTAGCATCATACATAGAATTGGCAATTTATGGGAGATGATATAATTGTATATTCAGAATCTCATCTTGGAGAAAGAGGTGGTTTTGTTAAGTATCCTGGCACACCTGGATTGTGGGAACTGATGACTAGGAAAAGGCCTGGCAGCTATACAGATCAAGACTATGAACATTACAAAGAAATATTAATAAAATCAGATGCTCTATACCAGAACAATGATCCCACACAAAAAAGAGTCAAGTCGAGCAGTGGAGCAAAATACAATAATTTAATCAAGCACATATGGTCACAAATTAAGACTGGCAGTGGAATCAAACTATACAACACCCTGCCCAAAGAATTTGTGTGGGTTGATGATGTCAGGAAAGTTGTAGATAGGTTATTGGTGATAGCTGGGGAGGAAAATGCTGGCAACCACAATTTTTACAATGAAAAGGTTGGAATTATGGACATGATAAGCACAAAATTGTCTAATTTTATAGTGAATGACACTAAGGGGATTGGACATCTTAAAAAATTATTAATACTCTACCACCTAAATTTTGGAATATTTCTGAGGGTCGGGGGTTGGTTAATGACATTATAAACAAGCTGCCATTTGAACTACACATTCCAGGCTATCAGTATTGTGGTCCAGGCACAAAATTGGACCATAGATTAAACAGAGGGGATCCTGGTGTTAATCCCCTAGATGCTGCTTGTAGAGACCATGACATAGCATACAACACAGATTCTGATCTTGACAAGAGACATGTTGCAGACAAGAAATTAGAAGAGGCTGCATTTGGTAGATTTGTAAGCAAAGATGCTTCTTTAAGTGAAAAAATAGCAGCATTGGGAACCACCATAGCTATGAACACCAAACAAAAACTGGGGTGGGGGCTGTAAATATGTATATAATAAACCTACAATGAAGGCCAAGGGTGTTATGTATCAAATACCTTATGCAGGTCTTAAATCTCTTGGGCCTATTGATAGTCTTTTAACCAAAAAGCAGCGCAAGAAAAAAAGCTCTTGTATTGCCAAGGGCCATGGTATGAAATTGTTGCTTAGTACCCCCCAGTTAAAAAAAATTACAACAATCTAGAAAAAAATCACATGTGGGGGGGTTTCATATTTACTATCCCGGCCATCTTAGCAGCACTTGGGGCTGTTGGGAACTTGGCTGGGGGATCAGCTGCCATAGCAAAAACAGTAATAGATGCCAAAAAGAATAAGGCAGAATTAGATGAATTGAAGCGCCACAACCTGGCCATGGAGAAACAAGGCAAAGGTGTTAAGAGAGCCATGAATAAGTTTTAAAAAAACAAGAGCCGCTTACAAACCAAGATATTGAAGCTTTAATCAAGCTACTTAACAAAGAGGGTGGCATTGTTAATTTGGATAAGTACAAAAATCAGGGCACTCACTGGATTTGTTATCTTAAATATTTAAACAATGAGGCATTTGTGTTTGATTCATTTGGAGGTGTTCCACCTGAAAATTTAATAAAATATCTAAATTCAGCTAATCTTTATTACAATAATGCCCGTGTTCAAAACTTCAAAGATGTTAATTGTGGACATTTGTGTTTATCTGTTCTTAGATATATGTCAAAAATAAATAAACCATCAATTGAAAATTTTCAAAAAGCCCTGTGGTATCTGAAACATCATGGGGGAATTCCATCTCACCAGCCAAAATTCAATATTGAAACTCAAATTACATGATGACATAGTGTATCCCAAAACAATAGCTCTCAGAGCATTTTATGGCATGTACTTAATCCTAAATATTACACACCACAACAACAAAATTGCAGTAGGGGATCAAAAAATTGTCATCACTCCAGGGCAGTATAATCTGTCCACTCTAAATGCTCAATTACCCAGAGGTGTAGTGTAAAGTCAAAATTCTGTCACTCACAGAGTAGAGATTGTATCTGCCACAGAAACAGTGGATCTGGGTACTATTGGAGAGCTGTTAGGCTTTGAGAACAAGACAAAACTTGAACCAGGCATCAAACTCACTGCTATTAATATACCTAAATTCTTAGCCATAGAGACTCTAAATATTCACTGTAATGTGGCAGAGGGTATGATCACCAAATCAAATGGCATAGGCACTCACAAACAAACTGGCATCATTGCAACAGTTAAACCTAATTCTGAATTTATGGAGCCCATCATCTACAATCCATCCCCAACATTATATTTTCCTGTGTGCCACAACAGAATAGATTATATTGAATTGATGGTCACGAATGAAAAAGAAGAATTAGTTGATTTTGCTGGAGCCACAACAACTGCAATCATAGAGATTAATATTTAAATAAAAATACATACAAAAAAAATGGAAAATATTGAGAGTTATGAGCTACAATCATTCTCCCCAAACAGGAGGACATTTGCAAATTTAAATCAACCCAACACAGAAATTGAGGTTGATCTTGATGTAGGGGATGGCTTTATACACCCCCACAGAGCAGATCTATACATCAAATTTGATGTTGTAAAGCTCGATGGAACAGATTATCCGGCAAATTCAAATATAAGATTGGTAGATAATTTTGTGCCGCATCTGTTCTCTGAAATTGAGATCAGAAAGCATGGTGTTGTTATAAACAGAGTGGATTATCCCGGCATTACCTCCACAGCTTTGGCCACATTAAAATTATCCAAAACCGAGGCTTCTTACTACAAAATAGGTGGATTTGAGGCTGGTGATAAAATATTAAGCAAAAGCCACACTGTACTGTTCCCTATGCGTCTGTTGCCAGGATTCTTCTCAGATTACAAAGATATTATGTGGAAGGGTGGTTTAAGAATCACATTTAGAAGAGCTGCCAATGATAATAATGTTTGATGAGGTACAGCACATTAAACTCTACAGGGGAAGCTTTGCCCAATACCCTACCTGATGAAGGCAAATGCATTATTCAGACTATGGAGCTAAGAATCCCAGTTGTTGAATATGAAGCCAGTTATGCCCTTAAATACAAAGCTGATATAATAAAAAATCCACAGATTCCTCTACAATTTTATACATATCAATGTGTTCAGAAGCCCGCATCTTGTACATATTATGAGTTTGATGCTACAAATTCATTCTCCAGTATACAATATGACATGCCGGATTTTGTGGTGGTACTGTTTCAGACTGGAAGACACAATAATCAGGAAAAAAATTCAAGTAGATTTGATAACTGCAACATCAAGAACATATATCTTAAAAATGGCAGAAATGAGGTATTTCCTAGAGAAAATTATAATTTAGACATGTCCAAGGATGATTTCCTTAAATTATATGAAGTATTTACAGCATACAAAAGGATCACTACTGGCAATACTGACATGTATTACACACCAGATGAATTCAAAGCACAGAGGCCCATGTTTGTAATCAACACTTCAAAAAGGAAACAAGTTGTGGTTAATGACAGGACAAACATTAAAATTATCTGTGAATTCCATGAGGCATTACCTGATGACACCATATGTAGTGTTATTCTCATAGGGGAAAAATCATATGTTTATGATGTAAGAAATGAGAGTCACAGAACAATTCTAGAAGAATTACATTGTTTTAGTACTAGATATGCAAGTTGAGCCTGGTGCCCAATTGAACTTAAACCGGAAGTAAATATGTGTGTATGTGTGTGTGTGTGTGTGTCTGTGTGTGTGTGTGTGTGTGTGTGTGTGTGGGTGTGGGTGTGGGTATGTGTGTATGTGTGTGGGTGTGTTAATACGTTTGGCGTAGTTTTAGGTGTGGCCAAAAAAAATATCAAGAGGGGCTTATTTTTGACAGGTTTATGGACAACAATCTCACAGAAGTGCCTTTTATAAGTGTTGGCAAATCAATCTGAGGGGGATCATAAATTTCTCAGGAAATTCCCGAGGGCATTTTTACAAAAATCTTGGATTAGACGGGGTTCCACACATGAGCAAAAAGCTCATATGGGCATGTTGAGCAAGTTTTAAGTGTAGACAAATCTGCTTGAGGGGGGCTCGTACTTTCCGGTCCTGGTTATACAGTCAATCACACTACTATCCTTCGAATGTTACTCTACATTTCCCAATTTTCCAAACCACACCCTCGTTTGTTTGCATGATCGGATACAATCCAAACACTTCATCTTTTTCAAATTTGCCTGTACTCATGTATTCTCTTGCCAATGGGCCTAACTCAATTTTCTCTGGTTATTCTATTGCTGCTTTAGGTGCTTCCTTGAGTACTAAAGTGTCTGAATACTTGATAAAGGGGTAGGTGGAAAATCTGCATAATTTTTAGAAGTAAGAAGTACCAAATAATTTATGAGATTTTTAAAATGTTCTGTGACACCCTTAATCTCTCTACCGAGACCACTGATTGCATCGATAATTTTTTGGTCTTGACGTTTGTGTTGTTCGTAGAATCTAAGATTCTCAGATTTCCAACCTTTGGAACGTTTGGACAGGTAATCACGTAATTTCAAATTATCATCCATTTTATGTTTTGACATATTTATTTTTTGATTTGAGGTTATTTTATTGCGTTTCAACGTTCAAAAAGTCGTTGGTTTTATTTCTAAATTTTCCATTGTTGGATTTTCTAGTCATGTCGATGGTAAGAAATCCAAAATTGTCATTGTTCCAACAAGATGAACAGAATTTTGTAAATTGGTTGTAATTAGATCTCCCCCCACGTAATATTCATAAACATGTTTCAAATTAGAATGATCTTGACGACACAAACAAATTAGGTTTGCAATATCTTGTAATACCTGTTTAGGAAATTTGGAATAAGTTTGAACTAAATAAAAGCAGTCTAAATCTTTGTGACGACCTTGTGTAATGAAATTTCGGAATTCGTTTTGATTTTCTAGAATCACTTCATCAAAAACTACAACACAATTTTTCAAACAAACATTGATAGGTTTTACTTTTGATGCAAATGTAGCTATGTCAAGTCACTCGTACAGCTTCATGAGTTGTTGATATTTCGGTTGTTTTATACTTTTAGAGAATACATAAAGATGTCTCTTTTCACAATCTAGCCAATTAGTGTCAAGCAGGAAATTATCTACCAGCAGTGTTGTTTTTCCACAACCAGAGGGACCTGCAATGAGGCACTTTATATCATCAGGTAACAACTCCCTATTATTTTACTAGTTTCTACTAAATTTGGTAAACGCTGTACCATATTCGATGTTGGTGTCAAAAAAGTACTTGGTTTGCATGTACCCAAATTCTATCTGGCTATCCTAGCCATTTAACATACAATTTATTTTTTTTCCTTACGTACTATCTTTTCAACTAAATATGTATCTCGATATTTTGTTTTACTGAGTTCCTCTTCATAAAATCTCCCCTTCAATATTTTATCATAATTATCTGTTATGATATGTGTATTTCTATTCCCTCGTAAAACTTGAACCAGTGTGAATAACTCTTTACTCCAATTTTTGGTGAATTCCTTCTTAAATAAATGTTTGAATTTACTGACCCTTACCTGGTCTTATATTTTGTATTTTGGTTTCTTGGTAGTGTATATATATTTTTGACAATAAACGGTAGAAATCAACCTAGACTCATCAGATTTGGTTACCTCATCAGGTTTCATGTGAATAGTTCTTTGCACTGAATTATTTTAATTATGAACTAGCGCGGGTAAAATTTGTACTATTTATAGTTACCCTGTAGAGTAAATTGTCTCCACATGTGATATCTTAATGTTCTGTTGAATCGTTCCACTATACTGCCTTTAATCCATTAGTGCATTGTGTGCAATATATTGTACATTCATTAATATTCTTCTATTATTCTATCAAATTCTTAAAATGATTCTGTATTTGTATAAGACGGTTTTCGGAACATCAAGAATCACATTTTTAATAACGTTCTGACAATTGTGATTGTTGAAGCTGAAGAAGAAGAAGTAGTTTAAAAATGGCTGAAAGAGATTTTCAAGTAACACGCACTGGGTAAGCAAATTTCAAATGAAAAATTTTATTTTACATTTCATGTAACTATTTTTTGTTTACCAGGAAGCTGTATATTGCATGTTTGTGTACAGTCAGTATTTGCACAAAGAATCGGTTTACATAGATATCTGAAAACAATAAAAATAATTGTACAATATATTGTACGCTATGCATAGCAACCTCTTTGAAAGCCATTGTTTCATGATTGTGGCTTGCATTCTGCTTGAAATATTGCACTTGCTTTTCCTTCATGATTTCTTTATGTAATTGTTGAGCCTTGTTATACAACAATGTATGTAGCTTTTTATTGTTTTTTGTTAGAAAATAATGAAATTTATTCAGAAAGAGGGCATATACTGTTCTCGTTTTTTACTTCAAACACTAATTTATCAATACGTGCATATGTTATTTTTCTCAATAAAACTTTTCCTTTTTTCAGGTTAAATGTGCACGAAATTCTACGGAGTGAACAAAAAGTCACGCAACCCATGTAACATTTGTTTGAATCTGTGTTACCTAGGCGCATCATTACGAAGCCACTATGGCCGCCCAGGTCTCCCGATTTCACTCCGCCGGACTATTTCGTCAGGGGATTTCTGAAGTCTGTGGCCTATACATTTTGTGTTATCTTTTATAAAATCAGCTGATATTCCTCCAAATGCAGGGCATAAAGTTTTTTTAATTATTTCACCTCTGTAGTTCTTATGAAACAGCTATCTGCATATGGTATATGCGCTACAGGGACATTACAGGATAGAAGAACAATGAAATGAACTCTAGTGGAAAAGAAGGACATGAGAAAGAAGGATAGAGGAGAGCATGATTATTGTTCGTGTGATGATGTACTTCTTGTACTGTGGAACGACAAATTACCGTAGCTACAAACTTTGAGGAACTCTCAATTGGCCAAGCTAATCGTTGGTCTCAGGCAAAAAGAGCAAAAATTACAGTCAAGCAACCGATTCTTATATCTCGCTACAATAAAGGGATGGGAGGATTGGACCTAATGGACCAAAATGTTGCTGCCTACCGCACACGAATTAGGCAGAAAAAGGTGTGGTGGCCCATATTTGCATATTTTTTTGGATATTTCTGTTTCCAACGCTTGGATTTTGGCTAAAACGTTGAATTCAAGAAACAGTACAGAATACCTTCTCTCTTTTCGAAAATGCATAGCTCATGCTTTGTTAAAAATATTTGGAACAGTTACATACGAGGGAAATAAGCAGCAACTCTATTAGTCGATGAGCGGTATGACAAATGAATCACTGGCCAGTGAAAATACCTAAAGTCAGGAGATGTGCAAATGAAAAGTGTTCAGGGGAGATAAATACGTATGTAACAAATGTAACGTGGGATTCCATCCTGAGTGTTTCCTACAATACCGCGTGAAAACTGATAACCAGTTATAATATATGATTGTAATTATTGTTATTATTCAAAAAATGTTAAAGTGTGCAAATGGTTAAAGCTTGTAACAATTTGTAGTATTATGTAAAGTCATAGGCTTCAGTGAAAAAAATGTTCTGAGTTGAAACCAAGTTCTTATATGTGATGTGAATAAACAATACACATGTTAACTATGCATAGCGTGTAATATATTGCACACCCCGTAGTTCCATTGTTACCAACAACAAAACTGAAATTATGGTATATGTTTCATATTTGCACCCCAAGAGTACCAAAATTATGAAGAAAAAAAACATTATTAGTAAACTTTACGCACTAATGGGTTAATATAACTGTATGTAGAATAATGTTTAATATTATGTTGATTCATTAACTTGGTAAATGTGGAATTGTAAAATTATTTTCCTCTGTCTGCTCGCAAATAATTCGGTATCCTACCCTCAATAAATACGGACGTTAAAGCCTCTGCTACACAAATACCTGTCTTGGATTTTAAAGGAATAGCCCAGTGTATCAATTACTGTGAACATATATTTGTAACCATTATTTATCATATGTAAATATTTTAAAGTTCCTGTGCTCATTTCTATCAGATTAACTTGAAACTAATCATCTACAACCTTTGTTACCACACTCAATCGCTTGTAGTTACGATTATCTGGTCTGTGTAATTCATTTATTATATCTTGTCTTGACTTCGGGTTCTATAAGAAAATATGACATAAAATGGATTAATTTCACGGTATAATTGTTTCACTTCAAATAATAATTGGCCACCAGATTCCACACGAAAACCAAATAAATGTTCATCTTCATGTATTTTATATTTCTTTACAGATTCATCCCAATATGCAATAGATATCTGAAGTGCTTTGTACACACCATATTTTCTCTGTATCGTGAAATTTGATAATTCTACATGTTTACCCTTCTTTACATAGCCATATTTTAAAAACCTAATATTGCCATCAAGAAAAAAATCATGAGACTCTGTGTAGGGATACAATTTGTAAACATTACCTACATTATCATAAGTAAAGTGCCCTCCTTCATTTGCTACACTCTGAAGTCTAACTATCTGAACGGTGAAAAATTGACGTAATTTAAGATCGTCTAATTTTGCTTAATAGTGGTTCTTGATATTCGTTTATGGTGCGTATCACTTCATCGTAGCAAAGTTTGATATGGACATCGACATACAATTGTTTAAATTGCTCTTTGAGATCATGATGTTGAGAGGTAAAACCTGATAAAACCTCTTCTTGACTTGTTTCGAGGGTACTGATTTGAATGTTAATGTTAGAAATAATTTCTTGTAAATTTTCTACAAGTTTAAATTAGTACTTTGACTTGCAAGATCAGCTACCTGACTTCTGTTTTCTTCAAACAATGCATGAAGTTCGTTGACTATCTGGTTGGTAGGGAAAGTAGTGATGGTGTTTTGAATTACAGCAATTTCCGCTTGAACATTCTTGATGTCCTCTAACTTGAGTATTCGATTTACTGCTCCTTTTACAGATCTTAACTCCTGGGAAGTTGGTAAATTAGCTACAGTATTTTCAAGTTTGGTCAAAGTTTGATTGACAGTATCTAATTCCGCAGCATCTGCAACATTGCTCAAAGCATTTTTAAGTTGTTGTATGTCATCTTCTTTAAGCGTAGATTGTTGTAATATTTGTAATTTATTCTGTATGTTTTAATATTTTGTAGTGTAGTGTAGTGTAGGAATTTCCAAAGATAGAAATTCCTCTCGTAATTCGTACTGCTCTTGGCTCTTGATATTTTGGTTAATAGAAAACAGTTCGGTACTAATAGTATCTTTGTGATTTATTTAATTGTTGTTTTAATTGTTCTGAAGTGGTTGTTTGGAGTTGTCGAAATTTATTAAGTTCATTTTTCAACTTGGCTATGCTCTATTCTAAATTTTGAACATTGTCTATTGAGGCTAAATGTGTAAATTTTTGGAGTAGGGACTTCAACTCGCCATCAATTTTTACTATGGGGTTAATTTAGTTTGGAAATTTGTAATCTCAGTTTGTATATTTAAATTTAGTGAATTTTGTAAAATCAATAAATCTGATTTAAGTTTCTTAAGACGCTCGCCTAATCTGGCGATGTCGCTGGAATTATCTGGTATCTCTTGTCACCTCCTATTTCCAAATATATCCATTTTTTTTATTTCATTTAATTTATAATTTGTTTATTTATTTTTGTTTTTGGTATTTTTTATATATTCATGAGAGGATAAATTATTCTTATTTCGATGAAGAGAGGAATTAACTTATCATACTCCGCAATTATTTCAGCATACAGTAAATCACCAGCTTCCACATGATATGTTGTGTAGTAAATCATATTTTTGTGTTTAATTCTGTTCTAATTTCAACTTATGTGTACATTTGCTGCATTGACTGGAGAGATACTTAGCAAAATTTTCCCTGTGACGGGAATTTTATAAGATCCTTGATTATTGTTGAATACATGCAATTGTTTACCCGTGCCCTCATCCACTTGAAATCAGATATTATTTGAATGGATGATAACCAGACCTCTTAGTTTATCCATAATATTATCCATGTTTACTGGGATTCTATGTATTGATATGCGTTTCTTGAAACCGAACACATTCATGGTCATTATTACTTTTGTTTATTTCATTTGGTCTCAAATTAAAGAGAATATGAAAAAAAAACGAATGCAAAAAACCGCACCTTTCTACATTGCTTGGTTCTCGAGATAAAAGCTTTTTAATAATTTGGAAACATTCAGAAAGAAAGAATCAAAAGGGGGAAGAGAGGGGAATCCATTCATATACTTGTTCTCTTTCATAACATGAAAAGGAGCCATAATAATATTTTCATGTATACACATTTCCCAATGCTCGATGTTATCTTTTGATCTCTTTGCACGTCACACATTACCATGTTATGAGTTATCCTTTGATCTGTTTGCACGTCATACAGAAAATGCTCTATATTCTTGTGACAAATATTGATTCGAATATATGAATTACTGGAACGCACCACAGAGTTAGTTGACCTTCTCAGTATAGAAGTGTTCACCCTGATAAGTATTGACGTCAGAAACTTCCTCAAAATTGTGCAATACAGGACGTATGTTTCGACCTTTCTTCATGATGTCCTTACTAACCAATGGGTAAGCTTTTTAAACGGGTTATTCTGTTTAATACACAGTAGTGAACAAATAAGCTTGTTATAATTAAGATATACATGTTAAAAATATATATATGGTAGACACAGACCGGGGCTTTAAGCACGCTCCTTCAGGTCAAGTTAAGTCTCTAAGTCTCCTTCAGAGACAAATGAGTTTGCATTAGAGCTTTTGTAAGCAATTCTACAACATTTTCTTAATCGTTCAATCTTTCGAACCCTCTTCAAGGTAATTTTGACATATTACTGACACCTTAATTTGACATTTTTAAAGATATAATAATTTTGATGCACTAACACTTATTGCTTCGCAATTTGCTTATTATTCAATACATATATGTATTATAAAAATTAACTTCATTACTACACACAATTTTGAATGCTTTATATCCAAGGTACATATATTTTTATATATAGCCTTTCTTCT
The DNA here is from genome assembly GCF_977018435.1 of Lepisma saccharinum. NCBI lineage: Eukaryota > Metazoa > Arthropoda > Insecta > Zygentoma > Lepismatidae > Lepisma > Lepisma saccharinum. The sequence continues at coordinate 2,260,691 of NW_028142898.1, forward strand.
TTCTAAAAAAATACACACATAAACATTTTCAGATATAAATTTCAGACAGAAATACACACACATTTTTAGAAATAATTATATACACTGCACTACGCAGCACTGTAAAGTAACTTTTATTCTACACATCTATTTCTTTTAAAAAATATAATAATTGTAAATATATGCTTACAATATACTGACTTAGGCTCAAGATGTAAATTTTCCCGTATAGAATTGAGTGATTGAGCTTTGATTAAAAACATAATTATTTTTTATGCTATAAAAATAGTAAAATTTAAATTTTTTTCGATATTTTCCCCTTGGAAAATTAGCTCAAATCGGGGCAAAATGAATAAATACAAAATAAATGTTTACAAACGAAGCTATTATACTACTGACCAGATTGAATTGGTGGTGACAATCGAAAAATGAGAATTTGTGGATTTCGCAGGAGCAACGTCAACGGCCATCGTCGAAACCAACATATAATAAATAACCATCATGGAGCTAATCGAAAGTTACGAATTGCAATCTTTCCATCCCAAACATCGCACGTTCGCCAATCTCAACGAACCGAATCTGGAAATCGAGTTCGACGTGGACGTAGGGGACAGATCCGTTCATCCTCACAGATCGGACCTGAACGTTAAATTCGAAGTGGTGAAAAAAGAAAGCGGAGATGCATTACCGGTCAACGCAATTTTGAAACTCTTGGACAACTTCGTGCTCTACAAGTTCTCGCAGGTCGAAGTCAGAAAACACGGAACAATCATCCATCGAATCAATTATCCAGGAATCACCTCCACGGTAGTTGGAACGTTGAAATTTTCGAAACGGATGTCGCTTACTACCAAGCAAGAGGATTCGAAGCTGGAACGAAAATATGAACAAAAAGTCACACGGTACTGTTTCCCATGCTTCTACCTCCGGGTTTCCTCTCGGACTACAAGGAAATCATGTGCAAAGAAGGCTTAAGAATCACTTTTCAAAGATCGTTTAACGACAACAACGTTTTGATGCGATACATTAACTTGGGTCCGGACGGAATCATTCCACTTCCAAACACTTTGCCCGAAGCAGCAAAATGAATCGTCCGAAACATGGAGCTGAAATTTCCATGTGGTGGAATACAAAACCAATCAAACCCTGAAGTACAAAGCGGAAATCTTGAGAAATCCGCAGATGCCCGTTCAATTTTACATTTACCAGTGCGTGCAGATACTCGCTTCGGGCAACCATTACGAATTGGACGTCACGACGCAGTTCAACAACACACAGTTCGACATGCCAGATTTCGTTGTCGTGCTTTTTGAAACGAGGAGGGAAAACGATCTGCAATAAATTCGAATAAATTCGACAACTGCAAGATCAAGAACGCATACCTGAAGAACAGCAGGAACGAAACTCGAACCTCGAACCTCGACATAGCACAAGATGATTTTCTTAAGTTATACGAAGCTTACTCCACTTACAAAAGAGTGACCGAGGGAAACGTGGACGTGTACTACACACCAACACTGACCTATGTTCGTTATCAATACGTCGAAGAGGAAACAAGTGGTGTTGAACGATAGAACAAACATCAGGATAATGTTCGTATTTCAGGATCCAATTCTCGATCACAACGTCTGCAGCGTAATCCTGGTGGCAGAGAAATATTTCTTCCAAAACGTCAAGATCGAAAGAGTGAAGGAACTGTTTTAAAAACAAATTCAATTAGAAAAGTTTATTTCTTATCATTTCTAGAAAAAACGCAATAAAGTTGTAAAAAAATACAAAAAATCTTAAATGCGCTACCGTATCTCGGAATTTGCAGATATGTTAGTTATATAGAATTTCTCGGGAACAACAAGTAAAATCTGACCATGTAAAAATTTCCACGTGGTCGAGAAAACTAGGAAACACCTTTAAACTTGAAATACTTGTTCGAAAACAAGTTAAAGGACTATGGTCGCAAATACAATAGAATTTGCAATTATGTTATTTAAATAGAATTTCTCGGGGACAACATGTAAATTCCAATCAAGTCAAAATTCAGCGTGGTCGAAAAAACTAGGAAACACCTTTAAACTTGAAATAATTGTTCCAAGACAAGTTAAAGGACTATGGACGCAAATACAATAGAATTTTCAGGTATGTTATTTATATTGAATTTCCTAAACCTAAAATCTAAAATTGCGAAAACAAACACACAGACGGGGGAGATTTTGACGTTGTGTAGATTAAGCGTACGAAATATTTTATTTGGTCCACCAAATTTTTATTATTGCTTATTGGTTCTAACGTAACGTGAAAAATCATAAAAGTACATCAGAGAAGATTACGCCGAGGGCCGCTCGAGGACGTGAAAAAAAATACATCGTAGAATATTACTCTGAGGACCCTTCTTACTGATGAAGAAATTCTTACTTGTGATGAGTTTGAACGTAACTTATTACCTATCAATGCTCATACCGTTTCCTACTACTCGTGAACGATGGTAAAAAAATATTTTAAGTTAAGTTATATCACTTAAGATCGTAAGAAAAAATACTTAACAAAAAAAACAACACTTGCAGGTTAACTTAGTCCGTAGAAAGTGAAAATGTTAAGTTATAACACGTAGCATACCTTCAAAGGATGACGTAGAAAAAATCGAGTCGAGGTGAAAATTGTACTGGAACGTCATCAAACGTTATAAAATTCACAAAAAATATCGTCATAATATGATAGGACTGAGATTAAATGCATAGAAAATAGGGGATACCTACTTAGATGAGTTTGAAACGCCAGTTTTATACTAATGGCAATATTTTTCCCGAAAGCGTGTCTGTTCTCAGAATAGTTACAAAAGAAATGCAAACTTTCGTTTAGCTTCGTTCTTGGATGCAGCACCAACCTTATAGCATGTGTTCCGTTGTAAACAGTAACACAATTGTATTTACATACGATTTGCTCTGCGGGAGGACAATAATGTGACAGGTAGCTTTCTACGAGCGTCACTTTCCTGTCATCGGAAAGTAACGATTCACCAATAGGAACATTTCCATCTGACATTCAACTATTAAAGATGCTCCTATACGACGGCCTCTTTCTCAACAGGACATTTTGGACGTAATTGGAACAAAGAAAATTAATTATATTCGCTTAAAACTTAAAGTTGTAGATATTAAAGAAAATTAAAATCTCAAAGGATTTCTAAAAAATAAAGTATAATTTTGGTATATAATTTATCAATTACGAAAAGCCAGAAGAGCAAATATTTAAATTATCGCCTTGACCACGCTCAAACAGTTCAATACTACATGGCAGGCAAATCAAAAAACTCCGGGAATAAAAGCGAGGCAAACTCACAGAAACGGTGAGATATAATGGGTCCTTACTCCATTTGTTCTCCACCGCAGCTGTCCCCCTCATAGGATCTTTACTCGTTGGTCGAAGACATCGTTGCTTGAAGATCTTTACGGAAAACTGGAAGGACGAGATGTCTTTACCTTAATTTAACCATGACGTTTCGTTTGGTCATCACTAGCGTCGTCAGCAGTTAAGGAGATCCAGGGTCTTCACGCGGGTACCTCATTCTCACCGCTAACAAGACAATTAGTTTATTCACAGGAATCAGCAGCGTCGAGAATTGCGGAAATTGTAAGTTCAGGATCTATATTCTTCGAATGGCGGTACTACGTAAGCAGGTGACACCAAGAGACCAAATTTATCCGAACGCAGCGATTTGATATAAAATTATTGTGAAGAATGATTTGAAATTAAATACACGGTAAGTGGCAGGGAGGGAATTTCTGGTGACGTTGACAAAATCCCATCAGGTGTACTGAGATTAAATTATTCTATCAGATCCAATGAGATAAAACGACTGGTCAGATTGAGATAGTTCAATCATATCTAATATAGAGAAGATTTGGATAGAAACTTAAGAAGTTCTAGCAAAAACAATAAAAGTTACAAAACTGTGCGATTCTCAGACAGAGCAATTAAATCAAGATCTAGTCAAAGCTCTAATTTTAAACACGAAATTCCCAGAACTCCTAGCTTCGAGGCACAAAGGGCAGAAACATTCCTTTGCAATGCTTGCCTATTTAGGTTAACAACACCCAATGATCAGACTGCTGTAAAAAAAACTGTTTTTTTTTTTTGGTGCTGCCCAGTACTGAAGTCAGTGAATCATTGGATAAGAATACTGCGGATTTGCCTCCTGTGCCAACAAAGCAGACCAGTGACAATGGTCAGGAATGTACACATATTACATCATCTCCTGACATGGCAAACCTTTTGATGGAAATTAAGAGATTTGAAAGAGAAGAAAGGAAGCAGACAGAAAGGGATAGATAACAGGAACGGTTACAAATGGAAGTAGAAAGAGAAAGGAAAAGAGAACTAAGACAGAAAGAAAGAAATTATCATTTTTTGCAATTAATATATTCCAGAAGTAATAAAACTCTTGAACACATATCCAATATCAAAGGGAATCCTGCGAAGAGTGAAGAAAAGGCACAAGATATCATACTTACTGATCTGGAAAAAGAGAGAAGGAAACATGCCTCAGAATTGATAAGCCTTAAGCCAGAATTGACCAAAACCATGCCTGCATAAATACATGCTGAAAACATGATTATGGAAAACCAAAGGTACCTTGGAACATTGAAAGAAGAAGTAGCTGATACAAGTAGCATTATTAAGGAGCTAAATTCAAACAGGCTTCCGAATCCTCTAATCAAGATATTCATCAGGGATGAAGAAGTTGATGATTCAGCGTCTGCATTATCAGAAGTACATCCTTTACCCACAAGGTATGAAGAAGAACAATTCTATCCTATTTTCGAGAGATCAGTAAGATAAAATTATGACATCACATGTCAAATATTAATTAATTGGCAATGTTCCATAGTGAGATGAATACAATTTCAGCAGAGAGATATTTAACAGAATTACGTAGGCGTTCCCAATTGCGCGGTGGTAGCTACGTCCCAATGTAATGAAGGGGCTCCTGGTGTGATACCCGGTGGATGCACGTAGTGATTCGGATCCCATTTTAAACTCTAGGTTCGGTCTCGATCAGCCTTAATGTGCATAAGTGAACACAAAATCAATCAGTCAAGCATTAATATGAATTACGCAATAGTCTGTAAATGATATGTATCTCTCCAGAATACACATTAAAGATATTATATTTTTTAATATTTGGCCGAGAGAAATAATTGTGTACAGTCATTGAGAAGTGATGGATTACTTTTGAACACTTCTGTTTGGATTTCAAGAAGTACTTCGTTCCTCGAGTAACTAAACTACAAGATCTACATCTGTTGACAGACCGCAGATATCAGCGAAGCGGAAACAACAGAATGGAAGACTGTTTGAAATGTATGCATCTAACTGCAATCTAATATACAATATTGATCAAATAGAGATCATGAACCTGATTTCTGGACAACTGCCGTTTAATATGGGGCAATTGATTTTAACTCTAGATCCCATCAATATTGAACAACTAGCTTCAACCCGAGGCAGATACGAAGCAATGAATTAGCAGAATGGAGAAATAACAGTCTTCAAGATAAGAAGTCTAACCAACACCTACTTAATCAAACCACTATCACAACTGCGAATACATTCAAAGGGACGAAGCACGAATAACCGGAATCGGCAGCAAAACGACAGACATTCATGAGGAAATCAATATCAGAAGAATACACGTTTCAATCAGAAACAGAACTCTCGATGGCGTAATCCGAATATACGCTATAAGACAGATAGTTGCTGCCAGACTGAGGGAGCAACTAATATTGACAATTGTCAGATGAATAGCTGTGTTCCTCCATGAAAATCGCTTTGCAGCAAACAAACAAATTTAAACTCAAGGAAGATGCAGACAGCTCTCTCGGTTCTAAGACGGACGAAGATTTGTCTACGGGAGAACAAGAAGACCTTAACCTTGCGGTAGAAGTAGATTTAGATGATCTCATTTTGGACATTAACACCTGCCAAGATCAAGAACTGTCCACTACTTGGTTCAGTGAAAATATCATTAAAAGACCAGAAATATCAACAGAGGTCTTAGGAGTAAAAAATAACTTATACTCTTGACACAGGCAATGAGTGCATTTTAATGAATTTTAAAATCTTGAGTCAACTAAGCGAAAAATGACCAGGACGTAAACTACAGAAATGTAGTTTAAATAAATTTGTAGATTTCGCTGACAAAGAAAGGACGCGAATGTTAGCATGCATGCTAATCCAATTCAGGATCGCGAATTATGCATTTGAAGACATTGTCTATGTATAGAGGAACTTAGAATCGGAACTTATCTTTGGTTACTCGTGTTTCAGCAGGTACAAAGCTAAGCTAGACACTGGACACTGGCTTAGACAAAATTTATCTGACCGTACAAGTCCACGAAGTAACAGAATCTCTCCTTCCGAATTACCCACAAGGAGAGGTGTATCAAACCAAGGACTAGGTTGCCATCATCAATTATGTCCTGGCCAGGTAAGATTTAGCTGCAGATTAGTGGACCGCCACTGGGGAAGATTTTCTGTCAAAAGCTTATAGTTCAGATTTACTTAAGGATCCGCAAAAGCATAAATTATATTACTTATTGTTTCGAATCCACATTCTCTATGAAAAATATATTATCCAGACACTCCAGATGCGACATAATGCTAAACTCTCCAAAGTCTCAATATTTCAATATTTTAGTAGCTGTGGAAAAGACAGGTGGAACAATAAGGTCTTATGTGGATTTTAGGAAATTAGATCAGCTGGTGATAACGCCTAGAAGTTGCGGATCCTCCGATACAAGAAGCTGTACAAAGATTTAGAGGCAAACGGTACTTCTCCGATTTTGTCTTAGCAGCAGGCTAACTTCATTTCCGATAGTCGATGAACATCAAGAATTTACAGCCTTCACTTATAAGGGAAAGTCATGGTGTCTTACACGAATAACCTTTCGGTATATCCAACGCGGTGGATATTTTTATGTATACCATGCATAGCTATAAGGGAGCCCGCAACTGAAGAATTTGTAACTATTTATGTGGACGACCTTCTAATCTTTTATGATGACCTACGCTTGCATTTTGAGTACATTTGATATGTTCTGGAACGACTACGTCATAGAGGATTTACAGTGAAACTTCAGAGGAGTGAATTAATGAAGGACGAAATCAAGTATTTAGACACTTAGTATCTGGCCATAACATTATTAGACCCTAAAAAGAAGGATGTCATTTTGAAGTTTCTTCGTCCTACAAACCGTAAAGCCGTACAGCAATTCTTGGGTCTGTAAATTGTTGCAGAAAATTTGTACGAGATTTTCCAGTTAAAAATGTTCCTTTAGAAGAGTTAGTAATAAAAAGAAAAACTTGGTAGTGGGAATTCGAGGATATAGAAGCTTTCCAATAATTAAAACACAAATTAATTCAGATCCCGGCAGTAGCACAACCAGATATTACGAATCGTGTTGGTCTGATTTGCGATGCTTCCCAGATTGGTCTAGAAGTTATATTGATTCAAGGAGAACATGTATTGAGAACAGTGATCTAACTGAAGTGGCTGTAATTCAGTATGTCAGCCTTAAGCTGAAGCTTAATGAACGAAATTATACCACTCAGTAAACAGAGTGCTTAGCTGTGTTGCTCGGCATATAACACATTAACTTTTATCTTTATTGAGTTCCGTTTACGATTTACACTGACCAAAAGAAATTGATATTATTTAGAAAGATTTGGATTGTGCCGCACGACAAACCAGGTGGACTCTTAAGCTACATATGAATAGGTATAACGTTAAACATATCAAGGGTTTATCAATATCGCGGCTGATGTTCTAAGTCGTTATTCAGTACCGGAAAGAGATCCATAAATCGATTAAATCCTTGGTCAAGAGGAGTGAATTGATGAAGATAATGAGGAGATATTCCGTATAATGACTGAGAAAGCTAAGGATGAAGACTTCAAAGCTGTGATGAAATATATCCCTACCGACAAATATCTACTACATGAAGGCCTTATATTCTTGGTAAAGAATATGGTCCCATAAGTATTAATATCAGAAATTTTACGGGAAGAGCATTATGAAGTTGGACACTTTGGCAACCATAAGACGTACTCTCGGATAGCAAATATATATTATTGGATGAAGGGCGACATCTCGAAATATATTACAGAATGTTTAACTTGTGCCAAGGACAAATATAACCTCGTGAGATTCTCAAAGGAAATTTTAACAACAACGAAAAAGAAAATTCACAAAATACTATCAAATGACTTGTTTCGTAAACTAGCTAACTGTTTAGGAAAAAACTACATACTAACTATCCTGGATGTTGGCAGCAGGTATGTACTAACTTATCCCTTAGAAACAGCTGGTACCCAGGAAATTATTAATAAGTTAGATTCTGGATATCTACTACAGTGTCTTAAGGCCAAATATGTCATATCCGATCAAATAAGTAAATTTATATTGAAAAAGGGGGATAACTTCCTTGAGAAACAAGGTATATCTCGACTACATACTACACTGTACAATCCTGTACAAACTCGGTCAAGAGGATACATCAGGAAATCGTCAAGCTGCTTCGCACTTTCTCTAACCAAAGATATGAAGATTGGTACAAGCTTGTTAATCATTCTCTTGTTTGTTAAATTTCTAGATTTGTTCAGACACTTTATTCGCTCCTGTGGAGTTGTTTTACAATAAACTTGTACCAGTGAGTCTACATAAATAGCTCAACTGGCCAAAGGACCAACCGAAATGGGATTCCATTTCTTTCCAGGCATTCGTCAACAACTCTACACGGAAAGAGAAGCGAGCAAACCCAGATAATAGAGAACCTCCATCCTTAGAAAGGAATGATATTGTTCTAAAGAAATTACACGAACTGAGATCTTACGCTGACAAAATCAATGCTAAACTATTTGATTGCTACAATGGACCATATGTGGTAACTCATGTCGAACATGTTGTTGCTACCTTGGACGATCCATGGACGCTCATGGAAATTGTAAGTTGACCCATCATAATCTAATAAAATTAAATTTGTCACATGATCGAAGAGGTTAGTTAGTCCTTACATAGATACTCATTTCCGAAAATTTGTCTAGATAATCGTTTTTGATCTCACATTATTGTTATTGAATTTGTTTTATGTTTACTGCTTTGATTGTATATTGTTATTTACTTTTACGAATACGTCTTTTTTAATGATTTTAAGTTTATAAGAAGAAAAAGAGAGAAGAAATACAAATATACAAACTAATATTTTGAATTTTTGGGAAACACCATAACAGGTACCACTCTACGAGCGTCACTTTCCTGTCATTGGCATTTTAGGATTCTCCTATAGGAACACTACCATCCCACATTTCAGTTTTCAGGATACTCCTATACGACTGCCTCTTTCTCAACAGAACATTTTGGACGTAATTAGAACAAGGAATAATACTTATATTTTGCTTAAAAATTTACGCAGCTGACATTAAAAAATATTATAATTTCAAAGGATTTTTTTTAACAATATAGTAAAATGTTCGTATATATGTTATACATTATTAAAAGCCAGAAGAGCAAACATCTAAATTATCGCCTTGGCAACGATCAAACAGCTGAATACTAATTGGAAACGAAATCAACAAACTCCGGCTATAAAAGCGAGGCATACAGTGCTCTCCACCCCAACGGTCCGACAAACTGGTCCTTTACTCGTTGGTCGAAGACATCGTTGCTTGAGGATTTTTACGGTAAGTTGGAAGGGACGGAAGGTCTCTACCTAAATCTAAACAGGACGTTTCGGTATGTCATCACCAGCGTTGTGAGCAGTTAACGAGATCCAGTGTCTTCACTCGGATACCTGATTCTCACCGCTGATAAGACATTTCATTTATTCACAGGAATCAGCAGTGTTTCGAAATTACGCAAATTAAACCTTACCGAGCTATGTTCTTGGAATAGCGGTACAACGTAGGCTGGTGACGTCAACAGACCAAGCAGCGACTTAATACAATATTATTGTGAAGAACAATTTGAAATTTAATTCAAATCTGTTCTAGAAGAGAACATATATATTTCGACTTCTAATGTCTGGCAACGACAAAGAAAGGTAACGATACCTGTGGTGTCCAAAGGAGCCTGACACGTGTACGTGGCAAATGTTGTCGATCATTTAGATATCCAAGTTCTTATGTATACTCAAAGTTCAATATAATTCTAAAAGGTGAATATCAGACAATTCACAATATAACCATAGACTACCAGCGTCGTAAGGAGCAATTCAAACTCCTCAACTTTTACCCTCCTGACACTGTATTTGTTGCCAGCGCTATATATGTAGAAATATAAAATAATATGATGGCCACCAAACAATCTCGGCCTAAAGGAATTCCTACATTCCACTTTACAAAGCCTAAGATTCCAAAAATGCAAATCTGAGTCCTACATGCATTTGTTAGGGTTTACCTTTAACATAGGCCAAATGACACGTAAACTTCTTAACACAAATTAGTATATATTTGGATGCTTTGTGTGAAAAATTGTGTTTTAATATTCTTCAAAAATGTGTAAATATTAAAGTTATAAGGAAGATCATAAAATGCAATGTGGTGAATTAAGGTGAATTTGTCATGACCGACTTTTCTTCCAGACCATATAAGCAGGTGTTAAGTGTGGCAAACATACCTACGCTATATTCCAAACGAGTTCATTCTAATCAATTGACTGCATATTTCTATCAAGTAAATTTTGTTTAATTTAAGCACAGTTTAAAGTGTGATCGGAACCACTATGTGTCTCAACCGGGTATCGAACCAGGAACTCCTTTATTACATCTTGAAAGACTGATTGATTGTTTGTGATATTCTCTACCTGTGTGTAGTTAGGGGTCGGTGAGTTCAATGAACTCTCCAGCCTAACCATTTTTTGGGGGGGAACACGAAAACATTCTATGAGTCTTTGCCTTAACTCATCTCCCCCAACAGGTCCGTGGATGCCATGTTTGCCCGAGTTGACAAATTCATGCAGATGTGACCTGCTCCAAATGTTTTATAAATTATTTTTATAAGGCAAGTAAACACTGTAACGTTGTAACTAACATTGGTGGTAGGCTGTTGAATACCACGTTATTTTGTTTGCCATTATGCATGCATACGATGGACATTACATCCATATTTATAATATGAATAAATATAAATATTTGCTTGAAGATGCAAATTGGTTCGGTAGAAACATTATGGTCTACTTCGAGTATTTTGTAAGCTAACAACTAGTTAAGAATAGCTTCATGTAAATTTCAATTCTAGTAAATAGATAGCTGGATGCAAGCTTTAATCCTGCAAATAGATTGCCATGACAACCTTGCCTCATGCTTGCAGAGAGCTCTCCGTAATATCTGGTATATAACGCGCACAAAAATCACATTAATTAGAACACAACTCCTATCTGTAGAACTTTCAGAGAAGAACTACATCCAAATTTTCAAACAAATATATATATATTCAAATCTGTGCTTATTTGGCAACGACTTTTACTTCCAAAATACCTTAAAATGTGATTTTCACTTCCACAATATTTAAGATATATCAAGTTAAAATGTAACATGTAATCCTAAGTGCGTACTACCAAAATTAATAATCCCTTTTGAATTTCAGCATCTTTCGGAGGAACGCTGTCTCTATTTACCGGTGGAAGCTTTATTTCTCTGGTGGAGTTAATATACTTCTCACTAAGTGCTGCAAAGCAATACGGAAGACACTTAAAAATCTTCACTAAACTAAAATGTTGCTTTCCTAAACACTTTCAAGGATTCTCAAGGTTGGACTGTAAAATGGATTGTTTAAGAAAAATAAGAAATTCTTTCCAGCCTGTAGTTTTAAGGAGAGTAACATTGAGGAAAAGACCTATTTTTGCTTGGAAGAGGTAAGTAATGCTGCTAGGTTTGAAGCTGTTAACTTAAAAAAATAAATATGGATAAGTAAGCTACATTCCATAAGAGTTCATTCTAATCAATTGACTACATATTTCTATCAAGTATATTTTGAAATTTTGATTGATTGATATTGTGATTAGATTTATTTTATCTAGCTTTTTGTGCCACTTTCGGCTAACTTGCGAAGATGGAGATTAGTGATGCTATAATGAAATAACTGAATGGATAGTCAGTCACTAACATCCCTGCGGATACCGGGATTCGAACCCGGGACCCCTGGCGTCGGAGCTTGATGTACTAACTAATCCGCCACCAGGGCGGGCTCTTCAAAGTTTGCTTACTATGTAATAGAGTAACATAGCATCTCACACAAAAATTCATACTTTGTACTTCGAATCTTCTAATTTGAACAAAACTAATTAACTCTCTAGCCTTCTTAAACCCGGAGGTACATGGCTGTAGCAAAACAGGCCTTCCATCTGTCCCTATCATGAGCAAAATCTATATACTACTTGCCATGCCTAGCGATTTCCTTTAGGTTCATCTCAGTATTATCCCTCCATCTCCGTCTTGGCCTTCCTGCAGGTATCTTACCATCAGGCGTCCCAACAAGAATCCTGTAAACTCTTCTTTCCTATCCCATTCGTGCCACATGGCCATTCCACCTAAGTCTTCTTGATTTAATCATTATAATAATATCTTGACATGAATACAATTATGTAGTTTTAAATTATGTAACCTTTTCAACTCACCTGTATCCTCATCCCTTTTAGGTCCAAATATTTTCCTAAGGATCTTATTTTCAAATACTATCAATTCATGTTCCTCTTTCAATGTAAGGGACCAAGTTTCGCATCCACATAATAAAACAGGCAAAATTACTGTTTTTATATTTAACTTTTAGTTTCTTAGATATTAAACTAGAAGGCAAAAGTAACATGCATTTCCTGAACTAAGCCTTCTTTTCATTTCATCTTTAATATCAATTTCATTTGTTAGTATTATTCCTAAGTACGTGAATTTGGAAAAGGGTTAAAACGGGTTGGTATAAATAATTAGATTGGTTTCGACCTGTAAGCATATATTTTGATTTTTATTTGTTAACTTCCAAACCTATCTCATTAGGTGCTTTCAAAAATATTTTAGCATTAATCTTTATAGTATTTATATCAACCTTAATAAGTCTACATCGTCTGCATATGCTATAAGGAGAGTCACACCGTTTAATTGTAGTCCTCCGTTAGTTTTTGTACAGCGTATTCTAAGGCAAAATTAAAGAGCAATGGAGATAATGCATCTTTTGGTTTTAACCCATCATGAACTGTAAATTTGTCAACGTATTAATATGCACACGAAATTTACTTTCCAATTTCAACACCTATCAAATATTAAGTACATTTTGCTAATAAATCTACAGACTCAAAAATACAAATTCAGCAACATTTGAAAATAATATAATACAGATATTCTTATCAAATGCTGTTAAATTTGGATATGTGAGGGTGTAGATTTATAAAGGTTTTGTCTAGTGAAAAATCTTGATATCGCTGAATCAAACAAAGGTTTCGCTAAAAGTCCAGTTTTCCAATTGAGTGACTTCCACAACACTTTGTATGTAAAATGTGTGGTACTGTATTTTCGTGAATGTCTTACGACAGTTAATGTGATTTCGCAAAGTAGAAGATAAAACTTCGACTGGAAAGAATGATGAGTACGAAAGTGTAGAATTATCGGGAATATTTTTATTTTGCTATGCTAAATTAACTCTAAAGACTTGCAGATGAAGTGAAGACTAAAATTGGTAAACGCTGTAAGTCCCTCAATAATTGAAACACTGTTTTCCAGGTTAAGCTGTGAAATGTGCCACACTTTATAATGTGGTAAAAGTGAAGTGTGGCTGGTAGCCCTCTAAGTAGTTCAAAGGGACTGTAAAGAGATCACTAGCGTGCAAGTTCTTACAGGCTGATGTGTGGAACGATGCGATTTCTCAACACTTTCGCTTTTGGCACTTACAACGTTTACCACTCTTAGTCCTCAAGTATTTTTTGCTTGATTTATAGATTGATTTGGTGTTTTAAGTCCACTTTATGAACAGTAAGGCTAATCGGGACTGGACCTACAGTTTCAAGTGGGAAACTAACCACTATATGCCTCCACCGGATATCGAACCCGGTACACCTTGATGACAAGGCAAAGATACTATAACTGCGCCATAGGGAAGGCCCGCTCAAATATTCTTGTAAGTAAAGTGTAGCACTGTGTGAATCATACTTTTCGTTCTATTTAAAATATCACGGGGGGTCAACAATTATATGTATTGGTAGATTCAGTGCAGATAAAAGTATTTCAGTTAGTGAAATTCATATGATTGACATTCGCATATGTTGTCCAGTCTTTGGCGTTGATTAAGGAGTGCTTGTACATTGTTTCTAAACAAATAAATTTGAATATATAAAGATATCCCTTCAAGAATTATGGTGGTCCCACATCTATAGACGTTAAATCCCGCACCTTGAGTTGTGGGTGAATCCAACCAATGATTAGAAATCTTCCTCCGGTCTCTCTGCGGTCCATGTCCCCGAGGATTACACCACAATCCAACCTGGGCGCCAGATAACGTATGCTTTGAATCGCCGATCTTCTGATGGATCCTACATCAAATCCATGCAAGCAGCTATGTTTAAGGATCCAGAAACAACTTTACTCTGCGGTTTTCAATTCGGTAGATAACGCCACTTCCGGTTGCCATTTTAAAACCATCAAAACCGAATCCAGGTGGCTTTAATATAGATCGGGTCATGCTTCGAGAATCAGCAAAACGCTTTGCAATTTGTCCTACCGGAGCGCCATTTACACGTCCTCCTCTTGCTTCAAATTGAAGATCAAGCACTGATCGGAAAGATTATGATGAAAATATTTTACATTGTGCTCGTTACAATCCAATATTGGAAATTCGTAACCTTCACCATCGAGGCCCAATTCATTAGTAATCGCTGTGGAAACACATTCCAATTTGATACAAAGGCGGATACCGGGAAAAAATGGTATCTTTTCAAAGGGTTATATTTTTTAATCCTCCAAGGTGAGCTTGCCTGTGCAGACTTGGTTCAGACCTTTTGCCTATTTATTATCATCTTATTCATAAAACATCTTGTTACAAAATATTTTCGTTGTGAGGCCGGCAAGTTCTGAAATGATACGAACAGCTGTCGTACACTTCATCTTGCCGATTCTCATTTGCTCTCTAGTGCATTTTATTGATGATTCTTCGGATAATTGCTAAAATCAGAAACCTCCACATAGCTTATATCCATATGGTTACCATGTCTTGGTTTAATTATATCATAATAGATTTGAAACATCAACAGCTTCCATAATTCGAGCAGAGCAACATAAGTGGAAATGAATGCTGCATCAGCAGAATAAAATGCATATTTGCAGCCAAACACCAAAATAAAGCAATTTAAAACTGTAATTTTACTGCCAAAAAAAAACAAAAAACGTTTCCAACACCAAGAACCCGAAAATCATGCCCTTTTAAGTTGTGACTACAAACCCAACTAGCCATTTCCAGAAAACCTTCAGGTTCATTTCATCCGCTTTTCACGATTTTGTTCGCAATCCTGAGCATTTTTCTAGTTTTGACGGGAAATTGGGTAGTGTTCTTGATTTCGATGTTCGGAACTTTCCGCGTCCGGGGACGCTTCACGCATAAGTGTTCGCGCGGCTCGCCCAATGCCAAGCGTCAAGGATGACTGGTAACGTGGCGAGTTCTGAGTGGCTAGAACGTAGGACGGAGGGGGTGGCTTATGACAACCGCTGGGCATTTATAGGCTAGCAACAGTCATATTCTTACCCAGGAATTCCCTTCATTGCAACGTTAATTGAGTACTAAAAGTGGTAAATGCAGTAAATGTTAAAAGAGAAAGTGTTGGGAAATCGCATTGTTCAGCACATCAGCACGTACCAAAATTCACAGAAGTGCCTTTTTGCACGCCCGTTGAACTGCTTACAGGGATACCAGCCACTTTTCACGTTTACCACATTATCAAGCATGGCACATTGCACAGTTTAACGTAAAAAGGGTATTTGAATTCTTGTGGCACTTACATCGTTTACCAATTTTAGTCTTCAATTGTTTGAATGAATTGATAAATTAATCCACTTCATTCTAATAAGGCTATTCGCGACTAGAGTTATATTTATAAGTGAGATCAACATTATTATCTGTTTGTACTTGGTGTCGAACCCGGGACCATTTGATAACAAGACGACGACACTATCATAACCCTGTACACTATGTCCTTGAATTAATACGTCAGGTATTTAAGTCAATTGCACAGATAGAGTAAATTATATCCCGGAAGCACTATTTGTTACCACTTGGCGTCAAACCCGAGACTTCTTGATTACATGACAACGGTAACGCTATCATTACCACGGACAACATGTTGAGTAATTTACTCTAATGTTGTATTAAATCTATTTTATACACAACTCGGGTAAACGGGATCCGAAACACTATGTACTTCCACTTGATATCGAAACAGAGACTTGTTCATTAGAAGATGTCGGACACATTATCATCACTGTATACGACATATTGAATAATTGATTGAATTAATATTTAAATATTTATTATACATATATATGGTAACAATATTCGGAAAACTATGTATCTACACTTGGCATCCATCCCGGGTCCCCTTGATTATAAGACGAGTCTATTATTGCCGTGGACAACACGTTGAATGATTGACTGAGTTCAAATTTCAAGTCCATTTTACCCACAGGTAGATTGAACTGGATCCGAATCATTATGTAGCTATACCAAGTATTGAACAAGGGATGCTTTATTGCAAAACGATGACGTCGGGGAGGCCTCTTATCGTGCAACATTGCGAGAAATGTTGCGACGAGAATAACAAACCTAACTGTTCTTCATATTCTATTCAACTGGATTCCACGGATTACATTTTCATATGGATCAACATTCCTTGGAGTACGCATAACTCGACACATGTTATGTAACTTCTCCTCAAGACTTCACTTTGAGTTTGAAACAGCAGCATTATGTTGACACTTTGTAGATGTAGTATGACTACTCCTATATAGGTTTCTCCTTGTCAGGACGAGTCTAACAATGTTGCAACGACCAGAAGACTCCCCGACCTAGCCTTCTTGCAATCAAGTGGTCTCGGGTTCAATGCCGGGTATATGCACACTTCGCAAGAGAGTATTTGACCGCCCTGAAATGAGTCCCGAATTCGTAAACATAGCAACATTGCACTTCAGCTCCAGGTGAGAGTAGCCACGTTTGAGTTGTTTCTTCCCACAGACGAAAAGCGATGAGCTGAGAGGTTTATAATTTCGCACTTTCCATGAACCTAGAAATTATAAGTAGCTATTATAATACACAATCAAACATAAAGAATACATTCGAAAAAGAACCTTCAGGTATGTTTACCATTCTACTTGCTCGACTTGAAATTACAGTGGTTATAAACACAGAATACTTTTTTCTTAACCTACAGGAAATCGACCTCAAATTTGTTCAGAAAGAAGCAAATTTTTGAGCAGTTTATGCGACATTTTATTTACAATACCTTGCATAAGATCGAAAAGTTCTCAAGAAAATAATATTTTTCACGACTTGTCGAGAAAATGTGCTTGGAATACAGGAAAGTTCGAGTATTCATAAACGTGAAAATGTTTTTAAGGGCATAGTGTCGTCAAGTTAACGTAGAGCAGTTAATTAGAAGCTGCTATCCTTATTTTTCGTTAAGCGGGGAAAGGTGGCGGATTCAAATCCCACCTCTTTTCTTTTTTTATCTTTTTGGTTCTCTGCGCAGAGACCTTTGATATTATAATACTTTTAAAAAAAATGAATATGATGCACACTTGTGTGACATTCCTTCTGCGCATTTTCCCCATTAGAAGTTGCACATTTTCAGGATTTTAGAATAAGAATGTTCTAGTTATTGTTCATATGTTGTGTTAACACACACATCATGATCAATTTACAAATCACATAAACACAGTCAAAAAAGTTTTGCATCAGGACGGAAAATGACAAAAGGTATATGAAGCACAAGGTTTATTGACAATGACAGTGGGAATACAAAATAAAAAATGAAGAACAAGACATGTGGAATGAAAAGGGATCAAAAAACGTACAATTCTCTCAGAAATGTGTTTAAAACGAAAATGACACAATTCATGATGGACGTGAAAAAACAAAGAACTGTCACAAGAAGACAGTTCGTCTTTTCGGATCCACCAGAAAGATTGTCTACCACCTGGTGTGTCCTCCCCTGGCTGCAAGAAGTTCTCGAACACGCTGTGGCATACGGAGGGTGAGACGATCAAGGTGATCTTGCTGTAAGCGATCCCATTCGTCCTGTGCCATAAGAAGAACTTCACGAAGATTGGTGGGAGCCACAGGGCGGTTTGTAATGGCATTTTTAGCATTGCCCATGCATGTTCGATTCAATTCATGTCGAGACTTTGCGCTGGCCAAAGCATGCGACGGATATTCGCCGCCTGCAGATAATCGTGCACCATCTGTGCGCGGTGTGAATGGGCATTATCATCCACCAGGACAAATTCGTCACCAATTTCCTGATGAAATGGTTCCACAGTCGTCTGGAGAATGTCCCTGACATAACGAACAGCTGTTTGTGTCCCTCTAATTGCAATTAGGGGCGTTCGACGTCCGAGCATGATCCCTGCTCACACCATGATTCCTCCTCCTTGGTATGGATAGATCCCCTGGACACAACGAAGCCGGTCCTGCAGTCCAGGACCTTGCTACACCCGTCCTCTTCATGAATCTGGCCTTAGACAGTGCCTACATTCATCGGTGAAGAGCACATGAACCCAATGATCGGGTCTCCAATTTCGATGTGCACAGGCCCAATGCACACACAGTCGCACCGATGTCGTGGCAATAGGTACTGGCGGCGGAGAGGTCTTCTGGAACGTAAACCACTTTCTCGGAGTCTGGTACAGACAGTTTGGTTTGACACACGCACACCAGAGGCTCCCTTAGGGGCATGAGTGATGTTCCTTGCCGTCATGGTATTCTGTCGCCGAGTTGAGTGTCGTACATATCGGTCTTGTGCTGGTGTTGTGACCCATGGACAACCTGTCTGTTGACGATCTGCTACTGTTCCTGTGTCTGTATACCGCCTCCAGGTCCTACACACATCGCTTTGCGCCACTCCAACAGCCCTAGCTACAGCCCGTTGTGACAATGCAGTCTGCAGTACCGTGATGATCCTGGCCCGATCAAACTGTACTATCGTACGGCTAGGCATGCCTTGCACACAGCTGCACTCGCTCGCCTTCGCTAACTGGACACAAGGAACACCTAACTAACCTTCGTCAACTACTGTGGTGCTATGCTCGAACACACGCATGCACTTGCCGACTCCTATAGTCGTCTGTGGTGATCGGTATTGCACGTCGACCGCATTACTTCGCACAATGAGCTGTGCTTCATCGTTTCTTGTCCGCTTCGGCATGTTGCAGATGCTATCTTTATCACTGCTCGGGTGATGCAAAACTTTTTTGACTGCGTTTATATGTATTCAGGATGCAAAATGTAATATTATTTAAGTTATGTATTGCATATAACTAACAAATAAAATATTGATTATTTCGATATACTAAAAATAACATATACAGTTAGGTTAAGTGGTGATGTACTGTATTTCTGTAACGTAGGAAAACAGTTTGGTGAGATCAAATTGCTAAGATGGGTAATTTTATGTCCGTTCCTTCGTAATCACTTTTGTCAATTCCCTAAGCACCATCTTACCATGCCTCTAAAGCTAAGAGTAAATCACCAATTAACATAAGTAAATGGTTATTGCGACGAAGGCCGATTCGATAAGAAACTACTAATAAGTATTTATATAGTGAGTGTGAAACAAAAAATTCAAAACCTCATAATGATCTTAAATTCCTCACTGCTTTGTATCTAAAATGTTTGTCTTATTTCAACAGAAAGTACAAGTATCAGATCTAACAAACTTTCCAAACTAACTTTGCAATATTCGGAACCACCATCACAGACTTAGCTCTACGTAACTTGATTCTGCGCATTCCACGTGGCATGTGACTTCTTCCTATCATGGAAATAACTTGCTCTTATTATTTTGCCACCTCGTGAAATACAGAGAACAATGTTAACTTCTTAGCACGGAGGATAAACTTTACACCCAACGATATACTCCTGAAAAGATTCTGCCTAGGTAGAGAATCGAACTTATGACCTACCTCGTCACAATCAAGCACGCTACCTTTCCTCCAGGTTGCTCATTTCAAAATTTGCTACCTGTTTGAAGAAGCCAATTCTCATATAATGTCATGTATATAATTTCTTCATGGCAAATTTTATGAGGACAAGAATTAAGAAAAAAGTGAGAAAAGCTAATAGGAAAAAAAATAAGATTTAAGTATTATTTTTATTAATTTAAGCACAATAGAAAACCTATTTTGACGATGTTTTTGTCAATTTTATACTATTGCAAATCTGTGTTTTTCACCTCGTACTTGGTACGAGTGGTACGATGTCTATTATTGTTATTAATTTAACCACAATGGAAAACCTATTTTGATGATGTTTTTGTTGATTTTATACTATTGTAAATCTGTGTTTTTTCATCTCGTACTTTGTACGAATGTCATAATTTCTTATGAGTTAAAGTACGTAACGCCTACACCCACGCACACCTACACCCACCTACACTCACCAACACCCATGCACACCTACATATATTTACTTCCGGTCTACTTCCGGTCCACTTGACAGACACATGTGAGTTTTTCCAGTTTCTTTTTTTTAAGTATACACCCACGCACACCCACGCCTATCTACACAAACTTCTGATCTACTTCCGGTCTACTTGGTTGGATTATGACGTGATGCGATGACGTGGTGTTTTCTGATTGGTTGGATTATGACGTGATGCGATGACGTGTTGTCTTCTCATTGGCTCACTGTTTCTGATGTTTTCAACGCGGTCCGCGCTGAGGTTATTTAAATGCGAAAGCATTGTAGGTCAGTCAGTATCGTGAGAGTGTTTGAAGAGTGCGGACGCGTTGTTGCAGTGCTGCTCATAATTTTTTTGTTAAACGTTAAGTATTTAATTTATTTTAAAGCTACATAGCTCATAGTAATTTCGATCAGCTTGAGTTTTGATGTGATCAGATATTACTTGTTGTACCTGCAAATTCTGTATAAATAACATAGCTGAAAATTT
This sequence comes from Lepisma saccharinum, assembly GCF_977018435.1. NCBI lineage: Eukaryota > Metazoa > Arthropoda > Insecta > Zygentoma > Lepismatidae > Lepisma > Lepisma saccharinum. The sequence goes on from NW_028142898.1 coordinate 2,281,851, forward strand.
TATCGTAATAGCTAAAATTATTTTATTTTGAAGACGGTTCAAGTCGTTTTTCACACAGATTGAATTTGTCTGAATTTGATTTGTATTGAATTTTGTATTTTTGCGGAGAAAATTTATATATAAATACCAGAGCTGAAAATAAATTTTATAATTATAACTATTGTCTTTTTTAAGTTACATTCTATCAATTATTGTTAGTTTAAAATTGTCTTATTGAATTTTGACTTGATTGTGCGTCTTATTGTTATTTACCTGAAGCATATTAAAAAAAATGTCATCTACCACTTTCATCGAATGTGTCATTTGTGGAAAATTCATCTACAAAATTATATTAGAAAGAATAGGGCAAGATATTGCGAAACAAGTTCGAAAATAAATCGTTCGTTACCTACTAGGCCTTGTACTCAATTCGAAAAAATAATTAGCATTGCTAATTTAAGTAAACACATGAAAAGTTGCAAAGGATCAACCGGACATGGGACATTGAAAAAAAAAATTGATCATCCTGACACTCAAGCTTCTACTTCTAAACAAATTAAGCTATCTAATGACCAAAAGCCGATTAGATCTGCATTCAACAACCATCTCTCGGATTTCTGTTTTACTTCGAACCCACGCTGTGATATTTCTAGTTTCTTGAGTGAAATTAATACATCTATCATAAATATTCTGAAAAATAAACTAGAAAACAACTGCATAAAAGTATATGTTGATCTAATTTGTGAATATGAGAAACCCAATGGTACAAGAAATGTTTTCTTTCACAAAATGAGAAACCAAGTTCTTTATTTGGCAGACATTGATAATTTGAACGTTTTTTATTTTAATCTTACTAGTGAATTGATTAGGAAACACGATGAATTCGAGGCTAAGGGATCAGGTTTGTCTCTATGCGGAAGTCCTCACATGTTAATCGCTTATGTAAACGAATTTACACCTATTTCTGCTTCGAGCTACGTTCCACTTCCAGTAGAAATTCAGCATATAGAAGCTGTCCTGAACATTTGTAACACCAACAATAAGTGTTTTATGTGGTGTATTTTAGCAGCGCTTCACCCGGTTCATCGTTCAAATAATCCATGTCGGGTTAGTCATTATACATAATATAACGATGATATTGAATATGCTATAACAGGCATCGAATACCCTGTTGCTATATGCGACATAAAGTTTGGAAACAGGGTACGAAATGGAGATGGAAAACGATTACGTATAAATGTATATTCGTATAATTCTGTTAAGAATTTTGTGCATCTTGTTAGGATAACTAATATTGTTGATGACGAAGCTATGGAAATCAATCTGCTTCTCATTGCTGACTATGATGTTATCATTACACGCTAATTCGTTCACCCTCCCGCTTAGTCAGAAGCCAAACAACCAAGCATGATGCACACATCGAAGCTTTTCGAAGGTGTTTAACCATATTCGACGATAGTAACCAACGTAATTACCAACATTTCAAAAATCAAGAAATTGCCAAACAAAAACTTCCTTAACATAAAATCTACTGTGGAGTTAACAGACCGGCTCGCATGTTAATGCCCAAAGCAAATAAATTCGAAGAATTTAAATTGCACAAGGCCTTGTTGGAACTTCCGGCCATCAACATTGCGGACTTTGAGGCTTTTCTCAAACCATTGTCTTATTGCGATCCGGATCCAGAATTTTCTTCCACAACACCTTACCAGCTTCATGATCCAAATAGTTTTGTATATGTTGTTGTTTGGCAAGATAGGATAGATAAGCCATATATATATCGCGGACCGAATGTCATTGAACTCTCTTTCAAAAAGATTTTGTAGGAGGTTGAGAATATTGGCAGCTTCTTATGTCAATCGAAATCAATGCTTTCACTATCAAACGATGAACTTCAATCTTACAATAACATTGAGACGTGTCCAGTGTGCGATCAACATTTCACGGATGAGAATCGGAAAGTATTTCACCACAATCATTTCACCGGAAACTACATTAGTGGAATCTGTAACACCTGCAACCTCAAGATCCAGAAGGCCAAATTCGTACCAATATTTTTTCACAATGGATCCAATTACGACTTCCATTTCTTAATTTGAAATCTTGGTTACGATACGCAAAAAATAGATATTCTTGCTCAAAACGAAGTGCGTTATATTTCTATAAGTAAAAAAGTTAAGATTCCAGCAACGAATGAAATCATAGAGATGAGGTTTCTAGATTGTTTTAGATTCCTATAAGCAAGTCTCGATGCTTTAGCGAGTAAACTTACTGACGAACTGTTTAAAATTATAAAAGCTAATTTTCCCAACGTACACCTAGAGCTGATTAAACGTAAAGTTATTTATCCTTACGAATATGTAACTGATGAATCTAAATTTAACGATGACACTCTACCATCTCAAAAAGAATTCTTCAGTCAACTAAAAAAAACGGAATCACGAACGAAGAATACGAACATGCGAAATTAATATTGGAGGAATGGAGATGCAATACTATTGGCGATTATCATGATGAGTATCTCAAATTAGACGTAACAATACTTGCTGATGTTTTCCGAGTGTTCAGAAGAACAGCAATAAATATTTATAAACTAGATCCAGCTTACGTCTACAGTCTTCCTGGTTTGGCGTGGTCTGCTATGTTGCTCTAGACCAGGATCAAGTAGGAATTGATATCGGATGTGGACATGTTACTTTTTATAGAAAGGAGGATACGTAGGGGGATGGCGCAATGTTCGCAGAGATACGCAAAGGCAAACAATATTCACATGTCTGAGAATAAAAACGATGCAAATCGACCATCGAATTACATATTTTACGCTACCGTAAACAATCTCTACGGGTTCGCAATGATACAGAAACTTCCATACGGAGGATTCGAGTGTCTGGATAATATTTCAATTGATATTAATCCTTTCGACGATCGTGAATTTCGTTTGTTCATTGAGGTGGGCATTGAATTACCAAATAATTATATACAAGCTTATGTTAACTCTAGAGAGAAAAGAGAGATATGTCGTCCACTAAAAAATCTCCAGTTTTTGATTGGGAAGGGTGTTCAGGTAGTAAATGTGAGAAAAATTCTCAAGTTCAAACACTCTGCATGGTTAAAATCTTATATTGAGACCAACACGAGACACAGAACAGCTGCCATTTCAGAATTATGTAGATAAAGATTTTTATAAACTAATGAATAATGCCGTTTATGGAAAGACAATGGAGAACGTCAGATAGCATGTAGACATAAAATTGGTTTCAGATAACAATAAATGTAGAAAATTAGTATCTGATCCTAGAATCAAAAAATTTACAATGAGAATTTAACACTTTTTAATCGAGATATAAAATTGATAAAATTCAGAAATTCAATTTACGTTGGCGCAACGGTTCTCGACTTGTCGAAACTGTACATGTTCGAATTTCACTATAATATTATGAAACCTTTCTATAATGATAAGCTGTCAAGTTTGTACATGGACACTGATAGTTTTATTTATGACATACAAACATCAAACCTCTACGAAGATCTTAAACATCCTTCCATGCTTGGGTATTTCGACACTTATTCCTATCCTCAACACAACTGATTTGGAATTCCTTCCCGCAACAAGAAGGTTCTCGGCAAGTTCAAAGATGAATATAACGGTAATATTATTGTTGAGTTTGCTGGTTTGCTCTCGAAGATGTATACATTCAGAACAGGGAGCAGAGTCACGAAGAAAACAAAAAAAACGTGCAAAGATACTGTGGAAACATTCTAACATTCAAGGATTATATTTGTTGTCTTTCTTCACAGTCGAGGATAGTTCGAGAGGATAATAGAATACAAAGCTCAAACCATGAGATTACAACTAATAAAATTAAAAAAGTAGCCCTGGATCCACATGACGACAAGAGGTGTATTCTCGAGTGTGGAATCCATACTTTGCCTTGGGAGCACTTTAGTTTAGAAGTTAATAATAATTGCAGTCTACACGTAGTTTATTTTTATATATTATTCTCTACTATACTATTAAAATTTTTCTATAACTCTTTCATTTTTTACAACACAAATATATCATTTCTCCACAATTAAAATTGCACTCCATGTAGTATTTTCAGGTAGAGTTTCATGAAATTCACATATCAATTTTATATTAGTTTGCTCATTTATAACTACTAATTTTCTTTTTGATTCATTGATTGAAAACATTGGTCTGTGAATTATGAACTCATCTGGATTATAATACATGTCTATGCTAACTTCAGTTACTCTCTTAAATGCACTATAAGCTTCATATAAATTCAAATAATTTTGTTCTGTAATGTTTAAATTGTAATTTTCACGAAGAAATACTTCATTTCTGCCATTCTTCAGATACACATTTTTACTTTCCAATTATCAAACTGGTTGCTATCCCTTTCCGGATTGTCATCTCTCCCTGTCTGAAACAGCATAGCTACAAACTCTGGCATGCCATATTTCAAAGATTGGAACTGATTTGTAAGATCAAATTCAAACGATTTACCCTCCACTGACCTCTGTATGAATTGATAAGTATAAAACTGAATCGGGATTTGAGGATTTTTCAAAATGTTGGCTTTGTATTTGAGAGCATAATCGATTCATATTCAACTATAGGCATTCGCAACTCCATAGACTGGATCACACATTTCGCAGCTTCGGGTAAACTAGTCTCATTAGTTGTTCCATCTGCATTCAAAGTTTTGTATCTCATGATGGCATTATGATCATTGGGTGCTCTGCGAAATATGACACTCAAACCACTTTTCCACATAATTTCTTTATAATCAGAGAAAAATCCAAATAGCAATATCATGGGGAACATAAACAGTACTGTGTGATTTGTTGCTTGAATTTTTGTTCCAGCTTTTAACCCACCAACTTTATATTCTTGATAATCATACCTTTGGCAATGTTACAATGAATATTCAATGTCTCAATAGCTAAGAATTTTGGTATAAATTTACCTACGTGCCTAACACCTGGTTCTAATTTGCTATTGTTCTCGAATCCTGAAAGTTCCCCATGGTAGATAAGTCCACTGTTTCATTGGTAGTTACAATCTCTACAATGTGTGTTACAGAATTTTGAGAAAGCAAGACAGTGGTTGAAAGTTCAAACTGTAAAGTAGGTAAGTTATACTGTCCGGGAGGAATAATTGTTATTTCATTAATTACTAATATAGTATTGTTGTAGGTAGTTACATTCGGAATCAGATACATACTGTAGAATGCTCTTTGAGCTATGGATTTTGGATAGATAATATCATTGTGAAGATATCGTTTCAAAACCGAAGTCTCTTTGGAGAGATGAAAAATTCCCATACTTCATATATAATACAGATTTTTGAAAATATTTTAGTTTGATGTTTGGTATTTTATTTAAAATTCTGAGCATCGTAATGCAAACATGGCCACATATAATTTGATCGAAATCTTGAACACGATCGTCGTTGTAATAAATTTCAATATGTTTCAAGTAACAAATCAAATCTGTAGGGGGTTCCCCTCCGAAAGAATCGAAAATAAAAGGATTGTCATTTTGTTTGTAATAGCATATCCAGTGAGTACCAATGTTTTCGGTCTTGTCCAAATTCACCACGCCATATTCTCAAGTGTTTAATTTTAAATATTTTAACTAAAGATTCAATGTCTTGGTTCGTGAGTGCATCTTCTTTTTTTTTAATTTTCTAAGTGCTCTAGACTTCACATCTTTGCCTCTTTTTTTCTCCACGGCAAGATTATGACGCTTTTGCTCTTCTAGTTCTGCCTTATTTTTCTTCGAATCTATCACAGTTCTGCCAATAGCAGCATTACCTCCAGCCCTGCTCCCAACAGCCCCCAATGCAGCCAGGATAGCTGGAATGCTGAATATGAATCCACCACTGTGTGTTTCCTTTCTTGCATTTTGCAATATTTTTAATTGTGGCGTACTGAGTAATAATTTCATTCCGTTCCCTTTGGCTATACATTGCCTCTTCTTTTCTTGTTGTTTTTTTAGTTAAAATCGAATTAAGTTTTAAATTTTTAACATCGTGATACGGTATTTGGTACACAACTCATTTTGGTTTTATGTTGTTGTTGTTATTATTATTATATTTCATTGTATTTATATTACAAACCTCACCCTAATTTTTGTCTTGTATTCTTAGCAGTAGTTGTACCCAACGCTGTTAATCCGTGTCATTCTAAAGAATGAGGGAATCTGAACCAGTGTGTGTGCAATTAATTGCTGGGTGATGTATGTTACTCATCATTCATCCTCTGATGAGAGCACTCGTCATTGGCATGACGAGTTAACGCTTGGCAATGCGAAAGGTTCAAAACCACACCAAGGAACTAAACTACAGAAAAGACAATGGTCACTCGTTGGGTTTTGTGAACCGTTGAACCTGAATCATGGCTGGGTGTTAGGGTAATTACCTGTCTATCTGAAGTATTAGGCTGAATAGAATATGCGAAGTCCTCTGTTAGCTTCTCTAACTTGTCGACCAGAGCGTCGTTCCACTTCTGACCTACTGCTCTGCTAACCACCTCTTCTCTCCACTCCAATCCAAAAAGTCCGTCCCCTCTCAGCTTGTCTCACCTCTATATCACTAGGCCATCGAGCTCTTCCACTATGCCGAATCGTGTTTTTTAATTGCTACCATGTAAACCGCTGACTCTATAACCAGAAGAAAATACCTGTTTCCTGAATGCTCAGGAGGTTTGCATGGCACAACACTGTGCATTGTAAACATGCCTCAGAGGCTGAGACAACTGAGAAAAACAAGTGAATGCCCTGGTCAACGTGAAGCATTCAGAGAGACTTTATAAAATAAACATATAATCTTAGGGATTGATACGTTCTACCGCTGGGGAAAAAATGTTCATGTTGAAAATTTACAAGTCAAATCGCAAAGCTTGACATGACCCAGGTTCGCCAATTCCATATATTTTCTTAGAAAAACCAAACACAAAAAATATAAAACCAACAAAACATAGCTTTCTCTTGTTTTCCTTATCCCAAAAGGAAAAAAATATATATTCCATTTCCTAAAACATGACAATTGATAATAACAAATAGGCACGTCCATATTGATATAAAAACAATATTATGTATCATTATATGACTAGTAATTACAAAAGTTCATGTCATTAAATGAATTAACTTGTGATGTAACAGAAAATGTGCTTGAGTAAATCTTTTAATGTAGAATCGCTCGTTCCTACGAGTCATGAGCACTTGGTCGTTAGTCTGTGCCAAGCTTGGCTTCCCATGTATAACCAGACCTGCAAATGGCTGAAGTGTTTTCGTAAGAAAAAACGTAGTTCACAATGTTTCTGTATATTGGAACCCTACGTGGACCCTTTAAATAACTTGCAAAAACTAAAAAGGTTTATAAGTAAGTACACAAAACGTGGATTGTCCCATATGTGAGTGAAATCGTAAATAGGCATGTAAAACATATATGAAAAAATGGACGTAATACGTAGCATTGAAATCTAAGGGACACAAATGTTAGCTGTAAGATTATCACAATATACACATCTCATTGTTTCTGCATGTAAAAAAGCCTGGGTACACCAAAATCTAATATGTTTTGCTAAATGCATAGCCATTTCACTTATGACCAAACGAAAGGAAAATATTGGAATGCACTGTTTATATCAAATCTTCCCTTCGTTGCTAGCCAAATAAACTTCTTCAAATATATGAACTTTCACTGGCTATCTTGCGTATTCCGATGTTTGATTATAAAATATTCGATGTACATAATTCATTACACTGAAAACTGTCGCACGCAAAAAACCTAAATATAACGTTCGATTTCCTTGCCTATGTTGTTATGTACACTGCAGTGTATATTTTGCTTTGTATTTACATAGCCTTGTAAATATTTATGTGTAACTGCACAAACAAATCTTGCAAGCATCTACCAACTGTCTACTCTGATTGTAAATATCAGAAAAGTGTCCGGTGTACAAGTGTGTTGCTTGCTATGTTACACGTTGGTGAAACAAAAATAACTGCTTGGAAGAAACCTTTGCATAAAACATTGGCACTAAAGCATACTTCTTGAAATGTTCGAAAGTCCTGTAGTTATGCTTGTTATTGCTTGCATGTACGTTTGGTTATCCGTTGTGAAAATTTCTTCTTAAAAAAAATATATACACTAGTTGTTGCTAGCGCTGGTTAATTGACACAACTGGCGCTTTTCGCCTCCTTGTAGTATGATGTAAACAATAATGCATGTAGAAACTGGTTATCATGCATGGTACGGAACTGAGCATGTGAAGAAGGGCTATGGAAAAGTATTGTTTTCCCATAATGCACGGTAAATATCCACATAAATACACATGATATGAGCTTGCACGTGTATGTGTCGGAAAACACTGTAGCACAATTTGAACAACAATTCTGCAATTATTTTTGTGACCGAAACTGCTGCTTGTAAAATATATGTTCTCTCTACTTCTCTTCTTCTTTGTATTGCTTGTCGTCTTGACTTAATTTGGGCAATGTCAAAAACAATAAATTACCCGTAAAACTTGGGAGATGGGGAAAAGTTGTCCCAATTGGATACAGTGTGGAGGGAAATTTTATCGGGTTCCTTCACTAGATGTCGTTGATAGTCTGTAATCCATTAAACTGGAAAATTCCTGGTTGAATACAGCCTTCCTGGTAAAAATGTAGTACAAAATGTCTGCATGCCTCCTTCAAATTGTTGGTGACGAGTCTCCCGTATGGTAATTGACTGTATCTGCGGACGTCACTAATAAAAAATGCCCATGATTGGTGTAGGCATTGCTCGTCCACATCGTTCCGTATAGACAGGTTATGTTAAAATAAAAGGAAAATTATAAGAATGAAAGGAAACTGCGTGGGATAAGTTTATTTAATTCTAGTATGCACACAAGACCAAACTCATTCCATTGCTTAAAATTAAATTAAGTTAAATTGCCTCATCAAGATAAAATAGGATTAAAATAAATTGATTAAATAATTGCCATAACTCTTTGAAAATAAATAAGGAAAATTTAAATAAAATATACAACCGTAATTAAAATATTAATGTCCATGATTGATGTGTTGCATTAAATTATTAATTATTACTGTGCTGCTCTGAATGAACCTGACTTGCAAGTTGACGGTGCTTATAAAAATAATACCCTAATGCTGCTGTTAGCAATAAATTCCAAATAATAAAAACTAATATAGACATGGGCAAATGGTTTAAAATTAATTCCTGAAATGAAATGCCCTTACTAATAGATTGATTAAGTTGCTTTAAGGCAAGTTCAAGCGGAGTCCATTGGGGAATAGTGAAATCAGATAAATTCTTGGGAATATTAAGTGGTAATTCAACTTCCTTCATTTTTACCTGTTCAAAAGCTAAAATTCTGGTATATAAAATTTGTTGATCCACAATAATCTGAGAAAAATCCTGATAGTTAAAAAATATAGATTGCCCCTCGTTAATCTGAATTGATCTGTGGGTGTTCAAATTATTATTCAAATTCTGAAAGACAATAAATTGACCTGAGCCTGATATTAAAATACCAATACGTGTTCTGATAAACTGAAATAATTTACTGTCAGTAATAAATTTCACTTCAAAATTACAAAATGTAGAATTATTAAACAAAAGTAAGTGTTGCAAGCATGTTCTAAATTCTGTTTAAAATTTTAAAAAATTTATTATGTTGTGAACCCTAATATATATATATATATATATATATATATATATATATATATATATATATATATATATATAATTTGCGTTGCTTAAAGCAAGCTATTAGTGTCCTAAGAGGTTGCTTTGGCAAGCCTCTAATGGCCTCATATGACTGATATGCCGGTGCAATTTGACGTGGTTCAATATTATGCGATGTAAAACAAAAAAAATCAGTAATTGCTACTTCTGACTTTCGTTGAAACTCCAGGCGGTAACAAATAAAGCATCAGGGAATCAAAAGAGTGAAATTCAAATTTTTAAACACAATAAGGATAATAAAAAACTTTCTCAATTCCAAATTTTCTTTAAACAAAAGAAATTTAACCACTCAAAACTTCTCGAGTCCGCCGTATACTTCAAATCACTTGGTCTTATAAACAGACCCGCCGCGGAAAAGTATACTTGGCTCATATAAGAAGTGTGTGTCAATCCCTTAGCTTTGTTCAAACAAAATAGATTGAGAATAGTTATGCACTATATTAAGATATAAATACAAATTACTATTATTACCTACTGTACTAAAATTAACATGAAGTTAATCAGTTAGAAGTAATGAATTTATTGCTGCATTGTCGAATAAGGTGCAAATTGGGTAAGTGAACTAAATTTCCTAATAGTAAATATTAATAATAATAATAAATTCTCAAATTATAACATTTGTGGTAAACCACACTGTTTAAATTTGGAAAGGCTAACGGTGCCGTGGCGACTTTTGCTGCACATGCCTGTGCTAATCACCGAGGCTTAGCACGGGCATTTTGCTGACAAATTTTGATTACTCTATGTACATAAAATGCTAAAATTGCCCTTTTATAAAAATTTTCCTGATTTCTATCAAAATTTCGTTTGACTTTATCCTGATTCTAATAAAAATGCGAGTCGATTTCCCAAAAAAATTACTTACTATAATTATCTTTTAAAAACCTGGAAAATTTTGCGAGAAAAACGCAAAAAAAATTTCGTCTTGTTGTTCCTTTGTAAAATTATAGGTCGTGATTAATCTGAAGTGCATAAATGCGACGTTTTATGGCTAAAGTTATTTATGTAGAACAAAATATCTCTAACATTGTTGATATGAAATTCTATAGTGGAAATCAAATTTTGATGGCTATATCCTTAACTAAACTGGTCCCATGAAAATTTAATAAGCGAACGCCACTGGTTCAAAAAAAATATGCAGCGTCTAAAGTTTTTCATTGTAATTTATATGTTAAGTCTTTCTGAGCTTCTAACGTGCTCTGGAAGTCGTCCACGCGGAGAAAAGAATTTGTAAATTCAGCGGCGATATATTTCTGCTTAGCGTTGCATTCCGACGTAGCTTGGAGGCTTCAAAGCAAGGTAAGGGGATAGTTGCCGTGTTAGGGCAACTTCGGGTTCCGTCGGAGAGGCGGAGGGAGAAAATCGTTGCTTCGGGCAACGGGCAAAAGGATTCTGCTGCCTGGACGGCAAGCTTTCAACGTGCGAAGGAAGAAAAGGCAGCACTATGATTCGCTGACTCGATGCGTGATGCGGGAATGTTTACAAAACTTTAAATTACTACGAACAAGGTTTAGTAAGAGCTGCGAAATTCTAAATGAAGTCAAGGACTTTTGAAATGACGTCATAGGCGGGATGGAGAGAGAGGGAGAAAATCGCCGTGCTTTTTCAGCGTGACTAAAAACTCGAACACTTCCGTGATCATACAATAACAAACTTGGGAAGGCTCTAGCAAAATAAAAACTAATAAACCTTGCATAAAATACTTTCAGAACTAAAAATAGATTATAACTTAAAATAAAAAACATAATGAATATAATAAAATTAATAGGCAAACGTATAATCGTAAAAAAATATGATTAGTAAAGGATACAACAGGTTCGGAAACCTGAGAATTTTGCTTACTTTCTGCTTTTAGAGTGAAACTTGGAACTTTCTCGACTTTTGCTGTTGACTGATTTACAAATAAATCTTTAACTTTTACAATTGGCTGGACACAGAGTGAAATAGTCAATTCATTTTCAATTTTGCGGCTGTCTTGAACAAAACTTGGATCCTTGCTTACGGCAAACTTCTGAACTCTATCTTTAACAGATACAATATTCTTCGGCAAATCTAAAATGTCGTCTTTGGTGACTAATATATTTCGGAATGAATCTTGAACTTCTTTTTGTACACTGGGCTGAATAATAACAGATTGGGGCAGTGGAGGCGGCAGTGGCGGGTGTATTATTTTCAATAGTACCACTTCAACCATTGATGCAGCATCGTCGTAAAATCTGGTCAATGGACGGTGAATCATTATTAAGTTGACTTAACGCTTATTCGTTGGTACACTCATGGTCATAAGTAATAAATTTCTTGCGTTGACATTGACAATAACAAATTATGAAAATTATAAAAATACTAATAATAAATGTTGTTAATAATAAACTTGTAATAATATTATAAGGATAGTCAAAGGACTTGTTCAACACATAAATAAAATTAAAAGCTTTTACGTATGGAAGAAATCCGTTTAAAATAACTAAAATCGCAATGATTTTCATGTTGCTTAGGCAATCAAAACAAACAGTTCTTCAAAACTAACACGTACCTTAAGCCTGCCTACTTTAAATTAGTAGGTATTTTAACTCAACTTGATTATTTCTGATTCTAGGCTCAATTTATCTGCTTAATTTATTTATTTGATATAATTTATTTATTCTCTAAATTTGTTAGCACTGTTTAATTATCTTATTTTATTTTTTTACTGCAAACTTATCTTATTTAATTTCAGGTGTTGCCTTTATTTTTAAATACTTAAAATTAATCGAACCGTACTGAGGTACAAGGTAATGGAAAAATTGAGACTGATTTACTCCTGACTACCTGAAATAAAATAATAATTATTATTTATGAAATCTTTAAATGCATTAAAATCCTAACATCACTAAAACTTGAAGAATCTTTAATTCTCTCAACTCATTCTAAAATATGCTTAGCATATTATTGTGGCAAAGTTAGAAACTAAAACTGTTGTGGTTCAATCATTATCATTCTGCGAAAGCAGAATGGATTTCCAGGATTATCGGTTGCAGTCCAATATCGGAAGGAAAATACTTGTTATAGGGGAGCAAAAAATCTTGACTTCGACATCTACATATTCATATAATATAAATATTTTCATAACTGGCACTTAAAATAAACTTTGTTAATATAATCATATACCTTCTTCTGAAGAGTAACTATAAAATTCTAGTGATGTACTCGCTGAGCTAGTATTTTATAAATATTGCAAAAAACTTTTGTGCCTAAAGAACATTATTAAAAAATAAGTCTGCTTTTAACCTTTAATATTCTTAGTGACATTTTTATTATAAATTATTATTATGTCACGCGAGTGGATTTAAAATGTTAGACCTGTTTCACTTTAATAAATGCCGTAACTTGGAGCGAAAATTACAATATTTATATTTTAAGATTTAAAACAATCTATATTTTAAAGTTTTTAACATTCGAAGCTACAACTTGCCAAGGAAAAATATTCAACTGTCAAACAAAACATTGTTTCGGACAGAGAAAAAAAAATATAAATATATACTAACAAAAAAAATCTCGTTAATATGTGAGAAATTTCCACGCAGTGTAATGCTCGCATAATTCTCTTCTAGTTACACTGGTCTTCAAAATTCAACTTTGTAAATTTTCGAGCACCAGAATGGGTTGTCCCCATGTATTTCGACCTGCTGAACACGAATCTGGCATTGGTTTTTCCACAGAACCCTCAGTTTTTGTGTAAAGTGTACTATTCGCTATGTAATGCTATTAGGTTTCTATGATGCTCAAACAATATGATTTTGATCTCTAAATACTAATATATCAACACAACAGTCCATAAAATGCTAGTGAAATATTTTTCATACATACCTAGATTACTTTTGGACGTTTGCTGCGCCTCTGATGGGTGCCACTACTATCCTGCAGTAGTGTCCAACAGTAGTCAGCCATCATACTTGTTGCACATTGCCCCTGATAGCGTTGCTCCAATGTAGATATGGTCTGATGATCATCGGAGACTTGTCCAAGAGCACCAGCAGGAAAATAATTCAAGTGTGAGTAGAGAACGTGCATTTTTAAAGACGTGTTACAACTGAGATTACGGTAAGACTGTAGTAGTTCGTTGACAAACACATCACTATTGTCTGCTCTCTTGTTTCCAAAAAAATCAGAACACAGTTTTTTGAAAGAATTCCAGCAGTCCAGTTCAAGAGGGCTCAAAGCTGTGACAAAATCAGGATCGTGAAGAAGCCGTCTAATTTGAGGGCCAACGAACACACCAGCTTTCACTTTGGCTTCACTCAACGCAGGGAATTTCTGATGTAAGTACATAAAACCAGGTCCATCTTTGTCCATTGCAACAACGAATGACTTCATAAGTCCAAGTTTTATGTGAAGTGGTGGTAACAAAATGTCTTTCAAGTTCACCAATGGAACGTTTGCTACGTTCTTGCAACCAGGTTCCATTTGTGTACGGGCAGGCCAAATCCTTGTGTCGTAGTGACTTTTTCGATCACGGCTATCCCACTCACAAAGGAAACAGCAATGCTTTGTATACCCAGATTGTAATCCTGTAAGTATCCCAATTACTTTAAAGTCAGCACAGATTTGCAACTTGTGGATGTTATATTGAACTTTATTCAACAAAAGTTCCATACTGCTGTATGTAGGGTGACCAGACGTCCTCTTTTATCCGGACATGTCCTCCTTTTTAGGTGTCCGTCCGGCGTCCGGGCGGATTTTTTAGAAATCGGTAAATGTCCTCCTTTTTTTGGAAAGAGTATAGCATCGACCATAGCAAATGTGCTGCATAGAGAATGCTTCACTCGGGGCGCGTTAAGTATTCGAGCAATGCTCACCAAGCATCTGGGATCTCAATACTATCACTTTCCCGACTGAGTCATTAGTAGGGCGCGTGTTTATGGCACTAAAAACCTCTGAAATAGGCAGTGAAATAGGCACCAAAATGATGACAATAGGCACTTAAAAGCACCATAAACTAAGAAAAGGCACGAAAATAGGCACTTAAAAGGCACCCTAAAATTAAAAAAAGACATTAAAATAGGCAATGGATGTGAACTTATTTAACCTTTCTTCTTACAATTCACAGTTATACTGTATTTAGCACTTCAGTTTATACATAAAAGTGCGCTAGCGATTAACATACTATAATACTCTTATGATCGAAATTCACATTTGCGGGGATTCGTCTGTTAAAGTAATTCTCACAAAAAGAGCTTGTGCTAACGACTGCGAATTTGAACAAATGATGAATAAACAATTTGCACCATTTTAACAAAAAAGATATTTAAAACAATGTTCCAATTCAGAGAATCAAATCTGGCGAATTTCAGTCAGTACAACATCAACAAAGCCTTACATCATTCAATATAGGGAAAGCCAAATGCACGTAAGAAAAAGGTGAAGGATGCAAAAATTGCAGAATATCCATTTTTGGCACGATTAAGCAAAATAGGCACTAACCATCAAAATGGGAATTTATAGTCACTATAAAAATGTGTTTTCGGAATAGAAACTCCATGAAACGAACTTTAAAGTTTAAACATGACAGCCTATGGTTTACTACAAAGGAATAAAAAAGGCAAATAGGCAACTTTCCGCACCCTAGTCATTACTATTAAGCGCTGATACTGCTGGAACGCATGTAGTCTGTGCAGTTCCTTTTCGGTTGATTGATATCGTTTTTTGCCACTTTTGGCTAATCGCGAAGATGGGTATGAGCGATTATATGATGATTTTGATGAAGGACACCCATGCCTAGGCCGGGATTCGAACCCGAGGCCTTTGGCGTTGTGGCGCGGTGTGCTAACCACTCCAAAACAGAGGTCGGCCAGTTCCTTTTCGAGTTATACATACGCGATACAGAAATGCGTAGTGAGAATTTTGATTATTAAGTAATATTTACTTTCCTGAAATAACGAAGCGAAACAAAATATCTAGTTTTAAAGGATGGAAGAAACTAATATGGGGTAAAGTGTAAGGTGGTTGCCACTTTCCCCTGCTGTTGAAAGAGTGCCAGAAATATTCGTGGCATTGAAATCATATTTCTCTACCCAATACAAACTACCAAACTACCTAAAATTTTAATTTGGCTTTTCGGAATATGTTAAGCGAATCTTACTTGTTACATTTGCATTCACTTGTGGAGATATTTCAGTCTAATATCCAAGAATTATAAAAGGAGTAAAATTCTGTGCTTCAAATTATAGATATTCTTTGTAATTTGTTAAAAAAAAAACAGATTAGGAGATTGCTTTCTTTGCTTAAAGGTAAGATGAAGTTCTTGAAAGAGATCTTCTGAAAAGCATCTGTGAGCAAATGTAGGTAAGATTTTTGTATATGGATTAAATTATGAGTAATGGCAAATATATGGCCATTTTTTGCGGTGTCCTCTCTTTTATGATTTTGTCCTCCTTTTTCGCCATGCTCTGTCCTCTTTTTTAAATGTATGGGTCTGGTCACCTTATCTGTATGTTTCCTTCATTTTAGTGGCATAAGCTACGGGAATAGGAGGATAAACATTGCTATTGTGCAGGAGTACCGCTTTGAGGCTAGTTTTGGAGGCATCAACGAATAGTCGCCATTCCACTGGTATATGTTTCAGTCCCATAGCATTAAATAGCCCATTTACATCATTGCAGTAACAGAGTGAGTCTTCCATGACAAAGCATGGTGTGAAGGCAGCCTGACGATTTCGAAAGAAACAAACCCTAGCATCTTTCTGTAGTAAATTCCACTGTTTCAGACGCAAACCCAGAAGTTCAGCTTGTGCCTTAGAAAGATTCAGGTCCCTAACAAGATCATTCAAATCGTTTTGTGTCAGGAGATGTGGCGTCATTTCTTCGTAATCGAAATCAGAGCTTTCATTCTCAGTGTCTGTATTAGCATCGACCTGGGTTTCATCTTCCAATGACCATGTCTCTGGAGGAACGGGGACAGGTAAGGAGGAACTGTGCACTACGGGTCAAATAGCTGACTTGATGTTGGGATACTTGATCTTCTTTCTATCCTTGACCTTCATCCCTGCTATTTTAATCATGCAGAAATAGCAATCATCTACGTGATTAGTCGGCTCCCTCCATACCATCGGGATAGCAAAAGGCATTGCAACTTTACCTTTGTTCTTCATCCAACCATTCAGACGAGACGAACAGTTCACACAGACAATATGTGGTGCCCATTTTTGATCCTGATCACCTAACTTGCACCCGAAATAAAGATCATACAATTTCTTAAGTACGGGTGTCACATGTCGTCTGCATGATTTAATAATGTACTCCCCACAGATGTAGCAAAAGTTATTTGGATGATTTAAACATTCCCGTGACATTGTACAAACACTAACACAACTGAACCAATAAAAAATAGACAACGAAACACTCAGCACAAGGTATATTAACATCGCGCTAATCACACTCGTCAATGAACAGTCAAACAAAGGAAGCATTTCCTCACGACTGAGAACATGGTGTTCAGAAACAATAGACAATGAGTCAGATGCACTGTTGCCATGTTGTGTACAATCGATACGCCTTCCACGAAGCTCTTTCAAGGTACTCTGTACCAATACTACGGCTCATATCACATTTCTCATGTAAGTTAAACATTTGTCGAGTAATGGAAAAGGAGGGGGGTTGGCTGATCCTGTGAGCCTAAGACTCCAGTGCATTCGTTTCGAGCCCGCAGTATTAAACAGTACCAGTTGGGGGAACTTAACATGCGGGAACAAACGACACAATCTTCCTGTCAAGCGTAATATGTATGTATAGCATTGCTTATTATAACAATTCTTATATAATGAAATATTTTTAAAACTGTGGGTGCTACACAGAAACTAATAACATTTTCGTGCTTAGGGGGTCAAAATACATAAGAAACACCCATTTCTATTCTTGAAAATTTTTCATTGTTCACCAGTGTTCAAAATAAGTTGGCTGTGCATAACTTTGCTTAAAGCATATAAGTATATGTATATATGTGTATGGACTCATTCTCGTCACTACTGCTTACCTGTGTACGGACATCTCTCGTCACTGCAGCCTATTTATTCATCTACTACTTCTCAACTAGAACTTTTAATTAATTGGGCGGTTTATATCTAAATCACGGTACACACATTTGTACATCGTCTCGAGGAATATAATTAGCCTTTCGTCTCTTTACATATTAACATGATTTAAAATTTTCAGGCAATGTATTCGTAAGTTAAGGTAACATAAGGCAAGTGACTATCTCGTATAAACTTGACTATCTCCTTAATCTAAGCTCCCTTCATGAGTTGCTAGGAGACTTCAGTCATTAAGAATATAAATGAGTGGTCCTCGGGGCCTTATTCGTTCCCAAAACTATATATGTATAAAAATGTAATATCCTCGTTGCAATAGTCTTAGCAGTTATAGTTCAAGCATTCTATATCATTTACAAGTTACGGTAAGTTTTAAATAAAATTTAAATTAAACTTTTAAAGATTTTCAATTAATAATAATAACAATAACAAAAATGTGACTCAAACAAGCATACTCTGTGCCATGACTCGTTAAAATGTACCATAGTGCCACTGAGTCAGAGTCAACAAACTCTAATTTATTTTCCTCATTCATAAATATCTTTAAAATCCCACTTTTAATCCACGTTTTTAATTAATTAAAATGTTAAGGGTAAAAATCGTTTACTGTTTACTGTAGCTACTGCATCCTCATAACCAACGTTGTGATAATTTTCGTATCCAAGATCATGTAAAAAATAATTATAAAATCACTGTCAGTGCAAGAAATCATCAAATGTAAATGCCTTTTCCTCATTCCTTATTTAACATTCTGGATGTTAAAAATTTCCCAGGTGGGAATTTGTCGTAGCCATGGTGCTACCAGGAGAGGATTGGTAGGGAAACGTCCACGGACGTCCCTGGCCCGGCCACATTTTTTATGAAATGGGCCTCCCTAAAATCCGACATCGAACCTTCCGCCACGCCGAGTGCCGGACGCTCCTGATACCAAAGCGCCAGCCCAACGCGGGTAACCGCTACGGAGCTAGGGCGCAGGTTCCTCCGCATTTTACATTTCGCTGATTACCGACCCAGACTTGAGGTAAATTTCATCGCATTCATCCTCATGTTAGACTAAACATCTATCATGGCATATATAAATTCTTCCTCCATTAATGTTAAAAAAAAACTTTAAGCCCTATGTATTTTCAACATCAATTGTGGCAAGGACATATTAAAAAAAACTAAACAAGTTACCAAAATTTTGGGGTGGGTTTAAATTGACCACGTGTCAATTTTTGGGATGGGGTTAAATTTTAAACTGGTTAACGAACTCTTTTCATTTCTGTAAAAATGAAAAGGCCTTAAGCACTCCACCACGTGTCAAAATGGAGATAGGGGGAAAATTTCAAAGCTAACAAGTAATAGCAACACTTTTCATTTTCTAAAAAAATGAAAAGGCCCGCATCTCTACCACGTGACGAGTTAACGCTTGGCAATGCGAAAGGTACAAAATCACACCAAGGAACTAAACTACAGAAAAGACAATGGTCACTTGTTGGGTTTGTGAACCGTTGAGCCTGAATCATGGCTGGGTGTTAGGATAATTACCTGTCTGTCTGAACTATTAGGCTGAATAGAATATGCGAAGTCCTCTGATAGCTTCTCCAACTTGTCGACCAGAGCGTCGTTCCACTTCTGACTTACTGCTCTGCTAACCATCTCTTCTCTCAACTCCAATTCCAAAAGTCCGTCCCCTCTCAGCTTGTCTCACCTCTATATCACTAGGCCATCGAGCTCTTCCTCTATGCCGAATCGTGAAAAACTCTTCCAGTTTTTGATCAGCCACATGACGATCATTCAGATCTTTGTGTGTGTTCTATGCAATATCATGTTCTTTGCAAGCTGCATCGAGAGGAATAATACCTCTGTTCCCTCTCTCTATTCGTTTCTCAAGTTTTTTACCAGGACAACAATATTGGTAACCAGGTACGTGTAACTCGAACGGAAGTTTATTAATAATATCATTCACTAAACCTCGACCCTCTGATATATTCCAGAATTTAGGAGGTAGAGTATTGATAATTTTAATTAAGTATCCTATACCTTTAGGATCGTTTACAATAAAATTAGCTAATTTGACACTAATCATGTTTACAATACCCACTTTCTCGTTGTGGAAATTATGGTTCCCATCATTTTCCTCTCCTGCTATAACAAGCAAGCTATCTATAAGTTTTCTCACATCGTTTATCCATAGAAATTGCTTAGGTAGAGTATTGTATTGTTTTATAACACTACAGGTTTAATCAGATTTTTGTGTTTATCCCCGCTGGTCGATTTCACACGCTTTTGACTATCATCGTAATTTTGGTAAAAGCATCAGAGAGTGTCAAAATTTCAGAGTAACTTTGATAATCCTCTTCTATAAAATGATTTCTTTTTTGGTAATAAGCTCCCATAGCCCTAACGTACCAGGATATCTAGACCAGCTGTTTCTCCCACTCAAATTAATTTTTATGTTGTCCCCTTCAAATGTTACTTCAGACTTGCCAATTTTCCATACTACGCCTTCATTACCCTCCATAGTTGGATACAATCCAAATACTTCATATTTTTCGAATTTTCCTGTACTCAAATAATCCCTTGCCAGGGAACCCAACTTGATTTTTTCTGATTCTTCTATAGCTGCTTTAGCAGGTGGATCCTTGAGTACCAGAGGAGTATCGATACTAGATAATGGCGTAGGAGGAAAATCTGCATAATTTTCAGCAGTAAGAGGTACCAATTCATTGATGAGGTTTTTATTTCGTTCTGTTACACTCTTAATCTCTTTACCAAGACCACTGATTGCATCGATAATATGTTGGTTTTGACGCTTGTGTTGTTCGTAAAAACTTCGATTCTCTGATTTCCAACCTTTGAAAGGTTTGGACAAGTACTCTCGTAATTTCGAATTATCTTATATTTTATGTTTCGTCATATATTTTTTTTATTAATGGTTATTTTATATCGTTTCAACGTTTAAAAAGTCGTTGATTTTATTTCTAAATTTAATATGGTTAGGTTTACGAGTCATGTCGATAGTGACAAATCCAAAATCGTCGCTGTTCCAACAAGATGAACAGAATTTTGAAAATTGGTTGTAATTTAAATCTCCTCCCACATAATCATCATATACATGTTTCAAAATAGTATGATCTTGACGAATCAAACAGATTAAGTTTCTATTATCTCGTAGTAATTGTTTGGGAATTTTGGAAAAAGTTTGGGCTAAATAAAAGCATTTAATTTCTTTGTGACGACCCTGTGTAAAAAATCTCTAATTTCATTCTGATTTTCTAGAATAACATTATCGAATACCACAACAGAATTTTTCAAACATTGATCGAGAGGTTTTATTGTTGATGCAAATGTAGCTATGCCCAGTCCCTCGTACAGCTTCATGAGTTGTTGGCATTTCATTTGTTCTGAACTTTTAGAAAATACATACAAGCGTCAATTTCTCTAATCTATCCAATTGGGGGCAAGCAAGAAATTATCAACCTGTAAAGTGGTTTTTCCACAACCTGATGGGCCTGCAATGAGGCATCTTATGTTTTCAGGTAACAACTCTCCATTTTTTATTAGTTTCCACTACATCTGGTAAACGCTGTACCACATTCCATATTGGTGTCAAAGAATCACCTGGTTTGCTTCTATCCAACTTTTGTCTGACAGACCTAACCATTTCACATACAATTTATTATTTTTCTTCTTCAATATTTTCTCAATTAGATATGTATCTCGATATTTTTTTCACTAAGTTCCTCTTCATAGAATCTCTCTTTCAATATTTTGTTATGATTATGTTTTATGATATATGTATTTCTATTCCCTGGTAAAACTTGAACCACTGAGAATAACTCCGTACTCCAATTTTTAGTAAAACCTTTTTCGAATAACTGATTATATTTACTGACCCTTACCTGATCCCCTATTTTAAACTTTGGCTTCTTAGTAGTGTATGTATATTTTTGACAATAAACCGTAGAAATCAATCGTTGCTCATCAGATTTGGTTACCTCAGCAAGTTTCATGTGAATAGTACTGTGTACTGTATTGTTGTAATCATGGACTAGCTCGGGTAAAATTTGCACCCACTTATAATTGCCCTGTAGAGTGAATTGTCTCATTTCTGTTGGTGTTTTGTTATATTTTGTAAATTGTGTGTAAATTCCGTGTTTTGAACAAGTTATCGTTTTGTTACGAAGTATTTTGTTGTTTATTTATGTTAGGATAAAGAGAGCGAAAGGAATCATTTGAAACATACCCCGGTTGCCAAGAATCTTCAGCTTTTTTTTTCCAAAGACTGTAGCAATAGAGAGAGAAAAGGGATATTCAACATATGATTTATAACATACCTTGCAAGTGCATCCTAACGAACTTGAAACTATGAGAGCCTTATTTTGTGGTGGAAAAATGAGAATCATTCTCTAAATATGAACCTCATTTTTTCTGTATCATAAAGTTGAGATATGGGACAATACGATCCCAAAGTATGTCAGTTTCCCTTCAGTTACAACCTCAAAGCGCTTTATACTCTTTTGTTCGACCTTTCATTGGCTTTTTGTTTATTTGTCAATATTTTAAGTTTTTCTTGTATTTTGAGTTACTTTTTAGGTTTATTTTTCTCCTCCTCTAATAATTCGTGCATTCTAAATGCATTTACTAGCCAAAGTTAGTTATTTAAATGTCTTGACATGGTCCTTTTAGCAAATTCACCATGAATCGAAAATACGGACAATGGAAAAGCATAATATTATTCTTAACTTAAATATTTGGCAGTGGATTGAAATACTTTGTGTGAAGCATACTCTGAGGTTCTTTTGCTGGACAATATTATTTTTAATTTGTGGTTTTAAAGTAAAATTAGTCAAAATATTAAACATAATTATACTCTGGTATATACTCGAAGCAGAACTGTTATTTTCGGATGCTGGCCGACTTCAATATCGTAGAAGGCTCACTCTGAGACGG
This sequence comes from Lepisma saccharinum, assembly GCF_977018435.1. NCBI lineage: Eukaryota > Metazoa > Arthropoda > Insecta > Zygentoma > Lepismatidae > Lepisma > Lepisma saccharinum. Next base: position 2,304,593 of record NW_028142898.1, read on the forward strand.
GATGAATATGTTGATTTGGTTATTTAAATACACATTATGTACAGTAAAGCTAATCCGGACTGGACCTGCAGTTTGAAGCAGGATCCGAACCACCATGTGCCTCCATGGGAAAGGAGATGAATGATTTATAAAGAAAAACATTGAGGTATATTTTATGTAACCTTCAAGTAAACAAAGAAAACTACATTATCACTTAGTTGCTCTCTTCTCCTTTGCTTCAGTGTTTTCCACTACCACACAACTGGCTTTTGTAACAGTTTCATGCATCGGAGACACATTTCTTCATTTTTACTACCAACGGAGGATATCTAAGTGTCTCCCTTCGATTTTCATGTAACATGGCAGGTGTATAGAGGGCCTAAAGGAAGAAATACGTTTTATTTATTTTGTTTCGGCTAAAAAACTGTTTTAGGGGGCCAAACTCCCCTCAAATGTCAAGATGAGGACAAAGTGATGTGGGGATCTGAACCCTGTGTCCCCCTCCGATTTCAATGAATCTTGGCAGGTGTATAGAGGGGCCAAAAGGAAGAAATACGTGTTTTTTGTTTCAGCTAAAAACGGTTTTAGTGGGCAAGACTCCCCTCAAATGTCAAGATGAGGACAAAGTGAAGTAAAGGTCTGACCACTGTGTCCCCCACCGATTTCAATGAAACTTGACAGGTGTATAGAGGGGCTAAAAAAATTTTTTTAGAGGTTAAAAACCGCCCTCAAATGTCAAGATGTGGTCAGATTGAAGTTGAGATCTGACTCCGAAACCACGTAAATGTTTCCTAGGAACAACACGCTCATATAATTATAATTGGAACACACACAGCACAGACTTGTAGGACAGTCGGTACCAAACGTAGTGCAATTATATATAGATGCCGAATTCATAGTCACCGTTTTTTCCGGATAGGCATGGGCATAACAATAGACGGATTAAAGAAGGATAACGGAGCATCAAAATAGCCGCTCACTTGAACCAAAACCCTATCAAGCATGACCTAGATATCATATAGGTGATATCCATAGCCAAGGACACAGAGGATAGTTCCATAGATGAATACACAGCATGTATAAAACATGTATTACCACCAGGAAGTAACACGAAACAACGCTATGGTAACCGATCTGCCAACACAAAGTAAAGACAAGCATGACCCATGCATTAAATTGAAAACCGCCCCTATTGTTGCTTCCACGGTGTCAGTGTACATACTCGTCACAGTAATGCTACTCCTCAAAAAATGATGTAAACATAATGTTCGTTTACACCATGCACAATTGATTACTGTAACTGCACCACAAACATCACATATCGGATTACTGTCACCACAAAAACAGAATGCCACCGGATTCTCAAATGGAGGTGGCCTTTCAGGAAAATACCCACTTTTATACCATGCGTATTGGAAGACGTGTCGAAACCTGGGTGAGGATAACTTTTTATGTATGAGTAATTGTAGTTTGATAATGTTATTGCATAGGTGGAGATTAATGCCACTGTGTAGTAACACGACAAGATTGGAAATCAGTAGCACGAAAGTTTTCAAAACCCTAAATCCATAGACATCTAATAGTTGGAGAGTGCCAGTCAATCCTCAGGTATTGTCAACAGAGTAATATTTTTGTCCCGTTGTGTAACCTCTCGCATGACAATATCACTATGTCCACTCCACGAAAATAATAGCAGAGCACCGAAATCACCTGTCTTTGGGAAGTACACCTCCTTGAACCAGGTCTTAAAGTGATTTGTTGTCAGTTTCCCGGATGTAGCTGGACTAAACAGTGGTCGGTTGACATAGGGTTCAAAGGTACCTCCAGGTTCCTTCAGAACAAGAAAGAGAGGAGACAACACCTCTCCCACGGCCGAAATAATTGGTTCAATGGTGTAGCTGTGTGTTGTGGATGCAACAGATTGCACTATAGTTTCCGTTTTCTTCGTTCCCTTAATAGCTAGTGTACGACCACTGTGTATTTCAAATTAAAACCACTTTGATGAGAGTAAAACACATTTGCGACAGAGTACTGTGCTATACATGATTTAACAGTATCCACAAAGCCGTCACGTTCGTTCTGAACATGTTCCCTCTTGCCAGCAGATGTGCGTGTAACGAATCTGGAGACCTTCCGGGACACGACGTGATGTGTTTTCTTGAATTTCCAAAGCCAAAACCGTGACGCTGTAAACCGAGGAACGTAAATTCAGCTTTAGCTTGCAGAGCCCATCTCCGCATATGAGTATTATGAATTGGAACCTGTGCTTGCACGGCATCATTAAAGTTTTCTAAAACGCAGTTGGAAAGCTGAAACAGCTTTTCTTTCCGTGTTCCTCCTGCACGTGTCTGCTCTTCCCATCTTCGTAGTTGCCGTGTTGAGGTAACCCTCTTATACTGATTTTCCACGGTGGTCAGAAACAAACGTCGCTTATGGCCAGTCCTAAAAAAGTCAACTGCTCTTCTTTTATATCCAATGGATACAGTATGTGGTGAACAATGGTCGGTATAGTCTTCATCCGTGTTATCATCTGTATCTTCCAAAGCGTGTGCATAAGTATCGTCTTGCTGGGCAAAGTCTAAGGAAGTAGTAAATTCAACGACGTACGAAGGATATTCGGTACATCTTTCAATGACGTCCTTCACAATGTCTTCGACATATGCCTCCTCTGCTGTTAAAGGAGTTGGGCTAATGGCATTAAATGACCGTATTAAAAGTGTGACCACAAACACTACATTCAACATGGTACCTCCATACAAAACGGGTCTCATTATTTTCTTCTGTGAGCCTTTATATACGGGGTCACACATACGGAATTGGGATTCCTGATGTCTTATCGTACATACCATCCAACTACAGCACACCTGATAATTGTGTTTAACTGGCCTCCTGGCAGCATTTCACGTTTCCTTACTCTTATTTCCTCAGCTTGTAAGGTATCTCCTAACAGACTGCCCATAGTGATATGTCGTGGTAGGTGCGTTTCACATGATTTGTGTCAAGCATGTATGGTGTGTTATGTAACGCAGTTTGTCACATTGTATAATCTCACGTGGCATATTTGCCTATCTTCGTCTCGTCGGTGATAGCTGTGTTTGTGAGTGATATGCACTTCATATCTCAAATGCTCCACTTGCATATCTGCCAGTTTTTTTTAGCTGAAACAAAAAAAACGCATTTCTTCCTTTTGGCACTCTATACACCTGCCACGTTTCATGGAAATCGGAGTGGGACACAGGGGTCAGATTACCACATTTATTTGTCCTCGTCTAAACATCACAGGAGAGGTTTTTCACCCAAAACCGTTTTTTTTTTTTTCCTTTTTTTTCTTTTTTTTTCTGAAAGAAAAATAAGTATTTCTTCCTTTGGGCCCGTCTATACACCTGCCACGTTTCATGGAAATCGGATGGGGACACAAGGGTCAGATCCCCACTTTAATTTGTCCTCATCTTGACATTAGAGGGGAGGTTTTGCCCCCTAAAACAGTTTTTTAGCCGAAACAAAAAATACGTACTTCTTCCTTTGGGCCCCTCTATACACCTTCAAAGTTTCATGGAAATCGGAGAGGGACACAGGTGTCAGATCACCAATTCAATTTGTCCTCATCTTGACATTAGAAGGGAGGTTTTGCCCCCTAAACAGTTTTTCTTTTTAGCCGAAACAAAAAAAAACAACACATATTTCTTCCTCTGGGCCCGTCTGTAAATCTACCCAGTTTCATGGAAATCGGAGAGGGATACAGGGGTCAGATTTCCACTTCATTTTAACATTTAAGTGAGGGTTTTGCCCCCTAAAACAGTTTTTTTAGCTGATAAAATACGTATTTCTTCCTTTGGGTCCTTCTATACACCTGCCAAGTTTCATGGAAATCGTAGGGGACACTTAAATAACCTCCCTTGTAAGAAAAGTTGTACGAAAACTCGTTTCTGGGAAGTACGAAATGCTGCGGAAACCGAAAACTTGACAGTGGAATGCAGGAGAACAAGAAGCAATCACTCTTGATGTAATGATCATGCCTTTTGTGTAAAGCGACAACATTATGCTGTTGTTTGCATTATGTACCTGCAGATGGCTCGGTTTGGCCAGTAGAAGAAGAGTTTCCAAACGCGCTTTTTTACAAGAAAATTATGGTAAGTTAATCTCTCAATATTTACTATGTTAACCTAACCTAACCTAAAATAACATAATCTAACCTAACATGCCTAACTGTGCATGTTTCTTGACTTGAATGTATAATTTTAAAAAAAAAATCATTCGTGGAATATAGCTATTTTGTTGCATAATAGAGTTGGAAACACTGATACTCGAAACAAAAGAAGCGTTATCATTCGTGTAGCAAGCGATATTGGACCGTGACGTGCGTTTGGTAGCACTTATAAAAATGGCTTTTTTTTAGTAGAAAGAGTGTTTGTTTTCATGTAAAAAGCATAATGGCACCTTGAACTATCTTACGCAATACACAATTGGTAAGTACGAATAATTCGAAACACAAGATATCCGATATGAATGTCTCTCCGATCCATGAGACTGGTAATCTGGCTTCTTCGACTTATTGGACTACTTTCTCTCTTGTCACATATGAAAAAAATAAGCTTTCATTTTTACAGGGAAAATTGCTTTATATTATATTCAATCCAAAAACATCGATTCAAACGTTGAATATAGCATAATATCTGTGGTTGTATCATTTGAAAATCCGACGTATATTTCAGGTCCGCAGTGAAGAGCCCAAACAAAGAACATAGTATTTGTGTGTACATGTGTAAGATGGTATGTGTGTGTGTGTTGTTGTTGTTGCTGTTGCTGTTGCTGTTTTTTGTTGTTTTAAGTCTACTTTATGCACAGATAGGCTAATCGGGACTGGACACACAGTTTAAACAGGAATCAGAACAACTGTGCAATAAGTTTCTACCTGAAATAAAACCCAGTACACATTGATTACAACATCCTCTTTATATTTATGACATATAAGTAGTGTGTTTGATACTATTATTAGCACAAAAATCATACAAATGAAACAGCCATATGCCCGATTTGGCTACACTTAAAATAATGCCAAGATGCCCATATGCCCCAATCGGCCAAGTGTGTACATATTTAAATCTAAAGAATCTTGAGCCCTAGTGTACAAATGAAGAGCTCATATAACCCGATTTGGCTACACTTAAAACAATGTCAAGATGTCTATATGAATCAATCGGCCATGTGTGTACATATTTAAATCTAAAGAATTTTGAGCCCTAGTGTAGAAATGAAGAACCCCCCTCAGACAGATTTGCCCATATGTGCAAGGGCTGAATCTCTCAGTTTGTTGTCTGTAAACTTATCAAAAATATGCCCCTCTTGATATTATTATAGCTAGACCTAGAACTAAACCAAAAATGCTTTTATCCTCATACTTTAACAATTTACAGATCTAATTCAATACAGAATTACCTTGGACAAAGGCAGGCTGCAAAATTGAGCTGTTACCTGTTTTCTTCCTAATTTTTTGATCAATTTTATGCCTGGGGCAGTAATTACTCAGAAATGCATTTAGTCTATCAGACAGTTTTGATCGGGAAGATTGATGCATTGCCTGCCCCGGGCAATAAATTATGCACGCCTGGGGGCTTTCATATGCTGGCACGCAAGAGATATAATCTACACAGCTAAAAGGGGGCATTAATGATATTTCTGTGTAATTCACTGAAAGGGCATAAAACTTCTATTAATATTTCTGTGTAATAGGGGAAAATTCTTAGTAAAAGAACATTGCCCTTTTGCATGTTGTCATGTATGCCTGAGCCCAATTCAGGTTTTGCCTTGTTCTGATAATATATACACGAGTGAGACTTACAGAATATTCATTGCACAGTTAAAATCCAATTTTGACTGTATTAGCTGATATCTAGCTTATAACTTCTGGGTTCTGATACTCAATAGAATGTGGACATAGCCCTGGTAAAATGTGTAGGCCTCCCCTGATGGCAAAGAGTTGGTATTGCTGCTTTGAAATCAAAAGCTTCTGGGTTTGAGGCCCCCCCATGGAGAAGTGTTAATATTGCTGCCTTGTAAACAAGAGCTCTGGGTTTGAGCCCTGGTAAAATGTGTAGGCCTTCCTCATGGCAAAGTGTTTGTATTATTGTCTTGTAATCAAGAGGCTCCCGGGTTCGAGACCTGGTAAAATGTGTGAGATTGAAATACATGTGGCAACATAATATCCCCACACGTGAGATTTTGAGAATATTCACTGCTAGCTGATATACAGCTGAGGTTTGAAACCTGGTAAAGTGTGTTGTACAACAGCATAATAGAGCAAAACTATTTTATATTGGGGATCACCAGAGCCTAGTTATTGCTGTTGTTTGGGTATAAAAGCACCAGTTCAGCCACTAATTGCTGTTATAATTGTTTTTGCATATTATCCATACTTCTCTTTTTTGGACCAAGAAGTTTTATATAAACAAACAATAAAAATGCCAAACTTGAAATATTGCAATCAATGCAATAAAAATATATCTAGTTCTAATTGGTCTAGGCACCGGCATATTTGTGACCCTAAGAAATGCAGAAAGACTACAAAAATATGTCCAAGATGCCATAAAATATTAAGCAAAACATATTACAATAGGCATAAGTGTACTTGTTATGTACAGTCATCAACATTGCTCTCACAGCCATCTACATCTGGTCTGAAAACGATGCATGAGGCACCTGTTAATGCTAGAGCAGCAAAGCAGCCACGCTATGCACCACCTATCCATAGCAGTTTTAATGGCCAACTTAGGGATCACTGTTTTAAATCAGAGCGAAGATGTGACATCAAGAATTTTTTGAACAGTATAAATCCTGATGTGCAGGCAATTCTAAATGCACAAAATGGCTCTTATAAGCTGTCCCTCAAATTGTTTACACAATATAAGAAACCAAATGGCACAAAATTTACACAGCCCCACATAACAGAAACTGTAGCTATATATTCAAATGCAAATTTAGACAAAATAATAAGCAGTTTGATAGAGCAATTGAATATTAAACACTCTGAATTTGCAGCAAAAGGGTCAGGATGGAGCCTATGCGGATTTCCACACTAGTTATATATTAATATTTCTGAATTCAGCCCATTACAAGGTTCTACATATCTGCCATTACCTGTCAATATTAAAAACAAAAAAGCTGTGGTTAACAGAAAATAATGATGAGAAATGCTTTCTGTGGTGTATTTTAGCTGCTTTGTATCCAGTTTTAAGGAATCCGCAGAGAATAACTTATTATAAACAATATGAACACAATTTTGATGATGCTATGGAGGGCTTAGATTATCCAATGTCTGTTCAGAATGCTGATAAATTTTAAAAAAAGGCCAGGGATATCAATGGTAAACAATTATCTATTAATGTTTTTATTTGTTCCACTGGTAGTGGCAATTGCTTGATAGCACCTCTCAGAATCAGTACACTTAATGATGATTATGCTGTTCCGATTGATCTGCTCTTAATTGAAGGGGATGACACACACCGTTACACTCTGATACACAGTCTTGAAGCTTTAGTCAGAAAACAACAAGGCAAATCCAATACAATATTCAAGTTGTGCCGAAGATGTTTGACTGTATTTGATGGTCAAAAAATGGTAAATAGGGTTCGGGAAAAAATGCAGAAAATGCTAAAAACAAGTTAATTGAACATTTAAAATACTGTGGCAACCATAAACCTGATCATATGATGATGCCTAACCCAAATGAAAATGCCAATTTCAAAAAATTTGAAGCCTTGTTGGAACACCCAGCATATATAGTCTGTGATTTTGAATCAAATCTCAAACCCATTGCATTCTGCAGCCCAGATCCTGATGAATCTTCAATTACATCATATCAGTTACATGAACCTTCTAGTTTTTATTATGTGGTTGTACAGGATGGTGTGGTTAAAAAAGAATATATATACATGGGACCAGATGCCATCAAAAAATTTGCACATAGAATAGAAAATGAGTGCCATGACATAGCATCTAATATCTTATTAAAATCAAAACCCATGTTGCCTTTAACAGAGAAACAGATTGAAGATTTCAACAATGCAGAAAAATGCCCGGTATGTGATTCTGAATTTTCAGATATAAATATCAAGGTGAAACACCATTCTCATACAGATGGTAAATTCAAAGTGGCCCTGTGTAATAGCTGTAATATTAAGATCCAGAGACCAAAATTTGTCCCTGTATTTTGCCATGGTGCATCCAATTATGATTTTCATCATTTGATCAGGTACAAGGTGTTTGACAAGCAGAATTTAAATATTTTAGCAGAAAATAATGAGAAATATATAGCTATTAGCAAGATAAATTAAGTTAATGGTGTTCCCATTCACTTAAGATTTCTTGATTCCTACAGAATTCTGTCTGCTAGCCTGGCTACACTGGCCAGTCAATTATCTGATGATCAATTCAAAATCACATGTCCTTTGTTTCCAAATCAGGACCTGAAATTAATTAGGCGGAAGGGTGTATATCCATATGATTATGTTACAGGTTTTTCTAAATTTGATGAGTGTTCTCTGCCACCACAACAACAGTTCTACAGCAAACTCAGAGGATCTGTAATCACTGATGATAATTATCACCATGCCCAGTTGATGTGGAACAATTTAAAATGCCAGACATTTGGTGATTATCACAAGGCATATTTAAAACTTGATGTGACTCTCTTAGCTGATATACTGCAGGCATTCAGAAAATCTTCCGTGCAAAATTATAAGCTGGATCCAATGTATTTTTACAGTGCACCAGGCCTAGCATGGTCTGCAATGTTTTTAAACACTAAAATACAATTGGATCTAATCCAAGATCAAGATATGTATCTGTTTATGGAGCAATGTATAAGAGGAGGGATGGTGCAATGCTCTCAGAGATATGCCAGAGCTAATAACAAATATATTCCTGATTATGATCCAGCACTGCCATTACATTATATACTGTATGTAGATGCCAACAGCCTGTATGGTTATGCTATGATGGATAAACTGCCATATGCAGGGCTTGAGTGGATTGAAGATTTCAATATTAAAGATCTTCAGGATTTTGATGACAGTAACTATGGCCTGTTCTTAGATGTTGATCTGACAATTCCTGATGATTTACACAACATATTTTCTGATCTGCCCCCAATTCCTGAGGTTGAGTGCTCACCTGGCTCTAAACAGAAGAAACTGATGATGACTCTAGAGCCAAAACAGGATTATGTCATATATTACAAAAAACCTCCAGTTCCTAATGAATCATGGTGTTCAAGTGACCAAAGTTGGCAAAGTTTTGAGGTTCAGGCACTCAAGATGGTTGAAGCCATATATTGATACAAACACAGAGCTTCGAACATCTGCAATGAGCCAATTTGATAAAACTTTGTTTAAATTGATGGTCAATTCTGTGTATGGCAAAACCATAGAAAATGTCAGAAAACATACTGATGTTAAAATAATTACAGACCCCAGCCTTAGCAAAAAATTGATAGCAAAGCCTAATTTCAATTATAGAAGAATTTATGATGAGCATATGGCATGAAAAAACAAAGATTAAGTTTGATAAGCCTATTTATGTAGGGGCTGTAATATTGGAATTGGCCAAATTACATATGTTAAAATTGTATTATGATGTGTTGAAGCCTTTTTATAAGGACTGTGTAAAACTGATGTACATGGACACAGATAGTTTTATTCTTGATATTCAGACAGAAGATGTTTATCAAGATATGTCACAGCCTGCATTGCTTGAATATTTTGATACCAGTGAACATACACAGATTCAACCCCACAACAAAAAGGTGCCTGGCAAGTTAAAAGATGAGACACTTGGTGATGTTATTGTGGCATTTGCTGGGTTAAGGGCCAAGATGTACAAGGGCATCGGCAGAGTGACTGTTGACAAAGAGCTCGAATTTGAAGATTATGAAGATTGTCTCAAATCACAGAGTTCAATCAGAACATCAGAATGCAGAATTCAGAGTGTGGATCACTTGTTGACTACAAATGTTGTAAGAAAAGTGGCTCTGGACCAACATGATGATAAGAGATGTATTTTGTCATGTGGCATACATACTCAAACATGGGGTCATTGTGATTTGAAGATGGTAATCAATGCCCAATTACAGAGCATGATTTGAAATAAATAAACATGCCTATGAACTTATTTGGGTTCAAAAAACAGGCTATTATGGACCTGCCAACACCAGCACCCTATTCTGATATAATATCTAAACTAAGTGGTTTATTAATTATTCATCTGAACAGCATACTTACAGATGTTGATGATAAAACAGGTAAAACATTGTACATATTTAACAATAATTTAAATCATTACCAATTACCTGTAGGTGGTCAATTACAATTTATTACAACCCCCGAGGGTAACGTCAAGGTTTCAATAGGCAAAAATATTTACAGGATAAAGCACTCAAACATGGTTTCTGGCACTGTATATACTGTTTCTGCAGGTGACTGCTTATATATTGATGTCCCAGGATCCTATGACAAGCTTATAACTTTTTTATAGAATTAAGAATTAGATATTCTATAATAAATAACCACTAAAACAAAAATGCCTAATGATATATTTGGCCATACAAGACATGAAGATCACAGTGATGAGATTCTGATGCTTGATGTCAGAGTCAAGAAATTAAGAAGTGATTTACAAGCTTTACAAACCACACTCAATGCCAGTCTTCAACTAGAAATTACAAATTTACAATCACAATGCATGGACCCTCTTCTTAAAATTGATTCTGAACTCAAATTATTGCTTCAGAAATGTACTGATATGTCCACATTGGATAATTTTCAAAGTTTAGAGGAGGCTGTTGCAGCTCTTCAAGCCAAATTTAAGACCCAGACCACCAACTCTGAGCAATTGAAACAACAATTCGAAGAGCAGATAAATAATGTCCAGACACAGCTCCAAACAATTGTCAAAAGCATAAAATCACAAGAAGATTTTGATCTAGTGATTTCGACTCTAAAGGAACAGATTCAGTCACTCCAGATACCTAAACTGGACCCTCTGAACAATGCCATAGCGGAGGTTAAAGAAAAAATCGAGACAATTGAAAATTTTATGAACAACTTGCCATCTTCTGATGCTTTGAGTGCAATAACTCGGAGTGTTGCCAACATCAACTTGCAACTTGAAACATTTGAAGATTTTGGAAAAATTCCAAGTACCATAACCCATCTTGAGGGTACAATAGCAGCAGTGCAAAGTGATCTGACAAATGTACAAGAACCTCTAGAATCCCGCTTGCCTGGTATTGTAGACACCCTTGTCAGTGTCCAGCAACAGATCACAAAACTTGAAAACCTCAACACTGAATCTGAGCTATCTCATTTTCATCATTTGATTGATGATATCCAAACAAAGCTTGAAATTTTACAACAATCAACACCTACTCAGGCAGATATAGCCCTGCTCCAAGATGCTATGCGTGGTGTGGTTGATGCTTCTGAATTAAATGATGTGAAATTGGCACTTGAATCTTTGCAAAATACTGTACCAAATCTGCCTACATCACAGGAACTTAAAAATATTAAGAGAGGTGTGAATCGCATAATGAAATCAGAAGATATCAAGAATATCCAGACAGAGATCAAACAACTTACTCAGACAGTGGCCACTCTATCAACTAATCAACATATTAATGAACTGCATGCCCTGTTTGATGATATCAGAAGACAAGTTCATGATCTTACTGCTCAAAATTCAAAATTGGCAGTTGTTGAAAATTTACAGCAAATTGTAGCTAATATCAAGCAACAGCTAGGGACCATGGAATCCAATCAAGCAAATGCTCTGTCTGTTTTTGCCACCCAGCTACAAGAAATTGTGCAACAATACAAGAAACTTGTTGTGGACATAAAGATCAAGCCAGGCCATGATGATGTTGTTAGGACTATCAATGAGCACCTTGAATCTGTAACAAGTAGATTGCTTACAGCAGAAAAATAAATTACTGGCATAATTGAGAATCCTAAACATACAGTAATTCTTGTATTGTACAGTATCCCCAACAAAGAATATGATTCACCATTTACACCAGGTGGAAAAATATATATGCTGTCCCCTGCACAATTTTATTACCAGTTTTTTGTTGGGGGCACACTTAGACCAGTCAAGATGAAATATTGGCTACAAGCACAGGAACACCACTACCCTACCTTATCAATAACAAATGCTGACAACAAAGCAAAAATCACCAGTGTAGAGTTAGAGGATTTTACAGACCCCAATACATTAGAAACATCTTATGCTGAAGATGATGACTCTCTGGAATTTTATATACAAATAGGAGACAAACTGTATTTAGAAAATGCTGTAGTATCAGCTGCTGAACACCCTATAGTTGCAATATTCTTGTTTACATATTATGTCTAGACAAATTATTGTTGATGAATTACACAGACAAGCCAGACATAATTATAAGAGACTGACAGTGGTTACAAAAGGCATAGATGATTTATGGCAGTGTGACTTGGTTGAGATGGCAAGTGGACAGCTGAAAAACTTAGACAAAATCAACAAGGGCTACAAGTATCTACTCACTGTCATAGATGCATTTTCAAAATTTGCTTGGGTGGTACCACTCAAATCCAAGACTGGAAATTGTGTTACAGAAGCCTTAAGGACAATCATCAATCAGAGTGGAAGATCACCGCGCTATTTGCAAACAGATAATGGCAAAGAATTCTATAATTCTGTGTTCCAACAATTTATTAAAAGCCAGTAAATAAAACATTACTCGAGTTACAGTGATCTCAAGGCCTCTATTGTAGAAAGATTCAACAAAATCATATGTATAAACAATTTACCCTCCAAGGTAATTATAAATGGCTTAATATTCTTCCAGAACTTCTACATAAATATAAAAACTCGGTCCATTCCACAATCAACATTAAACCCTCTGAAGTAACTTCATCTGATGAGCAAAAATTGATCAGCACTGTTTATTATCCTAGATACTAGCAAACAACAAGAAAAGCCAAATACAAGGTTGGTGATCAAGTAAGAATCAGCAAATATAAGCACTTATTCAAAAGAGGCTTTACCAGAAACTGGAGCACTGAATTGTTTACAGTGGTTCAAGTTAAACCTGGGACCCTATACATATATATAATAAAAGATCACCGAGGAGAAATTCTCAAAGGCAGGTTTTATGAAGAAGAACTCAGCAAAACTAAGCAGCCTGACACATATCTCATTAAAAAAATCATAATCCGAAGAGGCAACAAGATACTGGTGAAATGGCTAGGACTCCCAGAACACAGCTGGATAGAGGCAAACAAAGTGATACTATGAGTACCTGGGATGTTATAAAGAGGCTGCCCGAGCCTGAACAGCAGAATAAGAGAAATGGAATGCTGCTGCCTGATAATATTAGATGTCTTATTGTTGGGCCATCGGCTTGTGGTAAAACTACACTAATGATTGATAATTTTTTATTGGCACCCAACTGGTTAGACTGGAAAAGCAGGCACTTGTATGTCTTCTCTAAGAGCCTCGAACAATTAAAATATCAGCAGCTGATGAAGCTATATGATGGACTGGTTATTGCCACTTTTGAACCAGATGTTAAGTCACTCCATGAATGTCTTGATAACTCTGTTGTTGTGTTTGATTACATTATACTGGATAATCAAAACTAGGTTAGAAATTTTTTTACACAGGGGCGGCACAAAAACATTGATTGTTTCTACCTGGCACAGACTTTTCTAAAATACCGAAGCAGCTGATCCGAGACAACAGCAATTTTATATGTGTGTTTCATCAAGATCATACCAACCTCAAACACATACATGATGAATATGTAGGTGGGGACTTGAGCTACAATGATTTTTCCAAATTTTGCAGTAGGTGCTGGAACCAGGACAGTTATGGGTTTGTCACAATTGATATGACAAGGAAACCCAATAGTGGCAAATACAGAAATAAAATCAACAATTTTCTAGACATTGAAACATATATAAATAACCATGAAAAGACCAATCATTGATGATCTTAAATTAAGAGATTATCTTGTAAAAAGATTTAAGGGATGGAAATCAGAGAACCGAGGAATCTATGAACAACACAAGCAAACAGAACAGCCTATTATTGATGCTATTACTGAATTAGGTAAAAATATCAGAACTGTTACAGAGCAAAATCAAAATTTGATCACAGAGCTTGTACCTGTAGCTGCAAGGAACATATTAGATTATCCAATCATCCCAATTTCCAGTATTCATACACCTAGTCCTATTGCTCCTCGAAGAATTGAAGCTACTCAGGATCCTATTGAATTGGGTCTTCTTGCTCAAAAATATTTAAGCACACCTAAAGACAACAAAGATGAGGTCTTTGGCTTATATGCTGACACAGAGCGTGATGGTAGCATCATACATACAATTGGCAATTTCAGAGTAACATTTATGGGAGATGATCTGATTGTATATTCAGAATCTCATCTTGGAGAAAAAGGTGGTTTTGTTAAATATCCCGGCACACCTAGATTGTGGGAATTGATGACTAGGAAGAGACCTGGCAGCTATACAGATCAAGATTATGAACATTACAAAGAAATATTAATAAAATCAGATGCTCTATATCAGAACAATGATCCCACACAAAAAAGAGTCAAGTCTAGCAGTGGAGCAAAATACAACAACTTAATCATGCCCATATGGACACACATCAAGACAGATAGTGGAATCAAATAATACAACATCCTGCCTAAAGAATTTGTGTGGGTTGATGATGTCAGGAAACTTGTAGATAGGTTGCTGGTGATAGCTGGGGAGGAAAATGCTGGCAACCACAGTTTTTACAATGAAAAGGTTGGAATTATGGACATGATAAGCACAAAATTGTCTAATTTTATAGTGAATGACCCTAAGGGGATTGGATATCTTATAAAAATTATTAATACTCTACCACCTAAATTTTGGAATATTTCTGAGGGCCGGGGACTGGTTAATGACATTATAAACAAGCTGCCATTTGAACTACACATTCCAGGCTATCAGTATTGTGGTCCAGGCACAAAATTGGACCATAGATTAAACAGAGGTGATCCTGGTGTTAATCCTTTAGATGCTGCTTGTAGAGACCATGACATAGCATACAACACAGATTCTGATCTTGACAAGAGACATGTTGCAGACAAGAAATTAGAAGAGGCTGCATTTGGCAGATTTGTAAGCAAAGATGCTTCTTTAAGTGAAAAAATAGCAGCATTGGGAACCACCATAGCTATGAACACCAAACAAAAACTGGGGTGGGGGCTGTGAATATGTATATAATAAACCTACAATGAAGGCCAAGGGTGTTATGTATCAAATACCTTATGCAGGTCTTAAATCTCTTAAAACTATTGATAGTCTTTTAACCAAAAAGCAGCGCAAGAAAAAAAATTCTTGTCTTGCCAAGGGCCATGGTATGAAATTGTTGCTTAGTACCCCCCAATTAAAAAAATTACAGCAATCTAGAAAAAATTACATGTGGGTGGATTTATATTTACTGTCCCGGCCACCTTAGCAGCACTTGGGGCTTTGGGGAGCTTGGCTGGGGGATCAGCTGCCATAGAAAAAAACAGTAATAGATGCCAAGAAGAATAAGGCAGAATTAGATGAAATGAAGCGCCATAATCTGGCCATATAGAAACAAGGCAAAGGTGTTAAGAGAGCCATGAATAAGTTTAAAAAAACAAGAGCCGCTTACAAACCAAGATATTGAAGCTTTAATCAAGCCACTGGGCATCAAAAATTTTAGAGGTGTGTACATGTCTGATTCTTTACCAGAACAACCACTCAACAAAGAGTGTGGCATAGTTAATTTGGATAAGTACAAAAATCAGGGCACTCACTGGATCTGCTATCTTAAATATTTAAAAGATGAGGCATTTGTGTTTGATTCATTTGGAGGTGTTCCACCTGAAAATTTAGTACAATATCTAAAATCAGCTAATCTTTATTACAATAATGCCCGTGTTCAAAATTTCAAAGATGTTGATTGTGGACATCTGTGTTTATCTGTTCTTAGATTTATGTCTCAAATAAATAAACCATCAATTGAAGATTTTCAAAGAGCCTTGTGGTATTTAAAACATCATGGGGGTATTCCATCTCACCAACCAAAATTCAATATTGAAACTTAGATTACATGATGATATAGTGTATCCCAAAACAATAGCTCTCAGAGCATTTTATGTCATATACTTGATCCCTAATATTACACACCACAAAAACAAAATTGTAGTTGGGGATCAAAAAATTGTCATGACTCCAGGGCAGTATAATCTCTCTACTTTAAATGCTTAGTTACCCATAGGTGTAGTGTTAACTCAAAATTCTGTCACTCACAGAGTAGAGATTGCATCTGCTTCAGAAACAGTGGATCTGGGTACTATAGGAGAGCTTTTGGGCTTTGAGAACAACACAAAACTTGAACCAGCCATCAAACACACTGCTATTAATATACCTAAATTCTTAACCATAGAGACTCTAAATATTCACTGTAATGTGGCAGAGGGTATGATCACTAAATCAAATGGCATAGGCACTCACAAACGAACTGGCATCATTGCAACATTCAAACCTAACTCTGAATTTATGGAGCCCATCATTTACACTCCATCACCAACATTATATTTTCCTGTGCCATAATAGAATAGATTTCATTGAGTTGATGGTCACTAATGAAAAAGAAGAAATAGTTGATTTTGCTGGAGCCACAACAACTGCTATCATAGAAATTAATATTTAAATAAAAATACATACAAAAAATGGAAAATATTGAGAGTTATGAGCAACAATTATTCCCCCCAAACAGGGGGACATTTGCAAATTTAAATCAACCCAACACAGAGATTGAGGTTGATCTTGATGTAGGGGATGGCTTTATACACCCCCACAGAGCAGATCTATACATCAAATTTGATGTTGTAAAGCTCGATGGTACAGATTATCCGACAAATTCAAATATAAGATTGGTAGACAATTTTGTTCCACATCTGTTCTCTGAAATTGAGATCAGAAAACATGGTGTTGTTATAAACAGAGTGGATTACCCTGGCATTACCTCTACAGCTTTGACCACACTAAAATTATCCAAGACCGAGGCATCATACTACAAAATAGGTGGATTTGAGGCTGGTGATAAAATTATATATAAAAGCCACACAGTATTGTTTCCCATGCGCCTGTTGCCAGGATTCTTCTCAGATTACAAAGATATTATGTGGAAGGGTGGTTTATGAATTACATTTAGAAGAGCTGCCAATGATAATAATGCTTTGATGAGGTACAGTACATTAAACTCTACCGGGGAAGATCTGCCTAATACCCTTCCTGATGAAGGCAAATGCCTTATTCAGACTATGGAGCTAAGAATCCCGGTTGCTGAATATGAAGCCAGTTATATTCTTAAATACAAAGCTGATATCCTAAAAAATCCACAGGTACCTTTACAATTGTATACATATCAATGTGTACAGAAGCCTTCCACTGGTACCTATTATGAATTTGATGCTACAAACTCATTATCCAGTATACAATATGACATGCCAGATTTTGTGGTGGTACTGTTTCAGACTGGAAGACACAATAATCAGGATAAAAATTCAAGTAAATTTGATAGCTGCAACATCAAGAACATATATCTTAAAAATGGCAGAAATGAGGTGTTCCCTAGAGAAAATTATAATTTAAATATGTCCAAGGATGATTTTCGTAAATTATATGAAGCATTTACAGCATACAAAAGGGTCGCTACTGGCAATACAGACATGTATTACACACCAGATGAATTCAAAGCACAGAGTCCCATGTTTGTCATCAACACCTCAAAAAGAAAACAAGTTGTGGTTAATGACAGGACAAACATTAAAATTATCTGTGAATTCCACGATACACTACCTGATGACACTATATGTAGTGTTATTCTTATAGGTGAAAAATCATATGTTTATGATGTAAGAAATGAGAGAGTCACAGTGCAATTCTAGAAGGCCTCTGCATATTATCGGACCGGAAGTAAATATAAGTGGGTGTGGGTGGGTAAGGGTGACTTTTATGAGCATTTTTGGCTTTGTTTTAAGTATAGGCAAAACAATATCAAGAGGGCCATATTTTTGACAAGCTTATGGACAACAATCTGGCAGATGTAGCTTTTACACACATAGGCAAATCTGTCTGAGAGGGGGTTCTTCATTTCTACACTAGGGCTCAAAATTCTTTAGATTTAAATATGTACACACATGGCTGATTGATTCATATAGACATCTTGACATTGTTTTAAGTGTAGCCAAATCGGGTTATATGAGCTCTTCATTTGTACACTAGGGCTCAAGATTCTTTAGATTTAAATATGTACACACATGGCCGATTGGGGCATATGGGCATCTTGGCATTGTTTTAAGTGTAGCCAAATCGGGTTATATGAGCTCTTCATTTGTACACTAGGGCTCAAGATTCTTTAGATTTAAATATGTACACACTTGGCCGATTGGGGCATATGGGCATCTTGGCATTGTTTTAAGTGTAGCCAAATCAGGCTGCTGAGGGTTCTTCATTTGTACACTAGGATTCAGAATTCTTGGGGATTGAGAGCATATCACACTTGAACAATTGGGGCATATGTGCATCTTGGCATTGTTTTAAGTGTAGCCAAATCGGGCATTTGGTTCTTCATTTGTATGATATTTGTGCTAATAATAGTATCAAACACACTACTCATATAAATATTTAATATGTGTTTACATAAATTTTGGTAGCTGAATGAATAGAAAATTCTTGCCAAAAATACTGTCAATCTCTGAAAAGTCAACAAGTTAAGTAGAAACATTCCCGTGGTATGCATCGCATAACTATTTCGAGTTATTTAATATAATCTTATATTACGTTGTAATTACAACACTTCTTACTTGATAAATAACAATAAAAAATAATCAGGAGTGGGCTAGATTTGAACCTAAGATGTTTCGTTCTTCACGAATAAATATATCAAGACGACCGTCTAACCAACTGCTCCACGATGTTACTAACGTGAAACTCTCTAAAACAACTTGCTCTCAGTTGAAAGAACATTTTGCAGTAGATGACCCATTTTTCGCCACAGATCAGGGAAAAGACGCACTTTGTAGAATAGTTCCGTATTGTGTAATTTCCATTACTGTAATTGTGCCTAAAATCGAGAGAAATTTGTTTCATTGCATTGAAATGTGATGTCAATTCTCTCCACGTGGTGAAGAACCAGATCAGTGTTTCCAACTGCACACCACACAAATTCCCTTTTTTCAAATCCAGAACTAATACTCTTAAAAAATATATATCAAAATTCCTATTTCCAATTTACGATTCTTGTTTAATTATGTTTTACATTACAAGTTTAATGTTTCTAACTTCATGGATTGTGAAAGAATGAAAGAAATTCACAAGAGCGTTATCGTTTCCAAAAAAAATATGTTGCCAAGTTGGATATTATTTGTGAACTCTGAAGCGCTATGTTGCCAAATTTACGAATTCAGGACTTTGATTTTTTTTTCAGGGCGGTGAATTAAGATGTTTCGAAGAGTAGATAATGGTTTGGGTCCACAGCATACCTGTGGATATAATGGACTTCAAACACCAATTCAGTCAATTTTTCATAATTCTGTCGACGGCAATAATAGCCTCTTCTTTTAGTCAAGGCTATCGATATCAAGTGGAAATACATAGTGTTTCGGATCCCGTTTACCCTAGTTGTGTATAAATGAGTTTTAATTTAACATTTCAGTGAATTATTCAACATGTTGTCCACAGTAATGATAGCGTTAACGTCGTCCTGTCACCAGGAGGTCTTGAGTTTGACGCCAAGTGGAAACACACAGTACTCCTGGGATCACGTTTTCCCTAGCTGTGCTTTAAATCGATCAAAAGATACCGACTTATTCATTCATAAACAACATTCTTAACATGGTAATGATAGTGATGTAGTTTTGTAATCAGCGAGTCGTGGGGTCGATACCAAGTACAATTACATAAAATTCGGATACCACCTATAAATATAACTCAGTTCGCGTTTAGCCTTATGGGAATGAAGTCGATTTAAAATATGAATTTCGATAAACAATCAACCTAGTAATCAAGTGTATCCCGAGTTCTATTCCAAGTCAAAACACATAATAATCGAATCCCATTTTCCATATTTTGTATATTATTGTTTTAAAATACGAATATAATCAATACAATCAACGTGTAGTACACTGCAATAGTTACCAGCAACCTCACTCCCAGCACAATCCGTTAAGCACTGACAACATCTTTATGTGGCCACGAGAATTCTTGCAACACTCCACTGCACATGCGCAGTTCTCCGTAGCTACCGAATTCCGTGGATTCTTAGCCACCTTCTGCGGGGATTACAGCCTCTTTTTCGTGAGATGCCCGTGTGTAGTGGTGATCACCATAATCGAGAACATCAACATTGTCTAGCTTGCCATCAATGATGATGTATAGAGTGTGTCTCAAAAGTAATAGCCCAAACTATCACAGGTGAAGGTACACGATAATAGAATCGAAAAAGTATCAATAAACATGAATCCTCAAACTAGCCATTTTCGGGATAATCCATAATTTGTAATTGCAAGCCTCCATTGACTTCACTGTTTGTAAACGTCGTCCTAGTTGGTAAAATGCTAATATTAAAGTAAAAAAGTCATTGGAAATGTCATTACTTTATTGAACATTCTACTTACATCCTGTTACACCCTTACACCTCTAGGAAAGGTTATGTTTTGTAAACAAAGAGCAAACCTCGGTCCGCGCAATGAGTAAAGCACTCGCCATTGACTCCTTATAACTAAACATTCGAACCGATTTGTTGTTCTGGTATTGATCACTGGGCGAGTTGATTAATGTAATGTTATCGCGCGGGTTTGTGGCTATTGTGCTGATCGTCCACTGAGCCGGGTGCTACAATTCAGATGTGTAGATCTTATGTAGTTTTTGCACAGACACATGGATTTAGTACTGATCACCGGGGGAGTTGGTTGATGTAATGTTATTGCGCGGGAGCCTGATGTATTTATTGTGCAGAGCGTGGTTTTGTTATTGATTGTTTGGCACGCAAGTGTTGTAATGTGGTGGTATTGTGTGCTGGGTAGCTCGGGTATACTGCAGCGATGGCCCGCGGCTTGATGGTCATACAAGCCTGTGTTACTACACAAACACCTGGATTTATTATTTCATAAGAGATCCTACGTTGTTTCGCAGATGCGTGATACGCACGTGTGTGTCACGGATGACCTAGATGCCATAATATGCTGATGAATCGATGATTCTGGTTTCGAGGTACAGGGGTAGGTACAAATATGCGAGTAGTGGTTACTACACCCTAGGAGTTGGGAAAATTAAATATGTACCGAGGGGACTCTCGTATGCCATGTTAGAGGGTTAAGGAATGTATGGCATTTATATGCTACAATCCACAATTTTCTATCTAGGTGAATATCACGTTGAGGTAAACTAGTTAACTAATCATTCATATTTGATACCTTGACGATGTGCTCGTGTCAGTCTCATTTAATAATGTGAGTAGTGCGTGTGTATGTAAGTGTGTGTTTCTTTATCAAATATGTTACCCTATGACCCTACATAGGTTTGTCAGCCAAGTCAACTGCTTCATGTCTCCGTTGACTTCCTGGACCCCTTCAGGTTTTACCCCAAAACCCAGCGGACGTCATAGGCCACGCAACCTGACTTAGTATCCAGCAACTCAGAAGTCGCCAAGTTACCAGTCATGCCTGACCTTGGGCAAGCAGCGACCAGTCATGTGTGGCCCTTGAGCGGACGGAAAAGTTCGTAACATCGAAAGTCAAGAACACTACGCAAACTCACATCAGAGATAGAATAATGCTCGTTTGCGAACAAAATCGTGAAAAACTGTTGATACGAACCCGAAGGTTTTCTAAAAAATGTCTAGTTGGGTTCGTAGTCACAGTTGAAAAAGGAGTGTTTTGGGGTTTTGTGGTGTTGAAATACGGTGGTTTTTAGCTGTCAAATTACAATTAAAATTGCTTTTTTGGGGGGTTGCCGCAAATGCCCCTTTTATAGTACTTATATCGTATTTGTGAGAGCTATTGGCCCTTTCTATGAATTGTTAGATTTTCAATGATGAGGAAAATGCTTCAAAGGTTGGGCCACCAATAAGCTAAAAAACATGCAAATCGGATATCAAATTGCATCTCAATCTGTTTCGCTTATTTTCCGTGATTTTGCCATTTATCGTGTTCTTCGACATTTTTTTTAAAGTCCGTTTCAGATCTTGACACAGCTTATGGGTCATTCTGCGTTTCTGTTAGCACTGGATGCTAGGAAGAGAGAGGAAAGGGAGAGAGAGAGAGCGAGAGAGAGAGAGAGAGAGAAGTTAGAGATAGAGGAGAGAGAGAGAGAGAGAGAGAGAGAGAAAGATACTCTCCCTCTCTCTCTGGCATGTCTGAATGTCAATCCCCCTGTATATTTTCACAAGCTTCAATCTATGATTCAGATATTCTATGAGAATCATTTAATAAACGACATATTTTAATCTGCATTTGAAAGTGGGCATCAATTTTTTTACCTTTGTGCCTGCAACAGATTTTGAAACCGGAGTCATGGCAAAACTGTAATAAACATCATGGGTACACCAGATGCGCATCCAGAAAGGCCTCCTACATGGTCATAGGGCCAATTCAGATAATCGGCTTTTCAGCTTGATATCCAGGTGATATCAATTGATAACGTCAAATAGGTGCACTTGTGTCATAGTATAGACAATATAGATTTTTCATATAGACATATTGGAGATATTTAGAGGGCTTGTTGGTACTGACATTTTTCATGTAGCGATTATCTGCTGTTGCGTATCGATAAGGACATTGGTTCCTTTCGTTCCATTTTCAATGAACATGAATTGATCAACATCGGAAATTATATTAATTTCAACTGTGGTGAATATCAGCATGGCCTGCTACGAAAACCCAGGGACGGTATACATGTATAGAGGATTCAATTGATATACATATGTTATAGCAGATTTTTAGAAAAAAACTTTAATTTCAGATAAAGAAAATGAAATACCCCCCTGGTTTTGAATTTAAATGCATTCCAAGCCTGGCGAAGATCCTCATAAACCCTCCACGTTGTATGCTATGTCTGTGAGATGGCCGTAAAATTAATTTTACAATGGAAAATTAGGTTTCCTTGAATTTTTCGAAATTGTTCATGTATTCATAAAGATATACCCTTTTCCGCTATTATAGTGGATTTTCTAGCTGCCAAAATGCTGCGTGCTATTCTTCATTTTGCTATCATCCAATTAGTCAAAGAGAGATTGAAAGTTGCTTGTTAAAAATTGAGAGTTATCCAGAAACGTTAGGGTGACATATTTTGTATTATCTAATTTCACATTTGTTTTCTATACCAAAAACTTTTCCTTAGTGTGGGCAAAAGGTAAAAAGGTAAAGTGTTCCCCTGTGCTTAGCACCACGCCATGAAGGGGTATAGGGGGTGTGGGGGTAACGCCCCACACTTTCTTGATCCGGTCGTGAGTGGGGGTGATGTGATCAGCATCACGCCCCTGACCGCCTTTACCCCCCAGGGTTTCCCCCAGGTACCCATGTTATTCGACGCTGGGTAGGCGCCGGGGCCGCTTCCACCGTTAGAAAAGTTCCCGGATTTGAACCGGCCGGGGATCGAACCCGGGACCTTGAGCGTGGTAGTCAGACGCGTTACCGACTGAGCCACCGCGGCCACTTAGTGTGGGCTATAATGTTTATCCTCTCTGTAATATATTGGAACTCGTTATGACAGACGAGAATTGAAATTTTCCAAATTATGGATAAATCGTTAAAAGATTTTTTTCAGATTACATTTCACATTTCCTGCAGAGCGTTACGATGAATTTTCCTGTGTGATTATTATCATTATTATTATTATTATTTATTTGTTCAGCACAGGATACATTTCCTAATTATGTTGAACATAATACACTGTTAAAAAATAACACGAGAGAAGAGAAAAAAATAATACATGAAAGTGTGAGCGTCTATGTACACAATATTTACATCAATTTATGAACTTATTGTTGTGATTATCTTTTTTTCCAGCACACTACGTGAGTCTGTGCACATGTCGAAGTGTACGGTTTCTTAATAGTTCATTCACCGTGTCCTGCATGCGCACTGCAGGTGAAAACCTATGCGTGTTGAACCGTGACCTCTCCGTGTAGAATAATTTTCGGTGTCTGCACTGCTTCGGCTTACGTTAAAGTTTAAACTTTCTAATAATGCGGAAAACTCGCAGTCATGATTAATCAATTTATTTAAGAAATTGATGTCACTGACGACTCTTCTTTTGAACAAAGTTTCCAAACCGAAATGCTTGCATCAAGGTGTATAGTTCTTTTTGTGATATTCAATGTTCACCTCGAAGCACAGCCATTTCACACACTGCCTTTGGACACCCTCCACTTCCTCTTGTCATATTTTGTACTGTGGATTCCATATGGGACTGCAGTATTCCAGTACTGGACGAACGAATGTGACGTATATTTTTACAACCATAGGCGCACAAGGATTAAACAGAAAACTTCCTATAATTAAACCAACTAGCTTTATACACCTTTTCACCAAGGCTTGATAATGGGTATTGAACGACAGGTCAGATGTGAAATGAACACCGAAGTCAACGACAACAATCGTCAATTTTTTACTCTTGTGTAATATTGTTATGTTGTTGTTGAATGACATTACGTTACACCAATTCTCCTTTATGATCATTCCCGTCTGTTTGCACCAGTTTGCGAAGGAGGTTAGGTCTTCCTGCAACGTGTGACAATCATTGAATACGCTGATTGGATAGTACAGTTTCATATTGTCTGCGTACATTAGAATATTGAGTTTTTGCAGGTGGCTCAAAATATCGTTCACGAACAGAAGGAGAATGTATGGACCTAAATTGGATCCCTGGGGGACTCCCGACGAAACTCTTCTCTCGGCCGATGCGAACCTGTTTAGTACAACTGCTTGTGTGCGATCAGAAAGATAGCTTGCTAGTAATTTGTCGAAGATACCAGAGAGTACAACACTAAGTAGTTTCTGTAGAAAAATGGAGTGGTTTATTCTGTCGAATGCTTTGCAGAGGTATGTGTAGATTACGTCCAACTGTCCTTTGTTGTTTATAACGTCCTCTATGCTTTGTCTCATCACTACTACGTTCGTGGTTGTGATCTGCCCTGCAGGAAACCATGCTGCTGAGGGGCTATGACAGTTCTTAGATTCCATCTGAGATGATCGAAAATAAGTTAT
The DNA here is from genome assembly GCF_977018435.1 of Lepisma saccharinum. Lineage (NCBI taxonomy): Eukaryota > Metazoa > Arthropoda > Insecta > Zygentoma > Lepismatidae > Lepisma > Lepisma saccharinum. The sequence continues at coordinate 2,329,899 of NW_028142898.1, forward strand.
TCGAATTCTTTGGAGAATATTGGCATAAAAGAGATTGGGCTGTAATTGCTAATATTGTGTTTGTCTCCTGATTAAAAAACTAGGGTCACAGTAGTATAAAAACTTCGTTTTGGATAATTCAAAAAAATCTAACCATTTTATAGTGATCACTTCATAAGTAATTTAATCAAAAAATAAAAATTTAGCTGTTTTTCTAAGTGTAAAAATGTAAATTTGAAAAATGCAAAAGTACAATATTTACTTTTTATAGGGTAAAATAGCAAGATATAGATAATTTCCCATTTTTTTAAAAAAAAATCACTTTTTTCAAAATTCTAAGTGTAAATACGTAACTAATTTTTAATAAATCTTATTTATTTGTTTTCAGACATTGAGATATTGAGAGATTGAGACGATGAATTTCAAAATTCCAGATGTGTCTTATCTAAGAAAACTTTTTCCTTAGGCAGTAACTTCAAGCAAATTAAATATTAAGGCGACGAGGGACAATTTCAGCTAGGTCTTTCTCTCGCAGGAGCAGCTGCTGATCATTGTTGCCAACTTCGCTCTTTTGGAGCCAGATCTGGCTCTTTCGTGCACTCGCTTGACTGTGAACTGTGGCACTCGCCCTCTGCCCCACTATGATGCCACCACTGGCTCCGGCCCATAAATACCAACTTTTGCCATGACTGTACATTTTGCACATGACGTGATATTCGTATAGCTATAGGCTGCGTCACCCACCTCTTCTTTCCTCCCCATGTATTTTTATATATAGCGCTGTGGCTAAGATGAAGATGACAATTTTGTTATCCGGGAACATTTTATTTTCAATTTTATATTAACATCATTGGATTATTGAGATGGGTGATGCCACCAAATCTAGGCGGTGAAAACTAAGAATAAATTGCCATCACTATAAAGCTAACGGTAATAGCAGCACCCCCACCCCTCTGACAACTAAAATTACCCTAGTAGGCACTTTATGCAGCCTTAGTTAATCTTGATCCTTGAAAGTCCTCTTTAGGTGAAATTTAGCTCTATTATGCACATCAGGTTTGGCAACACTGCCAGGATGGCCATAGGAGGCAAGGAGAAATGCACTAGGCTTATGGGACCATTATTTTATTCGTCCTCTGGGAATATCAAACATCCGGTGACGTAAAAAAGTGCATGGACGGAAAAGGGACACGTTGAACTATGTTATAGTAGTAGCAAAAATAGAAACTCCCATTTGATGAGCCGTAACTTGAAGTTGAAGTTGATGTCGCATAGGGAATACATGGGATTCGGTAAATACTAATTCATCATATTTTTCAAATATCGTATAATGCTTAATAATCAACTTAGGAAACCGCTTCCCCTTGCCACATGGGGAGAAATTCATACTCTTCATTTCTGGCGGAGATCTTCTTAGTAGCTTTGCTCGTTCCGACAATATTGGAATAAATGCATGCCTCGTGTGTAATTGTCCCTCTTCGCCTTAACACAAATGTGGCAAGAATTCTTATGAAACCTAGTTTTTACTCAGACGAAATCAATAATCGTGCATTCTAAACATTCCTGAGTGTGTGCGTGCATCTAGAGATTGATGTGGCATTGACCTGTTAAGAATGTAGTAGTTATGCACCCGCGTAGAGTCCGATAAATCAATTGATTGGAAAAGATCGATCAAAGATCAATTGATGACCAAGCAGTGTGGGCAAGCAAGGGTGGTGGTTTTGAGCGTTTTGATTGGTTGTTGGGAAAAAGTGGGCGGGGCTTAATGCTATGGACTTCCTGTTGTGAATGAGGAGATTGATAAGTGGGGGGCGTTTTCTGGGCTTTGATAAGTTTGGCGGGAAGTGTTTCCTTTTGTTAATGAGGGATTGATATGGGTTTTAACTAAAAGATAGGGGCGAGAGTCGATTTTCTCGTCTGGGTGATGAGTCATTCCGGGGAGGAGGAAAAGTAGGCGGTGACGGTTGGTTTTCTCCGAATTGGAGTATGTGTTTTCGTGGGAGTCACGTGACTGTGACGTCACAAAAAGGAAGTCACGTGACCAGATTATATTATTAAATCATTATTAATTTAAATATTAGTATTATTATTATGAATTGTTTTAATTTCTGTGACGCCATTTTGTTTTTTTATGTTATTTTGGCGTGTGACGTCATATATAAATTGGAGTACGTGTTTCCGGTGTTCGAAAACAGATGGCGTTGATGAGTCTGAAATTCTCGGATTATTATTATTATTATTATTATTATGAATTGTTTTAATTTCTGTGACGCCATTTTGTTTTTGTTATGTTATTTTGGTGTGTGATGTTATATATAAATTGGAGTACGTGTTTCCGGTGTTTGAAAACAGATGGCGTTGATGAGTCTGAAATTCTCGGATTATTATTATTATGAAATGTTTTAATTTCTGTGACGCCATTTTGTTTTTGTTACGCTATTTTGTCGTGTGACGTCATATATAAATTGGAGTACGTGTTTCCGGTGTTTGAAAACAGATGGCGTTGTTGAGTCTGAAATTCTCGGAAATGGGTACGTGTATCCGGTGTTTGAGGAGAGATGGCATTGATGAGTCATTCTGGGAAATTCGACAGTTTTCGTCCTGTAGTCAAAATGTAAGAATTAAAACGCTTTTGAGGCTCTGAAAAGCATAATAATTCAACATTTTCCTGAAGATCATCTTTGGTTTGCTTTGGGGAGAAAATGAGTTTCAAAAGAATATTAGCATTGAACGCGATTTGTTGCAACACCGATATTATATAATTACACCCCTGTAGAGTTTCATTACGTGTAAGAATTTCTGTGTATATATTTTGTAAACTGATGATCGACACCAATAAATGTTGCGATGTGTAAATATGAACTTATTATTTGACAAAATGAAATTAATATAAGGTACTTACATCGTCCCCGTTCTCCATTCTGATCCTTTGTTAACAATTTCAAAGTGTGAAATGATCGTAGAGAAACATATGCAGCTGCCGCAAACACAGATTCCAGTATCATATCGCCTTTCAAGATAGTAAGTTAATTGCTGAATCTGGCTAATTGGTATATCCGGTAAACTCTGATTGCAGTATCATATCAAATTGGTGTCAACACATGCGAGATGAACTCACTGCTGGCTAATCGGCATATCCGGGAAATTTGGATCGCAGTATCATATCAAGTTGGTGTCAACAGTTGCGAGATATCTAATTGCTGCATGTGGTTGATTGCTTGGCAGACTCTGATAGAAAAATAATAAGGGTCTAATTAAATATACAGCTCTCTGACGATAAACTGTTCTAATATAAAGTTCCTTCTTTCTGTTTCCCAATGTAATGTTATGAACCGATCGGCAGGAAAAGTCTACTAATATGGATGTTATTAGCTGAGGCAGGTGTCTCACATAATAAAGATGTATTTTATAATATTGGTTATATATGTTTTATAATGGGTTTGGTGTTATAAGTCCACTTTATGCACAGTAAGGCTAAACGGGATCGAACCTACAGTTTTAAAGTGGGATCCTAACTTCTATAAGCTTTCACAGGGAAATGTACAGTAAGGCTAATTGGGATCGGACCTACAGGTTTAAAGTTCCTTCTTTCTGTTTCCGAATGTAATGTTATGAACCGATCGGTAGCAAAAGTCTACAAATATGGATGTTATTAGTTGAGGCAGGTGTCTCCCATAATGAAGATGTATTTTATAATATTGGTTATATATGTTTTATAATGGGGTTATTGATTTATTGTTATAGGTCCACTTTATGCACAGTAAGGCTAAACGGGATCGAACCTACAGTTTTAAAGTGGGATCCTAACTTCTATAAGCTTTCACAGGGAAATGTACAGTAAGGCTAATTGGGATCGGACCTACAGGTTTAAAGTTCCTTCTTTCTGTTTCCGAATGTAATGTTATGAACCGATCGGTAGCAAAAGTCTACAAATATGGATGTTATTAGTTGAGGCAGGTGTCTCCCATAATGAAGATGTATTTTATAATATTGGTTATATATGTTTTATAATGGGGTTATTGATTTATTGTTATAGGTCCACTTTATGCACAGTAAGGCTAAACGGGATCGAACCTACAGTTTTAAAGTGGGATCCGAACTTCTATAAGCTTTCACAGGGAAATGCACAGTAAGGCTAATTGGGATCGGACCTACAGTTTTAAAGTTCCTTTTTTCTGTTTCCGAATGTAATGTTATGAACCAGTGTTGTAATATCGGTAGGAAAAGTCTACAAATATGGATGTTATTAGTTGAGGTAGGTGTCTGACATAATGAAGATGTATTTTATAATATCGGATATATATGTTTTATAATGGGGTTATTGATTTACTGTTATAAGTCCACTTTATGCACAGTAAGGCTAATCGGGATAAGTTTTAAAGGGGATCCGAACTTCTATAAGCTTTCACAGAGAATATATATAAGTATAACATACATATATAACTTGACATTTGACCTTTGACATTTGACCTTTGACCTTGACCTTTGAGCTTGACTATCGAATTTCTCGGCTCCTAATTGAGCTAGGAGGATGATTGATAGCTTGTTGGACTCGGAGTGAAGTCCTTTTTCCGGTCAACCAGGTTTCATTGTTCTAGGACCAGCGGTTTCCTACTTTCTTTATTTTCAATTGTAGACCCCCTTCCGACCACTCTACTGAAAGGTCTCGATGTGCATATTACGAATATATAATCAGATTCGCTCTACGACAGAATCAAATTTATACACTGAGATTATTAGCGAGCAGAATGTATCGAAGTAGATTCCGCTTTATGCACGGATAGATTAATCGGGACAGAATTCACTTTATGCAATTAGGCTGATCGGGATACAAATATACAAGGCCATGGTAGAAATCAGATTGTATAATAATCGCAATAGGATAAAGCCTACATTCTTCAATTAGGATATCGATCAAACTTGGTGCATAAAACGGGTTACAAACATCAGTTCAATCAATCGATCAGTCACTAAGAGGATTCCACATTTTCTACCATGCCGTCGTATATTTTCGTACCGATTACCCTCGGTGCATAATCACGTATATTTCTGTATCGATTAACTTCGGTGCATAAAACGGCCGCGACGGTTGGTCGGGAATTTCCGGTGTCTGAAAACAGATGACGTCGATGAGTCAGAAATTCAATGAGTGATTCTGGTGAGGAGGTGTTTTTTGCGGGCGGTCGTTGATGAGTTTGAAATTCCAGGAATTGGGTGCGGTCCTTTCAGCGTACAATAAACGATAAGTATTACTCTTCAAATTGTCTATGAATATTGTGAGAAATAATGCTGATTTAGAAGCCACTTTTAATTTTGGATTTCTTATTTGGTCGAATAAAATTCAGCATAATAATGATGGACCCCACTGTACATGATGTTTTTAAAATGAAAATAACTATAGGTAGTATGAATTGTAAATAAAGTAAAGTGTGTAAAATGTGCTGAATTTTGAATCTCTTATTTCACCGAATAAAATACAGAATAATACTTATGGAGCCCACTGTACAAAGGTGTTCTTAAAATTGAACCAAATATTGGTAGTATGTATTGTAAATTGAGTAAAATGTGTAAGTTTTTCTGAATTTTGAATCTCTTATTCGTCGAATAAAATACATCAACTTATATATTTATAGAACATACTTTTTTCCTCAAATTATATAAAAGACATTATAATATGCACTCTTATTAGTGGAGAGCTCAGTGCATAAAACGGATTTTCAACATCAGTTCAATCCGGCACGCGATAGATCGGACACTTTATACCATACCCTCGTATATTTCTGTACTCTTGAGCAAGTTCTATATACTCTCTTCCATCCCTACCGATTTCCCTTAGGTCCATCTCAACGTTGTCCCTCCATCTTCATCTTGGTCTTCCTACAGGTCTCTTACCATCAGGTTTCCCAACAAAAATTCTGTAAACTCCTTTTTACTCTCCCATTCGTGCCACATGGCCTGCCCCCCCTAAGTCTTCTTGATTTAATTATCCTGATAATATCTGGACATGAATACAAATTATGTAGTTCTTTCAGCATACGGTGAGAACCATGAGTATTACTCTTCAAATTGTCTATGAATATTGTAAAAATAATGCTGATTTAGAAGCCGCTTTTAATTTTGGAGTTCTTATTTGGGGGAATAAAAACAGCATAATACTTGTGGAGCCCACTGTACAAGATGTTCTTAATATTGAAACAAATATTGGTAGTATGTATCGTAAATTGAGTAAAATGTGTAAGTTTTTCTGAATTTTGAAGCTCTTATTCCGTCGAATAAAATACATCAAAATACTTATGGAGCCCACTGTACATGGTGTTCTTAAAATGAAAACAAATATTGGTAGTATGTATTGTCAATAGAGTAAAATGTGTGAGCCGTGGCCAAGTAATAAATAGAGTGGTGTTTACATACAAAAGTAATGTTATTATTATTATTGCGTTGCACTATACTTAGGAAATTTTTTCCCTCCATCTTTGCACTGTACTGATAAAGACATTACAGAAGAATAAAAACTCTGCAGTGATAGTCGCAACATATGTACATATTAGATACGTGTAGGGGTGAGTCATTAACGGTCCGGATGCAACTTCCTTGTTGGGTCTGCATGCCTGAGATAGCAAAACTTCCTCTCAGAGTTTCCTGCTACAGCGGGCATCAGAAAATTGAACAGTTGCAGCCGAAAAAATGGAGAAGGTGCCAGTGGAAATCTGAGTGCGGATTTTATCCATGGTTCCCCTGTACGATATTATTCCCTTAGCAGCATTGAATACAATTTTGAAAACTGCTGTGCAGATAGTGGTAGGCGATTACACTCATGTCACGTATGGGTGTAGAGTAAAGAAGATAACCGACTTTGCTAATATTAGTCCCATGCTTAACGACGAGTTAGATTTTCTGGAAGACAATCGCTTCCCAGGTATGTACCGGTGGAGTGATTCATGGCGCGAACATAATAGAAAAGTAGATGATGTGATAGACAAAATAATTCGCTCCACCGAACTGGAAAGTGCATGCCGTAAATATGGAGTGTTCGATGTGTGTATTTTATATAGTACCGGTAAATAAAAAGAGTGAATTAACTTTATGCACTGAGGCTAATTGGAAATCGGGTGTATGGTTGATCGGGAGCAGAATATATCTATGCGGATTGAACAGATGTTCAAAGTCCACTTTATGCACAGATATGTTAATCAGGACAGAATTAACTTTATACACTGAGGTTAATCGCGACCAGAAATTATCGAAGTGGATTCCGCTTTATGCACGGATAGGTTAATCGGGACAGAATTCACTTTATGCAATTAGGTTGATCGGGACAGAAATATACGAGGCCACGGTAGAAATCAGGTTGTATGATAATAGCAATAGCATAGGACCTACAGTGTTCCATTAGGATCGGTATCCATGTCAGCCGGGTCCGGGTCGTGAGGGTGTTGTAAGGGTCAGCTATGTTCGGGTCCTGTCAGGGCCCGGTGTCTGTTTGAAATCCGTTTTATGCACCGAGGCTGAACCATTTTATGCACCGAGGCTGATCGGCACAGAAATATATGAGGGCATGGTATAAAGTGCCCGATCTATTGGGAGGCTGATTGAACTGATTTTGAAACCGATCAATTGCTCGAATGACGGGTTCAACTGGTATTCGAAATCCGTTTTGTGCACCGAGACTGATCTGTACAGAAATATACGAGGGTATGATATAAAGTGTCCGATCTATCGGGTGCCGGATTGAACTGATGTTGAAAATCCGTTTTATGCACTTAGCTCTCCACTAATAAGAGTGCATATTATAATGTCGGTTATGTAATTTGAGGAAAGAAGTATGTTCTATAAATATATAAGTTGATGTATTTTATTCGACGGATAAGAGCTTCAAAATTCAGAAAAACTTACACATTTTACTCAATTTACAATACATACTACCAATATTTGTTTTCATTTTAAGAACACCATGTACAGTGGGCTCCATAAGTATTTTGATGTATTTTATTCGCCGGAATAAGAGCTTCAAAATTCAGAAAAACTGTAAGTGCGTAAGTGCGTAAAGCTTTCAGTTTAGGCTACAAAGTGTTGTTGGATGTGTGAAAGTATAAAACATTCATATACGACCCTGTCATAAAACTAGAGGACTTTTTGCCGGTTATGTCAACACCTTCTTGAAAATAAAACAGGAAGCGAACGGCTGGCCTTCATGGTGTCAGAACGACGAGGATAAGAAGAAGTACATACCGAATGCTTTTAATTTTGGAGTTCTTATTTGGTGGAATAAAATGCAGCATAATATTGATGGCGCCCACTGTACATGGTGTTTTTTAAAAATAAAAATAACTATCGGTAGTATGAATTGTAAATAAAGTAAAGGGTGTAAAATGTTCTGAATTTTGAATCTCTTATTTCACCGAATAAAATACAACATAATACTTATGGAGCCCACTGTACAAGATGTTCTTAAAATGGAAACAAATATTGGTAGTATGTATCGTAAATTGAGTAAAATGTGTAAGTTTTTCTGAATTTTGAAGCTCTTATCCGTCGAATAAAATACATCAAATACTTATGGAGCCCACTGTACATGGTGTTCTTAAAATGAAAAAAAAATATTGGTAGTATGTTTTGTAAATTGAGTAAAATGTGTAAGTTTTTCTGAATTTTGAAGCTCTTATCCGTCGAATAAAATACATGAACTTATATATTTATAGAACATACTTCTTTCCTCAAATTACATAACCGACATTATAATATGCACTCTTATTAGTGGAGAGCTAAGTGCATAAAACGGATTTTCAACATCAGTTCAATCCGGCACCCGATAGATCGGACACTTTATATCATACCCTCGTATATTTCTGTACAGATCAGTCTCGGTGCACAAAACGGATTTCGAATACCAGTTGAACCCGTCATTCGAGCAATTGATCGGTTTCAAAATCAGTTCAATCAGCCTCCCAATAGATCGGGCACTTTATACCATGCCCTCGTATATTTCTGTGCCGATCAGCCTCGGTGCATAAAATGGTTCAGCCTCGGTGCATAAAACGGATTTCAAACAGACACCGGGCCCTGACAGGACCCGAACATAGCTGACCCTTACAACACCCTCACGACCCGGACCCGGCTGACATGGATACCGATCCTAATGGAACACTGTAGGTCCTATGCTATTGCTATTATCATACAACCTGATTTCTACCGTGGCCTCGTATATTTCTGTCCCGATCAACCTAATTGCATAAAGTGAATTCTGTCCCGATTAACCTATCCGTGCATAAAGCGGAATCCACTTCGATAATTTCTGGTCGCGATTAACCTCAGTGTATAAAGTTAATTCTGTCCTGATTAACATATCTGTGCATAAAGTGGACTTTGAACATCTGTTCAATCCGCATAGATATATTCTGCTCCCGATCAACCATACACCCGATTTCCAATTAGCCTCAGTGCATAAAGTTAATTCACTCTTTTTATTTACCGGTACTATATAAAATACACACATCGAACACTCCATATTTACGGCATGCACTTTCCAGTTCGGTGGAGCGAATTATTTTGTCTATCACATCATCTACTTTTCTATTATGTTCGCGCCATGAATCACTCCACCGGTACATACCTGGGAAGCGATTGTCTTCCAGAAAATCTAACTCGTCGTTAAGCATGGGACTAATATTAGCAAAGTCGGTTATCTTCTTTACTCTACACCCATACGTGACATGAGTGTAATCGCCTACCACTATCTGCACAGCAGTTTTCAAAATTGTATTCAATGCTGCTAAGGGAATAATATCGTACAGGGGAACCATGGATAAAATCCGCACTCAGATTTCCACTGGCACCTTCTCCATTTTTTCGGCTGCAACTGTTCAATTTTCTGATGCCCGCTGTAGCAGGAAACTCTGAGAGGAAGTTTTGCTATCTCAGGCATGCAGACCCAACAAGGAAGTTGCATCCGGACCGTTAATGACTCACCCCTACACGTATCTAATATGTACATATGTTGCGACTATCACTGCAGAGTTTTTATTCTTCTGTAATGTCTTTATCAGTACAGTGCAAAGATGGAGGGAAAAAATTTCCTAAGTATAGTGCAACGCAATAATAATAATAACATTACTTTTGTATGTAAACACCACTCTATTTATTACTTGGCCACGGCTCACACATTTTACTCTATTGACAATACATACTACCAATATTTGTTTTCATTTTAAGAACACCATGTACAGTGGGCTCCATAAGTATTTTGATGTATTTTATTCGACGGAATAAGAGCTTCAAAATTCAGAAAAACTTACACATTTTACTCAATTTACGATACATACTACCAATATTTGTTTCAATATTAAGAACATCTTGTACAGTGGGCTCCACAAGTATTATGCTGTTTTTATTCCCCCAAATAAGAACTCCAAAATTAAAAGCGGCTTCTAAATCAGCATTATTTTTACAATATTCATAGACAATTTGAAGAGTAATACTCATGGTTCTCACCGTATGCTGAAAGAACTACATAATTTGTATTCATGTCCAGATATTATCAGGATAATTAAATCAAGAAGACTTAGGGGGGGCAGGCCATGTGGCACGAATGGGAGAGTAAAAAGGAGTTTACAGAATTTTTGTTGGGAAACCTGATGGTAAGAGACCTGTAGGAAGACCAAGATGAAGATGGAGGGACAACGTTGAGATGGACCTAAGGGAAATCGGTAGGGATGGAAAAGAGTATATAGAACTTGCTCAAGAGTACAGAAATATACGAGGGTATGGTATAAAGTGTCCGATCTATCGCGTGCCGGATTGAACTGATGTTGAAAATCCGTTTTATGCACTGAGCTCTCCACTAATAAGAGTGCATATTATAATGTCTTTTATATAATTTGAGGAAAAAAGTATGTTCTATAAATATATAAGTTGATGTATTTTATTCGACGAATAAGAGATTCAAAATTCAGAAAAACTTACACATTTTACTCAATTTACAATACATACTACCAACATTTGGTTCAATTTTAAGAACACCTTGTACAGTGGGCTCCATAAGTATTATGCTGTATTTTATTCTGTGAAATAAGAGATTCAAAATTCAGCACATTTTACACACTTTACTTTATTTACAATTCATACTAACGATAGTTATTTTCATTTTAAAAACATCATGTACAGTGGGGTCCATCAGTATTATGCTGCATTTTATTCGACCAAATAAGAACTCCAAAATTAAAAGCGGCTTCTAAATCACCATTATTTCTTACAATATTCATAGACAATTTGAAGAGTAATACTCATGGTTCTCACTGTACACTTAAAGGACCACACCCAAGTGCAACGCAATAATAACATTACTTTTGTATGTAAACACCGCTCTATTTATTACTTGGACAGATCTTACATATTTACTCAATTTACAATACATACTACCAATATTTGTTTTTATTTTAAAAACACCTTTGTACAGTGGGCTCCATAAGTATTATTCTGTATTTTATTCGGTGAAATAAGAGATTCAAAATTCAGCACATTTTACACACTTTACTTTATTTACAATTCATACTACCTATAGTTATTTTCATTTTAAAAACATCATGTACAGTGGGGTCCATCATTATTATGCTGAATTTTATTCGACCAAATAAGAAATCCAAAATTAAAAGTGGCTTCTAAATCAGCATTATTTCTCACAATATTCATAGACAATTTGAAGAGTAATACTTATCGTTTATTGTACGCTGAAAGGACCGCACCCAATTCCTGGAATTTCAAACTCATCAACGACCGCCCGCATAAAACACCTCCTAACCAGAATCACTCATTGAATTTCTGACTCATCGACGTCATCTGCTTTCAGACACCGGAAACTCCCGACCAACCGTCGCGGCCGTTTTATGCACCGAAGTTAATCGATACAGAAATATACGTGATTATGCACCGAGGGAAATCGGTACGAAAATATACGACGGCATGGTAGAAAATGTGGAATCCTCTTAGTGACTGATCGATTGATTGAACTGATGTTTGTAACCCGTTTTATGCACCAAGTTTGATCGATATCCTAATTGAAGAATGTAGGCTTTATCCTATTGCTATTATTATACAATCTGATTTCTACCATGGCCTTGTATATTTGTATCCCGATCAGCCTAATTGCATAAAGTGAATTCTGTCCCGATTAATCTATCCGTGCATAAAGCGGAATCTACTTCGATACATTCTGCTCGCTAATAATCTCAGTGTATAAATTTGATTCTGTCGTAGAGCGAATCTGATTATATATTCGTAATCTACACGTCGAGACCTTTCAGTAGAGTGGTCGGAAGGGGGTCTACAATTGAAAATAAAGAAAGTAGGAAACCGCTGGTCCTAGAACAATGAAACCTGGTTCACCGGAAAGAGGACTTCACTCCGAGTCCAACTAGCTATCAATCATCCTCCTAGCTCAATTAGGAGCCGAGAAATTCGATAGTCAAGCTCAAAGGTCAAGGTCAAAGGTCAAATGTCAAAGGTCAAAGGTCAACTTATATATGTATGTTATACTTATATATATTCTCTGTGAAAGCTTATAGAAGTTCGGATCCCACTTTAAAACTTATCCCGATTAGCCTTACTGTGCATAAAGTGGACTTATAACAGTAAATCAATAACCCCATTATAAAACATATATATCCGATATTATAAAATACATCTTCATTATGTCAGACACCTACCTCAACTAATAACATCCATATTTGTAGACTTTTCCTACCGATATTACAACACTGGTTCATAACATTACATTCGGAAACAGAAAAAAGGAACTTTAAAACTGTAGGTCCGATCCCAATTAGCCTTACTGTGCATTTCCCTGTGAAAGCTTATAGAAGTTCGGATCCCACTTTAAAACTGTAGGTTCGATCCCGTTTAGCCTTACTGTGCATAAAGTGGACCTATAACAATAAATCAATAACCCCATTATAAAACATATATAACCAATATTATAAAATACATCTTCATTATGGGAGACACCTGCCTCAACTAATAACATCCATATTTGTAGACTTTTGCTACCGATCGGTTCATAACATTACATTCGGAAACAGAAAGAAGGAACTTTAAACCTGTAGGTCCGATCCCAATTAGCCTTACTGTACATTTCCCTGTGAAAGCTTATAGAAGTTAGGATCCCACTTTAAAACTGTAGGTTCGATCCCGTTTAGCCTTACTGTGCATAAAGTGGACCTATAACAATAAATCAATAACCCCATTATAAAACATATATAACCAATATTATAAAATACATCTTCATTATGGGAGACACCTGCCTCAACTAATAACATCCATATTTGTAGACTTTTGCTACCGATCGGTTCATAACATTACATTCGGAAACAGAAAGAAGGAACTTTAAACCTGTAGGTCCGATCCCAATTAGCCTTACTGTACATTTCCCTGTGAAAGCTTATAGAAGTTAGGATCCCACTTTAAAACTGTAGGTTCGATCCCGTTTAGCCTTACTGTGCATAAAGTGGACTTATAACACCAAACCCATTATAAAACATATATAACCAATATTATAAAATACATCTTTATTATGTGAGACACCTGCCTCAGCTAATAACATCCATATTAGTAGACTTTTCCTGCCGATCGGTTCATAACATTACATTGGGAAACAGAAAGAAGGAACTTTATATTAGAACAGTTTATCGTCAGAGAGCTGTATATTTAATTAGACCCTTATTATTTTTCTATCAGAGTCTGCCAAGCAATCAACCACATGCAGCAATTAGATATCTCGCAACTGTTGACACCAACTTGATATGATACTGCGATCCAAATTTCCCGGATATGCCGATTAGCCAGCAGTGAGTTCATCTCGCATGTGTTGACACCAATTTGATATGATACTGCAATCAGAGTTTACCGGATATACCAATTAGCCAGATTCAGCAATTAACTTACTATCTTGAAAGGCGATATGATACTGGAATCTGTGTTTGCGGCAGCTGCATATGTTTCTCTACGATCATTTCACACTTTGAAATTGTTAACAAAGGATCAGAATGGAGAACGGGGACGATGTAAGTACCTTATATTAATTTCATTTTGTCAAATAATAAGTTCATATTTACACATCGCAACATTTATTGGTGTCGATCATCAGTTTACAAAATATATACACAGAAATTCTTACACGTAATGAAACTCTACAGGGGTGTAATTATATAATATCGGTGTTGCAACAAATCGCGTTCAATGCTAATATTCTTTTGAAACTCATTTTCTCCCCAAAGCAAACCAAAGATGATCTTCAGGAAAATGTTGAATTATTATGCTTTTCAGAGCCTCAAAAGCGTTTTAATTCTTACATTTTGACTACAGGACGAAAACTGTCGAATTTCCCAGAATGACTCATCAATGCCATCTCTCCTCAAACACCGGATACACGTACCCATTTCCGAGAATTTCAGACTCAACAACGCCATCTGTTTTCAAACACCGGAAACACGTACTCCAATTTATATATGACGTCACACGACAAAATAGCGTAACAAAAACAAAATGGCGTCACAGAAATTAAAACATTTCATAATAATAATAATCCGAGAATTTCAGACTCATCAACGCCATCTGTTTTCAAACACCGGAAACACGTACTCCAATTTATATATAACATCACACACCAAAATAACATAACAAAAACAAAATGGCGTCACAGAAATTAAAACAATTCATAATAATAATAATAATAATAATAATCCGAGAATTTCAGACTCATCAACGCCATCTGTTTTCGAACACCGGAAACACGTACTCCAATTTATATATGACGTCACACGCCAAAATAACATAAAAAAACAAAATGGCGTCACAGAAATTAAAACAATTCATAATAATAATACTAATATTTAAATTAATAATAATTTAATAATATAATCTGGTCACGTGACTTCCTTTTTGTGACGTCACAGTCACGTGACTCCCACGAAAACACATACTCCAATTCGGAGAAAACCAACCGTCACCGTATACTTTTCCTCCTTCCCGGAATGACTCATCACCCAGACGAGAAAACCGACTCTCGCCGCTATCTTTTCCTTAAAACCCATATCAATCCCTCATTAACAAAAGGAAACACTTCCCGCCAAACTTATCAAAGCCCCGAAAACGCCCCCCACTTATCAATCTCCTCATTGTTACTCGTCTGGTCCCCCACACTTTACCTCAGCACTCGAGGTTCGATGCACTTCGTACTCGGCTCAGATTTGTCTAGGGGTATCTTTCTTTGTACGACAATGCACGTGGGTAGCTACAAGTCAACATAATTATATAATTAACTACAAGAGACAACGGATAACCTTTGCGAAACCTTATTGCTATAGGGGATAAATTACCTTGTCCAGCATGTGTGAAATTAAAACTGAAATTTTTGATATTTTCTATAGTTTAATTAACGTAAAATTTGATGTATATACAAGTCGTATCCGAACGTTCATTTCTCTAATTATCGGGCCAAAACTCTAATTTTGATGTTGGAATCTCTATTGTTTGTACCTGGATGCTTTACATTTCATGAATTACATCTGAAGTACGCTTGTCACAAGGTAGACTCGCGTTACTCCAAGAAACGTCTTAACAGGCGCTAGGCCGCCCGACGTGTACATTTCTCAACCTCCACGGTGACAAGGCACTAGGCTGCCCGGCGCACCGTAATTACTTCAAAATAACATCCAGTACAAACTACCTTTTTACCTGTAAACTGGACACCAAGGCACTAGCTTGCCCGGCAATCCAATCTCTTACAGCATCCGTTTCGGGAGACCTGTCCTCCGGTCCTAGCTAACCGAAGCAAAAACAGCCTCTCCCTTCCAAGTCTCAGTTCCAACAGCCGACCTCCCCTACTCTCATCTGGGAGTTTATATACGTTTGGTCGGCGTCTGCTGCCAACCGCCCTTCTTTCAAAATTTTTAATCTTTAACAGCTAAACTGCCCGCCTTTTCCTCGAACGTTCGAAACACGAAACAAGAACAGAGAGTTACATGATATTTATACATGGAATAATACGAACCTAAAAATGCATAATAAATTGATTTACACTAATCACATATATATGTTATACACTTGATTACCCAATTAATTAACATATTAATAAATATTGCAATAAGAAAAAAAAACACTGTTGCCCTGACTCGGGGGCAGGGTAACAGATTCCCCCTCCCCAGCGTTACAATTCAATCTGAAATTTAAATTTCAGTCTGTGTGAATTGTCTTAAACTCACTGAGAAAAGTTAAGCACTGTAACTGAGAAAAAAGTTCACAAAAAAAAAGTTATATTCACTACTCACCACAACCGTCTCTCTGAAAAAGAAGAGTCTCGATTTCACTGCACTAAATATCCAATTTCCACACGGTTTCTTCCTCCGGGAATCCTGGAATCTCCTGGACATCTCAGCCATCTGGTCATCTGGACTGCTCCTTGGTGCAGACGGACTCAGCTCCTCCACCTTCCATCGAACATGTACGGCTCCTGCTCTAGGGTCGTGTCAGCCTCCTCCTCTGTCCATCCGAAGAACCTCCGGCTCCAACCCCGCTACTTTCGAAAAAGTCTTCGTTTAACCCTTCTAATCCTCCTCGGTGACTTCTTGAATTTCTTGGCCAATGCGATCATCCTATCATCCAGCCCTCGTCCAGGCGTAAGTGGAACCTCAGCCCTTCCTCTCGTGGACGAACATTGCTGCTGCTCTCGGTACGCCTCAGCCTCACCAGGAATTTCGTTCAGGCATGGGAGAATTCCTCTCATCATATTATCCCTAATGCCTTGCGGCGTCTTCTCGTTCCATCGGAATTCTTGGATGAATCGCACCTCTTGAAGGGTCAAGTCCCACTCAAAGTGATTCCCCTGTGCACTCGAACGGAACAATTGTCTACAGTCGTTACGTTGTATACCTTCAATTTCAAAGAAGAGAGTTAACTCCAAATTTGGATAGTTCATGGGTTCGGTTCCCACTGCTACGGTACGCGTCCCACTCTCGCGACTTTCAATCCTGGGTTCGATTCCCGAAGCTGTTCGGATCTCCATTCCCCGACGAATACCTTGGCTCTCGGTAGATTCGCTCCTCTCAGCAGGTGATTTTAAATTTCGGCCAGGCGTCATAGGAAGACCCTCTTCTCCTTCTTGTTCATCTTCGGAGAAACGATCGTAGGTATCAATCATTAGCACATCTTCATCGATTTCTCCTCCACCACATTGTCCATCACTGCCTTTAACACTTTTCATATGAAGAATACGATCACCCTGTTCCTCATAATACCGTCCTCTGAGCTCAAGCTCGAGCTTTATTGCATCTTCTGCAGATCTTCGGTGATAAGTGGATGTTCTTGGTTCGGCTCCCGTTGCATTTTTTCTTTGCTTAGTTTTGTTCTTTTTCCCTTCTGTTACGAAGCACTGAAGTATTAGGCGGTCCTTTCGTATGTGGTGAGGGACGCAAGAAGTCTCTACGGTCCTCTTCCGAAACCTTATGGGCGGAGCTTCCGGAACCTTGAAAACTCCCTTGCCAGAAACAATAGCCGAATTTCCACTAACGCCACACGAGCTGTAAACACAATCCATCCTGTACAACTTCGGATAGATGAGATGTCTTTCACACACCTGTTCGGTTTTCTTTCTCTTCCGGGAATCGAAAACCCGCTCTCGGGAGGGAGTTTCTTCCCAGCGATTCGCACTTCCAAACACCGGCAAGTGTTTCGAAAACATTTTCGGAATCCAGAAAAAGAACTTTTCACAATACGCACACCAGCACCGCACGGTGAGAAGGCTACGCGAAAACTAAGATTGTCAAAAAATCTCGCACAACATAAAAAAATATATTTCTCCCCCTCTCTACAAATTCCAGGCTGAAAAGCAGAGTCCAGTTTCGTCCTCTCTCTTTCCATTTTACCCCCTCCCCGATGGATTCTCAGGGTAGAACTTAGACTCGAGTGATCTCCCTCACACTTCTCAAATTTCTTCTCGGAATGACCTTCAGCTGGTCAACGTTAGCCAGAACTCTCTTCCCCTCACCTTCCTTTTCCAAAACAACATTATTTGGAGTAGTGAATTTCAGAATTCTGTAGATCCCTTCGAATTTCGGGAAAAAGCACGCAGTTTGCTTATTAAAAGCAGACGAAATTCTATGCGCTTGAAGCAGTACTCGATCTCCGACACGAAGATTAACCTTTCTTCTACCCTTATTGTAGGCCTTTGACGCCTTTTGCCTCGTCTTTTCCTCTTTTTCTCTTGCAATTTCGAAAGCCGCGCCCATTCTTTCCTTTAACTGTATGACGTAATCCATCTGTCTCCCCGCCGTGACGTCCTCCCCGGTTCCATCTTTCCTCTGAAGCTCCATTTTCCGAGTGTCATGCGGCGTGTACAAATCACGTCCAAAGAACAAGAATGACGGCTTCAATCCAGTCATCGAATTCGTTGCATTATTAATGGCAAAACTTATCGCGTCCAAATTTTCAGCCCACGACGAGTGTTCCTTGCAGAACTTCCCAAGTGCTTGCTTGATTATCTTAATCGCTGCTTCTGATTTGTTTCCCTTCGGTCTATATGGCGTAATATAGACAGGCTTGCAATTCACAGAACGCAATGTTTGTGAATACAGTTTGCTTCGAAATACACTCTGGTTGTCACTGACAACGTATTTCGGAAATCCTGATTGAAAACAGTACTTCAAGAATGCTTGCGAGATCGTCCTCGCCGTTGTAGTTCTAAGCGGTGTCAAACTAATGTGCCTTGAGAACTCATCTTGAATGACTAAGCAGTACTTGTATCTCCCCTTCGTACTTGTAGGCAGTGGTCCAAAAATGTCCAGAAACACTTTGTATCCAGGCGCAGTAGCTTTCCTCGAGTTCATAAAGCCCATTTTCTGCTGTTGTCAGGATTATACTGAAGACAAGTGATACAACTTTTGCAATAGTTACTGACATCTTTGACTACTCCGTCCCAAGTATAATTCTCTAGGACCTTAAACAATGTCTTTCCATGTCCTAAGTGCGCAGATAATAAATCATCATGCGAAGATTTAAGTACTTCACTCTTCAACTTCTCTGGTACCCACAGCTTCAATCTGGAGCTAAACGGTGGATAAAGTCCAGTGTTTTCGTCAACGAAACGGTAAAGCAGTCCATCATCGTCGAGACAGGAATGTCGCAGATAAAAGTCAAATTTTCTCTTCTCTCGAGCATCCTTTATTTCAACTTCTTCTCCTTTTAAAAATCCAATTAATTTCGACAAGCAAGGATCACTCTGTTGTTCTCCTTTCCACATTTCTTTATCGTTAAGATCTACGGGCGGCGAAGTTTCTTTCTGTCCGTCCGTCTGTTTTCCATTTACAGTGTTGCCAGCTGCATCTGTAAACATCGCTTCCGTTTTCCTTTTCTGTTTCCGGTCGAATTTCTTCTTTTGCTCAGAAAGTGGCCTAGGTTTCGCTCGGTCCGGCTTCTCGTTATCCACATCCAAACGAACCTCGTAATCCTTTGCTAATCCTGGTTTATCTTGAAAAACATCAATATGCCTTCTCACTATGGCAATCAATTTCGGCTTGTTTTCCTCTGAGATATCGGTACCCTCCATCAGCATGGCAATCCTTCTCTCTTCGTCAACCCCCACCTCTTTGATGTCGCTGCTACGTGTCTCCGCTCCGCAAGCAGAAACGTTCTCTCGGACCCCTTCGACTCCATCCGAAGTCGAACCCAGTCCCCTAGAACCAACAGCATCAACGCTGTCACGTGTCGGCGGCGAATCAAAAGGCACGATTTTCGAAAGATCAGGCTCAATTGCCCACCCGTTACGATGAATCATGGGTACAAGTCCCAGCTTAGCCATTAATGTCCTTCCCATTAACATTTCATGATTAGCATTAGATAACACAAATATCTGATCCCGAGCCTTGTGTCCGTGAAACTTAATATTCACGTAAGCGCTCCCCAAAGATTCCACATTTCCTTCCGCAAGTATTACATTAGTTTTGCAATCCTTCAATTTTACTCCATTTGTCTTCATTTTCTCGAAAACCTCCAAAGACACAAAGTTATTGGACGACGCCGTATCAATACATGCGTGTACTTCCACATTAGCCACGTTGCATAAAACGATAGGTTCCCTTATCTCTTTAACATTTACATTGTGAGGTGAAAAATTTTCCTTCTGAGTAAAATTTGCTGTTTCCACGCCACGAACTTGACAAATTCGTGGCGACTCTACGAGTTTTTTGTTACGTCCTTCCCACGTTCATTAATCTTGTTTTCCCTACGGTGATTTGAAGCTCTGCAACCTTTCTGTCCACAAGTGTAGCATAATTTATTTCTCTGGCAATTTTCCATCGAAAAGCGGTTCTGTTTGTTTTCATCCCTCACCGCAAGCCGCGAGGGTGGAGGGCGCGAAACCACATGTTCAGCCCTCAGGCGCTCGACTTTCGGGCGGTCAAAACCAATGCTCACAGGGTCCAAGAAAATATCAGATTTCTTTCTCCCCCTCTCCTCTTCGCATTCCTGGTTAAATGACTTTCTCAAAGACCAGCTGCGAATTTCATCTTCTGAAACGAAAGATTTGAATCTCTGCCTTTCCAAAAACTCCGTTTGTAGTTCCAGGGCGTACTCGCTCATTTCTCTCATAGAAGTGAATGTCTTGTTGTACAAATAATCCCTAAATACCGGATTGCAGTGCGATTTCACAAAGTCAATTCTCTCCTGTGCAGAAGCCGAATTCCTTATCCTACTAAAATGCCTGTCAACTTTGCGAACGTATTCCGCCAATCCCTCGTTAGCAAGTTGAAACCTTTGCGACAAAAATAACTCTGCTTCTCTCTGATAATCCAATCCGTGAAAAGCCTGCAAGAATTTATGCCTGAATTGTGAAAAATCACCGAACGGTTCCGTGAACAAAAACCACTCCCTCGCTTCATTTCGCAACGAAAGAGGAATAAACTGCTTCAGAAGATCATCTTCAGAAATTTTCAGCGTTCTCGCGTAATCTTGTATCCTATCCAGATACGAAAAAGCATCTTCCTTCCCTACATTTCCCTCAAATGTCGGAAGCGGCAAACGAATTTCCTCCATTGTCACTCTTGGAACGCACCTCTGTTCCTCAACAACAGAAAGTTCTGACGCGGTCGGGCTGGACCTGCTCGAGTTACCAAGCGACATTCTTGTAACTTCCCCTTTTCTGTTTCGCAAGATCATCGGTTCGATCCTCGTCCGTTTCTCTCCTTAACTTTCAATTCAAAATCTAGTTCAATATCCTGCGACAAGACCTCAAATAACTAAGTTCAATCGCGGACAGAGCCCACAAATAAATATGTTCAATCCCGGACAGAGTCCACAAATAAATATGTTACTCGTCTGGTCCCCCACACTTTACCTCAGCACTCGAGGTTCGATGCACTTCGTACTCGGCTCAGATTTGTCTAGGGGTATCTTTCTTTGTACGACAATGCACGTGGGTAGCTACAAGTCAACATAATTATATAATTAACTACAAGAGACAACGGATAACCTTTGCGAAACCTTATTGCTATAGGGGATAAATTACCTTGTCCAGCATGTGTGAAATTAAAACTGAAATTTTTGATATTTTCTATAGTTTAATTAACGTAAAATTTGATGTATATACAAGTCGTATCCGAACGTTCATTTCTCTAATTATCGGGCCAAAACTCTAATTTTGATGTTGGAATCTCTATTGTTTGTACCTGGATGCTTTACATTTCATGAATTACATCTGAAGTACGCTTGTCACAAGGTAGACTCGCGTTACTCCAAGAAACGTCTTAACAGGCGCTAGGCCGCCCGACGTGTACATTTCTCAACCTCCACGGTGACAAGGCACTAGGCTGCCCGGCGCACCGTAATTACTTCAAAATAACATCCAGTACAAACTACCTTTTTACCTGTAAACTGGACACCAAGGCACTAGCTTGCCCGGCAATCCAATCTCTTACAGCATCCGTTTCGGGAGACCTGTCCTCCGGTCCTAGCTAACCGAAGCAAAAACAGCCTCTCCCTTCCAAGTCTCAGTTCCAACAGCCGACCTCCCCTACTCTCATCTGGGAGTTTATATACGTTTGGTCGGCGTCTGCTGCCAACCGCCCTTCTTTCAAAATTTTTAATCTTTAACAGCTAAACTGCCCGCCTTTTCCTCGAACGTTCGAAACACGAAACAAGAACAGAGAGTTACATGATATTTATACATGGAATAATACGAACCTAAAAATGCATAATAAATTGATTTACACTAATCACATATATATGTTATACACTTGATTACCCAATTAATTAACATATTAATAAATATTGCAATAAGAAAAAAAAACACTGTTGCCCTGACTCGGGGGCAGGGTAACATCATTCACAACAGGAAGTCCATATCATTAAGCCCCGCCCACTTTTTCCCAACAACCAATCAAAACGCTCAAAACCACCACCCTTGCTTGCCCACACTGCTTGGTCATCTATTGATCTTTGATCGATCTTTTCCAATCAATTGATTTATTGGACTCTACGCGGGTGCATAACTACTTATGTCACATCAATAATACTGGCTCGGGGAATGTCATGACATTCTCAATTCTTTATAAAAGACAGAGAGGATCATGTCATTTGTGCTGATTTGCTTGGCTAAGGGGAATTTCCCTAGAATTCTTTGCATTCTATACATTCCTGAGTGTGTGTGTATAGATTGATCCACTTATTTATGCGTGTAAACATTGTTCCATTGACAGGTTAAGAATGTCACATCAATAATACTGACTCGGGAATGTCATGCCCTCCTCTTTCTCTCTACAAAGAGCGAGTGGGTCATGTTATATTAAACTGCCCGAACAGATCAGAAACAAAATGGCTGTATTGAATATTAAAAATAACGATAATAAACGTTTTCTCTGGTGCATTGTACCACATTTTCATCCAGTTAAAAGTAATAAATGTTGTGTCTCCCAATACAACGATTAACGGGGAACCGTAATTCGAGAAATTGACGTCCAATTTTTTTACAAAGCACTGGGACACAGCGTACACTATCGAATGTATACGGGTGTAGGTTTGATTACATTCGGGGGTTTCCCTCCCTTAATTGTATCTCCCAATACAAAAAATTGAAACAAAATTTTAAAAAGTCATGTCAGGAATAAAAAATCCAGTACATCATCTCAGCTATCGAGAAATTTGTTAAACAATATAAACAGTATTATTATCAATCGATAGCTGTGTATCTTTATTGTGTTCAAAACAATACAATTTATGTACTGCGTTAACATGAAGCATATGGTGCACATATTATACATCTATTATATTTTACAAAGGGAAACAAGAAACACTATTGTCTTATACGGAATTTTGGAAGATTGATATATAGTCAAGAAACATCAGAACATCATAAAGTAGCAACATGTGATCGATGCTTGTCAAAATTTTATGGAAGAGGTAGGAAAACAAGCGAACAAGAATTAGTGGAACATATTGAAAAATGTTATATCTATCCTCATGTAACTTACAAATTTCCATCCAAAAATATAAAATTTTCTAATTATAATTCATTAATACAACATCCAATTGTAATTTATGCAGATTTCGAAACAATACAAGAACCAATGGCTACATGTATCGCAGATTCGAATGTATTAAATACAACAAATATAGCTGACCATAAATCATGTGGTGTTGCACTAAAATTAGTAAACACTTATAAAAAAAATTAAAAACTATATTTTTATCGAGGCGAAAATGCAGCCGACAAATTTATTCAAAAACTTAGAGAGTGGGTAAAAGAATATGGTCCAATTTGACATAATGAAATACCGAGGAAGGATCTTATACAGAACAGAAATGGGAACATGATAATACTTTAAGTTGTAGATACTGTAATACATATGTCATTTCTAATAGTGTAAAAAGGATGCACCACAACCATTTTAATGGAGAATATATCCATACAATTTGTAATTCATGTAACTTGAAAATACAGAAACCTAACTTTATTCCAGTATTCATTCACAACTTACGAAATTTTCGTGCACATTTACTTATCAAAAATTTGGGGTATGATACAGAGAATATCAATATGGCACCATGCAGTAAAGATAAATATATTGCCATAGGAAAAACTATTAAATTAGAAACAGGAAAAAAGTTGTTCTTAGATTCCTAGATTCATATCAATTTTTATCTAGCAGTTTGGCCACCAACAACGAATTAGTTTTCACAAAAGAACATTTTGGTCTAGATAAGATAGAATTGCTGAATAGTAAAGGGGGTCTTCCCATATGATTTCATAGAAGAACCTAAAAAAAATCGATCAGACGCAGTTACCACCGAGAGATAAATTTTATAACAAACTTCAGGATGAAGAATGTAGTGAGGAATATTATCAATATTCAAAGAGAGTCTAGAAAACACTAGGTTGGAAAACAGTGGGGATTATCATGGCAACTTCTTAATTTTAGGTACTCTT
Source organism: Lepisma saccharinum (assembly GCF_977018435.1). Lineage (NCBI taxonomy): Eukaryota > Metazoa > Arthropoda > Insecta > Zygentoma > Lepismatidae > Lepisma > Lepisma saccharinum. The sequence continues at coordinate 2,354,338 of NW_028142898.1, forward strand.
CAGAAGACTGATGTGTACGAAAATTTTCGACAATGTTGTATTAAATTATATGAAGTAGATCCTGTATTTATGTACACAACACCCGGTTTATCCTGGGAAGCTATGCTTTTAAATACTAAGTTGAAATTAGTCTCATTAATAATATTAACCAATTCATGTTTGTTGAATCTGCTAAACGTTGTGGTATAGTCCAGTGTCCTTTAAGACATGCTATAGCTAACAATAAATATGATCCTTGCAAACCTTCTAAATACATATTTTACGTCGATATGAATAATTTATACGATGACTCAATCAATCCCAATCGGTAATTACGAATGGATGAGTGAAGAAGAACTTAAAAAAAGGAATTTCTGAAATTGGCCTGAAGATCATCCATAAAGCTGATTTGGAATGTCCATCACATATTCATGACAAACATCATGGATTAGCTATGGCACCAGTTCCTCAGAAGGCCACACTTACAGAGGAAACAAATTCATATTATCATTTGAAAACAAATAAAATGATGTACTTCATTATCGACTGTTGCAAATTGCAAATTGAAGCAAGGTATGAAATTAATAAAAGTCCATCAAGGTTAAAATTTGACCATAAAAAATGGTTAAAATCTCTAATTGATAAAAATACAAAGAATCGAATACAAACAACAAAATTTGAAAAAAATATTACAAAATTAAAAAGTAATGCAATATATGGAAAATGTTCAGAGAACAAAAGAAATCGAGTAAGGTGTAATATGATGTGCGATCGAAGAAACTTCAGAAACTCATTGCCGATCCTACATTCAAAGGTTTTACAAGAATTGCTGATGATCTGACTCTTATTGAAAGATCTAATAACAGTGTAATGTGTGATGCACCAATAGCTGCAGGAGTTTCTGTCCTAGAATTGGCTAAATTAGAAATGTATAAATTTAATGATGTTATGAAAGCCACCTATACAAAGACAAAATTGAAATGACATACATGGATACTGATAGTTTTATATATGTAATAGAAACACCCGATTTATACAGTGGTTTGCTTCCTATGAGATAATATTTTGATTTTAGAAATTATCTAAAAAATAATCCATTATACTGTATTGAAAACCAGATGATCCCCGGGAGAATGAAAGATGAGGCAGTAGGATCTATAATAAAAGAATTTACTGTTCTAAGACCAAAAATTGCTTCAATATTCATGTCAAAGAAGAAATTAAAAGAGCCAAGAGTGTAAGTCGAGCATGTACAAAAAAAACTTACAATGGAAGAATTTAAAGAATGTTTAATTGAAAATAAATCAAAAAATACGTCATTATATACGTCATCTGACTAGTAAATTAGCTGGTGTCTATACTAGATTTAAAAATAAGAAAGCTGTTGATGGCAATGATAATAAATGGCAAATATTAGATTGCAATGTCCATACTAGAGAATATGGACATTATAACAAACGCAAACATTGTGATAAATGTTTATGAGAATAGTATTTCTTTAAAAATAGTATTAAAATTGTTGTATTTTATTATATTATTAAATTACTAAATTCTAAAATAGCAATTAATGGTAAATAGCACTAAAATATTCTATAACATAATATATATATATATACACAGGGTGATTGGTAATTCGATCTATTCCTGGAAAAGGGAAATACTAGAACACATTTGCAACAAATTTGAACCTATGCACCGGGGGCCGGATATCAATGGCTTTCCAGTTATTGCAGTTTGTAGATTTTCGTGAAATATTCCGACTTGCGACCAAAAAACTACTAATTATGAAAAACTACTACATACTGGACACTTAATCGACACGTTGCTAACAGCTGACGAATGAGTGATTACTTGGGAAAGAATTCATGCCCAAAATTCCCATACCCACAGAAAGAAACAGTCATTGGTGTACACGTCATGAAGAAATTTTGAAATGATCGTTTAAATCGAAGAGGATTACTTAAAAAATTGGTAACACACTTAGCGTAAAAATTACGAAAAACATTTCCTCGTTTTATAGGCTCTCCAAAAAGATACAAATGTGGCCAACTGGCTCACGGCTTGGGGGAAACATCTCAATAAAAAGCGGAGAAGGCGCGTTGTAGACCTCTTTGTAAAGTGAAAATACGTTGTAGGTTGTGAGAAATAGAGGAACGAAAATGAGTGAAATAATATTGTTATTTACCATTCTCATGATTCCAGTTTGTCAGAATTAACTGTTACAAAAACTACAAATCCTCTTAAAATTGCCTCCCCCGGTTACGTATGCAAGCACGCAGCTTACGGCGTACTTTAGACAACTTCACACGCGTTGACACTCTGTCTCTTATGTATTGGGCGGCTGTCACAATTCTCTCTCTCAACTCTTCTTGGGAATCCATTGGTGTACTTAGACTAACTCTTTCATGTGACCCAAATGTAAAAGTCGCATGCTATTGAGAAGGGAGATTCTGCCAGAAGGATGGATTTTTGTCAATTTTTAGTACATACCGACACTGAAGACCCCCCATCACCTGACAAGAATTCTATAGACGGACGAATCCAAATTCAAACGCGATGGTATTACGAATTTTTATAATGCGCAGTCTTGGGCCCCTAAGGGTCATAACCCAAGGAAATCTGAAGAAAATGATCATCAGAGAAAATTCTCACTAAATGTCTGGATGGGAATCATCCACAATCATGTGATCGGGTCATTCTTTCTACAACAAAACCTAAACGGCATTACCTACGAAAACTTACTAAGGGAAGAATTGACGACACTGCTGGAGGATGTGCCGCTCGCCACAAGATGGGGTATGATTTACCAACATGATGGCTGACCAGCCCACTATTTCCGAGGTGTGCGACAGTGTCTGGAAGACAATTATCCAATGCAATGGATTCGTCGAGAGGAGTGTAATCAGGTTCCTTCTACTCCATACTTGGTAAGAGGCCTATTATTTTTATTAATTTTAGTACAGTGGAAAACCTATTTTGATGATGATTTTGTCGATTTTATACTATTGCATATCTGTGATTTTTCATCTCGTACTTCGTACGTATGTCATAATTTCTTACGAGTTAAAGTATGTAATACCCACACCCACCCACACCTACCCACGCATACCACACCCACCCACGCACACCGAAGCACACCCACACAAATTTACTTTCGGTCTACTTCCGGTCTACTTCTATTGCATCATGTTGTGCAACAAGTTATTACACAATATTATGATGACCCGTATCTGACGTGTTGTTTTCTGATTGGTTGGTTATGACGTAATGCGATGACGTGTTGTTTTCTGATTGGTTGGATTATGACGTAATGCGATGACGTGATGTTTTCTGATTGGCTCACTGTTTCTGATGTTTTCAACGCGGTCCGCGCTTAGGTTATTTAAATGCGAAAGCATTACAAATCAGTCAGTATTGTGAGAGTGTTTGAAGAGTGCGGAAGTGTTGTTGCAGTGCTGCTCATAATTTTTATTTTCATGTGCTAAACATAGGGTGAGATTTTTTTACTATATGTGCTTATTAATTTGTTATACTTAGTACAAATATATATTTTATATATAATAAAAAAAGCTAATATAAAATAAAACGACATGAATATTTTTGAGTTTAAGAAGCAAGAACATAATCAGCCTGTAGAGAGAATTCCATTAAACATGGATGTATTTAGAGAAATTTATCATCAATTGAAACGGTTACTTCTTGTTCACTTAAATAATATTTGGTCTCATGTTGACGAGGATACTGGAAAGCACTTATTTGTATTTAGTAATAACTTATCATCATATAAGTTACCTGTTAGTGGGAAATTTCAAATAAACGTTTCACCACGCAATGCGGCAGTTTTGCACATAAGTCGAAATTTGTATGGAATTAAACGTAGTATACATTACTTCCTGATACATCTTATGATGTGGAAGCGGGTGAATTTTTGTATTCTGACATCATTTGAGAGTATGATAAATTGATTCCTCTGTTTATCGAAATAAGAATAATCTATCCTTTTATTAATATATAAAATACCTAAAAACAAAAACAAACATCTATATATTTGGTAATAGAAGGTGGCAGGAGATTCCAGATAATTCCAGCGAGATTGCTAGTTTAGATGTACGTCTAAAGAAACTGAAATCAGATTTACTCATATTACAGAATTTGCTAAATCTAAATATTCAAGCAGAGATTACAAATCTTCAAACTCAACTGATTGATTCTATAGTAAAATTTGATGTAGAAGTCAAATCTTTGCTTGAGAAATATACTAATTTAGCTTCAATAGATAATCTTCAGAACTTAGAAAAGAATGTTGCCAACTTGAAAAAAGAATTTGATAAATTTAGACAAATCCAGAGAACGAATACCGAACTGCTGAAACAGCAATAAAATTACCAGGCAAATAGTATTCATACCGAACTGCAAACCATCATCCAGAATATCAAAACTCAAGAAGAATATGAGCTTTTAAATGCTAGTATTGCTAAATTGCAAGAACAAGTTTCAAACTTTCGAAATGCCTACATTGCAAAGTATCAAATCTGAATTACAGACAGATGAACTGCATACAGCTGTAACAGAAGTTCAATCGAAACTACAGACATTGGAAGATTTTATCAATAATTTACCTTCATCTACTGAATTAAATGCTATTTCTCGGAGCGTTGCCGGCATCAAATTGCAGTTGGAGACTTATGAAGATTTTGGGAAGATACAAGGTACCATAGGTCACATAGAAGATACTATGGCAACTATGAGAAAGTGTACAGGAAACTCCAGAATCGAAACTGCCTGGAATTACTGATATTCTAGCTATAGTTCAACAGCAAGTTACTAAACTTGAAAGCTTGAATACTGAATCAGAATTATCGCATTTACATCATCTGATTGACGACATTCAGAGTAAATTAGAGACATGGTAACAGTCTACACTTACGCAGGATGACATAACGCAACTGCAAGAAATTTTGAAAAATGCAGCTGATGCAACAGAACTCGATGCTATAAAATTAACTCTTACCACACTTCAGAATACTGTAGCTGCTTTGCCTACTTCTCAGGAAAGAAGAGCTATGAGGAGAGTAGTACATCGAATTTTAAAATCTGAGGATATCAAAAACATTCAAACAGAAATTGCGCAAATCAGAGAAACTGTTGCTAGTCTCCCCAACAATCAAATAATTAACTCCATGTATTATTTACAGAAATCAGAAGTCAAGTACATGATCTTGCTACCCAGAGTTCTAAATTGAAACCTTTAGAAAATTTGCAAGAGATTATTTCTAATATTACGTCACAAATTACTACTCTTGAAGCAAGTCAAGAATCTGCTTTATCAGGTTTTGCTACTCAACTTCACGATCTCAAAGAGGAATATAAACAACTGTATGTTGATGTAAAAATCAAACCTAGCTACGATGAGTTGGTTCGTACTATCAACGAACACTTGGAACCGGTATTAACCATACTAGATACTCGTCAATTTTATTCTATGGAAATTGTTAGGTTACAAAGTGTTCCAAATGCTCGAGGGCACAGAACGTACGCCAATTGGCAATGTTTACAAATTATATCCATACACTCAGGTACCTGAAATCCAAGACTGGTACTTGTGTTACCGAGGCTTTAAGTCGATATTCAGTGAGGGAAGGATACCAAAATATTTACAGACAAATAGAGGGAAAGAATATTACAATGCTACATTTGCTGAGTTAATGCAACAAAATAATATTAAACATTATTCTACAAACAGTGATCTTAAAGCTAGTATAGTGGAACGATTCAACAGAACATTAAAAATCGCATGTGGAGACAATTCACTCTACAGGGCAATTATAAATGGTTGCAAATTTTACCCGATCTAGTCCATGATTACAACAATACAGTACACCGTACTATTCACGTGAAACTTGCTGAGGTAACCAAATCTGATGAGCAACGATTGATTTCTACGGTTTATTGTCAAAAATATACATACACTACTAAGAAGCCAAAGTTTAAAATAGGGGATCAGGTAAGTTTCAGTAAATATAATCAGTTATTCGAAAAAGGTTTTACTAAAAATTGGAGTACGGAGTTATTCTCAGTGGTTCAAGTTTTACCAGGGAATAGAAATACATATATCATAAAACATAATCATAACAAAATATTGAAAGAGAGATTCTATGAAGAGGAACTTAGTGAAAAAAAATATCGAGATACATATCTAATTGAGAAAATATTGAAGAAGAAAAATAATAAATTGTATGTGAAATGGTTAGGTCTGTCAGACAAAAGTTGGATAGAAGCAAACCAGGTGATTCTTTGACACCAATATGGAACGTGGTACAGCGTTTACCAGATGTAGTGGAAACTAATAAAAAAATGGAGAGTTGTTACCTGAAAACATAAGATGCCTCATTGCAGGCCCATCAGGTTGTGGAAAAACCACTTTACAGGTTGATAATTTCTTGCTTGCCCCCAATTGGCTAGATTAGAGAAATTGACGCTTTTATGTATTTTCTAAAAGTTTAGAACAAATGAAATACCAACAACTCATGAAGCTGTACGAGGGACTGGGCATAGCTACATTTGCATCAACAATAAAACCTCTCGATCAATGTTTGAAAAATTCTGTTGTGGTATTCGATGATGTTATTCTAGAAAATCATAATGAAATTAGAATTTTTTTACACAGGGTCGTCACAAAAAAATTAAATACTTTTATTTAGCCCAAACTTTTTCCAAAATTCCCAAACAATTACTACGAGATAATACAAATTTAATCTGTTTGTTTCGTCAAGATCATACTATTTTGAAACATGTATATGGTGATTATGTGGGAGGAGATTTAAATTACAACCAATTTTCAAAATTCTGTTCATCTTGTTGGAACAGCGACGATTTTGGATTTGTCACTATCGACATGACTCATAAACCTAACCATATTAAATTTAGAAATAAAATCAACGACTTTTTAAACGTTAAAACGATATAAAATAACCATTAATAAAAAAAGAAAAATATGACGAAACATAAAATATAAGATAAATCGAAATTACGAGATTACTTGTCCAAACGTTTCAAAGTTAGGAAATCAGAAAATCGAGTTTCTTATGAACAACACAAGCGTCAAGACCATCCTATTATTGATGCAATCAGTGGTCTTAGTAAAGAGATTAAGAGTGTGACAGAACAAAATAAAAACCTTATCAATAAATTGGTACCTCTTACTGCTAAAAATTATGCACATTTCCCTCCTACGCTATTTTCTAGTATCCACACTCCTCTGGTACTTAAGGAACCACCTGCTAAAGCAGCTATAGAAGAATCAGAGAAAATGGAGTTGGGTCCCCTGGAAAGGGATTACCTGAGTACAGGAAAATTCGAAAAATATGAAGTATTTGGATTGTATCCAACTATGGAGGGTAATGAAGGCGTAGTATGGAAAATTGGCAAGTCTAAAGTAACATTTGCAGGGGACAACATAAAAATTAGTTTCGGTGAGAGAAACAGCTGGTCCAGATATCCTGGTATCCTTGGGCTATGGGAGCTCATTACCAAAAAACAACCAAAACATTTTACAGAAGATGATTATCAAAGTTACTCTGAAATGTTGACACTCTCTGATACTTTGTACCAAAATAACGATGCAAGTCAAAAGCGTGTAAAATCGAACAGCAGGGATAAATAAAAAAATCTGATTAAACCTGTCTGGAATCAACTCAAAACCGGTAGTGGTATAAAACAATACAATACTCTACCTATGGAATTTGTATGGATAAACGATGAGAGAAGACTTATATATAGGTTGCTTGTTATAGCAGGAGAGGAAAATGCAGGGAACAATAATTTCCATAATGAGAAAATGGGTATTGTAAACATGATTAATGCCAAATTAGCTATCTTTATTGTAAACGACCCTAAATGTTTAGGATACTTAATTAAAATTATCAATACTCTACCTCCTAATTTCTGGAATATATGAGAGGGTCGAGGTTTAGTGAATGATATTATTAATAAACTTCCGTTCGAGTTACACGTACCTGGTTACCAATATTGTGGTCCTGGTAGAAAACTTGAGAAACGAATAGAAAGAGGGGACAGGGGTATTAATCTCCTCAGGATGCAGCTTGTATAGATCATGATATTGCATACAACACACACAAAAATCTGAATGATCGTCATGTGGCTAATCAAAACCTGTAAGAGGCAGCTTTTGGAAGATTAACAAGCAGAGATGCATCCTTGGGTGAAAAAATAACAGCTTTGGGTACAATTACTGCTATGAATACAAAACAAAAATTAGGGTGAGGTTTGTAATATAAATACCCTGAAAAAATAATAATAATAATAACAAAAACAACATGAAACAAAAAGGAGTTGTGTACCAAATACCGTATGACGATTGTAAAAATTTAAAATTTAATTCAATTTTAACTCAAAAACAACAAGAAAAGAGGAGGCAATGTATAGACAAAGGAAGGGAATGAAATTATTACTCAGTACGCCACAATTAGAATGATTGCAAAATACAAGGAAGAAAACACACAGTGGTGGATTCATATTCAGCATTCCAACTATCCTGGCTGCGTTGGGTGCAGTTAGGAGCTTGGCTGGAGGTAGTGGTGCTATTGCCAATACTGTGATTGATTCGTAAAAGAATAAGGCAGAACTAGAAGATCAAAAACGTCATAATCTTGCCATAGAGAAAAAAATAGGCAAAGGTGTGAAGTCTAGAGCACTCAGAAAATCTCTCACTAACCAAGACATTGAATCTTTAATTAAAATATTTAAAATTAAACACTTCAGGGGGGGTTTCATATCTGATTCTCTCCCTAAAGGAGAGAATGTGGCGTGGTGAATTTGGACAAGTCCGAAAAAGTTGTGACTCACTTTATATGCTATTATAAACAAAATGACAATGCTTTTATTTTCAATTCTTTCGGTAGTGTACCCCCTACAGAATTAATTCGTTACTTGAAACATGTTAAAATTTATTACAAAGACGATCGTATTCAAGATTTCGATCAAATTATATGTGGCCATGTTTGCATTACGATGCTCAGAATTTCAAATAAAATACCAAACATCAAATTAATAGATTTTCAAAAAGCTGTATTATATATTAAATATGGGAATTTTTCATCTCTCCAGCGAGACTTCGGTTTTGAAACTACATCTTCACAATGATAATATCTATCCAAAATCCATATCTCTAAGAGCATTCTACAGTATGTATCTGATTCCGAATGTAACTACCTACAACAAAACTATATTGGTGTGTAATGTAAAAATAATTATTCCTCCTTTACAGTATAACTTATCTACTTTACAATTTGAACTTCCAACCACTGTCTTGCTTTCTCAAAATTCTGCTTCAAACAGAGTAGAAATTGTAACTACCAATGAAACAATGGACTTATCTACCAAGGGAGAACTTTAAGGATTCGAGAAGTATAGCAAATTAGAACCAGGTGTTAGGCACATAGATAAATTTTTACCAAAATTCTTAGCTATTGAGACATTGAATATTCACTGTAACATTGTCAAAGGTATGATTATTAATGCAGAAGAAAATTCGATTGGCAGTCACAAGGAGACAGGTATCATTTAAACCGAATTCGGAATTTATGGAACTTTTCTTCTATTCCCCAATCCCAGCAGTCTATTCCCCTGTTTCTATTGATCAAGTTAATTACATAGAGATAACTATTACAAATGAGAAAAATGAGATCATCGATTTTGCCGGTGCTAATACCACTCCGATAATATAAATTAATATTTAGGATATATAAATAAATACCAAGATGGAAAATATATCGAGTTATGAATTACAGTCTTTCCCTCCAAACAGAAGAACATTTGCAAATTTGAATCAGCCCAATAAAAGATACAGTATGACATCACAGTGGGGGATGGGTTCATTCATCCACATAGATATGATCTGTATTTAAAATTTGATATTGTAAAAGAAAGTAATGGTGAAGAATATCCCCTCCCCGGGGCTAATATAAAACTTAGAGATAATTTTGTTCCATTCGTATTTTCTTAAATTGAAGTCAGAAAGCATGGTACAGTGATTGACAGGATTGATTACACTGGAATTACATCCACTACAGTAGGGACATTGAAACTGTCCAAATCAGAGAGTGCATATTATAAAGTTGGTGGATTCGAAGCTGGAAAAAAATTCAAACAAGAAGTCACACAGTACTGTTCCCCATGAGATTGCTATTTGGATTTTTCTCTGATTATAAAGAAATTATGTGGAAAGGTGGTTTGAGTGTCATATTTCGCAGAGCACCCAATGATCATAATGCCATCATGAGATGCAAAACTTTGAATGCAGATGGAACAGCTAATCAGGCTAGTTTACCCGAAGCTGCGAAATGTGTGATCCAGTCTATGGAGTTGCGAATGCCTATAGTTGAATATGATTCGAATTATGCTCTCAAATACAAAGCCAACATTTTGAAAAATCCTCAAATTCCGATTTAGTTTTATACATACGAATGCATACAGAGGTCAGTTGAGGGTAAATTGTTTGAAATTGATCTCACTAATCAGTTCCAATCTTTGCAATATTTCATGCCAGAGTTCGTGGCTGTGCTGTTTCAGACAGGGAGATGACAATCAGGAAAAGAATAGCAGCCAGTTTGATAATTGTAAAGTTAAAAATGTGTATCTGAAGAATGGCAGAAATGAAGTATTTACTCGTGAAAATTACAATTTAATTATTACAGAACAAGATTATTTAATATTATATGAAGCTTATAGTTCATTTAAAAGAGTAACTGAAAGTAGCATAGACATGTATCATAATCCAGATGAGTTCATAAATCACAGACCAATGTTTTTAATCAATGCGTCAAAAAGAAAATTATTAGTTATAAATGATCGAACAAATATTAAATTAGTATGTGAATTTTATGAAACTCTACATGCAAATACTACATGCAGTCCAATTTTAATTGTGGAGAAATCATATATTTATAATGAAAAAATGGAAGAGTGATAGAAATATTTTAATAGTAGAGAATAATATATAAAAAATAAACTACGTTTATAGGTTTATATTTTTCACATGTGTTTAGTGCAATTATCATTAACTTCTAAACTAAAGTGTCCCCAAGGCAAAGCATGGATTCCACACTCGAGAATACACCTCTTTTCGTCGTGTGGATCCAGGTCTACATTTTTATTTTATTCGTTGTAATCTCATGGTTTGAGCTTTGTATTCTATTGTCCTCTCGAAGTATTCTCGACTGTGAAGAAAAACAACAAATATAATCCTGGAATGTTAGTTTGTTTTCCACAGTATATTTGCAAGTTCCTTTTGCTTTCATTGTGACACTGCTCTCTGTTCTGAATGTATACATCTTCGTACCAGCGTACTCAACAATAATATCACCGTTACACTCATCTTTAACTTGCCGAGAAAATTCTTGTTGCGGGAAGGAATTCCAAATCTCTTGGGTTGAGGGTAGGAAGAAGTGACGAAATACCCAAGCATGGAAGGATGTTTAAGATCTTCGTAGAGGTTAGATCTGTGTATGTTATAAATAAAACTATCAGTGTCCATGTACAAAATTGACAGCTTATCATTATAGAAAGGTTTCATAATATTATAGTGAAATTCGAACATTTACAATTTCGACAAGTCGAGAACCGTTGCGCCAACGTAAATAGGTTTTCTGAATTTTATCAATTTTATATCTAGATTAAAATGTGTTAAATTCTCGTTGTAAATTTTTCGCGATTTGAATCTAGGATCAGATACAAATTTTCTACATTTATTGTTATCTGAAACCAATTTTATGTCTAAATGCTTTCTAATGTTCTCCATTGTTTTTCCATAAACGGCATTATTCATTAATTTATAAAAATCTCTATCTAATTCTGGAATGGCAGCTGTTCTGTGTCTCGTGTTGGTTTCAATATAAGATTTTAACCATGGAGAGTGTTTGAACTTGAGAATTCTTCTCACATTTACTATCTGAACACCCTTCCCAATCAAAAACTGGAGATTCTTATAGTGAACGACATATCTCTCTTTTCTCTCTAGAGTTAACATAAGCTTGCTTTGATTAGAATGAGGTTGACATTTAATTTCAGGATCCGGAAGCAAATCGGAAAAGGTAGCATGCAAAGTATTTGGAAATTCAATGCCCACCTCAACGAACTGACCAAATTCACGATCGTCGAAACGATTAATATCAATTGAAATAGTATCCAGCCACTCGAATCGTCCGTATGGAAATTTTTGTATCATTGCGAACCCGCAGAAATTGTTTACGTCAGCGAAAATTTGTAATTCGATGGTCGATGTGCATCGTATAGATTCTCAGACATATGAATATTGTTTGCCTTTGCGTATCTCTGCGAACATTGCACCATCCCCTCACGTATCCCCTTTTTTATAAAAAGTAACATGTCTACGTCCGATATCCATTCCAACTTAATCATGGTCTGGAGCAACATAGCAGACCACGCCATACCAGGAGGACTGTCGAAGTATGCTGGATCTAATTTATAAATATTTATTGCTGTTTTTCTAAACACTCGGAAAACATCAGCAAGTATTTTACGTCTAATTTGAGATACGCATCGTGATAATCGCCGAGAGTATTGCATCTCAATTTCTTCAATATTAATTTCGCATGTTCGTATTCTTCGTCCATGATTCCGTTTTTTTTCATTTGTCTGAAGAATTCTTTTTGAGATGGGAGAGTGTCATCGTCAAATTTAGATTCATCGGTTACATATTCGTAAGGATAAATGCCTTTACGTTTAATCAGTTCTAGGTATATTTTGGGAAAACTAGCTTTTGTAATTTTAAATTGTTCGTCAGTAAGTTTACTCGCTAAAGCATCGAGACTTGCCGGTAGGAATCTAAATGAATCTAGAAACCTCATCTCTATGATTTCATTCGTTGCTGGAATCTTACCTTTTTTACTTATAGAATTATAACGCACTTCGTTTTGAGCAAGAATATCTATTTTTTGCGTATCGTAACCAAGATTTCAAATTAAGAAATGGAAGTCGTAATTGGATCCATTGTGAAAAAATATTGGTACGAATTTGGGCTTCTGGATCTTGAGGTTGCAGGTGTTACAGATTCCAATAATGTAGTTTGCGGTGAAATGATTGCGGTGGAATACTTTCCGATTCTCATCCGTGAAATGTTGATCACAAACCGGACACGTTTCAATGTTTTTGTAGGATTGAAGTTCATCGCTGGATAATGGAAGCATTGATTTCGATTAACATAAGAAGCTTCCAATTTTCTTAACCACCTCCACCATCTTTTTGAAAAAGAGTTCAATAACATTCGGTCTGCGATATATATATATATTATCTATCCTATCTTGCCAAACAACAACATATTCAAAACTATTTGGACCATGAACCTGGTACGGTGTTGCGGAAGAAAATTCGGGATCCGGATCGCAATAAGACAATGGTTTGAGAAAAGCCTCAAAGTTCGCAGTGATAAGGGCCGGTTGTTCCAAAAAGGCCATGTCCATTTTAAATTCTTCGAATTCATTTGCTTTGGGCATCAACATGCGAACCGGTCTGGTGACTCCACAGTAGATTTTATGTTCACCAAGTTTTTGTTTGGCAATTTCTTGATTTTGGAAATGTTGGTAATTACGTTGGTCACGGTCCTCGAATACGGTTAAACACCTTGGACAAACTTCGATGTGTGCACGATGCTTGGTTGTTTGGCTTCTGACCAAGCGGAAAAGTTAACGAATTAGCGTGAAATGATGAACATTATTGTCAGCAATGAGAAGCAGATTGATTTCCACAGATTCGTCATCAACAATATTAGTTATCCTAACAGGATGCACAAAATGCATAACTGAAGTATACGAATTTACATTTTTATTTAATCGTTTTCCTTCTCCATTTCGTACCCTGTTTTCAAACTTTGTTATGTCGGAAATAGCAACAGAGTATTCGATGTCTGTCATAGCATATTCAATCTCGTCAATATATTGTGTGTAGTGACTAACCTGTTCCGGATGATTTGAATAATGAATCGGGTGAAGTGCTGCTAAAATGCACCACATAAAACACTTATTGTCAGTGTTATAAATGTTCAGCACGGCTTTCTTATTCTGAATTTCTACCGGAAGTGGAACGTAGCTCAAAGCAGAAAAAGGTGTAAATTTGTTTACATAAACGATTAACCTGTCAGGACTTCTACATAAAGACCAATCTGATCCCTTATCCTCGAATTCATCCTGTTTCCTAATCAATTCACTGGTAAGATTAGAATAAAAAACGTTCAAATTATCAATGTCTGCCAAATAAAGAACTTGGTTTCTCGTTTTGTGAAAAAAAATATTTCTTGTACCATTGGGTTTCTCATATTCACAAATTAGATCAACATATACTTTTATGGAGCTGTTTTCTAGTTTATTTTTCAGAATATTTATGATAAAAAGGAGAGATAAAGAGTTCCCCTGTGCTTAGCACCACGCCATGAAGGCGTATAGGGGGTGTGGGGGTAACGCCCCACACTTTCTTGATCCGGTCGTGAGTAGGGGTGATGTGATCAGCATCACGCCCCTGACCGCCTTTACCCCCCAGGGTTTCCCCCAGGTACCCATGTTATTCGACGCTGGGTAGGCGCCGGGGCCGCTTCCACCGTTAGAAAAGTTCCCGGATTTGAACCGGCCGGGGATCGAACCCGGGACCTTTAGCATGGTAGTCAGACGCGTTACCGACTGAGCCACCGCGGCCACATGATACACGCTTTAATTTCAATCAACAAACTAGAAACATCACAGCGTGGGTTCGAAGTAAAAGAGAAATCCTGTAGTTGGTTGTTGAATGCAGATCTAATCAGCTTTTGGTCATTAGACATCTTAATTTGTTTAGAAGTAGACGCTTCAGTTTCAGGATAATCAATTTTTCTTTTCAATGTTCCATGTCCGATTTATGCCTTGTAACTTTTCATGTGTTTACTTAAATTAGCAACGCTATTGAGTACAAGGCCTAGTAGGTAACAAACGATTTATTTTCGAATCTTTTTCGCTACATCTTGCCTTATGCTTGCTAATATTAATTTTGGAGATTGATTTCCCACAAATAGCACATTCGATGAACTTGGTAGATGACATTTTTTTAATATGCTTTAAGTAAATAACAATAAGACGCACAATCAAGAAAAGATTCAATAAGATTATATTTACTAGAAATAAAAACACTTTTAAAATTACGATAATTGATAGAATGTAACTTAAAAAAGACAATAGTTATAATTATAATATTTTTTATCTCTGCTATTTATATATAAATTTTATATACAAATTTCAATACAAATACAAATTCATACAAATTCAATCTGTGTGGAAAAAAACTTGACCAACTTCAAAATAAAATAATTGTAGCTATTACGATAAAATTTTCTGCTATGTTATTTATACAGAAATTCCGGAGACAAGAAGTAACTTCTGGTCACACCAAAACTCAATCTGATCGAAATTACTATGAGCTATGTAGCTTTAAAATAAATTAAATACTTCACTTTTAACAAAAAAAATTATGAGCAGCAGCACTGCAACAACACGTCCGCACTTTTCAAACACTCTCACGATACTGACTGATCTGTAATGCTTTCGCATTTTAGTAACCTAAGCGCGAACCGCGTTGAAAACATCAGGAACAGTGAGCCAATCAGAAAACAACACATCGCATTACGTCATAATCCAACCAATCAGAAAACAACACGTCATCGCATGACGTCATAACCAACCAATCAGAAAACAACACTTCAGATACGGGGTCATCATAATATTGTGTAATAACTTGTTGCGTAACATGATGCAATACAAGTAGACCGGAAATAGACCGAAAGTAAATTTTTGTGGGTGTGCTTGGGTATACGTTGGTGGGTGTGGGTATGCGTGGGTGGGTGTGGGTGGGTGTGGGTGTTACATACTTTAACTTGTAAGAAATTATGACATTCGTACGAAGTACGAAATGAAAAATCACAGATTTGCAATAGTATAAAATCGACAAAAACATCATCAAAATAGATTTTCCACTGTACTAAAATTAATAAAAATAATATTCCTCGTACCAAGTATGGAGTAGAAGGAACCTGATTACACTACTGTCGAGGCGGCCCGAAACCTTGGCCGGCGAGGAGTCCGGATTTGCCGCATTATGACATTTGCATTTGGGGTCATATGAAGGAGTTAGTCTATAGTACACAAGTGGATTCTCAAGAAGAGTTGAGATAGAGAATTGTGACAGCCGCCCAATACGTAAGAGACAAAGTGTCAACGCGAGTGACTGTCTGAAGTACGCCGCAGGCTGCGTGCTAGACTACGTATCCGGGGTAGGCAATTTTAAGAGGATTTGTAGTTTTTGTAACACTTAATTCTAACATCCTGGAATTATGAGAATGGTAAATAACAATATTACTTCACTCATTTTCGTTCCTTTATTTCTCACAACCGACAACGTATTTTCACTTTACAAAGAGGTCTACAACGCGCCTTCTCCGCTTTTTATTGAGATGTTTCCCCCAACCCGTGTGCCACTTGACCACGCTTGTATTTTTTTGGGCAGCTTATGAAACGAGGATTTTTTTTTCCGTAAATTTTACGCTAAGTGTGTTACCAATTTTTTAAGTAATCCTCTTCGATTTAAACGATAATTTCAAAATTTCTTCATGACGTGTGCACCAATGACTGTTTCTTTCTGTGGGTATGGGAATTTTGGGCATGAATTATTTCCCCAGTAGTAACTCATTCTTCAGCTGTTAGCAACGTGTCGATTAAGTGTTCAGTGTGTAGTAGTTTTTTCACAATAAGTAAATTTTCGGTCGCCAGTCGGAATATGTCACGAAAATCTACAAACTGCAATAACTCGAAGTAGTATAATTGATACTACGGACAGCGCTACTTACAAGTGTAGAAAAGGCGAGGCTATTTGATTGAACAATCAGATTTGCTTACACTTAAAACAATGCCAAGATGGGGCCTGTCCCCCAATTCTTCAGGTGTGATATGCTCTGATTTTTAAGAAATTCTGAATTTCTAGTGTAGAAAAGGCGAGGGCTCAACAGATAGATTTACTTATACTTAAGACAATGGCAAGAGGGGCTTATACCCTAATTTTTCAGGTGTGGAGGTTTGGGTTTAAGTCCTCATAAAATATGAAGCCTCCCCTGATGGCAAAATGATAATATTGTTGTCTTGTAAACAAAAGACTTAGAAAATATTATGGCAGTTCAAAATCCAATTTTGTCTGCATTAAGGTCTCAGAACCCAGTAAAATGTGGGCATATTCCATATTGAGAAGTGTTAATAGTGTTGCATTGTAATCAGGGGCTTTGGGTTTGAGTCCTGATAAAAGATTGAAATATATACAACTGCCCACACATAAGATATTCACTGCTAGCTGATAATACAGTTGAGGTTTCAAAGCTGGTAGAGTGTCTGGGGCCTCTCTGACAGCAAAGTGTTGGTATTATTGCTTTGTAATCAAGGGCCTCTGTGTTTGAATCGTGCTTCTAAAACTGCTCCGTGACTCTCTCATTTCTTACATCATAAATATATGATTTTTCACCTATGAGAATAACGCTACAAATGGTGTCTTCGGGTAAAGCCTCGTGGAATTCACAGATAATTTTAATGTTTGTTCTATCATTGACCACAACTTGTTTCCTTTTTGAAGTGTTAATTACAAACATGGGTCTCCGTGTTTTGAATTCATCTGGTGTGTAATACATGTCAGTACTGCCAGTAGTGACACGCTTGAAAGCCGAAAAAGCCTCATATAATTTGAGGAAATCATCCTTGGACATGTCTAAATTATAATTTTCTCTAGGAAATACCTCATTTCTGCCATTTTTAAGATAAATGTTCTTGATGTTGCAGCTATCAAATTTACTCGAATTTTTTTCCTGATTATTGTGTCTTCCAGTCTGAAACAATACCACCACAAAATCAGGCATGTCGTATTGAATACTGGAGAATGAATTTGTGGCATCAAACTCATAATAGGTACCAGATGCGGGCTTCTGTACACATTGATATGTATAAAATTGCAGAGGAATCTGTGGATTTTTTAGGATATCAGCTTTGTATTTGAGAGCATAGCTGGCTTCATATTCAACAACCGGGATTCTTAGCTCCATAGTCTGAATAATGCACTTGCCCTCATCAGGTAGGGTATTAGGCATAGCTTCCCCTGTGGGGTTTATTGCACTGTACCTCATCAAAGCATTATTATCATTTGCAGCTCTTCTAAATGTAATTCTTAAACCACCCTTCCACATAATTTCTTTGTAATCCGAGAAGAATCCTGGCAACAGGCGCATGGGAAATAGCACTGTGTGATTTTTAGATAATATCTTATCACCAGCTTCAAATCCCCCTATTTTGTAGTAAGAAGCCTCGGTTTTGGATAATTTTAGAGTGGCCAAAGCCGTGGAGGTAATGCCGGGATAATCTATTCTGTTTATAACAACGCCATGCTTTCTGATCTCAATTTCAGAGAACAGATGCGGCACAAAATTATCTACCAATCTTATATTTGAATTTGCCGGATAATCTGTTCCATCGAGCTTTACAACATCAAATTTGATGTATAGATCTGCTCTGTGGGGGTGTATAAAGCCATCCCCTACATCAAGATCAACCTCAATCTCTGTGTTGGGTTGATTTAAATTTGCAAATGTCCTCCTGTTTGGGGGGAATGATTGCAGCTCATAACTCTCAATATTTTCCATTGTATGTATTTTTATTTAAATGTTAATCTCTATGATTGCAGTTGTTGTGGCTCCAGCAAAATCAACTAATTCTTCTTTTTCATTAGTGACCATCAATTCAATGTAATCTATTCTATTATGGCACACAGGAAAATATAATGTTGGGGATGGATTGTAGATGATGGGCTCCATAAATTCGGAATTAGGCTTGAATGTTGCAATGATGCCAGTTTGTTTGTGAGTGCCTATGCCATTTGATTTGGTGATCATACCCTCGGCCACATTACAGTGAATATTCAGAGTCTCTATGGCTAAGAATTTAGGTATATTCATAGCAGTGTGTTTGATGGCCGGTTCAAGTTTTGTGTTGTTCTCAAAGCCTAACAGCTCTCCTATAGTACCCAGATGCACCGTTTCTGTAGCAGATACAATCTCTACTCTGTGAGTGACAGAATTTTGACTTAAAACTACACCTCTGGGTAAGTGAGCATTTAGAGTGGACAGATTATATTGCCCTGGAGTGATGACAATTTTTTGATCCCCTACTGCAATTGTGTTGTTGTGGCGTGTAATATTTGGGATCAAGTACATGCCGTAAAATGCTCTGAGAGCTATTGTTTTGGGATACACTATGTCATCGTGTAATTTGAGTTTCAATATTGAATTTTGGCTGGTGAGATGGAATACCCCCATGATGTTTCAGATACCACAAGGCTTTTTGAAAATTTTCAATTGATGGTTTATTTATTTGAGACATATATCTGAGAACTGATAAACACAAATGTCCGCAATTAACATCTTTGAAGTTTTGAAGACGGGCATTATTGTAATAAAGATTAGCTGATTTTAGATATTTTATTAAATTTTCAGGAGGAACACCTCCAAATGAATCAAACACAAATGCCTCATCGTTTAAATATTTAAGATAACAAATCCAGTGAGTGCCCTGATTTTTGTACTCATCCAAATTAACAATGCCACACTCTTTGTTGAGTGGTTGTTCCGGTAAAGAATCAGACATGTACACACCTCTAAAATGTTTGATGCCCAATGGCTTGATTAAAGCTTCAATATCTTGGTTTGTAAGCGGCTCTTGTTTTTTTTAAACTTACTCATGGCTCTCTTAACACCTTTGCCTTTTTTCTCCATGGCCAGGTTATGGCGCCTCTGCTCATCTAATTCTGCCTTATTTTTCTTGGCATCTATTACCGTTTTTGCTATGGCAGCTGATCCCCCAGCCAAGCTCCCAACAGCCCCGAGAGCAGCTAAGATGGCAGGGATGGTAAATATAAATCCCCCTGTATGCAATTTTTTTCTTGATTGCTGTAATTTTTTTAATTGGGGGGTACTAAGCAACAATTTCATACCATGTCCCTTTGCAATACAAGAGCTTTTTCTCTTGCGCTGCTTTTTGGTTAAAAGACTATCAATAGTTTTAAGAGATTTGAGACCTGCATAAGGTATTTGATACATAACACCCTTGGCCTTCATCGTAGGTTTATTATATACATATTCACAACCCCCACCCCAGTTTTTGTTTGGTGCTCATAGCTATGGTGGTTCCCAATGCTGCTATTTTTTCACTTAAAGAAGCATCTTTGCTTACAAATCTACCAAATGCAGCCTCTTCTAATTTCTTGTCTGCAACATGTCTCTTGTCAAGATCAGAATGTGTGTTGTATGCTATGTCATGGTCTCTACAAGCAGCATCTAGGGGATTAACACCAGGGTCCCCTCTGTTTAATCTATGATCCAGTTTTGTGCCTGGACCACAATACTGATAGCCTGGAATGTGTAGTTCAAATGGCAGCTTGTTTATAATGTCATTAACCAGGCCCCGACCCTCAGAAATATTCCAAAATTTGGGTGGTAGAGTATTAATAATTTTTATGAGATATCCAATCCCCTTAGGGTCATTCACTATAAAATTAGACAATTTTGTGCTTATCATGTCCATAATTCCAACCTTTTCATTGTAAAAATTGTGGTTCCCAGCATTTTCCTCCCCTGCTATCACCAATAACCTATCTATAAGTTTCCTGACATCATCAACCCACACAAATTCTTTGGGCAGGGTGTTGTATTGTTTGATCCCACTGCCAGTCTTGATCTGTGACCATATGGGCTTGATTAAATTATTGTATTTTGCCCCACTGCTCGACTTGACTCTTTTTTGTGTGGGATCATTGTTCTGGTATAGAGCATCTGATTTTATTAATATTTCTTTGTAATGCTCATAATCCTGATCTGTATAGCTGCCAGGCCTCTTCCTAGTCATCAGTTCCCACAACCCAGGTGTGCCGGGGTACTTAACAAAAGCACCTTTTTCTCCGAGACGAGATTCTGAATAAACAATCAGATCATCCCCCATAAAAGTTACTCTGAAATTGCCAATTCTATGTATGATGCTGCCATCAAGCTCTGTGTCGGCATATAAGCCAAACACCTCATCTTTGTTGTCTTTAGGTGTGGTTAAATATTTTTGAGCAAGAAGACCCAATTCAATAGGATCCAGAGTAGCTTCAATTCTTCGAGGGGCAACGGGACTAGGTGTATGAATACTGGAAAGTGGGGTGAATGGATAATCTAATATGTTCCTTGCAGCTACAGGCACAAGCTCTGTGATCAAATCTTGATTTTGCTCTGTAACAGTTTTGATATTCTTACCTAAATTATTAATAGCATCAATTACAGGCTGTTCTGTTTGTTTGTGTTTTTCATAAATTCCACGGTTCTCTGATTTCCATCCCTTAAATCTTTTTACAAGATAATCTCTTAACTTAAGATCATCAATGACTGGTCGTTTCATGGTTGTTTATTTATGTCTCAACGTCTAGAAAATCGTTGATTTTATTTCTGTATTTGCCACTATTGGGTGTTCTTGTCATATCAATTGTGACAAACCCATAACTGTCCTGGCTCCAGCACTTGCTGCAAAACTTAGAAAAATCATTGTAGCTCAAGTCCCCACCTACATATTCATCATGTATGTGTTTGAGGTTGGTATGGTCTTGATGAAACACACATATAAAATTGCTGTTGTCTCGGATCAGCTGCTTCGGTATTTTAGAAAAAGTCTGTGCCAGGTAGAAGCAATCAATGTTTTTGTGTCGGCCCTGTGTAAAGAAGTTTCTAACCTTGTTTTGATTATCCAGTATAATGTCATCAAACACAACAACAGAATTATCGAGACATTCGTGAAGTGGCTTAACATCTGGTTCAAAAGTGGCTATATCCAATCCATCATATAGCTTCATCAGCTGCTGATATTTTAATTGTTCCAAGCTCTTAGAAAAAACATACAAGTGCCTGTTTTTCCAGTCTAACCAGTTGGGTGCCAATAAAAAATTATCAACCATTAGTGTAGTTTTACCACAAGCAGATGGCCCAACAATAAGACACCTAATATTATCAGGCAGCAAGTTGCCATTTCTCTTATTCTGCTGTTCAGGTTCTGGCAGCCTTTTTATAACATCCCAAGTGCTCATATTATCACTTTGTCTGCATCGATCCAGCTGTTTTCCGGATGACCCAGCCATTTGACAAATAACTTGCTGCCTTTTCTGCGGATGATTTTTTCTATGAGATATGTGTCAGGCTGTTTAGTTTTGCTGAGCTCTTGTTCATAGAATCGGCCTTTGAGAATTTCTCCTCGGTGATCTTTTATTATATATGTGTTAAGGGTCCCGGGTTTAACTTGAACCACTGTAAATAATTCTGTGCTCCAGTTTCTCGTAAAGCCTCTTTTGAATAAGTGCTTATATTTGCTGATTCTCACTTGATCGCCCACCCTGTATTTGGCCTTTCTTGTTGTTGGCTGGTATCTAGGATAATAAACAGTCCTGATCAATTTTTGCTCATCAGATGAAGTTACTTCAGAGGGTTTCATGTTGATTGTGGAATGGACCGAGTTGTTATATTTATGTAGAAGTTCTGGAAGAATATTAATCCATTTATAATTACCTTGGAGGGTAAATTGTTTATACATAAGATTTTTTAAGGTTCTGTTGAATCTCTCTACAATTGAGGCTTTGAGATCACTGTAACTCGAGTAATGTTTTATTGCCTGGCTTTTAATAAATTGTTGAAACACAGAATTATAAAATTCTTTGCCATTATCTGTTTGCAAATAGCGCGGTGATCTTCCTGAATGATTGATGATTGTCCTGAGGGCTTCTGTAACACATTTTCCAGTCTTGGATTTGAGTGGCACAGCCCAGGCAAATTTTGAAAATGTGTCTATTACAATGAGTAGATATTTGTAGCCCTTGTTGATTTTGTCTAAGTTTTTCAACTGCCCACTTGCCATTTCAATCAAGTCGCTCTGCCATAAATCATCTATGCCCTTTGTGACTACTGGGAGTCTCTTAAAATTATGTCTGGCTTGTCTGTGTAATTCATCAACAATAATTTGTCTAGACATAATATGTAAACAAGAATATTGCAACTATGGGGTGTTCAGCAGCTGATACTGCAGGATTTTCTAAATACAGTTTGTCCCCTATTTGTATTTTAAATTCCAAAGAGCCATCATCTTCAGTATAGGCTGTTTCTAATGTATTGGGATCTGTAAAATCCTCTAACTCTACACTGGTGATTTTCACTTTGTTGTCAGCACTTGTTATTGATAAGGTAGGGTAGTGGTGTGCCTGTGGTTGATGCCAATATTTGATCTTGATTGGTCTCAGTGTGCCCCCAACAAAAAACTGGTAATAAAATTGTGCAGGGGACAGCATATATATTTTGCCACCTGGTGTAAATGGAGAATCATATTCTTTGTTGGGGATGCTGTACAATTCAAGAATTACTGTATGTTTTGGATTCTCGATTATGCCTGTTATTTCCTTTTCTGCTGTAAGCAATCTGCTTGTTACAGATTCAAGGTGCTCATTGATGGTCCTAACAACATCATCATGGCCTGGCTTGATTTTTATGTCCACAACAAGTTTCTTGTATTGCTGCACAATCTCTTGAAGCTGGGTGGCAAAAACAGACAGAGCATTTGCTTGATTGGATTCCATGGTCCCTAGCTGTTGCTTGATATTAGCTACAATTTGTTGCAAATTTTCAACAACTGCCAATTTGGAATTTTGAGCAGTGAGATCATGGACCTGCCTTCTGATATCCTCAAACAGGGCATGCAATTCATTAATATGTTGATTGGTTGGAAGAGTGGCCACTGTCTGAGTGAGTTGTTTGATCTCTGCTTGGATATTCTTCATATCTTCTGATTTCAATATCCTATTCACAGCTCTCTTAATATTTTTAAGTTCCTGTGATGTGGGAAGATTTGATACTGTATTTTGCAAAAATTCAAGTGCTAATTTTACATTGTTTAATTCAGAAGCATCAGCCACATTTTGCATGGCATTTTGGAGCAGGGCTATATCTGCCTGAGAGGGTGTGGATTGTTGTAAAATTTCAAGCTTTGTTTGGATATCATCGATCAAATGATGAAAATGAGACAGTTCAGATTCAGTGTTGAGGTTTTCAAGCTTTGTGATTTGTTGCTGGACACTGACAAGGGTATCTACAATCCCAGGCAGGCGGGATTCTAGTACATTTGCCAAATCACTTTGCACTGCTGCTATGATACCTTCAAGATGGGTTATGGAACTTTGAATTTTTCCAAAATCTTCATATGTTTCAAGTTGCAGCTTAATATTTGCAACACTCCGAGTTATTGCATTCAAAGCATCAGAAGATGGCAAGTTGTTCATAAAATTTTCAAGTGTCTCAATTTTTTCTTTAACCTCGGCTATGGCATTGTTCAGAGGATCCAGGTTAGGTATCTGGAGTGACTGAATCTGTTCTTTTAGAGTGGAAATCACTAGATCAAAATCTTCTTGTGATTTTATGCTTTTGACAATTGCTTGGAGCTGTGCTTGGACATTATTTATCTGCTCTTCTAATTGTTGTTTCAATTGCTCGGAGTTGTTGGCCTGGGTCTTAAATTTGGCTTGAAGAGCTGCTACAGCTTCTTCCAAACTTTGAAAATTATCCAATGTTGCCAGGTCAGTATATTTCTGAAGCAGCAATTTGAGTTCAGAATCAATTTTAAGAAGAGGGTCCATGCATTGTGATTGTAAATTTGTAATTTCTAATTGAAGACTGGCATTGAGTGTGGTCTGTAAAGCTTGTAAATCACTTCTCAATTTCTTGACTCTGACATCAAGCATAAGAATCTCATCACTGTGATCTTCATGCCTTGTATGGCCAAATATATCATTAGGCATTTTCTTTTAGTGGTTATTTATTATAGAGTATCTGATTCTTAATTCTATAAAAAAGGGTATAAGCTTGTCATAAGATCCAGGGACCTCAATATATAAGCAGTCACCAGCAGGAACAGTATATACAGTGCCAGAAACCATGTTTGAGTGCTTAATTCTATAAATATTTCTCCCTATTGAAATCTTGACATCACCCTCAGGGGTTGTAATAAATTGCAATTGCCCACCTACAGGTAATTGGTAATGATTTAAATTATTGTTAAATATGTACAATGTTTTGCCTGTTTCATCATCATTATCTGTAAGTATGCTGTTCAGATGAATAATTAACAAGCCACTCAGTTTAGACATTACAGATTGTAAATCAGGAGAGGGTTGTGGTGTCGGCAGGTCCATAATAGCCTGTTTCTTGAACCCAAATAAGTTCATAGGCATGTTTATTTATTTCAAATCATGCTCTGGAATTGGGCATTGTTTC
Source organism: Lepisma saccharinum (assembly GCF_977018435.1). Classification (NCBI taxonomy): domain Eukaryota; kingdom Metazoa; phylum Arthropoda; class Insecta; order Zygentoma; family Lepismatidae; genus Lepisma; species Lepisma saccharinum. The sequence goes on from NW_028142898.1 coordinate 2,379,734, forward strand.
CCACTTTTCAAATCACAATGCCCCCAAGGTAAAGTATGTGTGCCACATGATAAAATGCATCTCTTATCATCATGTGGGTCCAGGGCCACTTTTCTTACAACATTTGAAGTCAACAAGTGATTCTCACTCTGAATTCTATTTTCTGATGTTCTAATTGAATTCTGTGATTTGATGCAATTTTTATAATCTTCAAATTGGAGATCTTTTTCCACAGTCACTCTGCCAATGCCCTTGGCCTTTTTGACAACAGCACTACATGTTTTAAAACTATACATCTTGGCACTTAACCCAGCAAATTCCACAATAACATCACCAAGTGTCTCATCTTTTAACTTGCCAGGCACCTTTTTGTTGTGGTGTTGTTGAATCTTTGTATGTTCACTGGTATCAAAATATTGAAACAATTCAGGCTGTGACATATCTTGATAAACATCTTCTGTTTGAATTTCAAGAATAAAACTATCCGTGTCCATGTACAATAATTTTACACGATCACCATAAAAAGGTTTCAGCACATCATAATATAATATTAACATATGTAATTTGGACAATTCCAATATCACAGCCCCTACATAAATAGGTTTATCAAACTTGATCTTTGTTTTCATCATGTTGAAAAGTGCCATGTACTCATCATAAATTCTTCTGTAATTGAAGTTGGGCTTTGCAACGAATTTTTTGCTCCGGCTGGGGTCAGTAATTATTTTAACATCGGTATGTTTCCTGACATTTTCAATAGTTTTGCCATACACTGAATTCACCATCAATTTAAACAAGCTCTTATCAAATTGGCTCTTTGCAGATGTTCGAAGCTCCGTGTTTGTATCAATGTATGGTTTCAACCATTCTGAGTGCCTGAACCTCAAGACTTTTCCAATTTTGGTCACTTGGACACCATGTTTCATCAGGAAATGGAGGTTTTTATAATATATGACATAACCCTGTTTCGGCTCCAGTGTCGTCATGAGCTTCTTCTGTTTAGAGCCAGGTGAGCACTGAACCTCGGGAATTGGGGGCAGATCAGAAAATTTATTGTGTAAATCATCAGGAATTGTCAGATCAACCTCTAAGAAGAGGCCATGTTCACTGTCATCAAAATCCTGAAGATCCTCAATATTGAAATCTTCAACCCACTCAAGCCCTGCATATGGCAATTTATCCATCATGGCGTGACCATAGAGGTTGTTTGCATCCGCATACACTATATAATTTGATGGCCGTGTTGGATCATAATCAGGCATGTATTTGTTATTTGCTCTGGCATATCTCTGGGAACATTGCACCATCCCCCTCTTATACATTCCTCCATAAACAAATACTTTTCTTGATCGTGGATCAGATCCAATGGCTTTTTGGTATTGAAAAACATTGCAGACCATGCTAGGCCCGGGGCACTGTAAAAATACACTGGGTCCAGTCCATAATTTTGCATGGAAGATTTTCTGAATGCCTGCAATATATCAGCTAAGAGGGTGACATCAAGTTTCAAATAAGCCATGTGATAATCACCAAATGTCTGGCAATTTAAATTGTCCCACATCAACTGGGCATGGTGATAATCTTCATCAGTAATTCCAGATCCTCTGATTTTGCTATAAAATGCTTCTTGTGGTGGCAGGGAACACTCATCAAATTTAGAAAAATCTGTAACATAGTCGTATGGATATACACCCTTCCGCCTAATTAATTTCAGGTCCTGATTTGGAAACAATGCACGTGTGATTTTCAAGTCATCATCAGATAATTGAGAGGCCAGTGTAGCCAGGCTAGCAGATAAAAATCTGTAAGAATCAAGAAATCTTATGTGAATAGGAACACCATCAACTTTAATTATCTTGCTAATAGATATATATTTTTCATCATTTTCAGCTAAAATATTTAAATTCTGTTTCTCAAACCCCTCGTATCTGATCAGATGATGGAAATCATAATTGGATGCTCCGTGGCAAAATATGGGGACAAATCTTGGTCTCTTGATCTTAATATTACAGCTATTACAGAGGGCCTGTTTATATCGACCATCTGTATGAGAATGGTGTTTCACCTTGATATTTGTATCTGAAAATTCAGAATCACATACCGGGCATTTTTCTGCTTTGTTGAAATCTTCAATCTGTTCCTCTGTTAAAGGCAACATAGGCTTTGATATTAATAAGATGTTAGATGCTATGTCACGGCACACATTTTCTATTATATATGCAAATATTTTGATGGCATTTGGTCCCATGTATAAGTATGGCTCACTAGCTACACCATCCTGTACAACCACATAACAAAAGCTGGAAGGTTCATGTAGCTGGTATGGTGTACTTGATGATTCTTCTGGATCTGGGCTACAAAATGCAATAGGTTTGAGGTTCGATTCGAAATCACAGACAATATATGCTGGGTGTTCCAACAAGGCTTCATACTTTTTGAATTTGCAATTTTCACTTGGATTGGGCATCACCATATGAACAGGTTTATGGTTGCCACAATATTTCAGATGCTCAATTAACTTGTTTTTTGCAATTTCTGCATTTTTTTCACGAACCCCATTTACCATTTTTTGACCATCAAATACAGTTAAACATCTTCTGCACAACTTGAATATTGTATTGGATTTGTCTAGTTGTGTTTTCACCAAAGCTTCAAGATTATGTATCAGAGTATAATGGTTTGTATCATCTCCTTCAATTAAGAGCAGATCAATTGGAATAGCTGATTCATCATCAATTGTACTAATTCTGAGAGGTGCTATCGGGCAATTGCCAGTGGAATAAATAAAAACATTAATAGATAATTGTTTGCCATTGATATGCCTGGCCTTTTTTTCAAATTTATCAATATTCTGAACAGACATTGGATATTCCAAACCCTCCATTACATCGTCAAAAAGATGTTCATGCTGTTTGTAATAAGTTATTCTCTGAGGATCCCTTGAAACTGGATACAAAGCAGCTAATATACACCACAAAAAGCATTTCTGGTCGGCATTTTTTATATTGACCACGGCTCTTTTGTTTTTGATATTAGCAGGCAAAGGCACATAAGTAGATCCTTGTAATGGGCTGAATTCAGAAATATTAACATATAACTTGTGTGATGAACCGCATAGGCTCCATCCTGACTCTTTTGCCGCAAATTCAGAGTGTTTGATGTTCAGTTGATTTATCAAGCTGCTTATTATTGTGTCTGAATTTGCGTTTGAATATACCGGTACAGTTTCTGTTACGTGGGGGTGTGTAAATTTTGTGCCGTTTGGTTTCTTATATTGTACAAACAATTTGAGGGAGAGCTTATAAGAGCCATTTTGTTTATTTAGAATTGCCTGCACATTAGGATTTACACTGTTCAAGAAATTCTCAATGCCACATCTTGGCTCTGATACAAACTGGTAATCCCTAAGTTGGGCATTAAAACTGCTACGGGTAGGTTCATGGCGTGGCTGTTTTGCTGCTCTGGCATTAACAGGTGCTTCGTGCCTTCTTTTCAGACCAGATGTAGATGGTTGAGAGGGCAATGCTGATGACTGTACATAAGAATTACACTTATGCCATTTGTAATATGCATTGCTTAATATTTTATGGCATCTTGGACACATTTTTGTGGCTTTTCTGCATTTCTTAGAGTTACAAATACGGCAATGCCTAGCCCAATGAGAACTAGATATATTTTTATTGCATTGGTCACAATATTTTTGATTCGGCATTTTTTTTTCTTGTTGTTTATTATATACAATTTCCTGGGCTTCAATTCAAAACTTTATACTTAATAAAAAATATCAGTTGGGTTCAGCAGTTAGTGGCTGAGCTGGTGCTTTTATACCCAAACAACAGCAGTAACTAGGTTTTGGTGATAGTTTTGCTGTTATACAACACACAAACCTCAACTGTTTATCAACTAGCAGTTAATATCTTATGCGTGGGCAGTTGTATATATTTCAATCTTATATCAGGACTCGAACCCAGAGCCTCTTGCTTACAAAGCAACAATATTAACACGTCTCCAAATGGAATATATCCATATTTTACTGGGTTCTGAGACCCTTATACAGACAAAATTGGATTTTGAACTGTGATATTATTCTCCCAAGTCTTGCCTATGTTCATATTATCAGAATAGAATTGCTTTTAGCATGAGGGGGGTACAGTTCATTGCCACTGTGTGAAAATATGTATCTTTATCTCAATAATCTTTGTTACACTTTTACATGTTGCATGTTGCATGTACATGGCCTCTTCAGTGAATCATACAGAAAAATCATTAATGCCCCCTTCTAGCGTGTCTCTTGCGTGCCGGCAAGGCATGGAGGCAAAACATTAGTCTTTTGATAGATTCATGCATTTCCGAGCTATAATTGCTTACCCCAAGCAATAGAATTGATCAGAGATTGGAAAAAAGCAGGCAACAGCTCAAATTTGTATATTAAATTAGATCTGTAAGTTATAGAGCATAGAAATATTGCCAAAAAAGCCATATTTTTGACAAGTTTATAAACAACAATCACACAGATATAGCTTTTACACACATGGCCGAATCTGTCTGAGCAGAGGAGGGAGGGGGGGGTTTCAGATTTGGGGGCTATCAACTAGCAGTAATTATTCAAAATCTCACTTGTGGACATATTATTTTGCCACATGTATTTCAATCTATCAGGACTCGAACCCCGAGCCTTTTGTTTACAAGACAACAATATTATCATTTTGCCATCAGGGGAGGCTTCATATTTTATGAGGACTTAAACCCAAACCTCCACACCTGAAAAATTAGGGTATAAGCCCCTCTTGCCATTGTCTTAAGTATAAGTAAATCTATCTGTTGAGCCCTCGCCTTTTCTACACTAGAAATTCAGAATTTCTTAAAAATCAGAGCATATCACACCTGAAGAATTGGGGGACAGGCCCCATCTTGGCATTGTTTTAAGTGTAAGCAAATCTGATTGTTCAATCAAATAGCCTCGCCTTTTCTACACTTGTAAGTGGCGCTATCCGTAGTATCAATTATACTACTACTCGAAACCCATTGATTTCCTACCCCCGGTGCATAGGATCAAATTTGTTGCAAATGTGCTCTAGTATTACCCCTTTCCAGGAATAGGTCGAATTACCAATCACCCTGTATATATATACATAAGTATGAAATAGTATAAAAATTAAAATTGTTCTATCACTATTTCATTCTTTACATCATATATGTATTACATCTATTGAATTAAAATTGAATTGCATATTGTATTTTCAGGTAAAGTTTCATGAAACTCACATAATAACTTAATATTTGTTCGATCATTTATACCTACCAATTTTCTTTTCGATGAATTTATTAAAGACATTGTTCTGTGAATTATTAACTCATCTGGATTATAATACATATCGATATTTCCTTCAGTTACTCGTTTAAATGCACTATAGGCGTCATATAACTTCAAATAATCTTGATCTGCAATGCTAAAATTGTAATTTTCACGTGGGAATACCTGATTTCAACCATTTTTCAGACATGCATTTTTAATTTTTGCAATTATCAAACTGGCTGGTATATTTTTCCTGATTGTCATCTCTCCCTGTCTGAAACAATACAGCTGCCAATTCTGGCATATCGTATTGTAGAGATTGAAACTGATTAGTTATATCGGATTCAAAAACATTACCCTCCACTGACCTCTGTATGCATTGCTATGTACATAAGTGTATCGGAATTTGAGAATATTTCAAAATGTTGGCTTTGTATTTGAGAGCATAATTCGATTCATATTCAACTATAGGCATGCGTATCTCCATAGACTGAATCGCACATTTTGCAGCTACGGGTAAACTAGCATCATTGGCTGTTCCATCTGGATTCAAAGTTTTGTATCTCATTATGGAATTATGATCAAAGTTGATCTGCGAAATATGATACTTAAACACCTTTCCACATAATTTCTTTATAATCAGATAAAAAAACAATCTCATGGGGAACAGTACTGTGTGGTGTTTTGCTTAAATTTTTGTTCCAGCTTCGAACCGACCAACTTTGTAATATGCACTCACTGATTTGGATAGCTTCAATGTTCCCACTGTAGTGGATGTAATCCCAGGATAATCAATTCTGTCTATCACTGTAACATGCTTTCTAATTTCAATTTGTGAGAATAAGAATGTAACAAAATTATCTACAAGATTTACATTAGCACTAGCTGGATATTCTTCACTATTATTTTTCTTGATGATGTCAAATTTTATATACAGATCTTATCTATGTGGATGAATAAATCTGTCCTCTATGGTAAAGTCAAATTGAATATATTTATACGGTTCTTTGAGATTAGCAAATGCCCTCCTGTGTGGAGGAAATGACTGCAACTAATAACTCTCGATATTTTCTATTGGTATTTATTTATTTATTTTAAATATTAAATTCTATTATATCAATGGTATTAACACAGGCAAAATCGATGATCTCATTTTTCTCATTTGTCATTGTTATCTCTATGTAATTAACTTGATCAAGAGAAACAGGGAAATAGACTGGTGGTTTTTGGGGAATATATAATAGGTTCCATAAATTCTGAACTTGGCTTAAATGTAGCAATGATACCTGTCTCCTTGTGCTCCCAACTGAATTTTCTTCAGCTTCGATAATCATTCCTTTAGCAATATCGCAGTGAACATTCTATGTTTCTATAGTTAAGAATTTTGGTATAAATGTACCTATGTGCCTAATTCCTCCTTCTAATTTGCTGTTGTTGGGGAAACCAAGAAGTTTGCCCATTGTAGATAGCTCTACTGTTTCTTTGGTGGATACGGTCTCCACTGTGTGTGTTACAGAATTTTGAGATAGCAATACATTGTTAGGAAGTTCAGGTTGTAAAGTAGATATGTTATATTGTCCAGGAGGAATAATAATTTTTTCATTACCTACTAATATAGAATTTTGTAGCTAGTTAAATTGGAAATCAGATACATGCTGTAGAAGGGTCTCAAAGCTCTGGATTTTGGATAGATAATATCATCGTGGAAATGTAGTTTCAAGACCGAAGTCGCGCTGGAGAGATGGAAAATTCCAATATATAATATTCCACACTGCTTTTTGAAAGTTTTGTAATTTGATGTTATGTATTTTATTCAATATTCTAAGCATCGCAATGCAAACATGACCACATATAATTTGATCAAAATCTTGAATACGTTCGTCGTTGTAATAAATTTGTACATGCTTTAAATAATGAATTAATTCTGTATGCGGTACCCCTCCGAAAGAATCGAAAATAAAAGCATTGTTATTTTGTTTATAATAGCATATCCAGTGGGTACCGATTTTTTCCAACATGTCCAAATTCACCACACCACATTCTCGTGAGAAAGGGAAACTATCTTTAGGGAGAGAATCAGACATGAAAACTACCCTGAAATGTTGAATTTTCAATATTTTAACTAAAGATTCAATGTGTTGTTTCGTGAGTGCTTCTTCTTTTTTATAATTTTCTGAGTGGTCTGAACTTCACACCACTGCCTATTTTTTTTTTACCCGGGAAGATTATGACGCTTCTGCTCTTCTAGTTCTGCTTTTGTTCTTTTTTGAATCAATTACAGTTTTGGTAATAGCCACGCTACCCGCAGCTGAGCTCCCCACTGCCTATAAAGCTGCTGGGATAGCAAGAATGCTGAATATAAATCCTCCAGTATGAGATTTTTTCTTGCATTTTGCAAACATTTTAATTGTGGTGTACTAAGTAATATTTTTATTCCATTTCCTTTGGCTATACATTGTCTCTTCTTTCCTGTTGTTTTTTTAGTTAAAATGTTATTAATTTTTAATTTTTAAAATCATGATATGGAATTTGGTACACAATTCCTTTAGGTTTCAAGTTGTTTATTATTATTATTATTATTATTATTTTCAAGGTTTATATATATATATATATATATATATATTATAGACCACATCCTATTCTTTGTCTTGTATTCATACCAATGGTTGTACCCAATGCTGTCATTCGTTCACCCAAAGAAGCATCTTTGCTAGTTAATTCTCCAAATGCAGTCTCTTCCAATTTTTGATCAGCCACACGACGAGCATCCAGATCTGCGTGTGAGCTGTATGCAATGTCATGTTTTTTAAAAGATGCGTCGAGAGAATTGGTCCCCCTGTCCCCTCTTTCTATTCGTATTTCAAGTTTTATCCCAGGACCACAATATTTGTAACCAGGTACGTGTAACTCGAATGGGAGCTTATTAATAATATAATTTACCAAACCTCGAACTTCTGATACATTCCAGAATTTAGATGGTAAAGTATTAATAATTTTAATTAAGTATCCTATACCTTTGGGATCATTTAAAATAAAATGAGCTTATTTATTGTTATCATGTCTACAATACCCATTTTCTCGTTGTAAAAGTTGTTGCTTCCAGCATTTTCCTCCCCTTCTATAACCAGCAATCTATCTATGAGTTTTCTCACATCATCTACCCACACAAATTATTTAGGTTAAGTATTGTATTGTTTGATACCACTACCAGTTTTGAGTTTGTTCCAGATAGGTTTAATAATATTCTTGTATTTGTCCCCATTGCTCGATTTAACACGATTTTGAGTTGCATAGTTATTTTGATATAAGGCATCAGAATATATCAAAATATCTGAGTAACTCCGATAATCTTCTTGTGTAAAATTCTTTGGTTGTATCTTGGTGATGAGCTACCATAATCCAGGAGTACCAGGATATCTGGACCAGCTATTTTTACCGCCCAAATTGATTTTTATATTGTCCCCTTCGAATGGTACTCCAGATTTCCCAATTTTCCATCCCACACCCTCATTTGGCTCCATGGTAGGATACAAGCCAAACACTTCACCTTTTCAATTTTCCAGTACTTAGATAATCACTTGCCAAGAGACACAACTCAATTTTATCTGGATCTTCTATGGATGTTTTAGGTGGTTGTTGGAGGGTCATTGGTGTGAGAATACTAGATGATGGTGTAGGAGAAAAATCAGCATAATTTCAAGCAGTAAGAGGTAGCAATACATTTATGAGATTTTTATTTTGTTCTGTGACACCCTTAATATCTTTACTGGGACCACAGATTGCATCGATAATTGATTGGTCTTAACATTTGTGTTGTTCATAGAATCCCCTGTTTTCAATCTTCCGAACTTTCAATCGTTTGGTCAGGTAATCACGTAATTTCAAATTATCTTCCATTTTATGTTTTGACATGTTTATTTTTTGATTAGAGGTTATTTTATATCGTTTCAACGTTCAAAAAGTCGTTGATTTTATATATAAATTTTCCATTGATAGGTTTTTTTAGTCATGTTGATGGTAACAAATCCAAAATAATCGCTGTTCCAAAAAGCTGAATAGCATTTGTCAATTTTGTTGTAATTTAAATCCTTCCATCCCACGTAATCCTCGTATACATGTTTCAAATTCGTATGATCTTGACGACACACACAAATTAGGTTTGTATTATCTCGTAGTAAATGTTTTAGAATCGTGGAATAAGTTTGAGCTAAATAAAAGCTATCTATTTCTTTGTGACGACCTGTGTAAAGAAATTTCGTATTTCGTTTTGATTTTCTAGAATGACATCATCAAAAACTACAACAGAATTGTTCAAACAATCATTCAGAGGTCTTATTTTTGATGCAAATGTAGCTATGTTAAGTCTCTCGTACAGCTTCATGAATTGTTGATATTTCGGTTGTTCTAAACTTTTAGAGAATACATACAGGTGTCCATTTTCGGAATCTAGCCAATTAGGAGTAAGCAGGAAATTATCTACCAGCAGAGTGGTTTTTCCACAACTCCCAGATAGGGATCTACAACTAAACTAATTAACTAACTCTCTAACCTTCTTAAACCCGAAGGTTCAAGGCTGCAGAAACAGAGGACTTCTATCTTTCCCTATCTTGAGCAAGTTCTATATACTCTTTTCCATCCCTACCGATTTCCCTTAGGTCCATCTCAACGTTGTCCCTCCATCTTCGTCTTGGCCTTCAATCAGGTTTCCCAACAAGAATCCTGTAAACTCCTCTTTCCTCTCCCATTCGTGCCACATGACCTGCCCACCTAAGTCTGCTTGATTTAATTATTCTAATAATATCTGAACATGAATACAAATTATGTAGTTCTAAATTATGTAACCTTCTCCACTCACCTGTCTCCTCATCCCTTTCAGGTCCAAAGATTTTCCTAAGGATCTTATTTTCAAATACTCTCAATTTATGTTCCTCTTTCAATGTAAGGGACCAAGTTTCACATCCATATAATACTACAGGCAAAATTACTGTTTTGTATATTTTAACTTTTAGTTTCTTAGATATTAAACGAGAAGACAAAAGTTTATGAAGAGAGAAGTAACATGCATTTCCTGAATTAAGCCTACTTTTTATTTCCTCTTTTACATAATTTACATTTGTTAATATTACTCCTTAGTATTTGATTTTGGAAACTGGTTCAAACGAGTTGTTATCAATAATTAGATTTTGATTATTACGTAACACTTGGTTTCGGCCTGTAAGCATATGTTTAGTTTTCTCTTTGTTAACTTCCAAACCTATCTCTTTAGCAGTTTTGAAAAATATTTTAGTATTATTCTTAATTGTATTCACATCATCCCCCAGTAAGTCTACGTCATCTGCATATTCTAACAACTGAGTCACACCATTTAATTTTAGTCCTTCTTTAGTTTCTTTTACCTTCCTAACAGCATATTCTAAGGCAAAATTAAAGAGCAATGGAGATAGTGCATCTCCTTTTTTTAACCCATCATGAATTGTAAATTTGTCAGACATATTAATTCCAACACGAATGTTACTTTCTGTTTCACTTGTGCATATTTTTATCATACTAATAAGCTTCTTAGTTATTGCAAACTCTTCTAATATATTATATAATTTATCTCTTTTGACCGAATCATATGCTTTTTTTAAATCAATGAATAACTGATGGAGGGGACCTGCAATGAGGCACCTTATATTATCAGGTAACAACTCCCCATTTTTTTACTAGTTTCTAATAAATCTGGTAAACGCAGTACCACATTCCATGTTGGTGTCAAAGAATCACTTGGTTTCCTTCTATCCAACTTCTTTCTGGAAGTCCTAGCCATTTAACATACAATTTATTATTTTTCTTACGTAATATTTTCTCAATTAAATATGTATCTGGATATTTTGTTTTACTGAGTTCCTCTTCATAGAATCTCCCCTTCAATATTTTATTATAATTGTCTTTTATTATATATGTATTTCTATTCCCTGGTAAAACTTGAACTAAAGTTAATAACTCTGTACTCCAATTTTTGGTGAATCCCTTCTCAAATAAATGTTTAAATTTACTGACTCTCACTTGGTCTCCTGTTTTGTTATTTGGTTTCAAGGTAGTGTATTTATATTTATGACAATTAGCAGTAGAAATCAATCTAGGCTCAACACACTTGGTTACCTAAGCAGGTTTCATGTGTATAGTTCTGTGTACTGAATTATTATAATAATGAACTAGCTCGGGTAAAATTTGTACCCATTTATAGTTACCCTGTAGAGTAAATTGCCTCCACATGCGACTGTCCCTCTTTGTAAAATAAAAAATCTTTTTACACATTGCATAAAAACCTATGACCCTACAAGATTCATTCACCAAATCATCTGCTTTAAGTCTCCGATCCTCTGGTGAAGTCTGTTCTGGTTGTGTCGCCCACAAGTGCGTTCCCTTGCCAATCCAGTAAAAGTGAGAATAATGGACAGCGACCTTCTACTTATACTCTTAGGGCAACTAGTCAGCAGGGGTCACGTGACATGGGAGGGGTCATGACAGGTCAATGGCACAATGTTCACATACGCACACGCACTCAGGAATGTTTGGAATGCACGACTATTGAATTGTCTTAGTAAAAAACTAGGTTACATGAGAATTCTTGCAACGTTTGTGTTAATATTTAATTTGCTTGAAGATACTGCTTAAGAAAAAGTTTTTTTTAGATAAGACACATCTGGAATTTTGAAATTCATCGTCTCAATGTCTCAATATCTCAATGTCTCAAACAAATAAATAACATTTTTTAAAGAAAATACTACTTTATTTACATTTAGAATTTTATAAAAAAGTGATTTTATTTTAAAAATGAACGGAAATTTTCTAAATCTTACGATTTTACCCTATAAAAAGTGAATATTGAACATTTGCATTTTTCAAATTTACACTCTTTACAGTTAGAAAAACAGCCAAATTTTTTATTTTTGATAAAATTACACATGAAGTGATCACTATAAAATGGTTATATTTTTTTTAAATATCCAAAACGAAGCGTTTATACTACTAGTCACGAGACCTTTTTTTCATCGGCGGGGGAAGAAACCTGTTTCTGGGATTTTATTGTAGAGGATTACTAACGGGGGAGTGAGTTCATATGCACAAGCAGAAATGAAGTGCGAGGGAATCTGAACCTCTTGATTTGTCTTTCTGTAGGCCCTTAATCTTTCATACAATTTTTCCACTTGTCAGTGTGAGTTGCGGTATCGCGAGCAGATTGTTAGCTTCCAGTGTGTTATCTAGCAGCTGGCGTTGCTGGGGAGAATAGAAGCTAGAAAAATATTCAGAGAAGAGTTCACATGAGGATTCTGGATGTGCTGATGATGTTTCCTCGTGCGGGATTTGCTTTTAAGAAAGTTCCACATCATTTCCGGGTTAGTGTCAATTTGTTAATCCATGCTGGTTAAATATTCTGTATATTTTAATTTTTGCGTCTTTTTAAAGTTCGATCTGTTTGCGGAAAATTCAATATAGTCAGTCTGTAGTCGTGATTGCGGCCATCTTCTATGCGCACGTTATTTTGCTTTTAAGAGACATATTAATTGCCCATCGAACCAGGCCGAATATTTCCTTCGCTTATTACCAGCTAATGGGACAGCGTCATCAAATGATGAGAACAAAATTTCATAAAAGATTTCATACACTTCGTGAACGTCGTCTGTCAGCTGCATAATGTCCCACGGCACGCGTTCAAGTATGCTTTTGATCTCAGAAATACTCGCTTTATGCCAAGCATACGAGTGACCACTTTTAATGTTAGCGGCCTTGGTGACGCGAGATATTATAACACTGCACTGTACCGCTACGTGGTCAGAGGGAACTGCGGATTCCTCCAGTGACACGCTCGGGTGGGTTTCCATTGAGTTCACAAAGATGAAGTCTAGAAATCGGTCCTTGCGGGTGGGGAAGGGATTAACGTGAGATAGGCCTGCTTACAATATTAAATTTAGAAAGTCCCGATTTATTCCTGAGTACTTAATACGGTCTGGATGTAATTTGTTTTCAATATTACTTCTTTGCGACTTTATTGCTGTGAAGTTGAAATCACCGACCAGCACTAATATGTCATTTTCACTCATCTGCAATTGTACGAGGATAAGTGAATGTTGAAGATTATCCATATCGTTTAGAGAGGGAAGGGGGAATGTAGACATTTTCTAGATAAAGTTTCCTAATTACGTTCAAGGAGATTTACACAAAAACTATTTCAATGTGGTGTTGGAGGAGGTCAGTCATCTCGTTCCTATGTCCGACGTAACAGCAGCCAGGATGCCACCACATTGATCCCTACATTCAGGATACACATCTTGACTGTCTTTCTTAAATACCATGTGATGGTCACTAAGCAACTCGCTGTCGCGCACTATCATGCCACGATTTGGTTATGCAAATTGCGTCGTAGTCAAAATCACCAGCAAAAGTCAGGTTAAAATCTTGTAGGAATTTGTTATTTATATTTCTGGCGTTATGGTAATATATGTTAAACACTACACTATCATTCACTAATGATCCTGGAGGACCTGAGGTTTGCGACACATCACCTCTTAGCAATATAACACAGAGTATGTGCATGAAAGACGCATATCTCCCGTCACTGGGACTGAAAGAACGGGAGCTGTTGTTCGCGAAGGCCGCGTGGTGACTCGCGTGGCAGATAATAGCTGGCAAGAAAATGTTTCTCCTCACAGTACACTTCCAGAGCAGCTCATCGGTCATTTTTGTCTCGTTTCTTGATGGTTTGCACGCCATAACCCTGCCCAGCAAGGGTTAGACCGTTGCGAGGACAAAAAAACATATGTATACAACCTTCGTTACGGAGCTCACTTAACGCTGCTTGCACGCCGCCGCCACCTTGTACTCAGTTAAGAAGGCGGACCTTGTTACTATCGACTCTTTCCACGCCAAATCAACACTGCAATTTTCAAGCCAACATTATATATTTTTTTGACCTTTAGTAAGTTGATATTATCCATGGAACTTTTCAACTGTGGAACTTTTGAGTCCTATGTATCTTGTAATTGTCAAATTATTCAACGTCAAAATTTGCAAAAAAATGCATTTGTGAGACAGCTTAGCTATACAAAATGTGACGTAACTCCTCCCCTGATTGACCTAGGAAGCTCAGTAAATTGGAAAAAAACTCTCCAATGATATTTAACAAATAGGGTTAAAAATTAGATGTCAAGTGACCTTAATTTCTCATCTCCACAAATTAAGAGATTAATATTTCTGACACACCACTCGAAAACACATATAAAGTCAGACTGTTACTGCAATGAGATCGGAAGATAAAGATAATATATATAACCCTGTGACTGATGAAAGCCTGTTAAAGAAAGCGATTCAGAGTCCCTTAAAACCCCCTATTAAATGTGAAGGAGTTATCCTGGTTATAAAAAGGTTATAACAGAGACAGGGTAGGCTCAGGGGGAATAATCATTTTGTGTGTAGAGCGAAGTTCCGGCATGTTGTTGACCGTCATATTAAATTCAAATAAAAATGTTCAATTGAAAAGGGGGTGATGTGATATATCAAATCAGCCTAGAAATGAATTAGAAATGAAGAGCCGAAGGTTTTTCATCAACGTACCATTTACCAACAAACCTTTATATTACACGTTTGTAAACATTGTCTGCTTTTCGTGGCTTTAAAACAGTGCATTAAAATGCATGAAATGTGTTAGGATCACATTGGGATTAATGTGATATCTCGGGACAGAAGTTTACGAATCATTGCATATGATTTTAATCTGCGAAATTCTCCAAAAAGTTTAATAATGTTGAATATTGTTAATGGTGTCTCAAATAATTACAATGTGGCGCTTCCTTGTGAATCAAAAATTCTTCATCGACGGAGGCTACTTTTTACATTGACGGGAGAAGTTAATGAAAAAGAATATGCAATACCTTTGATTTGATAATCTACATTATGCAGATTAAAGCCGAATGGTTGATGCTGGTAAGCTAATGGAGCTTTAAATGGTGAGAGCTGCTTCAAATTGTTAAATGAACATGTTTTCATCCTAACTTACGGAACATAGTGCTCTATTAGAGATTAGGACAGAGTTCAACCACACTATTGAAACATTGTCGCAGTATCTTCACAGAAAATTTCTTTGTAGATTGATTGCCAGATGGGGACCTACTAAAAGGCCTCCACGTTTCCCAGAAATAGAACCTTATAACTTTTGCCTTCAAAAACATATTAAGGCATTAAATGTTATATGTGCTAATATTCCGTGATATTTATCATCTGAGAAAACGCATAATTGGTGCTTGAGATGATGTTGCACCTGCTACATTGTAAAATGCTTTACATGACATGAGGACACTCAACTTGACCGCTATCCTCTCTCCCTCTATCTCTCCCACTATTTATTTTTCTCCCGTGTGACAACGATTGAAAAACCATGGTCAACTTAAGCAAGAAACTGTCTACTTTGGAATTGAGAATTTTGTAGGTATTATAGATATTAATTATGCCTGTTTTATATATTAAGTCCCAGGAGATACGAATAACCACGTATTTGTTGTACTAAGATTGGATGGTTTATTTACTAATTTTGCCTCGGTCGAATCCTCTTTACATAAACTTCGTGTCCCTCTCCTGGCATGCGTGGTGGACGCAACTTCCGTCGGGCGGATACCTTCTGTCTCCCAGTTGACACCAGGCAGTTCTGTGTTCCCGATGCTCCCTCGGGCACTTCTTCCCCCTCTTCCAATCTGAACTCACTGCACTTCACTATTTACTTGTTCATATCCTGGCTTTTAGCCACGCTCTTGTGGGACACGATGTGAACATTCTGAAACAAGTCTACTAGCAGGTGTATACATTTAAAAAAAATAAGATTGTGTTGAAATATTGAGAGGCTTATCATCGTTGAAACACATACGGGGCTAAATATTAGTAAAATGCTTAAACATAAACATGATGTTTAATTTAACATTACAGGACATTCTCTTGAAGTGGTATGAATAAACCAAGTCTTATCGAGAAAGACAGATAACAATGAACATTTCGAAACTTCAGAAGCTGACAGTTGCAACTGAAGCTTGGATTTCCGAGTATCGTCTCACGAATTAGTCTTGTATCTTGTTTTGGTTGTGTTGGACGAAGCGTTTGTCGTCATGAAAGGGCTTTGCGAATGACATTTATTGCAGAAGTTGCTCACAGCTTCTTATATGTTACTGTATAGTAATGCGATTATAACTTGGCTACGTAATCACAATTACTGTCTGTGGATTAAAATTGTTGATAGGTATAATATTGAGTATGAAACATTGTCCTGATCAGCATCTGTAAAGAACAGAATACATGGTACCAAAACACTGAACTTCTTCCAAGTCCTTGCGTGTCCGTCATGACAAAATGTCCCTTGAGCTAACGCATCCAGTGTGTTATCCATATACAAATCGAAACAGCCGCTCAAATTTTAACAATTTTCCTAACATTTCCCACAAAGTCGCAATTTATAACATTTTTGGCTCAAAATTTAACCTTACGCTAAATTAAGCAAAAGGTTTCAGAACACTGAGTGAAAAAATCAAATTCTTTCTTCTGACTTTGAAGTATGAAAGTGCATTCTAGGAAAGATCGGAGGATATTAATTGCAGATGACAATGTGAAATTACAGATGCAAAAAGTATCAAAGAAAATGGAAAACGTATCCTATGAGAAATAAATTGGAATTTGAGAATCTGCGATAGGTATATGGACTTTCAAGAACAAAAATGTATACTGTATTACACTGATGAGTTTTACATATGATCTGAGTTAAGACCAATAAAATGAATTTTAGCAAAACAACTAGGACGGAATTACACCAAAATGTAAAACTCGTGTTTATTGTGCAAAACTAGATCAACTAGAAACACAAAACGGAACTCAAGTATTGAGGTAAACCTCAGTATGAGTGCTGCTGGAACAGAATTATTTTTTTCAAATTCATTGAAACCGTGGGAGCACCTGAACCGTTAGTCAGTAGAAAGCAAGACACAATAAACAGGAGGATATGCAGATAAGTTTATAGAACACCTTCAAAAGTGTGTTCAATCTTATTGTATATCCAAGCAAAGATCAATTTCTTTTTACGATAGCAGTGTTTAAAGGTGAAAAAAATAATTTTGTCCTGCAGAATGAAGTTGAAGGTGCACATCGAAATAACAGACAAATGACTAGGTCTCTATTCTTATGCTTATTAATGGAGGGCAACTGAAATTGAAGTGGATCTGAAGGAAATTGGTCAGGATGATCAAGACTACATTTGTCTGTCCAGAACATAGACAGAGGGAAGACATGTGTTGCTGCAGCGATAAACCTTCAAGTTTATGAGTTTATTGATTTAGAATGAAGAGGTGCATAGAAACTTTGAAATCATTTCTAATTATATCTTACTTTACAAAGGCTTTACTTACTTTACTATTCAATGTGTTTATTAACATTTTTGATATACAAAATATTCCTAATGTTGCAGGTTTGTGACGCAGCTCGCGCTTACTACGAGACAAGTCCAATATGTCGATTTTATTGCATCATGAAGAAAGCTTCGGGACACACTCTGAGCGGCATTTCATCGCAAGAGTCCATCAAAATGCCGCATCGATGGATTAGGACGTACTCCCAAGAATATAGGAGCCCGTGCAATTTTGCAGTAGTACCTTATATTTGAAATGCAAAGCACCTAAATAATTATTCAACTGAGTAAATCACGATATTAAAATAGTAACCTCTCTTGTAAGACAACAGCAAATGTAAAAGAAAATAACTTGGTAGAAGATTTTGCCATGCAATATTTATTTGGAATAAAATCAAATGAAAACCTTTCAAGTATATATAAAGGAGAGTATTATTGTCGTACGAACTGTTCACTGTCATTAAAACATATGATAACTAAATAACAGAAGGCTGTGTTGCGGAGTGGAAGGTCTCAAGTTAGGGGTTTCGAACACGTCGAAATATGTATTCTTCATTGGGTTTGTCCTGTTTATCGCTCATCAACCTATAGTCTCTATTACACCATGAAGTAGATACATGATCTGAAATAAACAAAATAGAATTGGAATAAAACTTCTAGATAAAAAATAGGATATAGTCGATGCACTCTTCCAATGAAGGGGTCCCAATTTTGATAATCCGTTGAGGTACATAATGGTTCGGACCCCAATATTAACGGAAGGTATATTCGCTATTTAACCTATCTGTGTATAAAATTGACTTAAAAACAAGAATTCAAACTTTCAATGTCAAAAAACAAGTTTCAAATTGTTAAGTATAATTAGGCATTTCTGAATGGTTTGGTGTCTTTGTTGAATTCTGTAGTTTGTGTTTGTGTGGAGTTTCTTTATTGACATCTTTCTTTTAAAGTTTCGTAAATATTACTGTTCACTTACAGTAGCATGTCTTCATTTAAGAAAATAAATATCGCAGTTCAGTTTCAGTATGTTGTTACTAAATACTTTTTATATCTAAAATTATATCCAGGACCGTACATTGTATACGGTATAGACAGCATGAAACATGAGCTATTTTTTCTTTGGGTAGGCTTAAATGAACTTTTAATATACGTGTAATGTTAATAGTAAGCGCCAATACTAAACCAAATGACCGTACTTCTGACAGAAATATTGCAATGAACTTTGATCTTCATGACTTACTTCTGAGATAGTAGATATTCTGACCTAACACTCGTACCAAACTGTTTGTCTCGTCCAAACATTTATTTTGATATATTACATAACTACATTATGATGACTTTGTGATTTGACACTTTTAGGTGGCATTCACATTAGTACAGTCTGATTGATTTAGCCTAGATGCCAATCATTAGCATTGCATGCTCTAAGATATTTTTTGAAGTCATTTTGCTTCTTGGCTGGAGTACTATTTGAACAACATAATTGTTAATATTGTTTCGGTTTTCAATTAAATTTAGAGAATTACAACACTCTAAGTTGCAAACGCAAAGAAAAGAACAGAACAAATACACCATTTACGGAATTATTCCCGACATTCGTCGCTTTCCTTCCTTCGTTTTCTTGGATAACATAGAAGTTTTCACAACACGCCCACATCTTGTCTCACACGAACGCGGCTAAAAATATGGAAACGGTAACGTATAAATTAGTAATAACAGTACATAAGGAAGCAATATTTTGAGTGAAATTATCTGTCTCTGAGCAATAAGTATATATATTCTTTATCGCGACACAAATGTTCATTGCTGATGCAGGACAAATTTCAACCGAATTTTTCTTCCTGATATCTAAAAATACAACGATAAAATGTTCTCAGTATATAGAGGAAAGGTGGTAGTTAAAAAATATTGGGGGTGTTTTGAGCTGTTCAAACTTAAAATTTCAACATTTAAACAGAGTTTCTAAACTTGACTAAGTCTCAACATTTGATCACGCAGAAATATGCTAAAGTCTTTCCTCTATACATCGAGCTCCAGAGCTTCATTCGTTCCTGAGATATACCTAATTGAAATTTGCATGTTTCTGAAAAATGACTTTTTGAACAAACCTCACATAATACTTAATAATGATATTTCAGCAAATTCCTTTAACAGATATCGGTTTTGTAGGAAAGCAAACCTGTGTACAAAATATCATCAAAATCGGTGACTATCAAGGTCAACTCCTTCCTGGTTTGACAAGGAATGACTCTTAAATCATTATTATAGAAATCGTTTTATCTTTACCAAATCAGTCAGTTCATATGTATGGGTTTAAGTGCAAATCTGCATCATTTGGATACTTGCTCTTTATAAGGCCATCAAACGAAAAAATAATGGATTGTTGTACGCGCAGTCAACAATTTGTGTGTTCTAACAATGGCGGCATTTACTAAACAGTGCAGTGTCTCATTTACGAAAATGTTGCTGATTTTTCTCATAGAGGAAAAAAGAAGATTATGATTTTGGTGATACAAATGTGTGTTTGTGACGCAGGAGGAGAATGGGAAGAAAAAAACATCACTTTCTTTGAGGGAGTCAGAAACATGGGAGACAACAGGCAAAATATAAGGCCTGCGTCGAAATTTAAATTATCATCGAGTCGAAAAAAGTGACGCTTTCTTATAATTAAGTTGTTTTGTTACTGGTGTTTAAAGGAATACAAGAAAAATATTCCTACTTCAGAAGTAACCATTCTTCCCGAAATTCGTCTGGAAATATATTTTTTTCGGTGTAAGTTTGGCTTGTTCATGGATGAATGGCAAGTTCACCACTGAACGTAAGTATCCATACCAAGGATATGTAAAGCAACGAAATGCTGTTTTTGAGGTAAGGCCTCTCTTTCATTCTTGCTACGGTGGCAGTAGGAAACTTATTTCTTCCGTGATCATCTTGACATCAGTGGATATACATCATCGTAACGTCAACAATTCAAAGAATTTTGAGATATTTGCGGGCGTCGGTCTAAATCCAATTTGAGTACATTTGACCTAATTCTCGAGAGAACAAATTTTATGGACAAAAGTAGTATACGTTTATTATTTCGCCGGACAAATCCGTTTGATACCATAGCCTATTTTGGCCAAAATTAAGCTATATTCTCATATCTTCTGGTGGATTAAGATAAGTTCTAGGTGTAGCAAAATTCTCAACCATTCTAGTACCCTCGTACTAATTTGATTAACAAGAACTTAAATGTTTTAATATCTAGCTTACGAAGTCTACCCTTAGAGTCATGTGTCACTCTGTCGATTAGTTGTGAGTGTATGTAGCTTACGTTTCAAACAACGTTACTGACAGGTGGCTAGTTTTATTTCAGAGTGGTTCCAAGGTAGATTTTGAGATATGAAAACTACTGACTACTTCATTACTATTAATTTTGAGGCACCCTGTTTGCTTATGCCTAAGGTAGTTTCCTAAATATTATTTTGGTTACTAATATTAAGAAAAAAACTTTTGAGGCATCCTATGTAAGAAACTAGTATAGTTTAGTCTATTAAATTAAACAACTAAAATTGTTCTGTGTCTCTTTCATTCTTCACATCATAAACGGAAGTCTTCTCTGCAATAAGAGTAACCCTACATAAAGTGTTGTCTGGCCGAGGCTATTGGAATTCACATACAATTTTGATATTAGTTCTATCATTGACTACAACTTGTTTTCTTTTTGATGTGTTAATAAAAAAAAATGGTCTGTGTGCCTTGAATTCACTAGGAGTGTAGTATACATCTATGTTTCCTTCAGTTACTCTCTTGTAAAAAGTGTAAGCCTCATATAATTTAAGAATGTCATCTTGCGGTAAGTACAGATTATAATTTTCACTGGGGAAAATCTCATTACGTCCATTTTTCAGATAAACATTTTTAATCTTGCAATCATCAGGTTTGCTACAATGTTTTTCTTGACTGTTATCTCTCCCAGTCTGAAACAACACAATTATAAAATCTGGCATATCATTATAATATATATTATAATATCTGGCCGTTCTTACAACAAACCCTTTAAAAAAAAATATTACAATTGACAATTTCAACTTCTTGAAAATCTTTGTTGCTGTAGAAAGAATAAAAATACAAAAAAATAATAATAATAAAAAAGAAAGAAATTAAAAAAAACATTCCTACTTATAATGTAAACAATTAATGTACTGAAGGTACAGAGTTAAATACCACAATTAGAATACAATTATTACAGCTAAAACTACAACCAATACCTCATTTCCATTCATTACAGAAAAGACAAAGCCAGGCACTATTGTTTGGACAGCAGATGCTTCTTTAGATTTATTTTGTATGTTGCAGGGTGGAGCTCCCCTGAGGTCAGTGGTGGGGGGAGGTCATTGACGATGAAAGTACTTGTCGTGAAGATTCTGAATCTGCAATTACTTTCGCTCTTATTTAATTAGGCCGGGAAGACGAACTTTTAATTTTTTTGTGATTTTTGTGTTTATATAATTAAAATTATTATTTTCTTTGAAAATTTAATATTCAAATAGGTCGACTCCTTATTGAGATAGGAGAATGGTTCAAACGTCATTTTACTCAGAAAAAATGTTATTTTCGATAAAGCAGGTTTCATTCTCCTAGGTCCAGCGGTTTGGTAGTTTATTTATTTCTGGGCGGAGATCCTCAATTTTATATTCAGGTGAAAAAT
The DNA here is from genome assembly GCF_977018435.1 of Lepisma saccharinum. Taxonomy (NCBI): domain Eukaryota; kingdom Metazoa; phylum Arthropoda; class Insecta; order Zygentoma; family Lepismatidae; genus Lepisma; species Lepisma saccharinum. The sequence goes on from NW_028142898.1 coordinate 2,402,123, forward strand.
CTGGTTGTTTAGATTCTGAATCTGCAATTACTTTCGCTCTTATTTAATTAAAACTGGCAGGACGACCCTATAATTGTTTTTGTGTTTTTCACATTTATATAAAAAAATGTGTTTTTTTTTAAAAGTGAAATTCGAATATCTCGGCTTGTAATTGAAGTAGAGGAATGGTTGAAACGCCCTTCTACTCAGAAAAAAATGCTCTCTCATATGAACCGAGTTTCATCCTCCAAGGTCCACTGGTCTCCTAGTTTCTTTATTCCGGTCCGAAACCATCGAATTTACATTCAGATGAAATGTCTTATCCGAATCTGCAATTACTTTCGCTCTAGTTTAATTAGGGCCGGGAAGACGAACCTTTAATTTTTTTTGTAATTTTTGCGTTTATATATTAATTTCTTTTTTCAATTACCTGTAGCGCATTTAGGGGCCGAGATACTGATGCTTTCGATTTCAACATTTGTTGGGGACGGTTAGTAATTTTGGAGAACTCTATATACGTCCTTCCTATGTTGATAAATAAACATTTCAAACGTTCGGTAGTTAAGAATTTATCTACATCTTGTTTCCTGTGTTTACAGACAATCATGAAAACCGTAACATATCGATATGAACCAGAAAAAGATGTGTTGAAGACGGTTAAGGATTTCCGGGAAAATTACATAGGGTTCATATTTGTCATAGTTAAACACCAGAAGACTGTTACAGATTTCCGGGAAGTTTACAGATTAGACAGTAGAACCGTTAGGAATGGAAATAAATATTCTGTTATGCTTGCGTATATAAAGAACGGTGTTCTCTCCAAAATACAGTCTTCGTGAAATAGTCATTGTACGATCATGGACGTGCAGTTATCAGCTGACAATCTGTTAGTACTATATCGTGATGGATCAAAACACGTAGACAGTTGCGGGAAATGTTGGTAAAAATCGAGCAGAACATCATCGCAGAAAAAAGTATCTCCTTGGTCGAGGAATATGACCGCTTACTACGGACAGTGACAACCTCCGTATTCGATCTTTCCGGAGAAGAATGGGTAGGTATTTTCGAAGAGTCCCCATGGCCGTCGTCGACACCCGATCCTGTATCCCGAGTCAGCAAGGAGAAGCAGATAGCTGTCGCATCAGACTACGTTACATCACCAGAAACTTCTAGGAACGCTGCATCCGGATCACACCCGGAGCCTTTGTAAGGACCGTCATGGAGAACGGATCCCTTACCACCAGCAGAACAGTCATCCCAGAATGCTTCTGTATCAGATAGGAAAATTAAGAAAATAAAACGTGTTACTGTGTCTCGTGAACAGATAGTGAATGTAATATTAAAAGAACATTCACGAACGGGAATATCCTAATTCCGTTCCAAAGGACGACGTCTGAAATTCAGTTTCTCACACCCTTCAGAAAATGTCGATCCTCACACTTGGATTCGCGAAGGTGTTGAAAATCTTCTTACCAACGTTAAAAAAGACAACAAGGATGGAGACAAAATAGGTTTAACTCTATCTAACATATCTGACTCAACTATCAGAGATAGTTATATATGGTGGAAACAAACACCATGACTGAAGCAGTGCAGTCGAGAAAAGTAGTGCGCGGTTGCAGAACCACGGGAGGACGACGTAGGACGAAGAAACACACCGAGAATGCAAGCAAAGTTGTTCGTGATACTCGACAGGCAACAGACGCGTACATGGTTCGGGGCAGAAATGGCGGCGCTGTCCGTGCAGTGCATGGGGAGTCCCCAAACACAGTGGGGAAACACCGCAGCAAGAACAAAGCACGGTGCAACAAAAGAGAAAGAGGGCCGGACGGGGAATGGTACCTGGCAAGGAGACAACAAATGCGGGACGAGGGATTCCCCGTAGTAGCAAAGAGGGGATGTCACACAGAGGTTCTGAGCCAGCAGAACAAACACAGCAACTCAGGAGGTTTATTGCCACGCAAAAGTGCACTTACAGATAGGAATAGTACGTAGTGCGTAATCGTACCCCTTACTGACGTTGTTACAAAAGTTGCTCAAATTGACGACCACCACATTCAATGCAGGCATTGCAGCGTTGCAGCAAATTCTGGCGAACCCTGTCAAAAACCCCTGGCATGGTACACACCTCGACCGATGCTGCAAGTATCCGCGCTACCAGTGTTTCCTGATCAGGCACCGGGGTTTCGTTGACGAATGTGTTCACATGGCCCCACAAGAAGGAATACATTGGTTTGAGGTGAGGCGAATGAGGCTCTGCCTATCCAGGGCTGTGTTTAGGTACGGGGGAAATGCGTTCGCAATGTTCCATCAAAATGTGCAGGCGCTCTATCCAATTGAAACCACATGCGATGTCGCACGTTGAGGAAATGGCGCAATAAACAGGGATCGTCGTTACAAAACTGTAACAGTCGTTGACAGAATTCCACACGTCGTGGGTAATAACTAGCCAGCAACGCGTTGACTCGATGTGGATGATAGGGATACAGCAGATCATCGTGAAGGACACGCCACACTGTCGACTGTGATACTCCCACTGCACGTGCAATGCTACGGGTGCTTGTGCACGGTGTGTCGGCCGCCGCGGTGAGAACATATCTTGGGTGAACAACATGATGGCCTGCACGTAACATATCCGATTTACCAAGTTTACGGTGAACTTTCGAAAACAACCTGCTGTCAGGATGTCGCCTGTACAGATACCGTTCGCGATACAGGCGTGCAGCTGCTCGACCATTGCAATCTGCAAGACCGAAGACAAAATGCATGTCCCTCAGTTCTTCAAATGTGTAGCATTCCATGGTACGGTGAAGACAGTGCCAATTATGGAATACTGTACTCCAGTGCACAGGTGGCACACACAAACACACACACACACACTGGTCACAACTGCATCGAAACAACGTACTCAACTGTCGTACGTCAAGCACACCACCACCGCACCGGTTCTTTCACTGACACGTTCCATGACGCTGTGACGCAGAACAGACGCCTGCAGCCCACACGTCCGCACTTCGCTGTGGTACAATGAGCTGACGTTCCCAAGCCATCCGTGCCTGTGCTCTTCACTACCTGACCACTGCCGTCAGGTGGGGTCTTGTACTCTGGGGGCTTGTCATCGTGGAACACATGTAGCGTCCTTCATTCTTGCCCCATTCACCCACAACACGTACTTCGTCCGTCTTGCTCGAGCCGACGGGGAGCACTACGTACGATCGTGTGGTGTTTGTGTACATCAATGTGGGATCACCCAACAGTTGAACAGACGTGCATACCCCCACGTAGCTTCATTCCACGACTGTCCCACGAAGTTTGACTGTTCAGCCTCGCTCGTCCCGGTCTCACACCCACGCGGCAGTGTGCGGCTGCGGTGGTGTGAGGTCACGGTTGGTTTCGGAAGGGAAGGCTGCAGCCGAGGAGGAACTCGAGTTGCTCTGCTGGGGTTGGGCTTGCAAGAAAGCAGCCACGTCAGATCTGGGGACAGTGGACCTGGTTATCGGACTGGACACTTTCCGAACTCGTCCATTGGTGTCGTCCACCGTACGGAGTGGTGGTGTCCATACGAGACACCAGCAACCTTTCGCCCCTCCCACCCAGAGATGTGCCTCCGGATTCATTTCTAAGAGGCTGATTGGGCCCCATCCCGACGTTTGTAACAACATCTGTACGGGGTACTTGGTCCTTTCTGTACGTGCGCCTTTCATAGGCAATAACCTCCTGTGCCCGTAGTTGTTGTATTTGTCTTGCTGGCGCACGACATCTGTCTGGAATCCCCTCGGTGCTGCTACGGGGAATCCCTCGTCTGTAGTTGTCTGCTTGGCAGGTCCTCTTTCTCTTTTGTTGCAACGTGCTTTGTTCTTGCTGCGCTGTCTACCCAGTGTTTGGGGACTCCCATGCGCTGCACCGCCAGCGCCGCCATTTCTGCCCCGGTAAAAGACGTTCAACTATTCCTCTGACCAAATAATTTTTAACGAGATCGGAGTAAATTAATGTATAGGGTACTTTATCCACGATGTTATTGGACATCGCGTGTAGAATAAATAGATTTAAATATGTCATATCGAAATTTAGCATAGTCATCAATTTCGTTTCGTCTATGGGAAAACGTTATTTTTGGAGCACCGTCAGGTTCAGGCTTCGGAACCACTATCACGGACAGATATTTGTGTATAGCCTCTTTAAAGAAAAAACCTAAGATGAGTAGGAACAGCGACATTAGAAGGGTTTGTTTTCATGAAATAAATCACATATTCTATTGTATATGTTGTTGCTGGAAAATAATAATATTTTTAATATAGAGTGTATTATCTGTAGAAACAGTAGATGGAAATGTTCGCTATTGCATTACAATCAAGAAATCCCAGAATTTCTCTAGAACGGATTTACGTATTTCCAGGTCCTCGGGGAGACATTCTGTGATGGAAGAGATCAGGTCCTCAGCATTTTCAAATGTTCTAACATGAAAATTAACCATTCCAAAATCTGTTCCCAAGACATTTTCGTATCGAGTTGAATAATGTAGTTCTACTAATCCGACTTCCCACAATTCTGGAGTCACCTGGAACCGTTTTGCAAGCTTTACGGTGAACTGGGTGAGAGTGTTGTTTGGAAAATATTCCTCCAATGCAGATTATGGAAGGTAATAATAAAAATGATCGTCTATTCTCGCTGAACACAAAGAACTTACTGAATCGCGGCAACGTTGCATTTTAATATACATATATTTTGGAAATTATATATCCGATAGCTGTTTTACGGAAGATGCCTTGATCCTCGCATCCAAACTATGCGGATGTCCGAGCCAGCGAATCAGGTATTCCAAATTTTTATCTTTCCCTCGGTGTTCAAAATTTTATAAACTCTTTGTGAGGATATGCATAAAGTTTTTGCAGTTCATGTTTGTAAAATATAACTTTTACTCGTTCTTCATATAAGTCGTCTACTATGTATGCAGGTACAGGTGTTCGCTGAACAAGGTAATGGATTTTAAAAGGTTCTGCTGACCACAATTGTTCGTATCCATTCCCGAAATGTCCATTGAAAACAGAAATTCATAAATCACAAAATTCAGATCTGAAAATGCCTGTAAAATATGCTTGTCGGGTTTGTTGAGTTGTTTCCGCACAATGTAAACGTTTGTATAGTTGACATCTCTAGGCGCCATTCCTTTGGAACTGTGAATTGCTGTATTGTAACCTTCGAGAAGTTGCTATAAAATATCTACGTAACGTCTTGTTTATTTGGAGGTGAAATATTTTCATATTCGTTCTTTTAATGTTCTTTTGAAACGTTCCACTGCACTTGCTTTTACAGGATAATTTGAAGTTGTTGAAAATCTTAAATGTTCATTATTTTTTAAAAAAATGAATGTAGAATTTGTAAATTCCGTTCATTGGTCGGTCTGTATTCTGACAAGTTTTCGTCTGTTGTTTTTTTCGAAAATAGTTTTGAAAGCTTCGGTTAGAGAATTATTTGTTTTATTTCTTAGGTGTAATTTAAGGCACATTTTTAAAATACTTCAATTACTGCCAGAAGGTATCTGTATCCATCGTTACGTTTTTCTATCGATGTCATGTCTTTGAGATCAACTTCCCAAAGTATGTCTATGTTTACAGATTGTAATGAGTTAGAGGGAAAAATGTTATTTCAATCCTATAGTGAGTGTACCTTTCCTGATACATCACCCATTTCTTACCTCTATCGCGGGATACGTTTTTATCCGGTATCGCTTTCCATAAACGATCTTCAGATGAGAATGAAGCACGGTGTCGGGGAACGTAATAATATTTTTTGTGAGAATTCTATCGTGTTTTAACCTAGGGACTCCCATGACTGATCTCTCTGTCTACGGCTTTTTCTCAAAGGAACCAGCTTGTATGCGTCAGGTGTTCTCAGCAAAGGTGTAGTTTTTTCTGGAAGCACGTACGTGAGTGGGTGTCGATACCTTGTCTCAAACGCGGGATACAATAAAGAACCATTTTTACCACCTTGTTGCCTCGAAACACTTCATCCTTGCGATAGGCAACCGCAGGGAGCAGGCAAGGTTGAATGAATGAATCATTTGATTTATTTTACTTCGCTTCTTGTGCTACTTATGACTAATTTGCGAAGATGGGGATGAGTGATGATATGATGGAATTGATGAAAGGACACTCACAAATGTCCATGCCCAGGCCAGGATTCGAACCCTGGAACCCTGACGTTGCAGCGCGATGTGCTAAACACTCCGCCACGGGGCCGGCGCAGGCAAGGTTGAGACCAACCTCTTCTCAGCCTTTCATGTACAAGATTATGAAACTTCGAGTGACGTTATGAGGTAGTAACATTGCAGCAATGTGTCCTCTGTGTCTGTGTGTTGATTCAGTGACATTTTTCTTTGGAATCTCGTCCCGTCAGCATGTCATTGTAAAATACGAGTGTATTTGTTCTGACAGACAGTTGTAACTCGTGTACAGTAAAATATATCACATATTCCTTTATTCTTCCTAGCTTACTAGAAACATACTTTGTACATTTTTCAAACTTTACAAAATATTTCCTCTTTAATATGCTGTTGCAACTTACATTTGATACTTCTTTCGTGTAATATTCATTTTGTTGCAGCCCACCTCCCCCATGGCGGAGTGGTTAGAACATCGCGCTACGACGGCAGGGGACCCGGGCTTGAATCCCGGCCTGGGTATGGATATTTGTGAATGTCCGTTCAATCCTCCGTAGTTTCACGTGTCGCCAAAATAGAAAAACGCAAATACAATCTATACTTGGACTCCCTTTTGGGTTGCCGTGTTCTTGTGGATTACTCGCTGTTCTTTTGTTTTCAATCCAGCGCGTCGCTAGGTAGTAATATACAGGTGGGTCCATTATACTTGTTTCGGCGATTTGAAGTGTGACGTCAGCAGGAGTAGGTTATTACGTACTTTTGAATATCAAATTCAACTAACGGTTTCACCTTATTAATGCTGTGTTATATATTTAATATTATTTTCTAATTATTTTCTTTTATTTTCTACCTATTCCAAATAAATTGTATCGATAATGATGCATGATTTTTATATGAAGTTCACTCACAAATGAAAAAACATGTCCTGATCAAGACTCGAACCTTTAAACTACAATTTCGCCCGACCCTGTTGCCGAGTGGATGTCGACCTCCGTAGTGAAGTGGTTAGCAGAGCGCGCTACAACGCCAGGGGTTCTGGGTTCGAGTCCCGGGTAAGGCATGGGTATTTTTGTTCGTCCAGTTGATAAGAAACAAAGAAAAATGTAAGAATTGATAAGTGTAAAAGTGAGAAAAAGAGTGAATGGTGGGGTATACCTCCGTGTAGGGGGTATTTAAAAAAAAAAAGTGGTTATCACATCGCGCTGCGACGCCAAGGTCCCGGGTTCGAATCCCATTCGGGCTTGATTGTTTGTGAATGTCCATTCATCAATTTCATCATTTCATCACTCATCCCCATCTTCGCAAATTAGCCAAGAGGCACAAAACGCGAAGTAAAATAAACTAAATCAATCAATCAATCAATCAATTTAAATTACAATTTCGAAATCGCGAGTCGACCACTCAACCAACCGAAGCGACTGCCAGAGGCAGTGGCGGCGATTGGGTTCCAAAATTAGGGGACAAGGTGTAAAAAGTGGGGTGGGGGCAAGGACAATTTACTTTCCCTTGGTACATAAGATTTAGCATAGTGCGGGGACGAAAGTTGGAAAAAGTGGGTGGGGGCATCTACATCCCTCTACCCCCTAATCGACGCCACTGGTCAGAGGCTCTTTCGAGTCCCTTACCTCTACCTCATAGCGCTGATGGAACCAGTTGGCTGTTGCCTCAAACATGGCCTAAAGAAATACGTAGAAAGGTAAACTGAAGTGACATCCATCCCAGTCACTAATGATTCCGTCCATGATATCTGAAATCGTATCCAAGTTAAACGATTTATGCTGAGCCCTGAATGTCTATGGTACAGTGATTCGGACACATTTTCAGCTCTATATCCAGTCCCAATTAACCCCGATTAGTGGCTCTAATCGGTTTGGCGTCTGACTGCCACACGGGATACAAGAGTTCTATTCCCGGTGTGGGTGATCTAAAGTAGGATTATTTTCCGGCCTCGTCACCGAATTAAGCGGCTCTGGGGGCTATCCAGCTTCAAATCAGTGTGTACCTGGAGGCAAACCTACAGGTTAAAGGCGGCGCTGGTGCTGATCACACCACCTCCAAAATGGCCAAGATCGAGAATGTGTGGAACCCTAACCCAGTTCCCCTGGATGTGACACGGTGCAGTATGCACGGGGAAGTTACCTTTACGTTACCAAATCCTTTCAACTAGACAGAGATACGAACAGAGCGTATGTTAAAAAGGTTGTTATGTATTATTACAGTATAACTTAATTCCAGTCGGGAAGGACGCGACGCCTTGTAAAAAATGAGTACGAGGTACGATTCCTGGCGAGACACATTGAACCGTGATTTGAATCCGACATTTGAGAATAAAGTGAATTTGAAACCAATTTGGCTAATCAGAAAGACTAATCCCAGAATGACGTAAAGATTGCTCAAAATTGTAAGGGCAATTACGCTGTAAATGTATGGGAATTACAAAACTCTTTATTAATTCTATAATATAACACATGGGGGGAAAATATGAGGACAGATAGAAGAGGGAGAAAAAAGGGTGGAAAAGAGAACACTGTAAGCTACGCATCGTGATTACGTGGCACCGTCTTGTCCGAATCGAATAACCGTTGCAAGAGGCTTAACGAGTTCTTGTTTGAGAGATAGTTTGATAAGGTCTCATCTGCTGCAGCCTGACTAAGCTTTTCCGTTGTTTGGTGTAGTGACTTCAGGCCACTGGCGTACGCACAAGGAGGGGGGCTAAATGGGCTACAGCCTCCGATATTTTTATAAAATAAACAAATGAAAGCAGAAAAGTCGGGAAACCCTCCATTAAAATACTCCCCCATAACCATTGTTGTCTTTGAATAACTTTTAAAACGAAGATTTAAAATCGTATTTGAAGCTCATATCTGATAAAAAGGGGACATTATCGAAACTGACTTGCAGCGATGTAGCTTATTCTATGATCCAAGAAAATATATCATCTCTGAACCAGCGTTCACATTCAGCTGTAGATATTGGAACAATTTTGATATAATTCACATAAACTTTGAGTGAAGATTTTTAACTACTGACGCACACATCCTTTCGCTTACAAAGTTTGCCTGACATCTCACACACCTTCACAATTGTCTAAATACCATGTATTTGCGTTTTATGGGACTGTATGCGAAAATATACCTGAGTCTTCAAACCGGCTATTCATATTATTCACCAAAGAAGAAAATTCTTTGGAACATGGTTATCCTTAACACCGAAACTATCGTCCTTCAAGGTGAATCACTTGCTTTCAATGCTTAAAGAGTAGCCATGTCTAAATATCTAAGAAACTAAACAGACGAGACGGAACTGAACGGTTCCAGATAATCACGAACCGGAAGCCCTTCCGGTCGACTACGGTCCATTTCGAGCCCTGACCTCACCTTATGCTTCGTCTGTGTTTGTAAAATAACAATGTACGTGTAAATATCTTGTGCCAAGCTTCCTTTGTTTTCGTTTTTGTAATCGGTGTAAAATGGGCGCACAGTACTGTAGGTACTAGGTAAATAAACAAATAATGTGGTGTCCTGAACTACGTTATTTGGGTTAAAGGTATTTTACCAGTATTGTATGAAAAACGGAATTTTCCATTTCCATCATCAAACTGTGCGCAAGGGCAGGAAACAATAAACTGAGAAAAGAAGAGCGCGTCCAACAGCAAGGCGCCTTGAATTCCAGAGGTTAGATTACGATGAACAGAAATGTATAGCTTACACTACGTACAACACGGGTTAAAATATTGAAATAATATATATTAGTATTTTGAACGTAATAGTTTTGTAAGACAGTAAATAAATTCTCAAGTCCGACTTCGTCACCCACCAAACACCCCCTCGGGTCCCAGCTGTGAGTCGGGCCCCATTGGTTAAGAAACGATGCGATCTAATGCCTTATTCCCCCTAGCATTTGAGTCGGACAGAAACAAGTTTGGGAAGAATGTTTCTGAAAGCTGTGTCAGTGCATGGCTCCTGGAAGTCTGGAGAAGGGTCGGCGAAGAGCAGGAATCAAGGAAGCAGAAAGATAACGTTTGCTTCCACAAATTAAACTTGCAGTCAGTGGCGTGCCCAATGGGGGAGGGTTGGTGGCGGTTATAACCCCCCGTTTGGCCTAGCATTCCTAAAAGAAAAATGTCAAAGGTAGGAAAATATGACAAAATGACGGCAGACTGCCAAGACAAAGTATACGTAATCCCTCCTTTTGTAAACTCCTGGGCACGCCACTGGTTGTAGTAGCATAATTTTACTTGCATTCTCTTATTTTAAGTTTGCAGTTGCACCAGCAGGCAAGTTGTCCTTCACTATGTTTATAAGTATGTCATATGCAATACAAAATTTAAGGATTGAAAGATAATCGCTAAGGAGACCGAGGACAACGGCAGAATATAAAATAGCACGGCATACTTCGGCGACAACATAAAGGGGATAAGTTCTATACAACCTCTCACCTCACTGAAAGCAAGTTCAACATAAGTAAAATCAATAAACGATCTTTCAAACCAATATATTTTATCTTCATATGTTTTTATTGGTATGTCCAATGATATTTTTTCCCCAAAATACACACCCTTCTGTCTCCCTATCTTTCCTGGTGTATTTTCTGGTAGAATGGAAATATTACGGGACGGTTTCCTTAACTTCATATTTACCACAGACCCTGCAGTACGTGCTCAAGACACTCGATCCAAATTCTTTGAGGTTAACTGAAAGTAAGCGAATTAAGTATATCTTATGAAACCAATCATTATAAGCAATTTTATTGGCATACGTACATTAGGCATAGACGATTCATTGTGTTTGTGAACCTATCATGCCATTACTTCATCCTTCTACGGTGAAGAGCAACATAAAATAACCAAAATGGGACTCAGAAATAGAAGAAACTCTCTCCATTAAGCGTAAAATAGCCCCTCCAATGTAAATTTAGTCATGGACGGATTAACTGGGAATGGGATACTTTCGCCCGAAACGTCTCAAAATGTTATTAAATATTCGGTGGCCGAGTGGCATTAAGAAAGTATCAGTCCTTTGTCCACCATAATAAATAAATAATTTTTAATTAATCAAATGTGGAATATTAATTTCAACAAGTTAAGAGAAAGGAGAGTAATCTTTACTATGACACTCTAAGGCATATATAAAATACTCTTTCTTCGTTTTATCCTACACTGCTTCTGATGAGAGTATTGATCGAGGCAAACACTGTAGTCAACTACAGTTGACATTTTGTAAGCTAATCCTAATGGCGGCAAGCGACTAAAACGTTGGGAGTTGTGTTAATCACGGAGGAAAAAAAAGTTTCTCGTACATTTTTAAAGCGCGCACATCGCGCTCTTTTACTAGCAGATATCTGCGTTTCTTATCGCTTTTCTTTTCTATTCAAACTCATGTAGTGGTGGAAGAAGTGTTTCCTTTAAGTAACAGTGCGTGATGACTAATTCCACTAAAATGTCGGGATAAAACTAGAGTTCATCTTCATCTTTGCGATTTGCGAAAAGTGGAAGAAAAGTGAAGTAAAATCAAATCAATTAATCAATTGGTAGTGTGTCATTACCGGTCGAGCATCCTTTTCTCCGTCGTTATTTAGATAACGATACGATACGCAGTCTCAGTCATGCATCATGATGCCGGGGAATACATATTAAGCTTCTGGAAATGTCACTTATACATTTGGTTAATGCATTTTTCAAATATACGCTCTCCTATCTCTCTCCTCTCCCTACACATGCGCACGTGCAGACAAATGCATATGGGAGTGCCTAAAGGGGTGTTTCAGTTGACTATCTGGACAATGTTAGCCTATTTGTCACAAGTTGATTTTCCCCTTTCACGAAAACCATAAGATGTGTGAAGATGAAATTTTAACTTATGGTTTATGAGTATGCGTTTTCACATTAGCACACGTTTTCTTATTATTGTGAAGACATTTACTTTATTTACACATAAATAAATCTAATTTGAATTCAGTAACGCTACTGACATGCAAGAAAAACTGTATGCCATGTCTAGTAAATGGAATAATAATAATGAGAATATTGATCTATTTTACCTACTTTGTGATGAATACTATAAATGTTGTGAGGTTGAAAAGTTTGTACTTCCCTAAAACACGGGACGTTAGTGATTTTATTGCCACAGCCAGTTCCTGACGTGCACTTCTTCTCTGAAGAGGCAATGGGAACTGTTTTAGGAAATCTAATAAAACAGGGAAAAGTCAAAATTGTACTACAAATAACTAAGTTGGTACTTTCTTCAGCATTCCTTGGCACTTTCTATTTCTTTTCAACTGACAGCTGCACTGAGTTCACGATTCGAAGAGAAATGTACAAGAACCAGATAATTATTTATTATTACCCACACAGATTGATTTGATGGCACCCAACAAATGTCAAACATTTCGTTAATTTCCATCATTGTTGTTTCTACTGCTTGACCACTCTAGAACAGATCCTTTTAATTTTTTCTGTTTTGACTGAACATAAAATAAAGTGCATACATAAAATATTTAGGGTGCAATGGCTATCTTTCTTAAAAACATCTTGAAGAGCAAGTTCGAAATTATGACTCAAACAGTGAATGACTGTCATTCCATTCAAAGTACACGTTCAGAGGGGGAAATTTTCTTCACATGGTTGGGAATGAAAATATAAATGTAGAGCAGGGCATGGGAAAAATAGAGGGGGGGATTCCCCGGTTCACCCCTTCATTCGAATACTGCTTCATCCATCCGATCCTATTATCATTCACCTTCATCTTCGTGATTAGCCAAAAGTAGAAGAAATGCAACGTTAAAAAAATTAAATCAATCGAACTCTACTTCAAACCCTGTTTTCTCTAACGTAGAGTGTTGCACCACTACACACATCGCACTGATTACGTAGATCATTTTGCAAATTATTGGGGGTATTTTTGGCATTTTATTATTATTGTTTTCTCAAAATAGTTTGCTTGACACTCGTTAAGCAATCAAGGATTTCCTCTTATCACTGGTGAATCCCGAACGAAGAGTTATCTTTCTAGGCGGATTCCAGCTTTGGCTGCAAGTCGTTTCACTCTTCTGGCTTTAACTTTAGAAAGATCCGACCGTTAAAATTCAAATCTCGAGACAGTAGGGGAGACATTATTTTCATTATTATAATGGTTCTTTCTACATTCTTAATTTTTTGAGGACGCATTTTGAGGTGTTCATGCACCACTGGCAACCACCGTGCGCACTCCTATGCCCTCACATATCAATTTTAATTTGCATCATATGTACAAGATGTTGTTTCAAAGTGTGTTAATATCGGGTGTTTTATAGACAAAAAAGTATATATATATATATATATATATATATATATATATATATATATATGTATGTGTGTGTGTGTGTGTGTGTGTGTGTGTGTGTGTGTGTGTGTGTGTGTATTGGTTACTGGGACTCTCTGTTGGCGTAGTAGTAAACGTCGTCGCCTTGTAATCAAGGAGTCTTGTGTTCGATAACCAGTTGATACATGAAATGGTTCGGATCCCAGTTCAAACTGTACGTCTAGTCCCGATTAACCATACTGTATGTTAAGTGGACTTAAAGCACGAACTCGATCAATCTATCAATTTGTTTACTGAAAGGTGCTATTCGGAAACGAGCAAAGCCTTTTCGTTACTTAAGAAAAATTATCGAACTTTAACCAAGAAAATTATAATCGAAACGTTGTTTTATATATCTCGGCTATGACTGCCTGGAAAAGTTAAAGGACGCCACGATTGTTAAATGTCGGTCAACTCATTATATTAGCACAATAAATTCTAGGTTCGAATTCCTACGTCAGTTTCATCTGTCTTACGTGGTAAATAAATAATCAATTAGAGTCAGAGATATATAAAGAGACAGTAAACATATCATTTTGGGGGAAGGGGTACTGACTGCATTTACGCACAGAATCGGCAGTATTAAAAAAAGTCGGTAATTGCTTTGGTAATATATCAAAAGCAAGGCAAACGTTTTTATTCACTTTGTTGATTTCTGGTTATATATTTTTTTTTACTATTTCATTGTTGATAATTTTATCGGAAGAAAAAATTCTTACATTCTACAGAAGAGAAATCATGTGTTAATTTCAGAATAATAGTCACCATTTTATATCATATGCATATCATTAACATTATTCTGTTAAGCCTTGCATGTATCTTGCAGCGAAATAGGACACCTGCCAAAATACTTCATCGCAACCAAAGCAGTGGCTCAAAGGCCACGACAGTAGAAATGCATGCAACGAACGTCAGTGGCTTAACCGTTATCTGTTTCAAGGCGCCTGGAGTTGTCTCGCTGAGAGCTCGAGTTTCGGTTTCGCTTGTAAGTGAGTGAACACTTATATACACAAGCAACAGTGGCGTCTGCATGGGGGCAGTTAGTTGGGAATACAGTACTCCCAATATGATTCATGTTCGCTGAATTATTAACTTCAACTGCAAATAAAGATGGCGAAAAAGTGCGAATGTTTTCTGCTATCGCAATTGTCCCCAATGGCGTAGTGGTAACGGTATCACATTTAATGGTACGGTTCGGCGTTTGATCACCATTAGAACCTAAGCGGCTCTTTCTATTGGATGATATTCAGGCAACAACTTCCCCGACAATTGTTTGCGCGAAAACACACCCATTGCAATGATTACGGCAAACGTTTCGGACCGTGTTGCAAACAATTTATAGACAATGCACTTTCAGTGATTGTGGCAGTGTTTGAAGGTGCAAATATAACGATTATATTCTAAATGTAGTCCTGCATTTTGTTTAGTCTTTTAACAATGACAAGATTATCTATTAGACTAGATAAAACGATGTGTAGGGCCTCACACAAGCTTCAATCGCGGCTAATTTGGAGGTGATTTGATGTGAACAAGAAAAAGCATAGATTCAATATTGACATATTATCTTGAGGTTTAGAGAATGATAAAATATGACGTGTGTAACACTCGTGAAATAATTCGTTCCCTATTTATTATGATGATAATTTTGCAATTATTTGCAACAAAAGAGGAAATTATTCATTAAAAAATTGCTTCTTGAATTTTAATGTTAAAAAATATCAATATCTATTCATGTCACTGATTGGGAATGATCTACCAAAAGCGCGGATTTTCATAAGTGACTGGCATGTGAGTCAATATGTGAAAACAACCGTCTCCTCGAATTAATAGCACGGAGTTAGTGTAGAAAGTAGATCCCCTGGTAGCAACAGATTTTTCATTTTTCGTTTAGGAAAGTTCCAAGTTTCTGCTTCTCATATAGTACATGCATGCGAAATATTGAGGACAGAGTGCTGAAAACAATTCTCCTCTCTTTCTTTGTTGCCACTAGCATTTCTAGTTTTAGATGAGAGTATTTACGTTTTGAACGAGTTTCCCCCCTTCCCTTGAAGCAACAATGCGGCGAATTCAGCAGTCTTCGCCCTCTGTGATGTCTCAAACTTAAAATATATATTAGCTTCAAGAACAGTCTTAGAAAAAAATACCTGGGCCACGGGACGTAGAATTTCGTAACGTCTTAAAGCCTGTTGTTTATGCAACCCAAATAACAAAATATTCGCTTAAGTTTGCCTGGTGATTCAGACTTCTCGGGAAGGATTGAGCTTTGATAGCATGAGTCACATGACTCGTGCCCCAGCCACAACAAACAGCTGGGTGCTACGATGCCTCCAGAAGAAAATTTCAGGAACTGGTTTCTTGACAAGAGCTACTCGTAAGGAAATACTGTTCTATCAAGTGATATTAGAGTCATTGTCAAGAAGGTTCGCTGAAATGATGGTTCTCATCACAGACCACATGCCACACGTTAATTGTTTAAGTCTAGTTCATGCACTGGACCTACAGATTAAAATGGAATTCGAACCAAATGCCTCTCTACTTGGTATTGAATTCGGAAGCCTTTCATTACATGGCGAAGACGTTACTACTACGACATCAGAGAGGCAATGGAACCCCTTGAGAAAGAGATAAGCGACAATTGCTACCTGACAAACCATATTTGCCCGTAAATTTTAAATATAAGACAATATTTTGTACTGACAGTTTCGAACCGTGGGAGAGGCATATATTTTTTTGTACCATCGTCCATTTCACGACTTTATAATTCTTCCTCACCGACACGAGTAACGCGAGTGGTAGAAGAAAAGCGAAATAAAATAACTGAAACAGAAATAAAAGGAAAAAGCGAAATAAATTTTATTCATAATATTCTGCAGTCACTTGAGTTGTATTCACGGGATGCTATCTTTAAAGAAAGTCGTGGTCTCTTCCTTGTCTTTTTCGCTTTCTTTGTGCTCTTGCTTCCCCCGTCACGATTGGTCTAAAACTAATTAATGCGACGTTAATTAAACAATCCAAACAACGAAACAATGCACAATCAACTGCACAAAACAACATTCCAAATGTTTTCGAATCGGAAAACAATTGAGATGCTGTAAAAATACTTAAGATGCAATAATAAAGTGGGAATTCGGTACCGCATAGAATTAAATCGGTAGAGATGTTCGATTTGATTGGATGTTTGTTATTTAGATTTGCTATTCTTTCACTTTTGGCAAATAGCGACGATGAAGATGAGTGATGCTATGATGAAATTGATGAAGGAACACTTACCAAGGACACCCACGCCCAAGTCGAGATTCTAACCAGGGACCCATGGCATCGTAGGGCGCTGTGCTAACCACTCCTCCATGGAGTGGACATTATAGCATATTTTGTGTGCTCAATTGGGATCAATCAATGGAATGAATAGGCATATTATATGATTAATAAATTCATATCATAATACCACGTCATATTATTCGGCACGAAGTAACATCAGAGACATTCAATCTTGCATTTTTGCCTTTCAACTAATTCTTTGAATTCAGGTTAATCACAACAATAAGATAAATTATGAAGAAAATGATAGTGAATGTGGGATATTGACAGTTATTACGAATTTCCTGAGAGAAACAACATTAAGCAGGCTCGGTGGTCAAGCTCATTAAGTGATTGACATTCGATATCGTCGCCAAAGTTCCCGGGTTTGAGTACCGCCCTTGTCGGGGGTGTTTGACTATTTCGTCATCAATTTCATGTAATGGTCACTCGTCCTTATCGTCGCGATCATCGAACAGGGAATAAAAATTATAAAAATAAATACGATGGAAGAGTACTTATTTCATCTCTCACGAAATCTCCTACAAAACCGGAATATATAAAATACATGTATATTCATTCACATACATTTTCGATTTCTATATTTAACTAGTCGAGACCGAGAACGGGAGAGCAATTTTCAATTCGACAAACCGAGAGGCGGAGAAACTGTCAAGTCTCGTTTATTCTTGGCACCTCCGTAATCGAGTTGTTCTGTTTGTCATTTACTTTGTATTGGCAATTATTGTCATTATTCTTCCCCTGCAGGTAAACCATAACGATGAATTATGATGAAATGACGCAGATAAAAGGGCAAGAACAAGAAAGTCATGCCTGTTCGGGACTCCAACCCAGAACCTTATGTAACGAGATTTGAAATTCTGGAGAAGGCGTCCGTGTTTCGCTTGGTTTTCTCTTTCCTCTACTTCTCTTATATTATCATACATGTATAATAAAAATGGATCTCATACGATATGTTGCGATTCATAATTGATTGTGCTGGTTAGATGCTACAGATGTGAACTCCAACCTGCAATATATTATTCCCTTTTGTTTCGTATCTGGTTGAACATGAAATTTTCTTACACTGTGACAATTTCTTTCTTAGTTTTGGTTTGGTGCACAGATATGCTAATCTGGACTCGACCTTCAGTTTAAAGTGGGATACTAACCACTATGTGCATCCATCGTGTGTCAAACCCGGGATCCACTGATTACAAGGCGACGACGTTATTACTACTCCATCGAGGAGGCCCCATGACAAAATGTTATTCACTCGATCTCTACCATAATTTATTTCAGCATTTACATTTTCGTTTTCTTCTTCTTTTTTCCTTTTGTTAACTACTCTTATACAACTCTTTTTGCGTCTTCGAATTTCTTTTTGTTTCAGGAAAAAATAATACATGCAGGCTCTATAAAAATCCCCCGTTCAAATAGATAAAACGTTCACTCTCGAGAACTAATTTACATGTTTATCACTAACGTAACCATTAGAAAACTATTGAAATGTTAACTGATATAACTGCAGATGAAACAATACTTACAGCCACTAACGAAATATCTATTCTTGTGTAGCCTCACAGACAACAAGTATCTGGTGAGTCATTCACTCTTGCTGACTACGGGCGAAGGTCACTGAACTAAAGGGTGGTGGCAAGCAAGCAGGCTTTTGCTCTACCAAAGACGAGGTCACGTGTTCCAGTTATCAATGGCGTACGAAATAAGGAGGAACACAGCTATCTGACGTACGTATGTTTTGGTCCCGTCATTGCACGTAGACAGTGGCGTATGCTGGTTCTAACGAGTGGGTAATCTCCGACCTTTTGATCTTCAAACTCCAAAAGTGTCCGTGCAATTTATGTCACGCTCCATATTGGATTTAGGAATATTGTGTCGGAATGTTTGTCTTATTGCTACGAGCACAATCAATTAATTCTCGTTATTACAGTTTACTATACGCGTAGAATTTCAAATAATAAAACAAGACAGTTTCACCCCCAGGCACATCACGTATGATGTGTTGACAGGATGGTCGTGCAGACCAAGCACATCACGTATGATGTGTTCGTAGTGTATTGTTTTCTTTGTAAACGTGGGTATCTGGTTTGAGGCAGGGAAAAGGAAAATTCTTTCTGGGAAGCTCTACCGTGAAAGTTCTATTGTTGCCTTCCGTAATAACCAGCAGGTGTGTGAAACAGTGGCACCCCTTATGACCATATATGGAAAGAAGCAACGAGCGTTTGTTGTGCCTATTTGTTGAGAGTTGACGAAGAAGGACGGTTGATTTCTTTCATTCCGAAAATGAATTCTTTTAGTGATTCAGACTATATTCCGGAGAATTCTGGAGCCTCTACAAAATCTGACGTATCTTCGGAATCCATTTCGGAAGAATGAGAAGACACAGCATTATCATATGATGGGTGGAAAGTTTTGCCAGATGAACCTAGTTCATGCTCTCGGGAACACTTTGCTAAGTACCATAAAGACAAGAAGAAGTAGAAAGTTTCCATTTGGATCTGCTGTGCTACTATATACTTTTTTTATGTATTATATTTATTATGTTATCCATATAACAATGAAAAAATTTCCAAAATTTGTAGCTACAAGTGAATAAAGACACAATATGTAATGCAATGTATTTTCTTTATGTGCTATATATATTTTTTTTATTAAATATTATTATTACATTATGTACTATTATATAAAGCAGTATAAAAATATAACAATGAAATACTAAAAATGATATTATCGTTATCGCTGAACATTTCACAAAGTTCAAGAAACAACAAAGAATTAGATTGATTGATTGATTGATTTCTTGTTTTAAGTCCACTTTATGCACAGTAAGGCTAATCGGAACTGGACCTACAGTTTGAAGTGTGATCCGAACCACTTGTGCCTCCACCGGGTATCGAACCCGGGACCCCTGGAACAAAGAATTAGAGAATGGACAAGATTAAGTAGGAAGTTTTCATCTGGACTCGCTGTACTACTCTGTACTTCGTTTATGTATACTAATATGTATTTGTTTATGTATTATATGTATTATGTTATGCTTATCCATATAACAATGTAATATTTACAAAATGTGTAGCTGCGAGTGAATAACGACGCAATATATAATACAATATATATTATTATGTAGTGTTATTTCTTTATGTACTATTACATAAACACAGTACATAAAAAAAACATATTATGGTTATCACTGAACTTCCTACAAAGTTCAAAGAAATACAATATCAATTGGGATGAAGATTCAGGCAATATTTGTCATGGAATATTAAATGATTTTATTATTGAAGATTTTACATTAGAACCTGGGATGTAGAGGGTTTTCACGTTTCTCTGTCTGGGGGTGAAAGGGTTATAAAGCAATAAAAAAACAGCCTGTGAAATATAAAAGTGAAAGACGTGCACTAGTGAAATAAAAACCCGCAATATTAATTTAAGTGCAAAATTCAACTTACTCCAGGACCCGATTACTTGTGCCGTACCACATCCAAATCACGCTGTTTGTCTAGTTGCACGTCAATACGTGTCTGGGCGAAAGATTGCAGCTTAAGAAAGGAAGTTATGTGACTTTTGGATTTTTCATGTTTGGCACAAGTGTTGCAAAGATTATAGTCACGCGTCCATACATTCTTTTCAGCCCCGAAAATTAAGCACGGCGAACAAAAATGCAAAGCTTATTAACACTTATACTTCCCGTCAACCATGGTGTTTTGTCATAATTTGCTTGCGAAAATGCCTCACATATTCCCGATTTTGTCTTTGTGTGTAGAAATAAGTTCAAGCGATGACACTGGCCTACCTGTATTAACAATTTGCAACTTCTGCTGACACGACAAACACTAACACCTAAATAAATAATAAACACGAAGCACAGCACGAAGCCAACGACTACACGCATTCAGTTTCACGCGCCAAACTTCTGTTGTTTTGTTCCTGGCTCAGAATGAAATTCCCTATGAATAATAAAAAAAATCCCTTTCCGAGCTCGAAATGACAGGTTTTTAAAAGTTCGAATCATTGCAGGTCAGAGTCAAAATTTTATTTCGGGATGGGGATCATCCCTTATTAGCAGCCGCCACATAAATTTGAAACAGTGGGGTTAGAAGTCCTGAAGATGAATCTCAGATTATTACAACGTATTACGCAAAGTGTTTAATCCTGCTAATGAAGTAAAATGAATTACCACTATACACTTTTTAAATTAGATATTTGTAGGATTTCGGGGAGGGGGGTTTCCCTTTAAAAAAAATATTCAGTTCCGTGAGAGAAGTATTCTCGCTGCTTTTGAAGATTAGAGAGGAGAAACAATCACTATTTTTGTAAATACAAGGATGGGGAGTCAGCAAATAGGTGCTTTAATTGCTTAAGCCTTGAATTTTAATTCAGTTTGCTTCATCTTCAATATTTAAGCTTTTCCCTTTTGATAAATTTATGTTCAAGTAACAGAAATCAGCAAGACAGAAGCAAATGTAAAGTGAAAATTAGCGTAGAATTGGTTTGCCCATGTTATTCAGTTTTCCTGTTCTTCGCACTCTACCGGGTATTTTTTCCCTAGTTGAGCGGAGGGAACGGTAAAGGCTCTCAAGGTTGAGAGTGCGACCGGTGGACTCTCACAAGAAGGAGCTTACCCTGGGCACGGAATCACCGCGCCTGAAAAGCAGTGTTTCCTCCCCCTCTTTCCTTTCTCCTCCCTCCTCGCCAAGGGTTGTAAGGAAAGCGGGAGGAATGACGTCAGGGTGAGATTCCCTGAAGTCATTCCACCGGCTGGAGAAAGGTTCCCGGACATTCGGTGGCAAACGATTGGAAGTATTCGCGCGCTGGAAGCAAGGAAATGTATGCATCGAAATTGGTTTGGAAGAATATTGCGAGGAAATGTATATATATATATATATATATATATATATATATATATATATATATATATATTTAAAAAAAAAGAAATACAGCCGGGTCATCTGCGATTACCTAGATGACCCAGAGTATACGCCGCTGCACGTAGTACACTTTATCGTCGTGGCCTTGAAGTTCCCTCAGGGCACTCCTACGTAAAGGCTTCTCAGCTAGATAGATATCTTCCCCATTGAGTGGAGGTAAAGTGGGTGCGTATAGAGGTCCCTCAACTTTCGTATTCTGTTTCATTTCAGAACCCGTGCTGTATCGTCGACTTAATCCAATCTATCCGATGTAGGTTTTAGGTTCTGTTTCTGTTCGGTTATTTCACGTTGTCTTCCTGCTTATGTTATTCGCGACGAAGGCTCTGGATTCGATAATCTGGACAATAACGGGATTGTGTTGGTTGCTTGATTTGGTGTCTTAAGTTCACTTTATGTCCTGTTAGGCTAATCGTGAATGGACCTACAGTTTAAAGGGGGATCCGAACCACTATGTTCCTCCACCGAGTATCGAACCCGGGATCCCTTAATTACAAGGCGCCCACGATCCCACTCCGCCATCGGGGATTGTGTTCGCAACGAATGAATCAAATTTGAGTGATATGATATGCAACCATTGGAAGACTATTGAAAGAAAAGCTACGGGAACCTGCCAGTTTTTCTACTGCAGACAGGAAACCATAAACATGCAAGAGAAGCTTATATTCTATGAAACCTGACGCTATGTGCTCGAATACTGGCTATATATAATCCATAGAGGCATAGCAACGTTAAACAACCTCTTATATGATACATATAGGTTTAAAAAGGTCGAAATACAAAGATTGTGTGCGCCTCACTGATCGCGTTGTGGTAAGGCCTTGTAATCAAGGGGTCTCGGGTACGATACCAGGTAATCGCACATAGTGGTTCGGATCCCACTTTAAACTGTATGCACTTCAGATTAGTCTATCTGTGCCGGTGACTCAGTCGGTAACGCGTCTGACTACCATGCTATAGGCCCCGGGTTCGATCCCCGGCCGGTTCAAGCACGGGAACTTTTCTAACGTTGGAAGCGGCCCGGCGCCCACCCAGCGTCGAATGACATGGATACCTGGGGGAAACCCTGGGGGTAAAGGCGGTCAGGGGCGTGATGCTGATCACATCACCCCCCACTCACGAACGAATCAAGAAAGTATGGGGCGGCGTGATGCTGATCACATCACCCCAACTCACGAACGAATCAAGAAAGTGTGGGGCGTTACCCCCACACCCCCTATACGCCTTCATGGCGTAGCGCTAAGCACAGGTGAGAACTTTACCTTTTTTTTGCATAAAGTGGACTGACAACAAAATTTAAAATTGCGATAAAGATTATGATAAGGTATTAGAGAATTGGGTCTAAAACATTTTTTTATTGTTTACCAATGACCTTGTTAACGGTGGAAGCGGTCCCGGCGTCTACCCAGCGTCGAATAACATGGGTACCTGGGGGAAACCCTGGGGGGTAAAGGCGGTCAGGGGCGTGATGCTGATCACATTACCCCCACTCACGACCGGATCAAGAAAGTGTGGGGCGTTACCCCCACACCCCCTATACGCCTTCATGGCGTGGTGCTATGCACAGGGGAACACTTTACCTTTTTACCTTGTTAACTAATATTCTTAATTTCAGTTTCAAGATGAAATCGGCTACGAAATAAAAGGAGTGGGTGCATATTTCTGTTACGAAATTCCACTTTTGTAGTAGACCTGTGCCACACTAAGATGTGACATAATAAACAAATCTGAGACACTTTCAAAGTATTAAATTGCTATCTACGTATTTGGGAACAATCTTTCAATATAATACTTTTTTTGGACGCGTCAAATCATAGTATTTAATTCCTGTTTTAGCAGCTTTAAGAAACCTGATTTTTGGGGGGTTACAAATGCCCTTTCTGCTCCCGTCAAGTTACGCCTATGAAAAAATAGGAATTCAAAGTAAAAGACTGTCCCGACTAAATCGGGAGACACGTCTGGTAGATTTACAATTGGGAAAATCATAATTAAACGTGTAGTTGAAAACAACCTATTTTCATATATTGCATGCAGCTCTACTTTTTCTGCAATGTGGATCAAGAACTGGGGACGTGGAGAAGCACAACACTCCACGTAACCAATAGTCACGTGACCCTCTTTGCTTTCCTGTCATGTTGACCTTCGCGTGGAACACATTTCTCGGTGTTAAGACAGGCAAAATCACCCGATCATCGAAGGGTGCAATATGTGTTGCCTACCCTCCTGCATTACTTGCTCCTATTAAAGCCTTATGGGGAAGAACTTTTTTCCATGACTGTACATTAACTTGACATTTGTGTGAAAATGTAAAACAATTTACCAATTGATTTTAGGCGAGTTTAACCACAAATATTTAATTTTCGATAGTTATAACTGCGTAAGTCAGTTAACAAAGCAACACCTTTAATCCACAATAATGCAATTATCATTTATTTTATTCTATTGATTATCCCATTTTTCACATGTCCCTGGTCATTAACACTGTGTTACACATACATTTCTGTAAGTTGGACGGCAGAAATACAACAACTGGAAGTATAGGGGACATACATACTATTCACCTTGAAACCACATCAAGTTGAGGTATTGATACCGATATGGTTGAATGCTCGGCGCACACCTGAAGTCGCCAATGCAAGTCTTATTCATCTTGCCACTTATCGGGTGGGCTGAAAAGTTCGTAGGCTGACTCATATATGGCGTTACTAGAATTAAATCCATGTGATTTTTACTTAGTACTAACCTTCAAAAGATACGTGTATAAATTTCACAGCTGCCGGATAATTAGTTCGTGAGATATAGCATTGTCAGTGAAGCAGCTTTTGTTATTGTGAAAAAATGGATAAAAAAGAATTTCGTGTGTTAATAAAGCATTGCTTTTTCGCGAAAAAAAATACTGTTGAAGCCAAGGCTTGGCTTGATAAACATTATTCGGACTCTGCACCAGGAAACCGTTTAGAAGTGGTTTGCTAAATTTAAACGAGGCGAAATGAGCATCGAAGACGATGCACGCAGTGGACGCCCCAAAGAGGCTGTTACCGACGAAAACATCAAAAAAGTCCACAAAATAATTTTACATGATCGTAAAGTGAAGTTGATGGAGATAGCTGAGACTTTACAAATATCAAAGGAACGTGTTGGACATATTGTGCATGAATATTTGAACATGCGAAAGCTGTGTGCAAAATGGGTGCCGCGCGTGCTCACAATCGATCAAAAGCAACAACGTTTTGATGATTCGGAGCAATGTTTAGCGATATTCAACTGTAATAAACACGAATTTTTCCGTCGATATATTACAATGGATGAAACATGGCTCCATAACTACACTCCAGAGTCCAATCGACAGTCAGCCGAGTGGACTGCACGTGATGAACCGAATCCAAAGCGTGGAAAGACGCAACAGTCGGCTGGCAGGGTTATGGCATCAGTATTCTGGGATGCGCATGGTATTAACGTTATATTCATCGATTACCTCAAAAAGGGCCAGACCATCAACAGCGATTATTACATAGCGTTGTTGGAGCGTTTAAAGGATGAAATCACGAAAAAACGGCCCCATTTGAAGAAGAAAAAAGTGCTGTTTCATCAAGACAATGCACCGTGTCACAAATCAATTAAAACGATGGCACAATTATATGAATTAGACTACGAATTGCTTCCCCGTCCACCATATTATCCAGATCTGGCCCCCAGTGACTTTTTCCTGTTTGCAGACCTTAAAAGAATGCTCGCTGGAAATAAATTTAGCACTGATGAAGAGGTAATAGCCGAAACTGAGGCCTATTTTGAGGCTAAAGAGAAATCGTACTATAAAAATGGTATCGAAAAATTGTATGACCGCTATAAACGTTGTGTCGCCCTCGACGGCAACTATATTGAATAATAAAATCGAATTTTGTCAAAAAAAATATTTTTTACTATGTTAGCCTACGAACTTTTCAGCCCAACTAGTATATCGTCTGCGTCTCTGGGTTTAAAACACTAAAACTTTGATCTTTCGCGCTACACGTAAACAAAGACGGACTGCAAATAGAGAAACGCTCGTTTCTTTTCAATTTTTAGTTGATGTTTGTTATGAGGGAAAGGGTATATGCAGCAGATCTTTGGAAACACTCATATAGTTTGCAGGTAATGATAATTCCGTGTTAAAGTATTATATTCTGTGAAGTGAGGTATTTTTTGTGGGGGTTAGTGCAGTTTTTTTTTTGTCACCTGGTAACTTGGAGTTCTAAATTATAATTTGACTGGTACAGTCCGGCCAAGGGAAACGAAACTAGCTGGAAAGTACGATTCCAAACGCGAGAGGGGAAGCAGGTAGAACACCACCCTGTGGCTCTTGCCTGCTATAGTAAAGCAAAAAACCTGCGCCGACCCGCAAAGCCTGTGCACCGTACTCCAGCGAGGAGGGGAGTGGGAGAGTGGACCAGGCTTCCTTATGGCACGAGCTGAATGGAAGAAGGGAAAGCTACGCTGGGACTTTTCGTCCATGGTTTTGTTCCTTGTGGTCGCTCTGTAGGGTTCGCTTGCTGCGTTTATTACTGCTTTCTGTGTTGTGTTTGTGATGTCTCTTACAATTCGTAACAAACCGTTTCGAAGTGGAACAAAGAAAACAAAGACGTATTGGTCCCTGTTGCACACTCTACAAAACACCCTTGATATAATACAAACCACAAACCATTCAGTTACTACATTTTCTTTACTGTATTTATAATAGTTTGCATAATAATACTGTTGAATACTATTCTGATTACTGCTGTGTACATTTGTGCTAATTATACGATTTAATAAGTATATCAATTAAATTGAATGACCGAAAATAAAGTTCCATGTTTACAAACAAGTTTGATTTGATTTGATTTGATTTAGTTTATTTTACTTCGCGTTTTGTGCCTCTTGGCTAATTTGCGAAGATGGGGATGAGTGATGAAATTGATGAATGGACATTCACAAACAACCAAGCCCGACCGGGATTCGAACCCGGGACCCTTGGCGTTGCAGCGCGATGTGCTAACCACTTTGATATGTTCCGTTTGCTTATATAGTATATGGATGGTTATTTTTTTTTCATCCTGTACCGTTACATAATTCTTAAACATCTATACGTATTTTGGCGGCGATGTTACTACGTTTGAAACTTCGTTGTTTTTTCAACAGCTGACGATTTTCACGAAACCCGCTTCATGAACAAAGTGCCCTTATTTTGCCAATGAACAGTTGCAGTTGACGAATGCGCACTTTCGTCAGGAGATCAAGGCGAAGATTCATCGAGACTGGCAGCGAGAATGGGACGAGTGCGAGAAGGGTAGAAGACTGCATAACTTCCTCCCCTGCACGCAGGAGAACGTTTTTAACAGGGAAGTCACGCCATCCAGAGGGCTGATACATCTTCTAACAGGGCATGGACCATACGGGAGTTACCTCACAAAAATAGGTAAAAGGGGAACCGACGTATGCCGAGACTACCTGATGGAAAGAGACACGCCAGAACATAGAGTTTTTTCCTGCCCCGCCTCTGATGAACACATAATATCGGCCAGAAGAGACCTGCCGAATAACAACATCTTCGAACTGATAAGGAGCGAACATGTAAAGAAGTTATGCTACCTCGCAGACTTAGTGTCCAATATAGAGTTGCGGAGGTACCTGACGGAACCGGAAACCCGGTGCCCACCAGGCCCCCCCCCCTCCTCAACAGGAGCCCCGCAGAAGCAGCAGGATACGAAACCAAGTCCCCACACCCCCTCCCCGGAGACCGTCACAATCGCGTCGGGAGCGGATACCAGAGGAAGAAGAGGAGTCGGCACCTTAAGATTCATCCCGAAGGAGAAACTTCAGAGTGTCCACTGGGAGACGAGGAGCCGCCGCCAGGAGAGGGTTACGTCCGCCCAATCAGCCTGGGGAGAGCCATGAAGGTTGCCTGGAGAGAAGTGGTCGAAGATGAAGAATGAACTAAAAACCATCTCTAGGGATAAAATAATACAATAGCATAATAACAAAAAAAAATTAAAAAAACTGGTTAAAAGTAATATCAGAACCCCACATTAAATCGTGACTAAAGTTTCTTTAATAATAAATCCAAGATGAGGGACCATAAACTCAAATTTAACTTGAAAATTGCTAGAGTTGGAATCTGCTGGAATCCAGTAGGCACCAAAGAGACTTAATATAAAAGGAAATTCCAAAAACACAAACAAATTAAATTAAAATTAATTTTTCAACAATGTAAGTGTAGTAAAGGCCATGAACATAGATTTATATACTTATTATTAATTAATATAATCTAATATAAAAGTTTGTTTATCTTTTTCCCTTTTTTATAATTGTTATTATTATTATTATCATCAAGTCTACATATAATTTTGTTTATGTATTTTATGTCATATTTATCTATTACATATCTAACAATTACAGTTTCCGCATAGTTAGCATGCTTTAAAACTTAATATTACTGATTCACGTTAAATTGTGTGGCTGTGATTTCATTCTGAGACCTCATAGCAGCTTCAGTCTGCACGGACATTGAACCTCGCACGGCCACGGTCGCTAGCGTGGAACGCAGAGTCAGCTTCATGTCGCATAACCAAGTTGACACGGAGTGCTGACGCCGGTATCTTATCGAGCGTGTGTCCTCAACACAGAACTGCAACAACGGCAAGATAAATAAGAAACTACAAAAACTCTTCCAGCATGTGTATATTAGGAATCGATATCCACTAAATTAATGAACTAGTCCAGTATTTCAGTGCACTTAACTTCCTTTCAAATAGCAGATTCTCGCCACACATTACAATAAAACCTGATCTGGAAACCAGACAGGAAACTTGCGTCCGTGCAGACTAATCCGAGCCATCACTCACCCCAATCTAAACTCTCACCCCATCATACTTTCCCCTCAAGCTTAAAACAGTACTGGATACCAGAACTGTCTCTCCTGTACATAGCATTTCCTACTATCTATATGACAACTAAAACTAACCAATAAATGAACACAAATTAATCCATAACTATTATTAACAAGTTTAATTAATTACCAATCATACAAATGCACAGTAAATTTACAAGAAATCCTAAGACTTGTTCCGGTCACCAGAACGGTCTATTAAAATAATACAAACTAACAATTATTAAATGTAGCTATATATAGAATCTCCATGTATTTTATTTTCTTTTTTTTGTACTTGTATTTGTTTTTTATGTATGAAAATAAGGATGAGAAGATGTAAGATAAAAAGGCGGGGGAACCTTTTAAATTCAGGAAACTGACGTATTGGTTTATTTAAAGGTACCAGGACATTAAGAGCATACCCTCGAAAGTACGCGGGTGGAGGCGGGCTACTTCGGGATGTTTCCCCCTTTAGATATGTATATGTTTTTCAAAAAGTATTATTTGATACTCACTCAATATGTTCTGCACTACTAAATGCTTCATGTTCTAATTACGTATTATATCATGGTTCATTCCATAAACTAGTGTATCTTGTGTATCAATTAATCAGAAGGAAAAGTTTTGTAATGTAGTGAAAATGTGATCAAATGAAATGTATTATAAAGTTATAAATGTATACATTCTAAAGGTCAATAAATTTGTTATTTTTTTTTTATTTGTACATAAAGTGGATTTATAATAAAACCTCAAATCAATTTAACTGATTCTTCTAAGCTTTTAGGCCCAAAACATTAACAAAATATAGGATATATATTATTCGTAACTCCTTTTCGCTCTTTAATTTTACAGTGATTTTATACTTCTTTTTTTAAATCCTGCAATATTGTATATTTCCCAGTGTTGAAATTTTCCTATACATATATTAATGCTGGACTAAGAATGCCTCAATTTCCAATCAAGCTTGCAATCAAGGGGTCTAGTAGAGACAGTAGAGACACATATTGGTTCGGATCCCATTCAGTCCCGATTAGTGTATCTGTTCACAAATCAGACTTGCAACAACCCATTATCTCTTTACCTTAATATCCAGGAAAAGTAACTTTTCGTTCTGAATTCTAATTTGCTAATTCTGCACATGTTTACATAGTTTACGGTATTCTTTTGTATTAAAATCGTTAGAATTAAATGCAAAATTTACTTTAGTTTTCCTTCAAAACGCTTTGAATTCAAAGCTTTATTCTTCCATAGCATTTGAACTTCATTGAAAAAAAAGCCTGAGAAAAACGCCGCGGGCTGTTTCCATTGCATTGCGACTCGAAATCTGGGCAGGAGTCCGTGAGGAGTAGCGATCGCCAAGCGAAAATAACAATTATACCAATACAAAATCTGATTATAGCAGTATACATTGACTTGCATTTTGTTACATCCAGTTTGCAAATGCAGCAGTAGTCACGTTGTCATTGTGCACATATTTTGATTGAAAGAAAAGCTATAAGAAAACCGAGGACAATGTCAGAATGTCAAAGAATACGGCACACATGAGTGGCAAGAGAGAGGGGAAAAGGTACACGTCGGGAAAATTGGTTGCTATTGCTAAGACCCTTCATTCATTTCTGACATTCATTTGCATTCTCGTAATTAGCCAGAAGTGGTAGAAATGCGACGTCAAATAAACTAACAATAAGTATAAAATAATTGCACAAAACATGCATGACGCTTCGAAAGAGGATTTTTGAATTTAGTAATCCTCTCTCATCAGTGGCGTAGCAACATATAGCGAAGCCCTGGGTGAGATTAGAATGCGAGACCCCAATCCAATGGCGGAAATTAGAGGGAAGTGGGGGTGAGCAGTCGCCCCCCTCTTTTTTCACTTTTGCGCCAGAACTGTGCTAAACCTTATCTGCCAAGGGAAACTAAACTGTCCATGTAATTTTTGTTTTATAATCATTGATGCATGTTTACACACACACATTCCAATTTAGTCCGGACAGTCTATAGTTTAAAATCCCTGTCCCAATTTCTTTCAAACTCAAGTCGTAATTTGACTAAATGTTTCGAGGTTTTATTTTGGAGGGCGTTAACCCCCATTTAGACATGTTCTTCATTTTAATAATCATTGCTAATTATTAATAATAATTAATAATGATTTCTTCCCGATACTTTGGACCTTAACATTGCAACTCTAAAATTCTACAATTAGGAAAGATAATAGTAGGCGAATTGTTCACCACCATTTTAATTCTCTCATTACTCTACATCCTGTGTTCTTCTAAGAAATCATTGATTCTTTTGATGCGAAGCTTATGTTGACTGCGTTTCTATTTCAACCCATTATCATGACACTGTGAGTAGTGTAAAAGTATATAGGATGAGGACAAAAATCATACAAATGAAGAGCTCATATGATTAAACAGACAGATTTGGCTACACTTAAAACTATGTCAAGATGCCCATATGGCTCAATTGCCACAAGTGTGCTATGCTGTCAATCCCAAGAATCCTGAATTCTAGTGTACAAATGAAGAACCCTCAATAGATTAATTTGGCTATACTTAAAACTATGTCAAGTTGTCCATATGATTCTATTGCTTACAGTGTGCTATTCTGTCAAAATCCCAAGAATCCTGAATTCTAGTGTACAAATGAAGTATCCTCAACAGATTGATTTGGCCATGTGTGCAAAAGCTGAATCTGTGAGATTGTTGTCCATAAGCTTGTCAAAAATATGCCCCTCTTGATATTGTTTTGGCTACAATTAAAACTAAGCCAAAAATGCTCATGTAGGTGCCTCTAACAACTTACAGATTACAGGATTACCTTGAACAAAAGCAGGTTGCAAATTGAACTGTTGCCTGCTTCCTTCCTAATCTTTGATCAGTTTCATGTCCGGGGCAGTAATTACTTAGCTCAGAAATACTTCAGTCTGTCAGACAGTTTCGATCGGGAAGATAATTAATGCAGGCTTGGGGGCTTTCATATTCCATTTTGCTGGCACGCATGGGGGATAATCTACACAGAAAAATAAGCTGAAAAGGGGCATTATTGATATTTCTGTGTAATTCTAGGGAAAATTCTTACTAAAAGAACATTACCCTTTTGCATACCATCATGCAGGCCTGACACATGCTATTGATTCCAATTCACTGGAAAGGGCATGAAACTTTAATTGATATTTTTGTGTAATAGAGAAAATTCTTACTAAAAGGACATTACCCCTTTGCATGAGAGCATGCAAACCTGACTCCAATTCCATAAGTCCATTCCCTGAAATAATATATGCACACGTGAGACTTTGAGACTGCACATCCAAAGTTGGACTTTGACTGTATTAGCTGATATCCAGCTCATAGCTCCTGGGTCTGATACTCAGTAGAGTGTGGGCCTAGCCCCATGGCTTATATGCCTTGTAATCAAGAGGCTCCTGGGTCTGATACTCAGTAGAGTGTGGGCCTAGCCCCATGGCTTATATGCCTTGTAATCAAAGGCTCCCGGGTTTGAGACCTCCCCGATGGTGAAGTGTTAATATTGCTGCCTTGTAATCAAGAGCTCCCGGGTCTAATACCTGGTAGAGTGTGTGGGCCTCCCTGATGGCAAAGTGTTGGTATGATTGTCTTGTAATCAAGAGGCTCCCGGGTTTGAGGCCTGGTATAGTGTGTGAGATTGAAATACATGTGGCAGAATAATATCCCCACACGTGAGACTTTGAGAATATTCACTGCAGATTTAAAATCCAATTTTGACTGCATTTAGCTGATATCCAGCTGATAGCTCCCGGGTCTGATACCTGGTAGAGTGTGTTATACAACAGCATAATAGAGCAAAACAACTCTAAATTGGGAATCACCAGAGCCTAGTTAATGCTGTTGTCTGGGTATTAAAGCACCAGCTCAGCCACTAACTGCTGTTATAATTGTTTTGGCATATTATCCATAGTTCTGTTTTTTGGACCAAGAAATTTCATATAATAAACCAACAACAAAAATGAAAAATCAGAAATATTGCAATCAATGCAATAAGAATATATCTAGTTCTAATTGGGCTAGGCACTGGCATAATTGTGATCCTAAGAAATGCAGAACACCCACAAAAATATGCCCAATATGGCATAAAATATTAAGCAAAGCATATTACAATAGGCATAAGTGTACTTGTTGTGTACAGTCATCAACATTGGCCCCACAACCATCTACATCTGGTCTAAAAAGGAAGCTTGAAACACCTGTTAATGCTAGAGCAGCAAAGCAGCCACGCTATAGCAGTTTTGCTGGCCAACTTAGGGATTACAGTTTTGTATCAGAGCCAAGATGTGATATTAATAATTTTTTGAACAGTATAAATCCTGATGTGCAGGCAATTCAAAATGCACAAAATGGCTCTTATAAGCTGTCCCTCAAATTGTTTACACCATATAAGAAATCAAATGGCACAAAATTTACACAGCCCCACATAACAATTGAATATTAAACACTCTGAATTTGCTGCAAAAGGATCGGGTTGGAGCCTATGTGGATCTCCACACAAGTTATATATTAATATTTCTGAATTCGGCCATTACAAGGTTCTACATATCTGCCATTACCTGCCAATATTAAAAACAAAAAAGCTGTGGTTAAAATAAAAGTTAATGATGAGAAATGTTTTCTGTGGTGTATTTTAGCTGCTTTGTATCCAGTTTTAAGGCATCCTGA
The DNA here is from genome assembly GCF_977018435.1 of Lepisma saccharinum. Classification (NCBI taxonomy): domain Eukaryota; kingdom Metazoa; phylum Arthropoda; class Insecta; order Zygentoma; family Lepismatidae; genus Lepisma; species Lepisma saccharinum. The sequence continues at coordinate 2,435,422 of NW_028142898.1, forward strand.
GAGAATAAGTTATTATAAACAACATGAACATGAACACTGCCATCAAATTATATACTGTATGTAGATGCCAATAGCCTCTATGGTTATGCTATGATATATAAACTGCCATATGCAGGGCTTGAGTGTGTTGAAGATTTCAATATTAAAGATCTTCAGGATTTTGATGACAGTAACTATGGCCTGTTCTTAGAGGTTGATCTGACAATTCCTGATGATTTACACAACACATTTTCTGATCTACCTCCAATTCCTGAGGTTAAGTGTTCACCTGGCTCTAAACAGAAGAAGCTCATGATGACTCTAGAGCCAAAACAGGGTTATGTCATATATTATACAAACCTCCAGTTCCTGATGAATCATGGTGTTCAAGTGACCAAAGTTGGCAAAGTTTTGAGGTTCAGGCACTCAAGATGGTTGAAGCCATATATTGATACAAACACAGAGCTTCGAACATCTGCAATGAGCCATTTTGATAAAACTTTGTTTAAATTGATGGTAAATTCAGTGTATGAAAAAACTATAGAAAATGTTAGAAAACAAAGCGATGTTAAATTAATTACTGACTCCAGCCAGAGCAAAAAATTGATAGCTAACCCTAATTTCAACTACAGAAGAATTTATGATGACAATATGGCACTCTTCAACATGAAAAAAACAAAGATTAAATTTGATAAGCCTATTTATGTAGGGGCTGTGATATTGGAATTGGCCAAATTACACATGCTAAAGCTCTATTATGATGTGCTGAAGCCTATTTATGGTGATTGTGTAAAACTGATGTACATGGACACAGATAGCTTTATTCTTGATATTCAGACAGAATATGTCTAACATGATATGTCACAGCCTGCATTGCTTGAATATTTTGATACCAGTGAACATACAAAGATTCAACCCAACAACAAAAAGGTGCCTGCCAAGTTAAAAGTTGAGACACTTGGTGATGTTATTGTGACATTTGCTGGGTTAAGGGCCAAGATGTACAGTTTTGAAACATGTAGTGGTGTTGTTGCAAAAAAAGCCAAGGGCATTGGTAGAGTAACTGTGGACAAAGAGCTCCAATTTGAAGAATACAAAAATTGTCTCAAATCACAGAGTTTAATGAGAACATCAGAATCCAGAATTCAGATTGTGGATCACTTGTTGACTACAAATGTTGTAAGGAAAGTGGCTCTGAACCCACATGATGATAAGAGATGTATTTTGTCATGTGGCATACATACTCTACCATGGGGTCATTGTGATTTGAAAAGTGGTAATCAATGCCCAATTCCAGAGCATGATTTGAAATAAATAAACATGCCAATGAACTTATTTGGGTTAAAAAAACAGGCTATTATGGACCTGCCAACACCAGCACCCTCTTCTGATATACAATCTATGATATGTAAACTAAGTGGTTTGTTAATTATTCATCTGAACAGCATACATAAAGTTGTTGATGATGAAACATTTAAAATATTATACATATTTAATAATAATTTAAATCATTACCAATTACCTGTTTGTGGTCAATTACAATTTATTACAACCCCCGAGGGTAATGTCAAGGTTTCAGTAGGGAGAAATATTTATAGAATTAGGCACTCAAACATGGTTTCTGGCACTGTATATACTGTTTCTGCCGGTGATTGTTTATATATTGAGGTCCCTGGATTTTATGACAAACTTATACCTTTTTTATAGAATTAAGAATTAGATATTTTATAATAAATAACCACTAAAACAAAATGCCTAATGATATATTTGGCCATACAAGGCATGGAGATCACAGTGATGAGATTCTGATGCTTGATGTCAGAGTTAAAAAATTAAGAAGTGATTTACAAGCTTTACTAACCACACTCAAGGCCAGTCTTCAACTAGAAATTACAAATTTACAGTCAAAATGCATGGACCCTCTTCTTAAAATTGACTCAGAACTCAAATTGCTGCTTCAAAAATATACTGACTTAGCTACATTAGATAATTTTCAAAATTTAGATAAAGCTGTAGCAGCTGTTCAAGCCAAATTTAAGACTCAGGCTACCAAATCTAAGCAATTGAAACAACAATTAGAAGAACAGATTAATAATGTCCAGTCAGTTCCAAACAATTGTCAAAAGCATAAAGTCACAAGAAGATTTTGATCTAGTGATTTCCACTCTAAAGGAACAGATTCATTCACTACAGATTCCTAATCTGGGCCCCTTGAACAATGCCATAGCCGAGGTTAAAGAAAAAATTGAGACACTTGAAAATTTTATGAACAACCTACCATCTTCTGATGCTCTGAGTGCAATCACTCGTAGTGTAGCTAACATCAAGTTGCAACTTGAGACATATGAAGATTTTGGAAAAATTCAGAGTACCATAACCCATCTTGAGGGTACCATAGCAGCAGTGCAAAGTGATCTGACAAATGTACAAGAATCTCTAGAATCCCGTTTGCCTTGTATTGTAGACACCCTTGTCAGTGTCCAGCAACAGATCACAAAACTTGAATACCTCAACACTGAATCTGAGCTATCTCATTTTCATCACTTGATCGATGATATACAAACAAAACTTGAAATTTTACAACAATCAACACCTACTCAGGCAGACGTAGCCCTGCTTCAAGATGCTATGCGAAGTGTGGCTGATGCTTCTGAATTAAATGATGAGAAATTGGCACTTGAATGTTTACAGAATACTGTATCAAATCTGCCTACATCACAGGAACTTAAAAATATTAAGAGAGTAGTGAATCGCAGATTGAAATCAGAAGATATCAAGAATATCCAGACAGAGATCAAACAACTTACTCAGACAGAGGCCACTCTACCAACTAATCAACATATTAATGAACTGCATGCTCTGTTTGAGGATATCAGAAGACAAGTCCATGATCTTACTGCTCAAAATTCAAAATTGGCAGTTATTGAAAATTTACAGCAAATTGTAGCTAATATCAAGCAACAGCGAGGGACCATGGAATCCAACCAAGCAAATGCTCTGTCTGTTTTTGCCACCCAGCTACAAGAGATTGTTCAACAATACAAAAAACTTGTTCTGGATATAAAAATCAAGCCAGGCCATGATGATGTTGTTAGGACTATCAACGAGCATCTTGAATCTGTAACAAGTAGATTGCTTACAGCAGAAAAAAAATAACTGGCCTAATCGAGAATCCTAAACATACAGTAATTCTTGAATTGTACAGTATCCCCAACAAAGAATATGATTCACCATTTACACCAGGTGGCAAAATATATATGCTGTCCCCTGCACAATTTTATTACCAGTTTTTTTGTTGGGGGCGCACTTAGACCAATCAAGATCGAATATTGGCTACAACCACAGGCACACCACTACCCTACCTTATCAATAACAAATGCTGACAACAAAGCAAAAATCACCTGTGTAGAGTTAGAGGATTTTACAGACCCCAATACATTAGAAACTACTTTTGCTGAAGATGATGGTTCTCTTGAATTTAATATACAAGTAGGAGACAAATTATATTTAGAAAATCCTGTAGTATCAGCTGCTGAACACCCTATAGTTGAAAATATTCTTGTTTACATACTATGTCTAGACAAATTATTGTTGATGAATTACACAGACAAGCCAGACATAATTATAAGAGACTGGCAGTAGTCACAAAAGGCATAGATGATTTATGGCAGTGTGACTTGGTTGAGATGGCAAGTTAACAGCTGAAAAACTTAGACAAGATCAACAAGGGCTACAAGTATCTACTCACTGTCATAGACACATTTTCAAAATATGCCACTCAAATCCAAGACTGGAGCATGTGTTACATCAGCCTTCAGGACAATCATCAATCAGAGTGGAAGATCACCGCGCTATCTACAAACAGATAATGGCAAAGAATTCTATAATTCTGTGTTCCAACAATTTATTAAAAGCCAGTCAATACAGCATTACTCGAGTTAAAGTGATCTCAAGGCCTCTATTGTAGAAAGATTCAACAAAACCCTAAAAAATCATATGTATAAACAATTTACCCTCCAAGGTAATTATAAATGGCTCAGTATCCTACCACAACTTTTAGATAGATATAACAACTCGGTCCATTCCACAATCAACATGAAACCCTCTGAGGTAACTTCATCTGATGAGCAAAAATTGATCAGTACTGTTTTTATCCTAGATACCAGCCAACAACAAGAAAAGCCAAATCCAAGGTAGGTGATCAAGTAAGATTCAGCAAATATAAGCACATATTCAAAAGAGGCTTTACCTGAAACTGGAGCACTGAATTATTTACAGTGGTTCAAGTTATACCTGGGACCCTTAACACATATATAATAAAAGACCACCGAGGAGTAATTCTCAAAGGCAGGTTTTATGAAGAAGAACTCAGCAAAACTAAACAGCCTGACACATATCTCATAGAAAAAATCAACCGCAGAAAAGTCAACAAGATAGAGTGAAATGGCTAGGACTTCCAGAACACAGCTAGATCGAGGAAGACAAAGTGATACTATGAACACCTGGGATGTTATAAAGAGACTACCAGATCCTGAACAGCAGATTAAGAGAAATGGCAAGCTGCTGCCTGATAATATTACATGTCTTATTGTTGGGCCATCGGCTTGTGGTAAAACTACACTAATGATTGATAATTTTTTATTGGCACCCAACTGGTTAGACTGGAAAAACAGGCACTTGCATGTCTTCTCTAAGAGCTTAGAACAATTAAAATATCAGCAGCTGATGAAGCTATATGATGGACTGGATATAGCCACTTTTGAATCAGATGTTAAGCCACTCCATGAATGTATTGATAACTCTGTTGTTGTGTTTGATGACATTATACTGGATAATCAAAACAATGTTAGAATTTTTTTTACACAGGGCCGACACAAAAACATAGATTGCTTCTACCTGGCACAGACTTTTTCTAAAATACCGAAGCAGCTGATCCGAGACAACAGCAATTTTATATGTGTGTTTCATCAAGATCATACCAACCTCAAACACATACATGATGAATATGTAGGTGGTGACTTGAGCTACAATGATTTTTCCAAGTTTTGCAGTAGGTGCTGGAACCAGGACAGCTATGGATTTGTCACAATTGATATGCCAAGGAAACCCAATAGTGGTAAATATAGCAATAAAATCAAACATTTTCTAGACATTGAAACATATATAAATAACCATGAAAAGGCCAATTATTGATGATCTTAAATTAAGAGATTATCTTGTAAAAAGATTTAAGGGATGGAAATCAGAGAACCGAGGAATCTATGAACAACACAAGCAAACAGAACAGCCTATTATCGATGCTATTAGTGAATTAGGTAAAAATATCAAAACTGTTACAGAGCAAAATCAAAATTTGATCACAGAGCTTGTACCTGTAGCTGCTAGGAACATATTAGATTATCCAATCACTCCACTTTCTAGTATTCATACACCTAGTCCTGTTGCTCCTCGAAGAATTGAAGCTACTCAGGATCTTATTGAATTGGGTCTTCTTGCTCAAAAATATTTAGGCACACCTAAAGACAACAAAGATGAGGTTTTTGGCTTATATGCTGACACAGAGCGTGATGGTAGCATCATACATAGAATTGGCAATTTTAGAGTAACATTTATGGGAGATGATCTAACTGTATATTCAGAATCTCATCTTAGAGAAAGAGGTGGTTTTGTTTAGTACCCTGGCACACCTGGATTGTTGGAATTGATGACTAGGAAAAGGTCTGGCAGCTATAGAGATCAAGACTATGAGCACTACAAAGAAATATTAATAAAATCAGATGCTCTATACCAGAACAATGATCCCACACAAAAAAGAGTCAAGTCCAGCAGTGGAGCAAAATACTACAACTTAATTAAGCCCATATGGTCACAGATCAAGACAGGTAGTGGAATCAAACAATACAACACCCTGCCTAAAGAATTTGTGTGGGTTGATGATGTCAGGAAACTTGTAGATAGGTTGCTAGTGATAGCTGGGGAAGAAAATGCTGGCAACCACAATTTTTACAATGAAAAGGTTGGAATTATGGACATGATTAGCACCAAATTGTCTAATTTTAAAGTGAATGACACTAAGGGGATTGGATATCTTATAAAAATTATTAATACTCTACCACCTAAATTTTGGAATATCTCTGAGGGTCGGGGGCTGGTTAATGACATCATAAACAAGCTGCCATTTGAACTACACATACCAGGCTATCAGTATTGTGGTCCAGGCACAAAACTAGACCATATATTAAACAGAGGTGATCCTGGTGTTAATCCTCTAGATGCTGCTTGTAGAGACCATGACATAGCATACAACACACATTCTGATCTTGATAGGCGACATGTTGCAGACAAGAAATTAGAAGAGGCTGCATTTGGTAGATTTGTAAGCAAAGATGCTTCTTTAAGTGAGAGAATAGCAGCATTGGGGACCACCATAGCTATGAACACCAAACAAAAACTAATGTGGGGGTTGTGATAAATTAAATAAATTTAAGCCACTTAATTAAGCTCTGTAATCCAAGAATATGTATATAATAAATCTAGGATGAAGGCCAAGTGTGTTATGTATCAGATACCTTATGCAGGTCTTAAATCTCTTAAAACTATTGACAGTCTTTTAACCAAAAAGCAGCGCAAGGAAAAAATTCTTGTCTTGCCAAGGGCCATGGTATCAAATTATTACTTAGTACCCCTCAATTAAAAAAAATACAGCATTCCAGGAAAAAATTGCATACAGGGGGCTTCATATTTAGTATCCCGGCCATCTTGGCAGCTTTGGGGGCTGTTCGGAGCTTGGCTGGGGGATCAGCTACTATAGCAAAAACAGTAATAGATGCCAAGAAGAATAAGGCAGAATTAGATTAATTGAAGCGCCATAATCTGGCCATGGAGAAACAAGGCAAAGGTCTTAAGAGAGCCATGAATAAGTTTAAAAAAAACAAGATCCGCTTACAAACCAAGATATTGAAGCTTTAATCAAGCCACTAGGCATCAAAAATTTTAGAGGTGTGTACATGTCTGATTCTTTACCAGAAAATCCACTCCACAAAGAGTGTGGCATAGTTAATTTGGATAAGTACAAAAATCAGGGCACTCACTGGATCTGTTATCTTAAATATTTAAAAGATGAGGCATTTGTGTTTGATTCATTTGGAGGTGTTCCACCTGAGAATTTAGTAAAATATCTAAAATCAACTAATCTTTATTACAATAATGCCCGTGTTCAAAATTTCAAAGATGTTAATTGTGGACATCTGTCTTTATCTGTTCTTAGATATCTGTCTCAAATAAATGAAACATCAATTGAAAATTTTCAAAAGGCCCTGTGGTATCTGAAGCATCATGGGAGTATTCCATCTCACAAGCCAAAATTTAATATTGAAACTCAGATTACATGATGATATAGTATATCCCAAAACTATAGCTCTCAGAGCATTTTATGGCATGTACTTGATCCCTAATATTACACACCACAACAACAAGGTTGCAGTTGGGGATCAAAAAATTGTCCTCACTCCATGGCAGTATAATCTGTCTACTTTAAATGCTCAGTTACCCAGAGGTATGGTGTTAACTCAAAATTCTGTCACTCACAGAGTAGAGATTGTATCTGCTACAGAAACAGTGGATCTGGGTACTATAGAAGAGCTGTTAGGATTTGAGAACAACACAAAACTTGAACCAGCCATCAAACACACTGCTATTAATATACCTAAATTCTTAGCCATAGAAACTCTGTATATTCACTGTAATGTGGCCGAGGGTATGAGCACCAAATCAAATGGCATAGGCACTCACAAACAAACTGGCATCATTGCAACATTCAAACCTAACTCTGAATTTATGGAACCGATCATCTACACTCCATCACCAACATTATATTTTCCTGTGTGCCATAATAGAATAGATTACATTGAGTTGATGGTCACTAATGAAAAAGAAGAATTAGTTGTTTTTCTGGAGCCACAACAACTGCTATCAAAGAAATTAATATTTAAATAAAAATACATACACAAAAATGAAAAATATTGAGAGTTATGAGCTACAATCATTCCCTCCAAACAGGAGGACATTTGCAAATTTAAATCAACCCAACACAGAGATTGAGGTTGATCTTGATGTAGGAGATGGCTTTATACACCCTCGCAGAGCAGATCTATACATCAAATTTGATGTTGTAAAGCTAGATGGTACAGATTATCCTGCTAAACTCAAATATAAGATTGGTAGATAATTTTGTGCCACATCTGTTCTCTGAAATTGAGATCAGAAAACATGGTGTTGTTATAAGCAGAGTAGATTACCCTGGTAATACCTCTACAGATTTGGCCACATTAAAATTATCCATAACCGAGGCCTCTTACTACAAAATAGGTGGATTTGAGGCTGGTGATAAAATAATATCTAAAAGGCACACAGTGCTGTTTCCTATGAGCCTGTTGCCAGGATTCTTCTCAGATTACAAAGATATTATGTGTAAGGGTGGTTTAAGAATTACATTTAGAAGAGCTGCCAATGATAATAATGCTTTGATGAGGTACAGTACATTAAATTCTACTGGGGCAGCTCTGCCTAATACCCTACCTGATGAAGGCAAATGAATTATTCAGACTATGGAGCTAAGAATCCCGGTTTTTGAATATGAAGCCAGTTATGCTCTTAAATACAAAGCAGATATCCTAAAAAAACCACAGGTGCCTTTACAATTTCATACATATCAATGTGTCCAGAAGCCTGCCACTGGTAGCTATTATGAATTTGATGCTACAAACGCATTCTCCAGTATACAATATGATATGCCAGATTTTGTGGTGGTACTGTTTCAGACTGGAAGACACAATAATCAGGAAAAAAATTCAAGTAAGTTTGATAGCTGCAACATGAAAAACATATATCTTAAAAATGGCAGAAATGAGGTGTTTCCTAGAGAAAATTATGATTTAGACATGTCCAAGGATGATTTTCTTAAATTATATGAAGCATTTACAGCATACAAAAGGGTCACTACTGGCAATACTGACATGTATTACTCACCAGATGAATTCAAAACACAGAGACCCATGTTTGTTATCAACACCTCAAAAAGGAAACAGGTTGTGGTTATAGACAGGACAAACATTAAAATTATCTGTGAATTCCATGATACACTCCCTGATGACACCATATGTAGCGTTTTCTTATAGGTGAAAAATCATTTGTTTAAGATGTAAGAAATGAGAGAGTCACAGAGCAATTCTAGATAGCCTCTGCACAATGCATTGTCTTAGTATTAGATATATGAGTTGAACCTGGTGTCTAATTAAAATATAGAGCATATTCCAGGTAGCATATTAACATAACAGTAACAGGTATTTAAGCATATATTACTTTATACTACTGTGTAAGCAAAAGATTCTCACAGATTCAGCTTTTGCATACATGGCCAAATCAATCTGTTGAGGTTTCTCCATTTGCACACTAGAATTCAGGATTCTTGGGATTTTGACAGAGTAGCCACACTGTAAGCAATAAGATCATATAGACAACTTGACATAATTTTAAGTGTAGCCAAATTAATCTATTAGGGTTCTTCATTTGTACACTAGAATTCAGGATTCGTGGGATTGACAGCATAGCACACTTGTGGCAATTGAGCCATATGGGCATCTTGACATAGTTTTAAGTGTAGCCAAATCTGTCTGTTTAATCATATGAGCTCTTCATTTGTATGATTTTTGTCCTCATCCTATATACTTTTACACTACTACTGTGGGAAACAGACTGAATGAAACTACAGTGGAGATGGACATATTGCTTTTACCGTTGGGTGTACACTTAGCACTATATCTACAAGCTAGCACTAGCTTGTACAATAATACTACCGAAACATTGGTGGTCACATCCAGTACTCCCAACAGCATTTGGCCGACCAGGGTCGACCACCTGGACGGAGTGGTTAGCACAACGCGCTACGACGCTGTGGATTCCGAGTTCGAATCCAGGATTAGGCATGGACGTTCTTCTTGATCAATTTTCATCATATCATCACTCATCCTCATCATCGCGATCAGCCAAAAGTGTCATAAAATCGACGTAAAATAACCTAACTCATTAAATTCAATAACATTTCGGATCTTCTATTTTGTTCGGATCTGTCTCCAACCTCCTCAAAAAACATTCTGGGTACGGGACTGTTCTAGGAAGGAATAAAACAACGCAAGCGTTTAAATGTCTCGCGCTTGCTTCGTGCCAATTAAAGGTGTTTGTTGTTACCTTATTAAAATCGGGAGTACAAGGTCAAGAGAATGAAGAGAATACAAGACAAAGGACGTTCTATTCAATGAAAGAATAAATGTGTAAAAATGTCTAAGCAAGTTATCGTGAAATTTTCCTAACTGTCAAGGGAACACCCTGTGCTATGTTCCTCCACCGCGTGTCGAACCCGCGACCCCTAGATACATCAGAGCGTGGTGTTGATCATTCGTGTATCCTTCACTACGGCAGAGATCGAGAATGTGTGGAGCCATATCATTTCCTCGAATGGTGTCACGGCAGACTGCCATACACAGGGGAGAACTTTACCTTTTGTAGCAGTCGCCACATATATTTTTATGGCATAAAATCTTCCCTGTCCCTTCAAGTACATTTGCTTCCGTAACTTTGTACATGTTGTTATATAAAGACCACACTGACGGATGGAATACGCTATCTTTCACTAAACCTGAATACTGTGCGACCATTTACTTCATTGCATTATTAATTATAAAGTGCAATCAAATACAAGGCTATAAATTATCAGGTTTAGAAAAGGGAAGAGTATTTATGTCGTTTACATTTTATTTTGCCATCTAGAAAGTAATGTTTACTACAGTGGATTTAATATTTTCGTTAAGGTTATAGAAGGCAAATATGTTGTTTCCAGGCATTAATTATATAAAAAAAATTAAATCGATGTCTTCACCTCGAGCTTTTTCCCTCAAAGTTTTCTGGTGGGGAACATTATCAAATGTAACTGTCATTGTTCTCTCGGTTGTTTTATGCATAAGATGGCGTGCGAGCGAGTTTTGCACGAAGCACACACAAGTCGACGAACAAAGCAACCAGAGAGCTGAACATTCCACAGCCTACCGTTTGGAAGATCTACGGAAGCAATTGAAGAAGAAGCCTTACCGCTTGCAATTGCTACAAGCCCTGACGCCTGATGACAAAGTCATACGCTATGAACTCTAGCACAACATAAGCTTTCTCTCTGCCTGTCGCCATATTGAATAAATGCTCACTGCTGCTCTCTCGTGGCAGAAATCATAAACGAACCTGCAACACAAGAAAACTTTTTGAGTTTTTCTATACGTCTGCAAAGTTTCTTGACAATATGTCAAATAATAAAGCTACAGTGGACTTATGTAATCGGGTCAATCATTTATAATAACCCTGTATAGAAGGGTCACATTTGGAGGAATAAATTCTATTGTAGCATTTTGTTTGATTGCAGGATTAAAGCTGACCCCCATGGTGGAGTGGTTAACACATCGCGCTACGACACCAGGGTCCCCAAGTTCGAATCCCGGTCTGGGCATGGATGTTGTGGGAGTCGATTCATCAATTTCATGATATCATCACTCATCCCCATCTTGGCAAATTAGCCAACAGTGGTACAAAAAGTGAAGTAAAATAAAACAAATCAATTACAATTACACTTGGAGGGTTAGAAGATAATAGAAAAACAGATATGGTTCCATAGTTTTAAGTTGGCAACATTGACAGCTCGGAAGCAACAAGACGGCCAGGCGAGAGGGGAAACCCGTCGGCCGCCGCACGTACCTTTCGTTACCCCTCAACCCACTGGGATGTTCGGTACCAATACATGCGAAATAGATCGAAGATTTTACACACCCACACTTCCTGGTCCCAAGATATGCGATTAAACACCACACTTTTACACAGACGTGAAGCTTCCAGAGCTGGCAGAGTGTAACACACACGTTAACACAGAAATCGAACAAATAAGGACTTTTTGTACCTTCGAAATACTTCGCGTACATGTCGAAAGGGGTCTCAGGAGTCTCGAAATGGTATTTTCTTTGTTGGGACCGGCAAACATCCCAACAATTTTTTTGGTCCCATTAAGAAAGGTGTATAAACATACGCTGGTTCCCACAAGAATATATCTGCGTACTCACACACACACACACACACACACACACACACACACACACAAGTAGTTACAAGTAGTTACAAGTATTTCTGGCAAACTGCAATGTTAATATGCTGACCCAAAATATGCTGCATATTTTATATCGGGACTTGGCTTAACTTGTATCCAGCAGTAAAATAATGCATTATGCAGAGGCTTTCTAGAATTGCTCTGCGACTTTTTCGTTTCTTATATCATAAACATATGATTTCTGACCTATAAGAATAACACTGCATATGGTGTTGGCAGGTGGTGTATCATGGAATTCACAGATTATTTTAATGTTTGTCCTGTCATTAACAACAACCTGCTTGCATTTTGAGGTGTTGATGACAAACATTGGTCTCTGTGCTTTGAATTCATCGGGTGAGTAACACATGTCTGTATTGCCAGTAGTGGCTCTTTTGTATGCTGTGTAGGCCTCGTATAATATAAGAAAATCATCCTTGGACATGTCTAAATTATAATTTTCATTAGGAAACACCTGGTTTCTGCTGTTTTTGAGATATATGTTCTTGATATTGCCGTTATCGCACTTATTTGAATTTTGTTGCTGGTTGTTGTCTCGACCAGTATGAAACAGCACCACCACAAAATCTGGCATGTCATATTGTATACTAGAAAATGAATTCGTAGCATCGAATTCGTAATAGCTACCAGTGGCAGGCTTCTGGACACACTGATATGTATAAAATTGTAAAGGCACCTGTGGAATTTATAGTATATCTGCTTTGTATTTAACATCATAACTGGCTTCGTATTCAACAACCGGGATTCTTAGCTCCATAGTCTGAATAAGACATTTGCCGTCGTTAGGTAGGGTATTAGGCAGAGCCGCCCCAGTAGAGTTTAATGTACTGTACCGCATCAAAGCATTATTATCATTGGCGGCTCTTCGAAATGTGATTCTTAAACCACCCTTCCACATAATGTCTTTGTAATCTGAGAAGAATCCAGGTAACAGGTGCATCGGAAAAAGTACAGTTTGGCTCTTAGTTATTATTATATCGCCAGCCTCAAATCCACCGATTTTGTAGTTCGAGGCCTCGGTCTTGGATCAGTTCAGTGTGGCCAAAGGTGTAGATGTAACACCAGGATAGTCTACTCTGTTTATGACAACACCATGCTTTCGGATCTCGATTTGAGAAAACAGATGCGGTACAAAATTGTCTACCAGTCTTATATTTGAGTTAACAGAATAATCTGTGCCATCAAGCTTGACAAGATCAATCTTGATATATAGGTCTGCTCTGTGGGGGTGTATCAAGCCATCCTTTACGTGAAGATCAACCTCAAGCTCTGTGCTGATTAAAATTGGCGAAGGTCCTACGGTTCGGATGGAACAACTGTAGCTCGTAGCTTTCGATATGCTCCATTTTTAGTACGTATTTTTTATATATATTAATCTCTATGATGGTGGTTGTTGTGGCTCCGGCAAAATCAAATAATTCTTCTTTTTCGTTAGTGACCACCAACTCAATGTAGTCGATTCTATTATGGCACACTGGAAAATATAATGTTGGTGATGGAGCATAGATAATTGGCTCATAAATACAGAATTAGGTTTGAATGTTGCGATGATGCCAGTTTGTTTCTTTGTTTGTGAGTGCCTATGCCATCTGATTTGGTGATCATACCCTCGGCCACATTACAATGAATATTCAGAGTCTCTATGGCCAAGAATTTAGGTATATTAACAGCAGTGTGTTTGATGCCTAGCTCAAGTGTGTTGTTCTGGACGCCGAATAGCTTCTTCAATCTCTACTCTGTGAATGACTGAATTTTGAGTTAAAACAACACCACTAGGTAACTGTGCATTTAAAGTAGATATATTATACTGCCCTGGAATGATGACAATTTTTTGATTCCCAACTGTGATTGTGTTGTTATGGTGTGTAATATTAGGAATCAAGTACTTGCCGTAGAATGCTCTTAGAGCTATTGATTTGGGATACATAATATTATCATGTATTTTGAGTTTTAAGATTGAATTCTGGCTGGTCAGATGGAATATGCCCATGATGTTTTAGATACCACAGGTCCTTTTGAAAATATTCAATTGATGGTTTATTTATTTGGGACAGATATCTAAGAACAGATTTACACAGATGTCCACAATTAATATCTTCAAAATTTTGAATACGATTGTCATTGAAATACAGATTCTGAGATTATTAGGTGGAATGCCTCCAAACGAATAAAATACAAATGCTTAGTTTGAATATTTAAGATAGCAGATCATTGTAGATTATTGTAGCTATCCAAATTGACTATGCCACACTCTTTTTTGAGTGGTCGTTCTGGTAAAGAATCAGACATGTACACATCTCTTAAAATTGTGATGCCCAGTGGTTCGATTAAAGCTTCGATATCTTGGTTGGTAGCGGCGCTTGTTTTTTTAAATTTTATTTATGACTCTTTTTAGACCGTTGCCTTGTTTTTCTATGGCCAGATTATGGCGCCTTTGTTCAGCTAATTCGGCATTATTCTTCTTGGCATCTATTACTGTTTTTGCTCTGGCAGCCGATCCCCCTGCCAAGCTACCAACTGCACCCAGTGCTGCTAAAGCAGCCGGGATACTAAATATAAAGCCACCTACATGTGATTTTTTTTTCTGGATTGCTGTATTTTTTTTAATTGGTGGGGTACTAAGTAACAACTTCATACCATGGCCTTTGGCAAGACAAGAGCTTTTCTTTTTGCGCTGTTTTTTTGTTAAAATCTATCGATAGTACCAAGAGATTGAAGACGTGCATAAGGTACCTGATACATAACACCCTTTGCCTTCATTGTAGGTTTATTCTATACATATTCTGGGATTACATAGCTTAATTAAGTGGTTTAAATTTAAGTCGTAACACTTATTGCTGGGCCAGTTTATTTAGTCTGTTACAACCCCCACCCTAGTTTTTGTTTTGTGTTCAAGCTGTTTATTTATTTATATATTAATGCCTTGTTTTAAATGGCGGAGTTAAGGCCGTACAATGCCTTTTCTTCCACTCAACCATGCATTTAAAATTATACATTATTATATTATACACAAAGTACACTAAGTAATTTCACATAGGTCCACACACACACATTATACTCATACACACAAGTCTTAAAGCCCTGAATATAACACACAAAATACGATATATGGAATGCAAAATTTAAAACTGCATATACTAAGTAATTACAAAGTATTTTAAGAATTAATGCACTTGCATATGCCCTTTAGTCTGCTTGACAGAGGAAGATCTAAAGACAATTCTGAAGAGAATGGCGAACACGTCTGCTAAAGGAAGCGACGGAGCTTACTGTTCTAGTGCTTTCTGGCAACTGATTCCATAGTCTTACAGCCGATACGGAGAAAGAGTTGGAGAAGAAGTTTGATCTGTGGACGGGGATAGAGAGAGATGAGGAGCTGCGAGATCTCGTGTCGCGATCGTGAAATTCGTGAAGAAATTGGAAGCGAGAGAGGAGATAGGAAGGTGACTTGAGGTTGAGAACTTTGTAAAGTAAAATCAGTGTGTGCAGCGTTCGTCTTTCTTGCATACGTAGCCACTCCACTTTGAGAAAATAAGGTGATAGGTGGTCCCAATATTTTAAATTAAAAATGTATCGTACGCAGGCATTTTGAACACTCTGCAGACGTCTAGCTGACTCACCTGTTAAGCCGGAATACGCTACGTCACAATAATCTAAATGGCATAAAACTAGGGACTGACTTAGTTTGGCCTTGATAGAGGTGGGGAGGAACTTGCCCATGCGTCTTATAGAATACAGAGATGCGAAAGCTTTTCTACACGCCAAACTTGTGTGATGTGACCACGATAAATTTCCGTCTAATACAATTCCCAGATCTTTAACAGTTTGGTTAAATGGAATATGAGTCGAATTAACAAGAGTGGAAGGCTGAATGTTAAGATCTACGTAACGTTTCAGTTTATCGGAAGCAATCAAAATTGCTTGTGTTTTAATAGGGTTAATATACATGCCATTGTCTAGCGACCAGTTAACAATCCTCTCTATATCTTCATTAACGTTGGAAATACCATCGCTTAACATTACAGGGGGTGCAGAATAGTACAACTGGAGGTCATCGGCATACAGGTGATAACGGCAGTGTTTTAAGATATTTGGCAGTTCATTAATGTATAAAGAAAATAATAAAGGGCCGAGTACACTTCCTTGCGGAACGCCACAAGTGATCTCAGATAGCGCCGAGCACTTGCCACCATAAACCACCCTTTGTTTACGTCCAGTTAAGTAGGATATGACCCAGTCGCTTGCATAGGTGGTGAAATTAAAAAATGATATTAGCTTGGAAATGAGAATATCATAATCGAGTGACTGGAAAGCTTTTGTGTGGTCCAATAAAACTAAAACTGTCGCCTGTCTGCAGTCCATAGCTTGTCTGACGTCGTCCGTTATGTGAGTCATGGCGGTGCTAGTGCTGTGATTAGGTCTAAAACCCGACTGAAACGGAGCCAGAACTTCATTTGTATGTCGGCTGATTTGGTTGTGAGCAATGTATTCTAATGCTTTCGATAGCGCGTGAAGAATACTGATAGGTCGGAAAGAAATTGTCAATGGAAGTGGCGGGGTCAGTCTTGGCGAGAGGAAGAACGTGTGCAATTTTCCACTTATTTGGAAAAATACCAGAGCGCAGAGAAAGATTAAAAATGTCAGTGATGTATGGCAATACATGAGGTAAAATCAGCTTTATTAGTCGCAATGGGAGGTTGTCGGCTCCTTCAGAACCAGATTTGATCCGACCGATTGCAGTTGCAACTTGGAACTCATAGACTGGGTTAAAATTAAACTCTATCATTTCTGCTTTGTGGTTTGCTATAGCTCTAATAGTAACGTTTTTAGCATCGTTATTCATTGAATTAGAGAGAGAGAAATGTGTATTTAATTCATCAAGGGACGAAACACGAGTAGGATCTAGATTACGTTTCACTCCTAGCACTAGATTTCTTAAGTTATTCCACAACATTCGGGAGTTGCCTTGCATATTTAATAAATCGTAAGAAAGCCTCCTCTTTGCGTTGCGCACGGCCTGATTACATCGATTTCTCAACTTGGAGATTTGAGGCGCTTGTCAGATTTAAACCTGCGGTGAGCCGAATCGCGTTCCACCATAAGTGTTAGAATGCTGTCGGTCATCCAGGGGGAAGCAGGCCGCGTGACGCGTTTTTTCTTTAGTGGAGCATGTTTGTCGAAAAGGTGTAATATTAGACTATTTAATTCATTAATCTTATCGTTAATATTAGTGAAGCTGTATATTGAATTCCATGGGGTTCTAGTAGCATCTTCGTTTAGTGAAGCGAGGTTAATTTTCTTTAAATCGCGGTATTCAATTATGTTTGGCTTGGATTTCGGAACATTGAGTGAGTATAAACGTAAATAAGATCGTGGAACGAGAGACCGCAGGCGCTCGTTTGTCCATGTTTGGTGATTTGAGAGCAGTCTCCTGTTAAGATGACGTCTAGCCAAGAATGCGAGGTAGCCGTGTAGAAGGTAGGATCGAGCTTCAAAATATTTAGATTGTAAGAAGAGATAGCAGCGCGAATTTATTTACTTCAGGTTTGTCAGTTTCTAAATGAAAGTTCACATCGCCCAGCAATAATACATGCGGTCCCCAACGCTCCTATTTTTTCACCCAAAGAAGCATCTCAGCTTACTAATCAACCGAATGCAGCCTCTTCTAATTTCTTGTCTGTCACATGTCGCTTGTCAAGATCGGTATGTGTGTTGTATGCTATGGCATGGTCTCTACAAGCAGCGTCTAGAGGATTAACATCAGGGTCCTATCTGTTTAGTCTACGGTCTAGTTTGGTACCGTTACCACAATACTGATAGCCTGTTATGTGTAGCTCAATGGCAGCTTGTTTGTGATGTCATTAAACAGCCCCGGACCCTCAGAGTTATTCTAAAATTTAGGCGGTAGTGTATTAATAATTTTTATAGCATATCCAATCCCCTTAGTCTCATTGACTATGAAATTGGACAATTTGGTGGCTATCATATTCATAAAACCGACTTTTTCGTGTGTAAAAGTTGTGATTACCGGCATTTTCTTCGCCAGCTATGACCAGCAACCTATATGTTAGTTTTCTTACATCGTCATCCCAGACAAATACTTTAGGCAGGGTGCTGTACTGTTTGATTCCGCTACCTCTCTTAATTTGTGTCCATATGGGCTTGATTAAGTTGTTGCATTTTGCTCCACTGCTAGACTTGACTCTTTTTTGTGTAGGGTCGTTGTTATGCTATAGGGCATCCGATTTTATTAGTATTTCTTTGTAGTGCTCATAGTCTTGATCTGCATAGTCGTCAGGCCGTTTACGAGTCATCAGTTACCACAATCCAGGTGCTCCAGGATACTTAACAAAACCGCATCTTTTTCCAAGACGAGATTTTGAATATACAATCAGATCATCGCCCATAAACGTAACTCTAAAATTGTCAATTTATGTATCATGCTACCGTCAAGCTCTGTGTCAGCATATAAACCGAAGACCTCGTCTTTGTTGTCTTTAGGTGTGCTTAAATATTTTTAGCAAGAAGGCCCAATTCAATAGGATCATGACTAGCTTCGATTCTTTGAGGACGAACAGGACTAGGTGAATGAATACTAGAAAGGGGGGGGGGGGGTGATTGGATAATCTAATATGTTCCGATCAGCTACCGGCACAAGCTCTGTGATCAAATTTTGGTTCTGCTCTGTAACAGTTTTGATATTTTTACCCAGTTCACTAATAGCATCAATAATAGGCTGTTCTGTACGCTTGTGTTGTTCATAAAAACCTCGGTTCTCTGATTTCCATCCGTTGAATCTTTTTACAAGATAGTCTCTTAATTTAAGATCGTCAATTATTGGTCGTTTCATGGTTGTTTGTATACGTCTCTACGTCTAGAAAATCGTTGATTTTACTGCTATATTTACCACTATATGAGCTTCTTTGCAATATCGATTGTGACAAACCTGTAGCTGTCCTGGTTCCAGCACCTACCACAAAACACAGAAAAATCGTTGTATCTTAAATCTGCACCTAAATACTCGTCATGTATGTGTTTGAGTTTAGTATGATCTTGACGAAACGCACATATAAAATTGCGGTTGTCTCGTAGCAGCTGTTTCGGTATTTTAGAAAAGGTCTGCGCCAGGTAGAAGCAATCTATCTCTTTGTGCCGTCCCTGTGTAAAAAAAATTCGAACCTCGTTTTGATTATCTAATATAATGTCATCAAACACAACAACAGAATAATCGAGACATTCATCGAGTGGTTTAACATCTGATTCAAAAGTGGCTATATCCAGTCCATCTGATAGTTTCATCAGCTGCTGATATTTTAATTGTTCCAAGCTCTAAGAACAGACGTACAAGTGCCTGTTTTTCCAGTCTAACCAGTTAGGTGCCAGAAAAAAAATATCAACCAGTAGCGTAGTCTTACCGTAACCCCACGGTCCAACAAAATAGACAACTAATATTAACAGGTAGCACAATGCCATTTTTCTTAGTCTGCTGTTCGGGCTCTGGTAGTCACTTTAAAACATCCCAGGTGTTCATAGTATTACTTTGTCTGCTTTGATACAGCTGTTTTCCGGATGACCTAGCCATTTGACCAGTAGCTTGTTGCCTTTTTTGCGGATGACTTTTTCTATGAGATCTGTGTCAGGCTGTTTAGTTTTGTTAAGTTCTTCTTCATAGAATCGGCCTTTGAGGATATAGTTGTGATGGTCTTTTATTATATATGTGTTACGGGTCCCAGGTATAACTTGAACCACTGTAAATAATTCAGTGCTCCAGTTTCTAGTAAAACCTCTTTCGAATATTTGTTTATATTTACTAATCCTTAGTTGATCACCTACCTTATAATTAGGTCTTCTGGTTGTTGGCTGATATCTCGGATAGTAAACAGTGTTGATCAATTGCTGCTCGTCAGATTTGGTTACGTCAGATAGCTTCTTATTAATTGTGATGTGGAACAAGTTGTTATACTGATCTAGAAGTTCTGGTATCAAAGCAAACCATTTATAATTACCTAGAAGTGTAAATTGCTTATACATATGATTTCTTAGGATCCTGTTGAATCTTTGTACAATAGAGGCTTTGAGATCGCTGTAACTTGAGTAATGTCGAATTGACTGGCTCTTAACAAATTGTTGGAACACTTAATTATAGAATTCTTTACCGTTATCTGTTGGTAGATAGCACGGTAATCTGCCATTCTGATTGATGATTGTTATAAAAGCTTCTGTAACACAAGCCCCAGTCTTGGATTTGAGCTGCACAGCCCAGGCATATCTAGAAATGTATCTATGACAATAAGTAGATACTTGTAGCTCTTGTTGATCTTGTGTATGCTTTCAGCTGTCCACTTCCCATCTCAACCAAGTCAGCCTGCCACAGATCGTCTATGCCTTTTGTGACCACTGGCAGTCCCTTATATTTACGTATAGCTGGTCTGTGTAGCTCGTCAACTATGGTTTGTCTAGACATAGTACGTAAACAAGAATATTGCAACAATGGGGTGTTCCGCAGCTGATACTACAGGATTTTCTAAATACAGCTTATCCCCTATTTGTATGTCAAACTCAAAAGAACCATCATCTTAGGCTGTTTCTAGTGAATCGGGGTCTGTAAAATCCTCTAACTCCACAATGGTGATCTTTGGTATGTTGTCAGCATTATTTATTGACAAGTTAGGGTAGTGGTGAGCCTGCGGTTGTAACCAGTATTTGATCTTGACCGGTTTGAGTGAGCCCCTTACGAAGAACTGGTAATACAAGTTTGCAGGGACAACGTATACAGTTTGCCACCTGGTGTAAACGGTGATTTGTATTCTTTGTTGGGGACACTGTACAATTCAAGGATTACTGTGTGCTTAGGACAGTTATTTATTTTTCTGCTGTAAGCAATCTACTTATTAGAGATTCAAGATGCTCGTTAATAGTCCTAACAATCTTGTCGTGGCCTGGTTTGATTCTTGTGTCCACAGCAAGTTTATTGTATTGTTGCACAATCTCTTGAAGCTGCGTGGCAAAAACAGACAGAGCATTTGCTTGATTGGAATCTATGGTCCCTAGCTGTTGCTTGATGTTGTCTACAATTTGCTGTAAATTTTCAATAACTGCCAATTTTGAATTTTGAACAGTAAGATCATGGACTTGTCTTCTGATATCCTCAAACAGAGCATGCAGTTCATTAATATGTTGATTAGTTGGTAGAGTGGCCTCTGTCTGAGTAAGTTGTTTGATCTCTGTCTGGATATTCTTGATATCTTCTGATTTCAATCTGCGATTCACTACTCTCTTAATATTTTTAAGTTCCTGTGATGTAGGCAGATTTGATACAGTATTCTGTAAACATTCAAGTGCCAATTTCTCATCATTTAATTCAGAAGCATCAGCCACACTTCGCATAGCATCTTGAAGCAGGGCTACGTCTGCCTGAGTAGGTGTTGATTGTTGTAAAATTTCAAGTTTTGTTTGTATATCATCGATCAAGTGATGAAAATGAGATAGCTCAGATTCAGTGTTGAGGTTTTCAAGTTTTGTGATCTGTTGCTGGACACTGACAAGGGTGTCTACAATACAAGGCAAACGGGATTCTAGAGATTCTTGTACATTTGTCAGATCACTTTGCACTGCTGCTATGGTACCCTCAAGATGGGTTATGGTACTCTGAATTTTTCCAAAATCTTCATATGTCTCAAGTTGCAACTTGATGTTAGCTACACTACGAGTGATTGCACTCAGAGCATCAGAAGATGGTAGGTTGTTCATAAAATTTTCTAGTGTCTCGATTTTTTCTTTGACCTCGACTATAGCATTCTTTAAGGGGTCCGGATTAGGTATCTGTAGTGATTGAATCTGTTCTTTTAAGGTAGGTGTGTCTGGACACTACCAATCTGCTCTTCTAGTTGCTGTTTCAGTTGCTCAGAGTTGGTATCCTGAGTCTTAAATTTGGCTTCAAGAGCTGCTATGGCCTCTTCAAGACCCTGTAGATTATCTAGTGTAGCCAAGTCAGTGTATTTCTGAAGCTGCAATTTAAGTTTTGAGTCGAATTTAAGAAGAGGGTCCATGGATTGTGATTGCAAATTAGTAATCTCAAGTTGAAGACTGGCATTAAGTGTAGTTTGTAGAGCTTGTAAATCACTTCTTAATTTCTTGACTCTGACGACAAGAATCAGAATCTCGTCGCTGTGATCTTCGTGCATTGTAAGGCCAAATATATCGTTAGGCATTGTGCTATTTTAGCGGTTATTTATTATAGAGTATCTGATTCTTAATTCTATAAAAAGAGGCGAAGCTTGTCATAGTGTCCTAGAACCTCAATATACGAACAGTCACCAGCAGAGACAGTATATACAGTGCCAGAAACCATGTTTGAGTGCTTAATTCTGTAAATATTTCTGCGTACTGAAACCTTGACATTGCCCTCGGGGGTTGTAATAAATTGTAATTGACCACCTACAGGTAACTGGTAGTGGTTTAAGTTATTATTAAATATGAACAATGTTTTACTTGTATTAACATCAACATCTGTAAGTATGCTATTCTGATTAATAATTAACAAACCACTTAGTTTAGATAGCATAGATTGTATATCAGTAGAGTGTGCTGGTGTTTGCAGGTCCATAATAGCCTGTTATTTGAACCCAAATAAGTTCGTCGGCATGTTTATTTATTGCAAGGCATGCTCTGTGATTGGGCATTGATTGCCACTTATCAAGTCACAATTATCCCATGGTAGATTATGTATGCCACATGATAAAACGCATCTCTTATTGTCATGTGGGTCCAGAGTTACTTTTCTTACAATATTTGTGGTCAACAAGTGATCCATACCCTGGATTCTGCATTCTGATGTTCTGATTGTACTACATGATTTGAGACAATCTTCGTAATCTTCAAATCTGAGCTCTTTGTCTACAGTAACTCTACCAACGCCCTTGGCTTTTTTAGTAACAGCGCCACTGGATGTTTCAAAGCTGTACATCTTTGCCCTTAACCCAGCAAATGCTACAATAACATGGCCAAGTGTCTCGTCTTTTAACTTGCCAGGCATCTTTTTGTTGTGTGGTTGAATATTCAGATGGCCAGGCCATTCGCTGGTATCGAAATATTCAAGCAATGCAGGCTGTGTTATATCTTTATAAGCATCATCTGTCTGAATATCAAGGATAAAGCTATGCGTGGCCATATATATAAGTCTTATACGATCACCATAAACAGGCTTCAGCACATCGTAATAAAGCTCCAGCATGGGTAATCTTGGCAATTCTAATATTACAGCCCTTACATAAATAGGCTTATCAAACTTGATCTTTGTTTTATTCATGTTGAAACACCAGATTATCGTCATAAATTCTTCTGTAATTGAAGTTGGGATTTGCTACCAATTTTTTGACATCAGTTTGTTTTCTGACATTTTCTATAGTCTTACAATACACCGAATTGACCATCAATTTGAACAAGTTCTTATCAAATTGTGTTATCGCACTTGTTCGAAACTCGGTATTTGTATCAATATAGGGCTTCAACCTTCTGAACCTTAAGATTTTGCCAACCTTGGTTACTTTAACACCATGTCGCATCAGGAACTGGAGGTTCTTGTAGTATATGCTATAACCCTGTTTTGGCTCTAGATTCATAACCAGCTTCTTCTGTTTAGAGCCATGCGGACAATGGTACTCAGCAATGGTCGGCAGATCAGAAAACTGGCTGTGCAAATTATCAGGAATTGCCAGATCGACGTCTAAGAATAGGCCATAGTCACTCTCATCAAAGTCTTGACGTTCCTCAATGTTGAAATCTTCCACCCACTCAAGCCCTGCATATGGCAGTTTTTTCATCATGGCATAGCCATACAGGCTGTTGGCATCCACATAAAATATATAGTTTGATGGTTGTGCAGAATCATAATCGCTAACATACTTGTTGTTGGCTTTGGTATATCTTTGAGAACATTGTACTATGCCCCTCGTATACATTGTTCGATGAACACATACATGTCATGGTCCTGGACCAAATCCAATTTTATTTTAGTGTTCAGAAACATCGCAGACCATGCTAGGCCTGGAGCACTGTAAAAAGAGACCTTGTCAAGGTAATAATTTTGTATTGAGGATGCTCTAAATGCCTCAATGACATGAGCTAAGAGCGTCACATCAAGTGCCAAATAACATTTATGATAATCACCAACTGTGCAACTGTGCATGGCGATAATCATCATCACTAATTCCTGATGCTCTGAGTTTGCTGTAGAACGCTTCTTGCGGTGACAATACACACTCGTAAAATTTAGAAAAATCAGTAACCTAATCGTATGGATATATACCCTTGCGCCTAAGCAATTTCAGGTCCAAATTTGGAAAGGTGTTAGATGCAATTTTGAATTGGGCATCAGATAATTGACTTGCCAGAGTGGCAAGGCTAGCCGACAGAAATCTATATGAATCTAGAAATCTTAGGTATATGGGCCTGCCATTAACACTGATTATTTTGCTAATAGCTATATATTCTTCGTCATTTTCTGCTAAAATATTAAATCCTTCTTGTCAAACCCTTCGTATCTGATCAGATGATGAAAATCATAATTAGATGCACCGTGGCAAAATATCGGGACAAATTTTGGTCTCTGGATCTTAATATTACAGCTACTACACAAAGCCTGTTTATATCGACCGTTAATATGGCGATGATGACGCACCTTGATATTTGTATCCGAAAATTCAGAATTGCATACCGGGCATTTTTCTGTACTGTTGAAATCTTTGATTTGATTCTCTGTTAAAGTTAGCATAGGTATTAATTTTAATAATATATCATGGGCTATGCGACGGCACTCACTTTCTATTTTAAGTGCTAATTCTTTAACAGCATCTTGCTCCATGTATAAGTGTCCTTTACTAATAACACCATCGTGTACAACCACATAACAAAAACTAGAAGGTTCATGTAGCTGATACGCTGTACTTCATGATTCTTCAGGATCTGGGCTGCAGAATGCAAGCGGTTTGAGATTTAATTCAAAATCACAAACTATATACGCTCGGTGCTCCAACAAGCCTTCGAATTTTTTGAATTCGGCATTTTTGTTTGGTTTAGGCACCGCCATATGAACAGGTTTATGGTTGCCACATTATTTTAAATGTTCAGCCAGCTTGTTTTTAGCAATTTGGTATTTTCTTCATAAACACCATTTATTATTTTTTGACCTTTAAATACAGTCAAACATCTTCGACACAACTTGTCTACTTTATTGGATTTGCCTTGTTGTTTTCTGACTAAAGCCTGAAGATTGCGTATCAGAGTGTAGTGATATGTACCATCCCCCTCAATTAAGAGCAGATCAATCGGGACAGCAGAGTCATCATCAAGGTTGCTGATTCTAAAAGGCTCTATTAATTAATCGCCACGACTAGCAGAACAAATAAACACATTAATAGATAATGGCATACCATTACTATCTTTGGCCCATTTTTCTGATTTATGAATATTTTTGTCAGACATTGGATATTCTAGGCCCTCCATAGCATCATCAAAATCATGTGGATGCTGTTTATAATGACTTATTTGCTCTGGATGATATAAAACTGGAAACGAAGCAGCCAAAATTGTCCAGAAAGAGCATTTCTGGTTGGTATTTTCTAAGTTAACCACAGCTTTTTGGTTTTTTAATATTGTCAGGTAAAGGCAGATATGTGGAACCTTGTAGAGGTCTGAATTCAGAAATATTAACATAGAGCCTGTGTGGAGATCCACGAAGACTCCATCCTGATGCTTTATCAGCAAACTCAGAATGTTTGATAAGCAATTGGTCTATCAATTTCGTCTAAGTTTGTATTTGAGTATACAGGTACAGTTTTTGTTATGTGAGGCTGTGCAAAATTTGTGCCGTTTGGTTTCTTATATTCAGTATACAATTTAAGAGATAGCTTTGAAGAGCCATTTTGTGCATTTAGAATAGCTGGCGTATTAGGATTTTTACTGTTCAAAAAATTCTTAATATCACATCTTGGCTCTGATACGAAACGGTAATCCCTTAGTTGACCGTTAAACTACTATGAATAGGTGTATTGCGTGGTCGCTTTGCCGGTCGAGTATTATCGGATGTAAAAAGCTTTCTTTTTAGACCAGATGTAAATGGCTGTGTGGGCAATGTTGATGCCTGTGCAGAACAAGAGCCTGTATGTCTATTGAAGTATGCGTTGTAAAATTTTCAATGGCATTTTGGGCATATTTTAGTGGGCATTATGCGTTTCTTAGGATCACAATTACGTTGGTGCTTAGCCCAATTAGGGCTAGATATATTCTTATCGCATTGATTACAATATTTTTGATTTCGCATTTTTGGTTTTGGTATTTATATAATTTCTTGGGGTTCAAATCAAAACTATATGCTTAATAAAAAATATCAGTTGGGTTCAGCAGTGTACTTTGTATACTTAGTGTGTAAACTTTGTATGTATACTTAGTGTGTACTATTTTTGGTTTTGGTATTAATATATAATTTCTTGGGGCTCAAATCAAAAACTATATACTTAGTAAAACTATACACTTAAAAAAACCGCAGGTGTCTGACAAACTATGACAGGTCGTAAAGCTAATGACCTACTACGTTCATCTACAGAAGCAACAACCTACCGCAAATGCGTGTCTGCACAGGCATGTGGTGTACATACGGGGGGGAGGGCAATGATCGCAAATGCATGTCATATAGTAGAAGCCGTATTGATCTTGTATAACAAACTGGGACAGATATACATTAGTGTATCTGCCTGACCCTAAATATGAGTGGATTATAACAAACAAGCTGGATGTGTCAAATATTGGACTATCTTATACAAAATATAAGAATGTCGTAAAGTATACCAGAAATAAATTTAACATGAATAATAAGAATTTCTGTATATCATCGCATTACGTCATAAGCAACCAATCAGAAGACAGCACATTAGATGTAGGTCATAAGCAACAAATCAGAAGACAGCACATTAGATGTAGGTCATAAGCAACCAATCAGAAGACAGCACATTAGATGTGGGTCATAAGCAAACAATCAGAAGACAGCACATTAAATGTAGGTCATAAGCAACCAATTAGAAGGCAACACATTTGATGTATGTCATAAAAAACAATCAGAAGACAGCACATTAGATGTTGGTCATCATAATATTGCCTTATAATAGAAGTAGACCAGAAGTACACCAGAAGTAAACTTGTGTATGTGTGTGTGTGTGTGTATGTAGCTAATAAGATTACACTTGACAGAGTATTACACTAAAAGCAATAAGCTCATATGAGCATCTTGGCCTAGTTTCAAGTGTAGCCAAAACAATGCCACGAAGGCCATCTTTTTTACGATCCTATGGACAACAATCTGACAGATGCAGCTTTTGTACATGTAGCCAAATCAATCTAAGGGAGGTCATACTTTTTACGGGAAATCCCGAGGGCTTTTTTACTAAATTCTTGGATTCGACAGAGTAGCACACTGTAGGCAATAAGCTTATATAAGCATCTTGACCTAGTTTTAAGTGTAGCCAAAACCAGTCTGAGGGGGGTCATACTTTTTGTGTCCCAGTAATATCGTATTTTATACTACTTATAGCCGGTATGGCAATTATCCTCTCGTCCAGTATTTCTTCAAACACTTTGCAAAAAGCTGATAGAATTGACACTGGCCTAAAGCAATTTGTTCCTTACATTTGTCTTATATATATATATATATATATATATACATACAGGGTGTTTCTTTGACCGTATTACAGACATGTAGAGATGATGGGAGAGAACGAACGAAACAAAATGAGGTCGGAAACCCTGGTCCAAAATGTCTCAGATAAAAGTTACAAGCCAAAACCTTCCAAGGGCAGACAACCTGCAACATGCAACATGGTTTTATATCGCGGAGGACGACGATCACAAACCTTGCTGAATTTGCACGTTTTGTAACTTATGAATTAGACGAAATGAGACAGGTAGATGTATTCTATGCTGATCTGGTCAAGAGTAGTGGTAGTGGACCAGTTGACAAACCTCAATTGAGGCTCGGTGAGGCTCGCCTTAATGGATTTCTCTCGTAAGGCATGAGCCTCATTTTCTCGCAGTGTTGCCAACTCCTCACTCGAAAAAATCACCAAGGTTTTTTTTTGGGTCTAACCTAGCCTAAAGCAAGGAGCTGGCAATCTTGCTTGAGGCTTGCCTTAATGGTTTGTTTTTGTAAGGCATAAACTCTATTTTCTTGCAGTGTTGCTAATATTTTACTCGAAAAAATCACCAAGGTTTTTTTTGGGTCTAACCTAGCCTAAAGCAAGGAGCTGGCAATCTTGCTAGAGGCTCGCTTTAATGGTTTGCTCTTGTAAGGCATAAGTCTTATTTTCTCGCAGTGTGGCCAACATCTTACCTGAAAAATCACCAAGAATTTTTTTGGTCTAATCTAACCTAAAGCAAGAAGCTGGCAATCTTGTGTGCTCGCAGTATTGCCAACATCTTACTCGAAAAGTCACCAAGGTTTTTATTTTGGTCTAACCTAACCTAAAGCAAGGAGCTGGCAACCTTGCTTGAGGTTTGCTTTACAGTGCATAAAGCAATTTGCCAACCTACTGGTATTTTTACCATAGTTTTTTACAAAAAAAAAGAGAGAGGAGAGAGAGGGGGAAGAGTTAAACAACTGACAATGTCGCTAATATTTACCTACAGCTTTTTTTTACTTGGCAAGGGTTTAGCCAATTTATATACTGGCGTAACATACATACACTGGGCAAGGAGAGCCGGCA
Organism: Lepisma saccharinum; assembly: GCF_977018435.1. Taxonomy (NCBI): domain Eukaryota; kingdom Metazoa; phylum Arthropoda; class Insecta; order Zygentoma; family Lepismatidae; genus Lepisma; species Lepisma saccharinum. The sequence goes on from NW_028142898.1 coordinate 2,464,348, forward strand.
ACAAACACACACTGCCGTAAAAGAGAAAGAGATGGATGGATGGATGGCAACACAGTATGCGTGTGCGTGTGTGTGTATAATATGTAGCATTATTAACTAGAGTGTGTTGGCAACCCACCTGAAACTAAAAAAAAGATAGAGATACCAACATTGCTGTAAGATAAAAAAAGAGACCTATCGTGACCTTTGTAAACCTCTCTCGGGGGAAACACGATGTGCTATACACACGTGCGCGCGCTTATGTATTGTGACGCAAGCAAAACAAATAATTTTTTTTTATTTTTTTTAAGATTCCTGGCCCCTAACCCCGCCAGGGTGCGTGGTGCCCAACTCAAAAAGGTTCTAACGGCTACGGCCCTAGATAACCGCACCTCTGTAGGGTTTCACGTGTTTTTTTTTCCCCAAACTTCCATGAAACCCTACAGAGGACCTCCGTAATGCATGCAACGTGTACTAACGACTCTAGTGTTATTTGATGTTGTGATATTTTTGGATATAGAGTTTTATTGTGAGATATAGATAAAAATAATTATGTTTATTATAATATTTTCTTGATGAAGATGGAGAATATGTGTGTGTTACAAATAAAGTTGCATGCTTTTTTTTCTAGTGTGTGTATGTGTTTTTGATGTTTCGACAGCATCTGAAACGATAAAAAAAAATTTTATTGTTAATTTTCACGTGTAAAAAACAACAACAAATTTTGTGCAAATTCTGATTGTCTCGTGCTATAGTGCAAAAAAGATATTGTAACTGATAACTAATAAAATTGATATTTGTAACTGATCTGAACTAGTGAAATTCGTATTGTGCTATTGTAACTGATTGTGCTAGTACAAAAAGTTTCTTATTTGTGCAAGAAAAGATGTTAAAAAACTTGTTAAAACTGCTCTGTGACCCTCTCGTTCTTCACGTCGTAGGCGAAGGACTTCTCTGCAATCAGGATGACACTGCATAGGGTATCCTCGGGCAAGGCATCGTGGAACTCGCAGACGACCTTGATGTTGGTTCGATCGTTGACCACAACCTTCTTTCTCTTAGATGTGTTGATGACGGTCAAGGGTCTCCGTGCTTTGAACTCGCTGGGCGTGTAGTACATGTCCACGCTTCCCTCGGTCACGCGTTTGTAAGCCGAGAACGCTTCGTAAAGTTTGAGGTAATCGTTTTTTGTCATATCGAGGTTGTAATTCTCGCGCGGGAACACTTCGTTGCGTCCATTCTTGAGATAAATGTTCTTGATCTTGCAGTCGTCGAACTTGCTGGAATCTTTTTCCTGATTCTTGTTCCTCCCGGTCTGAAAAAGCACTACGACGAAATCTGGCATGTCGAACTGTATGTTGTTGAACTGCGTCGTCACGTCGAATTCCATGTGACTTCCCGATGCCACCTTCTGTACGCACTGGTAAGCGTGAAAGTGAATCGGCACCTGCGGACTTTTCAAGATCTCCGCTTTGTACTTGAGGGCGTAGTTCGTTTCGTATTCCACCACCGGTATTCTCAATTCCATGCTCCGGATGACGCATTTCGCCGCTTCGGGTAAAGTGTTGGCTATCGGCGTGGTGCCGTCCGGACCCAAAGTAGCGTATCGCATCAGTGCGTCGTTGTCGTTGGCTGCTCTTCGAAACGTGATCCTCAGTCCTCCCTTCCACATGATCTCCTTGTAGTCCGAGAAGAAACCAGGCAGCAGACGCATGGGAAAAAGCACCGTGTGACTTCTCGTCGATATTTTGGTCCCGGCTTCGAATCCCCCGGCCTGGTAGTACGCTGCGTCCGTTTTGGATAATTTCAACGTTCCCACCGCCGTCGACGTGATGCCTGGATAATCTATTCTGTCGATGACGGTGTTGTGTTTCCTCACCTCCACCTGCGAGAACAGGTGAGGCACGAAGTTGTCCACGAGTATCAAGTTTGCTGCTGCGGGAAACGCGTCTCCGTTTTCTTTCTTCACCACGTCGAATTGAAGGTAGAGGTCCGCTCTGTGAGGATGAACGAACCCGTCGCCTACGTCCACGTCGTATTCGATCTCTCTGTTGGCCTCGTTGAGATTGGCGAACGTGCGACGGTTGGGAGGGAAAGATTGCAATTCGTAACTTTCGATTTGCTCCATTTTACATGTATGGTTATTTATAATATGTTGATCTCCACGATGGCCGTCGTAGTGGCACCTGCGAAATCCACCACGTCTCCTTTCTCGTTCGTCACCACCAACTCTATGTCGTCTATGCGGTTGCGACATACTGGAAAATAGATCGGCGAAGAGGGTGTGTAGATGATCGGTTCCAGGAACTCGGAACTTGGTTTGAAAGTGGCTATGATTCCCGTCTGCTTGTGACTTCCTAACAATCCGTCCGAAGATTTCGTGATCATACCTTCGGCCACGTTACAGTGTACGTTCAGAGTCTCTATGGCCAAGAATTTAGGAATGTTGGTTGCCACGTGCTTGATGCCAGCTTCGAGTTTGGTGTCATTCTCGAAACCTAAAAGTTCTCCCATGGTGCCCAGGTCCACGGTCTCCGTCGCGGATAGGATTTCCACTCTGTGAGTGACCGAATTTTGAGAAAGGTATGTGCCTTTGGGTAATTGAGCTTGCAAAGTGGAAAGATTGTATTGTCCTGGCGTGACGACGATGTGTTCGCTTCCGACGCTAATTTTGTTGTTGTGCTGCGTGACGTTAGGTATGAGGTACATGCTGTAGAATGCACGCAGAGCCACGGATTTAGGATAGACGATGTCGTCGTGCAGCGTGAGTTTCAAGATTGAAGATTTGCTCGTGAGATGGAACACGCCCATCCTAGTGATGCTGTTTGAGGTTCCACAATGCTTTCTGGAAATCCTTGATCGTAGGGTTATTTATTTTAGAGAGAAACGCGAGCACGGAGAGGCAGAGATGGCCGCAGTTCACGTCTCCGAAATTTTGAATGCGTTCGTCGTTGTAGTATATAGAGGTTTTGTTCGTTTTCAGATAATGAATTAAATTTGTAGGTGGAACACCTCCGAAAGAATCGAAAACGAATGCTTTATCATTGTCGTTTTTGTGGTAACATATCCAATGCGTGCCTGGATTTTCTTGACCGTCCAAGTTGACTACTCCGCATTCTCTTCTTTTAACGCTTGAAGGTAACGAGTCGGACATGAAAACTCCTCTGAAGTGTTTGATTTGTAACGGTTCGATCAGAGATTCAATGTCTCGGTTGGTGAGTGCCGTTGTTTCTTTTTTTTAAATTTTTTCATCACGCCCTTGCCTCCTTTTTTCTCCATGGCCAGGTTGTGACGTTTCTGTTCTTCCAATTCCGCCTTGTTCTTCTTCGAGTCGATGACGGTTTTCGCGATGGCGGCACTTCCGCCGGCCAAACTTCCAACGGCCCCCAATGCTGCCAGGATGGCCGGGATGCTGAATATGAAACCTCCGATTTTTTGCTGTTTCCGCGAACGCTGCAATCTTTTCAATTGAGGTGTGCAGAGCAGCAATTTCATTCCGTGTCCTTTCGACAAGCAAGAACGTTTCTTCTCACGTTGTTTCTTGGTAAGTAACCCATCGAGGGCACCTAGATTTTTAAGATTGGAGTATGGTATCTGGTACACGACACCCTTGGGCTTCATGTTGATGCTCTATGTGTTATTTTCACGGTATGTTATTTATATATATATTCTGAGATTTTTTCTTGTGTAGTTTTTTTACGGTATGTTATTTATATACCCCACCCCAATTTTTGGTTCGTGTTCATGGCGATGGTGGAACCCAGTGCGGCGACCCGTTCACCCAGCGATGCGTCTCTGCTTACGAACCTTTCGAAAGCTGCGTGCTCTAACTTTCTGTCTGCTTCGTGACGTGCGTCCAGATCCGTCTGCGTGGTGTTGTAGGCGATGTCGTGATCTTTGCATGCTGCGTCCAACGGATTCACACCCTTGTCTCCTCTCTCCAATCTTTTCTCGAGTTTGGTACCCGGTCCGCAGTACTGGTAGCCAGGTAGATGCATCTCGAAAGGTAACTTGTTGATGATGTCGTTCACGAGTCCCTTTCCTTCGGCCACGTTCCAAAATTTCGGAGGCAGCGTGTTGATGATTTTGATCAGGTAACCTATGCCCTTGTCGTCGTTCACGATGAAGTTGGAAAGTTTCGTGCTGATCATGTCCACGATGCCAACCTTCTCGTTGTAGAAATTACGGTTGCCTGCATTCTCTTCGCCGGCTATCACCAACAATCGGTCCACGAGTTTCCTAACGTCGTCCACCCAAACGAATTCTTTGGGTAACGTGTTGTAGCGTTTGACGCCGCTGCCTGTTTTGACCTGGTTCCAAATCGGTTTGATGAGATTCCTGTACTTCTCGCCGCTGCTCGATTTCACCCTATTCTGCGAGGCGTCGTTGTTCTGGTACAAGGCATCCGTCATGATCAGAATTTCCTTGTAACTTTGGTAATCTTCGTAGGTGTAATCTTTCGGCTGCTTTTTGGCAACGAGTTCCCACAGTCCCACCGTACCCGGATACCTGTTCCAACTATCCTTGTCGCCTAAATTGACTTTAATGTCGTTGCCTTCGAAGGTCACCTTCGATTTCCCAATCTTCCACACCACACCGCCGCCTTCGTTGGTTTCCATGCTAGGATACAATCCGAACACTTCATCCTTGTCGAATTTCCCCGTGCTCAGGTAGTCTCGTGCCAAAGGTCGCAACTCGATTTTATCCGAAGACGACGACGTGCTGCCTATGGCTCGACGTCGTGCCGGTGCATCCTTCAGTTCGAACGGCGTCGAAGGAATGCTCGAAATAGGCGTGGGTACGGCGTAATTTTTAGCTGCGAGCGGTACGAGTTCATTAATCAAATTTTTATTTTGTTCCGTGACATTTTTAATTTCTTTACCTAGACCGCTGATGGCATCGATCACAGGTTGATCCTGACGTTTCTTCTCTTCGTAGAATCCGCGATTCTCGGATTTCCAACCTTTGAAGCGTTTCGCGAGGTAATCGCGAAGCTTGAGATTTTCGTCTTCGATTTTTCGTTTCGTCATGACGTTTATTTATACACGTCGTTTCTCACAACGTTGCAACGTTTAGAAAATCGTTGATTTTGTTTCTGTATTTTCCGTCGTTGGGTTTCCTCGTCATGTCGATCGTCGCGAATCCGAAATCGTCACCGTTCCAGCAAGTAGAACAGCAGTCTTCCGAAAATTGATTGTAGTTCATGTCTCCGCCTACGTAGTCATCGTACGCATGCTTGAGGTTGGTGTGATCTTGGCGAAACAAACATATGAAATTAGCGTTGTCGCGCACTAACTGTTTTGGAATTTTGGAAAACGTTTGAGCTAGGTAAAAACAATCCATTCCTTTGTGACGACCTTGCGTGAAAAATTGCGAATTTCATTTTGATTTTCCAGGATGGCGTCGTCGAACACAACAACTGAATTTTCACGACAATCGTCGAGTGGTTTTATTTCCGAGGCGAACGTTGCAATGTCCAGACCATCGTACAGTTTCATCAGTTGCTGGTATTTGGATTGCTCCAAACTTTTCGAGAACACGTACAGGTGCCTGTTCTTCCAATCTAACCAATTCGGTGCGAGGAGAAAATTGTCCACGAGCAGTGTCGTTTTCCCACACCCCGAAGGACCTACGATCAGACAGCGGATGCTGTCGGGAAGCAACTTGCCGTTCTTTTTTTTTCTCGTTTGACTTTCCGGATCCGGTAGACGCTTCACCACGTTCCACGTACTCACAAGATCACTTCGTTCGCGTCGATCCAACTCTTTTCCGGAAGTCCCAGCCATTTGACAAACAGTTTGTCACCTTTCCTACGCAATACTTTCTCGATGAGGTACGTGTCGGGGTGTTTCGTTTTAGAGAGTTCCTCTTCGTAAAATCTTCCTTTCAAAATCTCGCCGCTACTATCTTTTATTATATACGTGTGTCGGTTTCCGGGTAGAACTCGAACCACCGTAAAAAGTTCCGTACTCCAATTTTTTGTGAATCCCTTCTCGAAGGTGCGTTTGAATTTGCTGATCCTCACCTGGTCTCCAATTTTGTATTTAGCTTTTTTTGTCGTGGGTGTGTACTTTGGGCAGTAAACGGTAGAAATTAAACGCTGCTCGTCAGACTTGGTAACGTCAACTGGCTTCATGCCTATCGTTCTGTGTACCGTATCATTATAGGTGTCGACGAGTTCCGACAGGATGTCGACCCATTTGTAATTTCCCCGAAGCGTGAATCGTTTCCACATGTGTGTTTTCAAGGTTCGATTGAATCTTTCCACGATGCTTGCTTTGACGTGACTGAAAGTCGAATAATGTCGAATCTCATGTTTTTGAATAAACTTTTGGAATACAGCGTTGTAAAATTCTTTACCGTTGTCCGTTTGCAGAAACCGTGGTTGTCTGCCGCCGCTTTCGCGAAAAATTAATTTGAAAGCTTCCGTGACGCATGTTCCCGTTTTGGCTTTCAAAGGTAGAGCCCATGCGAATTTCGAAAACGTGTCTATGACGGTGAGGAGGTACTTGTTACCCTTGTTCAATTTATGTACGTTTTTTCAAATTGCCGCTACTCATCTCCACGAGGTCGCTTTGCCAGAGGTCGTCGATGCCCTTGGTTACCACAGCCAAACGTTCGTAGTTACGGCGTGCAGGTTTATGCAATTCTTCGACGATGGCTTGCCTAGACATTTTTTTGTTTAGAGATTACGTTTCAGGAGAAGCACAAGCGTGATGGGATTCAAAGAGGGTGGCACTTCGCTCGTGTTTTGAATGATCAGCTTATTGCCGGCACTCACGTCGAAAACGGTAAGATCTTCGTCTTCGTGTATTTCATATATGTTGCGCGTTTCGTTCCAACGTGCCAGAGGAATGTTTCCTGCTTTCTGGACACCACGATTCGATATCAAGGTCATGGTGGGAACGCTAGCTTTTCTACCGTGAGACCAGTACGAAAATTCGTTTATCTGAATCGTGCCATCGAGGAGAAACTTGTAGTACGGATGATAAGGATGTAACATGTACAGTTTGTTACCTTCGACGAACGTGGAGATTCTCTGTTGATTGGGTACGCTGTTGATTTCGATGGCTTGCAGAGAATGCAGTTTAGCGAATTTAGTGTCGACGCCGAGCAGATTACTGTGAACTTGTCCGAGTTTATTTTCGATGGGCAGCAAATGCTCGACTATGGTATCCGTTACGGCAGAAAACGACGGTTTGATTTTCACTTCCACGTTCAACTGCTTGTAGTTTTCGTTGAGTTCTTGCAACTTGGCACCGAAAGAGGCCAGCGTCGATTCCTGCGTGGATTCCAGCACTCCAACTTGATCTCTGATGTTGACGACAATGTTCTGAAGGTTCTCGACTTGATTCAATTTCGAGCTCTTCTCGGTAAGATCGCTCACGATGCTTCGCATCTCTGTAAACTGCGTGTGAAGGTCGGCGACGCTCTGCGAAGTGGGCAGCGTCGACACCAGCGAACTAATTTCGTCTCGAATCTGTTCCACGTTCGCCGTTTCCGTTTCTAGTCGTTTCAGCATACGTGATATGTTTCTTTTCAAAGCGTGCAATTCTTTGGAGGTGGGGAGATTGGCCACTTTACTCTCGAGATCGCTCAATGAACTTTTGATGTCGCTCGATTCGGATAGTGCCGTCACCGCCGTTTTCAATTTTTCCAAATCTTCGCTCGAAGGCACGCTCGTCCGTAACGATTCCAAGTCACCCTGTATGTTGTCGAGTACGTGATGAAAATGAGCGAGATTCGTTTCGACGTTCAAATTTTCTAAATATTCGATCTTCTGCTGAACCGTGCTCAACGTGTCTTGAATGCTCGTCAACGCTCTCGCTTCAGCGTGAATATTTTTAATTTCTTCGTTGATCAATTCCAGAGACGCCTGAAGCGTAGCGATGGTGGTTTGAATGTATTCGAAATCTTGATAGGCCTCCAATTGAATTTTTATTTTCGCGACGCTTTTACCGATGACCTGCAGTTCGTCCGACGATGGTAGGTTCGTCATTGTATCTTCCAAAGTCTGCAACTTGGATTTAATTTCTTCCAACGTGCTGGTGAATTCTTCTTGTAATTTGGAAACAACGACATGTAAGCGTTCTGCGTCTATATCGTTCACGACGGTTTGAAGTTCAGAGAAATTCTTTTCTATTGCGGAAGTTCGTTCTTCGATTTCGAGTTTCAGCTTTTCCAAATCTTCATTTTTCGATTGAAATTGCTGTAATTTGGCCAAATCATTTTGAAGCGAATCCACGCTCAACTGTATATTTTGAACTCTGTCGTAAGAAGGTACGTCGACATAATTTTTTATGAGTGTTTTTAGTTCGGAATCGATTATCAGAATGGGGTCGAGACATTGCGTTTGGAGCGTAGCGATTTCCGACTCTAAACTTTTGTTTAAGGTCTCCTGCAAAGCAATCAAATCAGTCCTCAACTTCTTAACTCGAATGTCCAACATGAGAATCTCTTCTGCGTGGTCTACACGCTTGGTGTTGCCGAAAATGTCGTTAGGCATTTTTGGTTAACGGTTATTTATAATAGGATAGACGATTCGTAATTCTACGAAGAGAGGAATAAGTTTGTCGTAATCTCCGAGAAGTTCCATGTAAAGATAATCTCCTGCAGACACATCGTACGTAATGTTAGAAAGCATCTTGTCGTGCTTGATTCGAAAAATGTTCTTGCTGGTAGAAATTTTGATTTCGCCTGTGTTTTCCGGATTCACAGTGATTTGAAGTTTCCCGTCGATCGGAATTTCGTAGAAATGTAAATTGTTATTAAAAACATAAAACATCTTGCCCACATCGTCATTCAGTTTCGTCCAAATGCTGTTGAGGTGAATAATCAACAGACCGTTGAGTTTAGGTAACACGGAAGGTAAGACTTCATGATCTGGTATGGTTTCCATAATGATCTGTTTTTTGAAACCGAACAAATTCATAGGCATGCTGGTTATTTAAGAATACGGTCAAAGTTTTTTGTAATGACAGTCAAAATGTTTTTTTTTTGTTTTGTTTTGTTTTTATGAATCCTCTGTTGAAGATGGACATATGTTGCAGGTTTTGCTTTCTGCTAAGCGATAGTGCCACCACGACAATGTGTGAATACCACACTCGAGGACGCGCCTCTTATTGTCATTAGGATCCAGCGCAATTTTTCTAACTTTATTTGTGGTCAACACATGGTCGACGCTCTGGATGCGCTGTTCTGCTCTTAGAACCGACGACCTGGTCTCGAGGCAATCGACGAAGTCCTCGAATGTGAGATGCTTCCGAACCACCTGTCTGCCGACACCCTTGGCCTTCTTGGTAACGCTGCCCTCGGCTTTGATGGCATAGGCCTTGGCGCGAGGACCTGCAAACTCGAGACTTAAATCACCGTTCTTCTCGTCTTTGAGTTTGCCAGGCACCATCTTGTTGCGGGGGAGGATACCGTACTTGTTTTGCTGGGCATAGCCCGAGGTGTCGAAAAGGTTAACCAAAGATGGAACTGTGGCTATATCCCCGTACGCGTCGTCCGTGCGAACGTGGTACACCAAGCTGTCCGTGTCCGTGTAGAGTAGGCTAATATTGTCGTTATAGTGCTGGCGTAGTTTCCCATAATATATTTGAAACATGTGCAGCTTGCTCAGGTCTAATACTGAGGCGCCAACATAAACTGGCTTGTTGAGCTTCACCTCGCTCTTCCTCATATGCACCAGAGCAAGCTGTTCGTTATAAATAGTCCCCGATTTGAATAACGGGTTTGCTACGAGCCTGCGACATTGTGCTTTGTTTGATATTAGCCTCACATCTACACGATTCCGTACATTCTCCATGGTTTTCCCGAACACCGCATTGTTCATAAGCTTGAAGAAATCCTTATCAAGCTCGGGCGTGGCTGCGGTGCGGTGTTTGGTGTTGACTTCAATATATGGACGCAACCACGGAGAATGCTCGAACTTGAGGATGCGGTGAACTGCGTGGACCGCGACCCCTTGCTGCATCAACCACCGGAGATTCTGGTAGTGTAGGACGTAATTCTTCTTGGGCTCGAAATCCATAACGAGCTTCTTCTGGTTGGAATCGGGTGGACACTTGAACTCGGGTGCAGGGGGGAGATCGCTGAACAAATCCTGCAGCTTCTCGGAGAATTGCAGATCAACCTCGGCGAAGAACCCATGTTCTGAATCGTCGAAGCTTTCAATGTTAAAGTTGGAGGGGTCGGCCCACTCGAACCCTCTAAAGGGGAGTGGCTGCATCATGGAGTGTCCGTACAAGTTATTCACGTTCGTGTGCATGATGTAGCTGGACGGTTGTGAGGGGTCGTAGCCAGTAGCCATGTGATGGTTAGTGGCGCGCGCGTACCGTTGCGACACCTGGACCATGCCACCCCGGATGCCGCGTTCCACAAACAGCACCATGTCATAATCGGAAAGAAGCTCCAGCTCGATCTTCGTCACCAGAAACATGGCTGACCACGCCAGTCCGGGGAGACTATAGAAGTAGGCGGGGTCCAGCTGGTAGATCTTCATTGCGGTCGCACGGAACGTCTGGAACACGTCGGCGAGGAGCGTCACATCAAGTCTGAGGTAGGCGTCGTGGTAGTTCCCGAGAGTTCGACAACCCAGCTCGCGCCACATGGACTGGGCATGGTGATATTCTTCGTCGGTGATGTTCGAGCCTCGTAGCTGACTGTAGAACTTCGCCTGGGGAGGTAGCGACGTCTCCGCGAACTTGGTAGGGTCTGTGATGTATTCGTAGGGATAGACCCCCTTACGCTTGAAGAGGCCGGCGTCCAAGTTCGGAAAGTTTGCTGAGGTGATGAGCATTTGCTCGTCGCTAAGCTTCCCCACGAGAGCATCGAGGCTTGCCGGGAGGAACCTCAGGGAGTCGAGGAAGCGAAACTCGACGGTAGAGCGTGATACCGGGATCGACACTCGTTTGCTCACACTGATGTAACGCTCCTCGTTCTGGGCGAGAACGTTGATTCCCTTGTTGTCGTATCCAAGATGCTTGATCAGGTGGTGGAAGTCGTACCCCGAGCCGTTGTGGAAAAAGATCGGGATAAATCGAGAGTCCCGGGCCATGAGGTTGCATCCGTTGCACCATGGACCAACGTACCTACCGTTAAAGTGATCGTGGTGTTGGACTTTACGGTTGTTGGCGGTGTACTTCTTGACGCAGACAGGGCAAGCGATGGCCTCGTCGTGTCTACGTTGATCGTCGGGGGACAGTGGGAGCATAGACTTGGGGGCCAGCAGTACCTTTCCTATCTCGTTGGCCTCGACAACCATCCTCTCGAGGAAGTGTTTGGCTGCGTCGGGGCCACGGTACACGTAGGGCTCGGGGGCGATGTGCTGGTCACGTCGCACCACAACGTATGCGAAACTGGATGCCTCGTGGAGTTGGTAAGGGGTGGTGGAGGAAACTTCGGGATCTGGATCACAAGTGGACAGGGGTTTGAGGAAGGCCTCGAAATCCGCGATGATGATAGCGGGATGCTCCACCATGGCACCGTGCATGCGGAAACGCTCCACGGTGCCAGGTTTGGGCAAGACTGCCACCCCAGGCTCGTTGGCATCGCAATAAAGTTTGTGGCGAGCGAGCTTCTCTGCAGCGATGTTGGGACCTCTGATGCGCTGGTAATCTTGCTGTTCTCGATTATCAAAAGTTGACATGCACCTGCGACACACCTCGACGTGGTGACTCTCACTGCTCCGTTGACTCGAAACAAGTCTAGAGAGGGAGCGAATGAGGGTGTAGTGGTGATGAGTTTCATCCTTGATTAGCAGAAGGTGAATTTCCCGCACACCATCGTCGTCTACGTCGCTCACCCGGATAGGGTACACCACATTTTTGTCAGTGAGGCCGTAAACGTTGATGGCCAACCGAGGGTGTAGTGGTGATGAGTTGTGTGTACGGGCCTCGAACTTGCGAATGTCCCGGACCTCCACAGGGTAGTCGATCCCAACCATAGCAACTTCCAGCTCTGACTCGTAGGGTAGGTAGTGGTTAACTCGGCGTGGTTGGTTTTTCCAGTGGACAGGGTGCAACGCTGCCAGAACACACCATACGAAGCACTTGGCGTCACCGTTTTGAATGTTCAGGACAGCCTTCTTTGCCGCGATGGAAGGTGGTAAGGGGACGTAGCTGGAGGCGGAGAGAGGCGTAAACTTGCAAAGTTTGACGCACAGTTCGTGAGGCCCGCCACACAGCGAACCCCCCGAGTCCTCAGCTTCATGTTCTTCTTGTTTAACCACCAGCTCCTCGGCAAACTGGTTGTAGATGACCTCGAGGTTGTCGACATCCGCCAGATGCAGCGTCTTCGCCTTGGTGTTGTGGCAGAAGCTGTAAATTTCATCGGACGGCTTCTTGTACTGGCAACGTAGCGATGCGTAGAATTTGGTGGAGTGCGTTGCAAGCGCATCACCGAGGATGGAAATTATCTCTGCTCGCTTCTCCTCTAAAAAGCTACGCACGTCGCATGAGCCCTCCGAAGTGAGGACAAAGTCCTCTAACAACCGCTCGAAAGCAGTCCGGTTCGCTTTCGCCACAGGCTTGACACGTTTGGCGGATGGTGCATTGATGGAGGCTGCTTCTGCCTTCCTCTTGGTGGAGCTGGTCGACGGTTGTGGAACAGGTGTTCCGACGACAATTTTGCATGATGTTATATGCCTCTTTAAATTATTAATGGTAATATGTATACCGCACCTGGGACATGGTTCGGTGGCAGCCAAATGCTTGCCTGGCACGCAGGTACGACAATGTCTTGCAAAATTTCTGCTTGATATGCTTATTTTGCACACAGGGCAACTTTTCATGGAGCGCATTTTTTTTGGGGGTATGTTTATTTATATGTGATCTGTTGGTGGTAGAGTGTTTACAAAAAAATGCCTTACGAGAAAAATTTTGTTTTCCTCAAATATGTGCTTTAATAAACCCTGTAAAAAAATTTAAAAAAATATATAAGAAAAATATGATTGTAGATAGAAAAAAAAGCACAATAAATATTGTATGCATGTGTAATTCTATTTAGTTTATTTTTTGCTAGACACGAATCTTCTTCAGATTTTATTGCCCATTAGTATATTTTTCTACCAATCTAGTAGAGGTATGAAACTATGAAAATATACTTGTTTATATATATTCTATTGTTTCGGCTGATATAATAGCAAATATATATATATTTAGCTATTTTAAAATTCTAAAATTTTCAGGTATACTTATTTTTACATGCAAACATACATCATAAAAAATTACACAATCGTATTTTTTTTCCATACACACATTTTTTATTTTCAGAAAACAAAGTTATTTTCGATTTTTTTAAATCAAACAATAAACATTATTTGTGTTTATAGTATTTGTCGGGCAATAGCAGATAAAACAAGAATGGGTTTTCTACGACCCATAGTTTACGAGTTACAAAACAACTTAGAAATTACATCTTGAAATTTAAATTTAAAATAACTTGGAAACAGTAAGCACTAATCATTATGTTTCCAATAGGTTGTAGAGTACATTCAATTTTTTATCAAATATCATTAAAATTTTCAAATTAGAGTAAAAACTAAGCCGGCAAATCAAGTTTCTCAAAAAATAAAAAAAATGTCTGTATTTCCAAAAACTTGAGGGGGTGGAATCGATTTTATTTGCTAGTCGAATAGTTTTCGTCGAATCCTATCCAACAAACCTAAAATCATCATCCTAGCTCAATTAGGAGCCGAGAAAATCAATGTCTTGGAAAACGTCTTAAGATTTTTGTCTTAAGAAAATTTTCTTGACAGACCGGAAGTAACATCTTGAAATACCGGAAGTCGACTTTCTTAAAGATTAAGATATTTGTCTTAAGACGTTTTCCAAGACATTGATTTTCTCGACTCCTAATTGAGCTAGAACCATGTAACTTTGGTCTATGTATATACCAGTACTTGCCCGACCCTGTGGCCGAGTGGTTAACACATCACGCTACGACGCCAAGAGTCCCGGGTTCAAATCCCGGTCGGGTATGGTTGTTTGTGAATATCCATTTTCATCAATTTCATCACTCATCCCCATCTTCGCAAATTAGCCAAGAGGCACAAAACGCGAAGTTAAAATAAACTAAATCAATCAATCAATCAATCATTAAGTTCCGTGTTGCAATCATGAAATTAAATTTTAATTAACTTTTTTTTCTATCCATCTCTCAAATCTACATAGCCTGTTCATATTTGGCATGTCGACCATTTTGTTTACGTAGCAAAAAAATCTCAAGCCATTTTTTTTGCGAATGCTCGTTGTAGCCATAAGTATATTTGGATATAATTGCCGGATTTTATTTAACTTTAGGGTTTAAAAATCAATAAGCGTGCATAAAAAAAACTAAATATTTTTAATAAATAAGATTCGAATAACTATGTACTTCCACTAGCCTTTGCGATGGCGCAGCGATAGCATTGTAATCAAGAGATCTCGGGTTCGATACCCGCACAAGTGGTTCTTGAAACTGTAGGTCCAGTCCCGATTAGCCTTACTGTGCATAAAGTAGACTTAAAACATCAAATCAATCAGTACTTCCACTAGCCTCTGCGATAGCACAGCGGTAGCATTGTAATCAAGGGTTCGATACCTGCACAAGTGGTTCTTGAAACTGTAGGTCCAGTCCCGATTAGCCTTACTGTGCATAAAGTAGACTTAAAACATCAAATCAATCAGTACTTCCACTAGCCTCTGCGATGGCACAGCAATAGCCTTGTAATCAAGGGTTCGATATCCGGTGGAGGCATAAGTGGTTCTTGAAACTGTAGGTCCAGTCCCGATTAACCTTACGCACATAAAATAGACTTAGAAAAACACCAACTCAATCAATCAATCAGTACTTCCACTAGATATCAAAAACACGCAACTCTCCTCCATTTTTTCTTGCGTTCCTCTAACAATTTAACACATTTTATTTTTTTTAAATATGCCCCGCACACATATTTCCTACCTACCAACAACAGCACACGGAAAAAAAAAATATTCCAGCTACCAAAATGCATGCTTCAAATATATCAAAGCAGAGAGAGACATGAAACATCTTCTATATTCTCTCTTTTTTTGCATGTTTTGTGATTATATTTTCTTCCACAATACATAAGAGCTATTTGGTTTTCAAGAAGTTATACCTTCCTTCCGCAATCTCTTATATCTGTTTGGCTAGTTTCAAAAATCAACTCACAAAAACAAAGCCATACTTATAAATCAAAGCCAACTCATGCAAGCTAAGAAACAAAATTACTTACTTTTGGAAAATACTGCAGAAATGCTCTTCACTAACGTTCAAAATAAAACAGAACTTTCTACACCAGTGCTTTAGGTTTTATACGGTTTTCTAATGAGGTCAAAAATGAAATGTTAGCCATGCAAGGTAATATTGCATACAATACACATGATGTTATCTGTAGGGCAGGAAGTTAACATCAGCTCTGGCAATTGTTGAGAAATAGTGACATCAGTTAGCAGCATAGGTAGCAGTGGCCCCAAGGCCAACGTATTGTTAAATTTGTTAACAACCTGCTGTACAGATAGCATCATGTGTATTGTATACGTCAGTAGGGCAGGAAGTTACTTCCGTCGTCCCAAGGCCTATGTATTGTTAAATTTGTTAACAACCTGCTGTACAGATAGCATCATGTGTATTGTATACGTCAGTAGGGCAGGAAGTTACTTCCATCGTCCCAAGGCCTATGTATTGTTGACTTTGTGTCATTGCATCAACATTGATAGCACACGCAGAGAGGAGAGAGAACAAAATTGTAGTTTTTCTAGATGTGTTTGCGTCGCAATACAGAAATAAAAATAAGCACGCGCGCGCGTATGCGTGTGCAGCACATCGTTCCTGCGAGAGAGGTTTACATTGGTGCCCGGGACTTGGAAATAAGGCATAATTCGCTCACCACTGTTGCCAGCTCTAGGTCTCTCTTTTTATCTTACAGCAATGTTGGTATCTCTATCTTTTTTTTTAGTTGCAGGTGGGTTGCCAACACACTCTAGTTAATAATGCTACATATTATACACACACACGCACACGCATACTGTGTTGCCATCCATCTATCCATCTCTTTCTCTTTTACGGCAGTGTGTGTTTGTTGCCGGCTCTCCTTGCCCAGTGTATGTATGTTACGCCAGTATATAAATTGGCTAAACCCTTGCCAAGTAAAAAAAAGCTGTAGGTAAATATTAGCGACATTGTCAGTTGTTTAACTCTTCCCCCTCTCTCTCCTCTCTCTTTTTTTTTGTAAAAAACTATGGTAAAAATACCAGTAGGTTGGTAAATTGCTTTATGCACTGTAAAGCAAACCTCAAGCAAGGTTGCCAGCTCCTTGCTTTAGGTTAGGTTAGACCAAAATAAAAACCTTGGTGACTTTTCGAGTAAGATGTTGGCAATACTGCGAGCACACAAGATTGCCAGCTTCTTGCTTTAGGTTAGATTAGACCAAAAAAAATCTTGGTGATTTTTTCAGGTAAGATGTTGGCCACACTGCGAGAAAATAAGACTTATGCCTTACAAGAGCAAACCATTAAAGCGAGCCTCAAGCAAGATTGCCAGCTCCTTGCTTTAGGCTAGGTTAGACCCAAAAAAAACCTTGGTGATTTTTTCGAGTAAAATATTAGCAACACTGCAAGAAAATAGAGTTTATGCCTTACAAAAACAAACCATTAAGGCAAGCCTCAAGCAAGATTGCCAGCACCTTGCTTTAGGCTAGGTTAGACCCTAAAAAAAAACCTTGGTGATTTTTTCGAGTGAGGAGTTGGCAACACTGCGAGAAAATGAGGCTCATGCCTTACGAGAGAAATCCATTAAGGCGAGCCTCACCGAGCCTCAATTGAGGTTTGTCAACTGGTCCACTACCACTACTGCCAAGGTGTTCGATTCGGTGAAACATGATATATTACTTCGGAAACTATCGTATTTTAAAATTTCTAAAAACGTAATTATGCTTCTATAATCTTACCTAATGGACCGAAAGCAATTTGTGAATTATAGAGGATACGTATCTCGGGAATACCCAATGCCTTCTGGGGTGCCGCAGGGATCCAATTTGGACCTACTCCTTTTAGTACTCTTTATTAACGACATCCCGAAAATTATTAGGAAATCGCGTTGCCTTATATTTGCTGACGATGTAAAAATATTTAGAACAATTTGCTCTGAAGAAGACAGCCTTGACTTGCAGGCAGATGTAAATAGATTACTACAATGGAGCGAAAATAATATACTTTCTTTTAATCTTGACAAATGTCAGGTAATATTTATAACAAACGCTCAAACAATAAGAAACTTCCAGCGTCAGATGGGAGGAAACAAATAGGTAGTGTGAGTAAATTTACCGATCTTGGCGTCACATGTGACACAAATCTATGTTTTAAAGAGCATACGCATCATAACGTTAACCATGCGTATAAGAAGTTAGCATTCATAAAAATATGTGAGGAAGATCTGAAAACTACATCAATATTATTAACTTTGTATGTCTCCTTAGTACGCTCACTCGTAGAATATGACAGCCTTTGGAAAAAATTCATATGAGGGAAATAGACATGATTCAGTCAAAATTATTGAGGTATCTAATGTACAAAAAAGACAAAGTGTACCCTAAATTAACTCCGGACTGAGCTTGTATAGCAGTTTAACATTGAAAAAATTAAGAAAGATTTAATCTAAATTTCATGAACACGCTATAAAAATTGCAAATAATAATATAGTCTGTACGGTGTGAGTATACATTACATTACCGTGTACCTAAAATCAGAACCAGACCGAAACCTGGAATGTTTCATGTACCAAAATCTAGAACCAACCCTCTAAAGATATATCCGATGTAGAAAATAAGTAAAAAGTATATTGAAGTGGAAGCAAATTATCCGAGCGTTGATGTAAACAATATGTAACTTGAATCATTCAAAAGAGCCCTACTGGCTCAGTAGACAAAGGATCGAGGTGTTTGTCTATATAGTAATTAGTGAACCAATTTATGTTATGCGCAAATGTATTTAATACACAAATATATGTAATGCACAAAATGTGTGTATGTCTCAATGGAACAATGTTCTGTGGCATCATTTTTTAATAAATTTATATATATATATATATATATATATATATATATATATATATATATTGTTGTAATCCCGTCTTACCTGGGATCTGAGGTCACAGGGAAGTTTCAATAATACTATTAGGTAGAGCTTAATTGTACTTGTCAACTGAACCTGCTCCGATTAAGAGGGTAGAGATATGGAATGTTGAATTTAAAGGTTATTTACGCTTGTCCATACCTGGTAGTTGAATGATGTTCTGGTCCAGATGCTTCTTGAAGACCGAATTGTGACTGGTGCCAAGGTTCTATCCTGCGACCCTTGGCTCACCAAACCGAGCTATTCCGCGCGACTCGCTGCATGTTTATGCAGCCGTAACTTCGTGTACCCTCGTCGTAGTTCTGTAATTGCAATGTGTAGTAGAGTGTCCAATGAGAGTTATAATCAAATGAGAGCGAGCTCAGGGAGGGAGCTTCCTTTTATAATCTTAGGCTTCGAAAGGTTGTTAAACCTTTCGAACACCCTAGATCTTGTTAAGATCCACGCCTTTGCCTTTCAGTCATTGTTTTCACGGAAGTTACAACGTTAGCGCATTCTTGGGATCGCCCGCTGGTCGGACAATTCCAGGAAATAAACAATATGAATATTAACATGACGAGGTTTTCTCGGTTTAATAATCTCCATATCTCTACATTCCCCTTCTTAATTTAATCGACCCACTTTTGATGGTCGACAAGCTCCGGAGGAGGTTATATTTAAAATTAGCATTTATTAAAATATCAAAATCCGTACAAAACCAATACATCAAACTATTCACCATAAGATTCACATCACCACCAAAAAAAATATTGAGATCACCAAAATATTCACATCATCAAAAGATTCGTAGCATTAAACACCGTTGAGAAAAAAAATAAAACACGTAGAGAGAAAAAAAATTAAAACTGTAGGTCACAGCCTCTTGTGCACTCAGAGAGTAGGAGCACCAATAAACGATGTCTTGAGGCATAGATAAAAACATAATCGTATAGATTTGACACTTAACTAGTTTGAATTAAACATGACAACACGATAACAGCTGGAAAAACACAGGTCATTATACAGTGAAGGAACGCCGCACAACACACGTGGGTTTGTTGACTGTTTGCGGAGTTCAAAGTACACACTGGCAAACACACACGCATAATGTTGAGCGGAGCATGGAGCGATTGTCACCATGACAACGCCGTAGACTGGACGTCGCCATAGGCGGGGTGTTCTCTGCAGCAGACGAAGAAAAACACTTAACGAAGACTCGTATCTCACACAGGGCGTGAAAATGTAAATCCACTAAAATATGGGTCAGCACCCGTGGTCACAACCCTGGCGTTGTATACTACATATTTGTTTACTAAATATGTGTGCCTGACGTTATTTGAGGGAGGCCGAACACTGGAACACACTTTCAGCCGAGGAAAATGACCGTGTGTATCACGTGATGGCAGGTAAACAAGGGCAATACGCACGGAGTGGGAGGGGCTTTGCCGATGTAGGTCGCCGTGACGTCATGGAATGGTCGTTTTTAACTCAAGCGTATGATGTCGGTGCGAGCCAGGAGAGTCCTGAATAAAACGTTCCGCAGCTGGATCGCGGCCGGGATGATGGAAAAACAGCCTATCGGTTGAGACAGGATTGGGTCCTTCGGTGCTGGAAATCCACATGTTCGTCATTCGGTCACTTCAATGAGCCTAGATCTCTCTCTCGGAAGCACAGGCAGGAAGTCATCATGATGAATGTTCCAGCAGCAATCGTTCCGATGATAATGAAACAAGCGCAAAAAGAAAAAAATTAGGAACATGTAAAAAGTAGTGGAGCAGAGTTATAATAAATGATTGCGGGTGATAAAGTCGACGGAAAAAGGACTTTCAAATGAAACTGGAGAAGAAAGTTGAGGGGGACGGTAGGTAATATCTGATCGTAGTGACGGCGAAGGGTCGGGTTGACTTATATGACGCAGAGTTTTTAAGAGGACCTGCTTATGAATGACAGGTTTACATAAGGAAAGTTCGCCGGGGGGCAACGGGGGGGATAGGTGGAATAGCCGGACTAGCCGGGATAGGGCCCGGCGGCGTGGGTGGTTTTACTTGAGGTGCCAGAAGTCCACGTCCTTTCGGAAAAGTGGTGTTATATTGGTTTGGAGTATTTGTTTGTTTCGTACCAGAGGAGAAAGGGGCCGGGGGAAGAGGGGGTGGGGGGGAATTACTGTTGTCTCCGGGGCATGTGAAATTGATTGTAAGGCAATCGGGGCACTGATAGAAAGTTTCTTTAACCGTTTTTGTGGTGTTGCGACACGTGATTTGGGGGAACAACAGCAAGATATACTGAATAATACCCATAAAATAAGTATGCCGAGAAGAGCTATCACGATGGATGCGATCATAGCATAATGAGCGGGAGACATCTTGTGGTAGGAGTCTGAAATAAGAAAAGAAAGGGGAGTTCAGCGATAATAGAACGAACTAAGTGATTACGAGACATTTCCGTCTGTAATATGTGTAAATGTCCTATATAAAATAATTGCAAGAATTTTACGTGTATTGTGGGCAAAGGATTAAGCTTATAACCAAAAAAAATGGAAACATGAGTGAAAAAGTGTATAAAAGTTCATTGAAAAATAGAGTAGGTTTGAATTTCATGGGATATGAGCTATACCATGTTGTATACTATGAATAATTGAACTATAAAATTAAAGGAGAGAGTGGAAACATTTGCCTATATTTATTATATGTTTTGTTAACATATTTAGTGCATTAGAGCTTTCAAAGAAGCAGTTCGCGTTACACCTGAGCGTAAATTAAAGAAATTGCTATGGCGCATAGCCAAAAGTTCAGCGAGTTCTACGCAGTTCATTTGTTCTTTAAATCGTTCTTCTTGTTTTATCTTAGTTCTTTTGTTCTTTATTTCTTTGTACTTTTTCTTTCATTTGAGCGTATATGTACCAGCAAATGGGAAAATAATGTTTGCTAGTTAGAACCATAAACGCGCTAAGTACTTATAAGTCCAATCAGCTAAGTGATATGTTCTAACTATTACTATGCGTATAATCGCAAATTATAAAATAACATTAAAATATCAGTAGAAATTAATTATTAGGCAAGGGATTTATTATAAATGTTCCGACGATTAGGATATCATTCTGTAATCCTGGGCTTGTTAAAATAAAAATGAGTTCGTTCTGATGCAGAAGTGCAGTGCGGGCACGGGAAGTGAAGAAAGAAGGGGGGTAAGCGTGGGAAAATGCTGGATCATGAGATGTTAGCATGTGCAATGTACGTAGCGAGGAGGCTAAAGAAAGTGATAACGGAGTGGAGTGTTAATGAATGTTAGCGTATATGTTAGTGGGGTTTTTATGGCACTAGTCGTAGCGGGCTTTAAGTCTAGAAACCGTAATAGTGTCAGTTTTTTCTTTGCTTCTGCCGTCGATGAAAGTAACTTCACAGGAATTCTCGTTAACTTTTCGAAGAATAGTTCCTTTGTACTTATAAGAGGACGCAAAAGCTTTAGACACCCCTTGAGTCGGACTGGCAACTAGAAGCCACACATATTGGCTTAGTGAGTACTGTATTTCCCTAGAAGTGCGGTCTGTGTACTTTTTCTGCTGTTCGAATCGTTTATGTAAATTGTCATGAGCTGTCTTGCGTATGGATGTCAGGAGTTCAAGTCTTTGTGCGTTTGTCTGTGAGATATTGTCAGGGTTCGAAGGAAGGACTGCGTCTGCTAGGATCCTTGGGTTGTAGCCTAACAAAGTAAAATACGGGCTCTGGAGGGACCCGGAATGGATTGTAATGTTGTGACTGAACGCCGCGCTAGCTAACTAATCACACCACGAAACCATCTTCTCCAACACAAAAGCTCTCATGACTTTCTTTAAGTAACTAAATGAACTCTCAACTAAACTATTCGTGAAATGTGCACAAGTATCTACATATTTTAGTTGTACGCCTGTAATATTAGCTAACTCCCATAAAAGTAAACTTCAATTGGGTGTTGAGCGATCTCAATAAATCGTTTCCGGGAGGCAATGGACTAGAAATACTTTCTCAACCAGAGCTGTTGCTATGTTTTGTGCATCATGATTAGCCAAAGGAGCTGTAATGACGTATCTAGTACAACTATCAACTACTGATAGAAAATATTTGTATTTGTATGTCTTAGAAGAGACTAAAGGTCCACAAACGTCAATATGAATTCGTTGAAAAGGAATTTGGGCTTGTTGAAATGTTTGTAGGGTATGCGGTTTAGAACCTTGTGGTTTCTTTGAGATCTGGCAAGGGATGCAATGTCGAACCTTATCGTACACAAATTTCTTCATATTAGGGAAAAAGTAGCGCATAAGCATTAAATTATATGGCTTTTGTGCTCCTTGGTGACTTCCATTCATTTTATGTGCATGAATAAGATCGAATACTTGATTTCTTAATGCATGGGGAATACAAAGTTTATCCCGTTAACCAGTTTTGATTTTATTATTCCTGTATTCCTATATTGTGTATGTGAATGACAGGTGACTGATTGTTTACTGTAGCATTGGGAAGGACTACTGCATGCTGAGTCATAAGGGAAGCAGATGGGGTAAAAAGTACAGGCTTAGGGGTGTTAGGTGTGGTAGTGTTAATTTTCAAATTGATATAAGTTTTGGATCGTGGACTTAACTGAATTGTGTTTGAAAGGGTAGCTTTCCCCGTATACACATTTGCATTTTCAATTTGGTTGAATATGTCATGCGAAACCTGGTGAGTTTTGTACTTTGACCTCAAAATACTGTAATTTGGAGTACGTCCCAAATGATGAAGAGTTATTGTATTGTCTTTTAACGACATCTCGCACCTCTGCGTTCGCAAAAAGTCATTTCCTAAAAGTGGGGAGACATTTGTTGAATTTATAATTCTAAACGGGTGCGAATATTTATACTTTCCAATTATGATAGGAAGAACTACAATTTCAGACACACTCAGTTTTGATCCGGACACACCTTGGATTGTGGACTTTACCTTGTAGGTTTCTCTTTCAGAAGGAAGGAGGTGGGAGGAGTAAATTGATATTTGGGAACCCAGGTCAATAAGTAAATCTACTTATTTCCCTTGTATGCTACTATTGATATATTATAAGCCATTTTTCTCAATGATAGGAACTTTGTCTAGTCTACCATTATCTTCGATCTCGTTCCTGCAAATCGAAGATGATTTTAGTTTAAACTACTATCGCTTTGTGGTTTGTAAAAACAGTTATCGCTCAAATGATTATAGCGACCACAGTACCTACAGGCCGATGTATTTGTATTGTCGCGATTACCCATATTTCTAGTCTGATCTCGACGTTGAAACCTATTATTATTACTCCTAAAGTGGCCTCGAGAGTTCGATCTAAAATTTCCTCTTTGATTAGCCTTATAATTACCTTTGTAGGAAGGGGAGTTATTATTCCCCTTGTTTTGAACTGTATTACGTCTATCATGTGTGCTCTGATTAGCATTTTTCGCGAATTCCAGAACATTTGAGCAGAAATTAAAAAGGGAGGCTGTGTTCATTTGTTCCTGTGAATGTAGGGCTATGTTCGCCATCTGTGACGAAAGCTTATTTACCTCGTCACCAGAGGCAGCATTGGGAGCGTGTTCCATGCTGGACACAGCTGGTGGCGCCATAAAGGGAGCAATGTCAGAACTTGGTCGGGACAGCACGCCAGGTTGTGAAGCTGACAAACTGTGTCCTTGATACATTGTCTGGTAGTGAATGACGGGATCGGGAGTTGATTGCAGACTTTGGACTTGATGAGCGGCTGGTGGGGGGGAAAAGGTTGCACTCTGATTATATGCTACGAATTGCTGATTCGGGTTCGGCGGATTACTTGGGAGGGGGGAGTAGACCTGTGCATGAGAACAGCTGTGAAGTGGCGTCTGGGTCAATGGCTGATACAAGCTTGCTTGCGCTATTTCTTCGTCAATTTCAAACTTCTCTTCCATCATACGGGAATTAATCAATAATTGTTGGCGTTCGAAATTTTGTAGGTGGGCTATTAATTCCTCTGTTTTGGCAAAGTGCTTATTAGTTATACAACCAATGTATTTGGCTCGCAGTCCCGTGATTATATATGATAGAGTCTGTTCTTCAGTGGCGTTCGGGAAGTATTGCTGGACTAATGCCTTCTTAGCAATAACATAGGTGTGAATTGGCTCTGTAATAATTTGCTTCCTTTGTAAAACGATTTGCACGGACTCCGCTGATAGGTACGAGCCTCTAAATAAAGTACTTAGTTCATTTTTGATGTGTGTATATGTCAGGTCTGCAAAGGTAGGTCGTTTCTGTATATCACGAAAATAAGTCAAAGCGGTGTCAGTCAAAAATAAAGGCAACATTTCTTTACGCTTAGCTTCCGACCATCCCGCGGCGTGTGCTACATTTTGAAACTTGAGGAAAAAGGGGACAACTTCATGGGGGTCGTTCCCGCTAAAAGGCGCCGGATATAACACAGTTGGGATTGGGGTGGCCATGTTAGTGGTGGGACTTTCTACAGTAACGTTATCAGGGCTATTAATATTGTTAGAGGTATTAGGAACGGTAGCTGGAGTGCTTCCTAAGGGTTGGTGTCGGTTTCTGTTAGGTGTTTCTAGTCCTAGTACAAATTGAGGGTAGTTTCTGTTAGCAGATCTTAACCGTGTTAGTGGAGGGGAGGGGACTGGTGATAAAGGTCGTAAATTTATTGGATTCTCCGTAATTGCAGTACCTAACTCTATGATTTGGTCGAGGGAGTAATCTAGGTGTTCGTGCAATGCTATCTGTGACGTATTCATAGACTAAGTTCGTCGTGCTGACCAAAGAACAAATGAAAGTTTGGGCATGCAGTTATTTATTCCATTAACATGTCGTCTGTCAAATAAATGTAAGCAATTGTTCTCATTCCTGTGTGAATGATGCTAAAATACGTACTGAATGAAAATTATGCAGAAGAACTAGATTTTTTGGGGGGACTCGGCACAAAAAGAAAAGAGGGGTTGTATTCCATTGGGTAATATACAAAATTGTCACTGGGTCTGACGCATCTTAAGCGTACGGTGGGAGTATGAAATTGTAACTACTAAAATTTTATTTAGAAGTGCTCCCAAAGTGGGAGGGGGGAGAATAATTTAATTTAAAGCAATTCGTACAGAAGGGTACTTCATTGCAAAAAGGGCCTGAAGCACCTCCACCATGTTGTAATCCCGTCTTACCTGGGATCTGAGGTCACAGGGAAGTTTCAATAATACTTTTAGGTAGAGCTTAATTGTACTTGTCAACCGAACCTGCTCCGTCAACTGAACCTACACACACGTACATATACATATATGCATATATATATACATATGTTGATTCATGTTTATTGTCATTGAGCTAAAGGTTTTCATTTCTGTGAAATTTTCTTTAAATGGATAATTGATAGCAGAGTGATAAAATTTTTACTCATTTTATTATAAGGATGATTACTTAGTACTTTGTGTAAAATGTAAAATGCGTGCATTTAGAAAATGCACACGCATTTTATTATAAGGATGACCGTGTTTAATATAAAATTTTAGATTAAGCAATATTCATTTCAGATTTAAACAAATCAGAAGAATAGTTAGTAGAAATACATTCGAAATATTTATTAGGAGAGGAACAATTATAATGTATGACATCCTTGAAAATTCTACCCTGCATGGTCTCAAATATATATCAGGACGAAAGGATACAATTTTATCAAGGTAGGCATGCATGTTTATTTTCATAAACATATAATTACTTTTATGTATATTTTTTCTTCATGCGCGACTAAATAATTACAAAATGATTGACTTGGTGTTTAAGTACACTTTATGCACAGCAAAGCTAATCGGGAATCGGCCTAGAGTTTAAAGTGAGATCCGAAAAACCATGAACCTCCACCGGGTATCAAACCCGCAGCACCCTCATTAAGAGGCGACGACGCTACCACTGCACCAACGGGGAGGCCCATGTAATTACAAAAAAGTCAACTGTTTTATATATTTTCTTTTGTTAAGGATCGATTATCGATAATAGTAGTTATGGTATCCTCTTTGGTCTGATAAATCAATTGATTGGAAAAGATCGATGAAATATAAATTTATGATGTAGGTAAGCAGGTTGTGTGTTTTGAGTGTTTTGATTGTTGTGACGTTAGAAATGGTCTATCTATATTGTGTGGGGAATGGTTTTCATTGGAGGAGTAAATTTTTGTACCTTTTTTTCAGTGACGGTTTTCTTGGAATTGAGGTGTGATCTGTCTTTCTTTTCATTGAGATATGAGTTTGTTTCCAGGAATGGTTACTGGTTGAGGAGATAAAGCTAGCGTTGTTCTCTTTTCCTTTTTATAGGATTTGAGTTTCCAGGAAATTGGGAAGGTCAACTTTGATTAAAGGGAACGTGAGCTGGTTGAAGAAGACAAGGGAAACATTTATGAATTCCTTGTAATTCATGAGTGATATGCTAGAATCCCGAAAACTGGAGATAAGAATTTTGTTGGACGTTAATTGGAAGGAAAGTGAAACAGTTATAACCGTTAAACGGATGAATTATTTGTTGTCAATTTTTCCTTGATTTTAGTTGTTGTTATGTACTAGTAAGTGACTTTGAATCATTTTTTGGAAATGTTCTTTCTCTCATTTTTATTCCCTGTTTTGGTTCATTATCGAAAACTTTCAAAATTCGAATATTGTTTTATATAATACAAATATTATATATCTATTGTACATTAATATCACATTTTCTGAGCTAAAGGCGCTCAGGTAACTATTTAGTAAAAGGTAAAGTGCTCCCCTGTGCTTAGATCCACGCACATGAAGGCGTATAGGGGGTACGTGGGTAACGCGCCACACTTTTTTTATCCGGGAGTCAGCGGGGGTGATGTGATCAGCATTACGCCCCTGACCGCCTTTATCCCCCAGGGTTTCACCCAGGTATCCATGTTATTCGACGCTGGGTGGGCGCCGAGGCCGCTTCTAACGTCAAAAAAGTTCCGGATTTGAACCGGCCGGGGATCGAACCCGGGACCTTTACCATGGTTGTGAGACGCATTACCGACTGAGCTACCGCGGCCACTTTAACTATTTAATACATAACGATTACTCTATTTTCACATACTGTATATCACTTTTGAATATTCACTTGAGTAGTGTAAAAACCCCTATAACCAGGACCGGAAAGTATGAACCCCCCTCATGCAGATTTGCCTACACTTAAAACTTGCTCAACATGCCCATATGAGCTTTTTGCTCAAGTGTGGAACCCCGTCTAATCCAAGATTTTTGTAAAAATGCCCTCGGGAATTTCCTGAGAAAGTATGACCCCCCTCAGATTGATTTGCCTACACTTATAAAAGGCACTTCTGTGAGATTGTTGTCCATAAACCTGTCAAAAATATGCCCCTCTTGATATTTTTTTTGCCCACACCTAAAACTAAGCCACCGTCACCCACCGCCAACCACCCACCGCCAACCACCCACACCCACCCACCCACACACACACACACACACACACACACACACACACACACACACACACACACATACACACACCCATACGTGTAAACGTGGTCTTATAAGGCCCGAGTGAGTGTACATATGTTGTTGGAACCACTATAGTTTGATAAATTAGCAAAATTAAATTCATTTTAAAATGTCGAGACCATGCATGTGATTACAAATACCACCGTGGTTTTTGAAAATTATCATTTATGCAGTTTTCCTCACGAAAAAATGGTTACTATTCTTGTTGGAACCTGGTACCAATATCACCTGTCTGATTTACGTGTTGTAATTTTTAATACAATTGCATCCGTTGGGTACCGATCAATATTGCACAAACCGTCCAACCAATCACAATTCTTGTAGGTCACATGATTTCTTCCTGTGTGTAAGCAGCTACGTGCCATACCGAATTGGGCAATAGTTGTGAAATGCGCTTTACGGCGTCAATTGAGGGCGCGTAGCTTGCGCGTCTCTGTCTCGGCACAGAGCATTAGGAAGGGGAGGTGGGGAAAGAGTTCCTCTCGCGGGAAGGGCGCAGTTGAGGAAGGGCGCAGTCAGACTGCTGCGCAGTCAGTGGCGTACTGAAGGAGTTTTTGCCTCACTGTGGAATTGAGATAATAATCACATTTACCCTAATCGCTTACTCTTAATTTTTACTTTGCATACTTTTTTGTGTTGTTTGAAGATTTCAGAAATCAAAGCAGACTTGTGCGGCCTATCATGCCGCAACGGTGTGAACTTTATTGGCACGCTACCAAGCGAAACGCAATAGGTAACAAGCGACAAGAGATACGTATCGCTTGGAAGTGAACCCTCAGTAATCAATTCGACATTTCGCATCGATGCGACAGGGAAAGCTGCACATGTCGCTTTCCGCTCGATGCATTAGGTTTTTCGCTCATTAGCGGTGAATTTCTTGCTTTAGATTGAAGTCGCCAGTGTTCATGGGCGCCCGGAAGGGGGGCAAGGGGGGGCGTGCCCCCCTGGAAAATGAAAATCAACCAAAAATTATATATTTCACACATATAATTTCATTTCAGCCACAATAATATGTGTTAATGCACGAACATGATAAATTCAAATTTAAGCAATTTTTTTTAGAGAACATTGGGGAAAATGTGGCTTAGTTGCCCCCTGGAAAAAAATACCTTCCTTGCCCCTCCCTGGAAAAAATCCTGCTGACGTTCATGCCAGTGTTGCCTGTCGATTGTCGTCTGCCACTTGTCGCTTCGATCTGAAGTCTCCTTGAAGGGGGTCAGGGGAAGAATTCTGACGGAGGCGACAAGCGACAGTGTGCTTCCACATCGTTAAGAGACACGGGTCCCTTTTGTCTTGTAGACTAAAACATTCACCGCCCGTGCACGACAACAAGTGGAGGCGTCACGGTGCACAACATTGATAAAGTAGCCAGTTTGAGTGACACAACCAAGCGACATGCAATATTTGCAGCTTACCTTGCTTTATCAGTTCAAAACGTTGCATTGATTACCGAGGCTTGTCGCTTGTCGCTTTACGCTTCGGTCTGGAATCTGCTTAAACGGCACAAACGGCAGGCGACTGGCGACATGGAGATTTTATACCAAAGCGACAAGCGACATTAGACCATTTAATATAAGGCAAAACATTCACCGCGCATGAGCGAACAAAAGTACGAAGCGTCATGATGCACGGTATTAACAAAACTGGCCAATTAGAGCGACACGCAAGCTACAAGCGACACCTGCATCCTGTCGTGTCGCTTCTGTTAGAAAGGTTCAATTCATTACTGCTGGTTCGCTTCCAAGGGACACGTGTTGGTTCGTGTGTAATCTCCCTTACAAAGCAAAAAAGCTGCAAACGACAGACGACAAGTGAGACGACAAGCGACACGGAGAATTCACACAGAAGCGGCAAGCGACACTCGCACAGTTAGTTTAAATTCAAACATTCACCGCGCATGAGCTAAAAAGAGCACTGTATTGAGAAAAGTGCCTAATCAGAATGACACATGCAACTTGTCCTGTCGCTTTCTGAATGCTGGTTTGCAAGTTAAGCGTGTCACGTGCCTCTCGCCTCTGAAAGCTACACCAAGCCATTGTTTTATTGAATTCTCCTCAGGAAAGGAAGAGAATGCTTATACAAATATAGTCTCCGTAGATCATTTACGAAGCCACTCGTTGTATTTGAAACTCTATTTTCTGTGCACACTCAGCGTGCACTTTAATCTACTGAAGCGGCCTTAACAAATTATTCGCTGGAACTAGGATCTCACTTTCCTCATCGTTGTGAAGGGTCACTCGCAATAGAATTGTTACGATTTTATCTCTCTGGGTGAGAACAGAATTTGGAGACTATAGTCCACAAAAAATTTACTTCTTCTGTTGGAGTTATTAGTTTGGGGGCGGAGGGTGGTGCTTCAGATAGCTGTTCCATGTAGACTGTACATTTGAACAAAAGGAGCAAAGGAAAAGTAACTTATTTAATTTCTATGTAAAATGAATTAAGTGTTAATTTACCAGAAGTCCAGTACAGTAAAACTATCCAAGTATATAATGGTGTGAGTCTTAATCGACATTTTAATTAAACATTTCTTCACAAACTGATTCAAAATTGAATAGAGCAGTGGTTCCCAAAGTGTGCTCCGCGGCGCCCCGGGGTGTGATATTTTCACTGAAATGCCACTTACTTGTTAGTATACAGATGGTTTTAGATATGATTGTTTCATACATTTGCTTATTTAGTCCTTTTTACGTAAACAATGTTTCTGAATTTGAAATATGTGCTTAATTTTTAAGTTAAGGCAAGCAACCTAACAACACTAACTTAGCGTTGCAAATTTTAGATAGGCCTATGCCTACATTCTGACTTGGGCGCCGCGGAAAAAAATTGAAACTACAAAGTTTGGGATCCCCTGAAATGGAGTATAATTTTAATAATGAATGATTGACGTACAAACTTGATGTGAAGCGTACAGAAATGTTTGTTTCGCGAATGGAGCGGACAAGAAAATGTTTTATAAATCTCATTCCTTGCAACCACCCATTCACAGTAACTGTTGATTACCTGACCTCTACTTCCACGTCACCCATGAAGTTTGCTGGTGTTTCTTTGCGTCCTAGCACAAGCATTTCGTTTTCGCGCCTTTTTTACCGGACGTCCGGTCCTTTCTTACTTCGGTAGTTCTTCTCGCAGTCAAGTAGGAGGGGTACGAGTTCCACCTAAGGCCTCCCCGATGGCCCTGTCGACCTCCTTGGCGGAGTGGTTAGCACAGCGTGCTACGACGCCAGGGGTTCCGGGTTCAAGTCCCGGGTAAGGCACGGGTATTTGTGTTTGTCCAAATGAGAAAAACTGAAAATTGAGAATAACCGAGAAATGAAAATCTTGAGATTATAATGAAAAAAGGGGGATACTTCTGGTTAGGGGTATTCCTTTAAAAAAATGGCGTAGTGGTTCCTTCGTCGCCTTGTAATCAAGGGGTCCCAGGTTCGATACCTGGTGGAGGCACTTCGTGGTTTGGATTCCACTTTAAACTGTAGGTCCAGTCCCGATTAGCCTTACTGTGCATATAGCGGACTTAAAACACCAAGTCAAACAAACGAGTTCCACCTGCACCAAAAGCAAGCATACAGTCAAGAAGTTTAAATATCGTACGTCTTCAGGATAAAAAATAACACTTTTTACCACCTTGCTACCTCCATATCACAAACACGTCACCCTTGCAATACGCAACCACGATTAAGAAAGAGAAAAGAACCAACGTTCTCGAGGCCGAGTTGGGAGAAGTATATTATGGTAAATAATCATATCGTACAGTCACGGACACTTCTTTGTTGTAGCAACACTATTAACTTTCAAGGGAATCATTACTACCCAGAAGTGTCCGTGACAGCACAACCCTAATCTGATGCTGCGTTACATTTTTTGGAATGTCGACTAAAAAACTCTCATAACATGTCGCAATAAAACAAGTGGCTTCACCAAAGTGAGGTAGAGACGAACACACCATTATTCTGCACTGTTATCTCAAGAGTCCGATATTAGCAACATAGGGAGACATTTCTTAGTCACAAGAAATGCTTTCAATTAATTACTTATAAAAAGTAGACTGTGTCGTCTTGGCAGAACATACTGACTCAAATACAAAAGCACAAGAAGCTAACTGTCTCCATTATATACGGTCTAGTTTTATTATTGTGTGTAGTTTTACCAACTAACCTTGAAAGAGACAGTTTGGATCGACGTACACACGGAACTTTTTCAACCAATGGCAGCAAAAAACATGTCGCTACTAATACATAGCGACGTAGTGCCACAAGCCTACCAGCATACAATGAACAATCTCTATTTTATAGTGGTATTTTAAGACTTTTAATTTTAATGTCGTTGGAAAGGTGTAGAGTTCTTAATACAAAAAATACTAATAAATAATATGAATGTGAAACATGCAATGGTAAAGTAAAGTGCATTACAGGTTTGCATGGATGTAGTTGTAAGGAGCCACATATTATATCACTCTTAATGTCCCAATATTTTGGAACATTTCTTGATTTAGGGCAATTATTTGGAAAATATTGACCGTAGACGAAGCTGCTATGGCTGCAGTCATCTGTAGAAGACACAGAAAATCTCAGTCCGGATACGAGTGCATCAGCTCAATCTATGGCGTAAACTCGTTCTGACTCTTGTAATTGTTATTCGGTCCAGATTTGAAAGCACCACTGATGCAAGGCCTCTTGTTGAGTGAGCGTGTCATCCGTTTCTTTTCCTCCCTCCTAATTTATGATGGCGGGCCTCACGCAAAAAGTGCATAATTTTAAAGAGTTGGAAGTTGCATGCACGTTTACTACACCCTATCTGAAAAATGATGACTACAATGACAGAAATATATTAATGTTGCAACAAAGTTATCATTGAGAATTTACAACATCTTGTAACTTTGATATCTAGAAAAGTATTACAAGAAAGTTTGAATATTGTTTTTTTGACTTCATTAAAACGTGATGAAAATGTAGGAACATTTTTATTAGATTCCCGTGTTTACAGTCAAAAATACAATTAATACCTGCTATTTAAAATATTCTGGCACAATACCGTCTCCCCGATGGTTCAGTGGTAGCGTCGTCGCCTTGTAATCAAGGGGTCTTAAGAAATCTTGTTAATAATAAGTTGATAGGATTATTTGTGTGTAAAATATTTGTGTTTCACATAAGAAAGTGGGAAAAAAAACTGTACTGTTTGATAGGGGGAGCAGACTTTTCCGTTGCAGCTATAAGGGATTAAGGGATTAGCGAGCTAGCGATAAGTAGGTCAGTGGTACAAACATGGTTCGAACGTCGATCTCTCCTTCTCAGGACGAAACAGCCGAAATAGGCTGGAATAAAATACTTGAATGCTGCGGCATATAACTTTGTTATGAGGGGACAATAGAATGTAGTTTTTGTAAAAAAGTTGTACCATAAATCTTGCGCGGGAATGAGCGAAGAAGAATTTACGAAATTTGAGTTGCATAGAAGAATGTTTTTCTTCCAAGATATGCTACACGCTGTCAGAAAAGGAAAAGTAAAAGTGCACAGGGTGTTCAAAAATTAACTGACGAGAATAAAGAGAGCGTTAGCCTCGCGACACTTTTATTATTTATGAAGCAGAGTAGAGAAGACGATAGGCAAGAGCAGCTTAAATTTAGAGAAGAGGATAGCTTTGGCTGCAAGTCGTCTCACTCTTCTGGCTTTAACTTTAGTAAGCTCTGACCATTAAAATTTCGGGACAGCAGGGGAGACATAGTTTTCATTATTATTATAATGGTTGATTCTACATTCTTAATTTTTTGTGGACGCATTTGGAGGTGTTCATGCACCACTGACAACCCCCGTGCTCACTCCTATGCCCTCATATATCACTTTTAATTTGCTTCATATGTACAAGATGTTGTTTGAAAGTGTGTTAATATCGGGTGTCTAATAGAGCAAAGAAAATAAATTTTACACTGTTACTATTCTTTGTACTCATTATATATATATATATAGGTTACTGGTACTCCCTTTTGGCGTAGTGGTAACGTCGTCGCCTTGTAATCAAGGGATCCCGGGGGGTTCGATAAAACGTTTAGTCAGAAAACGGTTCGGATTCCAGTTTAAACTGTAGGTCTAGTCCCGATTAACTAATCTGTAAGTAAAGTGGACTTAAACACGAACTCGATCATTCTATCAATTTGTTTATTGAAAGGTTCTATTCGGAAAAGAAACAAAGCGTTTTCGTTACTTACGAAAAATTATCCAACTTTAAACAACAGAATTATAATCGAGACGTTGTTTTATATATCTCGGTTATGACTTCCTGCAAAAGTTAAAGTACGTAATGATTGTTAAACGTCGGTCGACTCATTTTCTTAGCACAATAAATTCGGCTTCGAATTCCTATGTCGATTTCATCTGTCGTATGTGGCAAATAAGTAATTAATTAGAACCATATATATATATATATATATTATATATATATATATATATATAAAGAGACAATAAACATATCATTTTGGGGGCAGGGGGTAGCTACAGACTGCATTTACGCACAGTATCGGCAGTATTAAAAAACAAAGATTGGTAATTGCTTTGGTAATATATCAAGAGGTTGATTTCTGGTTAAATATTTTTTTACTATTTCGGTGTTGTTAATTTTATCGGAAGAGAAAATTCTTGCACTCCGCAGAAGAGAAATCATGTATTAATTTCCGAATCATAATCACCATTTTATATCATATGCATATCATTAACATTCTTCTGTTAAGCCTTGCATGTATCCTGCAGCGAACGACGGAAACCTGTCAAAATACTTCATGGCAACCAAAGCAGTGGGACAAAGGAAACGACTGTAGAAATGCATGTTCCAACGAACGTCTATTTCAGGCGCCAAACAGTCGGGAGTTGTCTCGCTGAGAGCTCGAGTTTCGGTTTCGCTTGTAAGTGAGTGAACACTTATATACACAAGCAACAGTGGCGTGTGCATGGGGGCAATTAGTTGGGAATACAGTACTCCTAATATGCTTCAAGTTCGCTGTAAAATTAACTTCAACTGCAAATAAAGATGGCGAAATGGGTAAATGTTGTCTGCTATCGTAATTGTCCCCAATGACGTAGTGGTAACGATATCACATATAATGATTTGGTCCGGCGTTCGATCACCATTAGAGCCTCAGCGGCTGTTTCCATTGGATGATATTCAGCCAACAACGTCCCCCACAATTATGTACGCGAAATCACACCCATTGCAATGATTCCGACAAACGTTTCGGAGCGTGTTGTAAACACTCTTGAAGGTGCAAATATAACGATTATATTCTAAATGTAGTCATGCATTTTGTTTAGTCTCTTAACAGTGGGGCGTTACCCCCACACCCCCTATACGCCTTCATGGCGTAGTGCAAAGCACTTTACCTTTCTTTTACCTCTTAACAATGACCATACTATCTATCAGACTAGATAAAACGATGTGTAGGGCTTCACACACCCTTCAATCGCGGCTAATTTGGAGGTGATGGTAATGTGATGTGAACAAGAAAAAGCATTGATTCAATATTAACATATTATTTTAAGGTTTAGAGAATGATAAAATATGTGTAAAACTCGTGCAATTGGTTCTCTTTTTTTCAATGATGATAATTTTGCAATTATTATAATTATTACATAACTGCACCTAATATAAACTACAAAGGAAGAAATTATTCATTAGAAAATAGATTCTTGAATTTTAATGTTTAGAAATATCAAAATCTATTCATGTCACTTATTAGGAATGACCTACTAAGAGCACAGACTTTCATGAATGACTAGCATGTGAGTCAACATGTGAAAACACCGTTACGAGTAGAACCCAGTACGCAGAGCCCCTGGTAGCAGCAGATTTTTCATTTATACTTTAGGAAAGTTCAAGTTGCTGCTTCTCATGTACTAGTACATGCATGCTAAATATTGAGGACAAAGACATGAAAATAATTCACCCCTCTTTCTTTGTTGCTACTAGCGTTTCAGGTGAGAATATTTACGTTTTGAACGCAGAGTTTCCCCCTCCCCTTGTAGGAATAATGTGGCGAATTCAGCTGTCTTTCAACAACCACCCCTCCACCCTCTCTGAGGTCTCAAACTTACACTATATATAACCTTCAAGTACATTAACTTGACATTTGTGTGAAAATGTAAAACATTTTACCAATATATTTTAGATAGCCTTACTGTGCATAAAGTGAACTTAAAACACCAAATCAACCAACAACCAATATATTTTAGGCGAACCTAACTACAAATATTTAATTTTCGATAGTTATAACTGCGAAAGTCAGCTAAAGCAACACATTTAATCCACCATCATGCAAATATCATTTATTTTATTTTAACGGTTATCCCAACGTTAGCATTTTTCACATGTCCTTTTGTAAGCAAGGGGATCTGTGTTCGATGGAGGCATATAGTGTTATGATTCAACTTTAAACTGTAGGTGTCCACTATGACTAACCTATTTGTACATAAAGTAGATTTGAAATAAAACCTCAAGTTAATTAACTGATTCTTCTAAGTTTTTAGGACCAAAACATTACTCGGAACGAATTATTCGGAAATCCTCGTAACTACTTATCGTTCTTAAATTTTACAGTGATTTTATAATTGTTTTTTTACAATCCTGTAATATTGTATATTTCCCAGTGTTGAAATATTTCTATACATATATAAATGGTGGACTAAGAACGATGTCACTTTCTAATCAAGGTTTTTATTAAGGGCAAGGTCCGTGAAGACTTTCTCCTACCCCGCTAGAAGAGGTCTGTCCATAACAGCCCCTTTTCCGCGAGGGGTGGGGGTCGTAAACTTCTGGCGTCACCTAGGAAGGAAGCTTCTCCTCTGCCTTGACAAATTCATTTCAAACAACGACGAGGTGTCAATATTTTCCAATAGTTACAACAAAATATTTAACTCATTATATCTTTTATTTTATTTCTGGGGTATGAAATGGACGCAGACATTTATCTAGAAATATATTCCGGGAAGGGTTCATGAACGTTGGTCAATTGTATCGCATATAATAGTATAATATGTATCACACAAAAATGTCTTGGTATTACAATATCTGCTAATAACACTATGTTAAAAGACAAAGAATAGACGGATCTATGGCAGAGTGCGTAAAGGGTTGACTTTCATAAAATAGGAATAATAATTATTATTATGTAATAATTATGGATGATTTGTGAATATATAATTATTATTATTACCGAAATGTATATTTTTTTCTCAATTTTCGGACCAACCACCGACAAGAGTAAAATTTAGTTCAAGATCTTTCTCCTTCCTCCTTACCTATTGTTTACAAGGTGTAACAAAGAATGGACTTTCGTGTATTATGTCGCAGCAGGAACTGAGTTCCTTGAACAAACAGAGTTCCGGAGCGTTCCGGCTGACTGGTCATACTGTAATCAAGTATTTTGCTTTTTAAATTTAAGTAGCTACTTCGCAAGTTTTCCGGGGGAGCTTGACCCCAGAATCCACCCTCTAAATACGACGTTGCATACAAAAATTCCAACAACAATTGCATACATATAGGTCTGTATACTAATTCAAAACATTCGTGCCTCCAATGCGCTTCCATGTGAAAAGACTGGCGAAGGAAGGCAAGTGCTTTCGCGATGACGTCACAGAATTCTCGACCGCAGGGGTTGTTAGAAAAGCCCAGTTATGACGGGACCTTCTCAGACGGGGAGGAAGAATGATTCTACGGACCTTGATTAAGGGCTCCCGGATTCGATGTCCGGTGGAGGCACATATTGTTTCGGATCCCATTCAGTCCCGATTAGTCGATCTGTTCACAAAGTAGACTTGCAACAACCCATTATCTCTTTACCTAAATATCCAGGAACAGTAACTTGATTGATTGATTGATTTGGTGTTTTAAGTCCACTGTATGCACAGTAAAGCTTATCGGGACTGGACCTACAGTTTAAAGTGGGATTCGAACCACTTGTACCTTCACCGGGTATCGAACCCGGGACCCCTTGATTACAAGGCGACGACGCTACCACTTCGCCATCGGGGAGGCTAGGAACAGTAACTTGTAGATCTGAACTAAGTCACTAATTCTACACATGTTTACAGAGTTTATTTATTTGTATTAACATCGTTAGAATTAAATGCAAAATTTACTTCAGTTTTCCTCCAAAACGCTTTCAATTCCAATCTTTATTCTTGCATAGCATCTGAACTTCATACAAAAACATGTCAGAATTTGAAGGAACACGGCACACAGTAATGGCAAGAGAGAGGGGAGAAGGTAATGTAATGCGACGGCCACACGTCGCGAAATTTTTTTGCTATTGCTAAGACCCTTAAACTTGTGATTGTCCCTTCATTCATTTCTGGCATTCATTTGCATCCTCGCAATTAGCCAGAAGTGGTAGAAATGCGACGTCAAATGAGCTAAATTAACTCACAGTAAGTATATTAATAAGTGCACAATCCATGTATGACGCTTCGAAAGGTGGAATTTTGAATTTAGTAATCCTCTCTCAGTTGCGTAGCAGTATGCGAAGCCCTGGACGAGATTAGAAGGCGAGGCCCGCATCCAGTGGCGGAAATTAAGGGGAAGTGGGGGCAAGCAGTCGCTTCCCCTTTTTTTCCACCTTTGCGACAGCACTATGCTGAACCTTATCTACCAAGGGAAAGTAAACTGTCCATGTAATTTTTGTTTTATAATCATTGATGCGTGTTTACAAGACATTCCAATTTAGTCGCGACAGTCCATTTCTTCTAATCCCTGTCCCAATTTCTTTCAAACTTAAGTCGTGTTTCAAAAATGTTTATTTTTTTGGGGGCGGTAACTCACATTTTGACATGTTCTTCATTTTAATAATGATTGCTAATACGTATAATTTAATTAATATATGTATTATTTTCTAACCATAGAATTATCATGGCTGTTCAATGGTGCTGGTACAAGAACGTTTCTAAAATAATGAAAACATTTTTAGTTTGCGGAACACAGTACTATTCAACTTCTGAGAATTGAATGCAAACAATAAGCACCAACATTAGTCTGTAAGCGATAGTGTTGCTGAATGTTGATTGTCGGATAGGGGGGAGGGGGTTATCAGTGAGTTGATTTTTTCCCAATACTTTGGACCGTAACATTGCAACTCTACAATTCTACAACTAGGAAAGATAATAGTAGGCAATTTGTTCACCACCATTTTCATTCTCTCTTTACTCTACAACTTGTGTTGTTCTACGGGGTCATTAATTCTTTTCATGCGAAGTTTATGTTGACATCTGCGTTTCTATTTCAACCCATTATCATGACACTGTGGAAAACAGACTGAATGACAATTCAAAGGAGATGGACATATTGCTTTTACCGTTGGGTGTACACTTAGCACTGTATCTACGAGCTAGCACTAGCTCGTACAATAATACTACCGAAACATTGGTGGTCACATCCAGTACTCCCAACAGAATTGCGCCGACCAGGGTCGACCACCTTGACGGAGTGGTTAGCGCAGCGCGCTACGAAGCCGTGGGTTCCGGGTTCGAATCCAGGGTTGGCCTTGGATGTTCTTTGTGAGTGTTCCTTGATAAATTTCATCATATCGTTACTCATCCTCATCATCGCGATAAGCCAAAGTGTCAGAGAATCAACGTAAAATAACCTAACTCAACAAATCCAACAGCAATTCTGATCTTCCCTTTTGTTCCACATTTTCGGATCTGTCTCCAACCTCCTCAAAAATATCCTGGGTACGTGCCTGTTCTAGGAAGCAATAAAACAACGCGAGCATTTAAATGCCTCACACTTGCTTCGTGGCAGTTGGAGGCGTTTGTTGTTAACTTATTATAATCGGGAGTGAAAGATAAAGAGAAAGAAGAGAATACAAGACAACGGGCTATTTATTAATGAAAGAATAAATGGGAACAAATGTCTAAGCAAGTTATCGTGAATTGTTGCTAACTGTTTCACGTGAGAAAAACGACGATCATTTTTTACTTATTCCTGCCTGCCTGTATGTTATGCCCCTGATTTGACGTATTCATTCAAATTATAACGTTTAACTAGAATTTAAAACCAGATGAATACAGAATAGTTTAATATTATTGCCCACATGTTTTTTTCCCCAAACTTCTATTTATAACATTTTTCGTATGAAGCTAATGCGACTCGAGACACCTTTAGGCGCGAGGCCCCGTGCGGTCGCGCATTTCTCGCACCCCTTGCTTCACCACTGCCTCTCAATGCCTTGGATTGCCCCGAAAGTGAATATTCTTTACGTTGCTAAACTAACATTTTTTCCCTAGAATAGAGAAATGATCTACATTAATGAAGCAACAGAAGAAAGTAACGTATATTTACTTTTATTTTAAGCGTATTTCTACGTCGTAGGTTAATCGTTAATGCGCATTATTCACGTTATTGAGTCAGCCTTCAAGGAGTTCGGACGTGCATGAATAGCTCTCTCTTTCCGCTTGAGTCGCCCGCTGTGAACCGCATGTAAGAAGGTCCGTCTACCCAACTCGAGCTTGCACGGAGGAGGGGATACTGCAGCACAAGTACTTACTCTGTCGTATTTTTTTTTAATTGTTAAGAGCAGTATTGCCCGAAAAATGGGAATCAGCAAAGCTGAGTGGCAACGGATTGAAAACTCCATCTCGACAGCCATAGCGAAGGAACTCAACCAACAGTTCGGAGACCTGGACAGACGCATCGCCCTGGCATTTGCAAGTTATGCGGTGTTGAAAGAAATTATACCAGCGCTGACCACTGCAATTAAATCTGCCGTGGAGGATGCCATTCAAGAAGTAAAAAACGATCTCGAGAGGAAAATCTCTGAGCTAGACAAGCAAGTGAAGCAAGTGCGAAAGGATCTGAATTCCCTGGAACAATATGACCGTCGCCTGAACCTTGTTTTTCATGGCATCAATGAAAGTGAGGGTGAAAAGTGTGAAGTGATTGCTTCAAAAATCATCAATGAGCAGGTGAAAGTGAAAGTGCCACAAAATGTGTTTCATCGTGTTCACCGACTGGGAGCACCGCGATGTGATGGCAAACCCCGGCCGATCATTGCGCGCTTTGTCACCTACGCCCAGAGAGACTTGGTCTACAAGAACAAGAAGAACCTCAAGGCTACAGGGACAGGTATTTTCATAACTGAAAACCTAACAAAAACAAATTTGGACCTTTTTCACAAGGTAAGGCTTAGTAAAATATTCGAACGAGTATGGACAACCGATGGGAATGTACTTGCCCTACACAACGGAAACGTGGTTAGGATCAGTGACCCGGAGGACATCGCAAAGTTCAGCAGAAAGTAACGCAGTTCCGCCACACTCCCCTCCTAACGGTGGTTGCGTTTATTTTTGGAACTGCTTCCCCCATCAATGACGTACGGGCAACGGTGACCAGTCAAAAGTAGAGGGTAGGGGAATGCAGGAGAACATTCCGCGCCGAACCATACAAAGCTTGCAATACTCTCTGCATTCCTCAATGGTGGCGAAAGGAGGGCATGAACCTGTCGCATAATAGACTGTTATATAAATGTAAACAACCCTCAGCTTGTATTCTAACTCACGCCAGAATATATCGGCAAGCTCAAAAATCTATATTTCTCCCATTTTTAGTTAATCAACAAATATTTTCATTTTTTTTTATTTTTCTTTTTTTGTGTCAGTATTCACATTTTTATATTAATTTTTACTTTTTTATTCTTAAATTTTTCATTTATTTTTTACATTTTTAAAAATTTGATTGTAGTAATAAGTCACTATGATAACTAGCACCTGTTTTTTTATGCGTATGCACATTTTCATTGTTATTCCAATATGCAATTCACACTTGGGACAGAATATATACTTCATGACCAACAGTGGAGGAAACGATAAATATAAATGACCCTACCAATGTAGTCAATGGTGCAGAAACGCCACTCCCAATCAGAATTCACTCCAGTTACTTTGATGAGTCGCCCATTAATATCCGCCACAGCAATTACAATATAAAGGAACAGCTCGAAGCTGAAATAAATAGATCTGAAAATGGCTTTAAATTATGTCATCTAAATATTCAAGGTTTACTCAACTCCATAGATGAATTTAAAGAAATGATATCGAACTTAAACTTTGACCTGATAGCCATTACAGAAAGCTGGTTAAAACCGAATATTAGTAATAATATAGTAGACATCGAAAATTACACATTAGTTCGACAAGATAGATTAAACAAATCTAGAGGTGGTGTGTGCTTATACATTTCTAAATCGCTTAAATGGAAACTTTTAGACGGGTTCGTTAATAATGATATCGGCGTAGAGTACCTTGTAATCGAATTAACTATCGATAGGAAAAAAATTGGACTTATGGTAGCATATAAACCCCCAAATGTCAGCTATACTCACATCAGTCACGTAGCAGATATCCTCCAACACCTATACTTAAATTACGATTACTTCATTGCGTTAGGCGACTGGAATATCAACATGTTAAGAAAAAACGAAAGCAGTACTAGACTCCTTCAGAGTATAATCAAGGAAGTTCACGGGAAACAATTAATTACCAAGCCAACCAGAGTGACAGCGACGTCAAAGTCATTAATTGATTTAATCGTTTGTTCACAAGATTTAATTGTAAAGCAAATTGGGCAGAGCGAGTTACCTGGAATCACAGATCACCATATAACATACTCCATATTTGACCTGTACACACCAAAGCAACCTAAAAAAATTATCAAAATTAGAAATTTCAAAACCATGGACTTGGACAAGTTTCGTAAAGACGCGGAAAATGTGGAATGGTGCAAAATCGAAAGAAACGAGGACGTAGATGCAGCGGTGGAGGCCTTGAATGATAACATTATCAGATTAATAGATAAGCACGCCCCCCAGCGAAAAATTCGTGTAACCAAACCTCCCGCCCCCTGGATTTCAAATCAAGTAAGGGAATTCTGGAAGTTGCGCGACTTCTTTCATCTGAGATATGTAAATACAGGAGACCCAGACGCTCTCCTATCGTACAAATACTTCAGAAACAGAGCCAAAAAAGCAGTCAGAAACGCAAAATTTAAGCACTATAACGAAACGGTAAATATGAATGTAAAAAATGCTAAAAATGTATGGTCTAACCTCAGAAGCCAGGGACTTTTACCAAATAAAAAGAGTAATGCGCTCTCCCCAGATACATTTCGGCCGAATGCGGTAAACGAGTTCTTTGTTAAGCCGAGTGCACCCTCAGATAACAATGCAGCGGTGATTGATGAAACCAACACGTATCTTGAGCAACCCAACAATGACACGTTCTTTTTTACCCCAGTAAGTAGCGAACAAGTACGTAAAATGTTTAACAAAATGAAATCGAAAGCGTGCGGTTATGATTGCATAAACCTAACTATTTTACAGTATTGCATCCCCTTTTGTTTAGAAGCTCTTACGCACATTATTAATCTTTCCCTTTCCAAAGGTTGGTTCCCTCAAGAGTGGAAAAAATGCGAAGTAACACCTATACCTAAAAAATCCAACCCCACAGAAATTAAAGATCTACGACCTATTAGC
Source organism: Lepisma saccharinum (assembly GCF_977018435.1). Classification (NCBI taxonomy): domain Eukaryota; kingdom Metazoa; phylum Arthropoda; class Insecta; order Zygentoma; family Lepismatidae; genus Lepisma; species Lepisma saccharinum. The sequence goes on from NW_028142898.1 coordinate 2,507,444, forward strand.
ATTCTATCCACAATGTCCAAAATACTTGAAAAAGTAATTTATGAACAAATACTTTCACATATTCAAGGTTTCCTACCACACTTTCAATCTGGTTTCAGAAAAATGCATAGTACTTGCACTGCGCTGGTAGATATCGTAGACAATGTAAGTAAAGGAATAGATGAAATGGAAGTTACACTTTTAGTCTTGTTGGACTATTCAAGAGCGTTCGACTCGATCAATCATGAATTGTTATTGGCCAAACTGTATCACTATGGCGTTACCGGAAACGCGTTAAATTGGTTTCGATCATATCTCGGCAACAGGAAACAACGTGTGAAATATCGGGAACCGGAAGTCACATACTCTAAATGGTTAGTTGTTCAACAAGGCGTCCCTCAAGGAAGTATATTGGGTCCACTACTATACATGATTTACGTAGCTGATTTCGACCGCGCTGTCCAATATTGCCACTACCATCAGTATGCTGACGATTCGCAAATCTATATTCAGTGTAATACAGAAAACTATGATAATGCGATGACCAAACTTCAATTCGACCTTGATGCTATAACAAATTGGTCACGGAGGAACTCCCTTCAATTAAATCCAACAAAATCTTGCTTCATGACCATAGGAACTCATGGTACACTTAAGAAACTTCACAAAAACGCACCTTCTCCTCCAACTCTTGGCAGTATACCGCTATGCGAAGTGGATACAAGCAAAAACTTGGGGATTGTGTTCGATAGACACTTAAATTGGGAGCCACAAGTCGAATTTATTGTGAAAAACTGTATGGGGAAACTTAAATCTCTGTATCATTTAAAACATGCTCTGGACGCTAATGTTAAAGATCGTCTTATGCAATCACTCGTCCTATCCACGTTAGACTATTGCGCTCCAGTGTACAGTAATATATCCCAGGGCTTAAACTATAAACTTCAAAAAATTCAGAATTGTTGTATACGTTTCATATTTAACCTAAACAGAAAGGAACATGTATCCCCCTATTTAAAGAAACTTTCTTGGCTAAACATTAGCAATAGAAGAAAATACTTAACACTCACCTTGATGCACAAAATACTTAAGAGTGGCTCCCCAAAATACTTATCCGATAAGATCTGTTCTCGTAGAACATCAGCCGAACATAATATCCGCAACAAGCACAATCTAAAAATCCCCAAACATAAAACCGCCACATATAACAAGTCCATCATTGTTACAGGGATCAGGGAATGGAACAAACTGCCTGCACCATTGACTAACATTATTTGCCATCAAAGTTTTAAGAAAAATCTGAAGAACTTACTATTGTCCCAACAACTTAATTAACCTTCATATGTTAACAATTGCACCTGCACTTATGCATACCTAACCTACCCCCCCCCCCCCCCGGCATACACATTGAACTACCGAAGACTTATTACTTATCTTTACTCAACAGTATATATACTAATCTATTCAATGTATTATTTTATCATTGTATAATCTTTATATTTTCTTTATTGTATTATCATGATCATTATGTGTTTTTTTTTCTTTCTTTTGTTTTTATTCATTTATTGTATCTTTGACAAGGGTTGGTTGTAAGAACGGCCCATGAGGCCGAAACACGCCTGCTTAAATAAAGACCATTCTATTCTATTCTATTCTATTAATGGTGGAATCAGAACGAACACGATGACATATTCATTCCTTACCCAGGATTCAAAAGTAGGGCTTTAGCTTCGTAGCCACTTCTTCATGGAGGCCGGAAGGTAAAAAATGAATACATTTTATTAGATTATTTTTAGCGTCGCTTTTTTCATTTTTGGCTAATCCAAACGACGTGGACGAGTAATAATATGATGAAATTCACCGTCAAAAAAACACCCATGAGCAGACCGGGATTCGAACCGAAACCACGTACCGTCGTAACGCACTGTGCTAACCTTTCCTCCACGAAGGTCAGCTGCAATATAGTCGAATCTACTGAATACGTTCGTTTTGAGGAGACTTCCCTTTATAATGCTTCACCAGAGCGTGGTTTTTGATTCATTGATTGATTTGGAATTTTAAGTCCACTTTATGCACAGTAAGGCTAATCGGGACTGGACCTACAGTTAAGTGGGATCCGAACCACCGTGCCATGTGCCTCCACCGCGTGTCGAACCCGGGATCCCTAGATTACATCAGAGCGTGGTGTTGATCATTCATGTCTCCTTCACTACGGCAGAGATCGAGAATGTGTGGAGCCATATCATTTGCTCGAATGGTGTCACGACACGGTGCCATACACAGGGGGAACTTTACTTTTTTTGTAGCAGTCGCCACATATATTTTGATGGCATAAAATCTACCTAACGCTTCGCTGTCCCTTCAAGTACATTTGCTTCCATAACTTTGTAAATATTGTTTTATAAAGACCACACAGAGGGAAGGAATGCTCTATCTTCCACTAAACCTTGACCATTTACTTCATTGCATTATTAATTATAAAATGCAATCAAATACACGGCTATAAATTATCAGGTTTAGAAACGGGAAGAGTATTTATGTAGTTTATATTTTATTTTGCCATCTCGCAAGTAATGTTTACTACAGTGGAATTAATATTTTCGTTAATATCATAGAAGGCAAGTACATGTTGTTTACAGGCATTATTTATCAAAAATAATATATCATAGCTGCGATATATAAAAGAAAGTTTAGATTACAATTCTGTTGAAGTAGGAGAATTTTTCGTAAGTAACGAAAGCGCTTTGCTCATATCAGAATAGCACCTTTCAGTAAACAAAGGATTCATTGATTGACTTGGTGTTTTAAGTGTACTTTATGCACAGTTTGGGTAATCAGGACTAGACCTACAGTGTAAAGTGAAATCCGAACCACTATGTGCCTTCACCGGCTATCGAAGCAGGGACCCCTTGATTAAAATGCGACGACGTTACCACTACGCCAACAGGGAGGTCCCAGTAAACAAACAAACACAATACGAGTACAAAGAAGTGTAACAGTGTAAAATTTACTTCCTCTTGTTCTACCTACTAAACACCCGATATCATCACACCTTCAAACACCATCCCTAGTTTTGCTTATCGTCAATATTTTCTTGCACACATGAAGCAAATGAAAATTGATATGTCAAGACATGGTGGTGCGTACGAGGGGTGCCAGTGGGGCCTGAGTGCCCTCTCATATGTCCTCAAAAAAAAATATGTATAAACAACCATTACAATAATGAAAATAATGTCTCCTGCGCTGCCTCCAAATTTGAATGTTAACAGTTGGGTCGTTCTCGAGTTACAACTGGGGCCTCCCCGCTGTTCGATACCCTGTGGAGGCACATAGTGGTTCGGATCCCACTTTAAACTGCAGGTTCAGTCCCAATTAGCTTTACTGTGCAGAAAGTGGACTTAATAAAATACTTACCAAATTCAATCAATCAATCAGTCGAGTTAGAGCCGGTAGGTTGAAGAGACTTGCAGCCAAAGCTGGAAACCATCCGGAGAGATGACCTTTCGTTCGGGATTCACAAGAGATGAGAGGAAATAATTGAATGCTTGTCGAGTTTCAAACAAATGATGTTGACTAATACAATAAAATACAATGGTAACAATACCCACAATAGTTTCCAAAATGATCTACGTAATCTGTACGATGTTTCTAGACGAGAAACATTATACTTGGGAGGTTTCAAAGTAGACTTCGATTGATTTGATTTATTTAACATCGCATTTCCACTACTTTTGGGTAATTGCGAAGATGAGGGTGAATGGTAATACGATCAGATTGATGAAGTAACAATCACAAACCTACATGGACGACACAACCCAGGCACCAGAGCCTCGTTAGTCTGATAAATACAGTTCAAGGTCAGACTCCAAGACACACATTTTGGCGAAGTACAAAATAATTTTAACTATATTCTTCTTATTATTATTCAATTTGTTCGACATAGCATGCAGTTTTTCTTGCATAACAATTGTGTTACTGAATTCTAATTAGATTTTTTATGTGTAAATATATAGCGTACTACATACTGCAAGAGAAATTGCTCTACTCGATTTATATAGGGCCTCCTTAATCTGTTTTTCGGGGGGGGGTGCAAAACTGATATAGCAGTCACCGTTTTGCTGGTGTGTATTAACGCTTTTCGTATAGTAACGTTATCGGCCTGTAATGAAGATGTCTCTGATTCGATTTTCAGTGGCGGCACATATAAATAGTGTAAATACCGTCACAACTCACAATAATAGGAAAAGCTGTGCTAAGGTGATAATGCATACCCATAAACAATAAGGTCAAATATTTATCTTCATATACCTAATGGTTTCTGTGAAAGGGGGGAAATGAACGCATGGCAATTAAGCTAACACTGTCCAGATAGGCAACTGAAACAACCCTTAACACTCCCATGCATGCATATGTGTGTGATGGGTAGGGAGAGGAGAGCGTATAGTTTAGAATTCCATTACTTACGTCTTTAAGTGACATTTCAAAAGCTGAATATCTGTTCCTCAGCATCATGAAACATGACCTTGAGACTCCGTATCGTATCGTTAACTAAATAAAGACCGAGAAAAGGATGGAAATTGGAAATTATTGATTGTTTTGGTGTACTTCACTTTTCTTTTCTGCCACTTTTGACTAATCGCGAAGATGAGGATGAGCTCTGGTTTTCTCCCTATATTTTAGTCGCAATTAGTAACCGTGCACAGTTTTTTTTAAAGTAAACGCTTCCTCCACAACTACATAAGTTTGAGTAGAATAAAAATAGTTACAAGGAACACAGACATTTGCTAGTAAAAAAAGCGTGATCTGCGCGCTTTACAAAAGTACTAGCAACATTTTTTCTTGGTAATTAACAAATCACACAACTTTTTAACGTCTACGGCCACTAGGCCTAACTACATATAACAAAGCGTCACAGATTCAACTACAGTTTCTGCCTCGATCGATAATCTCATCACGGGAATTTAAACGTCATTTCTACAGCAATTCTTTTCTCAAAAACCACGACAGTGCAGTTATGCAACGTGCGTGTATAAATTCCAGCCACAGAAGATCCTGCATGTGGAGATAAAGAGTGTCTGCCAAATGGCAACCGTTGCGGAGAAAGCGGTACGCGACGGATAAAGCCGCGTTTACACCGAATGTTACCTACAACTGTTATCAACATTTTGTTACCAACACGGTTTAGAACAGATATTGCCAACAAATGTTGGTTGCCATAACACTACTTTCACTTTATTTTTGTTAATAACTTTTGTTAACATTTTGGCTGCAAGATGCCGACTGTGGAGGAAGTTGATTACTCTCTGTGGCAACATGAGTCATTTTGGCGCAACAGAGAAGACAGAACATTCTGGATGAGACCTTCACTGCGGGCAGGAAGTAATTGTAACGGAAGTGTCCTTTGATCTTTACCGACTTCTAGTGGATAACATTTCTGTTTCCAACAAGGGAAATCTGTTGCTAACGTGAGATGTTGATAAGAAATTCAGAAGCGTTTTTTCGAAATATTACCAAAATTTGTTGGTGACGTGTGTCAGCAACCCCGGTGTAAACGCGGCTTTATAGCATGGATAAATCCTGGAAAGTTTCGATACAAAATTTGTTTTCCAATAGTTTTGTTATCCTGAATTGGTATTGAACTACAGCTAGGATCGTAGCAGTTAGTTAATATACTATTTTGTTCATCATTTGAAACTTTTCAGGTACTACAAATCGACATTAACAGTCGAAATAGACGATTACGTTACATTTACATGTAAATGTAATGTAATTGTTTGAGCAATGTTAATGTGTTCGAGCAATAAAATGTAAATAAGAATTTAAGAACTAAGAATATGATTTACATTTATTGATTATAAAGTACATTGATTGAGTTGGTGTTTTAAAGTCTCTTTAATGCACAGTAAAGCTAATCGGGACTCGAACTACAGTTTAAAGTGGTATCTGAACAACTATGTGCCTCCAACGGGTATCGAACCCGTCGAACATTTACTGCAGCTGCGCTACCAGCAGATGCCACCCGAAAACAACGACGCGACGGGAGACGTGCACGTTGTCATGTCGGTTCGAAAAGTTGCATTTGTTATTGAATGTTTTTCCAAGTGACAAATGTCGCTTCTCGCTTCGGTCGGGAAGCTCCGCAAGACTCGTACGGGATTCGAACACAGGATCCCTAGTCGTAGAACACGGAACCAAATATTTATACTTCTCAAAGTTAACTGCTTGATCGCAATCCTTAACTACATTCAATTTCAATGTAGTTATTTTTTTAACAGTCGTGTTTGGCCACACTGATAAGTTAAGCGAAGTTTTTACTCTCGGTCTGCAGCCACGGCGAAACCCTGGATGTCTTCTTGCAACGTTGCTACACGTATTGGACGTCTTCTGTAATCGCTCGCCCCCTGTGTCTGTTGTCACGGTATCTTACGCTTGATCTCTCCATTGCGTAAGTTTCACAATATCCATGTGTCCTGCTCCTTACTTCGGTTTGTGTGCGTGTGTGTTCAAAGTTCAAATATATAACATATGTATAACATACAAAAACTTACGCAGAGATATTCGAATTATCATATGCGTATAATGCATTTTCATATACATAAAACAACCGAGAGAACAATGAAATGTACATTTCATAATGGTCCCCAACAGCAATTGTGAGGAAGGAGAAAAACCTCGAGTTGAAGACATCGATTTCATACCTTTTTGATAAATAATGCCTGTAAACAACATGTACTTGCCTTCTATGATATTAACGAAAATATTAATTCCACTGTAGTAAACATTACTTGCGAGATGGCAAAATAAAATATAAACTACATAAATACTCTTCCCGTTTCTAAACCTGATAATTTATAGCCGTGTATTTGATTGCATTTTATAATTAATAATGCAATGAAGTAAATGGTCAAGGTTTAGTGGAAGATAGAGCATTCCTTCCCTCTGTGTGGTCTTTATAAAACAATATTTACAAAGTTATAGAAGCAAATGTACTTGAAGGGACAGCGAAGCGTTAGGTAGATTTTATGCCATCAAAATATATGTGGCGACTGCTACAAAAAAAGTAAAGTTCCCCCTGTGTATGGCACCGTGTCGTGACACCATTCGAGCAAATGATATGGCTCCACACATTCTCGATCTCTGCCGTAGTGAAGGAGACATGAATGATCAACACCACGCTCTGATGTAATCTAGGGATCCCGGGTTCGACACGCGGTGGAGGCACATGGCACGGTGGTTCGGATCCCACTTAACTGTAGGTCCAGTCCCGATTAGCCTTACTGTGCATAAAGTGGACTTAAAATTCCAAATCAATCAATGAATCAAAAACCACGCTCTGGTGAAGCATTATAAAGGGAAGTCTCCTCAAAACGAACGTATTCAGTAGATTCGACTATATTGCAGCTGACCTTCGTGGAGGAAAGGTTAGCACAGTGCGTTACGACGGTACGTGGTTTCGGTTCGAATCCCGGTCTGCTCATGGGTGTTTTTTGACGGTGAATTTCATCATATTATTACTCGTCCACGTCGTTTGGATTAGCCAAAAATGAAAAAAGCGACGCTAAAAATAATCTAATAAAATGTATTCATTTTTTACCTTCCGGCCTCCATGAAGAAGTGGCTACGAAGCTAAAGCCCTACTTTTGAATCCTGGGTAAGGAATGAATATGTCATCGTGTTCGTTCTGATTCCACCATTAATGCGCATTAACGATTAACCTACGACGTAGAAATACGCTTAAAATAAAAGTAAATATACGTTACTTTCTTCTGTTGCTTCATTAATGTAGATCATTTCTCTATCCTAGGGAAAAAATGTTAGTTTAGCAACGTAAAGAATATTCACTTTCGGGGCAATCCAAGGCATTGAGAGGCAGTGGTGAAGCAAGGGGTGCGAGAAATGCGCGACCGCACGGGGCCTCGCGCCTAAAGGTGTCTCGAGTCGCATTAGCTTCATACGAAAAATGTTATAAATAGAAGTTTGGGGAAAAAAACATGTGGGCAATAATATTAAACTATTCTGTATTCATCTGGTTTTAAATTCTAGTTAAACGTTATAATTTGAATGAATACGTCAAATCAGGGGCATAACATACAGGCAGGCAGGAATAAGTAAAAAATGATCGTCGTTTTTCTCACGTGAAACAGTTAGCAACAATTCACGATAACTTGCTTAGACATTTGTTCCCATTTATTCTTTCATTAATAAATAGCCCGTTGTCTTGTATTCTCTTCTTCCTCTTTATCTTTCACTCCCGATTATAATAAGTTAACAACAAACGCCTCCAACTGCCACGAAGCAAGTGTGAGGCATTTAAATGCTCGCGTTGTTTTATTGCTTCCTAGAACAGGCACGTACCCAGGATATTTTTGAGGAGGTTGGAGACAGATCCGAAAATGTGGAACAAAAGGGAAGATCAGAATTGCTGTTGGATTTGTTGAGTTAGGTTATTTTACGTTGATTCTCTGACACTTTGGCTTATCGCGATGATGAGGATGAGTAACGATATGATGAAATTTATCAAGGAACACTCACAAAGAACATCCAAGGCCAACCCTGGATTCGAACCCGGAACCCACGGCTTCGTAGCGCGCTGCGCTAACCACTCCGTCAAGGTGGTCGACCCTGGTCGGCGCAATTCTGTTGGGAGTACTGGATGTGACCACCAATGTTTCGGTAGTATTATTGTACGAGCTAGTGCTAGCTCGTAGATACAGTGCTAAGTGTACACCCAACGGTAAAAGCAATATGTCCATCTCCTTTGAATTGTCATAGTAGTTATGCACCCCCGTAGAGTCCGATAAATCAATTGATTGGAAAAGATCGATCAAAGATCAATTGATGACCAAGCAGTGTGGGCAAGCAAGGGTGGGTGTTTTGGGTGATGACGTCATAAATGGGTGGGGTTTATTTTGTTAGGAGGGATTTGATTGGTGTGACGTCATTGAATGGGTTGTGATTAATTTGTGAGGAGTGTTTTGATTGGGGGGAGGAGGAAAAGTATGTGGCGGTTGGGGAATTGATAAGATGGTTTCCTGTTGTTAATGATGAGGTGACGGTTTTCTGGGAATGTTGATATGGGTTGGGGTTTCCTGTTGTTATTGAGGAAGTGAACCATGATATGGGTTTCCGTTTCGGTTGGGGGCGTAAATGACTGTTGAAGTTGATAAGAGTGGACTGTTGAGAAGATAAAGGAGTTGGAAAGGAAATGTGTTGGGATGTTGAAATGATATGGAGAGATTGTGGAACACGTGTTGGGACATGTCGGATGTTTCTTGGAATGGGCGTGTAGAAGTTTGTGGGAACGTTGATAAGGTATGACTGTGTGCAGGATACGTTAGTAGGCGGCGGAATGGAGAGCGGGAAAAAGGAAAAGAGCGGATGTGTGTAATTGGTTTTTAGGGGCGTTGGTTATGAGTTTAGTTGAGATAAATGCTATTTGTGTAGGAACATGTGCTGGTTATGCAAAGATAGAGAAAATGTGATACTGTTTTTGCTGGATGGAGAACGGAAGGAAAGAAAAGAAAACAGTACGTTTCTCCGAAGAGGTGGATGTGTATGTGATACCGGGGGAGGAGGATCGACGAGGTACGTGGGCACTCGACGCTCTGCGCGAGAGGATGCGCAAGGAACTTCAGGGAGAAGTTATCAGCGAGGAAGAGGAGGGGTAGGTAGGTATATAAAAAGTTCCGTTGTGTTTGAATTTCACTATTCACCAGACATCTTCAGCTGTGTACATCATTGGAGATAGTTGTTACCGGAGGAAGCGATAGAACCGCTATTCGAAGGTAAGTATGATGGGTTTGGTGTCCTGGGTGTTGACGTTTTTCGGTGGGGTGATTGGAAAATTATCCCCAGCTGAACCAGTTTCGGATTGTAGTAGTGACGTACCTGCTCCTGAAAGTTTACCGGAATCATCGATACGTCCAGGTGGGAGTACGGAAGAGAAATGGTATGAGGGTAGTTGTATTAGCGAAGCAGAATTTCGACGTAGTTGGGAGGAAAAAAATGCCGCCCATCATGTATACGAGAAACTAAAACGCTGTAGAGGAAAACGTATCGATGATGACGGTAAACATTCAAGGAGGAGGAGGAAACAGAATATTCTGAAGAATGTTGTGTCTAACCCCTTATATGGCTATACGGAGTACTCTCCATGTAAAACAACGTGTCTGGCATACCCTGCTACGATTTCTGGTCTAGGGAAAGTGAAGTCGTCGGTCAAACCAAAATTGTCTGGTGGGAAGAATTGTGAGTTGCTGATTATAGATGCACTTGTAAGATTCCGAGAATCTCTTCTGGTCACATATTACAGCAGGAATGTATCGCGTGAAAGATGTTTGGAATTGGACAATGATGGATTTGCGATCAGTATGTTCTATTCCCGACATCGTACGCACGGATTATGCGAGACACATTTTGTTACAGAAAGAGCTCCCGTGTACAGCCACTTACCGTACTGTGTGTGGTCGGAGAAAGTAGCAGATGATATAGCTGCACACGGGTACCAGGCAGGGCCGTTCATTGTAGTTACGGGGGTTACCTCAACTAACTGTATATGCCAGGAAACAGAGACGGAGTTAAATTCCGAGCATATAAATGTAGATTATCTGCATGTTCCTCCTCAATGTGTTGCCACAAAATATCTGATGGGAGCCGGCGAGAACTTGAGACATTCTGTTTCAGGCATCGAGATGGTTCGCTATGAGAATTTGGAGGAGCTAGTTAGTGAGGAAATCCCACGTGTCTACCGAGTAGGGTGCCACAAGTCCTACATGATAGTTGATTACTGTGACGTTTCAACGTTAATGCAGATGTTTCGAAAAAGTTACCGAGACTCTGTATTAACGTTGAACGAGATTTTCAAATGGTTCCACACCGGTATAATGTTAAACGAGTCGATAGGCACGGTAATGGGTGTGAACGGCCATGTTTTGGATCCTGCGGAATTACTGGAGTACGGTAACGATCCGACAATAAGTGGACTAAAAAGAATATTCATTTTTCTTTCCAGCATATACAAAGTGGAGGAACAGTTTTCTGGAAGTAGAACCCCACCGACACGGCGGTACCCAGATATCATAGAAGAGACGGACACCTCAGAAATTGACGAAGAGTGAACGGTGAGAAAGCATATTGTTTTTGTTCTGTATTCCGGAGTAGGGTATAATTTCCGAAACTGAGGGTAAAATGAAAAGATCGATATTTAAAAATAGTAATAAACGTGTACATATATATTTAAAATGAGCTATGAATACAAAGTTAGAAGCGATAGAATATAAAAAACAGAAAACTCACCGGAGATTCGGTACTTATACCTGTTGAGCTTCTTCTTCTTCTTCTCCGGAAAGTATCTCCACTATCTCCGGTTGGGGGTTATTTCCACCCGAAGATAGTGAAGTAGTAGAGTTACCAGCATTCGGTATCAGGGGGGAGGACAGGCGTGCGAAAAATAGAGCAGAACTCGGAGGGGGAATTTGTGGAAGAGCTGCAGGTTCGAGAGGCACGGGTTCTGTAGCAAGAGTGTGAGTAGTAGAGGTAGAAGGTTTGGAACGGTCCAAAGGTGACGGAGACGTAGGCATTCGAGACAGAGGGGGTGGGGGGTTTACTGTTGTGGAAGATGAAGAAGTTTGTTTTCGTCTTAAACTCTTCCCTGATTCTAGATGCTGGTAACGTCTTACATGTCTTTTTCGGAGAGTATCGAACCTGTAAATAGATAGAAATATTTTGTGAGAAAATGCATATAAATATATAGACAGATACTTTAATCGAAAAATTGTAAATATCCGTGTATAAGAAATTATAATTTGAGAATTCCAGAAAAAATGTATTCCAATATAATAGACGTGTCAAAATATTGTATTATAAAATATGGTATTTACCCTTTTTGGTGGGTACGGCATTCGTCCAGAATCTCGTTCTGCATATCATGAGTACCGAATCTCCGGTCCAGCTCCTCTTCCATCTGGTCCAACTGTCCCCTCATGACGTCTATTTGTTGCTTGAAGAAATTTCTGTTTTGCTGATTTATCCTGTGATATTTCGCCAATATATTCCTTATTTTTCTGAGAAACGTCTCTTCCGTACCCGTCATCACACCGAATATCTTCATTAATATGAACTGTGTCTGCATCATGTTGCCTATGGTGAAAAACTTTTGCTGAAAACAAAAAAACATATGTCTTACTTTTTGTTTTTTATTTCCAGATGGCATCCCTACCGTTCGAATTTGACCTCCTACACGCGAATGTTAAAAATGAAGCTGAAAGTGGAGGTGAGAGAAGGAATCTATGGAGCAAGACCCATGCGAAGCAGGCTGAGAAGCAGATTGCGTGCTTTGTAGATTTTTGCGAGGAGAATGGTTTAGCTGGAGAGTTGTTGGAAAATCTGGAAGAGGTGTGCAAGGATATGGAGGTTAGGCTCGACAACCTCGTCAAGCTGTTCACGTACATATTTGAGAAGAAACAAACAAGTCCGGTGTTCGAGGGGTTTATTGAAAATATAAAAAAAGCTGTCTATGTACCATCCCACTTCAGCATGAAAGTGTGTTTTGAACTGATGGAAGTTTTCAAAGGTGTGCGGAAGCAGAGAGGTATAGATAAAATGGGGGGTACAGAAGGTGAAATGGAGAAGAGGATGCTAGAGATTTTGAAAAAACGAAAATTGGATAACTAGAAACTAACAATGCTAACACACTAATCATCTTATTCAATTTTCGTTATTTCTATATATGTAATGTACATAACTTGACATGTGTGCAGAGTAACACTGTTTTTTCTGATCCATATATGTATTTTGAATAAATGGAAATAATAAACATATATTGAATATATATACAAAAAATGATTATGTTAATTATTTACTTGGAATACTTACAAACTTCTCTCTCTCCATATTCTTGATGGCTTCTATAAGATGTCAGAACAAACACTGTCAGTGTATTCGACAAGTTTCATTTTCCATTCGCAATATCAAAAGGAAATGGGTGGATGTTGATATCTCTGTAAGGAAATGGGTGGATGTTGATATCTCTGTACGGAAGTGGGTGGATAGCGGTATCATATTCTGCTAACGAGAATGGCAAACCATTCGCAGTATGTCACAGAACCAGCTAACACACATAACTCATAGTTAAAGTGTAAAACCGTGTACCTTCGTAACCGTAAGTTAATGGCCGCTAATAACAGTATATATATCACACACACATATGTCAGAGTATATATATATATTACATATACATATACACCTTGACCTTGAGATGACCTTGACCTTGACCTTGAGATGACCTTGACCTTGACCTTGAGATGACCTTGACCTTGACCTTGACCTTGAGATGACCTTGACCTTGACCCTGACCTTGACCTTGACCTTGAGATGACCTTGACCTTGACCTTGACCTTGAGGTAACCTTGACCTTGACCTTGAGATGACCTTGACCTTGAGATGACCTTGACCTTGACCTTGACCTTGAGATGACCTTGACCTTGACTTTGACCTTGAGATGACCTTGACCTTGACCTTGACCTTGAGATGACCTTGACCTTGACCTTGATCTTGACCTTGACCTTGACCTTGACCTTGAAACTTCAAACCCGGATATCTTGGTAACCGGAAGTGCTAGACCGGAAATGACACCATATTCGGATTCTACGCCTCGAGATCTATCGATTGGACAACTTGACCTTGAAATGACCTTCAAACTTAAAATCGCTATATCTCGACTCCTAATTGACCTAGGAGGATGATTGATAGCTTGTTGGACTCGGAGTGAAGGCCTCTTTCCGGTGAACCAGGTTTCATTGTTCTAGGACCGGCCGTTTCCTACTTTGTTTATTTTCAATCGTAGACCCCCTTCCGACCACTCTACTGAAAGGTCTCGACGTGCAGATTACAAATTTGTCATCACTTCCGGTCTAGCTCAATTAGGAGCCGAGCTATTTACTTATCTACGTCCTTCTTCCTTTACCAATAGATAAACATTTCAGACGTTCCTTCGTTAAGAATTTATCTACATCCTGTGTCCTGTGTTTACAGATAAACATGAAAACCGTTACATAGCGATATCTACGAGGAAAACATGTGGTGAAGAGAATATGTCATCACTTCCGGTCTAGCTCAATTAGGAGCCGAGCTATTTCCTTATCTACGTCCTTCTTCCTTTGTTGGTAGATAAACATTTCAGACGTTCCTTCGTTAAGCATTTATCTACATCCTGTGTTTACAGATAAACATGAAAACCGTTACATAGTGATATCAAAGAGGAAAACATGTGGTGAAGCCTGTTAACCATTTCCGGGATAATTACATAGGGTCAGTAGAACCGTTAGGATCGGAGATAACTGTTGCGTCATGCTTGCATATATAAAGAACGGCGTTCTCTCCACAAGACAGTCTTCGTGAAATAATCATTGTACGATCATGGACGTACAGTTATCCGCTGACGATCTGTTAGTGCTATATCGTGACGGATATTACACAACATCTGCACAATTACGGGAAGTGTTGGCGATCATTGCGCACAAAATCATCGCGGGAGAAAATATCTCATTGGTCGAGGAGTATGACCACTTACTACGGACAGTGACAACATCCACACCCGATCTTTCTGGAGGAGGATGGACAGATATTCCCGAAGAGTCCCCAGGACCCCCATCGACATCTGATCCTGTATCCCGAGTCACCAAGGAGACGCAGGCATCCGACACAGGAACTAACGCTGCATCCAGATCACACCCGGAGTCTTTGCCAGGACCGTCATGGAGACCGGACCCACCAGCAGGAGGAGGATGGACAGGTATTCCCGAAGAGTCCCCAGGCCCCCCATCGACACCTGATCCTGGATCCCGAGTCATCAAGGAGACGCAGGCATCCGACACAGGAACTTCTACAAACGCTGCATCCAGATCACACCCGGAGCCTTTGCCAGGACCGTCATCGAGACCGGACCCCCCAGCAGAACAGTCATCAAATGGGAAAGGTAAGAAAAGGAAACGTGCTTCAGTGTCTCGTGAACAGATAGGGAATATAACATTACATAACATTCAAGAACGTGAATATCCTAAATTCCGTTCCAAGGGACGACGTGTTGAATTCAGTTTCTCACACCCACCAGAAAATGTCGATCCTCACACTTGGATTCGCGAAGGTGTTGAAAATCTTCTCATCTACGTTAAAAAAGACACCAAGGATGAAGACAAAATAGGTTTAACTTTGTCTAACATATCTGACCCAACTGTGAAAGATATTTACATCGGGTGGCATAGATGTGATCAGTTGCATAGTGATATGGTGTGGAACATTATGTACAAAATACTACAAAGTGCGAAAACCTTCACTGCTACAGATCGTTTAATTTTACGAGCAGACCATGTCAGTATACCTGTTTTAGGTGGGGGTAATCGAACATATTGTTTACCTAATTACATGTTAAGTACACAGAAAAGAAGTATCGTCGGTGTGCCAAATAGAAAAAAACCACTCTGTTTAGCTGAAGCGCTGGTCATAGGGAAAGCCTATGCTGATAACGATCCTTCCTATACTCGATACAGAAAAAACAGAAATCTTCTCAAACCTGTTTTCGAAATTATGCGAAAAGCAGATGTAGATCTGACAGACAATACGTGTGCCGGAAGTGGAATTCCCGAACTGAGAAAATTTCAGCAAGTTCTCTCAGAATATAAAATTATTGTATACAACAATCTTCGTGACGTTAAAGATGTTTTGTTTGAAGGACAGGTTGAAAACGCTTCCAAATTTATATATCTTCTCTACGATAACCTGAGACAGCACTATGATGTGATAGTGAACCGTGTTGGAGCATTTGCGGCAAAACAAGAATGTCGCGGGTGTAACGAACTCATATTTCAGAAAGCTCATAACCATCTGTGTAAACAGTTATGTTCTATGTGCCGTTCAACTCCACCGTGTGTGCCTGAACAGGGTGTTCGTAGAATATGTCAAACATGTAACAGAATTTTCAAAAATGAGAACTGCTTCACAAATCATGTTTCTACACCGTTCCGAAAAGGTACTGTCTGCAGCGAAATCCAACAGTGTCCCCGATGTTTCAGAATTATTCTCACGAACAATAGATATGAGAAAGTACATAGATGCAACATGAAATATTGTACGGTATGTAATTGTGTGAAACCTGTAAATCATTTCTGTTACATGTCTATACCGAAACCTAAACAGAACTCAAAATTTATATTTGTGTTTTACGACTTTGAATGCTACACTGACATTCCTTATTTTGAGAAAGAAAAAACTTTTCTTCACGTTCCGAATCTTATTGTGGTGCAGACGGCCTGTCACGCATGTTACAAAAAAGAGGATTTAACAGTTCCGTGTTCTGTTTGTGGAACAAGAGAGTTTATATTCTGGGATGACCCTGTAGACACATTTCTGTCCTATTTGGAATTGCAGCATAAGTTTTCCGACATAATTATCTGTGCACATAATGCACGAGGTTACGATTGCACATTTTTATTACGGAGAATGTTGGAGAGAGAAATGAAACCTCGTGTCATCTTAGATGGTACCAAACTCATCAGCATGACATACCAAAATCTTCATTTTGTGGACAGTCTCAACTACGTTCAGACAAATCTTGCAGGCTTTTCGAAACTTTTCGGTTTGCCTGTTCAGAAAGGATATTATCCGCATTTGTGGAACACCTACAAGAACAGAAATTACATTGGACCGATGCCTCCTCCTTCTGCATACGGTTATGAATACATGAAAACAGTTGAAGATCAACACCGTTTCATGTCTTGGTATGACGTCGAATGCATGCGAAACGTACCTTTCAACAACAGAAACCAACTTCTCCAATACTGCATCAAGGATGTTACCCTGTTGAGACAAGGATGTCTGAAGCTGAGACAGAATTTCCTAGACATATGCAAAATAGACATTTTCAAGGATTGCCTCACAATAGCATCTGCCTGTTCACTAATTTACAGACAGAAATTTATGCCTGCTAACACTATAGGAATAATTCCTAAAGGAGGTTACCATCATGCAGATCAGATGTCGAAGTTTGCATTGAAATGGCTAACCTACGTTGAAGAACAGAATGATGTAATACTTCTTCACGGCGGACGTACTCGTGAAAAATATGTCATAGGAGGACGTTACAGAGTGGACGGTTATCACGAGGAGACGAAAACAGTGTATGAGGCCCTGGGCTGTTACTGGCATGGTTGTCAACGTTGCATATCCGTTAACAGGGATATGTATCCGAAAGATGACGATGAAACCGATCAGGATAGTAACAGTCAAAAACACAGTGACATGTTGAACACTGCAGCCTTCAGATACGAGACAACATGTCGTAAACTTGCGGCTTTACGTTCTGAAGGATACCATGTCGTCACTTTGTGGGAATGCGATTTCAACAAAATATTGAAAGCAGATCCTGAACTGAATAGATATCTATCGACACATCCTATTGTTTGCTGCATTCCTTTGAATCCACGAGACGCCTTATATGGAGGAAGAGTTGAAACAGTCAGGACTTATTACAAGATCAAGGAAAACGAGAAATTGCAGTACAACGATTTTACAAGTTTGTACCCTTATGTGAACAAATACTGTGCCTATCCTGTCGGACATCCTACAATATTTCTAGGAAATTCTATTCCTCCGGTAAATGAGGTTTTGAACATGGAGGGAATCATCAAATGTACTATTCTGCCACCGAAAACCCTTTTACATCCTGTTTTACCTACAAAAATGCACGGAAAACTGATGTTTGTATTGTGCAAGGAATGTGCTTTTAGATTAAAATGTGAAGGCACCTGCAGCCATTCCGATGATCAGCGTATACTTTCAGGAACTTGGGTCATAGCCGAGGTGCGTAAAGCTTGCAGTTTAGGCTACAAAGTGCTGTCAGTGTCGGAAGTGTGGAAGTATGAAACATCGATGTATGACCCTGTCACAAAGACTGGAGGACTTTTTTCTGGTTATGTCAACACCTTCTTGAAAATAAAACAGGAAGCGAGCGGGTGGCCTTCATGGTGTCAGAACGACGAGGATAAGCAGAAATACATACAGGAATATTTCGATAAGGAGGGTATTCTTTTGGAAGAAAACAGTATCGAAGTCAATCCCGGGAAACGTACTCTGGCTAAACTCTGCCTTAATTCTTTATGGGGCAAGTTCTGCCAACGGGACAATCTTTCCCAGACAACCATCATTAAGGAATCGAAGGATTTCCTCGATAAAATGACTGACCCAAATATCGTAATCGGAGGAGTCGTATTCATCAATCAGGACACCGTTTTAGTGAACTGGAAATATGTTGAAGAGGCAGTCAGTCAGAACAGCAAAGTAAACGTTCCTATCGCTGCCTTCACAACATGTCATGCTCGTCTGAAACTTTATGAACTTCTAGAAAAATTGGGTGACAGGGTATGTTATTGTGATACAGATTCAGTAATTTACATAGATAGTCCTGAAATGGAATACCATCCCCAGACAGGTGACGCACTAGGAGAACTCACCGATGAATTGGCAGATTTCGGCACCGATGCGGTTTGTGAACAGTTTGTTTCAACGGGACCGAAAAGTTACAGCATGAAAATAACAAAACCGTTCTCCGAAGCACAGTATATCTGTAAAGTGAAAGGGATTACATTGAATACCTCCACATCAGAATTGATTAATTTCGATACCATGTGCGACATGATAAACAATGAGAAACCTGAAGTTATGGTCGAAAATATTTTCCGAATCAGAAGAACAAAACAGTTCCAAGTCATCAGTACAAATGAAAAAAAGCTGTTTCAGCCAGTATTGCTGAAACGACAATTCGACCATGAACATTTATCGTTTCCTTTCGGATACCGTGCAGACTAAAATATGTCTTAACGCTCCAGAGTTCGTACCCTTCGGGGCTGATATAAAACGTGTTCGCAGACTGACAGACCTTCATTTTTCTTCAGAATCTGTAAGACGTTTCTTCAGCATGATTCCTAAACTTTCTCATCCTTTCACCATGATGGTTTGTGGAGCATCAGGAAGCGGAAAAACTACTTTTGTGACAAACATGGTCGATTCCATCGTTCATCTTGTAGAAGGATCCGTCAAGAAAATCATATGGTGTTACGATCAGGAGAACAGTATTCCACAAAGACTTCGAGATGTGCAATATCATAAAGGTATCGTCGATTGGCAGTCGTGGAACGGAAAAACTCCTACACTCATAATCCTGGATGATCTTATGATGGTTGCACAAGGGGAAAAAGTCGCCGACCTTTTCACAAAAGGCAGCCATCACAAAAACATTTCGGTGGTGTTCATAACACAGAATCTTTTTCACCAAGGAAAAAATTGCAGGGACATTTCGTTGAACGTGAAGCACTTTGTTATTTTTAAAAATCCTCGAGATATGAACCAATTCACTGTTTTTGCAAGACAACTTCATCCTCACCGCATGAAGGAACTTGAAAAAGTATATATAGATGCTACCACGCAACCTTACAGTTATTTGTATATTGATCTCTCACAGTCAACACCGGATCCTTTACGTTATCAAACAGACGTTTTCAACCAGAATTACTCAACTGTATATCTTCCTCAGGATTGTTTAAAACATCGAGATGAGGAAAACGAGGAAGACACGTACCAACTCACGTTCTAACAGGAATAGACATTCCACTTCTTTCAAGAAACATTCACCTTTCTTGCACGTGTTGAAAAATTCGCCGCCCAAAATCCGTAAATCATTATTGAAAAGTGCTCCGAAAAAAACGATACGTTTCATCAGCGAATGCTGCCTGAACGTTTTAAAAGGAAACGTGAAAATTAAATCGTCCGCAAAACGTCGTCTGACACCTTACAAGTCGGTCATACGCAATCTAGTGAAACCGAAAGTGAACATCGAGAAACGCAGAAAGCTTCTTGTTCAGAAAGGAGGATTTCTACCTTTACTTCTAGGCTCCTTGTTATCGGGTCTTCTCGGTACTCTCATTCCTCATTGAGAAATGACATCTTCTTACAAAAAAATGATCGTCCTTTCACCGGAACAGTTAGCACGTATTCGTGGTTCCGAATTGTCTGTGACTCAAAAATTATCCGTTCTAGATAAGAAGATGAATGATATTCTAAAAATGAAAAATATATCAGACGATCAAAAATGGCGTCTTTACAGAAAGGAACTGGACGAGTATTTATGGCTGAGTCGAAAATCCAAAGAACCATTACAGATTCCTATTGTTCAAGATAACGACGGTTCTTCTACTATTTCACCAGAATCGACGTATTTTCCTCAGAATCTGGCAGAGACATTACCCCGTAATACACGTCATCAGTTACAGAATATCATCGATGAGTACCAATCCACCGCACAACATTTGATAGACGAACGTCAGGAAAAAACACTTCCGGATCCGAAAACGTTGAACTTCTCATCGTCGCCAACGGAAAGCCCTGGACCGTCTCATCGACAGAAGAAGAAGAAGAAGAAAGTGACCGTCCGTGTTTCCAGGAAAACTACACCTTTTCTGAGAACACCTGACGCTTACAAACTGGTTCCTCTGAGAAAAAGCCGTAGACAGAGAGATCGGTCATGGGAGTCTCTAAGTTGAAACACGATAAAATTCTCACCAAAATATATTACGATCCCCGACACCATGCTTCATTCTCATCTGTAGATCGTCTGTGGAAAGCG
This sequence comes from Lepisma saccharinum, assembly GCF_977018435.1. NCBI lineage: Eukaryota > Metazoa > Arthropoda > Insecta > Zygentoma > Lepismatidae > Lepisma > Lepisma saccharinum. The sequence goes on from NW_028142898.1 coordinate 2,528,094, forward strand.
GTACGGGATAAAAATATATCCCGCGATACGGTGAAAAAATGGTTGATGCATCAGGAAACCTACACTCTCCACAAACCTGCGAGAAAAAGGTTTCCTCGAAATCATTACAATGTATGGAACATAGACATGCTTTGGGAAGCCGATCTCAACGACATGACATCGATACAAAAACATAACGACGGATACAAATATCTTCTGACAGTGATCGACGTATTTTCAAAATATGCCTTTGCATTACCGCTAAAAAATAAAACAAGCAATTCGGTAACCGAAGCTTTCAAAACTATTTTCGAAGAAAACAGACGGAAACCTGTTACACTACAGACCGACCAAGGAACGGAATTTACAAATTCTACATTCCAGAAATTTTTAAAAAACCAACATGTACAGTTCTCGACAGCAACAAATTATCCTGTGAAAGCGAGTGTAGTGGAACGTTTCAACAGAACATTAAAAGAACGGATGTGGAAATATTTCACCTCAAAGCAGACAAGACGTTATGTAGATATTTTACCGCAACTTCTCGAAGGTTACAATACAGCAATCCACAGTTCCATAGGAATGGCCCCTCGAGATGTCAACGAAACAAACGTTTACATTGTGTGGAAACGTCTTAACAAACCTGACAAACATGTTTCACAACCGTCTTCAGATCTTAATGTAGGTGATATTGTACGAATTTCTGTCGTCAAAGGACATTTTGAGAAAGGATACGAACAAACGTGGTCACGAGAACTTTTCAAAATCCATGCCCTTGTTCAGCGAACACCTGTACCTGTATACATATTAGACGACTTAAATGAAGAACCAGTAAAAGGTACATTTTACAAACATGAACTGCAGAAAGTTTATTCGGATCCTGACGAAGAGTATAAAATAGATAAAATTTTGAACACCCGGGGAAAAGGAAAAAAATTGGAATACCTGGTTCGTTGGCTCGGATATCCGCCTAGTTTCGATTCATGGATCAAGGCATCTTCCGTAAAACAGTTATCGGGAAAATAATTTCCAAAACATATTTATATCAAAATATAACGGTACTGCGATCCAGTGAGTCTTCTGTGTTCGGCGAGAATGGATGATAATTTCTACGTTTACCTCCTATCATCTGCATCGGAGGAATATTTTCCAGACAACACACTCACCCATTTCACCGTAAAACTTGCTAAACGGATCGATCTGTCTCCAGAATTGTGGGAAGTCGGATTGGCAGAACTACATTATTCAACTCTATACGACAATGTTTTGGAAACTGATTCTGGAATGTTAACTCTTCCTGTTCGGACATATGCAAGTGCTGAGGACCTAGTCTCTACCATCATCGAATCTCTCCCCGACGACCTGGAAATAAGGAGATCCGTTCTCGAGAAATTCTGGCATTTTTTGACGGAACCGCAATGGGGAACATTTGGATCTACTACCTGTACGGATAACACACTCTATATTAACGAACAACCATTTTATTTTCCTGCAACAACATATACGATCGAGGATCTGATTTATTTCCTGAAAACAGACCCTGCTAATGTAGCTGTTCCTACTCATCTCAGGTTTTTCTTCAAGCAGGCCGTGTACAAACATCTATCCGTGATAGGGGTTCCGAAGCCTGAACCTGACGATGCTCCAACAAATACCGTTACACCCATAGACGAAACTGATGACTATGCTAAATTTCGATATGACATATTGAAATCTATTTATTCTACGCACGCAATGTCCAATAGTGTTGTGGATAAAAACCCATACATATTTATTTACTCTGATCTGGTGAAACAACAATTGGTCGGGGGAGAAATGGTACGTCTCTTGCGTCTTACCCGAAAACAGTGTTCGGACACAAATACGTCTTGCACAGTACCCGTAGCCCATCAAACATTCGACCCGATTCATTACGTTCCTCTGGATAAAGCCTCTTTCGAAACAATAGAAATTGCGTTGTACGATAGAAAAGGAAATTTCTTACCTTTGAGAACTGGGTCCGTACCCACAATCGCTGTTTTACATTTTCGTAGAAAAGCAAAGTCCTTTTAAAAAACAGTAGACAGCTATTTCTCTCAGTCTTTGTCGAAAAGCGAATGAATCACCATGAATTCGCAGACCGAATATTATAGTAACCAAATCCGTGGAGGAATTGGGCCCATCTACCGTTCAACTAGAAATCAAAAAGGGAGAGGATTGGGGTCACTTTTCGCAGGACTGTTTAGAATGGTGAAACCTCTACTCTGGAGCGGTGCAAAGACGATCGGAAGAGAAGCTTTAAAAACAGGAGCTAACATTATCACCGACATTGCAACAACCCAACAAACTCCGAAAACTATTGTTCGTCAACGGGTACGTGAAGCAGGTCAAAATCTTCAAAGTAAAGCACAACGGAAAATCGACTCTCTGGTAGGTTCTGGTATAAGAACCAAACCAGCAACAAGAATTGCTCAGTTGATGTTAAAACGTTCAGCCACCCGTATTAGAACATCTACGATCCGTAAAAAACAAGCATCCAAAAAACGAAGGAAAACATCTGCAAAATCTAGGAGAACACGTAAAAGAAAAATCAAACAGAAGGTCTCAGGGAAAGATATTTTTGGATAATGATGGAGGATAACATGTGCATGATCTCGCAGTTCGACCTCTTCCGGAAAAAACCTATTCAGCAAAATGTGGAAAAAACGTACACAGCCACCTACAAACCTATCGCTTCCATCGATAATCAGAATATAATTCAGTTTGTCATACCGGCGGCAGGAACTGATTTTCTCGATCTTTCATCTGTATATCTTCGTCTGCAAACGCAAATGGTTAAACAGGATGGAAGTCCCATGAGTGCTTCCGAAACAGAAAATGCCCTCACAAAAAACTGCGGGGTCGTGAATTATCTTCTCCATTCACTCTTTTCCCAATGTACAGTGACTCTCAACGGCATTGCTGTAACAACCGCCGATAACAATTACGCATATAAAGCAATCTTCGAAGCAGCTATCAATTACGGAAGCGATGCCGCAAACACGCATCTCACGAATGCCCTGTGGTATTTGGACACACCTGAACATCAAGATCAAATCACTGCCGACAACACAGGTTTCACCACAAGAAAAAAATTTTTCCAGTATGTTCCGACGACCGGAAATCCTACGGAAGTGACAGCCGTGGTCGACCTTATGGGAAAACTTCACATAGATTTCTTCCACCAGTCTAAATACCTGCTCAACGGTGTTGAAGTACGCATAGATCTAGCTAGATCACGTGACGCTTTTTACATCTGGGGAGACCAGACATCACCTACAGTAAGAATAAAAATTTTAAAGGCTGTTCTCGAAATAAATCACATCATTCCTACTCCTACCACCAGTTTGGCCATAGACAGAGCACTCACTTACGCTCCTGCTCATTATCCGTTCACCAGAAGCGTCATCAAAGCTTATTCTTACGTCGCCGGAACGCAGCAGATTTCGATCGATAATGCTTTTCAAGGTCCTTTTCCGAATGTTGTTCTTTTTGCTATGGTATCCACCGCCAGCTTTCTCGGAGACAGTAAGAAAAATCCGTTCGACTTTAGAAGTTTTAACCTATCTTCTTTCCATCTTGTGAAAAATGGAGAACTCATACCTTCCGAACCTTTACAAATCACCACAGGAGGAAACAGCGGATTGATAACACGTGCTTATCAAACTCTATTTTCCGGTACAGGCATTCACCACGCCAATTACGGACACCAGATCACACGGAAAATGTTCGAGAACGGATTCTTTTTCCTGATTTACGACATAACACCAGACTCTTCAGGAAACGACACGCACACCAGTCTCCAGGAACAAGGCATCATCGGAGCCGAGATGCAGTTTTCTCCTCAGCTGTCGGAAAATATAACATGCCTTTTGTATGCTGAATTTGAATCTGCAGTAGATATACCTAAAGATAGAAGTGTCATCCTCCATCAGTGAGACCGAATTTTCCATAAATATGTGTGCCTGTGTTTCTGACTCCCAGTGTTACCGAAATAGCTCTTATGTAAACATTATATTGCTTGTGATGGAAAAACCCACCAAAGTGATAACCCGTACTATTAAGCATAGTAGTGTTTCTTCGAAAGTGACAACTTCAAAACCTGTGAACATACAATTGTTTCCCGAACTATTTGACAACAGCCCAGGAAGCATAGAAATGACCAAAGACAGACACATTATTATACATTATTGAAAACATAAGCAGCATGAACACGTCGCAGATCAGACAGATTCTATCTCGAAACTGTTCCACCAGAAACATTTTTTACGGTGTTTACCCGAGAGATCTTTTACCTCGGACGTTTCCTAAGCCGGCCTTGGTCATTGCAAACACTGACAAGTCCGACTCCCGGGGTACACACTGGGTGGCCTTCTATTTCGACAAAAACAATGTGGCCGAGTATTTCGATTCATACGGATTTCATCCTTTCTATCAAGAATTCGTAACTTTCCTGAATAGCCATTCCTCGGTCTGGACTTACAACAACATTCCCTTACAGGGGGTATTGGCCACAACATGCGGTCATTACTGTTGCGTGTATGCTTATTACAAAGCACGTCACGTTACAACCAAGGATTTCATCCACACATTTCCACCAGGTATCAGTAAAGATGGATATATCCTACACCGTTTTCGTCAGATCTTCAAATGTTTACCACATTCCAAGTGTTCCAGAGGGGAACAAACGTGTTGTTCTATCCACACGATCCAGGCTCGCGTCATGAAGAAATCTAATTAAAATATGTGCTGCCGTATCTTTCTCTCAGTGCCATCGAGACAGTTCTAGTGAACACACCATGGAACCTACTGCGGCTTCTATAATGGAGAAACACGACAAACTTGTGACACGTATGACCCATAAGGATGATGTTTCCAAACGTAAACCTCGCAAACGTGTGCAACCTATTAAATTAGAAACCGTTACTATCAAGAACGAGACGGCTGACGAGGGAATGGATGTGACTACGGACTGTGATTTCATAAAGAGACGTAGGGAAATTGGTTTTTCCACAGACAAAATCGAGTGTCCTAAACTACATGACGTAGATGCATGTTTAGATCTCTATCTTGCAAACACATATTTTCTGAACAAGGAAAAAAACAAGTACGTAGCCATAGGATTCGAAAAGGAATCCCCTTTCAATTTGGTGTGGGAGTTTTCGCAACAGGGGAGATCACCCGTACGCATCGATTCTAAACAGATTAGAGAACTGTGTGCTTTAAAATCTGACTTACTGAATTACGTCGACACTGGTCGACGATTCAATTATTTGGTTACTGGAAATATCACCGTTAGTGGTGTAAATTTTTTCGGGAAACGTTGCATCTCGATGAATCAACATCATTCACCGGATGCTTTCATTTTCACAGCCTCTGAACTACATTTATTTATGTGTAATCTTTTCAGACCTCTGCAAAAATTAATGAACGAACGTTATCATAAATTACAACCCGAAATGGAGGCTTTTGTATATTGTATAAAAAAGAATATGGTTTCAGAAAAAAAAGAAGTACCCGATGTATTGAACTATTTTTATGTACTTTGGTACAACGAACTGATGATTGAAATATATCTTCAGAACAATCTTGGACACACATTGATATTGTAAATAACTTACGTTATGTATCTGATGCTGTAAAGTATCCATTGTAAATCTATTCCATATTGTAAATGAACCATTGTTATTTTTATGTATTGTAATTCAGTCTTTGTTATTTTATGTATTGTAATATAACCCTTCAGGTATTGTAAACCTTCTATATCATCAATTGTAAATAAAACATTTGTGTTATTCTATATCCATACTATCAATTATAAATAAAACATTTGTATATTTTGAACATTTCTTTTATTTATTACAATAAAAAGTGTACATTTTCCAGACATTTTCAACTGCACAGGTTTTTTCACCTTTACCATGTTCTTTACATTTTAAACTTTCTGAACTGTTTTTGACACTGCTTAACTTTGGACATTCAAGTTCTTCGATATTGCATACAGTCATCTTACCCTCACCTTTTTTCCCCACTAATGTTTTCATCCATTCCATTTTCTCCGTACCTTTAACATAAACTTGCTGATTCATAAGCACTAAATACAGAAGATCTTCTAATTTCTCGTACGGTAGCCATCCATCATTCCAATCGAGACCATGTTTGTTGGTACGGAGCCAGTAATTCACTCGGCGATACTTTTCACTCAACAAGTGTAAACCATATGGAGGTTTCACTAAACAGTCAAATGCACTGTCGAAAGGAAATTTTAAAATTCCTACTTCTTTACACACAAATTCTCCTTCGACTCCTCGAAAACCTTGAATGTCCAAAAAACAGGCATCCATTTTGTTCAACAGGTGAACACTGTCAATGTATCATCAATACTGCCCCGACATATCGCACACTTGTCCAATTGAGAGGCACAGAGACCACAGGCTACAAAATGTCGACACGGAAGAATTACCACACTGCAAGAGTTTTCAAAACATATTTTACAGAGTAGCACAGAATCCACACTCTGATTATCGGATGTTTTTTCAGTAGTTTCCACACTGTCGCAATATTTGCAACTTTTCGAATCACTGTGTAACGCTGCAACACTCTGTATGTAACTACAGTCTGGTATTGCCCGGTAATGTTCTAGAATCGGGCAATCTTCGGATGTCCAATCACACACTCCGTACCCACAATGGAAACATATTACCCTATCACTGAATCCTGAATAATAAAAACCTGCAGTGACTAATTCTTCAGCAGTCTGACGTAATCCTATTGGCCACTTTCTGTAAGTCTTGTATCTCGCATTCACCGACATATAATCGGTGGTAAAAGGACCGCCTGCTATCAGACGAGTATGGTAAGTATACACTCTCAAATGTAACATACGGCTCGGTGCGAGTCCAGCACTCGTGGTGAGTAAACACTCTCATACGAGGTAAAAACGAATTAAATCGGGTTCTGTAGGTGACAGGTTCCTAGGCATCGGGTATGAAGGTTCAGCCAGAATAGTCTCAAAATCAGATACTGTAGGTGAAGGGGTCCTCGGTATCGGCGATAAAGGTTCAGCCAGAATATCCTCAGGATCGTCGGGGAACAGCCGTCTGCGAAAATCGAAACCTTCGGGAGGAACCACAGGGAAACAAGGATGACCTTCTAAGTTAAGTAACAATGGACGATCACAGCCAGAACACCATACGGAATTTCTGTCTGCCAACAAAGAAAGCCACTCTTTCACTCTCTTCTTCAAAGCTTCGCCCAACTCTTCCTTCCTGCGACGTAGTTCGCAGATACACCCGTGACTCGGAAATCCTGTTCTCTCGTCACCTCTTCTTTTCCTCTCTTCTATCTCCTTCAAAGTCTCGCAGCGACGGTGAATTCTTTTTCCTGATCCGTTGACCACGTGACATCCACACCAGGGAGATTCAGGTATCGCTACATACATAAACGGGAAATAACTCAGCAACCGATCCAGGGCCGTTCGATCGCTGTCCAGATCGCCGCAAGACCGAACAAGTTCCCAGAACTCTTCGTAGCTGATCTCGTAGAAATTCACACCATTATCAGACAAACGTGTACCGCTTACATCCATCCTCACATGATACTAAGATCCTCTTTCCTTTCTATTTATACCTTTTCCCCTCCTACGTCACCATTTCCGTTAAACAGACTTAAAACTACAAGGCTACGCCCAAAACATGTTCGGGCATGTTCACACAGAACCGTTACACCACCCAGAAATTGCAAATTCATCCAAACCTACGCCCAAAACATGTTCGGACATGTTCTATTCAGACAGAAAAAACCGTTAGACCCATTTCCAGGAATCTCAGACTTATCAACGGTCTCAAACGGGAGAATTTCAGACTCATCAACGCCATCTGTTTTCAAACACCGGAAACACGTACTCCAATTTATATATGACGTCACACACCAAAATAGCGTAACAAAAACAAAATGGCGTCACAGGAATTAAAACAATTCATAATAATAATATAATAATATTTAAATTAATAATAATTTAATAATATAATCTGGTCACGTGACTTCCATTTTGTGACGTCACAGTCACGTGACTCCCAGAAATTGCAAATTCATCCAAACCTACGCCCAAAACATGTTCGGACATGTTCTATTCAGACAGAAAACCGTTACACCCATTTACAGGAATCTCAGACTTATCAACGGTCTCAAACGGGAAACGCCCCCCAAAAATAGACACCTATCTCATCAACACCGGAAACCCTTATCAAGTCCTCAATAACAACAGGAAACCCGCAATCTTATCAAAGCCCCGAAAACGCCCCCCGGAAACACTTATCACTCTCCTCATTAAAAACAGGAAACCCATATCATTAAGCCCCGCCCACTTTTTCACAACAGCCAATCACAACGCTCAAAACACCCACCCTTGCTTGCCCACACTGCTTGGTCATCAATTGATCTTTGATCGATCTTTTCCAATCAATTGATTTATCGGACTCTACGGGGGTGCATAACTACTGTCATTCAGTCTGTTTTCCACAGTGTCATGATAATGGGTTGAAATAGAAACGCAGATGTCAACATAAACTTCGCATGAAAAGAATTAATGACCCCGTAGAACAACACAAGTTGTAGAGTAAAGAGAGAATGAAAATGGTGGTGAACAAATTGCCTACTATTATCTTTCCTAGTTGTAGAATTGTAGAGTTGCAATGTTACGGTCCAAAGTATTGGGAAAAAATCAACTCACTGATAACCCCCTCCCCCCTATCCGACAATCAACATTCAGCAACACTATCGCTTACAGACTAATGTTGGTGCTTATTGTTTGCATTCAATTCTCAGAAGTTGAATAGTACTGTGTTCCGCAAACTAAAAATGTTTTCATTATTTTAGAAACGTTCTTGTACCAGCACCATTGAACAGCCATGATAATTCTATGGTTAGAAAATAATACATATATTAATTAAATTATACGTATTAGCAATCATTATTAAAATGAAGAACATGTCAAAATGTGAGTTACCCCCCCCCCCAAAAAATAAACATTTTTGAAACACGACTTAAGTTTGAAAGAAATTGGGACAGGGATTAGAAGAAATGGACTGTCGCGACTAAATTGGAATGTCTTGTAAACACGCATCAATGATTATAAAACAAAAATTACATGGACAGTTTACTTTCCCTTGGTAGATAAGGTTCAGCATAGTGCTGTCGCAAAGGTGGAAAAAAAGGGGAAGCGACTGCTTGCCCCCACTTCCCCTTAATTTCCGCCACTGGATGCAGGCCTCGCCTTCTAATCTCGTCCAGGGCTTCGCATACTGCTACGCAACTGAGAGAGGATTACTAAATTCAAAATTCCACCTTTCGAAGCGTCATACATGGATTGTGCACTTATTAATATACTTACTGTGAGTTAATTTAGCTCATTTGACGTCGCATTTCTACCACTTCTGGCTAATTGCGAGGATGCAAACGAATGCCAGAAATGAATGAAGGGACAATCACAGATTTAAGGGTCTTAGCAATAGCAAAAAAATTTCGCGACGTGTGGCCGTCGCATTACATTACCTTCTCCCCTCTCTCTTGCCATTACTGTGTGTCGTGTTCCTTCAAATTGTGACATGTTTTTGTATGAAGTTCAGATGCTATGCAAGAATAAAGATTGGAATTGAAAGCGTTTTGGAGGAAAACTGAAGTAAATTTTGCATTTAATTCTAACGATGTTAATACAAATAAATAAACTCTGTAAACATGTGTAGAATTAGTGACTTAGTTCAGATCTACAAGTTACTGTTCCTAGCCTCCCCGATGGCGAAGTGGTAGCGTCGTCGCCTTGTAATCAAGGGGTCCCGGGTTCGATACCCGGTGAAGGTACAAGTGGTTCGAATCCCACTTTAAACTGTAGGTCCAGTCCCGATAAGCTTTACTGTGCATACAGTGGACTTAAAACACCAAATCAATCAATCAATCAAGTTACTGTTCCTGGATATTTAGGTAAAGAGATAATGGGTTGTTGCAAGTCTACTTTGTGAACAGATCGACTAATCGGGACTGAATGGGATCCGAAACAATATGTGCCTCCACCGGACATCGAATCCGGGAGCCCTTAATCAAGGTCCGTAGAATCATTCTTCCTCCCCGTCTGAGAAGGTCCCGTCATAACTGGGCTTTTCTAACAACCCCTGCGGTCGAGAATTCTGTGACGTCATCGCGAAAGCACTTGCCTTCCTTCGCCAGTCTTTTCACATGGAAGCGCATTGGAGGCACGAATGTTTTGAATTAGTATACAGACCTATATGTATGCAATTGTTGTTGGAATTTTTGTATGCAACGTCGTATTTAGAGGGTGGATTCTGGGGTCAAGCTCCCCCGGAAAACTTGCGAAGTAGCTACTTAAATTTAAAAAGCAAAATACTTGATTACAGTATGACCAGTAAGCCGGAACGCTCCGGAACTCTGTTTGTTCAAGGAACTCAGTTCCTGCTGCGACATAATACACGAAAGTCCATTCTTTGTTACACCTTGTAAACAATAGGTAAGTAGGAAGGAGAAAGATCGTGAACTAAATTTTACTCTTGTCGGTGGTTGGTCCGAAAATTGAGAAAAAAATATACATTTCGGTAATAATAATAATTATATATTATTATTATCGCAAGTTAGCCAAAAATTGCCCAAAAAGCTAAGTAAAATAAAGCATTTCAATCAATATCAATAAATCAATAAAAATAACAATCTCGGGTCTCGTAGCAGTCAGACGCCCTACCGACTTAATCACCACAGCTCCCTGCCTCTATTCACAAATCATCCATAATTATTACATAATAATAATTATTATTCCTATTTTATGAAAGTCAACCCTTTACGCACTCTGCCATAGATCCGTCTATTCTTTGTCTTTTAACATAGTGTTATTAGCAGATATTGTAATACCAAGACATTTTTGTGTGATACATATTATACTATTATATGCGATACAATTGACCAACGTTCATGAACCCTTCCCGGAATATATTTCTAGATAAATGTCTGCGTCCATTTCATACCCCAGAAATAAAATAAAAGATATAATGAGTTAAATATTTTGTTGTAACTATTGGAAAATATTGACACCTCGTCGTTGTTTGAAATGAATTTGTCAAGGCAGAGGAGAAGCTTCCTTCCTAGGTGACGCCAGAAGTTTACGACCCCCACCCCTCGCGGAAAAGGGGCTGTTATGGACAGACCTCTTCTAGCGGGGTAGGAGAAAGTCTTCACGGACCTTGCCCTTAATAAAAACCTTGATTAGAAAGTGACATCGTTCTTAGTCCACCATTTATATATGTATAGAAATACACTATCTGGCCATTCGTCACCGGACACCCCACCAAAGGCATGTGGAAGCATCATGGTGTGGTCATGCTTCTCCTGGTATGGTCTTGGTCCCCTTGTGTTAGTGCGTGGAAACATGAATGCAGATGCATACCTAACGATCCTGGACAATTCTGCGCTACCGACATTGTGGGCACAATTCGGTAGTGGTCCTTATCTGTTTCAGCACGACAATGCCCCATGTCATACGGCAGGTGTGATCAACACGTGGTTCGAGGATATGTGTGTGCAAAAACTTGATTGGCCCGCCCAAAGTCCTGATCTCAACCTGAATGAGCATCTTTGGGACGAGTTGGAGCGCCGGTTGAGAGCCAGGCCACACCCCCCAAAAAACACTAAAGAGTTGTTCGCCGCTTTGCAAGAGGAATGGATCAGGATTCCCGTCGAAACCTATCGCAATTTGGTGGACAGTCTTCCTCAGAGGGTTGTGGCTGTACTTGCTGCGAAAGGTGGCCCCACACGATACTGACGGACGCCTGAAACCGGATTAAAGTACTCGTTCCAGGTGTCCGGTGACGAATGGCCAGATAGTGTATTTCAACACTGGGAAATATACAATATTACAGGATTGTAAAAAAACAATTATAAAATCACTGTAAAATTTAAGAACGATAAGTAGTTACGAGGATTTCCGAATAATTCGTTCCGAGTAATGTTTTGGTCCTAAAAACTTAGAAGAATCAGGTAATTAACTTGAGGTTTTATTTCAAATCTACTTTATGTACAAATAGGTTAGTCATAGTGGACACCTACAGTTTAAAGTTGAATCATAACACTATATGCCTCCATCGAACACAGATCCCCTTGCTTACAAAAGGACATGTGAAAAATGCTAACGTTGGGATAACCGTTAAAATAAAATAAATGATATTTGCATGATGGTGGATTAAATGTGTTGCTTTAGCTGACTTTCGCAGTTATAACTATCGAAAATTAAATATTTGTAGTTAGGTTCGCCTAAAATATATTGGTTGTTGGTTGATTTGGTGTTTTAAGTTCACTTTATGCACAGTAAGGCTATCTAAAATATATTGGTAAAATGTTTTACATTTTCACACAAATGTCAAGTTAATGTACTTGAAGGTTATATATAGTGTAAGTTTGAGACCTCAGAGAGGGTGGAGGGGTGGTTGTTGAAAGACAGCTGAATTCGCCACATTATTCCTACAAGGGGAGGGGGAAACTCTGCGTTCAAAACGTAAATATTCTCACCTGAAACGCTAGTAGCAACAAAGAAAGAGGGGTGAATTATTTTCATGTCTTTGTCCTCAATATTTAGCATGCATGTACTAGTACATGAGAAGCAGCAACTTGAACTTTCCTAAAGTATAAATGAAAAATCTGCTGCTACCAGGGGCTCTGCGTACTGGGTTCTACTCGTAACGGTGTTTTCACATGTTGACTCACATGCTAGTCATTCATGAAAGTCTGTGCTCTTAGTAGGTCATTCCTAATAAGTGACATGAATAGATTTTGATATTTCTAAACATTAAAATTCAAGAATCTATTTTCTAATGAATAATTTCTTCCTTTGTAGTTTATATTAGGTGCAGTTATGTAATAATTATAATAATTGCAAAATTATCATCATTGAAAAAAAGAGAACCAATTGCACGAGTTTTACACATATTTTATCATTCTCTAAACCTTAAAATAATATGTTAATATTGAATCAATGCTTTTTCTTGTTCACATCACATTACCATCACCTCCAAATTAGCCGCGATTGAAGGGTGTGTGAAGCCCTACACATCGTTTTATCTAGTCTGATAGATAGTATGGTCATTGTTAAGAGGTAAAAGAAAGGTAAAGTGCTTTGCACTACGCCATGAAGGCGTATAGGGGGTGTGGGGGTAACGCCCCACTGTTAAGAGACTAAACAAAATGCATGACTACATTTAGAATATAATCGTTATATTTGCACCTTCAAGAGTGTTTACAACACGCTCCGAAACGTTTGTCGGAATCATTGCAATGGGTGTGATTTCGCGTACATAATTGTGGGGGACGTTGTTGGCTGAATATCATCCAATGGAAACAGCCGCTGAGGCTCTAATGGTGATCGAACGCCGGACCAAATCATTATATGTGATATCGTTACCACTACGTCATTGGGGACAATTACGATAGCAGACAACATTTACCCATTTCGCCATCTTTATTTGCAGTTGAAGTTAATTTTACAGCGAACTTGAAGCATATTAGGAGTACTGTATTCCCAACTAATTGCCCCCATGCACACGCCACTGTTGCTTGTGTATATAAGTGTTCACTCACTTACAAGCGAAACCGAAACTCGAGCTCTCAGCGAGACAACTCCCGACTGTTTGGCGCCTGAAATAGACGTTCGTTGGAACATGCATTTCTACAGTCGTTTCCCTTGTCCCACTGCTTTGGTTGCCATGAAGTATTTTGACAGGTTTCCGTCGTTCGCTGCAGGATACATGCAAGGCTTAACAGAAGAATGTTAATGATATGCATATGATATAAAATGGTGATTATGATTCGGAAATTAATACATGATTTCTCTTCTGCGGAGTGCAAGAATTTTCTCTTCCGATAAAATTAACAACACCGAAATAGTAAAAAAATATTTAACCAGAAATCAACCTCTTGATATATTACCAAAGCAATTACCAATCTTTGTTTTTTAATACTGCCGATACTGTGCGTAAATGCAGTCTGTAGCTACCCCCTGCCCCCAAAATGATATGTTTATTGTCTCTTTATATATATATATATATATATATATATGGTTCTAATTAATTACTTATTTGCCACATACGACAGATGAAATCGACATAGGAATTCGAAGCCGAATTTATTGTGCTAAGAAAATGAGTCGACCGACGTTTAACAATCATTACGTACTTTAACTTTTGCAGGAAGTCATAACCGAGATATATAAAACAACGTCTCGATTATAATTCTGTTGTTTAAAGTTGGATAATTTTTCGTAAGTAACGAAAACGCTTTGTTTCTTTTCCGAATAGAACCTTTCAATAAACAAATTGATAGAATGATCGAGTTCGTGTTTAAGTCCACTTTACTTACAGATTAGTTAATCGGGACTAGACCTACAGTTTAAACTGGAATCCGAACCGTTTTCTGACTAAACGTTTTATCGAACCCCCCGGGATCCCTTGATTACAAGGCGACGACGTTACCACTACACCAAAAGGGAGTACCAGTAACCTATATATATATATATTATGAGTACAAAGAATAGTAACAGTGTAAAATTTATTTTCTTTGCTCTATTAGACACCCGATATTAACACACTTTCAAACAACATCTTGTACATATGAAGCAAATTAAAAGTGATATATGAGGGCATAGGAGTGAGCACGGGGGTTGCCAGTGGTGCATGAACACCTCCAAATGCGTCCACAAAAAATTAAGAATGTAGAATCAACCATTATAATAATAATGAAAACTATGTCTCCCCTGCTGTCCCGAAATTTTAATGGTCAGAGCTTACTAAAGTTAAAGCCAGAAGAGTGAGACGACTTGCAGCCAAAGCTATCCTCTTCTCTAAATTTAAGCTGCTCTTGCCTATCGTCTTCTCTACTCTGCTTCATAAATAATAAAAGTGTCGCGAGGCTAACGCTCTCTTTATTCTCGTCAGTTAATTTTTGAACACCCTGTGCACTTTTACTTTTCCTTTTCTGACAGCGTGTAGCATATCTTGGAAGAAAAACATTCTTCTATGCAACTCAAATTTCGTAAATTCTTCTTCGCTCATTCCCGCGCAAGATTTATGGTACAACTTTTTTAC
The DNA here is from genome assembly GCF_977018435.1 of Lepisma saccharinum. Taxonomy (NCBI): domain Eukaryota; kingdom Metazoa; phylum Arthropoda; class Insecta; order Zygentoma; family Lepismatidae; genus Lepisma; species Lepisma saccharinum. The sequence goes on from NW_028142898.1 coordinate 2,543,222, forward strand.
AAAAACTACATTCTATTGTCCCCTCATAACAAAGTTATATGCCGCAGCATTCAAGTATTTTATTCCAGCCTATTTCGGCTGTTTCGTCCTGAGAAGGAGAGATCGACGTTCGAACCATGTTTGTACCACTGACCTACTTATCGCTAGCTCGCTAATCCCTTAATCCCTTATAGCTGCAACGGAAAAGTCTGCTCCCCCTATCAAACAGTACAGTTTTTTTTCCCACTTTCTTATGTGAAACACAAATATTTTACACACAAATAATCCTATCAACTTATTATTAACAAGATTTCTTAAGACCCCTTGATTACAAGGCGACGACGCTACCACTGAACCATCGGGGAGACGGTATTGTGCCAGAATATTTTAAATAGCAGGTATTAATTGTATTTTTGACTGTAAACACGGGAATCTAATAAAAATGTTCCTACATTTTCATCACGTTTTAATGAAGTCAAAAATACAATGTTCAAACTTTCTTGTAATACTTTTCTAGATATCAAAGTTACAAGATGTTGTAAATTCTCAATGATAACTTTGTTGCAACATTAATATATTTCTGTCATTGTAGTCATCATTTTTCAGATAGGGTGCAGTAAACGTGCATGCAACTTCCAACTCTTTAAAATTATGCACTTTTTGTTTGAGGCCCGCCATCATAAATTAGGAGGGAGGAAAAGAAACGGATGACACGCTCACTCAACAAGAGGCCTTGCATCAGTGGTGCTTTCAAATCTGGACCGAATAACAATTACAAGAGTCAGAACGAGTTTACGCCATAGATTGAGCTGATGCACTCGTATCCGGACTGAGATTTTCTGTGTCTTCTACAGATGACTGCAGCCATAGCAGCTTCGTCTACGGTCAATATTTTCCAAATAATTGCCCTAAATCAAGAAATGTTCCAAAATATTGGGACATTAAGAGTGATATAATATGTGGCTCCTTACAACTACATCCATGCAAACCTGTAATGCACTTTACTTTACCATTGCATGTTTCACATTCATATTATTTATTAGTATTTTTTGTATTAAGAACTCTACACCTTTCCAACGACATTAAAATTAAAAGTCTTAAAATACCACTATAAAATAGAGATTGTTCATTGTATGCTGGTAGGCTTGTGGCACTACGTCGCTATGTATTAGTAGCGACATGTTTTTTGCTGCCATTGGTTGAAAAAGTTCCGTGTGTACGTCGATCCAAACTGTCTCTTTCAAGGTTAGTTGGTAAAACTACACACAATAATAAAACTAGACCGTATATAATGGAGACAGTTAGCTTCTTGTGCTTTTGTATTTGAGTCAGTATGTTCTGCCAAGACGACACAGTCTACTTTTTATAAGTAATTAATTGAAAGCATTTCTTGTGACTAAGAAATGTCTCCCTATGTTGCTAATATCGGACTCTTGAGATAACAGTGCAGAATAATGGTGTGTTCGTCTCTACCTCACTTTGGTGAAGCCACTTGTTTTATTGCGACATGTTATGAGAGTTTTTTAGTCGACATTCCAAAAAATGTAACGCAGCATCAGATTAGGGTTGTGCTGTCACGGACACTTCTGGGTAGTAATGATTCCCTTGAAAGTTAATAGTGTTGCTACAACAAAGAAGTGTCCGTGACTGTACGATATGATTATTTACCATAATATACTTCTCCCAACTCGGCCTCGAGAACGTTGGTTCTTTTCTCTTTCTTAATCGTGGTTGCGTATTGCAAGGGTGACGTGTTTGTAATATGGAGGTAGCAAGGTGGTAAAAAGTGTTATTTTTTATCCTGAAGACGTACGATATTTAAACTTCTTGACTGTATGCTTGCTTTTGGTGCAGGTGGAACTCGTTTGTTTGACTTGGTGTTTTAAGTCCGCTATATGCACAGTAAGGCTAATCGGGACTGGACCTACAGTTTAAAGTGGAATCCAAACCACGAAGTGCCTCCACCAGGTATCGAACCTGGGACCCCTTGATTACAAGGCGACGAAGGAACCACTACGCCATTTTTTTAAAGGAATACCCCTAACCAGAAGTATCCCCCTTTTTTCATTATAATCTCAAGATTTTCATTTCTCGGTTATTCTCAATTTTCAGTTTTTCTCATTTGGACAAACACAAATACCCGTGCCTTACCCGGGACTTGAACCCGGAACCCCTGGCGTCGTAGCGCGCTGTGCTAACCACTCCGCCAAGGAGGTCGACAGGGCCATCGGGGAGGCCTTAGGTGGAACTCGTACCCCTCCTACTTGACTGCGAGAAGAACTACCGAAGTAAGAAAGGACCGGACGTCCGGTAAAAAAGGCGCGAAAACGAAATGCTTGTGCTAGGACGCAAAGAAACACCAGCAAACTTCATGGGTGACGTGGAAGTAGAGGTCAGGTAATCAACAGTTACTGTGAATGGGTGGTTGCAAGGAATGAGATTTATAAAACATTTTCTTGTCCGCTCCATTCGCGAAACAAACATTTCTGTACGCTTCACATCAAGTTTGTACGTCAATCATTCATTATTAAAATTATACTCCATTTCAGGGGATCCCAAACTTTGTAGTTTCAATTTTTTTCCGCGGCGCCCAAGTCAGAATGTAGGCATAGGCCTATCTAAAATTTGCAACGCTAAGTTAGTGATGTTAGGTTGCTTGCCTTAACTTAAAAATTAAGCACATATTTCAAATTCAGAAACATTGTTTACGTAAAAAGGACTAAATAAGCAAATGTATGAAACAATCATATCTAAAACCATCTGTATACTAACAAGTAAGTGGCATTTCAGTGAAAATATCACACCCCGGGGCGCCGCGGAGCACACTTTGGGAACCACTGCTCTATTCAATTTTGAATCAGTTTGTGAAGAAGTGAAACTTTGATCACATGCCGGACACACCTCAGTGGAATTGTAATTTTGAAGTTCATTTTCAGTTAAAGGTGCCATCTGTTTTGATGTAAGCAGTACGCTACCAATTACCTCAACCTCCTCCACCATTTTTTCCAGGAAGTGTTCGATTACATTTGGCCCGCGGTATATATATGCTTCATTTATTTTATCACGTCGCACAACAACATAGCCGAAACTATTAGGTTGATGAAGCTGGTACGGCGTTGTGGAGGAAATTTCAGGATCCGGTTCGCAGTATGAGAGTGGTTTGAGGAACGCCTCGAAATCTGCGACGATGATTGCGGGATGTTCCAACAATGCCTTGTGCATTTTGAATTCTTCGACTTCGTTCGTTTCGGGCATCAACATTCTAGCCGGTCTGTTGTCACCGCAATAAATTTTATGTTCGGCAAGTTTCTCGATAGCAATTTGACGTCCGGTGTATTTTCGATAATTGAGTTGTTTTTGATCGTCGAACGTGGTTAGGCATCTCGGGCAAACTTCGATGCAATGTTCATGCTTGGTTGTTTGACTTTTGACCAAACGTGTTAGTGAACGAATTAGCGTGTAGTGATGAACATCCTCGTTTGAAATTAGAAGAAGATTAATCACACGAGCATCGTCATCGTCGATATCGCTTATCCTGACGGGATGCACGAGATATTTATCTGACGTGAAGGAATATACATTAATAGCGATGCGTTTTCCGGCACGATTTTCGAACTTTGTTATATCCGACAATGTCACCGGGTATTCAATGTCAGACATTACACTTTCAAACTCGGTCTCGTATTGTTTGTAATGTCCAACCCACTGTGGATTATTTTTGCAATAAACAGGATGCAGTGCAGCCAATATACACCAAAGGAAACACTTGTTATCGCTGTTCTGTATATTTAACACAGCCCTCTTGTGTTGAATGTTCGGTGGAAGAGGAACGTAGCTGGAAGCGCGAAGAGGCGAGAATTGGTTCACGTAAACAGTTAACGTGTGAGGACTTCCACATAGAGACCATCCCGACCCTTTAGCCTCGAAATCGTCATGTTTCTTAACCAGCTCGTTGGAAACTTTATAATAGAAGTTGTCCAAATTTTCGACGTCAGCAAAATAGTGTCTGATTTTTTGTACGATGATAAAAAATACTCGTTGTGCCATCAACTTTCTCGTATTCAGAAAACAGAACAACGTATACTTTTATAGAGTTGTTTTCAAGTTTATCTTTCAAAATATTTAGTACAGATGTTTTTGTTTCGTCCAAGAAACTTAGAATGTCACGGCCTGGTTCTGACTTAATTGAAAAATCCTGGAGTTGGTCGTTGAATGCAGATCTAATTGGTTTGCGTTCATTAGATAATTTACTTAGTTTGGAAGTGGAAGCTTCGGTTCCTGGATCATCGATTTTTCTTTTCAATGTTCCTTGTTCGGTCGATGGTTTGCAAATTTTCAAATGTTTACTTAAATTTGTAATGCTAATCATCTTTCCGCATCGAGCACAAGACTTAGAAGGTGACGAACGATTAATTCTCAAACCTGTTTCGCTACATCTTGCCCTGTGTACCGATAAATTGTTCCTTGACATTAGCTTCCCACAAGTAACACATTCAGTTTTATCATTTTTACGATTGAAACTGGTGGTGGATGCCATTGCTTTCTCCAAAATCACAGAAATCAAAAAGTCTAGTATATAGCGATACAATTTTCAGGTATGTTATTTTATATAGAATTTCTTGGAGTGATTACAAAACTCAAAAATTCAATCTACTGTAAATAGAATTTCAGGTATGTTATTTATATAGAATTTCTTGTGTGCGAATACAAAAACTCAAGAACTCAATCTACTGTGAATACAATTTTCAGGTATGTTATTTTATATAGAATTTCTTGAGGTGATTACAAAACTCAAAAAATCAATCTACTGCAAATATAATTTTCAGGTATGTTATTTTATATAGAATTTTCTCAGGTCGAATAGAAAACTCAAAAATCCGAGACAGTTCAGTTTTAACGTGTTCATATTTGAAAAAAAAATGCAAAATACGCCTTGGAGATTTCAACCAATCCACTTTACAAGATTGGGGAAACTCTAACTATTGTTATTTAGAACCTTTAACCTTTTTTTTGGTGACGTAGAGTACGCGTAGAGAGGTTGGGTTTAGTGTGTCGGTCGAGTCTCGGTGTCCTCTGTCCTCCCATACCAAAATAAACAGGTCGTCATGGAACAAAAAAAATGTATCGAAAATTTTCTAAGTCCAGCGTTAAAAAAAATCTTAAATTGCAAATATCTCGAAAATGGTAAGAGTTATCGAAAAAATATATCGAAAAACACCCCCATACGGCATCGTTAGATGCGCCCTGTCGATTTTGGAGGTGTAGAATACGTATACCAAGTTTTGGTGGTCCTGGGGTCAAGGGTTAAGAAGTTAGCCCACCCCCTCCCAAAAACTTTGATCACTCGTAACTTTTGAACGAATAGTCGTAGAGAGGTCGGGTTTCGTGTGTCGGTCGAGTCTCGGTGTCCTCTGTCCACCCATACCAAAATAAACATAGGTCGTCATGGTACCAATTTTTTCATCAATCGAAAATTTTCTAAGTCCAGCGTTAAAAAAAATCTTACGACAAAAAAAAAACCTACAAAGACAGAGACATGGACATAGACATGGACATAGACATTACATATAGACATTACATATAGACATAGACATTAGACAACTTAACCTAACTTAACCTAACTTAACCGGGAACACGAGCCCGGGGACAGGGAGGGGACCCCCGGGGACAGGGGGTGGTTACTCCTCCTAAGCAGTGGATGAACGCAGCTAATGATCGAATATTGTTTCCAATGTGCTTTTGATACATACATGAACATCATATATATATATATCAAGATCAACATATACATTAAACAACCCCGTTCAGAATCGTAGACTCAACACAGAGAAGTAAATATACACGCTGATCAAGACTCCTAGACACGCTGAAAAACTTTCGACCACGACCGGGTTCGAACCTATAGGCCACACGTAGAACGAACAATGACAAGAACGAGTGAACGCCTTAACAAGCACGGCTACGGAGGAGAGCCGAAAAAGGTTGTGTAAAATTGTTCTTATATACCCAACAAAACTCAGAAACTGTCATACGCGAGAGCTATATTTTGCAACAACTATAATTACCCAACACTAGCAACAAGAACAAAAAAAATATATCAATTATTTGTATAATATTAATTAGTAACTTTAGATAATATTAATTATTAGTTTTCAGTTGTAATTAATTTTAAAAAACAATTAATAACATGTTAGGTGATGATAACCAAGTGCAAAAAGCATTGCATTTTTTTTTACACACAAACAAAGCACCACTTAGTTCACAAAACCTCTAACAGATGGCAGATAGTTACATGGTTCTAGTTAGGATGATGATTTTTGGGTTGTTGGATTGGGTTTGAAGAAGACTATTTGTTGTAGTGACCACAGTATTGTTTTTTTTTTTTTGTGTGTGTTTTCTGTTCTCTTACGAGAATTAATATAGGTTCTCATAGAACCCTCCAATTCATGACTTATGAAAAATCTGTTTGGTGATTCATCACGTACGCCTATATGTGAGAAAAAGTATGAATAGAACCTATGCTCGGAAATCCAAAATGGCGACCGGAAGTGGGATTATGTTGGAAACGGTAAGACTTAGGAAAAATCTGTTTGCGGATTCATCACGTACGCCTATAAGTGAGAAAAAGTATGAACAGAACCTATGCTCGGAAATCCAAAATGACGACCGGAAGTGGGATTATCTTGGAAACGGTAAGACTTAGGAAAAATCTGTTTGCAGATTCATCACGTACGCCTATACGTGAGTAAAATGTGAATACAACCTATGCTCGGAAATCCAAAATGGCGACCGGAAGTGGGATTATCTTGGAAACGGTAAGACTTAGGAAAAATCTGTTTGCGGATTCATCACGTACGCCTATACGTGAAAATATGAATACAACCTATGCTCGGAAATCCAAAATGGCGACCGGAAGTGGGGTTAGGGGCCAGGAAAAATCTGTTTGCGGTTTCATCACGTACGCCTATACGTGAGTAAAATATGAATACAACCTATGCTCGGAAATCCAAAATGGCGACCGGAAGTGGGGTTAGGGGCCAGGAATCTTAAAAAAATATTATTAGTTTGTTTGCTTGCGTCACAATATAGGCGCGCGCGCGCGTGTGTGTGGCACATCGTTTCCGAAAGAGGTTTGCAAAGGTCACGATATATAAACATTGGTCCCGGAGTTGGAAAATTACGATAAGGTGCATTCATCCTTCAAGGATGAGAGAAAGTTCATTATTTACTCATCACGCTGTGTCAGCGCAACAAATGAATGCGCGGAACGTGGAGAGAAAGTGAGGTTTTGAGGTTTTGGTGAACCTCAATTAATAAAAGTGAGTTTTTTTGAGGTTTTGGTGATCCCCAAATGAGTAAAGTGAGTTTTTGATGTTTTGGTGCTCTTTTCTTCGCTGCAAAACATCGTCAGCGCAATAAATGAGGCGCGGGACGTGGAGAGAAAGTGAGTTTTTAAGGTTTTTTTGATCCCCAATTGAGGTTTGTGAACCGGTGCACCTGTACTACTAGCACGTAGAGGCTCTCGTGTAGTTTAGCATAAAGAAAGGATAGGTTAAGTTATATCACGTAAGATCGTGGCATTCGTACCAAGTGTGAGTGGGAAAAAAAGGGAAAAAATGGGATATTTTGCTAAAACATCGCTAAACGCTAAAACGTCGACAAAAAATTGTCAAAGATGTCAAAAAGTGGTATTCAATTGATAAAAAAAGAGGCTAAAAAAGCATACCTACCAAGTACGAGTGGGGAAAAAAATAATGCATTGAAAATTGTACTAAAAACATCGCTAAACGCTAAAACATGGACAAAAAATTGTCAAAATATGTCAAAAAGTGATATTCAATTGATAAAAAAAAAACAATACCTACTAAGTACTATTTTGAAACGCCTAATTTACACTACTTACGTATGCCAATAAAATTGTTTACTGAGATAGGTTTGATTAGATATATTTCATTCGCTTACTTTCAGTTAATCGCAAAGATTATTTGGATCGAGTGTCTTGAGCATGTACTGCAGGGTCCATGGTAAATATGAAGTTAAGGAAACCGTCCCGTAATATTTCCATTGTACCAGAAAATACAACAGGAAAAATAGGGAGACAGAAGGGTGTGTATTTTAGGGACAAAATATCATTGGACATACCCATAAAAACCATACGAAGATAAAATATATGGGTTTGAAAAATCGTTTATTGATTGTACTTCTCTTGAACTTGCTTTCTGTGAGGCGAGAGGTTGTATACACCTTATCCCCTTTGTTGTCGCGAAGTACGTTATTTTATATTCTACCGTTGCCCTCGGTCTCCTTAGCGATTTTCTTTCAATCCTCAAATGTTGTAATGCATATTTATTTATTTATTTATTTATTTATTCAAAGTTTCAGCTACAGCACTTTTAAGGCCATTTTACACTGAAAACTATAACAAATAAGAACAAGTCAAGGTGGTTTAAGGTAAAAACAAGAAAAGTTAAATATAAACATAAAGCATAAACAAGGAAACAAAGATTTATATATTCATTTTTAGGGAAGATCGGAAAATGCTTTCAGGGGCAAAAATGTCTATGTTTGTGGGTAAATTATTGTAGAACTGGGGCAGCCTGTGGAATAGAGCGCGCTGTATAAGGGAAAGCCTAGCTGTGGAGGTGTGGAACAATTCAGTGTTTCGGGTCGATCGAGAGGGAACTCTGAAGTTGAATTCTGTAAGAAGAGATTCAGATCTTAATTTCCCATTGATGATTTTATAGAAAAAATTCATATCGGCCATATCGCGTCGGGTCTGCAGTAACTGAATGTTCAAAGTAGTCAGGATGTCAGGTTTCTGAAGATGCCGCAAAGAAGGAATTCTATGACGAACAATGGCGGTAAAGAAGCTGAGGACGGAATCCATGCTAGAAAGATTTGTATTGGAAGCCATGGCCCAGACTGGAGAACAGTATTCCAGAATCGGAGAAATGAATGACTTGAAAAACAGGCTAAGAGAAGTTGGAGTATCAATTTCAGTGAATCTGTACAGGAGGCCTAAGAGGCGCATTGCACTTTTAGTTGTAGCTGCGATGTGTTCCTTAAAGTTCAGCTTTTCATCTATGATAACACCTAGATCTTTTTGGGCCGCAACTGTAGTAATATAATTGTTTTCAAGAACATAATGAGAATGTATTTTTTTCTTTTTTAAAGAGACTGTGAGGGAGGAACATTTCTGTGGGTTAAGTTGTAGATTCCACTGGTTACACCATGTGACAAGTTCGGAAAGAGCATTCTGGAGAATCACAGCATCTTGCGTGGTTGAGATTTCTTTGAAAAGTTTACAGTCGTCAGCAAACATGAGTAAATTGACAGGAAATGAGGAAAGTCTTTGAGGGAGATCGTCCATGTATAGGATGAACAAGAGAGGGCCCAATACACTCCCTTGTGGTACCCCAGACAGGACAGGAAGAAAATCAGAAGAGGCGCCTGAAAGGGTGACACGCTGTGTCCGTGAGTGTAAATAATCCTGGATTAAGGAGAGAAATTTGCCATGTATGTTAAATCTAGTTCGTAATTTGTGAATAAGAAGAGCATGGTTTATTTTGTCAAAGGCTTTTGAAATATCCAAGTATATCACATCTAGCTGGGAATTTTTGGAAATAGCCCTAGTGGCATGTGAAAGGAGAACTGAAAGATTAGTCAAGCAAGAGCTACCTGGAAGAAACCCGTGTTGGGCAGTACTGATATGCGGAGATGTAAATCTGAATAATCTGTCCTTAATGATTTTTTCACAGATTATAGATAGAGGTGACAGGAGTGATATTGGTCTGTATGATGTAGCACTATTTTTGTCTCCAGATTTGTGAATGGGTACAACGTTGGCTTTCTTGAACATCTGAGGAAACACGCCTTCAGAGAAGCACCTATTTAGCAAGAGAGAGAGAGGATGAGCCAAGAAGTCGGCAGTGTTACGGAGGAAAATTGTGGGAATTTCATCTGGTCCTAAAGAGCGGTGTATGGGTAATGAGGCAAGGAGAGATTTAACTTCATGAGAAGAGGTTTTGATAGTTGATAGAGAGTGTGAACAGACCGACTGCACGTCGGGAAGTGGGTTGGTTGAAGCATGCGAGGTGAAGTTTTCGTGAAAGAAACTGTTGAATAAGTGCACTCTTTTATCTCCACAGGCTGATTCCGATTTGTACTTGATTTCCATGGGGACGCGTGGTTTTTGCTTTCTTGAATTTAACAAAGTAAAGAATTTCTTTGGGTTGGTAAGGCACTGTGCTGTTACGTTGTCTACGTAGTCCTTATATTTTTTCTTAAGTAAATACTTGGAGTGACGTCTAATACTACAGAACGTTTGGTGTGTATGCACATTGGGGCTTTGTTTCCACAGGTTCCAGGCTTCCTTTTTGTTCTTTAGCACCAGGAGAACTTCATTGTCAAACCACAACGGATATTTTGTCGATTTCGGTCTCCTGGCCGGCACGAAGTCATCAATCACGGCGTGCAGTACGTCCACAAACATCTCCACTGATTTGTTGACGTCATCATCCTGCACCAGACACCACGGGTAGAAATGAAGAGCTCGGCGAATGTCCTCCCAGGGTGCATTCCGCCACAGGCGATAAGGCTGCTTTTGCGGTCGAGACTTTCTCTTCTCCACGGGGGGCAGGTACACAAGGACATCTAGCGAGTCGTGGTCCGATGGTAAAATGTTTCTTTCCGGGGTTATTTCTGGATCAGGCAGGGTTGCCAGGACGTAATCTAAGTTGCTGTTACCGCGTGTCTTATGCATGTTGAATTGCTTCAGACCAATACCATTCACGAATGTGTCCATGAACCATTGATCAGCCGGGCAGTTTGGAGTACCAGACGTGGGGGTGTTCCAATCGATGGAAAGATTAAAATCACCAAAAAGCATTACGTCACCACACGTTAAGGCTGCCAAGACTGAATCCCTGCAGGCTTCCAGAATTTGCACGGGAGAGTTTCTGTTCGGTCGATAGTACGAACCAATTAAAATTTTTCTACCTTTCTCAATGTTAAGTTCAACCCACACGATTTCACAGTCACGGTTCAGATCCTTTCGAATTTTGCTTTTCCACTTCACATTCACGCACACCATCACACCCCCTCCTCTTCCAACTGGCCGATCATTTCGAAAAATATTGAAGTGACTCGCAAAAGGCAATTCATTGTCTGGAACAGTGTCTTTCAGCCAAGTCTCCGTAAACACCAAGCAATCATAGTTTAACAGCTCCGTCAGATGAATAGTACAGTCGGTGAGTTTATTTTTTATGCTTTGAGCATTTTGGTAATAAACTGAGAGGGAGGTAGAGTTCCGTTGGAGGGGCCCGGGGTTCAGATGAACGTCACCACACAGGAGCGCGAGGCACAGGAAGTGACGGTAGCTGGCGAGGGTTGTTGACTTACCTCGAGGGTGCGGCTCCCGTTGTACCGGCGGCCGAGACATGGCTGCTGAGAGCTCGGGAACGATTTGAATAGCAGGAACAAAGTAACTTCTATAACCAAGTATCCAGTTCGTGATTACAGGATCTCTGGCCCACATTGACGAGCCAGGGTGTAACTTAACAGTCTCATGATGTTGAATAACACAAATGGCACAAAACACTACAAGAATACAGGCTGAACTTGAGGAGCGAAGAAACGTACTCCGTCTACCATCCGCCATCTTGACTGGCATAGTTATAAACATAGTGATGGACAACTTGCCTGCTGCTTCAGCTGCTGCTTAAAATAAGAGAATGCAAGTAAAATTATGCTATTGCAAGTTTAATTTGTGGAAGCAAACGTTATCTTTTTCCTTCCTTCATTCCTACCTTTCGCCGACCCTTCTACAGACTTCGAAGTGCTATGCACTGACACAGCTTGCAGAAGCATTCTTCCCAAACTTGTTTCTGTCCGACTCAAGTGCTAGGGGGGAATATAGCATTGGATCGTATCGTTTCTCAACCTATGGGGCGCGACCCGCAGCTGGGTCCCGAGAGGGTGTTTGGTGGGTAGCGAAGTCGAGCTTGAGAATTTACTTACTGTCTTGCAAAACTATTACTTTTAAAATACCAGTATATATTGTTTCAATATTTTAAATTCAACCCGTGTTGTCCGTAGTCTAAGCTTTACATTTCTGTTATGCGCACCCTACCATTGCTTTTCACCGGCATCTCTCAAATTCAGCTTTTAAAATTATATATGTATGGCACTTTTCTAGACTGAAGTATGTGAAATTTGTTTAAGCAAGCGTAAAAGAGGGCTTCGTAAATTACTCGCTGTTAGCAAAAACACGTACTATTATAAACTGGGTGCACACCCCTTCAAGTAATTCTGCCGGCACCCATACTTGTGGGTCCCGTGAAGTGTAATATTCTTCAGGGGGGTCCCGTACTGAAAAAGGTTGAGAACTACCTTATTAGAGGCCCTTGAAAAGTTTGATTCGATTCACTGATTGATTGAGTTTATTTTACTTCGCTTTTCTGCTACTTCTGGCTAATCGCGAAGAAAAGAATGAGAAATGAAATTGAAGAAGAGACTCTCTCAAACAACCCCAATTCCCAGGTCGGGAATCGAACTAAGAACTCGTGGCGTGCTACCCACTTCGTTATGCAGGGCGGTGCCCTAAAGGAAAACTTGGAATTGGAAGTAAATTCCGCACAGAAATGCGTACAGAATAAGTGAATGGTGGGTGACGTTTTCTGAATACTAATGATAATAATTAAAGAGTTGATTTAAGTCCCGAGAATGAAGAGAATTCGTTCAAACCTAATCGGGTTTGAACGGAATCCAAGCAAATATGAGCCTCCACCGGACATGAATTCGTGACCCTTGATAAAAAGTTGACAGCATTATCAGTGCACCATCAATATAAACGGCTTGAAAACATTTGCCCCTTTGCTCGTTTCAAGATGACTGTCAGTTAGAGTCAGCGTCAGGGTGCAGGTGCAGTCCTGGAGGTCTTTCAGAGCAAATTTAGAGAAAACCGAATGACATATAGTACAGACAGATGCCTTTTATCATTCTTCTGAAAATTTATACAAATGCTGTTTATACGGCCTTACTAAAAAACCTTGCGAAAAACACTTCGTTATGTGTTCCCGAACAAAGTTCATACATTGCTGAAGACATTATTAGAGTTCACAATGAAAATTATTTGGTTATGTCATACAGTGTTGCAACGAGGCTAGAAAAAGCCATTCTACCTATCGTATATTAATTTTAAAATGTGACTTTTTTTCGTAGTTTTCTTTTTTAAGTTTGTCCATTTACTTATGCCAAATCACAGGAATGTAAAAGCTTTAATAACATAAAGTGGGAGAGAAATTATCTCACAGAAACTAATTTGGAAGCATTAGGTGACTGTAACATCTAGAAACAATAGATTTCGTGAATATAACTTGCCTGATAATTGCAGGACAAACCACATCGTTGGAAATTGATATTGCTGAAATTAATGTCGAATTATAGGGAACGATTGATTGATTTATTTGCTTTACTTTAATTCGCTTCTTGTGCCACTTTTTGCTAATTTGCGAAGATGGGGATGAGTGATGATATCATGAAATTGATGAATGGACATTCACAAACATCCAGACCAAGGCCGGGATTGAAAACGGGGCCCCTGGTGTCGTAGCGCGATGTGCTAATCACTCCACCACGGGGGCCGACTTAACAAGAACGAAACAAGTTTCAAAATATTAAATTTCGTATGTAAATAAATCACCGAATGCATAGTCCGCGTATGCAAGGGCCGAGTGACAGAGCAACCAAAACATTAAAAATTGCTTCATGTTTGTCAACCCGGCGTTGGTCTACTTGTTAGCGTTGCTCTAACATTGAAATTTATGTGCTTATATATCTGTTGTAAAATTCGAAAGTCTTTTGTTTTGTCACGGGCCGGAGGGGGGTCATAACATGGTGGAGCAGTGGTGGCGATTAGGGGGGCGAAGGGGGTACTTGCCCCTCGTTCATCGTCACTTTTGTCCTTGCACTGTGCTAAACCTTATCTTCAAAGGGAAATATTGTCTTTGACCCCGCGGTTTTGGAACCCAATCGCCGCCACTGGGGTGGAGCATTTCCTATCGTCATTCGGTGCTGTGCCGTTATCCTGCAAACACATTGTCTATGTTAACTTGACGTTCACGTGTCGACCAACCTCGAAATTGTTTTTTTAAATATTTTTTTTAGTGAATTGTATTGGTCTTCTTGTGCTTATGTGATTTTTTCTAATGATGGACAATACACACATATTGTAATGTCTCTCTTGCCCTCCGTGCGCACGCCTATGAGAAGGATTGTTACTGCTGTGACTTTCCATCCGAAGTATGATTTGGAACGGTCTTCTTATCCTGAACAGGTATTGAACGTTTGAAAGATCCTAGGTGATTACTTTGAAGATCTGCCTATTAAAGGAGGAGTTCAATGATACATGGATTCAACACACACAGAAACGCTCAGGTCGTTAGACCTGACTCAACTTTTATTCATTTTTATTATTTTACTTCACTTTTCGGTCACTTTTGACTAATCGCGACGATGAGGATGAAGTTGATGAAGTGACACTCGCATCCATGCCCAGTCCAGAATTCGGAACATTGGACGCCGGGCGACAAGTAAATCGAGTTCACAACTGTTGACTTCGTAGTAACCATTCATCTACTCGTCATTATAAGAACACTGACGTCATCAAAGCTGCTACCCTCGAGATATAAATAACCATCAAGACTAAGTTTCGGTTGTGATAAATTGTAGACAGTTGTTGCTTCATTCTGCGTGCAACATTTCATCGTACCCTAACCTCTCGATTTCAATACACCGAGCTGTTTGACACGCTCTTCATTTCAACAGTTCACGCATTAGGTCCTTATTGATGTTGTCATTTATATAGGGTGACCGTACGTCCCGTTTTGACCGGGACAGTCCCGTTTGAGAGACGTGTCCCGGTCGTCCCTTCGATATTATTTATAAACACTATTTGTCCCGTTTTATAAAAGTCTAGGTGTTAGGTTGAAAACCAAGTATAAAGTTGAGACATTTCATGCTAAAAAAGTTTGTATTGTTTTGCGTGTGTTCCGTTATTTGTAGAGCAGTGCATAAGCATGCCCAAGAAGCGTACATGCAGTTTCAATAGGGACTTGGTACAAGACACAAACCAGAAACTCAAATGGCAAATCTCGCGTCAGATGTGTGGGGTAAGGTTTTCAAGG
Organism: Lepisma saccharinum; assembly: GCF_977018435.1. Classification (NCBI taxonomy): domain Eukaryota; kingdom Metazoa; phylum Arthropoda; class Insecta; order Zygentoma; family Lepismatidae; genus Lepisma; species Lepisma saccharinum. The sequence continues at coordinate 2,558,386 of NW_028142898.1, forward strand.
AGATTTATAAACGGTTGATGAAAAAATATAGCTGCTCTCAAGAAGATTGATTGTTCTGATAAATACTTCTTGCACTCCTCAACTTTAGCGTAGGGCTAACATAAAAGGTTGATCAGAAGGAACCAGAAATACCGTGTAAGTCACACCGAGATTATAAAAACGACAGTTCATATTTCAAATAATAATAACGATAGTATAATTATAACAATAACTTTATAATTAGGTCTAACTGATTTTTCAGGAGGGGAGGAGGTAAACTGATCTCCTTGGGATGTCCTGTTTTTGGGCCAAAATATTATGGTCACCCTACTACTAGGGCGCCAAAATATCTAGCTCCTGGGTTCTCATTCCATTGTAATTATCATGCTCTTACCATGAAAAGGTCTCCCACGTATTATCCGCGGTCCCGGGTTCGAACTCTGGTCATAGCTCCAAAATTTAGGTGATGACTCAAAAGAATGAGAATATAGTTAGGAAAACTTAATAAGGACGATCTGGCTCCTATTGAGAAAGTCTGATAACAGCGGCGGTGGGACTCAATGCGCTCAACGAAGAACCCGTTGATAGGCTTTTGTCTTTAAGAAGGCTGTTGGACTCCATGGCTATGCAGAGCACCTGCGTTATATTGAAAACTGAAAATCCATTACGTGAAGTCAAATTAACAATTTTGTAATAGCAATTTTGAAGTAATAAGCATAATCTTGAGTTTCGGGTCATAGAAACAAATGTTTAGAGTGTGAGCGAGCAAATCAATTGTTACTAAATACATGGTAAAAAACAGACAATCTGGTCCAAATTGAACAAAGTATATTTTGTCCCAATCCTCCATCCCCGGTCACGTCCCTTGTCTTGTATGTATACGTGTCAGAAACCGAATTCATTGCCTGTGTGCTCACTGAAGGTCTGCTTGAGACGATTCCCGACACTTTGGCGCCAGCTGACAGCTGGGTCGCTCGGAACTTGCTTTTGTCGCGGGCACGATTCGAATGGAAACAGACAACTCTGCTAGTAATTGTTGCAGTCTAATTCTCGAATGAATATTTCACTTGCTCTCGTTGCCTTCACGAATTCTATTTAAAGCAGCCCAATAAATCAAAGAACGAAATAGCTATATTGGGAACCTTTCAACAACTCCCATATTCGCAGCCAAAATATTTTAGAATAACAGGTGTAATTGTATTTTTGACTGTAAACACAAGAATCTAATAAAAATCTTCCCACATTTTTCATCACGTTTCAATGAAGTCAAAAATTACACTGTTCAAACTTTCTTGTAATACTTTTCTAGATATCCAAGTTACAAGATGTGATTTCTCAACGATAACTTTGTTGCAACATTAATATACTTCTGTCATTGTAATCAGCATTTCTTAGCTACGGTATAGTAATCGTTCATGCAACTTCCCACTCTTTAAAATGATACACCTTTACGTGAGGTGAGATCCCGCCACCATAAGTTAGGATTTGAGGAACAGAAACGGATGACACGCTCACTCAACAAGAGGCTTTGCATCAGTGGTGCTTTCAAATCTGGGCCGAATAACAATTACAAAAGTCAGATTAAGTTTACGCCATAGATTAAGCTGATGCACTCGTATCCGGACTGAGATTTTCTGTGGTTTCTACAAACGACTGCAGGCATAGCAGCTTCGTCGTTGGCTAGTATTTTTCAAATATTCCTAAATCAAGTAATTGTCCAAAATAGTGGACATTAAGTGAGATAGAAAGTGTGGCCCCTTACAGCTATATTCGTGCAACGATTTAATAAATTTTATTTTACTTTTACATGATTCACATTCATATCATCAATAAATATTCCACTCCTTTCTGACAATTAATATTATAATGCAATTTCTGAAGTGCAATAATGAACGTGGTATGGTGTCTGACTATCACGGGGTGACCTACCTAGGATTTTATTATTAATTAATTCAATACTTCGAATCAATATTTAGCCATTTGCAGTTTCTTAAGACAGGTCTACTCATAAGAAACGGTTGAAGGGAAAAGTGAACTGTGCACCGTATCCGACGAAGAGAAAGAAAACGGTTTGTGTTAACTAACTCCTTTATTACGAAGAATATTTTTTTATAGGATAAATCTCTAACATGCTCACATGTACGTATTCGTTTAGGTCTCTGGTTTGAATGCTTATTTAGAAAAATAAATAACAGAAATAAAAGTTTCATCGATGTAATTAAATGTTACAAAGATTACAAATGTTACAAATTTCATCCTGTCATCACTCATCCTCGTCGTCGCGATTAGCCAAAAGTGGTAGGAAAGCGACGCTAAATAACAAAATCAAATCTTTCCAAGACCGCGAACACACAACCAACATCCATACATTGAAGAAACTGAATAGCAGCAACATTTCCTTTAACGCGTGTGTATCTTTATTTTTTCCTTTTCACCCGAGTACTGCAGTGTTGCCAGTTTCCTTCAGTGCTTCACTGTCAAAAGGTTTAACAACGATAAATATTAGGTACATCTCTACTTTCGACGTGTGAGGTTCGTGATAATACAAATGCTCAGCACTGAATAAAGATGATGACCGTGCTGAACATTTTGGCAACGCAGGAGCAGGATTGCATGGTAAACACCTGATTGCTCCCTTACTGTTGAAAATTATGCAACAGCGCCAGTGGATTGTTCTTATCTTGGTGAAGCTACGTTTCTTGGGTGGATTTCGAAATCAAATCAAACTTGGGCGAATATACGAGTTCTTCGTTTCCTTCGCTGCTGATACGTTTTCGCCTTTCAAGTAAATGCAGGAAAAGCACGCCTTGTGTGAGAAGCTAAGAGCATTAAAAACGTGTTCGTTCGTCCCTCCCCCTCTCTGTAAGAAAGCAATAAGAATTGCGCCCTTTGTTCTCTTCACCCAAATCCATTCAGTTAATCATGTCAAACACATTACAAGACCTGGGCTCGGTGGTTGACTGAGGACGGAATAGGCAGTAAAATGTTACAAAATGAATGTTTGGCCCATCTTTCAGAGCTCAAAGACGAGGTTACGAAGTATCTTTGCGAAACTTTTCTTTGGCTTGTTCAAAGTATTTACTGGTGATTCTTTACTGCAAAGATTACTGTGGCTGTGTTTGCTTTATCGTTTTTTATTTCCGTCATGTTATGATCGGAGCTTCGAAACAGTCGAATGGTAAGGGCCTAACATATAGGGCATCCCCGATTTAGTAGTAGTAACGTCGTCGGCCTGTAATCAAGGAGATCCGGGTTCGATAGACGGGAGAGTGGTTCGGATAACTGTAGGTCAATCCTGATTAGCCTATCTTTGCATAAAGTATATTTAGAACTCAAGTTAGCGCAATCACATAACATTTCGGTTTCTTGAAGGCAATTGGGGAGCTACGTGGACTAGCAGGTTCCGATCGAGAAAACCAGATAACAGCGGCAATGCGATTCGATGTACTGACCACGTGTCAACCAATGACGAATTCTATTTACGGGCCGTTGTTATTGAAGGAACCTTTTGCCACGGAGTTAGTTCATCGTAACTGTTACGAAGATAATTAATATATAAATTGAGCTGGTAAATTTTAACAAAACAGGCTGTTATAGTAACCACTACATCGGCTTGTATTATGTTCACGCTAAACGGGGTTAAATTCTGTTACCGGGTGATAGACCAGTATTATGATGTGCAAGCTGCGAAGTTATGTAACAGTGGCGTATCTAGAAGTAGTTTTAGAGGGACATAGTCTTATTTTTGATCAACTTTCCTTTCAAAACACGTAAAACATAGGAAAATAATTCAGGATCTAGGAGTGGTAAAAATAACTCATAACTCCCTTATGCTCACATTTCTTTACTACATTTATGTACACGCCACTGAAAGCTGGTGAATACAGCCCACAAGTGGAGAGGTTTCCATATTTGGCGATAACAGAAGCGGGGTGTAAAGGATGATTCTCCTGTAAGTACCAAAATGCCAACCTCTCTCCACGTATTACATCCTGTACTCAGGAAGGGAAGGGGGGGGGGTTTGGCACTAAGCCATCTTATGCTATATCCTAGGGCCGTACAAAAATGAGGCCGTGAAGGGGCAGAAGTTAAAAAGACCATCGACTATTACATTTTCTTAATGTTGTGATAATAGCAAATTAGAACATGTCAGATCCTTTTACCTGCTTATTTAATGAATGAAGGTAGAAGGAAGGAGTTTCTAGCGTTTAAATAAGTTCTTGCATGATGATCCTATTTTCAAAGGTCAAGTCATATAAACAATATGTACAATTTTTATGCTCGAATATAAACAATTTTTCCTCGTAAAAACGAATGTAAACATTTTAAATGCCTATAATTAAAAGTCAAGTAAAGTGGAGGGATACTAACGGTCCAAATTAACATCCTTGTTTCTTGGTTAATTCGCGTCCAGTGTGGCTACCGTAATGTAATGTTGGTTTCTGTTCCTTTAGTGTTTGTGCAGTATTAGTCTGGTATGGTGAAATGCATATTGAAAGTGGCAATTTTAAAATAAACTGAAATTTACTGAATAATTTATAATCAGACGTGTGTATATTTTAAAGTTTACAAGTGTTATTAATAGAGAGCATGCAATTAGTGGAAGTGAAAGTAGATGAAATGCCCGGGTTCACGGACCGAAAGTGAGGCTCGGTGAGGCTCGTCTTAATGGATTTGTCTCGTAAGGCATGAGCCTCATTTTCTGGCAGTGTTGCCAGCTGCTTACTCGAAAAAATCACCAAGGGGTTTTTTTGGGTTTAACGTAGCCTCAAGCAAGGAGCTGGCAATTTTGCCTGAGGCTCGCCTTAATAGATTTTTCTCGTAAGGCATAAGCTTTATTTTCTCGCAGTGTTGCTAATATTTTACTCGAAAAAAATCACCAAGGTTTTTTTTTGGGGGGGGGTAAACCTAGCCTAAAACAAGGAGCTGGCAATCTTGCTTGAGGCTTGGCTTACAGTGCATAAAGCAATTTTTGCCAACCTACTGGTACTTTTACCATGGCTTTTTACAAAAAAAAGAGAGAGGGAAGAGAGAGGGAAGAGTTAAACAACCGACAGCTGCCAACACCCACTCTAACCTAACCTACTCTAACCTAACCTAACCTAACCTAACCTAACCTAACCTAACCTACTCTAACCTAACCTAACCTAACCTAACCTACTCTAACCTAACCTAACCTAACCTAACCTAACCTAACCTAAAGCAAGGAGCTGGCAATCTTGCTTGAGGCTTGGTTTACAGTGCATAAAGCAATTTGCCAACCTACTAGTACTTTTGCCATGATTTTTTACAAAAAAAAGAGAGAGGAGAGAGAGAGAGGGAAGAGTTAAACAACCGTCAGCTGCCAACACCCACCCTAACCTAACCTAACCTAACCTAACCTAACCTAATCTAACCTAACCTAACCCACCCTAACCTAACCTAACCTAAAGCAAGTAGCTGGCAATCTTGCTTGAGGCTTGGTTTACAGTGCATAAAGCAAGGATCTGACAATCTTGCTTGAGGCTTGGTTTACAGTGCATAAAGCAATTTGCCAACCTACTGGTATTTTTGCCATGGCTTTTTACAAAAAAAAGAGAGGGAAGAGAGAGAGAAGAGTTAAACAACCGACAGTTTACCTACAGTTTTTTTGTCTAACCTAACCTAAAGCAAGAAGCTGGCAACTTTGCTTGAGGCTTGCGTTACAGTGCATAAAGCAATTTTTGCCAACCTACATATACTAAACAAGAAGATAGGTTAGGTTAGGTTAGGTTAGGTTAGGTTAGGTTAGGTTAGGCAACAAATATATATACTGTCGTAAAAGAGATGGATGGGTGGATGGTAATATAGTATGTGTGTGCGTGTGTGCGTATAATATGTAGCATTATTAACTGGAGTGTGTTGGCAATTTACTTGCAACTAAAAAAAATAGAGATGCCAATTTTGCTGTAAGATGAAGAGAGAGAGAGAGATTTATGGCCGGCAACAGTGGTGAGCGATGTCCTCCCTCTTCTGTGCAATATGACATTATGATGTTACTGTAGTTTTTGACGAGGATTACAAGTTAACTAAAAAACCTGCAACTAGAGAGAGTTGCCAGCACATACACGCTATTGTAAGAGAGATGGATGACTGGGAGGGGGGCAGCATTTCTGGCATTTCAGCAGGTCTGACAACTGTTGAGAAATAGTGACGTCAGTTAACAGCATTGGTAGCAGTGATGCGATGCGATGCATTAACTTGTGAATTTTCGAACTCGTAAAATGATGTGGCTGAAATATAGGGGGAAGAATGGCTATTCACAGTGGCGGATGTACTTCCTGTTTTTTCAAAAGCTAACAATAATGATGGAATTTCATGCTGACGCATTTATTTCGTTCAAAAATTTGCGTTCAGCACAGATGATGCTATGTAATTTTCACATCAGCTCAGCCAAATGTTGAGAAATAATGACGTCAGGTAACAGCATTGGTGGGGGTGACGTGATGAATTTACGAAAATAGGAAAAATGACAGTGCTAAAAATTGAAGTATAGAACTATTTTCTAGAGCATACACATGATGCTTAGGTTACAACAGCTGTTAACATCAGGTCTGGCAACTGTTGAGAAATTGTGACGTCAGTTAACAGCATTGGTAGCAGTGATGCGATGCGATGTATTAACTTGTGAATTTTCGAACTCGTAAAATGATGTGGCAGAAATGTAGAGGGAGAGAATGTTCTAGACTGGATTTCTACTAGTCCACGTTGTTAACCTACATATTACTCCTCGACTAATAAACTAGAAGCTCGAGGGGCATCAGGTCTTATTTTTATTGTGAGCTGCAAGAAGAACGATTGAAATTAACTAACGTGAGTAAATTTGTTTGTTAGCTTGCATGAGTTGGCTTTGTGTTATATAAATAGGGTAGTGTTGCTTCTGTGAGTTGATTCTGTAATAACCAAACAAATGTAAAGGAATTGTAGATAAAAAGTAAAACTCTCTACAAAAACCAAACAATTCTTAAGCATATTGTGGAAGGAATATATATACTCGCAAAGCAAGAAAAAAAAAAAAGAGATAGAGTATACGAGTTTTAAGTGTGTTGCATGTATCTCTCTTTTTTTTTTTCTTGCTTTTTATATATATATTTATTACATATTACTATATACACCAAGCATATGCAAAATAGCAATATGCGGGGGGTGTAAGAGGACGACTTTCTGGTAAGATGCCCAACAGTTAACCTCACTTCCACGTAGTACACTCTGGACTGTAGAGTAACGAGGCTCTGGCGTCTGGCAGACCAGTATAATTTTGCGTGTGTTAGCCTGTTGTTTTTTTTTGTGCCTTTGATATTTAGTGGAGGTACATAGTGTTTCGAATTTTATTATTATTTAGTTTTATACACAGAAAAGATATTAAACATAAAATTAAATAAAATAATATCTAATTATGTTTTTTTATCACAACAAGCATTCACAAAAAAAATAACAATAATGTGGTTTAAAGTTTTTTAACGTAATTGCTACGTAAACAAAATGGCCGACTTGCAATGAGTGTGTCAAAGTTTTTTTAAGGCTAATTGCTACGTAAACAAAATGGCCGACTTGCAATGACTGTGTCAAATATGAATAGATTGAGAGATGGAAAGAGAAGTTAAATATGCTTAAATAAAGTGCTCCTCTGTGCATAGCACCATACCATAAAAGCATATAGGAAAACTGCCATGTTTAATGCATTAAACTTAAATATACATATAAAATTAAAATATTTGGTGCTGACCACATCACACATTGCTGATTTTGCATTGTACTTTCCTATATTCACATATGCGTAGTAAAACTAATAGGGACTAGGCTTTTAGTTTTTTAAAATAGGATCTGAACCACTATGTACTTTTATCAGGTTCGAACCTAGGACCTCTTGATTACAAGGCAACAACACAACCACCGCACTTTCGAACCCTAATGAATATGTAGGAAAAAACAACGGTATATACATAATCCAAAATTGCGTGGTTCTAGGCCCCATAGGAACCGAGAAAATCAATGTCTTGGGAAAACGTTTTAAGATATTTGTCTTAATCTTTAAGAAAGTCGACTTCCGGTCTGTCAAGATGTTACTTCCGGTCTGTCAAGAAAATTTTCTTAAGATATTTGTATTAAGATGTTTTCCAAGACATTGATTTTCTCGGCTCCTAATTGAGCTAGGATGATGATTTTAGGTTTGTTGGATAGGATTCGACGAAAACTATTCGACTAGCAAATAAAATCGATTCCACCCCCTCAAGTTTTGGAAATACAGACAATTTTTTTTATTTTTTGAGAAACTTGATTTGCCGGCTTAGTTTTTACTCTAATTTGAAAATTTTAATGATATTTGATAAAAAATTGAATGTACTCTACAACCTATTGGAAACATAATGATTAGTGCTTACTGTTTCCGAATTATTTTAAATTTAAATTTCAAGATGTAATTTCTAAGTTGTTTTGTAACTCGTAAACTATGGGTCGTAGAAAACCCATTCTTGTTTTATCTGCTATTGCCCGACAAATACTATAAGCACAAATAATGTTTATTGTTTGATTTAAAAAAATCGAAAATAACTTTGTTTTCTGAAAATAAAAATGTGTGTATGGAAAAAAAAATACGATTATATCAGCCGAAATAATAGAATATATATAAACAAGTATATTTTCATAGTTTCACACCTCTACTAGATTGGTGGAAAAATATACTAAAGGGCAATAAAATCTGAAGAAGATTCGTGTCTAGCAAAAAAATAAACTAAATAGAATTACACATGCATACAATATTTATTGTGCTTTTTTTCTATCTACATATTTTTCTTATATTTTTTTTTTAATTTTTTTACAGGGTTTATTAAAGCACACATTTGAGGAAAACAAAATTTTTCTCGTAAGGCATTTTTTCGTAAACACTCTACCACCAACAGATCGCATATAAATAAACATACCCCCCAAAAAAATGCGCTCCATGAAAAGTTGTCCTGTGTGCAAAATAAGCATATCAAGCAGAAATTTTGCAAGACATTGTCGTACCTGCGTGCCGGGCAAGCATTTGGCTGCCACCGAACTGTGTTCCGGATGCAATAAACGCTTCACAATTGCGTATGTCAAGAAGCATAAGCTTAATTGTCTAAGCGAAAATACATCTGGGGCCCAGCCTTCGACCTCCACCAAAAGGAAGGCAGAAGCAGCCTCCATCAATGCACCACCCGCCAAACGTGTCAAGCCTGCGATGAAAGCGAACCGGACTGCTTTCGAGCGGTTGTTAGAGGACTTTGTCCTCACTTCGGAGGGCTTATGCGACGTGCGTAGCTTTTTAGAGGAGAAGCGAGCAGAGATAATTTCCATCCTCGGTGATGCGCTTGCAACGCACTCCACCAAATTCTACGCATCGCTACGTTGCCAGTACAAGAAGCCGTCCGATGAAATTTACAGCTTCTGCCACAACACCAAGGCGAAGACGCTGCATCCGGCGGATGTCGACAACCTCGAGGTCATCTACAACCAGTTTGCCGATGAGCTGGTGGCAAAACAAGAAGAACATGAAGCTGAGGGCTCGGGGGGTTCGCTGTGTGGCGGGCCTCACGAACTGTGCGTCAAACTTTGCAAGTTTACGCCTCTCTCCGCCTCCAGCTACGTCCCCTTACCACCTTCCATCGCGGCAAAGAAGGCCGTTCTGAACATTCAGAACAGTGACGCTAAGTGCTTCGTATGGTGTGTGCTTGCAGCTTTGCACCCTGTCCACTGGAAAAACCAACCAAAACGCGTTAACCACTACCTACCCTACGAGTCAGAGCTGGAAGTTGCTATGGCTGGGATCGACTATCCCGTAGAGGTCCGGGACATTCAAAAGTTCGAGGCTCGTATGCGGTTGGCTATCAACGTTTATGGCCTCACTGACAAAAATGTGGTGTACCCTATCCGGGTGAGCGACGTAGACGACGATGGTGTGCAGGAAATTCATCTTCTGCTCATCAAGGACGAAACTCATCACCACTACACCCTCATTCGCTCCCTCTCTCGGCTTGTTTCGAGTCAACAGAGCAAAGACAAAACCCACGTCGAGGTGTGTCGCAGGTGCTTGTCAACTTTTCATAATCGAGAACAGCAAGATTACCAGCGCATCAGAGGTCCCAACATCGCTGCAGAGAAGCTCGCTCGCCACAAGTTCTACTGGAGTAACAACGAGCCGGGTGTGGCAGTCTTGCCCAAACCTGGCACCGTGGAGCGTTTCCGCATGCACGGTGCCATGGTGGAGCACCCTGCTATCATCATCGCGGATTTCGAGGCCTTCCTCAAACCCCTGTCCACTTGCGATCCCGATCCCGAAGTTTCCTCCACCACCCCTTACCAACTCCACGAGGCATCCAGTTTCGCATACGTTGTGGTGCGACGTGACCAGCACATCGCCCCCGAGCCCTACGTGTATCGCGGTCCCGACGCAGCCAAACACTTCCTCGAGAGGATGGTTGTCGAGGCCATCGAGATAGGGAAGGTACTGTTGGCCCCCAAGTCTATGCTCCCACTGTCTCCCGACGATCAGCGTAGACACGACGAGGCCATCGCTTGCCCTGTCTGCGTCAAGGAGTACACCGCCAACAACCGTAAAGTCCAACACCACGATCATTTTAACGGTAGGTATGTTGGTCCATGGTGCAACGGATGCAACCTCATGGTCCGGGACCCGCGATTTATCCCTGTGTTTTTTCACAATGGCTCGGGATACGACTTCCACCACCTCGTCAAGCATCTTGGATACGACGACATGCGAATCAACGTTCTCGCCCAGAACGAGGAGCGTTACATCAGTGTGAGCAAGTGGGTGCGAATCTCAGGATCACACTCTACCGTCGAGCTTCGCTTCCTCGACTCCCTGAGGTTCCTCTCGGCAAGCCTCGATGCTCTCGCGGGGAAGCTTAGCGACGAGCAAATGCTCATCACTTCTGCAAACTTTCCGAACTTGGACGCCGGCCTCTTCAAGCGTAAGGGGGTCTATCCCTACGAATACATCACAGACCCTTCCAAGTTCGCGGAGACGTCGCTACCTCCCCAGGCGAAGTTCTACAGTCAGCTACGAGGCTCGAACATCACCGACGAAGAATATCACCATGCCCAGTCCATGTGGCGCGAGCTGGGCTGTCGAACTCTCGGGGACTACCACGACGCCTACCTCAGACTTGATGTGACGCTTCTCGCCGACGTGTTCCAGACGTTCCGTACGACCGCAATGAAAATCTACCAGCTGGACCCCGCCTACTTCTACAGTCTCCCCGGACTGGCGTGGTCAGCCATGTTTCTGGTGACGAAGATCGAGCTGGAGCTTCTTTCGGACGTGGACATGGTGCTGTTTGTGGAACGCGGCATCCGGGGTGGCATGGTCCAGGTGTCGCAACGGTACGCGCGCGCCAACAACCATTACATGGCTACTGGCTACGACCCCTCACAACCGTCCAGCTACATCATGCACACGGACGTGAATAACTTGTACGGACACTCCATGATGCAGCCACTCTCCTTTAGAGGGTTCGAGTGGACCGACCCCTCCAACTTCAACATCGAAAGCTTCGACAATTCAGAACATGGGTTCTTCGCCGAGGTTGATCTGCAATTCTCCGAGAAGCTGCAGGATTTGTTCAACGATCTCTCCCCTGCAGCCGAGTTCAAGTGTCCACCCAATTCCAACCAGAAGAAGCTCATCATGGATTTCGAGCCCAAGAAGAATTACGTCCTACACTACCAGAATCTCCGGTGGTTGATGCAGCAAGGGGTCACGGTCCACGCAGTTCACCGCATCCTCAAGTTCGAGCATTCTCCGTTTTTGCGTCCACATATTGAAGTCAACACGAAACACCGCACCGCAGCGACGTCCGAGCTCGATAAGGATTTCTTCAAGCTTATGAACAATGCGGTGTTCGTGAAAACCATGGAGAATGTACGGAATCGTGTAGATGTGAGGCTAATATCAAACAAAGCACAATGTCGCAGGCTCGTAGCAAACCCGTTATTCAAATCGAGGACCATTTATAACGAACAGCTTGCTCTGGTGCATATGAGGAAGAGCGAGGTGAAGCTCAACAAGCCAATTTATGTCGGCGCCTCAGTATTAGACCTGAGCAAGCTGCACATGTTTCATATATATTATGGGATACTACGCCAGCACTATAACGACAATATTAGCCTACTCTACATAGACACGGACAGTTTAATATACCACGTTCGCACAGCCGACGCGTACAAGGATATGGCCAAGGTTCCATCTTTGGTTAACCTTTTCGACACCTCAAACTATCCCCAGCCGAACCGATTCGGCATCCGGGCTCTCAACAAAATGGTGGTCGGCAAACTCAAAGACGAGAAGAAAGGTGATTTAGGTCTCGAGGTTGCCGGTCTTTGCTCCAAAACCTATGCCATCAAAGCCGAGGGCAGCGTTACCAAGAAGGCCAAGGGTGTCGGCAGATAGGTGGTTCGGGAGGATCTCACATTCGAGGACTTCTTCGATTGCCTCAAGACCAGGTCGCCGGTTCTAAGAGCAGAACAGCGCATCCAGAGCGTCGACCATGTGTTGACCACAAACAAAGTTAGAAAAATTGCGCTAAATCCTGATGACAATAAGAAGTACGTTCTCGAGTGTGGTATTCACGTATTGACGTGGGGGTACTATCGCTTAGCAGAAAGCAAAACCTGCAACATATGTCCATCTTCAACAGAAGATTCATAAAAACAAAACAAAAAAAAAAAAAAAACACTTTGACTGTTATTACAAAAAACTTTGACCGTATTCTTAAATAACCAGCATGCCTATGAATTTGTTCGGTTTCAAAAAACAGATCATTATGGAAACCATACCAGATCATGAAGTCTTACCTTCCGTGTTACCTAAACTCAACGGTCTGTTGATCATTCACCTCAACAGCATTTGGACGAAACTGAATGACGATGTGGGGAAGATGTTTTATGTTTTTAATAACAATTTACATTTCTACGAAATTCCGATCGACGGGAAACTTCAAATTACCGTGAATCCGGTGAACGCAGGCGAAATCAAAATTTCTACCGGCAAGAACATTTTTCGAATCAAGCACGACAAGATGCTTTCTAACATTACGTACGATGTGTCTGCCGGAGATTACCTGTACGTGGAACTCCTCGGAGATTACGACAAACTCATTCCTCTTTTTGTAGAATTACGAATCGTCTATCCTATTATAAATAACCGTTAACCAAAAATGCCTAACGACATTTTCGGCAACACCAAGCGTGTAGACCATGCAGAAGAGATTCTCATGTTGGACATTCGAGTTAAGAAGTTGAGGAGCGATTTGATCGCTTTGCAGGAGACCTTAAACAAAAGTTTAGAGTCGGAAATCGCCACGCTCCAAACGCAATGTCTCGACCCCATTCTGAAAATCGATTCCGAACAGAAGGCGCTGATAAAAAATTATGTCGACGTACCTTCTTACGACAGCGTTCAAAATATACAGTTGAGCGTGGATTCGCTTCAAAATGATTTGGCCAAATTACAGCAATTTCAATCGAAAAATGAAGATTTGGAAAAATTGAAACTCGAAATCGAAGAACGAACTTCCGCAATAGAAAAGAATTTCTCCGAACTTCAAACCGTCGTGAACGATATTGATGTAGAACGCTTGCACGTCGTCGTTTCCAAATTACAAGAAGAATTCACCGGCACGTTGGAAGAAATTAAATCCAAGTTGCAGACTTTGGAAGATACAATGACGAACCTACCATCGTCGGACGAACTGCAGGTCATCGGTAAAAGCGTCGCGAACATAAAAATTCAATTGGAGGCGTATCGAGATTTCGAACACATTCAAACCACCATCGCTACACTTCAGGCGTCTCTGGAATTGATCAACGAAGAAATTAAAAATATTCACGCTGAAGCGAGAGCGTTGACGAGCATTCAAGACACGTTGAGCACGGTTCAGCAGAAGATCGAATATTTAGAAAATTTGAACGTCGAAACGAATCTCGCTCATTTTCATCACGTACTCGACAACATACAGGGTGACTTGGAATCGTTACGGACGAGCGTGCCTTCGAGCGAAGATTTGGAAAAATTGAAAACGGCGGTGACGGCACTATCCGATTCGAGCGACATCAAAAGTTCGTTGAGCGAACTCGAGAGTAAAGTGGCCAATCTCCCCACCTCCAAAGAATTGCACGCTTTGAAAAGAAACATATCTCGAATGCTGAAACGACTGGAAACGGAAACGGCGAACGTGGAACAGATACGAGACGAAATTAGTTCGCTGGTGTCGACGCTGCCCTCTTCGCAGAGCGTAGCCGACCTTCACACGCAGTTTACAGAGATGCGAAGCATCGTGAACGATCTTACCGAGAAGAGCTCGAAATTGAATCAAGTCGAGAACCTTCAGAACATCGTCGTCAACGTCAGAGATCAAGTTGGAGTGCTGGAATCCACGCAGGAATCGACGCTGGCCTCTTTCGGTGCCAAGTTGCAAGAACTCAACGAAAACTACAAGCAGTTGAACGTGGAAGTGAAAATCAAACCGTCGTTTTCTGCCGTAACGGATACCATAGTCGAGCATTTGTTGCCCATCGAAAATAAACTCGGACAAGTTCACAGTAATCTGCTCGGCGTCGACACTAAATTCGCCAAATTGTTCACCTTGCAAGCCATCGAAATCAACAGCGTTCCCAATCAGCAGAGAATCTCCACGTTCGTCGTAGGTAACAAACTGTACATGTTGCATCCTTATCATCCGTACTACAAGTTTCTCCTCGATGGCACGATTCAGATAAACGAATTTTCGTACTGGTCTCACGGTAGAAAAGCTAGCGTTCCCACCATGACCTTAATATCGAATCGTGGTGTCCAGAAAGCAGGAAACATTCCTCTGGCACGTTGGAACGAAACGCGCAACATATATGAAATACACGAAGACGAAGATCTCACCGTTTTCGACGTGAGTGCCGGCGATAAGCTGATTATTCAAAACACGAGCGAAGTGCCACCCTCTTTGAATCCCATCACGCTTGTGCTTCTCTTGAAACGTAATCTCTAAAAAAAAATGTCTAGGCAAGCCATCGTCGAAGAATTGCATAAACCTGCACGCCGCAACTACGAACGTTTGGCTGTGGTAACCAAGGGCATCGACGACCTCTGGCAAAGCGACCTCGTGGAGATGAGTAGCGGCAATTTGAAAAACATACATAAATTGAACAAGGGCAACAAGTACCTTCTCACCGTCATAGACACGTTTTCGAAATTCGCATGGGCTCTGCCTTTGAAAGCCAAAACGGGAACGTGCGTCACGGAAGCATTCAAGACAATTTTTCGCGAAAGCGGCGGTAGACAACCTCGGTTTCTGCAAACGGACAACGGTAAAGAATTTTACAACGCCGTATTCCAAAAGTTTATTCAAAAACACAAGATTCGACATTATTCGACTTTCAGTTACATCAAAGCCAGCATCGTGGAAAGATTCAATCGAACCGTGAAAACACACATGTGGAAACGATTCACGCTTCGGGGAAATTACAAATGGGTCGACATCCTGCCGGAACTCGTCGACACCTATAATGATACAGTACACAGAACGATAGGCATGAAGCCAGCCGACGTTACCAAGTCCGACGAGCAGCGTTTAATTTCTACAGTTTACTGTCCAAAGTACACACCCACGACAAAAAAAGCTAAATACAAAATTGGAGACCAGGTGAGGATCAGCAAATTCAAACGTACCTTCGAGAAGGGATTCACAAAAAATTGGAGCACGGAACTCTTTACGGTGGTTCGAGTTTTACCTGGAAACCGACACACGTATATAATAAAAGATAGTAGCGGCGAGATTTTGAAAGGAAGATTTTACGAAGAGGAACTCTCTAAAACAAAACACCCCGACACGTACCTCATCGAGAAAGTATTGCGTAGGAAAGGTGACAAACTGTTTGTCAAATGGCTGGGACTTCCGGAAAAGAGTTGGATCGACGCGGACGAAGTGATCTTGTGAGTACGTGGAACGTGGTGAAGCGTCTACCGGATCCGGAAAGTCAAACGAAGAAAAAGAACGGCAAGTTGCTTCCCGACAGCATCCGCTGTCTGATCGTAGGTCCTTCTGGGTGTGGGAAAACAATTTTCTCCTCGCACCGAATTGGTTAGATTGGAAGAACAGGCACCTGTACGTGTTCTCGAAAAGTTTGGAGCAATCCAAATACCAGCAACTGATGAAACTGTACGATGGTCTGGACATTGCAACGTTCGCCTCGGAAATAAAACCACTCGACGATTGTCGTGAAAATTCAGTTGTTGTGTTCGACGACGCCATCCTGGAAAATCAAAATGAAATTCGCAACTTTTTCACGCAAGGTCGTCACAAAGGAATGGATTGCTTCTACCTAGCTCAAACGTTTTCCAAAATTCCAAAACAGTTAGTGCGCGACAACGCTAATTTCATATGTTTGTTTCGTCAAGATCACACCAACCTCAAGCATGCGTACGATGACTACGTAGGCGGAGACATGAACTACAATCAATTTTCGGAAGGCTGCTGTTCTACTTGCTGGAACGGTGACGATTTCGGATTCGCGACGATCGACATGACGAGGAAACCCAACGACGGAAAATACAGAAACAAAATCAACGATTTTCTAAACGTTGCAACGTTGTGAGAAACGACGTATATAAATAACGTCATGGCGAAACGAAAAATCGAGGACGAAAATCTCAAGTTGCGAAAATACCTCGCGAAACGCTTCAAAGGTTGGAAATCCGAGAATCGCGGATTCTACGAAGAGAAGAAACGTCAGGATCAACCTGTGATCGATGCCATCAGCGGTCTAGGTAAAGAAATTAAAAATGTCACGGAACAAAATAAAAATTTGATTAATGAACTCGTACCGCTCGCAGCTAAAAATTACGCCGTACCCACGCCTATTTCGAGCATTCCTTCGACGCCGTTCGAACTGAAGGATGCACCGGCACGACGTCGAGCCATAGGCAGCACGTCGTCGTCTTCGGATAAAATCGAGTTGCGACCTTTGGCACGAGACTACCTGAGCACGGGGAAATTCGACAAGGATGAAGTGTTCGGATTGTATCCCAGCATGGAAACCAGCGAAGGCGGCGGTGTGGTGTGGAAGATTGGGAAATCGAAGGTGACCTTCGAAGGCAACGACATTAAAATCAATTTAGGCGACAAGGATAGTTGGAACAGGTATCCGGGTACGGTGGGACTGTGGGAACTCGTTGCCAAAAAGCAGCCGAAAGATTACACCGACGAAGATTACCAAAGTTACAAGGAAATTCTGATCATGACGGATGCCTTGTACCAGAACAACGACGCCTCGCAGAATAGGGTGAAATCGAGCAGCGGCGAGAAGTACAGGAATCTCATCAAACCGATTTGGAACCAGGTCAAAACAGGCAGCGGCGTCAAACGCTACAACACGCTACCCAAAGAATTCGTTTGGGTGGACGACGTTAGGAAACTCGTGGACCGATTGTTGGTGATAGCCGGCGTAGAGAATGCAGGCAACCGTAATTTCTACAACGAGAAGGTTGGCATCGTGGACATGATCAGCACGAAACTTTCCAACTTCATCGTGAACGACGACAAGGGCATAGGTTACCTGATCAAAATCATCAACACGCTGCCTCCGAAATTTTGGAACGTGGCCGAAGGAAAGGGACTCGTGAACGACATCATCAACAAGTTACCTTTCGAGATGCATCTACCTGGCTACCAGTACTGCGGACCGGGTACCAAACTCGAGAAAAGATTGGAGAGATGAGACAAGGGTGAGAATCCGTTGGATGCCGCATGCAAAGATCACGACATCGCCTACAGCACCACGCAGACGGATCTGGACGCACGTCACGAAGCAGACAAAAAATTGGAACATGCAGCTTTCGAAAGGTTCGTGAGCAGAGACGCATCGTTGGGTGAACGGGTCGCCGCACTGGGTACCACCATCGCCATGAACACGAAACAAAAATTGGGGTGGGGTATATAAATAACATACCGTAAAAAACTACACAAGAAAAAATATCAGAATATATATATAAATAACATACCGCGAAAATAACACATAGAGCGTCAACATGAAGCCCAAGGGTGTCGTGTACCAGATACCATACTCCAATCTGAAAAATCTAGGTGCCCTCGATGGGTTACTCACCAAGAAACAACGCGAGAAGAAACGTTCTTGCTTGTCGAAAGGACATGGAATAAAATTACTTCTCAGCACACCTCAATTGAGACGCTTGCAGCGTTCGCGGAAACAGCAAAAGGTCGGATTTTTCATATTCAGCATCCCGGCCATCCTGGCAGCATTGGGGGCCGTTGGAAGTTTAGCCGGCGGTAGCGCCGCCATCGCGAAAACCGTCATCGACTCGAAGAAGAACAAGGCGGAATTGGAAGAACAGAAACGTCACAACCTGGCCATGGAGAAGAAAAAAGGCAAGGGCGTGATGAAAAAGTTTAAAGAAAAGAAACAGAAGCACTCACCAACCGAGACATTGAATCTCTGATCGAACCGTTACAAATCAAACACTTCAGAGGAGTTTTCATGTCCGACTCGCTACCTTCAAGCGTTAAAAGAAGAGAATGCGGAGTAGTCAACTTGGACGGTCAAGAAAATCCGGGCACGCATTGGATATGTTACCACAAAAACGATGATAAAGCATTCGTTTTCGATTCTTTCGGAGGTGTTCCACCTACAAATTTAATTCATTATCTGAAAACGAACAAAACCTCTATATACTACAACGACGAACGCATTCAAAATTTCGGAGACGTGAACTGCGGTCATCTCTGCCTCTCCGTGCTCGCGTTTCTCTCTAAAATAAATAACCCTACGATCGAAGATTTCCAGAAAGCATTGTGGAACCTCAAACAGCATCACTAGGATGGGCGTGTTCCATCTCACGAGCGAATCATCGATCTTGAAACTCACGCTGCACGACGACATCGTCTATCCTAAATCCGTGGCTCTGCGTGCGTTCTACAGCATGTACCTCATACCTAACGTCACGCAGCACAACAACAAAATTAGCGTCGGAAGCGAACACATCGTCGTCACGCCAGGACAATACAATCTTTGCAAGCTCAGTTACCCAAAGGCACGTACCTTTCTCAAAATCCGGTCACGCACAGAGTGGAAATCCTATCCGCGACGGAGACCGTGGACCTGGGCACCATGGGAGAACTTTTAGGTTTCGAGAACGACACCAAACTCGAAGCTGGCATCAAGCACATAGCAACCAACATTCCTAAATTCTTGGCCATAGAGACTCTGAACGTACACTGTAACGAAGCCGAAGGTATGATCACGAAATCTTCGGACGGATTGTTAGGAAGTCACAAGCAGACGGGAATCATAGCCACCTTCAAACCAAGTTCCGAGTTCATGGAACCGATCATCTACACGCCCTCTTCGCCGATCTATTTTCCAGTATGCCGCAACCGCATAGACGACATAGAGTTGGTGGTGACGAACGAGAAAGGAGACGTGGTGGATTTCGCAGGTGCCACTACGACGGCCATCGTGGAGATCAACGTATAATAAATAACCATACATGTAAAATGGAGCAAATCGAAAGTTACGAATTGCAATCTTTCCCTCCCAACCGTCGCACGTTCGCCAATCTGAACGAGGCGAACAGGGAGATCGAATACGACGTGGACGTAGGCGACGGGTTCGTTCATCCTCACAGAGCGGACCTCTACCTTCAATTCGACGTGGTGAAGAAAGAAAGCGGAGACGCGTTTCCCGCAGCAGCAAACTTGATACTCGTGGACAACTTCGTGCCTCACCTGTTCTCGCAGGTGGAGGTGAGGAAACACAACACCGTCATCGACAGAATAGATTATCCAGGCATCACGTCGACGGCAGTGGGAACGTTGAAATTATCCAAAACGGACGCAGCGTACTACCAGGCCGGGGGATTCGAAGCCGGGACCAAAATATCGACGAGAAGTCACACGGTGCTTTTTCCCATGCGTCTGCTGCCTGGTTTCTTCTCGGACTACAAGGAGATCATGTGGAAGGGAGGACTGAGGGTCACGTTTCGAAGAGCGGCCAACGACAACGACGCACTAATGCGATACGCTACTTTGGGTCCGGACGGCACCACGCCGATAGCCAACACTCTACCCGAAGCAGCCAAGTGCGTCATCCAAAGCATGGAATTGAGAATGCCGGTGGTGGAATACGAAACGAACTACGCCCTCAAGTACAAAGCGGAGATCTTGAAAAGTCCGCAGGTGCCGATTCACTTTCACGGTTACCAGTGCGTGCAGAAGATGGCGTCGGGAAGTCACATGGAATTCGACGTGACGACGCAGTTCAACAACATACAGTTCGACATGCCAGATTTCGTCGTAGTGCTCTTTCAGACCGGGAGGGACAAGAATCAGGAAAAAGATTCCAGCAAGTTCGACGACTGCAAGATCAAGAACGTTTATCTGAAGAACGGTAGGAACGAAGTGTTCCTGCGCGAGAATTACAACCTCGACGTGACCAAAAACGATTACCTCAAACTTTACGAAGCGTTTTCGGCTTACAAACGCGTGACCGAGGGAAGCGTGGACATGTACTACACGCCCAGCGAGTTCAAAGCACGGAGACCCATGACCGTCATCAACACATCTAAGAGAAAGAAGGTTGTGGTCAACGATCGAACCAACATGAAGGTCGTCTGGGAGTTCCACGATGCCTTGCCCGAGGATACCCTATGCAGCGTCATCCTGATTGCAGAGAAGTCCTTCGCCTACGACTTGAAGAACGAGAGGGTCACAGAGCAGTTTTAAAAAGTTTTTTAACATCTTTTCTTGCACAAATAAGAAATTTTCTGCACTAGCACAATCAGTTACAATGGCACAATACGAATTTCACTAGTTCAGATCATTTACAAATGTCAATTTCATTAGTTATCAGTTACAATATCTTTTTTGCACTATAGCACGAGAGACAATCAGAAAATTTGCACAAAAAAATTTGTTGTTGTTTTTACACGTGAAAATTAACAATAAAATTTCTTTTTTATCGTTTCAGATGCTGTCGAAACATCAAAAACACATACACACACACTAAAAAAATAAGCATGCAACTTTATTTGTAACACACACATACATTCTCCATCTTCATCAAGAAAATATTATAATAAACATAATTATTTTTATCTATATCTCACAATAAAACTCTATATCCAAAAATATCACAACATCAAATAACACTAGAGTCGTTAGTACACGTTGCATGCATTACGGAGGTCCTCTGTAGGGTTTCATGGAAGTTTGGGGGGGAAAAAAAGCACGTGAAACTCTACAGAGGTGCGGTAATCTATAACCGCAGCCGTTAGAACCTTTTTGGGTTGGGCACCACGCACCCTGGCGGGGTTAGGGGCCAGGCATTCTAAAAAAACAACAATTATTATTTTGTTTGTTTGTTTGTGTTACAATACATAAGCGCGCGCGCGTGTGTGGCACATCGTTTCCCCGAGAGAAGTTTACAAAAATCACGATATATAAACATTGGCCTCTCTTTTTTTTTTTGGAACTCACCACTGTTGCCGGCCATAAATCTCTCTCTCTCTCTTCATCTTACAGCAAAATTGGCATCTCTATTTTTTTTAGTTGCAAGTAAATTGCCAACACACTCCAGTTAATAATGCTACATATTATACGCACACACGCACACACATACTATATTACCATCCACCCATCCATCTCTTTTACGGCAGTATATATATTTGTTGCCTAACCTAACCTAACCTAACCTAACCTAACCTAACCTAACCTAACCTAACCTATCTTCTTGTTTAGTATATGTAGGTTGGCAAAAATTGCTTTATGCACTGTAACGCAAGCCTCAAGCAAAGTTGCCAGCTTCTTGCTTTAGGTTAGGTTAGACAAAAAAACTGTAGGTAAACTGTCGGTTGTTTAACTCTTCTCTCTCTCTTCCCTCTCTTTTTTTTGTAAAAAGCCATGGCAAAAATACCAGTAGGTTGGCAAATTGCTTTATGCACTGTAAACCAAGCCTCAAGCAAGATTGTCAGCTCCTTGCTTTATGCACTGTAAACCAAGCCTCAAGCAAGATTGCCAGCTACTTGCTTTAGGTTAGGTTAGGTTAGGTTAGGTTAGGGTGGGTTAGGTTAGGTTAGGTTAGGTTAGGTTAGGTTAGGTTAGGTTAGGGTGGGTGTTGGCAGCTGACGGTTGTTTAACTCTTCCCTCTCTCTCTCTCCTCTCTCTTTTTTTTGTAAAAAATCATGGCAAAAGTACTAGTAGGTTGGCAAATTGCTTTATGCACTGTAAACCAAGCCTCAAGCAAGATTGCCAGCTCCTTGCTTTAGGTTAGGTTAGGTTAGGTTAGGTTAGGTTAGGTTAGGTTAGAGTAGGTTAGGTTAGGTTAGGTTAGGTTAGGTTAGAGTAGGTTAGGTTAGGTTAGGTTAGGTTAGAGTAGGTTAGGTTAGAGTGGGTGTTGGCAGCTGTCGGTTGTTTAACTCTTCCCTCTCTCTTCCCTCTCTCTTTTTTTTGTAAAAAGCCATGGTAAAAGTACCAGTAGGTTGGCAAAAATTGCTTTATGCACTGTAAGCCAAGCCTCAAGCAAGATTGCCAGCTCCTTGTTTTAGGCTAGGTTTACCCCCCCCCAAAAAAAAACCTTGGTGATTTTTTTCGAGTAAAATATTAGCAACACTGCGAGAAAATAAAGCTTATGCCTTACGAGAAAAATCTATTAAGGCGAGCCTCAAGCAAAATTGCCAGCTCCTTGCTTGAGGCTACGTTAAACCCAAAAAAAACCCTTGGTGATTTTTTCGAGTAAGCAGCTGGCAACACTGCCAGAAAATGAGGCTCATGCCTTACGAGACAAATCCATTTAGGCGAGCCTCACCGAGCCTCACTTTCGGTCCGTGAACCCGGGCATTTCATCTACTAGTGAAGTACCATGAAAACAAAACGGTTAATAATAATAATAATAATAATAATCATAATAACAATGATAATATCGACAGTGCCTAAAACAAGGGATAGTCCAGGAGCCCAAATTTTATAAATCCCAGTCTGCCTGGACCACAGTCAGTCTGTATTGCGCACTGTCCCTACGTATTTGTTATTGCCCGCGCATCAATTACAACCTAATTTTCGCGATTGGGTAAAAGAGACAGAATGGAGAAGTAAAATAAATCAAATCAATCCGCAGGAAAAAAAAAGTAAAATCCTCCCCTGTGCTTTGTACCACGCCATGAGGGCATATACGGGGTGTGGAGTTGGACCCCACACTTTCTTGGTCACAGCCGAAGCCCTGGCCGCCCCCAGAGTTTCCTCCAGGTACCCACTTTGTACGACGCTGGGTGGGCGCCAGGGCCGCTTGAACAGGTGGAAAAAATCCCGGTTCTCCCTCGCCTGGTAGTCAGACGCCCTAACGACCGAGTTACCGCGGCAGTATAAAACAGCAGCAAAAGGCTGTACCTTTCTCAAATTGAGGATTACTGTGGCAAGTCTCTCATATAATATGAAGGTTAGAATGAACGATGAAAAAGACTTTCGGAACAAACACAACTTCTATCCAGGATGCGAACCTAGGACACCGAGTTTTGTAGCGCGTCATGCTAACATTTCAGCCACAGAGCCGAACTGAAACACTTTGTAATTGGGAGAGTGATTCCCGACACTTACACGATACAACTGGCAAGATAAAAAAGGAATGTTGCATTGGCGCCTTGAAGAATGCGCAGAGCATTCAACCATATCAGTTACAATACCTCAACTTGATTTCATGGTTTCAAGGTGAATAGTATGTTGTGTTTCTGCCGTACAACTTATAGATTTGCATCAATAACATAGTGTTAATGCGCAGGGATATGTGAAAAATGCCAACATTGAGATATCCGATAAAATAAAAGAAATGATAATTCAAGGATCGTGGATTAACGGTGTTGCTTTGGTAACTAGTTGCCGCAATTATAACTATATATATACATAAAACTCTTATATTTAAATTACTAAGATATATTGCTTTAATAATTCAAATTTAACCCGTGTTGTACGTACATAGTCTAAACTCTGCATGTGTATTATTTACGCTCTACCATTGTTTTTTACCGGCATCTCTCAATTTCAGCATGTGTTATTAGTTAGACTATAGTAAATTAGTGTTTTAAATTACATATTTACTTTTCCAGAATGAAGTATGCGTAATTTGTTAACGCAAGTGTAAAAGAGGGTTTCTTAAAGAACTCGATGTTAGCAAAAATATGATTATATACTAGGTGCACATCCCTTCAAGTAATTCTGCCGGCGCCCATTTTTATGGATTCCGTGAAGCGTAATATCCTTCAAGGTGGATCCCAGACTGAAAAAGGTTGAGAACCACTTATTTAAAGATAATATATATTTTCAGTTTGAGACACCACAGAGGGTGAAGTGGCGGTTTTTGAAGGACTGATGAATTTGCCGCATTATTCCTACAAGCGAATGGGTGGGGATATGTGCACAAAATGTAAATACTCGTATTTAAAACGCAAGTAACAATTAAGAAATAGAGGGGAAATTGTTTTCAGCACTCTGTCCTCAATATTTTGTATGCATATACATAAGAAGCAAGGACTTGAAGTTTCTTATGGGATAAATGAACAATTACGTGCAACCCTCCCCTCCTACCACCAGAAAATCTTTGGCACTCTGCTACCAAGGGACTCTTCCATAATTTGCGCTTTTAGTCAGAGGAGACGTGTTTCTTCACACATTCACTGACATACTAGTCATTCATGAAAATCTACGCTCTTGAAGGTAATTCCCAATCAGTGACATTATGAATAGAAATGCGGAAATATAGCTCGCACACTTTGAAACAGTGTTCATTAAGAATAACCCAGGAAGCTTTCACGTCGAACGGTGCTGAAACTTAGTTCACGTCAAAATTCACGTCTTGTCGAATTGTATTACTTGTCCCCATCTGTCTCCACATTGCGTGAATTTTACCGTGAACGAATCAATCACGGTTAAGCTCTGGTAATTAGTAATATTTTATTATTACTGCAAGAATTGTCCATTACTGATAGGCCTAATACGTGAATTTCATTCCATGCCCGTTACCTTCATCATTTTATGAACAAAAGTAATTCAGAAACATTGGTAGGTATCATCCACAGGGAACAATGTAATTAATTTTACTTTGAAGCAAATATTCACAGTTGAAAATTTGATAAACAAGAAACGGTGGACCTGTCCCTCTGGGAATCCAGTCTCAAATCAACTTTTCTATGAGCAAGTGAACTATGAAGAAGAACGCTGTTCCCTCGTCATAGTACAGGATCACCGACCTGTGCTCGGAACGAGGCACCGGGGCTGATACTTTCTCAATTTCACTAGGTCACCCAATATATTTTTTAAAAATTGAGACGTTTCGGTACAGGCGAAAGTATTAGATTTCCCAGTTAATCCGCCCATGATAAATGTACATTGCATAGGCTACTTTACGCTTAATGGAGAGAGTTTCTTCTATCTCTGTGTCTCATTTTGGTTATTTTACGTTTTATCTTCACCGTAGAATGATGACGTAATGGCATAATAATCGCACAAACACAATGAATCGTCACATTGTTATAAAAATTGCAGCGTTCAACGGTGGCTTCGATTTAGGAGACAGTTGCTCCCCATTTTTTGCCTCCGCACTATGGCCTCTTAATGCTAGGCCTTGTCTACCAAGAGAGAGTAAACTTTCCTTGTCCGCCCCCCCGTTTGGCGCCAAAAGTTGCCAAAAGGCCACCACTAGCCCTAAACATACACTTGTGAGGTTCTATCTATACCCCTTAAAAATATGTTGTTCAGCCCCCCCCCCCCGAAAGGTGCCTGATTGCAAGCTTATTTTGTGTAAGTAAATGTTTTCTTTTCCTTCCCTGATTCCTGCTCTTTGCTGACACTTCTCCAGACTTCGAGCCGCCATGCACTGAGACAGCCTACAAAAGCATTCTTCCAAAATTTGTTCCTGTTCGACGCTCAAATGCTAGGGGGGAATAAGGCATTAGATCGAATCGTTTCTCAACGTATGGGGCGCGACTCACAGCTGGGTCCCGAGGGGATGTTTGGTGGGTCGCGAAGTCGGGCTTGAGAATTGATTTACTGTCTTAAAAATCTATTAAATTTCTAAGATATATTGTTTCATCATTTTAAATTCAACCCGTGTTGTACGCAGCCTACATTTCTGTTATGCGCACCCCACCATTGCATCTCTCAATTTCAGCCTTTTAAATTATATATGTATGGAACTTTTCTAGAATGAAGTATGTGAAATTTGTTTAAGCAAGTTTAGAAGAGGGCTTCTTAAAGTACTCGATATTAACAAAAATAAGATCACAAGCTGGGTGCACACCGCTACAAGTAAATCTGCCATGCTTGTGCGTCCCGTGAGGTGTTGTATCCTTCAAGGTTGATCCCGGACTGAAAGAGGTTGAGAACTACCTGATTAGAAGTTTCAAGATGACTGTCAATTAAAGTCAGCGCCAGGGTGCAGATGCAGTCCTGGAGGGCTTTAAGAGCAAATTTAGAGAAAACCGAATGACATACAGTACGGACAGATGCCTTTATCTATTTTCTGAAAATTTATCCAAATGCTGTTTATACGGCTTTACTAAAAACACCTCGTTACGTGTTGCCGAACGACGTTCATACATTGCTAAACACATTATTAGAGTTCAGAGTCAAAATTATTTTGTTATGCGATACAGTGTTGTAACGAGGCTACAAAAAAAACATTTTACCTACCCCTGATCATCGTATATTAATTTGAGAATGTGACTTCTCGTCGTATTGTCCACTTGCTTATGCCAAATCACAGGAATGTAAAAGCTTTAATAAGAAAAATTGGGGAAGAAATTATCTCACCCAAACGAATTTTTGAAGCATTAGATCACTGTAACATCTAGAAAGAATAGATTTGGTGAATATAACTTGCCTCATAATTGCAGGACAAACTACATCGTTGAAAATTAATATCACTGTCGAATTATTAAGAACGATTGATTGATTGATTTGCTTTATTTTACTTCGCTTTTGGTGGCACTTTAGGCTAATTTGCAAAGATAGCGATGAGTGATGATATGGTGAAATTGATGAATGGACACCAAACATCCATGTCCAGGACGGGATTGAACCCGGGGCCCCTAGTGTCGTAGTGTGATGTGCTAACCACTCCGCCACGGGGGCCAACTTATCAAGAACGAAACAAGTTTTAAAATATTATATTTCGTATGTGGATATACTGTATTTGCCCCCCCTCCCGGTTTTGGAACCGAATCGCCGCCACTTAAGCACAAGAACACGAATTCAATTTTCTCATGATGGACAATACACACATATTGTAATGTCTCCCTTGCCCTCCGTTCGCACACCTATGAGAAGGATTGTTACTGCTGCGGCTTTCCATACAAAGTGTGATTTAGAACGGTCTTCTTATCCTGAACAGGTATTTAACTTTTGAAAGATCCTAGGTGATTACTTTGTAGTTCTGCCTCTTAAGGGAGGAGTTTAATGATGCATGTATACAATTGATGAGTAACCCAACACACAGAAACTCTCAGGTCGTTATACCTGACTCAACTTTTTATTCATTTTTATTATTAACTTCAGTTTTCTGTCACTTTTGACTAATCGCGACGATGAGGATGAAGTTGATGAAGTAACACTCACATCCATGCCCAGTCCAGAATTGGGAACATTGGGAGCCGGCGAGAAGTAAATCGAGTTCACAACCGTTGACTTCGTAGTATCTTATTCTACAGACAAAACCATTGATCCCCGTTCATCTACTCGTCACCCCTTCGAGTTTGCGTGATCAAATGTTTATTTACCGGTGGGAGCTCCAACATTTCCGTCGTTCGAAGTTCTGACCACGTGTTAACCAATTAACAGGCATTTGTTATACAGGGACGTCTTGCCACGGAGTTTATTCATCATAACCGTTATGGAGATGATGAATAGATAAGATGGGCGGCAAAATATTAACAAAACATGCTAATATCCTAACCACTAGATAAGCTTGTACTGTGTTTCACCTAAACAGAGCCGAATTCTGTCACCGGGTGATTCAAGCGTTTTACGATGTGCCAGCTGCAAAGTTATGTAACAGTGGCATATCTCCAAGGAGTTTTAGAGCAACTATCCTAAAAAGAAACGCCAAATTTAGGAAAAGATTGTGCGATCTTGGCGTGGTAAGAAATAACTCAGGCTCCCATCCCTTTACTATATTTATGGGTACGCCACCGAAAGCGTGGGGAATACTGCCCACAAGTGGAGATTTCCTTATGTAACGATAACAGGAAACTAGGTGTAAGGGATGACTTTCCTGCAAGCGCTTCTCTTCCACGTATTACACCCTGGACTCACGGAAGGGTGAGCGGGGGGTTGCCACTAGGCTATCCCAGGCTATAACCTAGGGCCGCACAAAAATGAGACGTACATGGAAGAAGTTTCTAGCACTTAAATAAGTTCTTACATCATGACCCTACTTTCAAAGGTCACGTAATAAAATAATATGTACAATTTTATTGCTCGAATATAAACAGTTGTTCCTCGAAAGAACGAATGTAAACATTTTAAATGCCGACAATTAAAAGTCAAGTGGAGGGATATTGACGGTTGAAATCCTTGTTTCTCGGTTCGCGTCTGGTGTGGCTACCGTAATGTAGTGTTGGTTTGGTTTAATTTAGTGCGTGTGCGGTATTAGTGTTGTATGGCGAAATACATATTGAAAGTGGCGGCTTTAAAGGAAAACGAAGTTTAATGAATCATTTTTAATCAGATGTATCGATATTTTAAACTATAAAAGTGCTATTAGTACAGAGCAAGCAATTAGTGGAAGTCAAGTACCATGATAACAAAATTGTTAATAATAATTATAATAATGTCGACAGTGAACAAAACAAAGGATATCGTAAGGGCCCAAATTGTATAAATCCAGCTCTGTCTTCACTACATTTTGCAGACAAACGGGGCTTTGGCGTCTAAACTCACAATCAGTCTGTGTGTGGCATACTGCTTGTGCGTGTTTGTTATCCTTCGCATCAATTTCGTCCTAATCTTTGCGATATGCCAAAATAGGCAAAAGAGGAAGTAAAATAATTCAAATCGATCAATAAATAACAGCAGCAAATGACTTTACCTTCATCAAATTGAGGATTCCTGAAAATCTCGCATATAATATGAGGGCCAGTATGAATGATGAAACAGACTCTTGGAACAAACACAACTTCGTGTACAGATTTTATCCAGGATGCGAACTTAGGACACCGAGTTTTGTAGTCTGCTACGCTAACTATTCAGTCACAGAGCCGAACTGAAATAATTTGTGCTCGCGGGAGTTACACAACACTTCAACTTGATTTTGTGGTTTCAAAAGTGAATAGCATGTATTCCCTTACTCCTGGTAATTGTGTTTCTGTATTATCAAGGGGTCCCGGGTTCGATACCCGGTAGTGGGACATAGGATTCCACTTTAAACTGTAGGTCCAGTCCCGATTAGCCTCACTATGCATAAAGTGGACATTAAACACCAAGTCAATCAATTGTGTTTCTGTAGTCGAACTTGATATATGCATGCGAAAAGAAATGTTAATTCCATGATGGTGGATTAAGGGGGTTGCTTTGTTAACTGACTGTAGCAAATACAATAATGCAAAATTAAATCTTTATAGGTAAGCTCACCTAAAAACTTCTGGTATTTTTTTTTTACATTTTTATACAAATGGCAAGTTAATGTACTTGAAGGTTTGAGACATCGCAGAGGGTGGATGGGTGGTTTTTGAAGGACTCCTGAATTCGCCGCCTTACTCCTACAATGAAGGGCGGAAACTCTTCGTTCAAAATGTAAATACTCTTATCTAAAACGTTAGTTAGCAATATAGAAAGAGGGTAGGAAAAGTTGTTTTCAGCACTCTGTCTTTTTAATATTTCGGATGCTTGAGAAGCACGGACTTGAACTTTACAACTGAAAAAATGAAAAATTACTTGCAACTCCCCCTCTTTCCCCAAAAAAATCTACCAGGGGGCTCTGGTTCTACTCTAACTCCGCGCTTATAATCCGAGGAGTCGGATTTCTTCACATATTTACTCGCATGCTAGTCATTCAGAAAATCCGCGCTTTTAGTATGTCATTCCAAATGAATAGAACTTCGCAGGTATAGCTCGCATACTTTGAAACAGTGTTTGCTAAAAAAAAAAAGAAAAAGAAAAAGAAAACAACGAAACTTGGTTCACATCAAAATAGAGGCCTAGCAATCTTTGTCGAATGTATTCCTCGTCCCCATCTGTCTCCATATCGATGGCGGGCAATCGTTTCACGGTTAAGCTCTCGCAATTAGTAATATTTTATAATTACTGCAAGAATTGTGCGTTAGCTTTCCTTTCCTTTATGCTTACTTGTGAAATCTCGATTATTTATTTCAATTTCACTGGCTTTTATAGTTTTTATTCTTATTTTTAACATACGTATATTGTATTTTAACCTGTTCAAAAGATGTAACTTGTTTCTCTAATATCTAGACTTGAAACAAGACCAATTTGTACTATTTTTATAACTTACTTAAACCTGTTCTTCCAACAAAAATGAATTGTGTTATTTAAGTCACGACTTTACAATCTTAAGATCTGTAGGAATTGAACAGGAAAGGGTCTCAAATTACATTAGCTTTACCTTTTATCGGCTACAATTGAATTGTACCTATTCTGGCTCAAGAGGAAAAGACAGAAGAGGATAGGTGGCAGCCAAAATGTTGAATGAATGAGAATCTGACCAAAGAACCCTTGCAGAAATATTATACGTATAAGACATGATTGCATTCATGAAACCATTGTTTAACAAAATAACTGCAGTTAAGACTGGAAGAAGTTTTATATTATCCCTAGCTTATCCCTGGCGTACAATAAACGTAGACAGACTACTTACATAAGGGAGGCCTCAGAGGCCCACACATTTTCTTCTTCTTTAACATTAAAATTCAAGAAACAATTTTTTAAAATGAATCATTTCTTCCTTTGTTGTTCATATAGCTGCAGTTATATAATATTGCACGAGTGTCACACACAAATTTTATCATTCACTAAACCTGAAAATAACATGTTAATGTTGAATCAATGATTTTTTTGTTTACATGTGAGCAGTTCTATAGTTGTTATAATAATTACATTAATTACCATAATTACCAACCAATTGTACACTGTTACAAGGTACACAAGTACCTTGGTGGAACATACATCTGTATTAGGGCTGATAGGCCCTCAACCTAAATTTTCCTCGTATGTACGTTACCTTCATCATTTTATGAACGAAGGCAATTGAGAAATATTGGTAGCGAACATTGTAATTGACTTTAGTTTATTTTCAATTTTTTATACAAATATCAACAGTTCAAAATTTGATAAAAAGAGGTGGTTGGTTTTTAGTCTCTCCCTCCCCCCTGCCCATCACGGATAAGCTATTGCTAACAATAAATCATTTTAATTAAGAGCGCGGGGGAAGGGGCTGTAGTGAAACTAAGTAGCTTATACACAATACAGTAGGGATCCTGGCTCCCACGGGAGTCCCGTGGATGATCTAAGGTCAATTTTTTTTCGGCCATGTCCATGCATAAAACGGCTCTGGAGCTCACCCAGCCTCAAACAAACGGGTGCCTAGGGTTAAACTTTGGGGGGGGGGGTTAAAGGCGGCAAGAACGTGTTGCTTGGGCTTGTTCACTTAGAAACGAAACCGAGAAACAAGGATTTCAACCGTCAATATCCCTCCACTTGACTTTTAATTGTCGGCATTTAAAATGTTTACATTCGTTCTTTCGAGGAACAACTGTTTATATTCGAGCAATAAAATTGTACATATTATTTTATTACGTGACCTTTGAAAGTAGGGTCATGATGTAAGAACTTATTTAAGTGCTAGAAACTTCTTCCATGTACGTCTCATTTTTGTGCGGCCCTAGGTTATAGCCTGGGATAGCCTAGGTCGGTGATCCTGTACTATGACGAGGGAACAGCGTTCTTCTTCATAGTTCACTTGCTCATAGAAAAGTTGATTTGAGACTGGATTCCCAGAGGGACAGGTCCACCGTTTCTTGTTTATCAAAATTTTCAACTGTGAATATTTGCTTCAAAGTAAAATTAATTACATTGTTCCCTGTGGATGATACCTACCAATGTTTCTGAATTACTTTTGTTCATAAAATGATGAAGGTAACGGGCATGGAATGAAATTCACGTATTAGGCCTATCAGTAATGGACAATTCTTGCAGTAATAATAAAATATTACTAATTACCAGAGCTTAACCGTGATTGATTCGTTCACGGTAAAATTCACGCAATGTGGAGACAGATGGGGACAAGTAATACAATTCGACAAGACGTGAATTTTGACGTGAACTAAGTTTCAGCACCGTTCGACGTGAAAGCTTCCTGGGTTATTCTTAATGAACACTGTTTCAAAGTGTGCGAGCTATATTTCCGCATTTCTATTCATAATGTCACTGATTGGGAATTACCTTCAAGAGCGTAGATTTTCATGAATGACTAGTATGTCAGTGAATGTGTGAAGAAACACGTCTCCTCTGACTAAAAGCGCAAATTATGGAAGAGTCCCTTGGTAGCAGAGTGCCAAAGATTTTCTGGTGGTAGGAGGGGAGGGTTGCACGTAATTGTTCATTTATCCCATAAGAAACTTCAAGTCCTTGCTTCTTATGTATATGCATACAAAATATTGAGGACAGAGTGCTGAAAGCAATTTCCCCTCTATTTCTTAATTGTTACTTGCGTTTTAAATACGAGTATTTACATTTTGTGCACATATCCCCACCCATTCGCTTGTAGGAATAATGCGGCAAATTCATCAGTCCTTCAAAAACCGCCACTTCACCCTCTGTGGTGTCTCAAACTGAAAATATATATTATCTTTAAATAAGTGGTTCTCAACCTTTTTCAGTCTGGGATCCACCTTGAAGGATATTACGCTTCACGGAATCCATAAAAATGGGAGCCGGCAGAATTACTTGAAGGGATGTGCACCTAGTATATAATCATATTTTTGCTAACATCGAGTTCTTTAAGAAACCCTCTTTTACACTTGCGTTAACAAATTACGCATACTTCATTCTGGAAAAGTAAATATGTAATTTAAAACACTAATTTACTATAGTCTAACTAATAACACATGCTGAAATTGAGAGATGCCGGTAAAAAACAATGGTAGAGCGTAAATAATACACATGCAGAGTTTAGACTATGTACGTACAACACGGGTTAAATTTGAATTATTAAAGCAATATATCTTAGTAATTTAAATATAAGAGTTTTATGTATATATATAGTTATAATTGCGGCAGCTAGTTACCAAAGCAACACCGTTAATCCACGATCCTTGAATTATCATTTCTTTTATTTTATCGGATATCTCAATGTTGGCATTTTTCACATATCCCTGCGCATTAACACTATGTTATTGATGCAAATCTATAAGTTGTACGGCAGAAACACAACATACTATTCACCTTGAAACCATGAAATCAAGTTGAGGTATTGTAACTGATATGGTTGAATGCTCTGCGCAAACTTCAAGGCGCCAATGCAACATTCCTTTTTTATCTTGCCAGTTGTATCGTGTAAGTGTCGGGAATCACTCTCCCAATTACAAAGTGTTTCAGTTCGGCTCTGTGGCTGAAATGTTAGCATGACGCGCTACAAAACTCGGTGTCCTAGGTTCGCATCCTGGATAGAAGTTGTGTTTGTTCCGAAAGTCTTTTTCATCGTTCATTCTAACCTTCATATTATATGAGAGACTTGCCACAGTAATCCTCAATTTGAGAAAGGTACAGCCATTTGCTGCTGTTTTATACTGCCGCGGTAACTCGGTCGTTAGGGCGTCTGACTACCAGGCGAGGGAGAACCGGGATTTTTTCCACCTGTTCAAGCGGCCTTGGCGCCCACCCAGCGTCGTACAAAGTGGGTACCTGGAGGAAACTCTGGGGGCGGCCAGGGCTTCGGCTGTGACCAAGAAAGTGTGGGGTCCAACTCCACACCCCGTATATGCCCTCATGGCGTGGTACAAAGCACAGGGGAGGATTTTACTTTTTTTTTTTTTACGGATTGATTTGATTTATTTTACTTCTCCATTCTGTCTCTTTTACCCAATCGCGAAAATTAGGTTGTAATTGATGCGCGGGCAATAACAAATACGTAGGGACAGTGCGCAATACAGACTGACTGTGGTCCAGGCAGACTGGGATTTATAAAATTTGGGCTCCTGGACTATCCCTTGTTTTAGGCACTGTCGATATTATCATTGTTATTATGATTATTATTATTATTTTATTATTAACCGTTTTGTTTTCATGGTACTTCACTTCCACTAATTGCATGCTCTCTATTAATAACACTTGTAAACTTTAAAATATACACACGTCTGATTATAAATTATTCAGTAAATTTCAGTTTATTTTAAAATTGCCACTTTCAATATGCATTTCCCCATACCACGCTAATACTGCACACGCACTAAAGGAACAGAAACCAACATTACATTACGGTAGCCACACTGGACGCGAATTAACCAAGAAACAAGGATGTTAATTTGGACCGTTAGTATCCCTCCACTTTACTTGACTTTTAATTATAGGCATTTAAAATGTTTACATTCGTTTTTACGAGGAAAAATTGTTTATATTCGAGCATAAAAATTGTACATATTGTTTATATGACTTGACCTTTGAAAATAGGATCATCATGCAAGAACTTATTTAAACGCTAGAAACTCCTTCCTTCTACCTTCATTCATTAAATAAGCAGGTAAAAGGATCTGACATGTTCTAATTTGCTATTATCACAACATTAAGAAAATGTAATAGTCGATGGTCTTTTTAACTTCTGCCCCTTCACGGCCTCATTTTTGTACGGCCCTAGGATATAGCATAAGATGGCTTAGTGCCAAACCCCCCCCCCCTTCCCTTCCTGAGTACAGGATGTAATACGTGGAGAGAGGTTGGCATTTTGGTACTTACAGGAGAATCATCCTTTACACCCCGCTTCTGTTATCGCCAAATATGGAAACCTCTCCACTTGTGGGCTGTATTCACCAGCTTTCAGTGGCGTGCACATAAATGTAGTAAAGGAATGTGAGCATAAGGGAGTTATGAGTTATTTTTACCACTCCTAGATCCTGAATTATTTTCCTATGTTTTACGTGTTTTGAAAGGAAAGTTGATCAAAAATAAGACTATGTCCCTCTAAAACTACTTCTAGATACGCCACTGTTACATAACTTCGCAGCTTGCACATCATAATACTGGTCTATCACCCGGTAACAGAATTTAACCCCGTTTAGCGTGAACATAATACAAGCCGATGTAGTGGTTACTATAACAGCCTGTTTTGTTAAAATTTACCAGCTCAATTTATATATTAATTATCTTCGTAACAGTTACGATGAACTAACTCCGTGGCAAAAGGTTCCTTCAATAACAACGGCCCGTAAATAGAATTCGTCATTGGTTGACACGTGGTCAGTACATCGAATCGCATTGCCGCTGTTATCTGGTTTTCTCGATCGGAACCTGCTAGTCCACGTAGCTCCCCAATTGCCTTCAAGAAACCGAAATGTTATGTGATTGCGCTAACTTGAGTTCTAAATATACTTTATGCAAAGATAGGCTAATCAGGATTGACCTACAGTTATCCGAACCACTCTCCCGTCTATCGAACCCGGATCTCCTTGATTACAGGCCGACGACGTTACTACTACTAAATCGGGGATGCCCTATATGTTAGGCCCTTACCATTCGACTGTTTCGAAGCTCCGATCATAACATGACGGAAATAAAAAACGATAAAGCAAACACAGCCACAGTAATCTTTGCAGTAAAGAATCACCAGTAAATACTTTGAACAAGCCAAAGAAAAGTTTCGCAAAGATACTTCGTAACCTCGTCTTTGAGCTCTGAAAGATGTGCCAAACATTCATTTTGTAACATTTTACTGCCTATTCCGTCCTCAGTCAACCACCGAGCCCAGGTCTTGTAATGTGTTTGACATGATTAACTGAAAGGATTTGGGTGAAGAGAACAAAGGGCGCAATTCTTATTGCTTTCTTACAGAGAGGGGGAGGGACGAACGAACACGTTTTTAATGCTCTTAGCTTCTCACACAAGGCGTGCTTTTCCTGCATTTACTTGAAAGGCGAAAACGTATCAGCAGCGAAGGAAACGAAGAACTCGTATATTCGCCCAAGTTTGATTTGATTTCGAAATCCACCCAAGAAACGTAGCTTCACCAAGATAAGAACAATCCACTGGCGCTGTTGCATAATTTTCAACAGTAAGGGAGCAATCAGGTGTTTACCATGCAATCCTGCTCCTGCGTTGCCAAAATGTTCAGCACGGTCATCATCTTTATTCAGTGCTGAGCATTTGTATCATCACGAACCTCACACGTCGAAAGTAGAGATGTAATATTTATCGTTGTTAAACCTTTTGACAGTGAAGCACTGAAGGAAACTGGCAACACTGCAGTACTCGGGTGAAAAGGAAAAAATAAAGATACACACGCGTTAAAGGAAATGTTGCTGCTATTCAGTTTCTTCAATGTATGGATGTTGGTTGTGTGTTCGCGGTCTTGGAAAGATTTGATTTTGTTATTTAGCGTCGCTTTCCTACCACTTTTGGCTAATCGCGACGACGAGGATGAGTGATGACAGGATGAAATTTGTAACATTTGTAATCTTTGTAACATTTAATTACATCGATGAAACTTTTATTTCTGTTATTTATTTTTCTAAATAAGCATTCAAACCAGAGACCTAAACGAATACGTACATGTGAGCATGTTAGAGATTTATCCTATAAAAAAATATTCTTCGTAATAAAGGAGTTAGTTAACACAAACCGTTTTCTTTCTCTTCGTCGGATACGGTGCACAGTTCACTTTTCCCTTCAACCGTTTCTTATGAGTAGACCTGTCTTAAGAAACTGCAAATGGCTAAATATTGATTCGAAGTATTGAATTAATTAATAATAAAATCCTAGGTAGGTCACCCCGTGATAGTCAGACACCATACCACGTTCATTATTGCACTTCAGAAATTGCATTATAATATTAATTGTCAGAAAGGAGTGGAATATTTATTGATGATATGAATGTGAATCATGTAAAAGTAAAATAAAATTTATTAAATATCGTTGCACGAATATAGCTGTAAGGGGCCACACTTCCTATCTCACTTAATGTCCACTATTTTGGACAATTACTTGATTTAGGAATATTTGAAAAATACTAGCCAACGACGAAGCTGCTATGCCTGCAGTCGTTTGTAGAAACCACAGAAAATCTCAGTCCGGATACGAGTGCATCAGCTTAATCTATGGCGTAAACTTGATCTGACTTTTGTAATTGTTATTCGGCCCAGATTTGAAAGCACCACTGATGCAAAGCCTCTTGTTGAGTGAGCGTGTCATCCGTTTCTGTTCCTCAAATCCTAACTTATGGTGGCGGGATCTCACCTCACGTAAAGGTGTATCATTTTAAAGACTGGGAAGTTGCATGAACGATTACTATACCGTAGCTAAGAAATGCTGATTACAATGACAGAAGTATATTAATGTTGCAACAAAGTTATCGTTGAGAAATCACATCTTGTAACTTGGATATCTAGAAAAGTATTACAAGAAAGTTTGAACAGTGTAATTTTTGACTTCATTGAAACGTGATGAAAAATGTGGGAAGATTTTTATTAGATTCTTGTGTTTACAGTCAAAAATACAATTACACCTGTTATTGTAAAATATTTTGGCTGCGAATATGGGAGTTGTTGAAAGGTTCCCAATATAGCTATTTCGTTCTTTGATTTATTGGGCTGCTTTAAATAGAATTCGTGAAGGCAACGAGAGCAAGTGAAATATTCATTCGAGAATTAGACTGCAACAATTACTAGCAGAGTTGTCTGTTTCCATTCGAATCGTGCCCGCGACAAAAGCAAGTTCCGAGCGACCCAGCTGTCAGCTGGCGCCAAAGTGTCGGGAATCGTCTCAAGCAGACCTTCAGTGAGCACACAGGCAATGAATTCGGTTTCTGACACGTATACATACAAGACAAGGGACGTGACCGGGGATGGAGGATTGGGACAAAATATACTTTGTTCAATTTGGACCAAATTGTCTGTTTTTTACCATGTATTTAGTAACAATTGATTTGCTCGCTCACACTCTAAACATTTGTTTCTATGACCCGAAACTCAAGATTATGCTTATTACTTCAAAATTGCTATTACAAAATTGATAATTTGACTTCACGTAATGGATTTTCAGTTTTCAATATAACGCAGGTGCTCTGCATAGCCATGGAGTCCAACAGCCTTCTTAAAGACAAAAGCCTATCAACGGGTTCTTCGTTGAGCGCATTGAGTCCCACCGCCGCTGTTATCAGACTTTCTCAATAGGAGCCAGATCGTCCTTAGTAAGTTTTCCTAACTATATTCTCATTCTTTTGAGTCATCACCTAAATTTTGGAGCTATGACCAGAGTTCGAACCCGGGACCGCGGATAATACGTGGGAGACCTTTTCATGGTAAGAGCATGATAATTACAATGGAATGAGAACCCAGGAGCTAGATATTTTGGCGCCCTAGTAGTAGGGTGACCATAATATTTTGGCCCAAAAAAGGGACATCCCAAGGAGATCAGTTTACCTCCTCCCCTCCTGAAAAATCAGTTAGGCCTAATTATAAAATTATTGTTATAATTATACTATCGTTATTATTATTTGAAATATGAACTGTCGTTTTTATAATCTCGGTGTGACTTACACGGTATTACTGGTTCCTTCTGATCAACCTTTTATGTTAGCCCTACGCTAAAGTTGAGGAGTGCAAGAAGTATTTATCAGAACAATCAATCTTCTTGAGAGCAGCTATATTTTTTCATCAACCGTTTATAAATCTCCTTGAAAACCTTACCCCACACATCTGACGCGAGATTTGCCATTTGAGTTTCTGGTTTGTGTCTTGTACCAAGTCCCTATTGAAACTGCATGTACGCTTCTTGGGCATGCTTATGCACTGCTCTACAAATAACGGAACACACGCAAAACAATACAAACTTTTTTAGCATGAAATGTCTCAACTTTATACTTGGTTTTCAACCTAACACCTAGACTTTTATAAAACGGGACAAATAGTGTTTATAAATAATATCGAAGGGACGACCGGGACACGTCTCTCAAACGGGACTGTCCCGGTCAAAACGGGACGTACGGTCACCCTATATAAATGACAACATCAATAAGGACCTAATGCGTGAACTGTTGAAATGAAGAGCGTGTCA
Source organism: Lepisma saccharinum (assembly GCF_977018435.1). NCBI lineage: Eukaryota > Metazoa > Arthropoda > Insecta > Zygentoma > Lepismatidae > Lepisma > Lepisma saccharinum. Next base: position 2,597,685 of record NW_028142898.1, read on the forward strand.
AACAGCTCGGTGTATTGAAATCGAGAGGTTAGGGTACGATGAAATGTTGCACGCAGAATGAAGCAACAACTGTCTACAATTTATCACAACCGAAACTTAGTCTTGATGGTTATTTATATCTCGAGGGTAGCAGCTTTGATGACGTCAGTGTTCTTATAATGACGAGTAGATGAATGGTTACTACGAAGTCAACAGTTGTGAACTCGATTTACTTGTCGCCCGGCGTCCAATGTTCCGAATTCTGGACTGGGCATGGATGCGAGTGTCACTTCATCAACTTCATCCTCATCGTCGCGATTAGTCAAAAGTGACCGAAAAGTGAAGTAAAATAATAAAAATGAATAAAAGTTGAGTCAGGTCTAACGACCTGAGCGTTTCTGTGTGTGTTGAATCCATGTATCATTGAACTCCTCCTTTAATAGGCAGATCTTCAAAGTAATCACCTAGGATCTTTCAAACGTTCAATACCTGTTCAGGATAAGAAGACCGTTCCAAATCATACTTCGGATGGAAAGTCACAGCAGTAACAATCCTTCTCATAGGCGTGCGCACGGAGGGCAAGAGAGACATTACAATATGTGTGTATTGTCCATCATTAGAAAAAATCACATAAGCACAAGAAGACCAATACAATTCACTAAAAAAAATATTTAAAAAAAACAATTTCGAGGTTGGTCGACACGTGAACGTCAAGTTAACATAGACAATGTGTTTGCAGAATAACGGCACAGCACCGAATGACGATAGGAAATGCTCCACCCCAGTGGCGGCGATTGGGTTCCAAAACCGCGGGGTCAAAGACAATATTTCCATTTGAAGATAAGGTTTAGCACAGTGCAAGGACAAAAGTGACGATGAACGAGGGGCAAGTACCCCCTTCGCCCCCCTAATCGCCACCACTGCTCCACCATGTTATGACCCCCCTCCGGCCCGTGACAAAACAAAAGACTTTCGAATTTTACAACAGATATATAAGCACATAAATTTCAATGTTAGAGCAACGCTAACAAGTAGACCAACGCCGGGTTGACAAACATGAAGCAATTTTTAATGTTTTGGTTGCTCTGTCACTCGGCCCTTGCATACGCGGACTATGCATTCGGTGATTTATTTACATACGAAATTTAATATTTTGAAACTTGTTTCGTTCTTGTTAAGTCGGCCCCCGTGGTGGAGTGATTAGCACATCGCGCTACGACACCAGGGGCCCCGTTTTCAATCCCGGCCTTGGTCTGGATGTTTGTGAATGTCCATTCATCAATTTCATGATATCATCACTCATCCCCATCTTCGCAAATTAGCAAAAAGTGGCACAAGAAGCGAATTAAAGTAAAGCAAATAAATCAATCAATCGTTCCCTATAATTCGACATTAATTTCAGCAATATCAATTTCCAACGATGTGGTTTGTCCTGCAATTATCAGGCAAGTTATATTCACGAAATCTATTGTTTCTAGATGTTACAGTCACCTAATGCTTCCAAATTAGTTTCTGTGAGATAATTTCTCTCCCACTTTATGTTATTAAAGCTTTTACATTCCTGTGATTTGGCATAAGTAAATGGACAAACTTAAAAAAGAAAACTACGAAAAAAAGTCACATTTTAAAATTAATATACGATAGGTAGAATGGCTTTTTCTAGCCTCGTTGCAACACTGTATGACATAACCAAATAATTTTCATTGTGAACTCTAATAATGTCTTCAGCAATGTATGAACTTTGTTCGGCAACACATAACGAAGTGTTTTTTGCAAGGTTTTTTAGTAAGGCCGTATAAACAGCATTTGTATAAATTTTCAGAAGAATGATAAAAGGCATCTGTCTGTACTATATGTCATTCGGTTTTCTCTAAATTTGCTCTGAAAGACCTCCAGGACTGCACCTGCACCCTGACGCTGACTCTAACTGACAGTCATCTTGAAACGAGCAAAGGGGCAAATGTTTTCAAGCCGTTTATATTGATGGTGCACTGATAATGCTGTCAACTTTTTATCAAGGGTCACGAATTCATGTCCGGTGGAGGCTCATATTTGCTTGGATTCCGTTCAAACCCGATTAGGTTTGAACGAATTCTCTTCATTCTCGGGACTTAAATCAACTCTTTAATTATTTCCATCAGTATTCAGAAAACGCCACCCACCATTCACTTACTTTGTACGCATTTCTGTGCGGAATTTACTTCCAATTTCAAGTTTTCCTTTAGGGCACCGCCCTGCGTAACGAAGTGGGTAGCACGCCACGAGTTCTTAGTTCGATTCCCGACTTGGGAATTGGGGTTCTTTGAGAGAGTCTCTTCTTCAATTTCATCACTCATTCTTTTCTTCGCGATTAGCCAGAAGTAGCAGAAAAGCGAAGTAAAATAAACTCAATCAATCAGTGAATCGAATCAAACTTTTCAAGGGCCTCTAATAAGGTAGTTCTCAACCTTTTTCAGTACGGGACCCACCCTGAAGAATATTACACTTCACGGGACCCACAAGTATGGGTGCCGGCAGAATTACTTGAAGGGGTGTGCACCCAGTTTATAATAGTACGTGTTTTTGCTAACATCGAGTAATTTACGAAGCCCTCTTTTACGCTTGCTTAAACAAATTTCACATACTTCATTCTAGAAAAGTGCCATACATATATAATTTTAAAAGCTGAAATTGAGAGATGCCGGTGAAAAGCAATGGTAGGGTGCGCAAAACAGAAATGTAAAGCTTAGACTACGGACAACACGGGTTGAATTTAAAATATTGAAAAAATATATACTGGTATTTTAAAAGTAATAGTTTTGCAAGACAGTAAGTAAATTCTCAAGCTCGACTTCGCTACCCACCAAACACCCCCTCGGGACCCAGCTGCGGGTCGCGCCCCATAGGTTGAGAAACGATACGATCCAATGCTATATTCCCCCCTAGCACTTGAGTCGGACAGAAACAAGTTTGGGAAGAATGCTTCTGCAAGCTGTGTCAGTGCATAGCACTTCGAAGTCTGTAGAAGGGTCGGCGAAAGGTAGGAATGAAGGAAGGAAAAAGATAACGTTTGCTTCCACAAATTAAACTTGCAATAGCATAATTTTACTTGCATTCTCTTATTTTAAGCAGCAGCTGAAGCAGCAGGCAAGTTGTCCATCACTATGTTTATAACTATGCCATATGCATTACAACATTTGAGGATTGAAAGAAAATCGCTAAGGAGACCGAGGGCAACGGTAGAATATAAAATAACGTACTTCGCGACAACAAAGGGGATAAGGTGTATACAACCTCTCGCCTCACAGAAAGCAAGTTCAAGACAAGTACAATCAATAAACGATTTTTCAAACCCATATATTTTATCTTCGTATGGTTTTTATGGGTATGTCCAATGATATTTTGTCCCTAAAATACACACCCTTCTGTCTCCCTATTTTTCCTGTTGTATTTTCTGGTACAATGGAAATATTACGGGACGGTTTCCTTAACTTCATATTTACCATGGACCCTGCAGTACATGCTCAAGACACTCGATCCAAATAATCTTTGCGATTAACTGAAAGTAAGCGAATGAAATATATCTAATCAAACCTATCTCAGTAAACAATTTTATTGGCATACGTAAGTAGTGTAAATTAGGCGTTTCAAAATAGTACTTAGTAGGTATTGTTTTTTTTTATCAATTGAATATCACTTTTTGACATATTTTGACAATTTTTTGTCCATGTTTTAGCGTTTAGCGATGTTTTTAGTACAATTTTCAATGCATTATTTTTTTCCCCACTCGTACTTGGTAGGTATGCTTTTTTAGCCTCTTTTTTTATCAATTGAATACCACTTTTTGACATCTTTGACAATTTTTTGTCGACGTTTTAGCGTTTAGCGATGTTTTAGCAAAATATCCCATTTTTTCCCTTTTTTTCCCACTCACACTTGGTACGAATGCCACGATCTTACGTGATATAACTTAACCTATCCTTTCTTTGTGCTAAACTACACGAGAGCCTCTACGTGCTAGTAGTACAGGTGCACCGGTTCACAAACCTCAATTGGGGATCAAAAAAACCTTAAAAACTCACTTTCTCTCCACGTTCCGCGCATTCATTTGTTGCGCTGACACAGCGTGATGAGTAAATAATGAACTTTCTCTCATCCTTGAAGGATGAATGCACCTTATCGTAATTTTCCAACTCCGGGACCAATGTTTATATATCGTGACCTTTGCAAACCTCTTTCGGAAACGATGTGCCACACACACGCGCGCGCGCGCCTATATTGTGACGCAAGCAAACAAACTAATAATATTTTTTTTAAGATTCCTGGCCCCTAACCCCACTTCCGGTCGCCATTTTGGATTTCCGAGCATAGGTTGTATTCATATTTTACTCACGTATAGGCGTACGTGATGAATCCGCAAACAGATTTTTCCTGGCCCCTAACCCCACTTCCGGTCGCCATTTTGGATTTCCGAGCATAGGTTGTATTCATATTTTCACGTATAGGCGTACGTGATGAATCCGCAAACAGATTTTTCCTAAGTCTTACCGTTTCCAAGATAATCCCACTTCCGGTCGCCATTTTGGATTTCCGAGCATAGGTTGTATTCACATTTTACTCACGTATAGGCGTACGTGATGAATCTGCAAACAGATTTTTCCTAAGTCTTACCTTTTCCAAGATAATCCCACTTCCGGTCGCCATTTTGGATTTCCGAGCATAGGTTCTGTTCATACTTTTTCTCACTTATAGGCGTACGTGATGAATCCGCAAACAGATTTTTCCTAAGTCTTACCGTTTCCAACATAATCCCACTTCCGGTCGCCATTTTGGATTTCCGAGCATAGGTTCTATTCATACTTTTTCTCACATATAGGCGTACGTGATGAATCACCAAACAGATTTTTCATAAGTCATGAATTGGAGTGTTCTATGAGAACCTATATTAATTCTCGTAAGAGAACAGAAAACACACACAAAAAAAAAAAACAATACTGTGGTCACTACAACAAATAGTCTTCTTCAAACCCAATCCAACAACCCAAAAATCATCATCCTAACTAGAACCATGTAACTATCTGCCATCTGTTAGAGGTTTTGTGAACTAAGTGGTGCTTTGTTTGTGTGTAAAAAAAAATGCAATGCTTTTTGCACTTGGTTATCATCACCTAACATGTTATTAATTGTTTTTTAAAATTAATTACAACTGAAAACTAATAATTAATATTATCTAAAGTTACTAATTAATATTATACAAATAATTGTTTTTTTTTTTGTTCTTGTTGCTAGTGTTGGGTAATTATAGTTGTTGCAAAATATAGCTCTCGCGTATGACAGTTTCTGAGTTTTGTTGGGTATATAAGAACAATTTTACACAACCTTTTTCGGCTCTCCTCCGTAGCCGTGCTTGTTAAGGCGTTCACTCGTTCTTGTCATTGTTCGTTCTACGTGTGGCCTATAGGTTCGAACCCGGTCGTGGTCGAAAGTTTTTCAGCGTGTATAGGAGTCTTGATCAGCGTGTATATTTACTTCTCTGTGTTGAGTCTACGATTCTGAACGGGGTTGTTTAATGTATATGTTGATCTTGATATATATATATATGATGTTCATGTATGTATCCAAAGCACATTGGAAACAATATTCGATCATTAGCTGCGTTCATCCACTGCTTCGGAGGAGTAACCACCCCCTGTCCCCGGGGGTCCCCTCCCTGTCCCCGGGCTCGTGTTCCCGGTTAAGTTAGGTTAAGTTAGGTTAAGTTGTCTAATGTCTATGTCTATATGTAATGTCTATATGTAATGTCTATGTCCATGTCTATGTCCATGTCTCTGTCTTTGTAGGTTTTTTTTTGTCGTAAGATTTTTTTTAACGCTGGACTTAGAAAATTTTCGATTGATGAAAAAATTGGTACCATGACGACCTATGTTTATTTTGGTATGGGTGGACAGAGGACACCGAGACTCGACCGACACACGAAACCCGACCTCTCTACGACTATTCGTTCAAAAGTTACGAGTGATCAAAGTTTTTGGGAGGGGCTGGGCTAACTTCTTAACCCTTGACCCCAGGACCACCAAAACTTGGTATACGTATTCTACACCTCCAAAATCGACAGGGGGCATCTAACGATGCCGTATGGGGGTGTTTTTCGATATATTTTTTCGATAACTCTTACCATTTTCGAGATATTTGCAATTTAAGATTTTTTTTTAACGCTGGACTTAGAAAATTTTCGATACATTTTTTTTTGTACCATGACGACCTGTTTATTTTGGTATGGGAGGACAGAGGACACCGAGACTCGACCGACACACTAAACCCAACCTCTCTACGCGTACTCTACGTCACCAAAAAAAAGGTTAAAGGTTCTAAATAACAATAGTTAGAGTTTCCCCAATCTTGTAAAGTGGATTGGTTGAAATCTCCAAGGCGTATTTTGCATTTTTTTTTCAAATATGAACACGTTAAAACTGAACTGTCTCGGATTTTTGAGTTTTGTATTCGACCTGAGAAAATTCTATATAAAATAACATACCTGAAAATTATATTTGCAGTAGATTGATTTTTTGAGTTTTGTAATCACCTCAAGAAATTCTATATAAAATAACATACCTGAAAATTGTATTCACAGTAGATTGAATTCTTGAGTTTTTGTATTCGCACACAAGAAATTCTATATAAATAACATACCTGAAATTCTATTTACAGTAGATTGAATTTTTGAGTTTTGTAATCACTCCAAGAAATTCTATATAAAATAACATACCTGAAAATTGTATCGCTATATACTAGACTTTTTGATTTCTGTGATTTTGGAGAAAGCAATGGCATCCACCACCAGTTTCAATCGTAAAAATGATAAAACTGAATGTGTTACTTGTGGGAAGCTAATGTCAAGGAACAATTTATCGGTACACAGGGCAAGATGTAGCGAAACAGGTTTGAGAATTAATCGTTCGTCACCTTCTAAGTCTTGTGCTCGATGCGGAAAGATGATTAGCATTACAAATTTAAGTAAACATTTGAAAATTTGCAAACCATCGACCGAACAAGGAACATTGAAAAGAAAAATCGATGATCCAGGAACCGAAGCTTCCACTTCCAAACTAAGTAAATTATCTAATGAACGCAAACCAATTAGATCTGCATTCAACGACCAACTCCAGGATTTTTCAATTAAGTCAGAACCAGGCCGTGACATTCTAAGTTTCTTGGACGAAACAAAAACATCTGTACTAAATATTTTGAAAGATAAACTTGAAAACAACTCTATAAAAGTATACGTTGTTCTGTTTTCTGAATACGAGAAAGTTGATGGCACAACGAGTATTTTTTATCATCGTACAAAAAATCAGACACTATTTTGCTGACGTCGAAAATTTGGACAACTTCTATTATAAAGTTTCCAACGAGCTGGTTAAGAAACATTACGATTTCGAGGCTAAAGGGTCGGGATGGTCTCTATGTGGAAGTCCTCACACGTTAACTGTTTACGTGAACCAATTCTCGCCTCTTCGCGCTTCCAGCTACGTTCCTCTTCCACCGAACATTCAACACAAGAGGGCTGTGTTAAATATACAGAACAGCGATAACAAGTGTTTCCTTTGGTGTATATTGGCTGCACTGCATCCTGTTTATTGCAAAAATAATCCACAGTGGGTTGGACATTACAAACAATACGAGACCGAGTTTGAAAGTGTAATGTCTGACATTGAATACCCGGTGACATTGTCGGATATAACAAAGTTCGAAAATCGTGCCGGAAAACGCATCGCTATTAATGTATATTCCTTCACGTCAGATAAATATCTCGTGCATCCCGTCAGGATAAGCGATATCGACGATGACGATGCTCGTGTGATTAATCTTCTTCTAATTTCAAACGAGGATGTTCATCACTACACGCTAATTCGTTCACTATCACGTTTGGTCAAAAGTCAAACAACCAAGCATGAACATTGCATCGAAGTTTGCCCGAGATGCCTAACCACGTTCGACGATCAAAAACAACTCAATTATCGAAAATACACCGGACGTCAAATTGCTATCGAGAAACTTGCCGAACATAAAATTTATTGCGGTGACAACAGACCGGCTAGAATGTTGATGCCCGAAACGAACGAAGTCGAAGAATTCAAAATGCACAAGGCATTGTTGGAACATCCCGCAATCATCGTCGCAGATTTCGAGGCGTTCCTCAAACCACTCTCATACTGCGAACCGGATCCTGAAATTTCCTCCACAACGCCGTACCAGCTTCATCAACCTAATAGTTTCGGCTATGTTGTTGTGCGACGTGATAAAATAAATGAAGCATATATATACCGCGGGCCAAATGTAATCGAACACTTCCTGGAAAAAATGGTGGAGGAGGTTGAGGTAATTGGTAGCGTACTGCTTACATCAAAACAGATGGCACCTTTAACTGAAAATGAACTTCAAAATTCCACTGAGGTGTGTCCGGCATGTGATCAAAGTTTCACTGATGAGAACAAAAAAATATTCCAGCACGATCATTTCAGCGGAAACTACATAGGTGGAATTTGCAACACGTGCAATCTTAAAATCCAGAAACCTAAATTCATCCCCATATTCTTTCACAACGGAAGCGGATATGATTTTCACCACCTGGTGAGACATCTTGGCTACGATCCGAAACGTATAGGTGTCTTGGCCGAGAATGAAGAACGCTACATTAGTCTCAGCAAGCAAGTGTCGATTCCGGGAACGAAAAATACAATCGAGATGCGCTTCCTGGATTCGTATAGATTTCTCTCTGCAAGTCTGGACAAAAAAAAAAAAAACCTACAAAAACAGAGACATGGACATAGACATGGACATAGACATTACATATAGACATTACATATAGACATAGCCATTAGACAACTTAACCTAACTTAACCGGGAACACGAGCCCGGGGACAGGGAGGGGACCCCCGGGGACAGGGGGTGGTTACTCCTCCGAAGCAGTGGATGAACGCAGCTAATGATCGAATATTGTTTCCAATGTGCTTTGGATACATACATGAACATCATATATATATATATCAAGATCAACATATACATTAAACAACCCCGTTCAGAATCGTAGACTCAACACAGAGAAGTAAATATACACGCTGATCAAGACTCCTAGACACGCTGAAAAACTTTCGACCACGACCGGGTTCGAACCTATAGGCCACACGTAGAACGAACAATGACAAGAACGAGTGAACGCCTTAACAAGCACGGCTACGGAGGAGAGCCGAAAAAGGTTGTGTAAAATTGTTCTTATATACCCAACAAAACTCAGAAACTGTCATACGCGAGAGCTATATTTTGCAACAACTATAATTACCCAACACTAGCAACAAGAACAAAAAAAATATATCAATTATTTGTATAATATTAATTAGTAACTTTAGATAATATTAATTATTAGTTTTCAGTTGTAATTAATTTTAAAAAACAATTAATAACATGTTAGGTGATGATAACCAAGTGCAAAAAGCATTGCATTTTTTTTTACACACTAACAAAGCACCACTTAGTTCACAAAACCTCTAACAGATGGCAGATATTTACATGGTTCTAGTTAGGATGATGATTTTTGGGTTGTTGGATTGGGTTTGAAGAAGACTATTTGTTGTGACCACAGTAATGTTTTTTTTTTTTTGTGTGTGTGTTTTCTGTTCTCTTACGAGAATTAATATAGGTTCTCATAGAACCCTCCAATTCATGACTTATGAAAAATCTGTTTGGTGATTCATCACGTACGCCTATATGTGAGAAAAATTATGAATAGAACCTATGATCGGAAATCCAAAATGGCAACCGGAAGTGGGGTTATCTTGGAAACGGTAAGACTTAGGAAAAATCTGTTTGCAGATTTATCACGTACACCTACACGTGAGAAAAAGTATGAATAGAACCTATGCTCGGAAATCCAAAATGGCGACCGGAAGTGGGATTATCTTGGAAACGGTAAGACTTAGGAAAAATCTGTTTGCGGATTCATCACGTACGCCTATATGTGAGAAAAAGTATGAATAGAACCTATGCTCGGAAATCCAAAATGGCGACCGGAAGTGGGATTATCTTGGAAACGGTAAGACTTAGGAAAAATCTGTTTGCAGATTCATCACGTACGCCTATACGTGAGTAAAATATGAATACAACCTATGCTCGGAAATCCAAAATGGCGACCGGAAGTGGGATTATCTTGGAAACGGTAAGACTTAGGAAAAATCTGTTTGCGGATTCATCACGTACGCCTATACGTGAGTAAAATATGAATACAACCTATGTTCGGAAATCTAAAATGGCGACCGGAAGTGGGGTTAGGGGCCAGGAATCTTAAAAAAAATATTATTAGTTTGTTTGCTTGCGTCACAATATAGGCGCGCGCGCGCGTGTGTGTGGCACATCGTTTCCGAAAGAGGTTTGCAAAGGTCACGATATATAAACATTGGTCCCGGAGTTGGAAAATTACGATAAGGTGCATTCATCCTTCAAGGATGAGAGAAAGTTCATTATTTACTCATCACGCTGTGTCAGCGCAACAAATGAATGCGCGGAACGTGGAGAGAAAGTGAGGTTTTGAGGTTTTGGTGAACCTCAATTAATAAAAGTGAGTTTTTTTTGAGGTTTTGGTGATCCCCAAATGAGTAAAGTGAGTTTTTGATGTTTTGGTGCTCTTTTCTTCGCTGCAAAACATCGTCAGCGCAATAAATGAGGCGCGGAACGTGGAGAGAAAGTGAGTTTTTAAGGTTTTTTTGATCCCCAATTGAGGTTTGTGAACCGGTGCACCTGTACTACTAGCACGTAGAGGCTCTCGTGTAGTTTAGCACAAAGAAAGGATAGGTTAAGTTATATCACGTAAGATCGTGGCATTCGTACCAAGTGTGAGTGGGAAAAAAAGGGAAAAAATGGGATATTTTGCTAAAACATCGCTAAACGCTAAAACGTCGACAAAAAATTGTCAAAGATGTCAAAAAGTGGTATTCAATTGATAAAAAAAGAGGCTAAAAAAGCATACCTACCAAGTACGAGTGGGGAAAAAAATAATGCATTGAAAATTGTACTAAACACATCGCTAAACGCTAAAACATGGACAAAAAATTGTCAAAATATGTCAAAAAGTGATATTCAATTGATAAAAAAAAACAATACCTACTAAGTACTATTTTGAAACGCCTAATTTACACTACTTACGTACATTCACTAAAGTTCCAACCAACCACGGTTTAGTGGTGAGATTAACAGCCTCCAGAACCAGAGGTAAGCGGGTTCAACGCTGGTTAGGCATAGACGATTCATTGTGTTTGTGCGATTTTAATGCCATTACTTCATCTTTCTACTTTGAAAAGCAACGTAAAATACCCAAAATGGGACACAAAAATAGAAGAAACTCTCCCCATTAAGCGTAAAATAGCCTATGCAGTTTAAATTTAGTCATGGGCGGATTATCTGTGAAATGAGATACTCTCGCCCGAAACGTCTCAAAATATTATTATAAATTGGATGAACCGTGATCGATTGCGTCGCCATCTATGTGGCAACAGATGGGGACGAGTAATACAATTCGAAAAGACGTAAATTTTGACGTGAACCAAGTTTCAGCACCGTTCAACGTGAAAGCTTTATGGGTTATTTTCAATGAACACCGTTTCAAACTACGCGAGCTATATTCCCGCATTTCTATTCGCAATTCACTGATTGGGAATGACATTCTAAGAACGTGGATTTTCATGAATTATTAGGTGAGTGAGTGTGTGAAGAAACGCGTCTCCTCTGACTAAAAGCGCAAAGTTAGAGTACAGACCCGTGGTAGCAGCGTGTCAAAGATTTATTGGCGGGAGAGGAGAGGGGGTTGCACGTAATTTTTAATATATCCCATAGGAAACTTCAAGTCCGTGCTTCTTATGTACATGGATACAATACGATATCCCCTCCCTTTCCCTTGCAGGAATAATGCTGCGTCCTTCAAAAACCGCCCCTTCGCACTCTGTGATGTCTGAGACTGAAAATACTAATATCTAGGTATATTACCTTTAAATAAATGGTTCTCAACCTTTTTCAGTTCGGAACCCACCTTGAAGGATATTACACTTCACGGGACAAACAAGTATGGGCGCAGGCAAAATTACTTGAAGGGGTGTGCACCCAGTTTAAAATCATACTTTTGCTAACATCGAGTACTTTAAGAAGCCCTCTTTTACATTTCCGTAATGAAATTACGTATACTTACTTCAAGAAAAGTAAATATGTGATTTAAAAGACTAATTTACTCTAGTCTAACTAAACACGCATGATGAAATTGAGAGATGCCGGCAAAAAGCGATGGTAGAGCGCAAGTAATAGACATGAAGAGCTTAGACTTCGTACAACAAGAGTTGAATTTAAATTGTTAAACAATGTATCTTAGTAATTAAAATGTAATAAGTGTTTGAGACACAAAAAATAAATTTTCGAGCCCGACTACGCGACACACCAGACGCCTTCAAGGGACCCTGCAGTGGGTCGCGCTCCATACGTTGAGAAACGACGCGTTTAAATACATTATTAGCCATTGGTATGAAGATATTTTACCAAGAGTTTTACTTAACTACAAAGATTTAAATTTCCATACTTGTAATTGTGACAGTCATTTAACAAACAACACCCTTAATCTACCATAATGCAATTATCATTTCTATTATTTTAACGGTTAGCATTTTTCACATGTCCCTGCGCATTAACACTATGTTACACACGCATATCTCTAAGTTGGAGGACAGAAACAGACAGAATGACCGGAAGTATGGGCTTGCTTACTATTCACCCTGAAACCACAAAATCAAGTTGAGTGATTGATACTGATGTGGTTGAATGCCCTGCCCAGACTTGAAGGCGCCAATGCAACAGTCTCTTTTTATCTTCCCAGTTGTATCGTTTACGTGTCGGGAATCACTCGCCAAATAGAAAGTATTTCAGTTCGGCTCTGTTTTTTATTTTTATCTTGATTTGATTTAGTTTATTTTACTTCGCGTTTTGTTGCCTCTTGGCTAATTTACGAAGATGGGGATGAGTGATGAAATGATGAAATTGATGAATGGACACTCACAAACAACCAAGCCCGACCGGGGTTCGAACCCGGGACCCTTAGTTCGGTTCTGTGGCTGAATGGTTAGTGTAACGTGCAAATAAACTTGGTGTCCTAGTTTCGCATCCTGGATAGAACCTGGACATGAAATTGTGTGTGTTCCAACAAACTGTTTCATTATTCATCCTAACGTTCATATTATATGCGAGACTTGCCATATGAATCCTCAATTTGGGAAAGGCACATCCATTTGCTGCTCTTTTCTTCTGATTGATTTGATTTATTTGATTTCTTCCTTCTGTCTCATTTGGCCAATCACGAAGATTAGGATGAAATTAATGCAAGGGCAATGACAAATACGCATGGGCAGTGAGGAACAGACAGACTGACCGTGAGTCTAGAAGCCAAATCCCCGTTTGTTGTCCAGGCAGAGCGGGATTGATAACATTTGGTCTCGTTGACTATTCCTTGTTTTGGGCAGTATCGACATTATCATTATTATTATTATTATTAAGAGTTTTCTTATCATGAAACTTCACTTCCACTAATTGCATGATCTGTATTAATAGCACTTGTAATCTTTAAGATATAGACATCTGATTAAAAATTATTCTGTAAATTTAGTTTCTTTTAAAAAAACACTGCCACTTGCAAAATGCATTTCACCATACCACACAAATACCGCACACGCACTAAAGGGAAATAAATGAAAACTACTGGTAAAATTCTAGCCAATTTTGATATGTCGCACGACCTCCTTCCCATTTAAATTTCTGAAGTTCAATTCAAGATGGCGGACATCAGGATGTCTGCCGACCATGCGGGTGACGTCAATGTGGTTCCCCCTTGGCCAGTCAACGATTGGTCATTGCCATTTTCACGTTCCATGCCGCAGTGGCCTTGTACTGGGGGTGTTAAGTGACTTATTGAGCCATAACTTTGTGGTATTGTTAACTCTGCAACAATTAAAGTTAGGTGAAAACAAATGTCACAGTTGTTTTCCTGGTGAAATTCTAGCCTATTTTGATATGTCGCATGACCCTCTTCCAATTTTAATTTCTGGAGTTGAATTCAAGATGGCGGACATAAATATGGCTGCCGACCATGCGCGAGACGTCAATGTGGTTCCCCCTTGGCCATGCAACGATTGGTCATCGCCATTTTCACGTTCCATGTCGCAGTGGCCTTGTACCGGGGGTGTTAAGTGACTTATTGAGCCACCCTGTATGTATATTTATACATATAAATTTAAATATAAAAATCCACGGTCGGTTTTATTTATTTTTTTGCTTTTGACGTCAGTGCACAATAAAACTTCAACTTAGATGCTATTTTGTATAACCTTACTTGGTGCCTTGTACCCAGGATATCCTTAAGGTTATTTGTTAAGATAATACATTCAACTTAAGAAATCGTATTAATAATAAGTTGAGATAGGATTATTTGTGTGTAAAATATTTGTGCCCTACGTAAGAAAGTGACAAAGAACTGTACTGTTTGATCGGGTGAGCAGACTTTTTCGTTGCAGCTGTAAGGGATTAAGGGATTAGCGAGCTAGCGACAAGTAGGTCAGTGGTACAAACATGGTTCGAACGTCGATCTCGCCGTCTCAGGACGAAGCAGCCGAAATAGGCTGGAATAAAACACTTGAATGCTGGGGCAATAGAATGTAGTTTTGTAAAAAGTGGTACCATAAATCTTGAGCGAGAATGAGCGAAGAAGAATTTGCGAAATTTGAGTTGCATTTAGAAGATATTTTCTTGCACGATATGCTGCGCAGTGTCAGAAAGAAAAATATCAAGGATGGAAAAGTGAAAGTGCACAGGGTGTTCAAAAATTAACTGAAGAAAATGAAAAGAGCATTAGCCTCAAGACACTTTCCTTATTTACGAAACAGAGTATAGAAGAGGATAGGGAAGAGCAGCTTAAATATAGGGAAGAGGATATCTTTGGCTGCAAGTCGTTTCACTCTTCATCCTTTAGAAAGGTCCGACCATTAAAATTCAAATTTCAAGACAGTAGGGGATATTATTTTCATTATTGTAATGGTTGTTTCTACATTCTTAATTTTTTGAGGACGCATTTGGAGGTGTTCATGCACCACTGGCAACCCCCGTGCGCACTACTATGCTCTCACATATCAATTTTAATTTGCTTCATATGTACAAGCTGTTTTTTTGAAGGTGTGTTAATATCGGTTGTTTTATAGACCAAAAGAAAATAAATTGTACACTGTTACTCTTCTGTGTACTTATATAGGCTATATACACTCTCTCTCCATTATTAGAGTTTATCCGCCCTTGTGGCACTCTTTCTCATCCTATTACTGTGTTTATATATATATATATATATATATATATATATATATATATATATATATTGGTTACTGGGACTCCTTGTTGGCGTAGTGGTAACGTCGCCGCCTTGTAATCAAAGGCTCCTGGGTTCGAATAACCAGTTGAGGCATAACATGGTTAGGTTTCCAGTTTAAACTGTAGGTCTAGTCCGGTCCATACTGTATGTAAAATGGACTTAAAACACGAACTCGATCAATCTATAATTTCTTTTTACTGAAAGGTGCTATTCGGAAACGAGCAAAGCGTTTTCGTTACTTACGAAAAATTATCCAAATTTAACCCACAGAATTATAATCGAAACGTTGTTTTATATATCTCGGCTATGACTGCCTGGAAACGTTAAAGGATGTAACGATTGTTAAATGTCGGTTGACTCATTATCTTAGCACAATAAATTCTGGGTTCGAATTCCTATGTCAGTTTCATCTGTATTACGTGGCAATAAATAATTCATTAGAGCCAGAGATATATAAAGAGACAGTAACATATCATTTTGGGGGAAGGAGTACTGACTGCATTTACGTACAGTATCGGACAGTATTCAAAAAAAGTCGGTAATTGCTTTGGTAATATATCAAAAGGTTGATTTCTGGTTAAATATTTTTTTTATTATTTCGTTGTTGTTAATTTTATCAGAAGAAAAAATTCTTACACTCTGCAGAAGATAAATCATGTATTAATTTCGGAATAATAATTAATCACCATTATATATCATATGCATATCATTAACATTCTTCTGTTAAGCCTTGCATGTATCCTGCAGCGAACGACGGAAACCTGTCAAAATACTTCATCGCAACCAAAGCAGTGGGACAAAGGCCACGACTGTAGAAATGCAGGATCCAACGAACGTCTGTTTCAGGCGCCAAAGCGTCTGGATTTGTGTCGCTGAGAGCTCGAGTTTCGGTTTCGCTTGTAAGTGAGTGAACACTTATATACACAAGCAACAGTG
Organism: Lepisma saccharinum; assembly: GCF_977018435.1. NCBI lineage: Eukaryota > Metazoa > Arthropoda > Insecta > Zygentoma > Lepismatidae > Lepisma > Lepisma saccharinum. The sequence continues at coordinate 2,614,018 of NW_028142898.1, forward strand.
GCGTGTGCATGGGGGCAATTGTTTGAGAATACAGTACTCCCCATATGGTTCAAGCTCGCTGTACAATTAACTTCAACTGCAAATAAAGATGGCGAAATGGTGTGAACGTTGTCTGCTATCGCAATTACCCCCAATGGCGTAGTGGTAACGATATCACATGTAATGATGCTATCCGGCGTTCGATCACCATTAGAGTCTCAGCGGCTGTTTCCATTGGATGATATTCAGCCAACAACTTCCCCCACAATTGTTAGCGCGAAATCACACCCATTGAAATGATTCCGGCAAACGTTTCGGAGCATGTTGTAAACACACTTTATACGCATTGCTCCTACAGTGCCTGTGGCAGTGATTAAAGGTGCAAATATAACGATTATATTCTAAATGTAGTCCTGCATTTTGTTTAGTCTCTTAACAATGACCAGACTATCTATCAGAATATATAAAACGATGTGTAGGGCCTCACTCAACCTTCAATCGCCGCTAATTTGGAGGTGATTTGATGTGAACAAGAAAAAGCATAGATTCAATATTAATATATTACTTTGAGGTTAAGAAAATGATAAAATATGTGTGTAACACTGGTGCAATAATTGGTTCCCTTTTAATTAATGATTATAATTTTGCAATTATTATAATTATTATATAACTGCACTAATATAAACAACAAAGAAGGAAATTATTCATTAGAAAATAGTTTCTTGAATTTTAATGGTAAAAAATATCAATATCTATTCATGTCACTGCTTTTGAATGACCTTTTCATGAAAGACTAGCATGCGAGTCAATATGTGAAGAAAATCGTCTCCTCGAATTAATAGCGCGGAGTTAGAGTAGAACCCAGAGAACCCTGGTAGCAGCAGATTTTCCATTTATCCTTTAGGAAAGTTCAATTTGCTGCTTCTCATGTAGTACATGCATGTGAAATATTGAGTTCAGAGTGCTGAAAACGTTTCTCCCCTACTTCTCTGTTGTTACTAGCGTTTTAGATGAGAGTATTTACGTTTTGAACGTAGTTTCCCCCTTTCGCTGTAAGTAGGGTTGCGAGATTTCTAAAATAAAAAAAACGGGACACATAGACATGGATATAGTTAAATTTATTTTTATAACATTTTGAACATTACAAAATCAATTGCAATTTAGAGCGGGCGTGTTTCGGCCGTCTCTATCGCAAAGATAACAATGCGTCGATGAGAGCAAATAAATACAGAAATACAAAAATATTCTCGTAGGTCCTAACGTTAGTGCCTCTACTACTCAACCTTACAAGATATAAATGAATGTCACCATTAAAGAGAGTACTTTATATTGGTTACCGAAGATACCGAAAATGTCGGTTCTCAGTATATCGATATTTAGAGGCCATATTTTCGAGTACAGATAACGGATCCCGTCTATCGATGGTTTCAGCAACCGGCCTTCGTGGCGGAGTATCTAGCACAGCGCGCTTCGACGCCAAGGGTCCCTGGTTCGAGTCCTGGCCAGGGCATGGGTGTTTGTGCAAGTCTCTTCATCAATTTCATTAGGCTATATCATCACTCATCCTCAACTTCGCAATTAACCGTAGGAGGCAGAAAAGCGAATAAAAATAAACCAAATCAATCATTAGTTTCAGCAGCACTAAATATACCCCGATTATGCAACCATTACAGGATATCTTTTTTAATTTTGCCTGCTTTACGGTGCACTATATACACCAGCAAGTTAACCTCAAGGAAACGAAGTAATTAGCTCACGAAGCGGATTATATAAAAAACAACACCATCGTAGATTCTAGCCGAGGCTACTCCCTTAATATCGTGGGACAGTAGCCATCAGTCGTAGAATCACTTCTTGGTGAACAAGGGAAATTACATTAACATATTATTATTATTAATATTAAACAGAATAGGATTATACACAGTGGCGGTGATTATGGGGGCATGGGGGTAGTTTCCTCCCTCAAGTTTTGGCACTTCTTGTCCCCGCAATTGCGTTCTCTAACGAAATTTCCTGACACTCCACTCATCTCCACTTTAAAATCAATGGAATAATGAAATAAGTAAGTTAAGAATGGATGACCACAATTAGAGGCAAACCAAAAGAGTGATCATGTGAGAAGTCGACCCCATCCTTGAAATAATTTGATTTCGATCAGTCAAGTATGAGTTTTTAAACATTTAACAACGTTTTAGATGAAAATCTTTTTATTACATGAATGCGTGCGTTTTGTTGGTTCTCTTGCTACAGCATTTGCCATTCGTTTCTCTGCAACGTAAAGTTTGGGGGACGGTCGAGATTCTAACCCGAGCCCACGTGATCAACAGCTTGATATGCTTTGCCCAGATGTTGGCTCGTTTTCCCCGTCGCACGGTAAAACTAAAAAGGAGCTCCCTCTCCTATCAGGAGAAAGAAAACCTCGCGAAGTGACACCCCGGAGACTTCGTGAAATGAGGTGAGGTGATATTCATTTGGGCTAAAAGGGGCTAAAACATCACCCTAGTTGTTGCAATCAATGGCAGAATTGCGATCCAGTCCCATGTCTTCATCTTTGCTTATGGGTGCGAGAAATCCCCCCCCTTCCTTTCCCTTCTCATTTCAAGTGCTGGAGAGTAAACTTATACCTTGCAAGTGTCAGTCTCAGAATATTAGAAGGATAGAGTGAGTTTTAGATACCGGGATTCAATATCTCGAAATACCGGTTACATCGAAGATGCAGAAAGTACCGGAAAATAGCGAAGGTACCGTTTCGATATATCGATATTTCGGTGTTGCCTATACCTGAGATTCTGGTATTTTCAAGTAACGGTAAATCAATAACTCCACCATCTTTAAAAAGTATCACGTTTCTTATCATTCATATTTATTTTCTAATCACACATTTATACATATGCACACATGTGGAGGCTGTGTGCCTGTGCAGTGCTTCTTTCGGAAGAAAGTATTCAGGTACCGTTTCTAAATTCGTAAGTAACACAAAAGGAAAATCCAAAGTTAATAAACAACTATTTATACTCTGTTATTTACAGCTCGTTCAATTTAAAATTCTACCCCAGTGCGCCCATTTACGAATACCTAACGCAATGCATGTTTTTTGTTTGTAATGGTAACACGACGGCTGAATAGTCACGTAGCTTGGTGTGGAACGAAGAGGCAAGGAAATCAATACTTACTCTCATGATGCTTTTCCGGTGGGTTCAATTTTAAATTGAACGCACTGTATATTTTACGTGGCTTTTCTTCCTGTTTTCTTAATCGCGATTTTACATTTTGATACTCCTAAGCAATAATTTTGTATATTCACACGTCAACCTGCCATTATCCTTCACATTTATGTTTTTACTTTATCAGTGACTCACTGGCAATTGCCATAATGCATAGTCGAACATCTAAGGAAAAGAAGGGTGGAAGAAAATATTATCGCACTGCGTCTCGGTTTTATTTAGGGGTGAAGCCGTTGCACATTACTCTATCGCGTCTGAACTGAATCTCCTACCTGCCCCAAAGGAACGATTGATTGATTATATTGCTTTACTTTACTTCGCTTCTTGTGCCACTCTTGGCTAATTTGCGAAGATGAGGATGAGTGATAACATGATGAAATTGATGAATGCACACTCACAAACTTCCATGCCCAGGCCAGGATTCGAACCCGGGACCTCTGGCGTCGTAGCGCTATGTGCTACCCACTCTGCCTTCTGGGGCCGGCCCAAAGGAACGAGTAGAAGTGGTTAGTTATCTAAATAACTTACATAAGTTTGTTGGACGAATAAACTGGTCGTTGCAGAAAATGGACATTGCTTTGCGTTGATTAAAAAGAGTCTCAAAATATTTTATATACTTGCTTCAAATTAGCAATCTCGTTACATAATTTTGTACAACCTTCATGCTTTTCGCGTCTTTAAATATGTTGGCTAAAGAAGAGTAGTTGGATAGCCTCAGGCTGAATTTTTTTAAAGAAAATACGAATTGATCTAAAGTTATAGTATTTTCTGATCATTTTATAAATGTATTTAACAGTTCTGCTGTACACTCAGCGGCGAAAGAAACAATAGACGAATTGTCCACCACCATTTTCATTCGGTCTGTATTACACAATGTGATGATACTGAATTGAAATAATGACGTCAATAATCAGAGAACAACGCCTGCATCGAACCAACATAGTGTCATTCCTTAAAACAGCACAGGATGTACAATAAAAAGTAATGAAAATAGCAAAGGACAATTTGCCTACCATTTCTTTGCCGTTGACTGTACAAAGTAAAAAGAAAACACTCTTTGGTGGGTTCCTTTATTTTCCACAGTGGTCTTTCAGAACGCCACAAGCAATAACTAATTCTGTGCACCTTGCTTCCTGACCTCCCTTGCTGGAAGCGTCAGCGGAGTAAAGAATGGCGCCAGGAAGTCTCATACCCCGGTCGGAAAAGCTACGGACGGAAAATTGCGTTTGCATTAGCTGCTAGTCACTACGTACTTCGTTTTTGCCATCGTTGGTAATAACTGTCTATCATCCACTTAAGAAGGATATAACTGGAGTCAATACATGCGAACTACAAAGCAAAACGGATGAGTGAAGGGTGGGGGGTCAATGTTGTTTCATCGTTTAATATAGCTTACGTGTCATAGCAAAACTTTGGTCAAACCACATTCATCTGTGGTTTAACTTTGTTTTGAGTCCACGTTTTGCATGGCAGGCTAATCGGGAAGGACCTACAGTTTAAAGTGGGATTCGAGCTTCTGATCAATCTACCGCAAGCAGGCATGAAAGTTCGATCTCGGAATCCTTTGATCACAAAGCGACAGCGTTGGGCATGAAACAATTACGGAGGCCCTTATCTTTGAAACGGTAGGCAGAATATGGGTGTAACATCATCATATTGACTCTTCGTCGTCGCCTTGTAATAAAGGGGTACCGGGTTCGATGCCCGGTGGAGACACATAGTGGTTCGGATCCCACCTTAAACTGTAGGTCCAGTTCTGATTAGCCTTACTGTGCATAAAGTGGACTTAAAAAACCAAATGAATCAATCAATACTGACTGTTCTTCTTTTTGGTTCGTGTACATGGTGTGAAATCACTGGTTGAGGTTTACAAAGATCTTAATCTACACGTACGTGCGCGCTAATATGTATACGTATTTTAAATACATTACTAATTACTAAATCACTAAATATTTAAAAATAACATTATTAAATACATTTAAACAATTATCTTTTTACATTTATAAATATCACATTTGCATCAAGTAGCAAACTGATTTCCTTACTAAGTGGTTAAAGATGTCAATTAGTTTCAAAATTGTTGAAATTGTTTTATTATGGAACAGCTGAAAGATTGATTGATTGAATTGGTTTATTTTTCTTCGCTTTTCTGCCACTTTTGGCTAATCGCGAAGATTGAAATGGCTGATATACAATGAAACCGATGAAGGGACACTCACAAATACCCATGCCCAGGCCGGGATTCAAACCCGGAACCTAAGCTGTCGTAGCACGCTATGCTAACCACTGCGCCACGGATGTGAAACATTGTGTTTAGTTTTTCTATTAATATAAATCAATTACGTTTCATTCTTATATTTATTATACTTTCTTTTTTCACTTTAATTGTGAATACGTTGCTATTGCTGCAGATCTGTTAATGATCGTTTGAAAGAGAGATTGTTGGGGAGATACCCCCGTTGCACCTTGCCCTTGGACCTCTCCACTCCCAATAGTTCTCATGCACTATCATCCGCTGAGAGGAGATCGTTTCGAGGGATATTGAGCAATCCAGTGTTACGGTGAAAAAACCTTCCTTCATTTCACTTCAGGTGGCAAGAAAATCACAAAATATCAAGTATAAAGAACAGATTGAACTGTTTGTGACATTTTGATCATTTTTGTAAGATGGTACGGGTAAGATGTACATGGTAAGATGTCACTTACCATGTTTTACACCCGAGCCCTTCATTTAATGAATTTATTTTGACTGTAATTTTAGTTTTACGTTCAGTTACTCAGCGCAGGACCTAAAGTTAACTTCTCAGTACGGAACTTCGGGTGCACGAGTTTGGGATGGCAAAATGCATTATCTTATTTAAATCTTCTTTTCTTCAACATTCGTGAATTGTAGTGATAGTGAGTTGCATGTTATTGAGTATAGGAAAGCAAGCAGAGAACAGCAATTTCAGGAAATTAGGCTGTGATTCCGCCCTTTGGAATTATTTCTCACTTATTGCAGACGATCATGTGACCAGAACCTTAGATAACTTGCAGGAAACATCCCGTTTCTACCGTTCTGCACGCCCTCTCATATCCGCGTCGTGGTTAACCAGACGGTACAAATTAGTTACCTTCACCTCGTACTAATCCACACAATCCACAATACTTTCACAAAGAAAAATACTTGGAACGGTAGCCATATTATGGGTATTATAACCTGAGCATTGCATTGGTTTGGTTTAGAGTATGAGGTCGTTGTATTATGAAGTTTATCTAATTTTGTGTGGTGTCGCCAGTGTCACATGTTAATACAATGCTGAGGATTTCGGTTTTCCCCTTATAGTGGAACCACGAGCAAAACAACCTGCGCAGACCCGCGGCTCCTGTGCACCGTACCCCCGCTAGAAGGGGAGGGGGAGAGTGGACAATGCTTCCTTATGGCTCGAGGTGGAGGGAAGAAGGGAAAGCTGCGCGGGGACTTCTCATCCCAAGGCTTTTTTCCTTGTGGTCGATCTATAGTTGACTTATATTCAATGTCAGCTTAAGGAAAGCTAAGCACTTGTTTATCGCAGAAGAAAATTGTTATAACAATGTAAAATTTGACAAATCCACAACAAAATTATATGCAAGGTAATTTCGTACTTTGTAAGTCACGCGTATATAAAATATACTGAATGAATGAATGAATGAATACTGCATTTAAGTTCTTTGAATATTGCTCATGTATTAGGGGAGTATACAGATCCCCCCCACCACCACCGGTACGCTCTCAGACAAAAAAAAATGTAGAGTAAAAAGTAAAGTTGTTGTATGGAAATATGACCATTCTATTCAATTGCTATTGCCTTCGGTTTGTAGACCGATTGATTATAAAAAAAAAGTGTTTTCTAAACTTTTTTCGGAAGAGCTTGCATTTTCTGCAGCTTGCGTTTGCAATGTAGGAGGTTGCAACCAAGAGACAGGACAACCAGGAGATCTTGCTTCTCTTCTATCGGTATCTAAGGTTGCCAGACCTTCATCTTTTATGCTTAACTTCGCTGATTTTAAATAACGTTATTTTTTCAACATTAAAGCATAAAGTTGGTTTACACAGTTTAAATTGAGAATATTTCTGTTATACGTTTCGTGAAGCAATGAAGAGAGAACACGGGAGGGGGCGTTCTTAGTTCTCTCTCTTCCCACACGACTTGCATTGTTTCTGAGGCAGTGGCAAACATGCCCACTAAGTCCCTCGCCCTCGCAGACAAGGGATGGGGGGAAACCACTTTAGATGTTATCTGTAGAAGTACTTCGCAGGTTTCTCTCGCTCTTCCTGTGTAACTTGCGATAAATGCAGAATTCCTGTGTTGTGCGCACAATCGAAGGCAAATGTTAAAATAGACAAATTGCTAATCATTATGTTAATTAATTCTGTGTTCCTCAATGTGATTTCCCGTGTAAAAATACTGTAGGCTTAAGTGTAACCCTACTTCAAATAATATATAAAAATAATAATAATACAGCTTCTTAAAAAAAGCCCTGCCTGGGAAAGTAAATAATGGAAAAACTATGGATATTTTGCCTGCTATAATGTTTCCCGTTGACTGTAACTTATATAGGAAAAGGACGTTTTGCTGTGGTATTCGAAAACGATAGCGTCAAGGGGTCGTGGGTTTGGTACCGGTGGGGACACGTGTACAGTGGTACGGATTCCACTTTAGACTGTAGGTTCAGTCTCGAATAGCCTTTCTGTGCAAAAAGTGGCAATTGAATTCTTCGAAAAGTAGCATACATTTCAAATCTTGGTCGTCTAATACACGAATGTTTGTGCTTACAGTTGCCATGCATCGCTACTAAGAGTTCCAGTGTATTTCTATTTTACACCCATTTTCTACCTTTCGGGTTAATCGCCACATATACGCCGAATTTGCATAACTTTCATATAGTCTGAATCTCTGGTTCATTCCACATACAACGGGATATCACTCATCTCTCTAGGGCAATTAGCCTCCGATCTACACTCATTTAATTGAAACTCTACATTTTACTCAAAATCGGCTTGGGACCAAGTCCTTGAAAATGGCCTTGGGAATCAAAAGGTTAATGTAAGAAATTGTCGAAAAGTTAACAATGTTTCCCAGTTTTCTTTGTTCAACAAATGTAAAAGAAAAATCATGCTAAAACGCTTTTGCAAGTCAGTTTAAATACAGATGTCTGAGAGATATGTGCAATCAAACCATGGCCAGTATTAATGGAAGGACTATTATGCCAACTCATTTTATACAGGCACACTTTGTGCTTGGAGGAAGTGGGTGGTCAGACGAGGCACTTTCTGCATCTCCCAAATAAATCAAGATTACATTCTGAGCTCCCAGCAGCCACTTACGGTTAACAACTTTTTACTTTAGTAGAAATTTTAGACTAAATATTTGGTCAAAATTGCCGGTTTTCCCCTCAATTTTGCAAAAAAATATTTCTTGCTTGCTTCGATTGTAATATAAACATTTCTACACGTCACATTATTTTGAACGAATTGGCGACCTACTCAATTAAAATGTTCCCTACATAGCTATTTCTATTTTGTTTATTTTTTTGTTTGGTTTATTTCGTGATTGAATCGAGATAATGAGGTGGAATGATAAAATTATGAAGGTACAAACACGATGTCCATGACTCCATATTATCCCGTTTATTCTTTAGATTTAGCTAAACTTCGCGGAAAATTGTGAAAAAGTATTAATGCAATCTTTCAAACCAGAATTTTGGTAATTGTTTGACACCCTCAACATTGGCCCATGTAAGCAATTGGATCTCCGACGCTGTGCTTCTTGCTTGAGTGCGAGGGGACGTCAAGGGAGGGGAGGGGATGGGTGACGCCGTTCTTGGCTGATTCAAGGGTTGCCGCTTGAAAGTACGGAAAGAAGGGAGACTATACCATTCCTGTTTTCTCTGCTTTCAGGTCATATGGCCTGAGAGCGAATGATTGTCTACAGTCGGGTTAAACATTATGGAGAACCAGTAGAGCTATGTATTTAAATTTCGTCACGATTGGACCACAAGTTTTTTATTTACAGAATGTCGAAGTGAGCATAGTTTGAAAAACACAAAAAGCTGCATTTTTTGTTCTCGTCTCACACATAAAGATCGATATTTAAGATTTATTGGGGATCGAAGGAACTTAATACCGAGAAAGACTTGATTCAGTTAACATGCATTTATTATTATTATTATTAGACGTATAACATATAGCGAATACATTACATTCAGTTAGGGAAGTTGTACAGTGAATATTGTTTAAAATTTGTGCATTCATAGAGCCGTTGGTTGAGAATCTACGCCAAAGAGAACAACACAATTCGACACACCCTTTACACACCATTAAACTTTTGCTTCTGGCGAAAGTATAATTTTAGAACATATATACTCAATATGAAGGAAAGCTCTCATTGTGAACCGACCGAGGAAATTTACTTCACTCAATGTAGGGTTAAAACGGACAATTTAGACCGGTTTGTTAGCGTAAAAAAATATGTATCTGAAGTTATCCAATATTTGAAGGCATAGAAAACATTTCCAGGTCCCTAGCCTCCCCCTTCCCTGCATTGAGGGAGCTGCTGCTCTGCCACTGGTCACCGCTGAAACCAACTTTGTTCTATTTTATGTCTTATATTTGTACAGTTATAACCCCACCAAATGATCCCCTCTTTAAAAGGGAAGTGTGGGAGGGGTGATGGACAGCGAGATTCATTTGTGGAGTTTATGGACAATACGAAGCTTTGTCGTCTTCCAGGCCAGTGTTGTTTAGAAGTCATTTGTATTTCATATTTATTTTACGTCGCTTTTCTTCCACTTTTGACTATTCACGACGATGGATCACGATTATGTTAAATGGATGAAGAGACACTCACAAAACAGTCTCGTCCAGGCTGACGGGACTCGAACTCGGAGTGTACGGTCACTCAACGCACTCTTCCACAGTGTCGAACCTTTAGAAGTGGGGGGATTAATCTTTTCACACCATATTTCTCAGGAAATTACGTTACGACTATGCGTCAATAAGTGATTAAAAATATCATTATATTTTAACTGACATTAAAAGTGTTGTTGAAAAGCCGTGATTTCTTTCTATAAAAATATGTTTCAAAGTATGGATATTGGTGTAAGAATAGAATTTAATCGGTAGGTTTATAGAACTTCAATTATATAGTTTAAAACTTTGTTGAAGAGTTTCATTTATTTTCTAATATTAATCATTCATATTAATATGATACTTTTGGAGGTTAAGGCTTTCATTTTAAACCTAAAATTCCCAATCGGTTGTTCGGCGTAGTCATAAGCTAGAAAACACAACACTGAGCGGCGCATAATATGTTGACGGTAGTGACTTGTAACAACTCTTAGTTATTTACCTGAATATCCAGGAAAAGTAACTTGTTTATCTAAAATAATGCACTTATTCTACACATGTTTATGTAGTTTATTTATTTATATTAATATCGTTAGAATAAAATACAAAATTTACTTAAACATTTTCCTTCTAAATGCTTTGAATTCAAAGCTTTATTCTTCCATAGCATTTGAATTTCAGAGGGAAACAAGCATGAGAGGAATGCTTGGCGCCTCGAAGTCCGGACAAGAGGCCGCAAAGAGTAGGGATGAGCAAGGGGAAGTAACAATTATACCAATACAAAATTAGATTACAGCAGTAAAAATTAGTTGCATTTTGTTACTTCCAGTTTGCAAATGCAGCTGTAGGCATGTTGTCATCGTGAATATTGTACACATTGTTGTATGCAATAAAAATCGAGGATTGAAAGAAAAGTTGTAAGAAATCCGAGGACAATATCAGAATGTCATAGAATACGGCACACAGCAGTGACAAGAGAGCGGAGAACGTGGTGCAGTGCGACGTGCACACGAAGCGAAAATTGGTTGCTAAGAGCCCTAAATCTCCTCACCTAACCTAACAACGTAGAATTGTCATTAGAATCAGTGGCGGCGATTGGGTTCCAAAACTGGGAGGGGGGCAAAGACAGTTTACTTTGGTGCATAAGATTTAGCATAGTGTGAGGGCAAAAGTGGCATAAATAAGGGGACAACAGCCTCCCTCGCTCCCCCTAATCGTCGCCACTGTTTAGAATTCTAATTGTAAAAATTAAACATGCTAGTTGCTTAGGAGAGTTAAGTTTAGTGCTGTCAGCATATTTTATGATCCTGTGATCCTGAGCGGCTGTCTCTTGATATATTACAGTTTGCTAGATACAGTGTGTTACTTTGTAACATTGTATATCTGACAATTATAATACAATAAAATGTTCAATACATCCAAATGTCAACCTCTCTTCCACGTAGTACAACCTCGACTGCATTGTGCAGAAGAAGGAGGTTCTAGCGCTTGGATCTTGGAGGTGCTAGCGCACAATCAGAATAATCCTCTGTGGGGTTTGCGTTATATGTTTGTCCCTTCATCCATTTCTAACATTCATTTGCATCCTCGCAATTAGCCAGAAACGGTGGAAATGCGACGTTAAATAAACTAAATCAACTAACAATAAAATGCTCAACGTACAAACACAACTGCATAAAGTATATGTGACACTTCCAAAGATGATATTTTGAATTTATTATCCCTTCCCATGCCTTGGATTGCCTCGAATGTAAATATTCCTTACGTTGCTTAACTAAAATTATACCCTAGGATAGTGAAATGGTAAACATTAATGAAGCGACAGAAAAATGCAACGTACAGCCTTTAACGTTAATCTGAATTGCTTTTCTTCGGTTAATCGTTAATGAGCATTAATGGTGGAATGCAGAAATAAATGAAAGAACGAACACAATGGTATATCTGTGCCTTACTCAGGATTCTAAATTAGGGCTTCTGGCTTCGTAGCTACTCCTTCATGCAGACCGGAAGGTAAAAAAAATGAATACAATACAGTTCATTTGATTTGAATATTATTATTTAGCGTCGCTTTTCTTTCTCTTTTGTCCAGACGAAACGATGGGATGAGTAATGATACGATGAAATTGCTGAAGAGCGCCCACAAAGGAACACCCAAGTAGCGTCGTAATTCGCTGTGCTAACCTTTCCGCCATGAAGGTCAGCTGCAATAGATTGACCGATTGATTTGCTTTATTTTACTTCGCTTTTTGTGCCACTTTTGGCTAATTTGCGAAAATGGGGATGAGTGATGATATGATGAAATTGATGAATGGGCACTCACAAGCATCCACGCTCAGGCCTGGATTCCAACCCGGTACCCCTGGTGACGTGGCGCGATGTGCGAACCACTCCGCCATGAGGGCCGGCAGCTACAATAGAGTCGAATTTACTGAATGAGAACATATACGCATTGATTGATTGATCGATTGATTTGGTGTTTTAATTCCACTTTATGCACAGTTAGGCTAATCGGGACTGGACCCTCAGTTTAAAGTGGGTTCCGAACCACTATATGGCTCCACCGCAAATACCGTTTTAAGGGGAAGTTTAACTACATAGCTTTCATTTTTTACTATCCCTTCAACGGAGCGTGCTGTTGACAATATCACCCGCAGTACGGCCGTGATCGAGAATGTGTGGAGCCATATCTTCTGCTTGAAAGGTAGCACCGTAAGATGCACAAGAAAGAACTTTACCTTTTGTAGCACTCGCCCACACACATTTTAATGGCATAACCTCTGCCTAGGGCTTCGCTGTTCCCCTAAGTACACTTGTTTGTGTAACTTCGTAAATATTGTCTCAATAAAGCCACACTAAGGAAATGAACACGCTTCCTTTTACTAAAACTGAATTATTTGTTGCCCTTTATTTTATTACATAATTTATTTTAATCTCAATCAAATAAACATCTACATATTATTCACGTTTAGAAACGGGAAGAGTATTTATGTAGTTTTTTTTTTTACCTTGTCATTTTAAAATTAATGGAATTAATATTTTCTTTATGATCGTAGATGGTAAGTACATGTGTAGTTTCCAGGCATTATTTATCATAAAGGAATAAAATCAATGTTTTCTCCTCGAGGTTTTCCCCTTTCCCCAAAGTTGTTTGTTGTAGAACATTAGCAAAGATACCCTTATTTCATTGTCCTCTCTGTTGTTTTATGTAAGTAAGAATGTGCATTAAGGATGATACGCATATAATAATTCGAATATCCATGCGTAAGAATTTGTATGTTATCTATTTATATTTTCTCTTGAATACACGCACATAAACAACACGACAACAAGAGCAGGACACAGAATGTAACTTAAATGTAATTGTATCAACTTCAACATACGAAATGATGGGTTTCCTACTTTGTGAAGCTGATATGCAATGGAGAGATAGATGAACATGATAACGGGCAGCTTAGCAAGTCGCGTTGATCCTTTTCTGCAAGAGGGGAGCGTGCTTGTGTTCCCCCGCGACGTTGTCAGGTGGGCAGCTTCTCAACTTTTCAAGTCGCACTTTAAGCAGAGAGGGCGGGAAGTGAAGACGACAAAAAGTGTGGCAACGTAGCAAAAAAACTCATGCACGGCGCAGTGGCCGCAGAGGTGGATCGCATAAAACAACAGTGTTGCCAAACACGGTCCTTAGAAAAAGAACTACATTGAAGTTAAGGATTCAGACCAAGCACTTAGCTTTTAGACGTATGAACACTTGTCTCCGTCTCTACACTGTGGATTCTGTGTTCGAATCCTGTACGAGTTTAGGGAGCTTCCAGACCAAAGTGAGAAGCGAAGCATATAACTTGGAAACAAACACTCAAAAGTATATGTGACGTTTCGAAGTGACATGACAAGGTGCACATGTCGAGTCGCATTGCGTCGTTCTAATCTGGTGTCGTCTTCTGGTAGCGCAGCTGCACTGAATGCTTGCTTATATTCTTAAGAGGTGCGTGTTGCTTGTTACTTCGGTATGAACCCCTTAGTTTGTACACACTGTTATTCTTAATATGAGCGTTTATATATATATGAAATATTCGATAAAATATAAATGAAACATTCGAACCAATGCTATTTTGCTATATTTTACTTCGCTTTTTATGCCACTTTTGACTAATTTGCGAAGATGGGGATGACTGATGACATGATGAAATTGATGAATAAACACTCACAAACATCTATGCCCAGGCCAGGATTCGAACCCGGGACCCGTGCGTCGTTTTCGAACCAATGCGACACGACAAACATCATGTGTCGCTTACGTGTTTCTCCCAATGAGCGTTGCCGTATTTCTCCCGTCTGGGGTCGTGCCCACGCGTTGAATGGTTTCTTACGGAGAGACTTCATACCGAAGCTACAGGGAACAAGTATCACAAAACGGCGGCAAGTGACAATTAAGGTTCACATCGAAGTGACAAGTTACAAGACACACGGATCACTTTAGTCTATTAGAAATCATTAAAATGCGAAAGCCCGAACACCAGACCGATGCGACATAATTCACGATATTTAGAAAACTGCCCATTCTGTGCAACACGGAAGCAATAAGCGAGACGTGCAACTTGTCACATTGCTTTGTTTCGAAATGTTGAATTCATTAGTGTTGCAATTGTCTCAAAGCGATACGTGTCACTTGTCGCCTTCCACTTCGGTTTGAAAGTTCCATGAATGTTATGCATCATGTCGTCTTGGTCTGTTGTTGGCGGATATGAGAAGACTTGCATATAGACCAAGGTACCTGTGTCACTTGTCACTTCGATATAACCCCCCACCCCTATTGCCCGTCGGTTGTCACTTTTGAACAGAATTCTGCATTCTTATTTCTTTTAAAAAAATATTATTATTATTTCGTTATCAATTCATTTTTCTTCAGCATGACCGAAACAAGTAACGAGATGTTACCAATAAAGTCTGAAAACTCTGCTATTTGTTTCTTGGCAATGGAAGAAAATGTGCTTTAGAAATGCATTTATAGTGCATTTACTAGTGTTATATTAAAACCAACTGAAAATTTGTTATGGGACATACAAAAGTCACATTTGTAGAGTATTGTTCGAGTATAGGAATAAAGTATAATAGAAGAACAGATTTGGTTCCAAAGATTTAAGTTGGCAACATTGACAGCTCGGGAGCAACAGGACGGCCAGGCCAGCGGGGAAGCCCGGCGGCCGCCGAACGAACCTTTCCTTGCCTCTCAACCCCCTGCGATGTTCGGTACCAATACATGCGATATAGATCCAAGATTTTACACACCCACACTTCACGGTACCAAGGGATGCGATTAAACACCACAGTTTTACACAGCCTTGAAGGTACCAGCTTTCACCAGCAGGTGGCAGAGTGTAACACACCCGTAAAAACACTAATGCAACAAATATGAACTTTTTGGTACATTCGAAATATTTCGCGTACATGTCGAAAGGGGTCTCAGGAGTCTCGCAATGGCCTTTTCCTTATTGGGACCGGCAAAAAGTCCCAACATTTTTTTTGGTCTCATTAAGAAAGGTGTTTAAAGATACGCCGGTCCTAAGAAGAATATATCTGCGTACCCACACACACCCACACCCACCCACACCCACACACACACACACACACACACACACACCCACACACACCCACACCCACCCACACCCACACACACACACACATACATATATATTTCCGGTTTAAGTTTAATTGGACACCAGGCCCAACTTGTGCAATATGCAGAGGCCTTCTAGAATTGCTCTGTGACTCTCTCATTTCTTACATCATAAACATATGATTTTTCACCTATGAGAATAACACTACATATGGTGTTTTCAGGGAGTGTATCGTGGAATTCACAGATAATTTTAATGTTTGTCCTGTTATTAACCACAACTTGTTTCCTTTTTGAGGTGAGTAGATAGTATTTGTACTTCTGACCGCAACTTTGATTTCTTGACCAAACGACTACAAAAAGTTGAAAAACTCACTTTCTCTTCCTGTTCCGCGCCTCATTTAGTGCGCTGACGATGTTTCACGGGGGCAAAAAGGCAGTGATGAGTGAAAGATGAGCTCTCATTCTCTCATCCTCCTCATCTTTCTTATCTTTCTTATTGTTCTCTCATTATCTTTTTATTCTCCTCTCATCCTCTTATCTTTTTTTTATTCTCTCATTTTTTTATTCTCTTATTTTCTTATTTTTTGAAAGATGAGTGCACCTTATCGTAATTTTCCAAGTCTGGGACCAAATGTTTATATATCGTGACCTACGTAAACCTCTCCTCTCATTCTCTCATTCTCTCATTCTCTTATTTTTTGAAAGATGAGTGCACTTTATCGTAATTTTCCAAGTTTGGGACCAAATGTTTATATATTGTGACCTACGTAAACCTCTTCTCTTATCCTCTTATTCTCTCAATCTCTCAATCTCTCAATCTCTCATTCTCTCTACCTTTAGAATATTGTCGTCAACATTAGAGATGAAGTTGGAGTGCTGGAATCAACGGGGCCAAATGTTTATATATATCGTGATCTTCGTAAACCTCTCCTCCCATCTTCTCATCCTCTTATTCTCTCATTTTCTAATCTTTTGAAAGATGAGTGCATCTTATCGTAATTTTTCCAAGTCCGGGACCCAAATGTTTATATATATCGTGACCTTCGTAAACCTCTTCTCTCGGGGAGGGAACGATGTACCATACACACACACACACACACACACACACACACACACACACACACACACACACACACACGCGCGCGCGCGCGCGCGCGCGCGCGCGTATGTATTATGACGCAAACAAACAAACAAACAAAATAATAATTGCTGTTTTTTAGAATACCTGGCCCCTAACCCGCCAGGGTGCGTGGTGCCCAACCCAAAAAGGTTCTAGCGGCTACGGCTCTAGATAACCGCACCTCTGTAGGGTTTCACGTGTTTTTTTTTTTCCCCCCCAAACTTCCATGAAACCCTACAGAGGACCTCCGTAATGCATGCAACGTGTACTAACGACTCTAGTGTTATTTGATGTTGTGATATTTTTGGATATAGAGTTTTATTGTGAGATATAGATAAAAATAATTATGTTTATTATAATATTTTCTTGATGAAGATGGAGAATGTATGTGCGTGTGTTACAAATAAAGTTGCATGCTTTTTTTTCTAGTGTGTGTATGTGTATATGTGTTTTGATGTTTCGACAGCATCTGAAACGATAAGAAAGAAATTGTATTGTTAATTTTCACGTGTAAAAACAACAACAAATTTTTTTGTGCAAATTTTCTGATTGTCTCTCGTGCTATAGTGCAAAAAAGATATTGTAACTTATAACTAATGAAATTGACATTTGTAACTGATCTGAACTAGTGAAATTCGTATTGTGCTATTGTAACTGATTGTGCTAGCACTAAAAATTTCTTATTGTGCAAGAAAATAGATGATAAAAACTTGTTAAAACTGCTCTGTGACCCTCTCATTCTTCTCGTCGTAGGCGAAGGACTTCTCTGCAATCAGGATGACACTGCATAGGGTATCCTCGGGCAAGGCATCGTGGAACTCGCAGACGACCTTGATGTTGGTTCGATCGTTGACCACAACCTTCTTTCTCTTAGATGTGTTGATGACGGTCATGGGTCTCCGTGTTTTGAACTCGCTGGGCGTGTAGTACATGTCCACACTTCCCTCGGTCACGCGTTTGTAAGCCGAAAACGCTTCGTAAAGTTTGAGATAATCGTTTTTGGTCATGTCGAGGTTGTAATTCTCGCGCGGGAACACTTCGTTGCGTCCATTTTTGAGATATACGTTCTTGATCTTGCAGTCGTCGAATTTGCTGGAATCTTTTTCCTGATTCTTGTCCCTTCCGGTCTGAAAAAGCACTACGACGAAATCTGGCATGTCGAACTGTATGTTGTTGAACTGCGTCGTCACGTCGAATTCCATGTGACTTCCCGTCGCCATCTTCTGCACGCACTGGTAACCGTGAAAGTGAATCGGTACCTGCGGACTTTTCAAGATCTCCGCTTTGTACTTGAGGGCATAGTTTGTCTCGTATTCCACCACCGGCATTCTCAATTCCATGCTCCGGATGATGCACTTGGCTGCTTCGGGTAAAGTGTTGGCTATCGGCGTGCCGTCGGCATTCAAGTTGGTGTATCGCATTATTGCGTTGTTATCGTTGGCCGCTCTTCGAAACGTTACTCTCAGTCCTCCCTTCCACATGATCTCCTTGTAATCGGAGAAGAATCCCGGAAGCAGACGCATGGGAAAGAGCACTGTGTGACTTGTTGTCGATATTTTGGTCCCGGCTTCGAATCCTCCCGCCTGATAGTATGCTGCATCCGTTTTGGATAATTTCAACGTTCCCACTGCCGTCGACGTGATGCCTGGATAATCTATTCTGTCGATGACGGTGTTGTGTTTCCTCACCTCCACCTGCGAGAACAGGTGAGGCACGAAGTTGTCTACGAGTATCAAGTTTGCTGCTGCGGGAAACGCGTCTCCGCTTTCTTTCTTCACCACGTCGAATTGAAGGTAGAGGTCCGCTCTGTGAGGATGAACGAACCCGTCGCCTACGTCCAGGTCGTATTCGATCTCCCTGTTCGCTTCGTTGAGATTGGCGAAGGTGCGACGGTTGGGAGGGAAAGATTGCAATTCGTAACTTTCGATTTGCTCCATTTTACATGTATGGTTATTTATTATACGTTGATCTCCACGATGGCCGTCGTAGTGGCACCTGCGAAATCCACCACGTCTCCTTTCTCGTTCGTCACCACCAACTCTATGTCGTCTATGCGGTTGCGACATACTGGAAAATAGATCGGCGAAGAAGGCGTGTAGATGATCGGTTCCATGAACTCGGAACTTGGTTTGAAAGTGGCTATGATTCCCGTCTGCTTGTGACTTCCTAACAATCCGTCCGAAGATTTCGTGATCATACCTTCCGCCACGTTGCAGTGTACGTTCAGAGTCTCTATGGCCAAAAATTTAGGAATGTTGGTTGCCACGTGCTTGATGCCAGCTTCGAGTTTGGTGTCGTTCTCGAAACCTAAAAGTTCTCCTATGGTGCCTAGGTCCACGGTCTCCGTCGCCGACAGGATTTCCACTCTGTGCGTGACCGAATTTTGAGAAAAGTATGTGCCTTTGGGTAACTGAGCTTGCAAAGTGGAAAGATTGTATTGTCCTGGCGTGACGACGATGTGTTCGCTTCCGACGCTAATTTTGTTGTTGTGCTGCGTAACATTAGGTATGAGGTACATGCTGTAGAATGCACGCAGAGCCACGGATTTAGGATAGACAATGTCGTCGTGCAGCGTGAGTTTCAAGATTGAAGATTCGCTCGTGAGATGGAACACGCCCATCCTAGTGATGCTGTTTGAGGTTCCACAATGCTTTCTGGAAATCCTCGATCGTAGGGTTATTTATTTTAGAGAGAAACGCGAGCACGGAGAGGCAGAGATGACCGCAGTTCACGTCTCCGAAATTTTGAATGCGTTCGTCGTTGTAGTATATAGAGGTTTTGCTCGTTTTCAGATAATGAATTAAATTTGCAGGTGGAACACCTCCGAAAGAATCGAAAACGAATGCTTTATCATCATTTTTGTGGTAACATATCCAATGCGTGCCTGGATTTTCTTGACCGTCCAAGTTGACTACTCCACATTCTCTTCTTTTCACGCTTGAAGGTAACGAGTCGGACATAAAAACTCCTCTGAAGTTTTTGATTTGTAACGGCCCGATCAGAGATTCAATGTCTCGGTTGGTGAGTGCTTCTGTTTCTTTTTTTTAAACTTTTTCATCACGCCCTTCCCCTTCTTCTCCATGGCCAGGTTGTGACGTTTCTGTTCTTCCAATTCCGCCTTGTTCTTCTTCGAGTCGATGACGGTTTTCGCGATGGCGGCACTTCCGCCGGCTAAACTTCCAACGGCCCCCAATGCTGCCAGGATGGCCGGGATGCTGAATATGAAACCTCCGACCTTTTGCTGTTTCCGCGAACGCTGCAATCTTTTCAATTGAGGTGTGCTGAGCAGCAATTTCATTCCGTGTCCTTTCGACAGGCAAGAACGTTTCTTCTCGCGTTGTTTCTTGGTGAGTAACCCATCGAGGGCACCTAGATTTTTAAGATTGGAGTATGGTATCTGGTACACGACACCCTTGGGCTTCATGTTGATGCTCTATGTGTTATTTTCACGGTATGTTATTTATATATATATTCTGATATTTTTCTTGTGTAGTTTTTTTACGGTATGTTATTTATATATTTTCAAGACCTCGCAGTCGCTACACAAATTCTATTACGTGCTTTGTTTTCTTGCCAAGAAGTTCCTTTGTCCCCTTGTACACGATTCGAGTTTTGTTCTCGATTAAAATAGATAGCTTCTCGTCCGATAACATGTTAGCGTATCGATCTGGTAAAAATAAACTGTATTGTGCGTTGAGCAACAGGCGTACCTTGGGACCATACTGGGTAGAAACGATTGAACCGGAAGTTATCGTGTAAGATTTGTCGACTTCCAATTCCCGAATTTTTACATACTCGACTGACAAATTTAGCATTTGTTTTAATGCTTGGAGATCACTTATTTTTTCAGTTGTCATATCGAAGAAGAGAAATTTTCAGTGTGTGTGTTAGGGAAATTTAATTGTTTTTTTTCACCATGTGTGTTATTTATATATACCGAAGATTATATTTTTCACGATGTGCGTTATTTATATATCAAGTTTTTTTGATGCGTATATATATTATTATTTTTTTAACAGAGGAAGAAAGTTCGTGCTTCGGAGAACGCGATGATTTGCGTAATGATATCTTCCGTCTCCTGCATAGACTTGTACCAATCTACTGTGTACCATCTTCTTCCCTGCCTTGCCTCGTGCAATTCGTCCAACCTTTCGTTTAATTTTTCCCCTGCAGCCGAAAGCAGAATGTTGAGATCATCACACCTCAGGTCGCTGATCTCCCGAAGATGGTCCTTGAGAACCATTTCACAAGGGATGCGAAATTCCGGCGTCGTTCTTGCCATGATTACAAGTTTATTAACATCTCCGTTAACTACCTTTTTGAATATTTTAGATAGTAGTTCGTGCGGCAAATCAGTTATGCAAGCCATGTTGTTTTTTTTTACTGGATGTTATTTATATACCCCACCCCAATTTTTGTTTTGTGTTCATGGCGATGGTGGTGCCTAGTGCGGCGACCCGTTCACCCAGCGATGCGTCTCTGCTCACGAACCTTTCGAAAGCTGCATGCTCTAACTTTCTGTCTGCTTCGTGACGTGCGTCCAGATCCGTCTGCGTGGTGTTGTAGGCGATGTCGTGATCTTTGCATGCGGCGTCCAACGGATTCACACCCTTGTCTCCTCTCTCCAATCTTTTCTCGAGTTTGGTGCCCGGTCCGCAGTACTGGTAGCCAGGTAGATGCATCTCGAAAGGTAACTTGTTGATGATGTCGTTCACGAGTCCCTTTCCTTCGGCCACGTTCCAGAATTTCGGAGGCAGCGTGTTGATGATTTTGATCAGGTAACCTATGCCCTTGTCGTCGTTCACGATGAAGTTGGAAAGTTTCGTGCTGATCATGTCCACGATGCCAACCTTCTCGTTGTAGAAATTACGGTTGCCTGCATTCTCTTCGCCGGCTATCACCAACAATCGGTCCACGAGTTTCCTAACGTCGTCCACCCAAACGAATTCTTTGGGTAACGTGTTGTAGCGTTTGACCCCGCTGCCTGTTTTGACCTGGTTCCAAATCGGTTTGATGAGATTCCTGTACTTCTCGCCGCTGCTCGATTTCACCCTATTCTGCGAGGCGTCGTTGTTTTGGTACAAGGCATCCGTCATGATTAGAATTTCCTTGTAACTCTGGTAATCTTCGTCGGTGTAATCTTTCGGCTGCTTTTTGGCAACGAGTTCCCACAGTCCCACCGTACCCGGATACCTGTTCCAACTATCCTTGTCGCCTAATTTGACTTTAATGTCGTTGCCTTCGAAGGTCACCTTCGATTTCCCAATCTTCCACACCACACCGCCGCCTTCGCTGGTTTCCATGCTGGGATACAATCCGAACACTTCATCCTTGTCGAATTTCCCCGTGCTCAGGTAGTCTCGTGCCAAAGGTCCCAACTCGATCTTATCTGAAGACGTGCTGCCTATGGCTCGACGTCGTGCCGGTGCATCCTTCAGTTCGAACGGCGTCGAAGGAATGCTTGAAATAGGCGTGGGTACAGCGTAACTTTTAGCTGCGAGCGGTACGAGTTCGTTAATCAAATTTTTATTTTGTTCCGTGACACTTTTAATTTCTTTACCTAGACCGCTGATGGCATCGATCACAGGTTGATCCTGACGTTTCTTCTCTTCGTAGAATCCGCGATTTTCGGATTTCCAACCTTTGAAGCGTTTTGCGAGGTAATCGCGAAGCTTGAGATTTTCGTCTTCGATTTTTCGTTTCGTCATGACGTTATTTATATATGTCGTTTCTCACAACGTTGCAACGTTTAGAAAGTCGTTGATTTTGTTTCTGTATTTTCCGTCGTTGGGTTTCCTCGTCATGTCGATCGTAGCGAATCCGAAATCGTCACCGTTCCAGCAAGTAGAGCAGCAGCCTTCCGAAAATTGATTGTAGTTCATGTCTCCGCCTACGTAGTCATCGTACGCATGCTTGAGGTTGGTGTGATCTTGACGAAACAAACATATGAAATTAGCGTTGTCGCGTACTAACTGTTTTGGAATTTTGGAAAACGTTTGAGCTAGGTAGAAGCAATCCATTCCTTTGTGACGACCTTGCGTGAAAAAGTTGCGAATTTCATTTTGATTTTCCAGGATGGCATCGTCGAACACAACAACTGAATTTTCACGACAATCGTCGAGTGGTTTTATTTCCGAGGCGAACGTTGCAATGTCCAGACCATCGTACAGTTTCATCAGTTGCTGGTATTTGGATTGCTCTAAACTTTTCGAGAACACGTACAGGTGCCTGTTCTTCCAATCTAACCAATTTGGTGCGAGGAGAAAATTGTCCACGAGCAGTGTCGTTTTTCCACACCCCGAAGGTCCTACGATCAGACAGCGGATGCTGTCGGGGAGCAATTCACCGTTTTTTTTCTTCCTTCCACTTTCCGAATCAGGTAGACGCTTTACCACGTTCCACGTACTCATAGAATCACTTCGTTTGAATCGATCCAACTTGTTTCCGGAAGTCCCAGCCATTTCACCAAAAGTTTGTTGCCTCTCTTGCGCAAAACTTTTTCGATAAGGTACGTGTCCGGGTATTTAGTTTTAGAGAGTTCCTCCTCGTAGAAGCGCCCCAATAAAATTTCACCGCCACTGTCTTTTATTATATACGTGTGACGGTTCCCGGGTATAACTCGAACCACGGTAAAAAGTTCAGTGCTCCAGTTTCGTGTGAAACCCCTGTCAAACGTTCGCTTCAATTTACTAACCCTCACCTGTTCTCCAATTTTGTATTTAGCTTTTTTTGTCGTGGGCATGTACTTTGGACAGTAAACGCTAGAAATTAAACGTTGCTCGTCAGACCTGGTAACGTCAGCTGGCTTCATGCCTATCGTTGCGTGCCGTGTGTGATTATAGTCGTTAACAAGTTCCGGGAGAATAGTGACCCACTTGTAGCTTCCCTGAAGCGTGAAGCGTGACCACATGTGCGATTTCAGAGTGCGATTGAATCTTTCCACAATGCTGGCCTTGACGTCACTGAAGGTCGAGTAATGATGAACGTTGTGTTTCCGAATAAACTTTTGGAATACGGCATTGTAAAATTCCTTCCCCTTGTCCGTGTGCAGAAACCGAGGTCGTCTGCCGCCGCTTTCGCGAAAAATTGTCTTGAATGCTTCCGTGACGCACGTTCCTGTTTTCGCCTTCAAAGGTAGAGCCCATGCGAATTTCGAAAATGTGTCTATGACGGTGAGGAGGTACTTGTTGCCCTTGTTCAATTTATGCACGTTTTTTAACTTGCCGCTACTCATTTCGACGAGGTCACTTTCCCAGAGGTCGTCGATTCCCTTGGTTACCACAGCCAAACGTTCGTAGTTGCGGCGTGCAGGTTTATGCAATTCTTGGACGATGGCTTGCCTAGACATTTTTTATTATTTTTAGAGATTACGTTTCAAAAGAAGCACAAGCGTGATGGGATTCAAAGAGGGTGGCACTTCGCTCGTGTTTTGAATGATCAGCTTATCGCCGGCACTCACGTCGAAAACGGTGAGATCTTCGTCTTCGTGTATTTCATATATGTTGCGCGTTTCGTTCCAACGCGCCAGAGGAATGTTTCCTGCTTTCTGGACACCACGATTCGATATCAAAGTCATGGTGGGAACGCTAGCTTTTCTGCCGTGAGACCAGTACGAAAATTCGTTTATCTGAATCGTGCCATCGAGGAGAAACTTGTAGTACGGATGATAAGGATGTAGCATGTACAGTTTGTTACCTTCGACGAAGGTGGAGATTCTCTGTTGATTGGGAACGCTGTTGATTTCGATGGCTTGCAGAGAATGCAGTTTAGCGAATTTAGTATCGATGCTAACGAGGTTGCTGTGAAGCTGACCCAGTGTGTTTTGTACGGGCACCAAATGCTCGACTATGGTATCCGTTACGGTAGAAAATGACGGTTTGATTTTCACTTCCACGTTCAACTGCTTGTAGCTTTCGTTGAGTTCTTGCAACTTGGCACCGAAAGAGGCCAGCGTCGATTCCTGCGTTGATTCCAGCACTCCAACTTGATCTCTGATGTTGACGACAATGTTCTGAAGGTTCTCGATTTGATTCAATTTCGAGCTCTTCTCGGTAAGATCGTTCACGATGATTCGCATCTCTGTAAACTGCGTGTGAAGGTCGGCGACGCTCTGCGAAGTGGGCAGCGTCGACACCAGCGAAGCAAGTTCGTCTCGAATCTGTTCCACGTTCGCTGTTTCCGTTTCCAGTCGTTTCAGCATACGTGATATGTTCCTTTTCAAAGCGTGTAATTCTTTGGAGGTGGGGAGATTGGCCACTTTACTCTCGAGATCGCTCAATGAACTTTTGATGTCACTCGAATCGGATAGTGCCGTCACCGCCGTTTTCAATTTTTCCAAATCTTCACTTGAAGGCACGCTCGTTCGTAACGATTCCAAGTCACCCTGTATGTTGTCCAGTACGTGATGAAAATGAGCGAGATTCGTTTCGACGTTCAAATTTTCTAAATATTCGATCTTCTGCTGAACCGTGCTCAACGTGTCTTGAATGCTCGTCAACACACTTGCTTCAGCGTGAATATTTTTAATTTCTTCGTTGATCAATTCCAAGGACGCCTGAAGCGTAGCGATGGTGGTTTGAATGTGTTCGAAATCTTGATAAGCCTCCAGTTGAATTTTTATGTTCGCGACGCTTTTACCGATGACCTGCAGTTCGTCCGACGATGGTAGGTTCGTCATTGTATCTTCCAAAGTCTGCAACTTGGATTTGATTTCTTCCAACGTGCCAGTGAATTCTTCTTGTAATTTAGAAACAACGACCTGCAAGCGTTCTATATCAATATCATTCACGACGGTTTGAAGTTCAGAGAAATTCTTTTCTATTGCGGAAGTTCGCTCTTCGATTTCGAGTTTCAATTTTTCCAAATCTTCATTTTTCGATTGAAATTGCTGTAATTTGGCCAAATCATTTTGAAGCGAATCCATGCTCAACTGTATATTTTGAATGTTGTCGTAAGAAGGTACGTCAACATAATATTTTATCAGTGTTTTCAGTTCGGAATCGATTTTCAGAATGGGATCGAGACATTGCGTTTGGAGCGTAGCGATCTCAGACTCTAAACTTTTGTTTAAGGTCTCCTGCAAAGCGATCAAATCGGTCCTCAACTTCTTAACTCGAACGTCCAGCATGAGAATCTCTTCTGCATGGTCTACACGCTTAGTGTTGCCGAAAATGTCGTTAGGCATTTTGGTTAACGGTTATTTATAATAGGATAGACGATTCGTAATTCTACGAAGAGAGGAATAAGTTTGTCGTAATCTCCTAGGAGTTCCACGTAAAGATAATCTCCTGCAGACACATCGTACGACATGTTAGAAAGTAGCTTGTCGTGCTTCATTCGAAAAATGTTCTTGCCGGTAGAAATTTTGATTTCGCCTGCGTTCTCCGGATTCACGGTGATTTGAAGTTTCCCGTCGATCGGAATTTCATAGAAATATAAATTGTTATTAAAAACATAAAACATCTTGCCCACATCGTTATTTATTTCCGTCCAAATGCTGTTGAGGTGAATGATTAACAAACCGTTGAGTTTAGATAACACGGAAGGTAAGAGGTTATTGAAATTTGGTGATGCAGTGTCCATGTTGCTTTGTTTGCGAAAACCAAAGAGATTCATTGTTCTTGTTAGTTATTTAACACATCGTGCTTTTTGCTATTCTTCAAAACATATGGAGGAAAAGAATGAAAGGGAGAGCCCTCGGGCGATGAAAAGTTGCAACCTGTTATTATGTTGTTAAGCCCGCTCCAAATCGAGGCTCATTAAATTCAACTCTTATTTTTCATCGCCCGAGGGCTCCCTCTTTCATTCTTTTCCTCCGTCTGCCATTCTTCTTCAAAAACACAGCGGACTTCATGACTATGGGGTTACGGTTAACACACGTCACATTTATCGCTTTTATTGTAGTGCCCCCACTCTCGCGTGTGGATTTGACAATCGAGAACGCGTAACTTGTTGTCTCTGCCATCCAATGCGACCTTGGTTACGCGCGTCGTGTACAAATCATGCAATTTACTTGCAATGCGATGATCGGTGCTAAGTTGCCTTTTACCATGAAAAAGGCATTCTTTGTAGTCTTGCATGCTAAATTTGCTGGTACTTATTTTTCCTACCCCCTTCGCCTTCTTGATCTCTTTTTCTTCTGCAATCTTTACACAGTACATTTTGGCACGAAGCCCCGCAAATTCCCTGCTGTAATTACCAGCCGCTTCATCTTTGTATTTTCCAATCGTCATTTTGTTTTCTGTCGAATGTAAGTGATGGCCTGATGGTAAGTTGCTAAAATCAAACAGATGCTTCATCTTAGTCAGATCATGTTCGAGGCTTGGTGTTTGGATTAGAAAAATGAAGCTATCCGTGTCAATGTAACATATTTGGATGTTATCTCCATAAAAAGGTTGAAACTGATCGTAGTACGATTGGTACATGTGCAATTTTGATAGTTCAAGGACGGTGGCACCTATGGCAATCGGCTTGTTGAGCATCACTTGCTTCTTGTTCCTCTCAACAAATACTAGATTCTCGTCGAAAATAGTGAAATTTTTGAAGTAGGGTGACGCGACGATCTTCTCAAATTTCTTTTCGTCCGTGACCAACGTTGCGTCGATGTAATTACGCACGTTCTCCATCGTCTTGCCGTAGATGGCGTTATTGAACAGTTTGTACAGATCCTTGTCTGCAGGCGATGTCGATTGCGCTCTGCGGCGCGTGTTCTCGGCTATGTACGGTTCGAGCCACTTGCTCTGTCGGAACTTCAATCCTCTATGAACTTTCTTCAACTGCAAGCCGTGACTTATGTAAAATTGGAGGAGTCGGTAGTGCAGAACGTAATTCCGCTTGTTCTCCATGCTTAGTATGAGTTTTGGCTCCGATCCTCCAGGTGGCTTCTCCTTGGTGGGGGCCAGGGCCAATCCGTGATGTTTCTTGTGAAGCGTTTCGGGATAATCGAGATCCACTTCCAAGAAACAGCCCCATTCATTATCTTCGCTCCAGTTGAGAAAATCTTCGCAGGAGAGTTCCTCTTCGGTCATCCACCCGTAGTCGCTGATGGGAAGACACTGGGACATGGAGTGGCCGTACAGGTTGTTGACATCCCAGTAGACAATATAGGTGTTGGGCTTCGATGCATCGTAACCAGGCGTATGAGGATTGTTTGCTTGAGCATGGCGTCGGGGACATTGGACGATGCCACCCCGTATCGCACTCTCCATGAAAGCATACTGTTCCTTCTCTGCGATGAGGCCCAGTTCCACGTTGGTGTATTTCATCATCGATTCCCAAGTCAATCCCGGCGTGGTGAAGAAATACGCAGGATCCAACTTGTATATCGCGATGCATCTCTTACGAAACGATTCGAAAATATCCATCAGAAGTGTCACGTCCAATTTCAGATAAAGATCGTGATAATCGCGAAAAGTTTGGCAATTGAATGCCGTCCACACACTACGAGCGTGTTCGTAGTCCTCTTCGGAACAGACGTCCTCCGTGAGAGAAGAATAAAATACCTCCCGGGGTGGAAGTTCCGTCTCGTCAAATTTGTCGAAATTGTTGACGTACTCGTAGGGGTAGACACCCTTGCGACGCAACAGATTCAAATTCTCATCTCTCCCCGAAAAACATTTTTGCTTGGTGGCCACAAGATCTTCGTCGCCAAGTTGAGATGCAAGGCTTGCGAGGCTGGAGGACAGGAAATTGTAAGAGTCCAGGATTCGCACTTCCACGCTTCCTCCTTCTTGGAGAGGGATCCACACTCTCACCACAATATATTTCTCGCTCGTTCTCGGGATGATGCTGATTCGAGAAGTTATGTTGTGGAGTTCTTTGACGAAGAGATGTGTGTCGTACTTCTCCGTGTAGTGCAGAAACACGGCAACAAAATGCGACTCCTTAATCTTGAGATTGCACGAATTACAGATGGTGCTTAGAAATAATCCATTCTGGTGGTTATGGTGGACGACCTTGTAATTTTCGGCGGTGAAAGCCTGGTTACACTCCTCGCATCTTGTCGCCGCGTCATGTCTCTGTTGTTGTTCTGTTGTGAGAGCAGGTGGAGAAACGTAAGAGCCTTTCAGGCCGGGTGCAAGTTCTCTCGCGCATTCCGCTATCTTCTCAACAAAATGTTTTGCCGCATCAGGTCCGCAATACAAGATGACATCATTCAATTTTTCTCCGTAGATGGAGAAACTGCAAGGCTCGTGGTGAAAAATTTGGGTCGTGCTTGAGGTAGAGGGATCAGGGTCGCAAGACGTCATGGGAACTTGGAAGCTTTCAAAGTCGGCATAAAGGACGACGGGATGGTGGAGAAGAGCCTGGTGTTTCTGAAATTTCATCTTGGTTCCGGGTTCCGGCATGACATCTTCGGGTTCTGCATTCACGGAGCCAAAACACTTGTGCTGTTCTCCCATCTTCTTACCTCCGCGAAAAATTCTCAAACACCGATCGCAAATTTCGATCTTATCGTGATGCTTGCTGATCTGTCTTCCTACTAATCCTGAGAAATTTCGTATCAAACTATAACGACCATCTACAAGCAAGAGTCGAATTACATTATTCTGGCTTCTCGCAGGTCTTAACACACGAATGTTGTCGCAATCGTCAACCCCAAACACAGAAATATCGATATATTCTCCTTTTTGCTCTCTATAGTTTTTTTCAAATTGATTGATCTTATTCAGGGGCACAGGATAGGAAATTCCTCTCATCATATTCTCGTATCTTCCCTCGTATCCTCTGTAATTGGACAGACGTTGGGGGTCATTATTATTAGCCGGGTGTAATGCGGCGATGACAGACCATAGGAAACTCTTCTGATCATTACTTTGTATGTTCAACACTGCATTTTGCTTTTTTTGTTTTTTTTGTTTTTTTTTGAGTGCTGCGTAATGGTTTGAAATTGCAGACTCGAAGTTCTAACATGTGGTTGTGACCGCAAAGACTCCATCCACTTCCTCTACCTTCAAACTCTTCTTGTTTTTGTGTCAAGTGCTCAAATAGCCGTGTCACTATCTCGTCAAGATCCTCGTTATTGTCATCGTGTAAGCTTTCACACCCTACGTAAAAGCTGAAAGTGCTTGACTCGGACGAGACAACTTTCTCATACAGCAGGGTCAAGACGAGATGAATTTTAATTGCAACATTGACGAGGCAATCACGTAATTTATCGACTACCAGAGATTTCACATTGTTGAGGAAGATGCTCGAGTCACACTTTTCATCGCTTCCAGATTTATAAGTCATGATGCGTGCACTTTTATTCAAAGCACCCTCCTCATGCCCATCAGTGCGAGATTTCTTTGCCGGCGGGGCTACGACATCATGATCTGGTAGACGACATTTTTTCAAATGCCTAGCAATATTAGGTTTAGAAATCAACTTTCGACAGTTGCGACATGCCACAAGACCGGAGGGACCTGGTTGCGGTTCCATTTTTTCCTTCTGTTATTTATATATATATACACAGAGAAATTTTTTGGGGGGGGGGTTGTGGTGATGGTAGTGGAAAGCGCACTGAAACAGAAGGAAAAAAAGTTAAAAAATGCTAGATATTTTTTCCTTCCACATATATATTAGACGCAAACAGTATGTATGTATGTATGTATGTATGTATGTATGTATGTATGTATGTGTGTGTGCACTGTTGTAGGAGGTTAAAAAATATGGGACATGTAAGTGTGTGTCAATTTTTTATGGCTCCTCTAAATATGTGTGTGTCAGACGCAAAACAAAAATATTAATATATCATGAAAATAAAAACTTACCTTTCAACAGAGATGGAGAGAAACTTCAAAATAAAAACTTGTAGCTCACTAAAACTTCCACGATGATATATATGTATACTGCCAGACAAACAATTAAGAATACTGAACTCCCACGATTGACGTTCACCCTTCAAGAGAGATAGAAAAACTTCAAAATAAAACTTGTAGCTCACTAAAACTTCCACGATGATATATATGTATACTGCCAGATAAACAAATTAAAAAATACTGAACTGCCACGATTGACGTTCACTATGATAATAATGTACAAAGAAGAAACTACTACGTTATATAGGAACTCCTCTTTTTTTTCTCCTTCTCTCCTCCCTACTCCACGCGACTCTCCTTGGTGAAAACACAATGAGGGCTATGGTCAATATCCTAGCAAATAAAACCCTTGTTAACTAATTCATTCATGCCATATTTTTTTCAACAAAAGATTTTTGTGATGTGCACAATATTCTGTAGGGACAAATAACAATAAACGGGGCGTTGACAGTTCCACCCATGCATGTATTGTCGTTTATTTCCCCCTCGGCCTCTATTCCACGCCCCGTCAGGGTGTGGTGTGTGAAACAAACGATTCCCAGCACAAAACTCAAAAAGCGGAAGATGCTGCTGTGTTTGCTTCCGCCGCATCCGCTTCTGAATCTATTGTTATCGGGGATGTAATAGATTCTTTATTCAGAACCGTGGGAAAGCTGAAAAAAATAAAATCTCTTCGGGCGAAAAAGGATGTAAGGTGAATGGGTTCGGGGAGGGGTTGCTGTGGATAGTTTGGTCCGTGATGAAAATGTTACATTGAGCGATGAAACACAATTTCTCCACAGGGACAGGAAAAATTCTACCGAGCGTCGCTATCCACGCGAACATTAGAAATTGCCTGAATAGCTTGGGGGCTTGGCATAGGATTATCGATTTTTGTTTTAGAGAATAATCTATGTAAGATTCTAGCATCGAGAATAAACAACATTGATTAAATTTTTGACAACATTCGCAGTACAAATCTAAACTCGTGATGATTTCGCCGTTAGAACCTTTTTGGGTTGGGCACCACGCACCCTGGCGGGTTAGGGGCCAGGTATTCTAAAAAACAGCAATTATTATTTTGTTTGTTTGTTTGTTTGCGTCACAATACATACGCGCGCGCGCGCGCGCGCGCGCGTGTGTGTGTGTGTGTGTGTGTGTGTGTGTGTGTGTGTGTGTGTGTGTGTATGGTACATCGTTCCCTCCCCGAGAGAAGAGGTTTACGAAGGTCACGATATATATAAACATTTGGGTCCCGGACTTGGAAAAATTACGATAAGATGCACTCATCTTTCAAAAGATTAGAAAATGAGAGAATAAGAGGATGAGAAGATGGGAGGAGAGGTTTACGAAGATCACGATATATATAAACATTTGGCCCCGTTGATTCCAGCACTCCAACTTCATCTCTAATGTTGACGACAATATTCTAAAGGTAGAGAGAATGAGAGATTGAGAGATTGAGAGATTGAGAGAATAAGAGGATAAGAGAAGAGGTTTACGTAGGTCACAATATATAAACATTTGGTCCCAAACTTGGAAAATTACGATAAAGTGCACTCATCTTTCAAAAAATAAGAGAATGAGAGAATGAGAGAATGAGAGGAGAGGTTTACGTAGGTCACGATATATAAACATTTGGTCCCAGACTTGGAAAATTACGATAAGGTGCACTCATCTTTCAAAAAATAAGAAAATAAGAGAATAAAAAAATGAGAGAATAAAAAAAAGATAAGAGGATGAGAGGAGAATAAAAAGATAATGAGAGAACAATAAGAAAGATAAGAAAGATGAGGAGGATGAGAGAATGAGAGCTCATCTTTCACTCATCACTGCCTTTTTGCCCCCGTGAAACATCGTCAGCGCACTAAATGAGGCGCGGAACAGGAAGAGAAAGTGAGTTTTTCAACTTTTTGTAGTCGTTTGGTCAAGAAATCAAAGTTGCGGTCAGAAGTACAAATACTATCTACTGAGGTGTTGATGACAACATGGGTTTTGAATTCATCTGGTGTGTAATACATGTTAGTATTGCCCGAGCCTGGCTGATATTTCTACAGCATTGATGAGCAGGGATTTGGAACTGCATGTAAAACAAGACAGGAAATTTGTTACACTGATGAGAAGATCCTATTAAAAATTAAACTTGTTAGAATTGATTACTGACAAGAATAATAATTATGAAGAAGCGCAGTTCCTATCTCTTACAGAGCAATGCTGTGATGAGGTACAGGCTTCAGAAAATTATACCCAAGCAGATTTCAATCTTGCCTCTTCCTGCATACAGACCCGAGCCTGGCTGATATTTCTACAGCACTGATGAGCAGGGATTTGGAACTGCATGCAAAACAAGACAGGAAATTTGATACACTGATGAGAAGATCCTATTAAAAATTAAACTTGTTAGAATTATTTTCTTGCATCGATTATACAATTGTTAGAGCATATAATCATAGAACATGTGGCAGAGTGATGGCAATGTTGCAGAGAGAAACAAGATTGTAACAAGAGAGCCTGAAAAATACATATCTCATACATCCAGATTGTTGCAGGTTGTCATATCTTATAGAGGTTTGTTCAGAAAATTATACCCAAGCAGATTTCAAACAAATATTTTGCCTCTTCCTGCATACAGACCCGAGCCTGGCTGATATTTCTACAGCACTGATGAGCAGGGATTTGGAACTGCATGCAAAACAAGACAGGAAATTTGTTACACTGATGAGAAGAGCCTATTATTGTAGAATTGATTACTGACAAGAATAATAATTATGAAGAAACACAGTCCCTATCTCTGACAGAGTTATGCTGTGATGCTATTATTAGGTACAGGCTTCAGAAAATTATACCCAAGCAGATTTCAACTACAAATATCTTGCCTGTTCCTGCATAGAGACCCGAGCCTGGCTGATATTTCTACAGCACTGATGAGCAGGGATTTGGAACTGCATGTAAAACAAGACAGGAAATTTGGCAGATATTGTTATAGTGATGGCTGCACAGAGAAACAAGATTGTAACAAGAGAGCCTGACATCCAGATTGTTGCAGGTTGTCATATCTTATAGAGGTTTGTTCTGAATATAATTATATTTTATTGATTATGACTAATGTAATAATTATGAAGAAACACAGTCCCTATCTCTGACAGAGCTATGCTGTGATGAGGTACAGGCTTCAGAAAATTATACCCAAGCAGATTTCAACCTTGCCTTTTCCTGCATACACACCAGAGCCTGGCTGATATTTCTACAGCACTGATGAGCAGGGATGGAACTGCATGTAAAACAAGACAGGAAATTTGTTACACTGATGAGAAGAGCCTATTAAAAATTAAACTTGTTAGAAATGATTATTGACAACAATAATAATTATGAAGAAACACAGTCCCTATCTCTGACAGAGCTATGCTGTGACGAGGTACAGGCTTCAGAAAATTATACCCAAGCAGATTTCAAACAAATATCTTGCCTCTTCCTGCACACAGACCCGAGCCATTTCTACAACACTGATGAGCTGGGATTTGGAACTGCATGTAAAACAAGACAGGAAATTTGTTACACTGGTGAGAAGATCCTATTAAAAATTAAACTTGTTAGAATTGATTACTGACAAGAATAATAATTATGAAGAAACACAGTCCACATCTCTGACAGAGCTATGCTGTTAGGTACAGGCTTCAGAAAATTATTCCCAAGCAGATTTCAACTACAAATATCTTGCCTGTTCCTACACACAGACCCGAGCCTGGCTGATATTTCTACAGCACTGATGGACAGGGATTTGGAACTGCTTGCAAAACAAGACAGGAAATTGGTTACACTGATGTGAATAGCCTATTAAAAATTAAACTTGTTAGAATTGATTACTGACAAGAATAATAATTATGAAGAAACACAGTCCCTATCTCTGACAGAGCTATGCTGTGATGAAGTACAGGCTTCAGAAAATTATACCCAAGCAGATTTCAACCTTGCCTCTTCCTGCATACACACAGACCCGAGCCTGGCTGATATTTCTACAGCACTGATGAGCAGGGATTTGGAACTGCATGCAAAACAAGACAGGAAATTTGGCAGATATTATTATAGTGATGGCTGCACAGAGAAACAAGATTGTAACAAGAGAGGCTGACATCCAGATTGTTGCAGGTTGTCATATCTTATAGAGGTTTGTTCCGAATATAATTATATTTTATTGATTATGACTAATGTAATAATTATGAAGAAACACAGTCCCTATCTCTGACAGAGCTATGCTGTGATGAGGTACAGGCTTCAGAAAATTATACCAAAGCAGATTTCAACCTTGCCTCTTCCTGCACACAGACCTGAGTTATTTCTACAGCACTGATGAGCAGGGATTTGGAACTGCATGCAAAACAAGACAGGAAATTTGGCAGATATTGTCATAGTGATGGCTGCAGACAGAAACAAGATTGTAACAAGAGAGCCTGAAAAATATAGAAACAATAAAACATCTCATACATCCAGATTGTTGCAGGTTGTCATATCTGATAGAGCTTTGTTCTGAATATAATTATATTTTATTGTTTATGACTAATGTAATAATTTTGAAGAAACACAGTCCCTATCTCTGACAGAGCTATGCTGTGATGAGGTACAGGCTTCAGAGAATTATACCCAAGCAGATTTCAACCTTGCCTCTTCCTGCATACACACAGACCCGAGCTATTTCTACAGCACTGATGAGCAGGGATTTGGAACTGCATGCAAAACAAGACAGGAAATTTGTTACACTGATGAGAAGAGCCTATTAAAAATTAAACTTGTTATAATTGATTACTGACAAGAATAATAATTATGAAGAAACACAGTACCTATCTCTGACAGAGCTATGCTGTCTTAAGGTACAGGCTTCAAAAAATTATACCCAAGCAGATTTCAACCTTGCCTCTTCCTACATACAGACCAGAGCCTGGCTGATATTTCTACAAGGCAGGGATTTGGAACTGCATGCAAAACAAGACAGGAAATTTTTTACACTGATAAGAAGATTCTATTAAAAATTAAACTTGTTAGAATTGATTACTAACAAGAATAATAATTATGAAGAAACACAGTCCCTATCTCTGACAGAACTATGCTGTGATGCTATTATTAGGTACAGGATTCAGCAAATTATACCCAAGCAGATTTCAAACAAATATCTTGCCTCTTCCTACATACAGACCCGAGCCTGGCTGATATTTCTACAAGGCAGGGATTTGGAACTGCATGCAAAACAAGACAGGAAATTTGTAACACTGATGAGAAGATCCAATTAAAAATTAAACTTGTTAGAATTGATTACTGACAATTATTGATTACAGATATGTTTGCATCGATTATACAATTGTTATAGCATATAATCATAGAACATGTGGCAGAGTGATGGCAATGTTGCAGAGAGAAACAAGATTGTAACAAGAAAGACTGAAAAATACAGAAACATAACATCTCATACATCCAGATTGTTGCAGGTTGTCATATCTTATAGAGGTTTGTTCAAAAAATTATACCCAAGCAGATTTCAACTATAAATATCTTGCCTGTTCCTACACACAGACCCGAGCCTGGCTGATATTTCTACAGGGCAGGGATTTGGAACTGCATGTAAAACAAGACAGGAAATTTGTTACACGGATGAGAAGAGCCTATTAAAAATTATACTTGTTAGAATTGATTACTGACAATTATTGATTACAGATAAGTTGTTAGAGCATAGAATCATAGAACATGTGGCAGATATGCAGAGAGAAACAAGATTGTAACAAGAGAGCCTGAAAAATACAGAAACATCTCATTCATCCAGATTGTTGCAGGTTGTCATATCTTATAGAGGTTTGTTCAGTACCCAAGCAGATTTCAAACAAATATCTTGCCTCTTCCTGCATACAGACCCGAGCCTGGCTGATATTTCTACAGCACTGATGGGCAGGGATTTGGAATTGCATGTAAAACAAGACAGGAAAAGAAGAGCCTATTAAAAATTAAACTTGTTAGAATTGATTACTGACAAAAATTTAAACTCAATGTCCCTATCTCTGACAGAGCTATGCTGTGATGCTATTATTAGGTACAGGCTTCAGAAAATTATACCCAAGCAGATTTCAAACAAATATCTTGCCTCTTCCTACACATAGACCCGAGCCTGGCTGATATTTCTACAGCACTGATGGGCAGGGATTTGGAACTGCATGTAAAACAAGACAGGAAGAGCCTATTAAAAATTAAACTTGTTAGAATTGATTACTGACAAGTTATTGATTACAGATATGTTGTTAGAGCATATAATCATAGAACATGTGGCAGATATTATTATAGTGATGGCAATGTTGCAGAGAGAAACAAGATTGTAACAAGAGAGCCTGAAAAATACAGAAACATAAAAGCAATAAAACATCTCTTACATCCAGATTGTTGCAGGTTGTCATATCTTATAGCTTCAGAAAATTATACCGAAGCAGATTTCAAACAAATATCTTGCCTGTTCCTGCATACAGACTCGAGCCTGGCTACAACGTTTCAACGTTTGTTAATTTCATCACAGCATAGATCTGTCAGAGATAGGGACTGTGTTTCTTCATAATTATTATTCTTGTCAGTAATCAATTCTAACAAGTTTAATTTTTAATAGGCTCTTCACATCAGTGTAACAAATTTCCTGTCTTGTCTTGCATGCAGTTCCAAATCCCTGTCTATCAGTGCTGTAGAAATATCAGCCAGGCTCGGGTCTGTCTGTAGGAACAGGCAAGATATTTGTAGTTGAAATCTGCTTGGGTATAATTTTCTGAAGCCTGTACCTCATCACCGCATAGCTCTGTCAGAGATAGGAACTGTGTTTCTTCATAATTATTACATTAGTCATAATCAATAAAATATAATTATATTCAGAACAATCCTCTATAAGATATGACAACCTGCAACAATCTGGATGTCAGGCTCTCTTGTTTCAATCTTGTTTCTCTCTGCAGCCATCACTATAACAATATCTGCCAAATTTCCTGTCTTGTTTTACATGCAGTTCCAAATCCCTGCTCATCAGTGCTGTAGAAATAGCAGCCAGGCTCGGGTCTCTATGCAGAAACAGGCAAGATATTTGTAGTTGAAATCTGCTCTGGTATAATTTTTTGAAGCCTGTACCTAATAATAGCATCACAGCATAACTCTGTCAGAGATAGGGACTGTGTTTCTTTATAATTATTATTCTTGTCAGTAATCAATTCTACAATAATAGGCTCTTCTCATCAGTGTAACAAATTTCCTGTCTTGTTTTACATGCAGTTCCAAATCCCTGCTCATCAGTGCTGTAGAAATATCAGCCAGGCTCGGGTCTGTATGCAGGAAGAGGCAAGATATTTGTTTGAAATCTGCTTGGGTATAATTTTCTGAACAAACCTCTATAAGATATGACAACCTGCAACAATCTGGATGTATGAGATGTTATGTTTCTGTATTTTTCAGGCTCTCTTGTTACAATCTTGTTTCTCTCTTGCCACCACTCTGCCACATGTTCTATGATTATATGCTCTAACAATTGTATAATCGATGCAAGAAAATAATTCTAACAAGTTTAATTTTTAATAGGATCTTCTCATCAGTGTAACAAATTTCCTGTCTTGCTTTGCATGCAGTTCCAAATCCCTGCTCATCAGTGCTGTAGAAATATCAGCCAGGCTCGGGTCTGTATGCAGGAAGAGACAAGGTTGAAATCTGCTTGGGTATAATTTTCTGAAGCCTGTACCTCATCACAGCATTGCTCTGTCAGAGATAGGGACTGCGTTTCTTCATAATTATTACTCTTGTCAGTAATCAATTCTAACAAGTTTAATTTTTAATAGGATCTTCTCATCAGTGTAACAAATTTCCTGTCTTGTTTTACATGCAGTTCCAAATCCCTGCTCATCAGTGCTGTAGAAATATCAGCCAGGCTCGGGCAATACTAACATGTATTACACACCAGATGAATTCAAAACCCATGTTGTCATCAACACCTCAAAAAGGAAACAAGTTGTGGTTAATAACAGGAAAAACATTAAAATTATCTATGAATTCCACGATACACTCCCTGAAAACACCATATGTAGTGTTATTCTCATAGGTGAAAAATCATATGTTTATGATGTAAGAAATGAGAGAGTCACAGAGCAATTCTAGAAGGCCTCTGCATATTGCACAAGTTGGGCCTGGTGTCCAATTAAACTTAAACCGGAAATATATATGTATGTGTGTGTGTGTGTGGGTGTGGGTGGGTGTGGGTGTGTGTGGGGGTGTGTGTGTGTGTGTGTGTGTGTGGGTGTGGGTGGGTGTGTGTGTGTGTGGATGTGTGTGTGTGTGTGTGGGTGTGTGTGGGTGGGTGTGTGTGGGTGGGTGTGTGTGTGTGTGTGGGTGGGTGTTGGTGGGTGTGTGTGTGTATGTGTGTGTGTGTGTGTGTGCGTGTGGGTGGGTGTGTGTGTGTGTGTGGGTGTGTGTGGGTGGGTGTGTGTGAGTACGCAGATATATTCTTGTGGGAACCAGTGTATGTTTAAACACCTTTCTTAATGGGACCAAAAAAAATGTTGGGACTTTTTGCCGGTCCCAACAAAGAAAAGACCATTGCGAGACTCCTGAGACCCCTTTCGACATGTACGCGAAGTATTTCGAAGGTACCAAAAAGTCGCTATTTGTTCGATTTGTGTGTTAACGTGTGTGTTAAACTCTGCCAGCTCTGGAAGCTTCACGTCTGTGTAAAAGTGTGGTGTTTAATCGCATCTCTTGGGACCAGGAAGTGTGGGTGTGTAAAATCTTGGATCTATTTCGCATGTATTGGTACCGAACATCCCAGGGGGTTGAGAGGCGAGGAAAGGTACGTGCAAATGCCAACGGGGTTCCCCTCTCGCCTGGCCGTCTTGTTGCTTCCGAGCTGTCAATGTTGCCAACTTAAAACTTTGGAACCAGATCTGTTTTTCTATTATCTTCTAACCCTCCAAGTGTAATTGTAATTGATTTGTTTTGTTTTACTTCGCTTTTTGTACCACTGTTGGCTAATTTGCCAAGATGGTGATGAGTGATGATATCATGAAATTGATGAATCGACTCCCACAACATCCATGCCCAGACCGGGATTCGAACTCGGGAACCCTGGTGTCGTAGCGCGATGTGTTAACCACTCCACCACAGGGGTCGGCTTTAATCCTGCAATCAAACAAAATGCTACAATAGAATTTATTCCTCCAAATGTGACCGTTCTATATGTGCCTATAACAAATTATTAGTTGGGTTTTACTATAATACTGGTAAACAGAAATCCATTTGTAAAGCTCATTTTCTTCCATTACCAGGAAACAAAGAGTAGAGTTATCAGATGTTATCAGTAGAAACTCGTTACTTGTCTCCTTTCGGCCATGATGAGGATAAGAATGGAGATTTCTGACCAAGGCGACAAGCGATCCGGCAAAAAGGGGGGGGGGGTTCATATCGAAGTGACAAGTGACACGATACCTCTGTCTACAAGCAAGCATTTTTCTCAAATGCTCTAACAGACCAAGGCGACACGCTGCATGACATCCATGACTTTCAGAAGCGGAAGCCGAGAAGCGACACGTTTCGAAACGAAGAAGCAAGTCTCGCCTGTTACTTCCGTTTGTCAATATCCTGAATTGGGTCGCCTAGGTCTGGTGTTCGGGCTTTAACGGTGAATGCTTACTTGAAGACTGAAGTGGCTTGTCTTTCTTTTCGCTTGTCACTTCGGTATGAACTTCAGTGTCATTTGCAGCCGTCGTTTGCTACTTGTTGCCTGTCGTTTCGGTTTAAAATCTCGGCAAGAAAGCATTCAATGCGTAGGCATGACCACCAGACCGAAGCAACACGATAACGTCCCTAGTGCGTGAAACATGCAAGTGGCACGTGTAGTTTGTCATATCACATTTGTTAGAAAGTTTTATTTATTTAAGAATTTTTGTTTCCAAAGCCATTTATCGCTTCGGTACGAAAGTTCCATTGGGACGAAGCGACGAGCAACGAGGGGTTTCTCACTGAAGTAACACTACCCGTGCAGCATAGCATATATTATTGAGTGCTTGTTTCCAAGTGACACGTGTCGCGTCTCGCTTCGGTCTGGAAGCATCCCAAGACTCGTACGGTATTCGAACATAGGATCCCTATTCGTAGAACACGAACACAAACGTTTATACTTCTCAAAGTTAACGGCTTGATTGCAATCCTT
Organism: Lepisma saccharinum; assembly: GCF_977018435.1. NCBI lineage: Eukaryota > Metazoa > Arthropoda > Insecta > Zygentoma > Lepismatidae > Lepisma > Lepisma saccharinum. The sequence continues at coordinate 2,654,802 of NW_028142898.1, forward strand.
AACTACATTTAATTTCAATGCAGTTCTTTTTTTAACAGTCGTGTTTGGCAACACTGATAAGTGAAGCGAAGTTTTCACTCTCGCCTCTGCAGCCGCGCCGAAACCGTGGACAGAGAGCTGTGGATGTCTTTTTGCGACGTTGCATGCTACACGTATTTGACGTCTTCTGTACTCGCTCGCTCTGTTTAACGTGCGACTAAACGAGAGGGGAAAGTCTTCACCCGACAACGTCGCAGGAGCAAAACAATCGCTTCCTTGCTTGTAGTAAGTTAACCGCGCATTTTCCCCCTGTGTCTGTTGTCACGGTATCTTACGCTTGATCTCTCCATTGCGTTATTTTCACAAAGTAGGAACTGTGTCCTGCTCGTCACTTCGGTTTGCGTGTGTTTCTTCATAGTTCAAATGTAAAAGGATAACATACAAATGCTTACGCAGAGATATTCGCATTATTATATGCGTATAACGCATTTGCTTATACATAATTGATTGATTGATTTGGTGTTTTAAGTCCACTTTATGCACAATAAGGCTAATCGGGACTGGACCTACAGTTTAAAGTGGGATCCGAACCACTATGAGCTTCCACCGGTTATCGAACCCGGGATCCCTTGATTACAAGGCAACGACGCTACCACTGCGCCATCTTATGCATAAAACAACCGAGAGAACAATGACATGTACATTTGATAATGTTCCCCACCAGAAAACTTTGAGGGAAAAAGCTCGATTTGAAGACATCGATTCAATTTTTTATATAATGCCTGGAAACAACATATTTGCCTTCTATGACCTTAACGAAAATATTAAATCCACTGTAGTAAACATTACTTTCTAGATGGCAAAATAAAATGTAAACGACATAAATACTCTTCCCGTTTCTAAACCTGACAATTTATAGCCGTGTATTTGATTGCACTTTATAATTAATAATGAAATTAAGTAAATGGTCACAAAGTATTCAGGTTTAGTGAAAGATAGCGTATTCCTTCCCTCAGTGTGGTCTTTATATAACAATATTTACAAAGTTACAGAATCAAATGTACTTGAAGGTACAGCAAAGATTTTATGCCATCAAAATATATGTGGCGACTGCCTGTGTTCTCCCCTGTGTATGGCAGCGTGCTGTGACACCATTCGAGCAAATGATATGGCTCCACACATTCTCGATCTCTGCCGTAGTGAAAGAGACATGAATGATCAACACCACGCTCTGATGTAATCTAGGGGTGGCGGGTTCGACACGCGGTGGAGGCACATGGCACAGTGGTTCGGATCCCACTTTAAACTGTAGGCCCAGTCCCGATTAGCCTTACTGTGCATAAAGTGGACTTAAAATTCCAATCAATCAATCGATCAAAAACCACGCTCTGATGAAGCATTATAAAGGGAAGTCTCCTTAAAACGAACATATTCAGTAGATTCGACTCTATTGCAGCTCACCTGCGTGAAGGAAAGGTTAACACTGTGCGTTACGACGATACGTGGTTTCAGGTTCGAATCCCGGTCTGCTCATGGGTGTTCCTTTGACGGTGCCCTTCATCAATTTCATCATATTCTTACTCATCCTCGTCGTTTGGATTAGCCAAAAATGAAAAAAACCGACGCTAAAAATAATCTAATCCAATGTATTCATTTGTTACCTTCTGGCCTCCATGAAGAAGTAGCTACGAAGCCAGAAGCCCTACTTCTGAATCCTGGGTGAGGAATGGATATATCATCGTGTTCGTTCCAATTCCACCATTAATTCTTATTAACAATTAACCTACGACGTAGAAAAACGCTTAAAATTAACGTAACTATACGTCGCATTCTTCTGTCGCTTCATTAATGTGGATCATTTCTCTATCCTAGGGGGAAAATGTTAGTTTAGCAACGCGAAGAATATTCGCTTTCGAGGCAACCCAAGGCATTAAGAGGCAGTGGTGTAGCAAGGGGTGAGGGAAGTGCCCGACCGCATGGCTCCTCGCGCGTAAAGGTGCCTTGCGTCGAATGAGCTTGAAACGAAAACTGTTATAAACAGAAGTGGGGGGGACATGGAAAATGCTATTTTTGTGGGAAATAATATTAAAACATTTATTTATTATTTATCTGGTTGTAAATTCTAATTAAACGTTATAATTTGAATGAATACGTCAAATCAGAAGCATAACATACAGGCAGGCAGGTCTTAAGCCTAAGGGGCACGAAAGAAGTAAAAAATGATCGTCGTATTTCTCACGTGAAACAGTTAGCAAAAATTCACGATAACTTGCTTAGACATTTTTACCCATTTATTCTTTCATTGAATAAAAAGCCCGTTGTCTTGTATTCTCTTCTTTCTCTTTACCTTTCACTCCCGAATTTAATAAGTTAACAACAAACACCTCCAACTGCCACCAAGCAAGCGTGAGGCATTTAAATGCTCGCGTTTTTTCATTCCTTCCTAGAACAGGCCTGTACCCAAGATATTTTTGAAGTGGTTGGAGACAAATCCGAAAATGTGGAACAAATGATAATATCCGAAATGCTGTTGGATTTGTTGAATTAGGCTATTTTACGTCGATTTTCTGACACTTTTGGCTGATCGCGATGATGAGGATGAGTAACGATATGATGAAATTGATCAAGGAACACTCGCAAAGAACATCCATGCTCAAACCTGGATTCGAACCCGTAACCCACGGCTTCGTAGTGCGCTGTGCCAACCACTCCGTCCAGTTGGTCGACCCTGGTCGGCGAAATGCTGTTGGGAGTATAGGATGTGACCACCAATGTTATGGTAGTATTATTGTACGAGCTAGTGCTAGCTCGTAGATACAATGCTAAGTGTACACCCAACGGTTAAAGCAATATGTCCATCTGCTTTGAATTGTCATTCAGTCTGTTTTCCACAGTGTCATGATAATGGGTTGAAAGAGAAACGCAGATGTCAACATAAACTTCGCATGAAAAGAATTAATGACCCCGAAGAACAACACAAGTTGTAGAGTAAAGAGAGAATGAAAATGGTGGTGAACAAATTGCCTACTATTATCTTTCCTAGTTGTAGAATTGTAGAGTTGCAATGTTACGGTCCAAAGTATCGGGAAAAAATCAACTCACTGATAACCCCCTCCCCCCTATCCGACAATCAGCATTCAGCAACGCAATCGCTTACAGACTAAAGTTGTCACAAGGCGTACAGCTTGGTGCTTATTGTTTACGTTCAATTCTCAGAAGTATTCGAATATTTCTGTCTTCCGCAAACTAACAATATTTTATTTTTTTTAGAAATGTTCTTGTACCAGCACCATTGAACAGCCGTGAAAATTCTATGGTTAGAAAATAATACATTTGTAAATGAAATGATATACATTAGCAATCATTATTAAAATGAAGAACATGTCTAAATGTGGGTTAACCCCCCACCCCCACAAATAAAACTCGAAACATTTTGGTAAATACGACTTAAGTTTGAAATAAATTGGGACAGGGATTTGGAAGAATGGACTGTCTCGACTAAATTAAATGTCTTGTAAACAGGCATCAATGATTATAAAACAAAAATTACAAGGACAGTTTACTTTCCCTTGGTAGATAAGGTTTAGCATAGTGCTGGCGCAAAGGTGGAAAAAAAGAGGGGAGAGACTACTCGCCCCCCATTTCCCCTTAATTTCCGCCACTGGATGGGGGCCTCGCATTCTAATCTCTTCCAGGGCGTCGCTATATGTTGCTACGCCACTGTTGAGAGAGGATTACTAAATTCAAAATTCCATCTTCCGAAGCGTCATACATGTTTTGTGCACTAGTTTTTATACAAGTACTTATTGTTAGTTGATTTAATTTATTTGACGTCGCATTTCTACCACTTCTGGCTAATTGCGAGGATGCAAACGAATGTCAGAAATTAATGAAGGGACAATCACAGATTTAAGGTTCTTATCAATAGCAACCAATTTTCGCGACGTGTGCAAGTCGCAACTGGACGTGTTCATTGGCAAAATAGGGGTGACGGAACTATGTTCAGGATGTGAGTTTCGTGAAAATTGTCTGCTGTGGAAACAACAATGAAATTTCAAACGTAGTAACATCACCACCAAAATACGTAGAGATGTTTACGAATTATGTAAGGGTACAGAATGAAAAAAAATAACCATCCATATACTACTATATACGCAAACGGAACATATCAGGAAAGTATTCATTACGTCACATTAGTAGATAAACTTGTTTGTAAACCAGGAACTTTATTTTGGATCATTCACTTAAATTGGTCTCCTTAGTAAATCGTATAATCAGCACAAAGGCACACAGCAGTAATCAGGATAATATTCACTAGTAATAGTGTTCACAATAAAGAAAATGTATTAACTGAATGTTTTTTGGCATTCTGTATTGTATCGAGGGCGTTTGTAGAATGTGCAACAGGGACCAAAGCGTCACAGTTTTATTTGTTCCACTTCGAAACGGTTTGTTACGAATTGTAAGAGACATCACAAACACAACACAGAAAGCAGTAATAAACACAGCAAGCGAACCTTAGCAAGCAAAAGGCACAGGGTGGTTTGGTGAGTGTTCTACCTGCTTCCCCTCTCGCGTTTGGAATCGTACTTTCCAGCTAGTTTCGTTTCCCTTGAACGGACTTTACCAGTCAAATAATTTAGAACTCCAAGTTACTTGGTGACAAATAAAAAAAATACTACACTAATCCGAAAAAAAATTTACCTTACTTCACAGAATATAATACTAATATGATCCTTTCTTTAACATGGAATTATCATTACCCGCAGACTATATGAGTGTTTCCAAAGATCTGCTGCATATACCCTTTCCCTCATAACAAACATCAACTAAAAATTAAAACACGAGCGTTTCTCTATTTGCAGTCCGTCATTGTTTACGTGTAGCACGCAAGGTTAAAGTTTCAGGGTTTGAATCCCAGAAAAGCATGTTTTTGCACTTGTCCTTTCTTGCATCATGATAAGATGTACAAATGTCTCAGCTCGACAGAATTCGACGGCAGAACTGTTCTGCTGCTTGCAGGAGTGTATGTTATCTGCTTCAGTAATCTATACTCCCGTGTTCCACCTGCCAGGCTGCGAGAGTAGTGCTTTCAATTATTTTGACTGGTATGCAATTTTCGCTGCTGGCTACAAGAAAGGTGTAACAAAATCATACCGCATGTGATATTAAATTTGAATTTAAAAATTTTGGGTGCGTCAGCACTTAGGCTATTTTGCACCCGTCACAATATACGGGGTCCAGCTCCTTACCGTAACTAAAATAGCATTATTGCACTGTCTTGTTACTAAATTACAAAAATTTTCTGGCTTTCGTTAAAAGCTGAGGCTGCAAAGTGGAACCCAGCACACACAAGGACAAAAAACAGGACAAGACACACAAAATTATATTAGCCATAGTGCCAGTCGCCAGAGCCTCGTTCGTCTGCAAAATGTAGTGTAGGGTGTACTACTTGACAATTGGGTGTACTACGTTGAAGGCCACGCCTTACACCCCACCTCAAGTGGGGATTGTTACAGATTAATTATTCGTTAAAATTAACATCAACAAGATAGCAAACAATGAACTATGAATCAACGAAATTAATAACAGCGTTTGCTTTTCTTTGACGGTTTACTCAGGAAACTGACCAGTGATCCAATATTTTGTTCCCAGTTATTTAAATTCATTATTTTATTATTATTATTATTATTATTATTATTTAAATCTTGTATCTACAAAGAAAATTAAAAAAAAAGAAACATAAGGACGTCTTATTTGAAATTCTTAACCCGTAGCGTGAAACAAAGGGTGGGAGGGACTTCGAAATGCAACAGTTAACTTTAGTACTTGGTTCTTGGAGAGAACGTGCGTAATATTAATTTAACGAATGGTTTGTCCAATGAATGATTAATAATTGTGACAGACAGGCGGAGCAAGGGGCGAAAATCCCGTGGATAGAACGAAATTACTATTTACATTGGGAACCATCAAACGTGATGTAGTTACCTAACAACCACTGCATAGCCAACCCAAATCTCGACAAATTAAAAGTAAAAGCGAGCAAATGTAGAAATATTATGCAATAGATATTGGTCCATCATTCCCAGCTGAATTGTATCCCCAGACATCTCTCACAAGTGACTTATCAAAAGTTTCATCTCCACATGATTTTGCAAAACTCTACCTCTCCAATTCTACTTCCCTCTCCAGAGGTATACCATGTTCGATTCCCGGTGGAAGCACATAGTGGTTCGGATCTCACTTTAAAACTATAGGTCGTGTCCCATTTAACCGATCTGTGCATAAAAGTGAACTTAAAACTATACATTAAAAAAAACTCGAGAGATATTCCGATCTCCGCACGGAGTGCTTAGCAGAGAGTTTACGAAGCCAATGGTTACGGTTCGCATCAACCCCTGGACGTGGGTGTTCTTTGTAAGTGTTCCTGCATCAACTTCCTAATTTCTTCCTATCATCACTCATCCTCATCGTCGCGATTAGCCAGAGTGACAGAAAAGCGACGCTAAATAACAAAATCGAATCATTCCAGACACACACACACACACAAACAACATACATACACTGAAGAGACTGAATAGTAGGAAATGTTTTGACATTTTTTATCACAAGTATGTGTGTTTTACATTGAAGGTAACTTCAATAATGCTTTGAGATGGGCCCAAGATATGTAGATCCGTCAATGACAGACATTTGTTTTCTCCTCTCTCTTCCTCCGCATTGCTTTTACCCGAGAACCGCCGTGTTGCCAGTTTCCTTCAGTGCTTCGTTGTCAAAAGCTTCAAAAGCGATAAATATTACATCTCTACTTTCGATGTCTAAGGTTCATGATGATACAATAGCATTGAATAAAGGCGACGACCATCTGTTCAAGAATGCTTAACATTTTGACAACGCAAGGAAAGGATTCTATTGTAAAGAGCTGCTTGCGTCACCCACGCTCCGACCGCTCCCTTACTGTTGGACTTATGCACTTTGTGGTTCGCATACCACTTTTAATTATAGGTCAGCACCGATTAGCCCATCTTTGCATAAAGTAGACTTAGAACTCAATTTAGCGTGATCACAGGTTCCATTACCGAACATTTCGGTTTCTTGAAGGCAATTGGGGAGCTACGTGAAGTAGAGGATAAAGATTACAGGGGCAAAGGGATTCGCTGTGCTGACCACGTGTCAACTTATAAGAAAGCCACTTAACAGGCCTTTGTTATTCAAGGCCGTTTCGCCACGGAGTTTTTTCATCGTAACTGTCATGGAGATGATTAATTTTATATAAGATTGGCGAGAAAATATTAACAAAACATCCTATTATTGTGTTTCACGCTAATCGGAGGTGAATTCTGTTACTGGGTGATAGATGGGTGTTATGATATGTCAGCTGTAAAGTTAAGAACAGTGGCGTATTTAGAAGGAGTTTTAGAGCTAGGTAGTCTTATTTTTGCTCAAATTTCCTAAAAAAAACGTCAAATTTAGGAAAAGATGGCATGATCTAGGAGTGGTAAGAAGTAACTCATAATCCCTTTACTGCATTTGTGAGTACGCCACTGGAAGCGTGGGGAATACTGCTGCAAATGGAGAGGGTTCCTTACATAACGATAACAGGAGCGAGGTGTAATGAATGGCTTTCCTGCAAGAGCCTAAATGTCAACCTCTCTTCCACGTCCTGGACTCAGGGGGGGGGGGGAAGGTTGCCATTAGGTTATCCTAGGCTATAACCTAGGGCCACACAAGAATGAGACACTGAAGGGACAGAAGTGAAGACCATGGACTATTAACATTTCTTAATGTTGTGATAATGGCAAATTAAAACATGCCAAATCCTATTACTTGCTTATTTCGTGAACGAAGGACTATCTAGCGCTTAAATAAGTTCTTACACAATGACCTATTTTCAAACGTCACCTAGATCATACAAACAATATGTACCGATATTGTATCAATGTTTTAAACTTTACAAGTTTTATTAGTACAGAGCATGCAGTTAGTGAAAATAAAGTACCATGATATCAAAATTATTAATAAAAATGTCTACAGTGCCCGAAAGAAAAGATAGCCTAGGGGCCCAAATTCTATTACTATCCCGCTCTGCATTGGCTGCATTTTGCAGACAATTTGGGCATTGACGTCTAGACTCACATTCAGTCTGTTTGTTGCGTACTGTCCAAACATTTTTGTCATTGCCCTCACATCAATTCCATCCTAATCTTAGCGATTGACCAAATGAATCAGAAGCGAGAAGTGAAATTAGTTAAATCAATCTGTAGATAACAGCAGAAAATGGCTGTGCCTTCCTCAAATTGAAGATTCCTATCGCAAATATATAATATAACATGAAGGATAGTATGAATGATGAAACAGATTGTTGGAACAAACACAATTTCATGTCAAGGTTTTCCAGAATGCGAACCTAGGACCCCGAGTTTTGTAACACGGTACGCCAACCATTCAGCCACAGAGCCGACCTGAAATATTTTTTTATTATTATCTAAACCTCAAAATAATATGTTAATATTGAATCAATGCTTTTTCTTGTTCACATCACATCACCTACAAATTATCAGTGATTGAAGGGTGTGTGAGGCCCTACACATCGTTTTATATATTCTGTTAGATAGTCTGGTCATTGTTAAGAGACTAAACAAAATGCAGGACTACATTTAGAATATAATCGTTATATTTGCACCTTCAATCACTGCCACAATCACTGTAGATGTAATGCCTATAAAGTGTGTTTACAACACGCTCCGAAACGTTTGCCGGAATCATTGCAATGGGTGTGATTTCGCGCAAACAATTGTGGGGGAAGTTGTTGGCTGAATATCATCCAATGGTAACAGCCGCTGAGGCTCTAATGGTGTACAGCAAACTTGAACCATATTGGGAGTACTGCATTCCCAACTAGTTGCCCCCATGCAGACGCCACTGTTGCTTGTGTATATAAGTGTTCACTCACTTACAAGCGAAACCGAAACTCGAGCTCTCAGCGAGACAACTCCAGGCGCCGTGAAACAGATAACGGTTGAGCCACTGACGTTCGTTGGAACATGCATTTATACAGTCGTGGCGTCCCACTGCTTTGGTTGCGTTGAAGTATTTTGACAGGTGTCCGTATTTCGTTGCAGGATACATGCAAGACTTAACAGAAGAATGTTAATGATATAAAATGGTGATTAATTATTATTCGGAAATTAAGACGATTTCTCTTCTGCAGAGTGTAAGAATGTTTTCTTCCGATAAAATTAATGACGAAATAGTAAAAAAATATATTTAACCAGAAATCAACAAAGTGAATAACAGCCCTTGCTTTTATTTACCTTTTGATATATTACCAAAGCAATTACCGACCTTTTTTTTAATACTGCCGATACTGTGCGTAAATGCAGTCACTACCCCTGCCCCCAAAATGATATGTTTACTGTCTCCTTATATATATCTCTGCCTCTAATTAATTATGTATTTGCCACGTAAGACAGATGAAACTGACATAGGAATTCGAACCTAGAATTTATTGTGTTCAGATAATGAGTCGACCGACATTTAACAATCGCGACGTCCTTTAACTTCTCCAGGCACAAATAGCCTAGATATATAAATTTACTTTCTTTTGATCTATAAAACACCCGATATTAACACAATTTCAAAAAACATCTTTTACATATGAAGCAAATTAAAACTGATTTGTGAGGGCATAGGAGTGCGCACGTGGGTTGCCAGTGGTGCATGAACACCTCCAAATGCGTCCTCAAAAAATTAAGAATGTAGAGACAACCATTATAATAATGAAAATAATGTCTCCCCTGCTGTCTCGAGATTTGAATTTAATGGTCGGACCTTTCTAAAGTTAAAGCCAGAAGAGTGAAACGACTTGCAGCCAAAGATATCCTCTTCTCTAAATTTAAGCTGCTCTTGCCTATCCTCTTCTCTACTCTGCTTCATAAATTACAAACGTGTCGTGAAGCTAACGCTCTCTTCATTTTCGTCAGTTAATTTTTGAACAGCCTGTGTAATTTTACTTTTCCTCCTTGATATTTTGCTTTTCTGACAGTGCGCAGCATATCTTCAAGGAAAAAATTCTTCTAAATGCAACTCAAATTTCTTAAATTCTTCTTCGCTCATTCCCGTGCAAGATTTATGGTACCACTTTTTACAAAAACTACATTCTATTGCCCCCTCATAACAAAGTTCCTTGACGCAGCATTCAAGTATTTTATTCCAGCCTATTTCGGCTGCTTCGTCCTGAGACTGAGAGATCGACGTTCGAACCATGTTTGCACCACTGACCTACTTATCGCTAGCTCCCTAATCCCTTAATCCTGTACAGCTGCAACGAAAGAGCCTGCTCACCGGATCAAACTGTACAGCTTTTTTTCACTTTCTTACGCAGGACACAAATATCTTACACACAAATAATCCTATCTCAACTTATTATTAACAAGATTTCTTGTTAAATGTATTATCTCAAAAAATAATCAGAAGGAACTCCCGGTACAAGGCACCATGTAGCGTTATACAAAATTGATTCGAAGATGAATTTTTTGTGGACTGACGTCAAAAGCAAAACAGTAAATAAAACCAACAGTAGATTTATATATATATATATATATATATATATATATATATATATATATATATATATAATTAATAGAACTGTGCTTTATAGGTGAGGTTTCAACATACAATATTTATACATCCAGGCCCAGGTATCTGACATCAACGGTTTATAAACGTTTTCCGGAATACGTTGAGGGCCAGCTTCCAGAATAGATTTGTTGAGATACAATAAGATTTTTTTTCAATAACTCTTTGTACCGTACAGAAATTTATTTTTTCTTGTTGTAACCAATGTTGCCTACTACACATGGCAAGAAACTACCTACCCTGTCGTTATTTATTTATTATTTTATTGTTACTATATATTTTTAATTTCATCACTCCAGGCGTTAACTTCCTTAGCGCGCTTAGTAAATATACTCAACACTAAACACACTAATCAATGAACACACTGAAGCACTAAACACATGGAGGGAGTTGGGGGGGAATATAAACCTGGATGGTGACTAAAATCCAGTTGTATGTCTTCCATCTTCCTTAGTTCCGCTGTCTAGGGGTCCCGGGTTCGAATCCCGCTCGGGCTTGGTTGTTTGTAAATGCCCATTCATCAATTTCATCATTTCATCCTTCATCTCCATCTTCGCAAATTAGCCAAGAGGCACAAAACCCGAAGTAAAATAAACTAAATCAATCAATCAATCATTCAGTAAATTCGACTCTATTGCTAACGGCCCCCATGGCTGAGTGGTTAGCACATCGTGCTACGTCGGCAGGGGTTCAGGGTTCGAATCTCGGCCTGAGCATAGATGTTTGTGAGTGTCCAGTCATCAATTTTATCATATCATCATCATTCCCATTGTCGAAAATTAGGCAAAAGTGACACACAAAGCGAAGTAAAATAAAGTAAATCAATCCGTCAATCTATTGCAGCTAACCTTCGTGGCGGAAAGGTTAGCACATCGCATTACGACGCTACTTCGGTGTTCCTTTGTGGATGCTTTTCATAAATTTCATCGTATCATTACTCATCCCCATAGTTTCGACTAGCCAAAATGGGTAAGAAAAGCGAAGCTACATAATAATAATCTAATCAAATCCACTTTATTTTGTTCATTTTTTTACCTTGCTGCATTCAGGAAGGAGTGGCTACGAAGCCAGAAGTTCTAATTTAGAATCATAAGTAAGGTATGCCATTGTGTTCCTTCTATCATTTATATCTGCATTCCAGCATTAATGGTCATTAACGATTAACTAAAGAAAAGCGACTCAGATTAACATTAATAGGCTATACGTTTAATTTTTACTGTCGCTTCATTAATGTGGATCATTTCACTATCCTAGGGGAAAATGTTACTTGAGCAACGTAAGGAATACTTGCATTCGAGGCAATGCAAGACATGGGAGGGGGATTACTAAATTTAAACTACCACCTTTCGAAGCGTCCCATTTATTTTATGCAGTTCATGCTACACTGAGAGCATTTTATTGTTAGTTCATTTAGTTTATTTAGCGTCGGATTTCTACCATTTCTGGCTAATTGCGAGGATGCAAATGAATGTTAGAAGTGGAGAAGGGACGATCAGAAACATATAACGCAAACCCCACAGAGGATGATTATGTATGGCAGTTGGCAGTGGCTGAAAACAAAAATAAAGTATTTAAATTTTTCCTTCCGAATTTTTATGTGCCGTTTTATGTGCATGCATTACATTTCAAGCTCTTCTTGGTGATTTTGTTTTTCTACCGACTTGAATTTCTTTGGCCGTTATCTCTTTGTATCGATGTCACGGACCCAAACAGCACAGGTGACGTCACAGAAAGTACAGTAGTGCGTCCCAAATGGCGCAACGTTACCGTAATACGTCAACATATTATGCGCCGCTCAGTGTTCTGTTTTTTACGCCGAACAACCGATTGGGAATTTTAGGTTTGAAAATTAAAGCCTTAACCTCCAAAAGTATCATATTAATATGAAAGATTAATCTTAGAAAATGAAAGAAACTCTTCAACAAAGTTTTAAACTATATACGAATTGTAGTTATAAAAACCTACCGATTAAATTATATTCTTACACCAATATCCATATTTTGAAACATATTTTTATAGAAATAAATTACGGCTTTTCAACAACACTTTTAATGTCAGTTAAAATATATTCATATTTTCAATCATTGATTGACGAATAGTCGTAACGTAATTTCCTGAGAAATATGGTGTAAAAAGATTAATTTCCCCACTTCTAAAGGTTCGACTCTGTGGACGAGTGCGTTGAGTGACCGTACACTCCGATTTCGAGTCCCGTCAGCCTGGACGAGGCTGTTTTGTGAGTGTCTCTTCATCCATTTAGCATAATCATGATCCATCGTCGTGAATAGTCAAAAGTGGAAGAAAAGCGACATAAAATAAATATCAAATACAAATGGCTTCTAAACAACACTGGCCTGGAAGACGACAAAGCTTCGTATTGTCTATAAACTCCACAGATGAATCTCGCAGTTCATCACCCCCCCCCCCCACTTCCCTTTTAAACAGGGGATCATTTCGTGGGCTTATAACTGTACAAATATAAGACATAAAATAGAACAAAGTAGGTTTCACCGGTGACCAGTAGCATAGAAGCAGCTCCCTCAATGCAGGGAAGGGGGAGGCTAGGGAGCTGGAAATGTTGTCTATGCCTTCAAATATTGGATAATTTCACGTACATATTTTTTTACACTAATAAACCGGTCTAAATTGTCCATTTTAACCCTAAATTGAGTAAAGAAAATTTCCTCGCTCGGCTCACAATGAGAGCTTTTCTTCATATAGAGTATATATGTTCTAAAATAATACTTTCGACAGAAGCAAAAGTTTAATGATGTGTAAAGGGTGTGTCGAATTGTGTTGTTCTCTTTGGCATACAATTCTCAACCTACGGCTCTCTGAATGCACAAATTTTAAACAATATTCACTGTACAACTTCTCTAACTGAATGTAATGTATTCGCTATATGTTATACGTCTAATAATAATAATAATAATTAATGCATGTTAACTGAATCAAGTCTTTTTCGGTGTAATGTGCTTTCCATCCCCTAGAAATCTTAAATATCGATCTTTATGTGTGAGACGAGACTTTTTGCCCCTGGAGGAAATCTGTCGACGCTAACTAAACAGATTGGTGAAACTTCAACTTCCCTGGGAAAGCCAAGGTTTGTCAGTGTATGGAGTCCAATTAATTTTTAAAGAAAAGCAGAATGAAACGATACCAAAATTAATGAACAACCATGAGTAGAAAAATTGCGAAAATAATTAAACACGAACACTTTCAGCACGAATAGAGGTTACATGGAAAGAACCCCTGCAACAATTCTATGCTGTCTTCAGCAGAAAAATATACGCAATGTTAGTGGTATAGGTGACTTCGCACACACCACACTGCGAGAGGAGGAGCCCGTGCCCCAAGACTCCATTCCGAGACCGGAAAGTGAAAGAAAGAAAATAATTATGATGATAGATTGAATTCTTGAAGTGCATCCGATTTGGAACACCTTTTATTAAATAATTCTGAATTTTGCGTACGTATTATGTGTGCCCATATTTCTATTATTCATTTAAATTATGAAACTAATTAGTATATTAATACTTGCTATTTAATCAAGTTAAAACATCATGACACTTTGCTGAATGAGTTGAAAGGTGCTTAGACTTAAAATGTGCTAAGGTGACAGAGAACAGGCGATTGGTTTACATGCTGTTAACGAACAGCGATATCTCTTTATATGTAATCATCACGATCTCTCGCACAAACACTGCGTTATAAAGGAAGCAATAAAGAAAGATTCTGCCGAACTACTCTCCAATTAAAAATTATGGCTACTGGAGTTTGCACTCAAATTAAAAATTAACCACTTAACTTATTGAATTCTGATTTAAGCTAAAAAAAACTATTTTTTTTTCAAGTATGCTTTCAATTTCTTATCGTCGTGAGAACAAAAAAATGCAGCTTTTTTGTTGTTTTTCAAACTATGCTCTCTTTGAGATTCTGTAATTAAAAAACTTGTGGTCCAATCGGGACGAAATTTAAATACGTAGCTCTACTGGTTAATTTTTAATTGGAGTTCAAACTCGAGTCTTCATAATGTTTAATCCGACTGTAGACAATCATTCGCTCTCAGGCCATAAAGCAGAGAAAACAGGAATGGCATAGTCTCACTTCTGTCCGTACTTTCAAGCGGCAACCCTCGAATCAGCCACGAACGGCGTCACCAACCCCCTCCCCTCCCTTAACGTCCCCTCGCACTCAAGCAAGAAGCACAGCGTCGAAGATCCAATTGCTTACATGGGCCAATCTTGAAGGTCTCAAACAATTATTAAAATTCTGGTTTGAAAGATTGCGTTAATACTTTTTCACAATTTTCCGCAAAGTTTAGCTAAATCTAAAGAATAAACGCGATAATATGGAGTCATGGATATCGTGTTTGTACCTTCATAATTTTGTCATTCCACCTCATTGTCTCGATTTATCCACGAAATAGACCAGCGGCGAAAAATAAACAAAATAGAAATAGCTATGTAGGGAACATTTTAATTGAATAGGTCGCTAATTCTTTCTAAATAATGTGACGTGTAGAAACGTTTATATTACAATCGAAGCAAGCAAGAAATATTATTTTGCAAAATTGAGGGGAAAACCGGCAATTTTGACCAAATATTTAGTCTAAAATTTCTACTAAAGTAAAAAGTTGTTAACCGTAAGTGGCTGCTGGGAGCTCAGAATGTAATCTTGATTTATTTGGGAGATGTAGGAAATGTCTCGTCTGACCACCCACTTCCCCCAAGAACAAAGTGTGCCTGTATAAAATGAGTAGGCATAATAGTCCTTCCATTAATACTGGCCATGGTTTGATTGCATTATCTTTCAGACATCTGTATTTCAACTGACTTGCAAAAGCGTTTTAGCATGATTTTTCTTTTACATTTGTTGAACAAAGAAAACTGGGAAACATTGTTAACTGTTCGACCATTTCTTACATTAATAATACGCAAATGCGCGTAGGCGTGGAACTAAACGTACTTGCAATCACACGTGTAGGTACTTTAACTTTGTTTCGGGCGGGGTATAATACTAGGAAACTCATTAACGTACATATACGTATTGCATTCTCCGTACCTTGTCCGGTACCCCTAGTGTCGTAGCGCCATGTGCTAACCAGTCCTCCACGGGGTCTGCCGCGACGATATATCGCCTTCATGATAAATATCGCCAAATGTCGTGACTATATATCGCTGACACCTTATATGTCGCCATATATCGTGACGTTATATCGCTGACACGATAGATGTTCTAAAATTTATTGACGATATATTGCGCAACACTAGTAAGAACTAATAACCTGGAAGTTAAATTGGAAGTTTAATTCGAAAATAAACGAAAGAAGGCAAGGAGAGGAAATTTAAAATTACAAACAGATTTAATAAATGATTCAAATGTTTGTAGATAAGCGAAGATTTGTGGCCACCGAGAAAAGTGAGTTTACACTGGATATAAAGCAAAACAAACAGCCCGACTATTTCTTAAAAGTTCTTGAAAGAAATGGGCCCGAGAAATCAGACCATCCCATTGGCTGGTCGCAAATCTGAGTTAACCATTTTTCAGGACCAAACTTGAAACCGAAGCTGAAGAAAAGAAAACAGGCAGTTTCTGGATCCACGCATCTTTCAAATCTCGATTGCCGAAGTTGAAATTAAAAGATCGTCGAAGGGAATGTAAGGACACTTTATGTTTTGAAACATAAAAATAAACAAAACAAATTTTGCACTTTCATTTAGCGTATCGAACCGTACTCTTGGTTATTTGTTAGTTTGATTTTGCAAGTAATCCTCTGCTCCAACACACCACACAAGCACGTGGGGCCTCTCCGATGGCGTAGTGGCAACGTTGTCGTTTTGCCAAGAGGTCCTGGCACACAGTACAGTGGTTCGCATCACACTATAAACTGTAGGTCCAGTTCCGATTAGCCTATCTGTGCATAAAGTGCACTTTATTAACAATTCAAATCAACCACACATTCATAGATTTGTGTGAAGTCAGGTAGAAGTCGTAGAAATAGTATAAACATATGTTTAAACGTTTTGGTATTATATTGTCAAAGCTCAATTATTGTTTTCCCCTCCAATAATTCCCATCAAGCATCGTGTCACAACCCCCTCCCTCCGGACACCCCTGCCTCCAGTTTGTTTCACGACTGAGTTCACTGAAAACCTTGTCCGGTCAACTTAAGTAGCTCTTTTGTAGGGATATAAGAAAACAAATGCAGAAGTTATTAACTTTGAGCATCTCAAGAATTCTCAGAATTCAAGATTAAAGAATTTTTACTTAGAAATGCAGAAAGTGATTAAAAACAAATTCTCACGATAACTTATGACATGTGTTTACAAATTATTTATCTCGGTCAATAAGACTTACGAGCGAAAAATATGTGCGACTTCCAGAAAAGATAATAATGATTTGAGATTTCCCCGCAACATGCAACACAGTGGCGACAAGCGATAAAATAGTAAAAATGTACACATTTTTGTAAGTACTGTATACTGGTTGTATACCTTCTGAAACAATAACGTCTAAGATTACATCAACTTCATACATTCTCTCTTTCCTTTTCCCCCTACTGAAAGAACTTTACGTTAACCACTTTGGTTAGCGTAATTTGCATTGGATACCAAACTCTAGATTGAATTATTCTTGTAATAAATTGTTGACTATCAGCAAAGACATCAGAAAAGCGTCTTTGTCGTATTAGAACTTTCCTAATTTTACGCCTCCTCTCTGACAATTTTGATTGATTCCGACGATGAGAACGAATGATGAAGACAAGAAATGACAAAAAAAATATTTAAAAATTTGTTTTAAGTCAACCTCTTGCAAAGATCGGACTCCACAATGTGCCTCCGCAGGGAATAGAACCTAGAACCCCTTGATTACAAGGCAACTGTGTTACCCACTGCACGATACACTACACAAAAATAAAACAGTCATTCCCAAACAAGGGGTGTATGCTTTATGTGAATAAAGTGACCTTAAAATTAAAACAAAAACTAAAAAAAAGAAAGATAGAAAGCAGAAATAATCTCAAGGGGTTCAACCTTGAACCGTTGGTGATGATATCTACATTCTGTCATTTGACATCTGAAACCTTTAGTCGATTTCCGTTGCGGAGTAAACGGCGTAACACGCTGTGAAGCCTCAGGTTCCTACGTACCTGGTCAGGCGTGGATGTATCATTGTGTGATCCATCACCATTTCATCGGTTCGTCATTTATCCTCTTCGTCGCAATTAACCAGATAGGTAGAAAATGGGCGTAAAATAGAAATACACTGAAACCCTTAGTTTAGTGTTGTATTGGCGATGCATGGCAACTGTAACCACAAACATTCGTTCGTGTATTAGACGACCAAGATTTGAAATGTGTGCTCCTTTTCGAAGAATTCAATTGCTACTTTTTGCACAGAAAGGCTATTCGAGACTGAACCTACAGTCTAAAGTGGAATCCGAAACACTGTACCACGTGTCCCCACCGGTATCAAACCCGTGACGCGACCCCTTGATTACAAGGCGACGCTATCGTTTTCCAAGACCACAGCAAAACGTCCTTTTGCTGTATACAGTCAACGGCCAAAATTATAGCAGGCAAGATATCAATAGTTTTTTTCAATTATTTACTTTCCCAGATAGGGCTTTTTTTTAAGAAGCTGTATGACGATTCCGATCCTTGAAAATCACATTGAAGAACACAGCCTTAATTAACATAATGATGAGCAATTTGTCTATTATTACATTTGCCTTCGATTGTGCGCACAACACAGGAATTCTGCATTTATCGCAAGTTACACAGGAAGAGCGAGAGAAACCTGGGAAGTGCTTCTACATATAACATCTAAAAGCAACACCGAGTTGTTTCCCCCCCAATCCCTTATCTGCGAGGGGCTTAGTGGGCATGGTTGCCACTGCTTCAGGAACACATGCAGGTCGTGTGGGAAGAGAGAGAACTAAGAACGCTCACTCCCGTGTTCTCTCAGCATTGCTTCACGAAACGTATAACAGAAATATTTTCAATTTAAACTTGGTAAACCAACTTTATGCTTTAATGTTGAAAAAATAACGTTATTTAAAAGCAGCGAAGTTAATCATAAAAGATGAGTGTCTGGCAACCTTAGATACCGATAGAAGAAAAACAAGATCGCCTGCTTGACAGTAAGGTTGTCCTGTCTCCTGGTTGCAACGTTGCAAACGCAAGCTGCAGAAAATGCAAGCTCTTCGAAAAAAAGTTTAGAAAACACCTTTTTTTATAATCAATCGGTCTACAAACCGAAGGCAATAGCAATTGAATAGAATGGCCATATTTTCACGCAACAACTTTACTTTTTACTCTACTTTTTTTTGTCTGAGAGCGTACCGGGGGTGGGGTCTGTAGACTCCCCTAATACATGAGCAATATTCAAAGAAATTTAAATGCAGTATTTATTCATTCATTCAGTATAGGTTATATACGCGTGACTTACAAAGTACGAAATTACCTTACATATAATTTTGTTGTGGATTTGTCACATTTTACATTGTTATAACAATTTTATTCTGCGATAAACAAGTGCTTAGCTTTCCTTAATTTGTCATTGAATATAAGTCAACTAAGGGGAAAACAGAAATCCTCAGCATTGTACGTACCAACATGTGACACTGGCGACACCACACAAAATTAGATAAACTTCATAATACAACGACCTCGTACTCTAAACCAAACCAATGCAATGCTCAGGTTATAATACCAATAATATGGCTACCGTTCCAAGTATTTTTTTTTTTTGTGAATGTATTGTGGATTGTGTGGATTAGTAACTAATTTGTACCGTCTGGTTAACCACGACGCGGATATGAGAGGACGTGCGGAACGGAAGAAACGGAATGTTTCCTGCAAGTTATCTAAGGTTCTGGTCAAATAATCGTCTGCAATAAGTGAGAAATAATTCCAAAAAGCGGAATCACAGCCTGATTAACTGAAATTGCTGTTCTCTGCTTGCTTTCCTACTCAATAACATGCAACTCGCTATCACTACAATTCACGAATGTTGACGAAAAGAAGATTTAAATAAGATAAGGCATTTTGCCACCGCAAACTCGTGCACCCCAAGGTCCGGGCTGAGACATTAAGGCAAAATAAATTCATTAAATGAAGGGCTCGAGTGTAAAACATGGTAAGTGACATCTTACCATGTACATCTTATACGTACCATCTTACAAAAATGATCAAAATGTCACAAACAGTTCAATCTGTTCTTTATACTTAATTTTTTGCGATTTTCTTGTCACCTGAAGTGAAACGAAGGAAGGTTTTTCACCGTAACACTGGATTGCTCAATATCCCTCGAAACGATCTCCTCTCAGCGGATGATAGTGCATGAGAACTATTGGAAGCGAAGAGGTCCAAGGGCAAGGTGCAACGGGGGCATTTCCACAACAATCTCTCTTTCAAAAGATCATTAACAGATCTACAGCAATAGCAACGTATTCACAATTAAAGTGAAACAAGAAAGGACAATAAATATAAGAATGAAACCTAATTGATTTATATTAATAGCAAAACTAAACACAATGTTTCAAGTGTTACGCCGACATCCGTGGAGGATTGGTTAGCATAGCGTGCTACGACGCCTGAGGTCCCGGGTTCGAATCCCGGCCTGGGCATGGTTATTTGTGAGTGTCCCTTCATCGGTTTCATTGTACATCAGCCATTTCCATCTTCGCGATTAGCCAAAAGTGGCAGAAAAGCGAAGTAAAATAAACCAATTCAATCAATCAATCTTTCAGCTGTACCATAATAAAACAATTTCATCAATTTTGAAATTAATTGACATCTTTAACCACTTAGTAAAGAAATCAGTTTGCTACTTTATGCAAATCTGATATTTATGAAAAGTAAAAAATAATTCTTTAAATGTATTTAATAATGTTATTTCTAAATATTTAGTGATTTAGTAATTAGTATTGTATTTAATTACGTATACATATTAGCGCGCACGTACGTGTAGATTAAGATCTTTGTAAACCTCAACCAGTGATTTCACACCATGTACACGAAGCAAAAAGAAGAAGAGTCAGTATTGATTGATTGAGTTGGTGTTTTAAGTCCACTTTATGCACAGTAAGGCTAATCAGAACTGGACCTACAGTTTAAGGTGGGATACGAACCACTATGTGTCTCCACCGGGCATCGAACCCGGGACCCCTTGATTACAAGGCAACGACGAAGAGTCAATATGATGATGTTACACCCATATTCTGCCTTCCGTTCCAAAGATATGGGCCTTCCTGATTGTTTCATGCCCAACGCTGTCGCTTTGTAATGAAGGGATTCCGAGATCGAACTTTCATGCCTGCTTGGGGTAGATTGATCAGAGGCTCGAATCCCACTTTAAACTGTAGGTCCTTCCCGATTAGCCTATCATGCAAAACGTGGACTCAAAACAAAGTTAAACCACAGATGAATGTGATTTGACCAAAGTTTTGCTTTGACACGTACGCTATATTAAACGATGAAACAACATTGACCCCCCACCCTTCACTCATCCGTTTTGCTTTGTAGTTCGCATGTATTGACTTGAATTATATCCTACTTAAGTGGATGATGGACCAAGTTTGATGTACAGATATTACCAACGATGGCAAAAACGAAGTACGTAGTGACTAGCAGCTAATGCAAACGCAATTTTGAGTCTGTAGCTTTTCCGAACGCGGGATGAGACTTCCTGGCGCCATTCTTTACTCCGCAGACGCTGCCAGCAAGGGAGGCCACGAAGCAAGTTGCACAGAATTATAAAAAAAACCGCGTTTGGTAGAACCTGTCCCGCTTCCCGCGCTAGGGAGCGCTCGACAGTTTCGGTGCCAATGAGAAACGAGGAAAAAATCGTCTGCTGGGCAGCGAGGAGCGAATGGAAGCCAGAAGAGAGGCGCTTACGTAGACGCTGTTGCGACGTTGCGTATTTTAATTGGCTGCCTGGCTTTGACTTTCCCCAGCACCGAGAAAAGCCACGGAGCATCTAGCGCGGGAAGCGGGACAGGTTCTACCAAACGCGGTATAGTTATTGCTTGTGGCGTTCTGAAAGACCACTGTGGAAAGTAAAGGAACCCACCACAGAGTGTTTTCTTTTTACTTTGTACAGTCAACAGCAAAGAAATGGTAGGCAAATTGTCCATTGCTATCTTCATTACTTTTTATTCTATATCCTGTGCTATTTTAAGGAATGACACTATGTTGGTTTGAAGCAGACATTGCCCTCTTCATATTGACGTCATTATTTCAATTCAGTACCATCACATTGTGTAATACAGACTTAATGAAAATGGTGGTGGACAATTCGCCTACTGTTTCTTTCGCCGCTGAGTGTACAGTAGAACTATTAAATACATTTATAAAATGATCAGAAAATACTATAACTTTAGATCAATTCGTATTTTCTTTAAAAAAAAATCAGCCTGAGGCTATCCAACTACTCTTCTTTAGCCAACATATTTAAAGACGCTAAAAGCATGAAGCTTGTACAAAATTATGTAACGAGATTGCTAATTTGAAGCAAGTATATATGATAAAATATTTTGAGACTCATTTTAATCAACGCAAAGCAATGTTCATTTTCTGCAGCGACCAATTTATTCGTCCAACAAACTTATGTAAGTTATTTAGATAACTATCCACTTCTACTCGTTCCTCTGGACCGGCACCAGAAGGCAGAGTGGTTAGCACATCGCGGTACGACGCCAGGGGTCCCGGGTTCGAATCCTGACCTGAGCACGGAAGTTTGTGAGTGTGCATTCATCAATTTCATCATATGATCACTCATCCTCATCTTCGAAAATTAGCCAAAAGTGGTTGGTTGGTTGATTTGGTGTTTTAAGTCCACTTTATGCACAGTAAGGCTACTGGACCTACAGTTTAAAGTGGGATCCGAACCACTTGTACCTCCACCGGGTATCGAACCTGGGACCCCTTGATTACAAGGCGACG
Organism: Lepisma saccharinum; assembly: GCF_977018435.1. Classification (NCBI taxonomy): domain Eukaryota; kingdom Metazoa; phylum Arthropoda; class Insecta; order Zygentoma; family Lepismatidae; genus Lepisma; species Lepisma saccharinum. The sequence goes on from NW_028142898.1 coordinate 2,677,370, forward strand.
ACGCAAAGTAGTAATGCACCCGCGTTGAAGTCGATAAATCAATTGATTGGAAAAGATCGATCAAAGATCAATTGATGACCAAGCCGTGTGGGCAAGCAAGGGTGTTGGTTTTGAGTGATGACGTCATAAATGGGTGGGGTTTATTTTGTTAGGAGTGATTTGATTGGTGTGACGTCATTGAATGGGTTGTGATTAATTTGTGAGGAGTGTTTTGATTGGGGGGGGAAAAGTCGGTTGGGAATTGATAAGATGGTTTCCTGTTAATGATGAGGTGACGGTTTGGGGGGGAGGAGGAAAAGTCGGTTGGGGAATTGATAAGATGGTTTCCTGTTGTTAATAATGAGGTGACGGTTTTCTGGGAATGTTGATATGGGTTGAGGTTTCCTGTTGTTAATCAGGAGGTGACTACGGTTAGTTTTCTGGGAATGATGATAAGGGTTTCCGTTTCGGTTGGGGGGGTGAGAAGATAAAGGAGTTGGAAAGGAAATGTGTTGGGATGTTGAAGTGATATGGAGAGATTGTGGAACACGTGTTGGGACATGTCGGATGTTTCTTGGAATGGGCGTGTGGAAGTTTGTGGGAACGTTGATAAGGTATGACTGTGTGCAGGATACGTTAGTAGGCGGCGGAATGGAGAGCGGGCAAAAAGGAAAAAAAGTTTCCGAGAGGCAGCACGTGAATAGAATAAAAAAAGTTGTGTTTTCGGAGGAGGTGGAGATTCATAGTATACCGGGAAAAGAGGAGGACCGACGAGGCACGTGGGCGTTGGATGCCTTGCGCGAGAGAATGCGCAGAGAATATCAGGGAATTTGAGGAGGGGTAGGCAGGTATATAAGAAGTTTTACCGTGTTTCACTTACACAGTTCGACAGACTGTACGCTATCAGGTAGTAATCATCTGCGATTTTGCTGATACTTGTTCCTGGACGCCCTTGCTGCCACTTGTTTCTGGACGAGCTAGGTATAAAAATCTGTATTCCGAGGTGAGTACGATGGGTTTCGTATCCTGGATGCTGTCATTTGTCGGTGGGATGATTGGAAAGTCATCCCCACCTGAACCGGTAACGGATGGTAGGCCGCTACCTACTTCTCAATGTTCACCAGAGCCGCCGATACGTCCAGGTGTGAGTACGGAAAAGAATACGGATGTGCCGAGCTGGATCAGTGAGGAAGAATTTCGTAAATCGTGGGAAGAAAAAAATGCGGCACATCATACATACGAGAAAGTAAAAAAACAGCGTAAGCGAAACTGTATCGACGGTGCTGGTGAACCTTTGAGAAAAAGGAAGCAGTCTGTGTTCAAGAATCTAACGTGCAATCCCTTATATGGATATACGGAACGTCCTCCAGGTGAGACGATGTGTCTGGCATATCCTGCTACGGTTTCTGGTCGAGGAAAAGTGAAGTCTGGTAAACCAGAGAAGGCTGTAAATAACGGTGCAAAATTATTAATTTTCGATGCTCCTGTAAGGTACAGGGAGTCTCTATTGGTTACTTTTTATAATAAAGATTTACCATCGGAAACATATATGGAAATGGAAAGTGACGGTTTTCCGATCAACATGTATTTTTGCAAGAACCGTAGACATGGATTATGCGAGACACATTTTATTTACGAAAGAGCACCGGTATATTGCCACCTACCATACGGTGTGTGGTCGAACCGTGTGGTAGATGAGATAGCTGCTCACGGGTACAATGCAGGACCTTTCGCCGTATTGTCAGGAATTTCGTCATTTGACTGTATATGCCAAGAGAACGAATCGGAATTAAATTCGGAACATGTAAATATAGATTATCTACATGTTCCTCCAAAATGTGAGGTAAAAAAATATCTGATGATGGCGGATGAGAGACTGAATCGTGTTGTTTCAGGAATCGAATTGGTTCGATATGAAAATTTGGAAGAATTGTTAAATGACGAAATTCCACGTCTCTATCGGGTAGGATGCCACAGCCTGTACATGATTGTAGATTACTGCGATGTTTCGACGTTGATGCAGATGTTCCGAAAACATTATCGAGAGTCTGTGTTGACGTTGAACGAAATTTTTAAATGGTTCAAGAGTGGCATAGGTTTGGAAGACCCGACAGGCGTAATGTTGGGGGTGAAAGGTCGTGTTCTGGACCCTGAGGAGCTATCAGAGTACAGTGTTAATCCTGTAAGAAGGAGTGACCTAAGCAGAAAATATGATTTTCTTTCTAGCATCTTCAAGGTTGAAGATCAATTCAGTCGAAGTTTGAGTCCTCCGACACGTCGATTTCCGACCATCATAGAGGAGACGGATACTTCCGAAGCTGAAGAAAACTAGAGTGGTCTAAGGTAAGAAGAAAAAATATTACCTGTATTCTGTACATGTTCTTTTGTTCTTTATTTAGGAGAACGAGGACGTCAGAAATTTTCGTCGTCGTCATCCTCCACCAAATCCACCACAGATGGAGAAGAAGGCGGTGAATCCTCCTCCTCCTCCTCCTGCTGGGGGATTTGTGGAGGAGACGGAACAGGCACTACCTCTCCGCCAGGAGGCGCAGGGTCAGCAACTTCTTCGTGCGGAGCGGCTCCAGGGATAGGAACTCCTGCCCCAGCAGCTACGATGATTTGATGCTGGAAAAGTTGCCGGGGCAGGTCGCCGATTAGACGAGCACCGGCATCAAGAGTAGCTTGGTGAACTCTGAAAAATAATAATAACAGCAATTAGAAAAATAAAATATTATGTATTGAGATGTTTCTTGAACGACGAAGTCTGAAAAAAATAGTCTGTTAAAAATTATGAAATGGAAAAAAAATATAAAAATAGATACCTGTTCCAATGCTCGTCGATCTGCTCGGCAGTTCTTCTCCTATCCTGGACCATCTCCGCACGGAATAGCTCGCCCTGCTGAAAAAGCTCGCGAAAAAGGTCCGCGAGCGTTTCAGCAGCAGCGACTATTCTGGTGCTCTGCTGAGTAGCGAACTCGTGCTGACGCCTGCTAATTGCCTCCTGGTTTTCGAGGTGTCGCAGCATGGTGGCACGTATGTCTGCGACGGCCTGTTCCATTTCGGTTCTTGTAACATGTCTCAAATAATTTATTATGAAATTCATCCATTGTTGCTGAAAAGAAAGATATTTCGATGTAAATTGTATAATACTGACGTGTGCATAAATAACAGTTTTTCTTTTATTTTCAGATGGCATTGTTACCTTTTGATTTCGACCTTTTGTATGCTGACCTTAAGAACGAGAATCAGAAGGGAGAAAGAAGAAGCCTATGGAATAAGAACCAGGCTAAGCATGCGGAGAAACATATTGCGTGTTACGTCGACTTTTGCTAAGAAAACAACTTAGCGGAAGATCTGTTAAAAAATCTGGAAGAAGTGTGCAAAGATATGGAAGTAAGAATCGACAATCTCATAAAAATGTTTTCATGTATAATCGGGAAAAAAGAAAAATCTGCGGCATTCGGGGATTTCGTCGAAAATATAAAACGTGGGCAGTATGTACCTTCCCATCTATCTCTTCGAGTGTGCTTTGAATTGATGGAGTTATTTAAAGGTGTCAGACAGCAGAAAGAAGAGGAGAAAATGGGGGACGAGGAGAAAGGAATGGAGAAGAGAATGGTGGAGCTTTTGAAAAAGAGAAAATTGAACAGCTAGAACTAACATTACTAATACACTAACACACTGTTCAATTTTCTGCGGTGGAATGCGAAGAGATAGATGGGAAGTTTATTGATTTGTTGCAATACAATTATTCATCTGTAGAGTTTCATTATGTGTAACAATTTCTGTGTATATATTTTGTAAACTGATGATCGGCACTATTGATTTGTTGCAACACTGATATTATATAATTACTCACCTGTAGAGTTTCATTACGTGTAAAAATTTCTGTGTATATATTTTGTAAACTGATGATCGACACCAATAAAGGTTGCGATGTGTAAATATGAACTTATTATTTGACAAAATGAAATTAATATAAGGTACTTACATCGTCCCCGTTCTCCATTCTGATTCTTCGTTAACAATTTCAAAGTGTGAAATGATCGTAGAGAAACATATGCAGCTGCCGCAAACACAGATTCCAGTATCATATCGCCTTTCAAGATAGTAAGTTGATTGCTGAATCTGGCTAATTGGTATATCCGGTAAACTCTGATTGCATTATCATATCAAATTGATGTCAACACTTGCGAGATGAAGTCACTGCTGGCTAATTGGCATATCCGGGAAATTTGGACCGCAGTATCATATCAAGTTGGTGTCAACAGTTGCGAGATATCTAATCGCTGCATGTGGTTAATTCCTTGGCAGACTCTGATAGAAAAATAATAGGGGTCTAATTAAATATACAGCTCTCTGACAGCCCTGTCGAGAAGTGTTGAGATAAACTGTTCTAATATAAAGTTCCTTCTTTCTGTTTCCCCAATGTAATGTTATGAACCGATCGGCAGGAAAAGTCTACAAATATGGATGTTATTAGTTGAGGCAGGTGTCTCCCATAATAAAGATGTATTTTATAATATTGGTTATATATGTTTCATAATGGGTTTGGGGGTATAAGTCCACTTTATGCACAGTAAAGCTAATCGGGATCGGACCTACAGTTTTAAAGTGGGACCCGAATTTCTATAAGCTTTCACAGGAAAATGCACAGTAAGGCTAATCGGGATCGGACCTACAGTTTGAAAGTGGGATCCGAACTTCTATAAGCTTTCACAGGGAATATATATAAGTATCACATATATATATAATATATGATATATATAATTTTTGAACTTGACCTCGATCTTTGACCTTGACCTTAACCTTCGACCTTAACCTTAACCTTAACCTTGGCCTTAAGCTTTGACCTTGACCTTGGGATTGACCTTGACCTTTGACCTGACCTTGACCTTGAAAATTTCAAATTCGAATATCTCGGCTTCTAATTGAGGTAGAGGGATAATTCAAACGCTATTTTACTCAGAAAAACATGCTCTTTCAGATGAACCAGGTTTCATCCTCCGCCAGTTTTCTATTTTCCTTATTTACGGTCGGAGACTTTTGATGTTACAATCAAATGAAAGGTCTTGCCGTGCAGATTCCGAATATGTCATAACTTCCGGTCTAGCTGTATTAGGACCGCCAGGACGACTGTTTAAATTTTATTTCCGGTCGGAGATCTTTGATGTTACATTCAGATGAAAGGGCTTGCGGTGCAGATTACGAATATGTCATAACTTCCGGTCTAGCTCAATTAGGACCGGCAGGACGGCTGTTTAAATTTTTCGCATTTATATAAGTAGTTATGCACCCATGTTGAGTACGATATTTCAAATTTGAATAGCTCGGCCCCTAATCGAGATAGAAGGATGATTGATATGTTGTCGGACTCGGAGTGAAGTCCTCTTTCCGGTGAACCAGGTTTCATTGTTCTAGGACCAGCGGTTTCCTAGTTTCTTTATTTTCAATCGTAGACCCCCCTTCCGACCACTCTAATGAAAGGTCTCGACGTGCAGATTACGAATATGTAATCAGATTCGCTCTACGTCAATTAGGGGAGGAGCTAGAGCCTTTTGAAAAATTCCGGTTTTTTTTTTTTTTTTTTTTTTTTTTTTTTTTTTTTTTTTTTTTTTTTTTTTTTTTTTTTTTTTTTGCGAAAACTTAAAATCGCTGTAACTCGGCTCCTAATTGAGCTAGGAGGATGATTCATAGCTTGTCGGACTCGGAATGAAGTCCTCTTTCCGGTGAACCAGGTTTCATTGTTCTAGGACCAGCGGTTTCCTAGTTTCTTTATTTTCAATCGTAGACCCCCCTTCCGACCACTCTAATGAAAGGTCTCGACGTGCTGATTACGAATATGTAATCAGATTCGCTCTACGTCAATTAGGGGAGGAGCTAGAGCCTTTTGAAAAATTCCGTTTTTTTTTTTTTTTTTTTTTTTTTTTTTTTTTTTTTTTTTTTTTTTTTTGCGAAAACTTAAAATCGCTGTAACTCGGCTCCTAATTGAGCTAGGAGGATGATTGATAGCTTGTCGGACTCGGAGTGAAGTCCTCTTTCCGGTGAACCAGGTTTCATTGTTCTAGGACCAGCGGTTTCCTAGTTTCTTTATTTTCAATCGTAGACCCCCCTTCCGACCACTCTAATGAAAGGTCTCGACGTGCAGATTACGAAATTGTCATCACTTCCGGTCTAGCTCAATTAGGAGCCGAGCTATTTCCTTATCTATGTCCTTCTTCCTTTGTCGATAGATAAACATTTCACACGTTCCTTCGTTAAGAATTTATCTACATCCTGTTTCCTCTGTTTACAGATAAACAAGAAAACCGTTACATAGTGATATCAATGAGGAAAACATGTGGTGAAGACTGTTAATCATTTCCGGGATAACCACATAGGGTCAGTAGAACCGTTAGGATCGGAGATAACTGTTGCGTCATGTTTGCGTATATAAAGAACGGCGTTCTCTCCACAAAACAGTCTTCGTGAAATAATCATTGTACGATCATGGACGTACACTTATCCGCTGACGATCTGTTAGTGCTATATCGTGACGGATATTACACAACATCTGCACAATTACGGGAAGTGTTGGCGATTATTGCGCAGAAAATCATCACGGGAGAAAGTATCTCTTTGGTCGAGGAGTATGACCACTTACTACGGACAGTGACAACATCCGCACCCGATCTTTCAGGAGGAGGATGGACAGATATTCCCGAAGAGTCCCCCGGCCCCCCGTCGACACCTGATTCTGTATCCCGAGTCACCAAGAAGGCGCAGGCATCCGACACAGGAACTTCTACAAACGCTGCATCCAGATCACACCCGGAGCCTTTGCCAGGACCGTCATGGAGACCGGACCCACCAGCAGAACAGCCATCAAATGGGAAAGGTAAGAAAAGGAAACGTGCTTCAGTGTCTCGTGAACAGATAGGGAATATAACATTACATAACATTCAAGAACGTGAATATCCTAAATTCCGTTCCAAGGGACGACGTGTTGAATTCAGTTTCTCACACCCTCCAGAGAATGTCGATCCTCACACTTGGATTCGCGAAGGTGTTGAAAATCTTCTCACCTACGTTAAAAAGGACACCAAGGAAGAAGACAAAATAGGTTTAACTCTGTCTAACATATCTGACCCAACTGTGAAAGATATTTATATCGGGTGGCATAGATGTGATCAGTTACATAGTGATATGGTGTGGAACATTATGTACAAAATATTGCAAAGTGCAAAAACCTTCACTGCTACAGATCGCTTAATTTTACGAGCGGACCATGTCAATATACCTGTTGGAGGGGGTGGGGGTACTCGAACATATTGTCTACCTAATTACATGTTAAGCACTCGAAAAAGAAGTATTGTCGGTGTGCCAAATAGAAAAAAACCACTCTGTTTAGCTGAAGCTCTGGTCATAGGGAAAGCCCATGCTGATAAAGACCCGTCCTATACTCAATATAGAAGAAACAGAAATCTTCTTAAACCTGTTTTCGAACTGATGCGAAAAGCAGATGTAGATCTGACAGACAATACGTGTACTGGAAGTGGAATTCCCGAACTGAGAAAATTTCAGCAAGTTCTCCCTGAATATAAGATTATTGTATACAACAATCTTCGTGATGTTAAAGATGTTTTGTTTGAAGGACTGGTTGAAAACGCTTCCAAATTTATATACCTTCTCTATGATAATACCAGACAGCATTATGATGTAATAGTGAACCGTGTTGGAGCATTTGCGGCAAAACAAGAATGTCGCGGGTGTAACGAACTCATATTTCAAAAAGCTCATAACCATCTGTGTAAACAATTGTGTTGTATGTGCCGTTCAACTCCACCGTGTGTGCCTGAACAGGGTGTTCGTAGAATATGTCAAACATGTAACAGAATTTTCAAAAATGAGAACTGCTTCACAAATCATGTTTCTACACCGTTCCGAAACGGTACTGTCTGCAGCGAAATCCAACAGTGTCCCCGATGTTTCAGAATTATTCTCACGAACAATAGATATGAGAAAGTACATAGATGCAACATGAAATATTGTACGGTATGTAATTGTGTGAAACCTGTAAATCATTTCTGTTACATGTCTATACCGAAACCTAAACAAAACTCAAAATTTCTATTTGTGTTTTACGACTTTGAATGCTACACTGACATTCCTTATTTTGAGAAAGAAAAAACTTTTCTTCACGTTCCGAATCTTATCGTGGTGCAGACGGCCTGTCACGCATGTTACAAAAAAGAGGATTTAACAGTTCCGTGTTCTGTTTGTGGAACAAGAGAGTTTATATTCTGGGATGACCCTGTAGACACATTTCTGTCCTATCTGGAATTGCAGCATAAGTTTTCTGACATAATCATCTGTGCACATAATGCACGAGGTTACGATTGTACATTTTTATTACGGAGAATGTTGGAGAGAGAAATGAAACCTCGTGTCATCTTAGATGGTACCAAAATCATCAGCATGACATACCAAAATCTTCATTTTGTGGACAGTCTCAACTACGTTCAGACAAATCTTGCAGGCTTTTCGAAACTTTTCGGTTTGCCTGTTCAGAAAGGATATTATCCGCATTTGTGGAACACCTACAAGAACAGAAATTACATCGGACCGATGCCTCCTCCTTCTGCATACGGTTATGAATACATGAAAACAGTTGAAGATCAACACCGTTTCATGTCTTGGTATGACGTCGAATGCATGCGAAACATACCTTTCAACAACAGAAACCAACTTCTCCAATACTGCATCAAGGATGTTACCCTGTTGAGACAAGGATGTCTGAAGCTGAGACAGAATTTCCTAGACATATGCAAAATAGACATTTTCAAGGATTGCCTCACAATAGCATCTGCCTGTTCACTAATTTACAGACAGAAATTTATGCCTGCTAACACTATAGGAATAATTCCTAAAGGAGGTTACCATCATGCAGATCAGATGTCGAAGTTTGCATTGAAATGGCTAACCTACTTTGAAGAACAGAATGATGTAATACTTCTTCACGGCGGACGTACTCGTGAAAAATATGTCATAGGAGGACGTTACAGAGTGGACGGTTATCACGAGGAGACGAAAACAGTGTATGAGGCCCTGGGCTGTTACTGGCATGGTTGTCAACGTTGCATATCCGTTAACAGGGATATGTATCCAAAAGATGACGATGAAACCGATCAGGATAGTAACAGTCAGAAACACAGTGACATGTTGAACACTGCAGCCTTCAGATACGAGACAACATGTCGTAAACTTGCGGCTTTACGTTCTGAAGGATACCATGTCGTCACTATGTGGGAATGCGATTTCAACAAAATATTGAAAGCAGATCCTGAACTGAATAGATATCTATCGACACATCCTATTGTTTGCTGCATTCCTTTGAATCCACGAGACGCCTTATATGGAGGAAGAGTTGAAACAGTCAGGACTTATTACAAGATCAAGGAAAACGAGAAATTGCAGTACAACGATTTTACAAGTTTGTACCCTTATGTTAACAAATACTGTGCCTATCCTGTCGGACATCCTACAATATTTCTAGGAAATTCTATTCCTCCGGTAAATAAGGTTTTGAACATGGAGGGACTCATCAAATGTACTATTCTGCCACCGAAAACCCTTTTACATCCTGTTTTACCTACAAAAATGCACGGAAAACTGATGTTTGTATTGTGCAAGGAATGTGCTTTTAGATTAAAATGTGAAGGTACATGCAGCCATTCCGATGATCAGCGTATACTTTCAGGAACTTGGGTCATAGCCGAGGTGCGTAAAGCTTGCAGTTTAGGCTACAAAGTGATGTCCGTGTCGGAAGTGTGGAAGTATGAAACATCGATGTACGACCCTGTCACAAAAACTGGAGGACTTTTTTCTGGTTATGTCAACACCTTCTTGAAAATAAAACAGGAAGCGAGCGGGTGGCCTTCATGGTGTCAGAACGACGAGGATAAGCAGAAATACATACAGGAATATTTCGATAAGGAGGGTATTCTGTTGGAAGAAAACAGTATCGAAGTCAATCCCGGGAAACGTACTCTGGCTAAACTCTGCCTCAATTCTTTATGGGGCAAGTTCTGCCAACGGGACAATCTTTCCCAGACAACCATCATCAAGGAATCGAAGGATTTCCTCGATAAAATGACTGACCCAAATATCATAATCGGAGGAGTCGTATTCATCAATCAGGACACCGTTTTAGTGAACTGGAAATATGTTGAAGAGGCAGTCAGTCAGAACAGGAAAGTAAACGTTCCTATCGCTGCCTTCACAACATGTCATGCTCGTCTGAAACTTTATGAACTTCTAGAAAAATTGGGTGACAGGGTATGTTATTGTGATACAGATTCAGTAATTTACATAGATAGTGCTGAAATGGAATACCATCCCCAGACAGGTGACGCACTAGGAGAACTCACAGATGAATTGGCAGATTTCGGCACCGATGCGGTTTGTGAACAGTTTGTTTCAACGGGACCGAAAAGTTACAGCATGAAAATAACAAAACCGTTCTCCGAAGCACAGTATATCTGTAAAGTGAAAGGGATTACATTGAATACCTCCACATCAGAATTGATTAATTTCGATACCATGTGCGACATGATAAACAATGAGAAACCTGAAGTTATGGTCGAAAATATTTTCAGAATCAGAAGAACAAAACAGTTCCAAGTCATCAGTACAAATGAAAAAAAGCTGTTTCAGCCAGTATTGTTGAAACGACAATTCGACCATAAACATTTATCGTTTCCTTTCGGATACTGTGCACACTAAAATATGTCTGTAACGGTCCAGAGTTCGAACCCTTCGGGGCTGATATAAAACGTGTTCGCAGACTGACAGACCTTCATTTTTCTTCAGAATCTGTAAGACGTTTCTTCAGCATGATTCCTAAACTTTCTCATCCTTTCACCATGATGGTTTGCGGAGCATCAGGAAGCGGAAAAACTACTTTTGTGACAAACATGGTCGATTCCATCGTTCATCTTGTAGAAGGATCCGTCAAGAAAATCATATGGTGTTACGATCAGGAGAACAGTATTCCACAAAGTCTTCGAGATGTGCAATATCATAAAGGTATCGTCGATTGGCAGTCGTGGAACGGAAAAACTCCTACACTCATAATCCTGGATGATCTTATGATGGTTGCACAAGGGGAAAAAGTCGCCGACCTTTTCACAAAAGGCAGCCATCACAAAAACATTTCGGTGGTGTTCATAACACAGAATCTTTTTCACCAAGGAAAAAATTGCAGGGACATTTCGTTGAACGTGAAGCACTTTGTTATTTTTAAAAATCCTCGAGATATGAACCAATTCACTGTTTTTGCACGACAACTTCATCCTCACCGCATGAAGGAACTCGAAAAAGTATATATAGATGCTACCACGCAACCTTACAGTTATTTGTATATTGATCTCTCACAGTCAACACCGGATCCTTTACGTTATCAGACAGACGTTTTCAACCAGAATTACTCAACTGTATATCTTCCTCAGGAATGTTTAAAACATCGAGATGAGGAAAACGAGGAAGACACGTACCAACTCACGTTCTAACAGGAATAGACATTCCACTTCTTTCAAGAAACATTCACCTTTCTTGCACGTGTTGAAAAATTCACCGCCCAAAATCCGTAAATCATTATTGAAAAGTGCTCCGAAAAAGACCATACGTTTCATCAGCGAATGCTGTCTGAACGTTTTAAAAGGAAACGTGAAAATTAAACCGTCCGCAAAACGTCGTCTGACACCTTACAAGTCGGTCATACGCAATCTAGTGAAACCGAAAGTGAACATCGAGAAACGCAGAAAGCTTCTTGTTCAGAAAGGAGGATTTCTACCTTTACTTCTAGGCTCCTTGTTGTCGGGTCTTCTCGGTACTCTCATTCCTCATTGAGAAATGACATCTTCTTACAAAAAAATGATCGTCCTTTCACCGGAACAGTTAGCACGTATTCGTGGTTCCGAATTGTCTGTGACTCAAAAATTATCCGTTCTAGATAAGAAGATGAATGATATTCTAAAAATGAAAAATATATCAGACGATCAAAAATGGCGTCTTTACAGAAAGGAACTGGACGAGTATTTATGGTTGAGTCGAAAATCCAAAGAACCATTACAGATTCCTATTGTGCAAGATAACGACGGTTCTTCTACTATTTCACCAGAATCGCCGTATTTTCCTCAGAATCTGGCAGAGACATTACCCCGTAATACACGTCATCAGTTACAGAATATCATCGATGAGTACCAATCCACGGCACAACATTTGATAGACGAACGTCAGGAAAAAACACTTCCGGATCCGAAAACATTGAACTTCTCATCGTCGCCAACGGAAAGCCCTGGACCGTCTCATCGACAGAAGAAGAAGAAGAAGAAAGTGACCGTCCGTGTTTCCAGGAAAACTACACCTTTTCTGAGAACACCTGACGCTTACAAACTGGTTCCTCTGAGAAAAAGCCGTAGACAGAGAGATCGGTCATGGGAGTCTCTAAGTTGAAACACAATAAAATTCTCACCAAAATATATTACGATCCCCGACACCATGCTTCATTCTCATCTGTAGATCGTCTGTGGAAAGCGGTACGGGATAAAAATATATCCCGCAATACGGTGAAAAAATGGTTGATGCATCAGGAAACCTACACTCTCCACAAACCTGCGAGAAAAAAGTTTCCTCGAAATCATTACAACGTATGGAACATAGACATGCTTTGGGAAGCCGATCTCAACGACATGACATCGATACAAAAACATAACGACGGATACAAATATCTTCTGACAGTGATCGACGTATTTTCAAAATATGCCTTTGCATTACCGCTAAAAAATAAAACAAGCAATTCGGTAACCGAAGCTTTCAAAACTATTTTCGAAGAAAACAGACGGAAACCTGTTACACTACAGACCGACCAAGGAACGGAATTTACAAATTCTACATTCCAGAAATTTTTAAAAAATGAACATGTACAGTTCTCGACAGCAACAAATTATCCTGTGAAAGCGAGTGTAGTGGAACGTTTCAACAGAACATTAAAAGAACGGATGTGGAAATATTTCACCTCAAAACAGACAAGACGTTATGTAGATATTTTACCGCAACTTCTCGAAGGTTACAATACAGCAATCCACAGTTCCATAGGAATGGCCCCTCGAGATGTCAACGAAACAAACGTTTACATTGTGTGGAAACGTCTCAACAAACCTGACAAACATGTTTCACAGCCGTCTTCAGATCTTAATGTAGGTGATATTGTACGAATTTCTGTCGTCAAAGGACATTTTGAGAAAGGATACGAACAAACGTGGTCACGAGAACTTTTCAAAATCCATTCCCTTGTTCAGCGAACACCTGTACCTGTATACATATTAGACGACTTAAATGAAGAACCTGTAAAAGGTACATTTTACAAACATGAACTGCAGAAAGTTTATTCGGATCCTGACGAAGAGTATAAAATTGATAAAATTTTGAACACCCGGGGAAAAGAAAAAAATTTGGAATACCTGGTTCGTTGGCTCGGATATCCGCCTAGTTTCGATTCATGGATCAAGGCATCTTCCGTAAAACAGTTATCGGGAAAATAATTTCCAAAACATATTTATATCAAAATATAACGGTACTGCGATCCAGTGAGTCTTCTGTGTTCGGCGAGAATGGATGATAATTTCTACGTTTACCTCCTATCATCTGCATCGGAGGAATATTTTCCAGACAACACACTCACCCATTTCACCGTAAAACTTGCTAAACGGATCGATCTGTCTCCAGAATTGTGGGAAGTCGGATTGGCAGAACTACATTATTCAACTCTATACGACAATGTTTTGGAAACTGATTCTGGAATGTTAACTCTTCCTGTTCGGACATATGCAAGTGCTGAGGACCTAGTCTCTACCATCATCGAATCTCTCCCCGACGACCTGGAAATAAGGAGATCCGTTCTCGAGAAATTCTGGCATTTTTTGACGGAACCGCAATGGGGAACATTTGGATCTACTACCTGTACGGATAACACACTCTATATTAACGAACAACCACCATATACGATAGAGGATCTGATTTATTTCCTGAAAACAGACCCTGCTAATGTAGCTGTTCCTACTCATCTCAGGTTTTTCTTCAAACAGGCCGTGTACAAACATCTATCCGTGATAGGGGTTCCGAAGCCTGAACCTGACGATGCTCCAACAAATACCGTTACACCCATAGACGAAACTGATGACTATGCTAAATTTCGATATGACATATTGAAATCTATTTATTCTACGCACGCAATGTCCAATAGTGTTGTGGATAAAAACCCATACATATTTATTTACTCTGATCTGGTGAAACAACAATTGGTCGGGGGAGAAATGGTACGTCTCTTGCGTCTTACCCGAAAACAGTGTTCGGACACAAATACCTCTTGCACAGTACCCGTAGCCCATCAAACATTCGACCCGATTCATTACGTTCCTCTGGATAAAGCCTCTTTCGAAACAATAGAAATTGCGTTGTACGATAGAAAAGGAAATTTCTTACCTTTGAGAACTGGGTCCGTACCCACAATCGCTGTTTTACATTTTCGTAGAAAAGCAAAGTCCTTTTAAAAAACAGTAGACAGCTATTTCTCTCAGTCTTTGTCGAAAAGCGAATGAATCACCATGAATTCGCAGACCGAATATTATAGTAACCAAATCCGTGGAGGAATTGGGCCCATCTACCGTTCAACTAGAAATCAGAAAGGAAGAGGATTGGGGTCACTTTTCGCAGGACTGTTTAGAATGGTGAAACCTCTACTCTGGAGCGGTGCAAAGACAATCGGAAGAGAAGCTTTAAAAACAGGAGCTAACATTATCACCGACATTGCAACAACCCAACAAACTCCGAAAACTATTGTTCGTCAACGGGTACGTGAAGCAGGTCAAAATCTTCAAAATAAAGCACAACGGAAAATCGACTCTCTGGTAGGTTCTGGTATAAGAACCAAACCTGCAACAAGAATTGCTCAGTTGATGTTAAAACGTTCAGCCACCCGTATTAGAACATCTACGATCCGTAAAAAACGAGCATCCAAAAAACGAAGAAAAACATCTGCAAAATCTAGGAGAACACGTAAAAGAAAAATCAAACAGAAGGTCTCAGGGAAAGATATTTTTGGATAATGATGGCGGATAACATGTGCATGATCTCGCAGTTCGACCTCTTCCGGAAAAAAACCTATTCAGCAAAATGTGGAAAAAACGTACACAGCCACCTACAAACCTATCGCTTCCATCGATAATCAGAATATAATTCAGTTTGTCATACCGGCGGCAGGAACTGATTTTCTCGATCTTTCATCTGCCTATCTTCGTCTGCAAACGCAGATGGTTAAACAGGATGGAAGTCCCATGAGTGCTTCCGAAACAGAAAATGCTCTCACAAAAAACTGCGGGGTCGTGAATTATCTTCTCCATTCACTTTTTTCCCAATGTACAGTGACTCTCAACGGCATTGCTGTAACAACCGCCGATAACAATTACGCATATAAAGCGATCTTCGAAGCAGCTATCAATTACGGAAGCGATGCCGCAAACACGCATCTCACGAATGCCCTATGGTATTTGGACACACCTGAACATCAAGATAAAATCACAGCCGACAACACAGGTTTCACCACAAGAAAAAAATTTTTCCAGTATGTTCCGACGATCGGAAATCCTACGGAAGTGACAGCCGTGGTCGACCTTATGGGAAAACTTCACATAGATTTCTTCCACCAGTCTAAATACCTGATCAACGGTGTTGAAGTACGCATCGATCTAGCTAGATCACGTGACGCTTTTTACATCTGGGGAGACCAGACATCACCTACAGTAAGAATAAAAATTTTAAAGGCTGTTCTCGAAATAAATCACATCATTCCTACTCCTACCACCAGTTTGGCCATAGACAGAGCACTCACTTACGCTCCTGCTCATTATCCGTTCACCAGAAATGTCATCAAAGCTTATTCTTACGTCGCCGGAACGCAGCAGATTTCGATCGATAATGCTTTTCAAGGTCCTTTTCCGAATGTTGTTCTTTTTGCTATGGTATCCACCGCCAGCTTTCTCGGAGACAGTAAGAAAAATCCGTTCGACTTTAGAAGTTTTAACCTATCTTCTTTCCATCTTGTGAAAAATGGAGAACTCGTACCTTCCGAACCTTTACAAATCACCACAGGAGGAAACAGCGGATTGATAACACGTGCCTATCAAACTCTATTTTCCGGTACAGGCATTCACCACGCCAATTACGGACACCAGATCACACGGAAAATGTTCGAGAACGGATTCTTTTTCCTGATTTACGACATAACGCCAGACTCTTCAGGAAACGACACGCACACCAGTCTCCAGGAACAAGGCATCATCGGAGCCGAGATGCAGTTTTCTCCTCAGCTGTCGGAAAATATAACATGCCTTTTGTATGCTGAATTTGAATCTGCAGTAGATATACCTAAAGATAGAAGTGTCATCCTCCATCAGTGAGACCTAATTTTCCATAAATATGTGTGCCTGTGTTTCTGACTCCCAGTGTTACCGAAATAGCTCTTATGTAAACATTATACTGCTTGTGATGGAAAAACCCACCAAAGTGATAACCCGTACTATTAAGCATAGTAGTGTTTCTTCGAAAGTGACAACTTCAAAACCTGTGAACATACAATTGTTTCCCGAACTATTTGACAACAGCCCAGGAAGCATAGAAATGACCAAAAACAGACACATTATTATACATTATTGAAAACATAAGCAGCATGAACACGTCGCAGATCAGACAGATTCTATCTCGAAACTGTTCCACCAGAAACATTTTTTACGGTGTTTACCCGAGAGATCTTTTACCTCGGACGTTTCCTAAGCCGGCCTTGGTCATTGCAAACACTGACAAGTCCGACTCCCGGGGTACACACTGGGTGGCCTTCTATTTCGACAAAAACAATGTGGCCGAGTATTTCGATTCATACGGATTTCATCCTTTCTATCAAGAATTCGTAACTTTCCTGAACAGCCATTCCTCGGTCTGGACTTACAACAGTATTCCCTTACAGGGGATATTGGCCACAACATGCGGTCATTACTGTTGCGTGTATGCTTATTACAAAGCACGTCACGTTACAACCAAGGATTTCATCCAGACATTTCCACCAGGTATCAGTAAAGATGGATATATCCTACACCGTTTTCGTCAGATCTTCAAATGTCTACCACATTCCAAGTGTCCCAGAGGGGAACAAGCGTGTTGTTCTATCCACACGATCCAGGCTCGTGTCATGAAGAAATCTATTTAAAATGTGTGCTGCGTATCTTTCTCTCAGTGCCATCGAGATAGTTCTAGTGAACACATCATGGACCCTTCTGCTGTTTCTATAATGGAGAAACACAACAAACTTGTGACACGCATGACCAATCAGGATGATGTTTCCAAACGTAAACCTCGAAAACGTGTGCAACCCATTAAATTAGAAACCGTTACTATCAAGAACGAGGCGGCTGACGAAGGAATGGATGTGACTACGGACTGTGAATTCATAAAGAGACGTAGGGAAATTGGCTTTTCCACAGACAAAATCGAGTGTCCTAAACTACATGACGTAGATGCATGTTTAGATCTCTATCTTGCAAACACATATTTTCTGAACAAGGAAAAAAACAAGTACGTAGCCATAGGATTCGAAAAGGAATCCCCTTTCAATTTAGTGTGGGAGTTTTCGCAACAGGGGAGATCACCCGTACGCATCGATTCTAAACAGATCAGAGAACTGTGTGCTTTAAAATCTGACTTACTGAATTACGTCGACACTGGTCGACGATTCAATTATTTGGTTACTGGAAATATCACCGTTAGTGGTGTAAATTTTTTCGGGAAACGTTGCATCTCGATGTATCAACATCATTCACCGGATGCTTTTATTTTCACATCCTCTGAACTACATTTATTTATGTGTAATCTTTTCAGACCTCTGCAAAAATTAATGAACGAACGTTATCATAAATTACAACCCGAAATGGAGGCTTTTGTATATTGTATAAAAAAGAATATGGTTTCAGAAAAAAAAGAAGTACCCGATGTATTGAACTATTTTTATGTACTTTGGTACAACGAACTTATGATTGAAATATATCTTGAGAACAATCTTGGACACACATTGGTATTGTAAATAAAATCTGTTATATATTTGCTGTTGTAAACTATCCATTGTATTTCATATTGTAAATAAACCATTGTTACTTTTATGTATTATGTAAAATTACCATTATCGATGTCCATATGTAAATATATTTCACATCGTGATCGAATCATATTGTTAACCTATATCTACAATTATAAATAAAACATTTGTAAATGTTCAAAAAATCTTTTATTTCTTGTACTTATTACAATAGAAACTGTACATCTTCCAGACATTTTCAACTGCACATTTTTTTTTCACGTTCTCACATTTACTATGTTCTCTGCATTTTCCTGCAGTTTTTTTCACACTATCCAACTTTGGACATTCAAGTTCTTCCATGTTGCGCACAGATATTTTACCCATACGTTTTTCTCCAAGTAATTTTTCCAACCATTTAATTTTCTCCATACCTTTGACGTACACTTCCTGATTCACAAGCATAAAATATAAAACGTCTCCTAATTTCTCATACGGTAGCCACCCATCTCCCCAGTTCAGACCGTGTTTGTTGGTACGGAGCCAGTAATTCACCCGGCGATACTTTTCACTCAACAAGTGAAAACCATATGGAGATTTCACTAAACAGTCAAATGCGCTGTCGAAAGGAAATTTTAAAATCCCCACTTCTTTCCACACAAATTCTCCTCCTGCTCCGCGAAGACCTTGAATGTCCAAAAAACAGGCATCCATTTTGTTCAACAGGTGAAAACAGTTAAGGTATCTTCAATGCTGCCCCGGCATACGGCACACTTATCCAATTGAGAGGCACAGAGACCACAGGCTACAAAATGTCGACACGGAAGAATTACCACACTGCAAGAGTTTTCAAAACATATTTTACAGAGTAGCACAGAATCCACACTCTGATTATCGGATGTTTTTTCAGTAGTTTCCACACTGTCGCAATATTTGCAACTTTTCGAATCACTGTGTAACGCTGCAACACTCTGTATGTAACTACAGGCTGGTATTGCCCGGTAATGTTCTAGAATCGGGCAATCTTCGGATGTCCAATCACACACTCCGTACCCACAATGGAAACATATTACCCTATCACTGAATCCTGAATAATAAAAACCTGCAGTGACTAATTCTTCAGCAGTCTGACGTAATCCTATTGGCCACTTTCTGTAAGTCTTGTATCTCGCATTCACCGACATATAATCGGTGGTAAAAGGACCGCCTGCTATCAGACGAGTATGGTAAGTATACACTCTCATATGTCGAACAAAGAAAACTCGTATGATACTGTAGGTATCGGGTATGAAGGTTCAGCCAGAATATTCTCAAAATCAGATACTGTAGGTGACGGGGTCCTCGGTATCGGCGATAAAGGTTCAGCCAGAATATCCTCAGGATCGTCGGGGAACAGCCGTCTGCGAAAATCGAAACCTTCGGGAGGAACCACAGGGAAACAAGGATGACCTTCTAAGTTAAGTAACAATGGACGATCACAGCCAGAACACCACACGGAATTTCTGTCTGCCAGCAAAGAAAGCCACTATTTCACTCTCTTCTTCAAAGCTTCGCCCAACTCTTCCTTCCTGCGACGTAGTTCGCAGATACACCCGTGACTCGGAAATCCTGTTCTCTCGTCACCTCTTCTTTTCCTCTCTTCTATCTCCTTCAAAGTCTCGCAGCGACGGTGAAGTCTTTTTCCTGAACCGTTGACCACGTGACATCCACACCAGGGAGATTCAGGTATCGCTACATACATAAACGGGAAATAACTCAGCAACCGATCCAGGGCCGTTCGATCGCTGTCCAGATCGCCGCAAGACCGAACAAGTTCCCAGAACTCTTCGTAGCTGATCTCGTAGAAATTCACACCATTATCAGACAAACGTGTACCGCTTACATCCATCCTCACATGATACTATTATCCTCCATCCTTTCTATTTATACCCTTTTCCCTCCTACGTCACCATTTCCGTTAAACAGACTTCAAACTACAAGGCTACGCCCAAAACATGTTCGGACATGTTCACACAGAAACGTTACACCACCCAGAAATTGCGAATTCATCCAAACCTACGCCCAAAACATGTTCGGACATGTTCTATTCAGACAGAAAACCGTTACAGCCATTTCCAGGAATCTCAGACTCATCAACGGTCTCAAAACGGGAGAATTTCAGACTCATCAACGCCATCTGTTTTCAAACACCGGAAACACGTACTCCAATTTATATATGACGTCACACGCCAAAATAGCGTAAAAAAACAAAATGGCGTCACAGAAATTAAAACAATTCATAATAATAATATTACATTATTTAATAATATAATCTGGTCACGTGACTTCCATTTTGTGACGTCACAGTCACGTGACTCTCAGAAATTGCAAATTCATTCAAACCTACGCCCAAAACATGTTCGGACATGTTCTATTCAGACAGAAAACCGTTACACACATTTCCAGGAATCTCAGACTCATCAACGGTCTCAAACAGGAAACGCCCCCCAAAAATAGACATATATCTCATCAACACCGGAAACCCTTATCAAGTCCTCAATAACAACAGGAAACCCGCAATCTTATCAAAGTCCCGAAAACCCCACTTATCAAGCTTCTCATTAACAACAGGAAGTCCATATCGTTAAGCCCCGCCCCTTTTCCCTCATCAACCAATCAAAACGCTCAAAACCCCCACCCTTGCTTGCCCACACGGCTTGGTCATCAATTGATCTTTGATCGATCTTTTCCAATCAATTGATTTATCGACTTCAACGCGGGTGCATTACTACTCGCAACCACTGCGCCATCGGGGAGGCCACTAGCCAAAAGTGGCACAAAAAGGGAAGTAAAGTAAAGCAAATTAATCAATCAATCGTTCCTTTGGGGCAGGTAGGAGATTCAGTTCAGACGCGATTGAGTAATGTGCAACGGTTTCACCCCTAAATAGAACCGAGACGTAGTGCGATAATATTTTCTTTCGCCCATCTTTTTGTTAGATGTTTGACTATGCATTATGGCAATTGCCAGTGAGTCACTGATAAAATAAAAACATTTAAATGTGAAGGATAATAGCAGGTTGACGTGTGAATATACAAAATTATTAATTTGGAGTACCTAAATGTAAAATCGTCGCGATTAACAAAACAGGAAGAAAAGTCACGTAAAATATACAGTGCGTTCAATTTAAAATTGAACCCACCGGAAAAGCATCATGAGAGTAAGTATTAATTTCCTTTTCAATTTCCTTGCCTCTAAGTTCCACACCAAGCTACGTGACTATGCGGCCGTAGTGTTACCATTACAAACATATAAATGCATTGCGTTAGGTATTCGTAAATGGGCGGACTGCGGTACAATTTTAAATTAAACGCGCTGTAAATAACCGAGTATAAATAGTTGTTTATTAACTTCGGATTTTCCTTTTGTGTTGCTTACGAATTTAGAAACAGTACCTGAATACTTTCTTCCGAAAGAAGCACTGCACAGGCACACAACCTCCACATGTGTACATAAGTATAAGTGTGTGATTAGAAATTAAATATGAATGATAAGAAACGTTATACTTTTTAAAGATGGTGGAGTTATTGATTTGCCGTTACTTGAAAATTCCGGAATCTCTGGTATTGGCAACAACGAAATATCGATATATCGAAACGGTACCTTCGTTATTTTCCGGTACTTTCTGCATCTTTGATGTAACCGGTAGTTCGAGAAATTGAACCAGGGTATCTAAAACTCACTCTATACTCGTAATATTCTGAGACTGACTCTTGCAAGGTATAAGTTTACTCTCCAGCACTTGAAATGAGAAGAGAAAGGAAAGGGGGGGTGGATTTCTCGCGCCCATAAGCAAAGATGAAGACATGGGACTGGATCGCAATTCTGCCATTGATGGCAACAACTAGGGTGATGTTCTAGCCCCTTTAATGAGCATCACCTCACGTCACGAAGTCTCCGGGGTGTCACTTCGCAAGGTTTTCTTTCTCCTGATAGGAGAGGGAGCTACTTTTTTAGTTTTACCGTCGGGGCAAAACGAGCCGACATCTGGACAAAGCCTCGGGTTCGAATCTCGAACGTCCCCCAACCTTTACGTTGCAGAGAAAGCAATGGCAAATGGGCGCGGTAGGAAGAGAACCAACGAAACGCACGCATTCATGTAATATAAGATTTTCATATAAAACGTTGTTAAATGTTTAAAAACTCATACTTGACTGATCGAAATCAAATTATTTCAAGGATGGGGTCGACTTCTCAACTGATCACTCTTTTGGTTTGCCTCTAATTATGGTCATCCATTCTTAACTTACTTATTTCTTTTTTCCATTGCTTTTGAAGTGGAGATGAGTGAAGTGTCAGGAAATTTCGTTAGAGGACGCAGTTGAGGGGACAAGAAGTGCCAAAATTTGAGGGGAGGCAACTACCCCCACGCCCCCATAATCGCCGCCACTGTGTATAATCCTATTCTAGTTAATATTATTAATAATAATATGTTAATGTAATTGCCCTTGTTCA
This sequence comes from Lepisma saccharinum, assembly GCF_977018435.1. Classification (NCBI taxonomy): domain Eukaryota; kingdom Metazoa; phylum Arthropoda; class Insecta; order Zygentoma; family Lepismatidae; genus Lepisma; species Lepisma saccharinum. Next base: position 2,700,003 of record NW_028142898.1, read on the forward strand.
CCAAGAAGTGATTCCATGGCTGATGGTTACTGTGGCACGATATTTAGGGAGTGGCCTCGGCTGGAATCTACGATGGAATTATTTTTTATGTAATCCGCTTCGAGTTAATTACTTCATTTCCTTGTTTTTAACTTGCTGGTGTATATAGTGCACCGTAAAGCAGGCAAAATTAAAAAAAATATCCTGAAATGGTCACATAAAGGGGATATATTTTGTGCTGTTAAAACTATTGATTTATTTGGTTTATTTTACTTCGCTTTCTGCCACCTACGGTTAATTGAGTTGAGGACGAGTGATCATATAACCTAATGAAATTGATGAAGAGACTCGCACAAACAGCCAATTTCTGGCCAGGGTTCGAACCAGGGACCCCTGGCTTCGTAGCGCGCTGTGCTAGCCACTCCGCCACGGAGGCCGGTTGCTGAAACCATCGATATCCGTTATCTGTACTCGAAAATATGACCTCTAAATATCGATATACTGAGAACCGACATTTTCGGTATCTTCGGTAACCAACATAAAGTACTCTCTTTAATGGTGACATTCATTTATATCTTGTAAGGTTGAAGAGTAGAGGCACTAACGTTAGGCCCTACGAGAATATTTGTGCGCGTCTGAATTTATTTGCTCTCATCTACCAAACCACTTCGACTCATTGTTATATTTATGATAGAAACGGATGATTTGATTTGATTTGATTTGAGTTGATTTAGTTTATTTTACTTCGCGTTTTGTGCCTCTTGGCTAATTTGCGAAGATGGGGATGAGTGATGAAATGATGAAATTGATGAATGGACATTCACAAACAACCAAGCCCGACCGGGATTCGAACCCGGGACCCTTGGCATCGCAGCGCGATGTGCTAACCACTCGGCCACAGGGTCGGGCTAGAAACGGATTAAAAACGCCCGCTCTAGTAAAGACGATTTTATTATTATCACTATTAATATTATTATGGTTTGTATATATTCTTTGCCCCAACAGGCAGCGAGCTAGCAGAAGGGCGATTGAGTTGTGTAGAAAGAGCCACAACTGATGACCGAGCCGCACTGGGAAAACATCCCCCACCCCCTTTTTTTCAGAAGCGTGCGGTAAAGGAAACGGAGCAAGCACCACTTGCGTTTGTTTTTTTTTAACATTTTTGTATCTTAAGTTCATGTCTTTCAATGCATGTAACACCTTACAATGGAATTAATTTCTACAACATATTTACATGTGTAGACCTTTCAGTTCCCCTATTTGCAGTGGTATTGCCTGCAAACATAAACCGGCTCGCTCAGCCACGCGGGTTAGCTGGTCGCGTTACAAGGAAGAGACTGAAGCTTGACGCCCACTGAGACGCGGCGAAACATGGAAATTTCCGGCAACAGATCTGCTGTCTGCTTCTACTTAAATCAAATGGTGTAACGCCCACTACAGTGAAACGCGCGAAACCGAAGCACGAAATTTTTGGCAGGTTATCTTACAGATTATCGCCCACTGAGACGCCGGAAACGGGTCTGTCGTGTTCATTTGCTGAGTTTCTCCGCGTCTCAGTGGACGTCATGCTTTATGCAGTTCTTACATGGTCACTGTCCGTCCCCCTTCACGTTAAATAAAAAGCGATTCCAGGCCCGTGTTTGTTATAATAAGCCGAAATGGAAAATTGACCCGTCGTTTGCCTATCACGAAAAGTCACGCCCCTTTCCCCCTTCCTATGGTTTAGCTGTTTGACTGTGCATTCTGGCGAATGTCAGTGAGAGAAGGATACGCTTAAACTAATATATTAGTAAAACATTACTCACATTATTCACAGTTTAGAACTATATAAGATCGTCACGGTTAACCCAATACAAACAAAAGTGCCATAAAATTACTTAGTATAAATAGAAGTAATACTTAATTTGTCTAAAGTTGCATTATTTTCATAAAGCTTATCCCTTTTGCGTTGATTCCCAATTTAGTAAAAAAAAAAACGAACGCACGTTCTCCCCTCATATATTTTTAGTTTTGAGTTTGTATTTTAAGGCCACTTTATGCATAGATAAGCTAATCGGAACTGGACCCACAGAAGTGCAGAAATGCAGGACGTTGTCTGATTGCAATATAAATACAACTTGTAAGAAACGTGATACTTATTACGGCTGCTGGAAATATCAATATAGCAGACCCCCAAGTATTGGCATCAAACAAATATGTTCTGCATCTTCGATGTGACCTGTATTTCGATACACCGAAACCTGGTATCTAAAATCCATAACTGGCTGTCCTACGCATTTTATTCTGGGATTGACACTTCCAAGGCACAGTCAACGGCAAAGATAATGGTAGGAAAATTGCCCAACGCTATTTTCATTACATTTTCATTCTATTGTACATCCTATGTTGTTTTTAGGAGTAAACTACGTTAGTTCGAAGCGGGCAATGGCCTCTGCTTATTGATGTCATTATTTCAATTTATTATTATCACACTGTGTAATACAGACTGAATGAAAATGGTGATGGATAGTGGCGGCAATTGGGCGCCAAAACTGGGGTGCAAGGTGCCAAAACTGGGGGGAAGGTGGCAAGGACAGTTTAGTTTCCCTTCGTATATAAGGTTTAGCATAAAAGTTGCAAAAAAAGGGAGGAAGTGCCCCTCTTGCCACCTCTGGCGATGGACAATTCGTCGTTACCAGGATTTCTGAATAATAGAGCTGTCCTATGTTTTCTTGATGTTTTGTGCATAATAGGTTAGACGAACCAGGTGATTTAAATTGACTTGAGCTTTTATTATAAATCAACTTTGTGTAGAAATAGACTAGTCATGGTGGATCTACAGTTTAAAGTTGAATCATAACACTGTGTGTCTCCATCGAACACAGGACATCTTTATTACAAGACAACGAAGTTGCCACTACACCATCGGGGAGAGCCTCTAAAGACACACCAGCCAAATTATAATCGAGAACTCCAAATTACTTAGGGACAAATAAAAAAAAAATAGTCCACTAACCCGAAAATGTAATACTAGTATGTTCCTTTCTTTAACACGAAATTAGCATGACCTGCAGACTACATGAGTGTTTCCAAAGACCAAAGATATGTTGCTTATACTCTCTCCTTCACAACAAACTTCAACTAAGAATTAAAACACGAGTGTTTCTCTTCGTCATATTCTGGTGAACCTGATTAACAAAAATGTCAGATCTAAATTTTACTTCCAGTCCGTCTTTATTTACATGCAGCGCGCAAGGGTAACGTTTCAGGTTTCGAATCCCAGAAAAACATGCTTTGTACTTGTCCTTTCTTGCATCATGACAGCTGTACAGTCACGAACAGTTCTGGGTTGTAACGATTTCATTGACTTTCAATTGGACAATTACAAACCAGTAGTGTCAGTGACTGTACTAACGTCCCAATTCGATATTTCAACGGCAGAGTGTTTCTACTGCTTGCGCAAGTGGGTGTTATCTGCTGCCGTAATCTACAGTTGTTCCCCTTCTCCCACTTGTTTGGCTGCGAGAGTAGTGCGTAAGAATTCTTTTGACTGGTATCTAATTTTCGCTTCGGGCTACATGCAAGGTGTAACATGATTGATTGATTTAGTTCATTTTACTTCGCGTAAAAATTGCCTCTTGGCTAATTTGCGAAGATGGGGATGAGTGATGAAATGATGAAATTGATGAATGGACATTTACAAACAACCAAACCCGACCGGGATTCGAACCCGGGACCCTTGGCGTCGCAGCGCGATGTGCTAACCACTCGGCCACAGGGTCGGGCAACAAAATTATACCTAATGCCACATATAACATGACGATTATTATTAGAGATTAATTATGATTGCCCTTTTGCGGAGTGAAATACTTTTCTCTTTCGCAATAACTAACAACAACGGGATAGCAAAGTTATGAACTATGAATTAACGTAGTGAATAACAGCGTTGGTTTTTCTGTGACAGTTTACTTAGGAAACTCACCTGTGATCGAACGTTTCATTCCCAGTTTTTCTAAATGTAATATTATTATTTTATTATTTTTCTAAATCTTGTATTTACAACGACAATCAAAGAAAAGTAAGAATACCTTATTTGAAATTGTTAATCCCCCGAGACAAAGGGAGACTGAGTTCGGAATGCAAAAGTTAACCTTCGTACTTGGTTCTTGGAGAGACCTTCATAGTATTAACATTACGAATGGTTTGTCCAATGAATGAGTAATAATTGCAACAGACAGGCGAAGCAAGGGACGAAAATCCCGTGGATAGAACGAAATTACTATTTACATTGGGAACCATCAAACATGATTTGCTTACCTAAACACTACTGCATACCCAGCCCAATGCTTGACAAATTAAAAGTAATAACGAGCAAATGTAGAATGAAATGTATTATGGAACAGTTATTGGTCCATCATTCCCAGCTGAGTTTTATCTTTAGACATCTCTCATAAGTGACTTATCAAAAGTTTCATCTGTCCATGATTTTGCAAAACTCTACCTTTCCAATTCCACCTTCCTCTTCAGAGGTATACCTTGTTCGATACCCGGTAGAGGCACATAGTGGTTCGGATCTCATTTTAAAACGTTAGGTTCAGTCCCATTTAGCCTACCTGTGCATAAAAATGGACTTAAAACTATCCGTAAAAAATCCAGAGATATACCGACCTCCGTGCGAAGTGGTTAGCACAGAGTTTACGACGCCAGTGGTAACGGGTTCGCATCTCTGCTGGGCATGGCTGTTCTTTGCGAGTGTTGCTGCATCCACTCCGTAATTTCATCCTATCATCACTCATCCTCATCGTCGCGATTAGACACACTCTGTAGGCGACGCTAAATAACAAAATCAAATTTTTCCATGGGCCCGCACGCACGAACAATATATACATACATTGAAGAAACGGAATAGCAGCAAAGATTTTGACATTTCCTTTCACATACTTCTGTATTTTACATTGAAGGGGCCTTAAGTGATGCTTGCCATGGGCCCAAAATATGTAGATCCGTCACTGGCAGTCATTTGTTTTCTCCTCTCTCTTCCGCATTTACCCGAGTACCGCCGTGTTGCCAGTTTCCTTCACTCCTTCGTTATCAAAAGCTTCAACAACGATAAATATTACATCTTGACTTTCGGTGTGTGACGTTCATAATGATAATGCTTAGCAGTGAATAAAGGTGACGACCATCTGTTGAAGAATGCTGAACATTTTGGCAACGCAGGGGCAGGATCACATGGTAAAGAGCTCATTGCGTCACCACTCTCCGACCGCTCCCTTACTGTTGAAAATTAAATAACAGGGCCAGTGGATTTTTTTCATCTTGGTCAAGCTTAAACATCAAATTCATTCTCTCTATTTTTCTTAGCTGAAGTTCGACTTTCAATCATTCTTCGGCTAATTCCGTCCTTTGACGCTGATACGTTTTCACCTTTCAAGTAAATGCAGGATTGATTGATTTGGTGTTTGAATAGCACTTTCTGCTAATCGGGACTGGACCTACAGTTTAAAGTGGGATCCAAACCACTGTGTGCCTCCACCGGGTATCGAACCCGGGACCTCTCATTACAAGGCGACGACGCTACAACTGCGCCATGGGGAGACCCAAGTAAATGCAGGAAAAATCATGCCTTGTGTAAGAAATAAGAAGCTAAGAGGATGAAAAACGTTTCTGCCCTGTCACTTTCCCTTCCTGCAAGAAAGCGATAAGAACTGCGTGCTTTTTTTTCCTTTCGCCAAACTACATTGTACATGCAGTACAAGAAGACCTGTGTCCGGTGGTGCGGACGGAATAGATAGTCAAAATGCTACAAAAGAAACGTTTGACCCATCTTTCAGTGCTGAAAGACGGTGTTACGGAGTATCCTTGCGAAACTTTTCTTTGGTTTGTTCAAAAGATTTACTGGTAATTCATTACTGCAAAGATTAGGTACTGTAACTGTGTTTGCTTTATCAATATTATTTCCGTACTCAACCCACGATTTTCAAAGTGCTTTGAAGCAGTCGAACGGTTATTGCCTAACATATACGGCCAACCCTATGTAGTTGTGGTAATTTCTTCGGCCTGTAATCAAGGAGATCCGGGTTCGATACCCGGGGGAGACACACAGTGGTTCGGATACAACTTTAAACTGTAGGTCCAGTCTTGATTAGCCCATCTTAGCCTAAAGTAAACTAAGAAATCAAGTTAGCGTGATAACAGATTTATTTACCGGTGGGAGCTCGAACATTTCTGGCTCTTGAAGCCAGTTGGGAAGCTACGTGAATTAGTGGGATCCGATCGAGAAAACCAGATAACAGCGGCAATGCGATTCGATGTTCTGATCACGTGTCAACCAATCAACAGGCGTTTGTTATTCAAGGGCAGTTTCGCCACGGAGTTTATTCATCGTGACTGTTATATAGATGATTAATTGATAAGATGAGCGGGAAAATATTGAAGAATCAGTCTGTTATCCTAACTACTACGTCAGCGTGTATTGTGTTTCACGCTAAACAGAGCCGAATTCTGTCACTTGGTTATGATATGCCAGCTGGAAAGTTATGGAACAGCTGCCTATCTACTCGTACAAGGGGTTTTAGAGCAACTTTCCTTTTAAGAAAACGTCAAATTTAGGAAAACAATGCATGATCTAGGAGTGGTAAGAAATAACTCATAATCTCCTTATGCTCACATCCCTTTACTACATTTATAGGCACGCCACTGAAAGGGTGGGAATATTACCCACAAACTGGAGCGGGGTGTAAGGGATGACTTTCCTTCAAGCGCCTAAATGACAACGTCTCTTTTAGGTATGACACGATGGACTCAAGGAAGGGGGGCGGGGGGTTGGTACTAGATACCTAGGGCCGCACAAAAATGAGAAGCTGAAGGAGCAGAAGTGAAGAAGACCATGAACTATTAAAATGTCTTAACGTTGTTATAATAGCAGAATAGAACATGTCAAATCCTTTTTCTTGCTAATTTCATGAACGAAGGAGTATCTAGCGCTTAAATAAGTTCTTACATCATGACCATATTTTCAAATGTCACGTGATACAAACAATATGTACAATTTTATTGCTCGAATATAAACAATTGTTCTTCGAAATAAGAATGTAAACATTTTGAATGCCAACAATTAAAAGTCAAGTGGAGAGATATTGAAGGCTGAAATCAACATCCTTGTTTCTTGGTTCGCGTCCAGTGTGGCTATTGTTTGCGGTATTTGTGTTATATGGCGAAATATATATTGAAAGTGGCAGTTTTAAAGGACAACGAAGTTTAATGAATATTTTTAATCAGATGTATCGATATTTTAAACTATGCAAGTGCTATTAGTACAGAGTGTGCATGTTGCAGACAAACGGGGCTTTGGCGTCTAGACTCACACTCAGTCTGTGTGTCGCTAACCGCCCATGCGTGTTCGTCATTGCCTGGCTTCAATTTCACCCTAATCTTCGCTTGACCAAAAGAGACAGAAGCGAGATGTAAACTAATCAAATCAATAAGTAGATAACAGCAGCAAATGTTGTGTCTTCATGCAAATGTCGCATATAATGTGAAGGCTAGGATGAATGATGAAACAGGCTGTTGGAACAAACACAACTTCATGTCCAGGTTTTTTAACCGGGATGCGAACCTAGGACACCGTGTGTTTTGTGGCACGCTACGCTAACAATTCAGCCACAGAGCCGGCTTGCTGGAGTGATTTCCGAGACGTAAACGATATAACTGGGAAGATGAAAAGAGACTGTTGCATTGGCGTCTTCAAGTCTGCACGGAGCGTTCACCACATCAGTTGCAAAACCTTAACTTGATTTTGCTGTTTCATGGGTGATATTATTTATTCCCATATTTTCGGTCATTGTGTTTCTGTATAATCAAGGGGTCTCGGGTTCGATACCCGGTGGAGGCACTAGTGGTTCGGATCCCAATTTTAACTGTAGGTCCAGTCCCGATTAACCTGACTGTGAATAAAGTGGACTTAAAACACCAAGTCAATTAATTGTGTTTTTGTAGTCGAACTTTGAGATATGCATGCGAAAAGAAATGTTAATTCCACGATGGTGGATTAAGGGTGTATGCTTTGTTAACTGACTAGCAATTACAATTATGGAAAATTAAATCTTTGTAGGTAGGCTCACCTAAAGACTACTGGTAAAATGTTTTACTTTTATGTAGGACTGCTGAATTCACCGCATTATTCCTACAAGGGAAGGGAAACTATGCCTTCAAAATGTAAATACTTTTATCCAAAACCCGATTAGCCTTCCTGTGCATAAAGTGGACTTGAAACAAAAAAATAATCAATCAATCTTATCCAAAACGCTAGTAAAAAAAGTAAAAAAAGAGGGTGGGAAAAGTTGTTTTCAGCACTCTGTCGCTGTCCTCAATATTTCGGCATCCATGTCTTACTTCAGAAGCACGGACTTGAACTTTCCTACAGTATAAACGAAATATTACGTGCAACCCTCCCCCACTCCATCCGCCAAAAAATCTGCTGCTACCAGGGGGCTCTGGGTTCTACTCTAACTCCGCGCTTTTAATCCGAGGAGACGGGGTTCTTCACACATTGACTCACATCCTAGCCTTTCATGAAAATTCGCGCTTTTAGTAGGTCATTCCCAGTGAATAGAACTGCGGAGGTGTAGCTCGCGCACATTGAAACAATGTTTGTTAAAAAGAACTTACGAAGCTTATTTCACGTCAAAATAGAGGCCTAGCAGTCTTTGTCGAATTGTATGACTCGTTCCCGTGTGTCTCCATATCGATGGCGGGGCAATCGTTTCACGGTTAAGCTCTCAAAATTAGTAATATTTTATCATTACTGCAAGAATTGTGCGTTACTCTTCCTTTCCTTTATGCTTACTTGAGAAATGTAGATTTATTTCAATTTCACTGGTTTTTATAGTTTTCACTTTGTTCTACAATACGTATATCCTATCAACATACGTATTTTGTATTTTTACCTGCACAAATGATATAACTTGGTTCTCTAATATCTGGAGTTGAACAACGGCCAATTTGTAGCCATTTTTATACCTTACTTAAAACTGTTATTCCGACGAAAATTATTTGTGTTATTGAAGTCGTGACTTTACAATTTTATGATCTGTAGGAATCGAAGATGAAAGAGTTTCAAATTACATCACCTAGCCTATACCTTTTTTCGACTACATTTGAATTTTATTCTAGCTCAGGAGTAAAATACAGAAGAGGAAAGGTGGCAGCCAAATTGTTGAATGAATGGGAATCTGACCAAAGCGAAGAACCCTTGCAGCAATACCATATAATGCATGATTGCAAGCATAAAACCATTGTTTTACAAAAGAACTAGGCACAAGTTTCATGGCGGAACATACTGATAGGCCCACAGCGTGAATTTTCCTCCTATGTACGTTACCTTCATCATTGTATGAGCAAAAGTAATTCAGAAATATTGGTAGGGACCATTGCAACGTATTTTAATTTATTTTCATTTTTTAAATACAAATGTCCGCAGTTGAGAATTTGGTTGGCCTGGAATCCATCCCCCCCGGGTAAGCTAGTGCTAACAATATATCATTTTAATTAAGGTCGCGGGGGAGGGGCTGATTCCAAATAAATAATGGTTATGCACAATATAATGTAATCTAGTCAGTAGGGCGCCTGTCTGCCACACGGGAGTCCCTTGGATGATCTAAGGTCGAAATGTTTCCGTCGTTGTCCCCGCGTAAAGCGACTGGAGCTCATCCAGCCTCAAATAAATGGTGGGTAACTAGAGGTAAAACTCTGGGGTGTAAAGGCGACAGGAACGTAGTGCTGATCACATCACCTCCAAATTGGCCGGGATCGAAGAGTGTGTGAGGCGTTACACATCTTTTTAGATAGTCTGATAGATAGTCTGTTAATCTTTACGAGACTAAAACAAAATGAAGAAGAACTGCATTTAGAATGTAATCGTTATATGCGTACCTTCAGTCACTGCCACAAATACCGTAGGCGAAATGCCTATCAAGTGTGTTAAAAAAACACCCCGAAATGTTTGCCGAAATCGTGGCCATGACGGTGGGTGTGATTTCGCGCAATGAATATCATCCAGTGGAAACTGAACCACTGAGGCTCGAACGCCGGACCGCCGCATCGTTACATGTGATACCGTTACCACTACGTGACTTGCGATAGTGGACAGCAGTCATACTATTTCCCCATCTTTCTTTGCAGTTCACGTTAATTGTGCAGCGAACTTGAATCAATTGGGGGTATTGCGTTCCCAACTATAACTATCCCCCTGCACACGCCACTGATGCTTGGGTGTATACATTACTCTCGTTCACTTGGAAGTGAACCCGAAACTCGAGCTCTCACAGCAGATCCAGCACACATGTCTGGGCGAAACAACTCCAGAGTCCAGACTCTTAGGCGCCAGTAAAAGTTAGCGGTGGAGTCTTGCGAGTTTCGTTGAAAGGAACGTTCATTTCTACACACGTGGCCAAAGTCCTTTGTTACACTGGTTTTGTTGCGTTTTTACTGTTGTCAATATTTAGCTGCAGGATACATGCAAGGCGTGACAAAATTACGATTTATCTTTTGCAGAGTAAAAAAAAATCTCTTTCGATAAAGTTAACAACAACGAGATAGGAAAATACTTAACCAGACATCAACAAAGTGAATAACAGCATTTGCTTTTCTTCACCTTTTGATGTATTACCAACGCAAATAGATGCCATTGTTTTTTTTAAAACTGCCGATACTGTGCGTAGATGCAGTGAGGACTTCTGCCACCAAAATGGCACGTTTGCTGTCTCTTCCAATTCTCTCTATACTCTGTCCCGGGTATCTATGGAGCAAGGCTGCGCAAGAAAGGGGAAGAGTGAGTAAGCGGAGCGCTGCTGGAAAGGGTGGTCGTTGTTCACCTTTACCACAATCCCGTTCCCTCGCACGCGTTCGTTAGTCAGTCCTCCATATTGACTGATTGCGCAGAGACTTGCTTTCGTTCGGCCGCTGCAGAGAAACCTGGGGCAGAGCATATTTCCAAATTATTTCCTATTTGCTTCATTAGAGATACGAAACTGACATAGGAATTCCAACCCAGAATTTTTGGTGCTAAGATAATGAGTCCACCGAGATTTTACAATCCTAACGTCCTTTAACTTTTCCAAGCAATCATAGCTGAAAGATATAAAAAGGTTCGATTATAATTCTGTTAAAGTAGAAGCATTTTTCGTAAGTAACGAAAGCGCTTTGCTCATATTCGAATAGCACCGTTCAGTAAACAAACGATTCATTGATTGACTTTGTGTTTTAAGTACACTTTATGCACAGTGTGGCTAATCGGGACTAGACCTACAGTTGAAGGTGGAACCGGAAACACTATATTCCTATGCCTTCATCCGCTATCGAACCTGGGACCCCTTGATTACAAGGCGACGACGTTACCACTACACCAACGGGGAGGTCCCAGTTAACAAACGAAACACAATACGAGTGCAAGGAAGAGTAACAGTGTAAATAATGCTTTCTTTTCTTCTACAACACACCCGATATTAACACACTTTCAAACAACATCGCTAATTTTGGTTACCGTCAATACTTTCTTCTACAGATGAAGCAAATGAAAATTGATATGTGAGGGCATATTCTTGCGCACGGGGGTGCCAATGGTGCCTGACCACCCTGGAATGTGTCCTCAAAAAATAAAATATGTAGAAATAACCACTACAATAATGAAAGTTATATTTCCCGTAATGCCTCCAAATTGGAATTTTAACAGTTTGGTCTTTCTCGAGTTCTAGCGAGATGGGAGAAGCGATTTGCAGCCAAAGCTGGAAACATCTGGAAACATCTCCCTTTCTCTCATTCTCATTCTACCTTTACTAACCAGATATTGTTGAGAAGCATCGACATGGAGAAAAAGTATACAAAATTGATTTATGTACGAGAGGTGGTCAGAATTGCTACAGCGTAGAGCTAGAATTTACGTTTGCATTCATTAATATTTACATCGCTTTTCAGCCACTATTGGCGACGACGAAGATGAATTATGAGTTACACTTACAAAGGTAGACTCATGCAGGCCGGAACTTAAAAATACTTGATTGATTTATTTAAATTATGGACACGTCAGCACATTTAACACTCACTCTGGTCCCCCATTTCCTAGTTCTTCACTGCCTTCATTTGAAAATGTTGGTTTTCTTAAAATTTCGGAGTGGACCGTAGCCCCTTCAACCATCCCCCCTCGGCCTACGCCAGTGATTACGTACAGTCGAGGCAAATACTAGAACTGCCGTCGTCTGAAGACTCAAGTCTGTACACCCTAGTTAAAAACAGATGTTGCGAAGGGCAACTTAGCATGCAGGGCGCCAACACGCAACCGCAGAGGATTATACTGTCCGTGCATCTGGGCTCCAGATCCTCATTATTCTGCAGAATGCGGTCCAGGGTTTTACTGCGTGGAATTCGTACTCTTCACAAACGTCACGCCTTACACCTCACACAGGGAATCGAACCCGGATCCATTGGCACCTAGGTCGCCAGTTTACCACTGAACACGCTCGACCACCGAGCTATCTACGTATGACCCATACAATGCAATGAAAAATGCTGCACGCCACGCTGATAAAAATCAGAAGGACTGATAATAGCCTAATTGTCAAAATACTTTTTACTCCAAGGTGTGAGTTTAACGACTAACTAAAGTAAACCGTGCTCTAGAGAAATATTTTAGTGCTAAATTTTGGACTTTAGAAGATGTTGACTTTCTTAAATGTTCCCTCCTAATATTCTAAAGCTCATGAAATATTGTTGTTTTGCAAACACCAATTCACTTCTTCTCTGCCTACAGAGGAACGGGACCCGCCTCTGCAACTCATATGACGTCATGCTTCAGAAGGGAGAGTTTCCAGGACCGCGTTGCATTCACCTTGTGGTCTTTCAACGGTGGGAGAGCTCCACCTTTGACCCCTGTGTACCTTCACAGCATGATTCAATGCACGTAGATTATATTTACCTTTTACCTTTAGAATAAGTATCACTGAAGATTTCAACGACGAATTTAAAATTCCTTTTTCTCCCATTTTCCCTGTTCCCTCTCACGCGTTAATTGGTCGAGCACTCTCGAGTCACTCTCGGGACAGAGTATACAAACAGAGCTACAATGTGCCTAGCTCGTAACTTCACTCAAAGTTTCAGAAAATTGTACATGAAAGGCCGAGTTATCCAATATATATAAAGCCCCAATCCCACCACTGACTGACTCACTGACACAAATGTTCTCCATGAAGGAACCCCCGGAGGCGAGAAATGCCCAACTACGACACCCCATGAAATCGTCACAAAAGGCCGAGAAAATTCAAAAAATAGCTCAAATAGCCCTTCTTTTTTCACGTCCTTAGCAACCGTTGCCACGGACATTTTTTGCAGCACACACTGTTTCCTTCAATTCTTAATTGTGGAGATACATTATATTTCTCACAGATCTACAACACACAGCTGAATCAACTCCTGGCTTTGAAAAGGTGGATCAAACGAGGGTGACATCTACATAATAAGGAGTTTCAGCCCAGATACAATTACGTACATATATTGGTAAACTCAATGCGAAAATATTATCTACATCGTGGTTGCTTTAACTAAATGTTTAGAGGTATAATAACAAACAATTATTTAGAGAGTTTGCCGTGCTTGTTGTTCACCATGGAAACGGACGTTTCCCGTTTTGAACGAGACAGTCCTGTTTGAGAGGCGTGTCCCGGTCGTCCCTTCGATATTATTTAAAAACACTATTTGTACCGTTTTAGAAAAGCCTAGGGGTTAGCTTGAAAACCAAGTATAAAGTTGAGATATTTCATGCTAAAAAAAAAAAAAAGTTGTATTGTTTTGCGTGTGTTCCGTTATTTGTAGAGAGTGCATAAGTATGCCCAAGAAACGTATATGCAGTTTCAATATGAACTTGGGACAAACCACAAACTGAAGTGGGAAATCTCGCGTCAGATGTGTGGGGTAAGGTTTTTGAGGAGATTTACAAACGGTTGGTGAAAAATAAAGCGGCTCTCAAGAAGATTGATTGTTCTGATACATACTTCTGGCACTCCCCAACTTCTGCGTAGGGCTAACATCAAAGGTTGATCAGAAGGAACCAGAAATACTGTGTAAGTCACACCGAGATTATAATAAATAATAGCTTTTGACAACGAGAGATCATATTTCAAATAATAAAATAATAATAATACTTTAATTATAACAATAAATTTATAATTAGGCCTAACTGATTTTTCAGGAGGGGAGGAGGTACACTGATCTCCTAGGGATGTCCCGTTTTGGGGTCAAAATATTATGAGCACCCTACTACTAGGGTGCCAAATATCTAGCTCCTGGGTTCTCATTCCATTGTAATTATCATACTCTTACCATGAAAAGGTCTCCTGCGTATTATCTGCGGTCCCGGGTTCGAACTTAGATGAGAGCTCCAAAATTTGGGTGATGACGCAACACAATTAATATAATTCAAAGACTTAATAAGGTTCTCCAGGCGGGGGAGAACCGGAAATTTTTCCACCTGTTCAGGCAGCTCCGGCGTCCACCCATCGTCGTATAAAGTGGGTACCTGGAGGAAACTCTGGGGGTAAAGGCGGCAAGGGACGTGGTGCTGATCACATCACCCCCACCTTCGGCCGTAATCAAGATAGTGTGAGGCCCTAACCCCACGCTCCCTATACGCCTTCATGGCGTGGTGCATTGCACAGGGGAGCACTTTCCCTTCACTTTTTTTTTTTTTTTTTTTTTTTTTTTTTAAATAAGGACGATCTGGCTCCTATTGAGAAAGTCTGATAACAACGTCGATGGGACTGAATGCGATCAACGAAGAACCCATTTGATAAGCTCTGGTCTTCAAAAGGCTGTTGGACTATAGAGTTACTAAATACATGGTAAAAACAGATAACTTGGTCCAAATTTAACAATGTATATCTTGTCCCAACCCTCCATCCCCGGTCACGTTCCTGGTCTTGTATATATATAAGTGTCACTTCACCAGAAACCGAATTCATTGCCTGTGTGCTCACTGCAGGTCGGTCTGCTTGAGACGATTCCAGACACTTTGGCGCCAGCGGCCAGCTGGGTCGCTCGGAACTTGCTTTTGGCGCGTCACGATTCGGATGGAAACAGACAACTCTGCTAGTGATTCTTGCAGTCTAATTCTCGAATGAATATTTCACTTGCTCTCGTTGCCTTCACTAATTCTATTTAAACCAGCCCAATAATCAAAGAACAAAATAGCTATATTGGGAACCTTTCCAACAACTCCCACATTCGCAAAATAGTACATATTTTGCTTGGTTAAGTCCGCTTTATGCACAGTAAGGCTTATTGGGAATGGATCTACAGTTTAAAGTGGAATCCAACCCACAAAGTGCCTCCACCGGGTATCGAACCCGGGACCCTTTGATTACAAGGCGACGAAGCAACCAATACGCCATTTTTTTTTTTAAGGAATACCCCTAACCGGAAGTATCCCCCGTTTTTCACTATATTATCAAGATTTTCATTTCTCGGTTATTCTCAATTTTCAGTTTTTCTCATTTGGACAAACAAATACCCGTGCCTTACCCGGGACTCGCACCCGGAACCCCTGACGTCGTAGCGCTCTGTGATAACCACACCGTCACGGAGGTCGACAGGGCCATCGGGGAGGCTTTAAGTGGAACTCGTACCCCTCCTACTTGACTGCGAGAAGAACTACCGAAATAAGAAAGGACCGGGCGTCCGGTAAAAAAGGCGCGAAAACGAAATGCTTGTGGTCTAGGTGCTAGGACGCAAAGAAGCACCAGCAGGCTTCATGGGTGACGTGGAAGTAGAGGTCAGGTGATCAACAGTTACTGTGATTGGGTGGTTGCAAGGAATGAGATTTATAAAACATTTTCTTGTTCGCTCCATTCGCGAAACAAACATTTCTCTACGATTCACATCAAGTTTATACGTCAATCATTCTTTATTACAATTATGCCCTATTTCAGGGGATCCCAAACTTTGTAGTTTCAAAAGTTTTCTGCGGCGCCCAAGTCAGAATATAGGCATAGGCCTATCTAAAACTTGCAACGCTAAGTTAGTGTTGTTAGGTTGCTTGCCTTATGTTAAAAAATAAGCACATATTTCAAATTCAGAAACATTGTTTATGTAAATAGTACTAAATAAGCACATGTTTGGAACAATCATATCTAAAACCCTGTGTAGATTAACAAGTAAGTGGCATTTCAGTTAAAATTCCGGAACATTTCGCGGCACCCCAGGGCGCCGCGGCGCACCCTTAGGGAACCACTACCCTATTCAATATTGAATCAGTTTGTTAAGAAAGGTTTAATTAAAATGTCCATTAAGACTCACACCATTATAAACTTGGATAGTTTCGCTGTACTGGACTTCTGGTAAATTAACACTTAATTCATTTTACAAAGAAATTAAATAAGTTACTTTTCCTTTGCTCCTTTTGTTCAAATGTACAGTCTACATGGAACAGCCATCTGAAGCACCACCCTCCTCCCCCAATCTAATAACTCCAAGAGAAATAAATTTTTGTCGACTATAGTCTCCAAATTCTGTTCTCAACCAGAGAGATAAAATCGTAACAATTCTATTGCGAGTGACCCTTCACAACGATGAGGAAAGTGAGATCCAAGTTCCAGCGAATAATTTGTTAGGGCCGCTTCAGTTGATTATAGTGCACGCTGAGTGTGCACATAAAGTAGAGTTTCTAATATAATGAGTGGCTTCGCAAATGATCTACGGAGACTGTATTTGTATAAGCATTCTCTTCCTTTCCTGAGGAGAATTCAATAAAACAATGGCTTGGTGTAGCTTTCAGAGGGGAGCGGCACGTGACACGCTTAACTTGCAAACCAGCATTCAGAAATAAATGCAACCTTTCGTATCAAGACAGGTCAAGCTGCACGTGTAGCTCTGATTAGGCCGTTTTCTCAATACCGTGCATCCTGTCACCTAGTGCTCTTGTTAGCTCATGCGCGGTGAATGTTTGGATTTAGACTAACTGTGCTAGTGTCGCTTGCCGCTTGCAGCTTCTGTGTGAATTCTCCGTGTCGCTTGTCGCCTGTCACTTGTCGTCTGTCGTTTGCAGCTTTCTTGCCTTGTAAGGGAGAGAAAGCGCCAACCAACACATGTCCCTTGGAAGCGAACCAGCAGTAATGAATTGAACCTTTCGAACAGAAGCGACAAGACAAGATGCAGGTGTCGCTTGTAGCTTGCGTGTCGCTCTGATTGGCCAGTTTTGTTAATACCGTGCATCATGTCGCTTCGTACTTTTGTTCGCGCATGCGCGGTGAATGCTTTGCCTTATATTGAATGGTCTAATGTCGCTTGTCGCTTTGGTATAAAATCTCCATGTCGCTAGTCGCCTGTCGTTTATGCCGTTTAAGCAGATTCCAGACCGAAGCGTAACGCGACAAGCGACAAGCCTCGGTAATCATTGCAACGTTTCGAACTGATACAGCACGGTAAGCTGCAAATATTGCATGTCGCTTGGTTGTGTCACTCAAAGTGGCTACTTTATCAATGTTGTGCATCGTGACGCCTCCACTTGTCGTGCACGGGCGGCGAATGTTTTAGTCTACAAGACAAAAGGGACCCGTGTCTCTTGTCGATGTGGAAGCACACTGTCGCTTGTCGCATCCGTCAGAATTCTTCCCCTGACCCCTTCAAGGAGACTTCAGATCGAAGCGACAAGTGGCAGGCGACAATCGACAGACAACACTGGCATGGACGTCAGCAGGGTGTTTTCCAGGGAAGGGCAAGGAAGGTATTTTTTTTTACAGGGGGAGCAAATAAGCCACATTTTACCCAATGTTCCTTCAAAAAAACATTGCTTACATTTGAATTTATCATGTTCGTGCATTAATTAACACATATTATTGTGGCTGAAATGGAATTATATGTGTGAAATATATAATTTTTGGTTGACTTTCATTTTCCAAAGGGGGCACGGGTCCCCCTTGCCCCCCCCCCTTTACGGACTCCCATGAACACTGGCGACTTCGATCTAAAGCAAGAAATTCACCGCTCATGCGCGAAAAACCTAATGCACCGAGCCGAAAGCGACATGTGCAGCTTGCCCTGTCGCATCAATGCGAAAGGTCAAATTGATTACTGAGGGTTCAATTCCAAGCGATACGTATCTCTTGTCGCGTGTTACCTATTGCGTTTCGCTTGGTAGCGTTCCAATAAAGAGCTTCGTTTCACACAGTTGCGGCATGATAGGCCACACAAGCCTGCTTTGATTTCTGAAATCTTCAAACAACACATAAAAGTATGCAAAGTAAAAATTAAGAGTCAGCGATTAGGGTAAATGTGATTATTGTCTAAATTCCACAGTGGGGCAAAAACTCCTTAAGTACGGCACTGACTGCACAACAGTTAATCCCTTCCTAACTCCGCCGCTAGAGGAACTCTTCTTTTTCCCCTCCCCTTCCGACCGCCGCGAGAGGAACTCTTTTCCCCCTCCCCTTCCGAATGCTCTGCGCCGAGACAGAAACGTCCAAGTTACGCGCTCTCAATTGACGCCGTAAAGCGCATTTCACAACTATTTGCCCAATTCGGTATGGTACGTAGCTGCTTACACACAGGAAGAAATCATGTGACCTACAAGAATTGTGATTGGTTGGACGGGTTTTGCAATATTGATTGGTACCCACAACGGATGCAATTGTATTAAAATTACAACACGTAAAATAGACAGGTGATATTGGTACCAGGTTCCAACAAGAATAGTAACCATTTTTTCGTGAGGAAAACTGCATAAATGATAATTTTCAAAAACCACGGTGGTATTTGTAATCACATGCATGGTCTCGACATTTTAAAATGAATTTTATTTTGCTAATTTATCAAATTATAGTGGTTCCAACAACATATGTACACTCACTCGGGCCTTATAAGACCACGTTTACACGTATGTGTGGGTGTGGGTGTGTGTGTGCGTGTGTTTGTGTGTGTGTGTGTGTGTGTGGGTGGGTGGGTGTGGGTGGGTTGGTGTGGGTGGTTGGCGGTGGGTGGTTGGCGGTGGGTGACGGTGGCTTAGTTTTAGGTGTGGGCAAAAAAAATATCAAGAGGGGCATATTTTTGACAGGTTTATGGACAACAATCTCACAGAAGTGCCTTTTATAAGTGTAGGCAAATCAATCTGAGGGGGGTCATACTTTCTCAGGAAATTCCCGAGGGCATTTTTACAAAAATCTTGGATTAGACGGGGTTCCACACTTGAGCAAAAAGCTCATATGGGCATGTTGAGCAAGTTTTAAGTGTAGGCAAATCTGCATGAGGGGGGTTCATACTTTCCGGTCCTGGTTATAGGGGTTTTTACACTACTCACTTGACATAGAAACTTTCAATTGATTTGAATCGAAGTTTTAAGTCCACTTTACGCACAGAATAGCTAATCTGGATTGGACCTAGAGTTCAAAATGAGATTGATAACACTGTGCCATATACTTCTACTGCGTATCGAACCACGGACCCCTTGATTTCAAGGGGACGACGTTACTACTAAGCCATCGTGAAGGACCTTATCATAGAAGCGTGTGAAACATGGAACGTGAAGTCCAACCACATATTTGACATGGCCAATGTGAACACTGCTGGTGGACCACCAGCATATGACACATCTTTCAAAACCTTCATTTGTGTTGTAATGGACCGCCACGCCCCTTAGCTGAATCACGAAATTATACTACATAGTTTTCAGAGATTTCCATCCAAATCCAAGCTGGGAGAATTTTTGCCTCTGAAACGTTTGTACAATATGCATGAAAGGTGCTGCAGTCTATCTAAATTTATTTTCAATGTCAGTGGAATCTTCTTTCCTGTTGCCTTGATAGATATCAAGACGAAAGATGTATCCACGGAAGGTTTTCAAGCACTAGGCAGGCTTTGAAAACAAATATTATAGGTTTACCTCTAATAATTAGCTTGCAGGAATGTTTTCCATAATACAGGATCACAGACCCAATAAAGCTCAGCTACTAAACAAGCACAAAATGTTCCATGAAATGGTAATCCATTATTACCATGTTTATACATATATTATTATTAATAATATTAAAATAACATATTAAATATAAGCAATAGAATAAAAATAAACAATAAAAAAGATGAAAATAGACTTTTCAATTTAACTTTCTTGGTTTACATGCAATAATAACAGAATAAATGAACTAATTGTTGTAAATGCCTGTAGCTACTGTATCTGCATAGCGTTGCCATATATTAACGACACCGCTATGAGCAACAATTGAACAAGTGATACAAATTATTGAATAGAAAACATCATTAGATTTAAATAACATGTGTTTACTAAGTGCTAAAAAACATTCAGAACTCTAAAATGAAAGACAAACAGATAAAAACACTATATATAGTTGACATTTTGAATAAAAAATCGCAGGTCAAAATAATAACACCCTCTCACAACAATGCCGTTACCCTGACTGAAACTTACGGTCTCAGACTGAAACTTTATGTTTCCTAGAGCGACTTCTGGCACTAGGTTAACCTACACACTCAATATAGACAAGTCTCTAGCACGCAAGTGTGCGTTTAAGGGTTAAAGAAGATAAGGGAAAGGCTATGAAATTCTTCGAAGTGATGAGACATATGTGGCGTAACGATTAACAGTGAACGTAGACAGAAAGTGTAAGGTCTGTGTCTCTTGTGTGGGTGTGGGTGTCTCTGTCTGTGGATGTTAGTACGTGCTGAAACATAAGAAGAAATAAAAAAGATGTGGAAAGGAGTGATGTTAAAATTAGAGAAAAGAAACACGTTTCTCGGAAAAGGTGAACGTGTACAGTGTCCCAGGACAGGAAGAAAATAGAAGACGCACGTGGACGTTCGATGCTCTGCGCGAAACGATAGGTGCCGAATATATTTCGGAAAATGCACCAGGGAGATAGTATGTAAAGGAGAAAAATTGTGTACGTACAACGGAGCTGCTAATCAGTTTCCACTGAACGGAGATCATAACCGAGACTGACACATCTGACTTTGAATTTTTATGTTCGCGACGCTTTTACCGATGACCTGCAGTTCGTCCGACGATGGTAGGTTCGTCATTGTATCTTCCAAAGTCTGCAACTTGGATTTGATTTCTTCCAACGTGCCGGTGAATTCTTCTTGTAATTTGGAAACAACAACCTGCAAGCGTTCTACATCAATATCATTCACGACGGTTTGAAGTTCAGAGAAATTCTTTTCTATTGCGGAAGTTCGCTCTTCGATTTCGAGTTTCAATTTTTCCAAATCTTCATTTTTCGATTGAAATTGCTGTAATTTGGCCAAATCATTTTGAAGCGAATCCATGCTCAACTGTATATTTTGAATGTTGTCGTAAGAAGGTACGTCAACATAATTTTTTATCAGTGTTTTCAGTTCGGAATCGATTTTCAGAATGGGATCGAGACATTGCGTTTGGAGCGTAGCGATCTCAGACTCTAAACTTTTGTTTAAGGTCTCCTGCAAAGCGATCAAATCGGTCCTCAACTTCTTAACTCGAACGTCCAGCATGAGAATCTCTTCTGCATGGTCTACACGCTTGGTGTTGCCGAAAATGTCGTTAGGCATTTTTGGTTAATGGTTATTTATAATAGAATAGACGATTCGTAATTCTACGAAGAGAGGAACGAGTTTGTCGTAATCTCCTAGGAGTTCCACGTAAAGATAATCTCCTGCAGACACATCGTACGTAATGTTAGAAAGCATCTTGTCGTGCTTTATTCGAAAAATGTTGTTGCCAGTAGAAATTTTGATTTCGCCTGCGTTCTCCGGATTCACGGTGATTTGAAGTTTCCCGTCGATCGGAATTTCATAGAAATGTAAATTGTTATTGAAGACGTAAAACATCTTACCCACATCGTCATTTATTTTTGTCCATATACTATTAAGATGTACAATTAGTAGACCATTGAGTTTAGATAACATGGAAGGTAAGAGGTTATTGGAATTTAGTAATGGAGTGTCCATGTTGCCTTGTTTGCGGAAACCAAAGAGATTCATTGTCCTTGTTAGTTATTTAACACGTTGTGCTTTTTTCCCATTCTTCTTCAAAACATACGGAGGAAAAGGGGAGCCCTCGGGCGATGAAAAATAAGAGTTGAATTTAATGAGCCTCGGTTTGGAGCTTAACAACATAATAACAGGTTGCAACTTTTCATCGCCCGAGGGCCCCTCTTTTCCTCCGTCGGCCATTCTTCTTCAAAAACACAACGGACTTCATGGCTATGGGGGGGGTTACAGTTAACACACGTCACATTTATCGCTTTTATTGCAGTGGCCCCACTCCCTCGTGTGGATGTGACAACCGAGAACACGTAACTTGTTGTCCGCTGCATCCAATGCGACCTTGCTTACGCGCGTCGTGTACAAATCATGCAATTTACTTGCAATGCGATAATCGGTGCTGAGTTGCCTTTTACCATGAAAAAGACATTCTTTGTAGTCTTGCATGCTAAATTTGCTGGTACTTATTTTTCCCACCCCCTTCGCCTTCTTGATCTCTTTTTCTTCTGCAATCTTTACACAGTACATTTTGGCACGAAGCCCCGCAAATTCCCTGCTGTACTCCCCCCCAACTTCATCTTTGTATTTTCCAATCGTCATTTTGTTTTCTGTCGAATACAAGTGATGGCCTGATGGTAAGTTGCTAAAATCAAACAGATGCTTCATCTTAGTCAGATCATGTTCGAGGCTTGGTGTTTGGATTAGAAAAATGAAGCTATCCGTGTCAATGTAACATATTTGGATGTTATCTCCATAAAAGGGTTGAAACTGATCGTAGTACGATTGGTACATGTGCAATTTTGATAGTTCAAGGACAGTGGCACCTATGGCAATCGGCTTGTTGAGCATCACTTGCTTCTTGTTCCTCTCGACGAATACTAGATTCTCGTCGAAATTGGTGAAGTTTTTGAAGTAGGGGGACGCGACGATCTTTTCAAATTTCTTTTCGTCCGTGACCAACATTGCATCGATGTAATTACGCACGTTCTCCATCGTCTTGCCGTAGATGGCGTTATTGAACAGTTTGTACAGATCCTTGTCTGCAGGCGATGTCGATTGCGCTCTGCGGCGCGTGTTCTCGGCTATGTAGGGTTCCAGCCACCTACTCTGTCGGAACTTCAATCCTCTGTGAACTTTCTTCAACTGCAAGCCGTGACTTATGTAAAATTGGAGGAGTCGGTAGTGCAGAACGTAATTCCGCTTGTTCTCCATGCTTAGTATTAGTTTTGGCTCCGATCCTCCAGGTGGCTTCTTTTTGGTGGGGGCCAGGGCCAATCCGTGATGTTTCTCGTGAAGCGTTTCGGGATAATCGAGATCCACTTCCAAGAAACAGCCCCATTCATTATCTTCCCTCCAGTTGAGAAAATCTTCGCAGGAGAGTTCCTCTTCGGTCATCCACGCGTAGTCGCTGATGGGAAGACACTGGGACATGGAGTGGCCGTACAGGTTGTTGACATCCCAGTAGACAATATAGGTGTTGGGCTTCGATGCATCGTAACCAGGCGTATGAGGATTGTTTGCCTGAGCATGGCGTCGGGGACATTGGACGATGCCACCGCGTATCGCACTCTCCATGAAAGCATACTGTTCCTTCTCTGCAATAAGTCCCAGTTCCACGTTGGTGTATTTCATCATCGATTCCCAAGTCAATCCCGGCGTGGTGAAGAAATACGCAGGTTCCAACTTGTATATCGCGATGCATCTCTTACGAAACGATTCGAAAATATCCATGAGGAGAGTCACGTCCAATTTGAGATAGAGATCGTGATAATCGCGAAAAGTTTGGCAATTGAATGCCGTCCATACACTACGAGCGTGTTCGTAGTCCTCTTCGGAACAGACGTCCTCCGTGAGACAAGAATAAAATACCTCCCGGGGTGGAAGTTCCGTCTCGTCAAATTTCTCGAAATCGTTGACGTACTCGTAGGGGTAGACGCCCTTGCGACGCAACAGATTCAAATTCTCATCTCTCCCCGAAAAACATTTTTGCTTGGTGGCCACAAGATCTTCGTCGCCAAGTTGAGATGCAAGGCTTGCGAGGCTGGAGGACAGGAAATTGTAAGAGTCCAGGATTCGCACTTCCACACTTCCTCCTTCTTCGAGAGGGATCCACACTCTCACTGTAATATACTTCTCGCTCGTTCTCGGAATGATGCTGATTCGAGAAGTTATGTTGTGGAGCTCTTTGACGAAGAGATGTGTGTCGTACTTCTCCGTGTAATGCAGAAACACGGCAACAAAATGCGACTCCTTAATTTTGAGATTGCACGAATTACAGATGGTGCTCAGAAATAATCCATTCTGGTGGTCATGGTGGACGACCTTGTAATTTTCGGCGGTGAAAGCCTGGTTACACTCCTCGCATCTTGTCGCCGCGTCATGTCCCCGTTGTTGTTCCGTCGTGAGAGCAGGTGGAGAAACGTAAGAGCCTTTCAGGCTGGGTGCAAGTTCTCTCGCGCATTCCGCTATCTTCTCAACAAAATGTTTTGCCGCATCAGGTCCGCAATACAAGATGACATCATTCAATTTTTCTCCGTAGATGGAGAAACTGCAAGGCTCGTGGTGAAAAATTTGGGTCGTGCTTGAGGTAGAGGGATCAGGGTTGCAAGACGTCATAGGAACTTGGAAGCTTTCAAAGTCGGCATAAAGGACAGCGGGATGGTGGAGAAGAGCCTGGTGTTTCTGAAATTTCATCTTGGTTCCGGGTTCCGGCATGACATCTTCGGGTTCTGCATTCATGGAGCCAAAACACTTGTGCTGTTCTCTCATCTTCTTACCCCCGCGAAAAATTCTCAAACACCGATCGCAAATTTCCATCTTATCGCGATTCTTGGTGATCTGTCTTCCTACTAATCGTGAGAAATTCCGTATCAAACTGTAACGGCCATCTACAAGCAAGAGTCGAATTACATTATTCTGGCTTCTAACAGGTCTTAACACACGAATATTGCCGGAATCGTCAACCCCAAACACAGAAATATCGATATCTTCTCCTTTTTCCTCTCTATAGTTTTTTAAAAATTGATTGATCTTATTCAGGGGCACAGGATAGGAAATTCCTCTCATCATATTCTCGTATCTTCCCTCGTATTCTCTGTAATTGGACAGGCGTTCGGGGTGAACATTATTAGCTGGGTGTAATGCGGCGATGACAGACCATAGGAAACTCTTCTGATCATTACTTCGTATGTTCAACACGGCATTTTGCTTTTTTTTTTGTTTTTTGTTTTTTTTGAGCGCTGCGTAATGGTTTGAAATTGCAGACTCTAAGTTCTAACATGTGGCTGCGACCGCAAAGACTCCATCCACTTCCTCTACCTTCAAACTCTTCTTGTTTTTGTGTCAGGTGATCAAATAGCCGTGTCACTATCTCGTCAAGATTCTCGTTATTGTCATCGTGTAAGGCTTCACACCCTACGTAAAAGCTAAAAGTGCTTGACTCGGACGAGACAACTTTCTCATACAGCAGGGTCAAGACGAGATGAATTTTAATTGCAACATTGACGAGGCAATCACGTAATTTATCGACTACCTGAGATTTCACATTGTTGAGGAAGATGCTCGAGTCACACTTTTCATCGCTTCCAGATTTATACGTTATGATGCGTGCACTTTTATTCAAAGCACTGCTTTCATGCGCATCAATGCGAGATTTCTTTGCCGGCGGGACTACGACATCATAATCCAGTAGACGACATTTTTTCAAATGCCTAGCAATGTTAGGTTTAGAAATCAACTTCCCACAGTTGCGACATGCCACTTTCCCGCAAAAACCGGAGGGACCTGGTTGCGGTTCCATTTTTTTTCTCTCTCTGTTATTTATATATATACAGAGAAATTTTTTTGGGGGGGGTTGTGGTGGTAGTGGAAAGCGCACTGAAACAGAAGAAAAAAAAATTGAAAAAATGCTCGACATTTTTTCCTTCCACATATATATTAGACGCGAACAGTATGTATGTATGTATGTGTGTGTGCACTGTTGTAGGAGGTTAAAAATATGGGACATGTAAGTGTGTGTCAATTTTTTATGGCTCCTCTGAATATGTGTGTGTCAGACGCAAAACAAAAATATTAATATATCATGAAAAAATAAAAACTTACCTTTCAAGAGAGATAGAGAGAAACTTCAAAATAAAAACTTGTAGCTCACTAAAACTTCCACGATGATATATATGTATACTGCCAGATAAACAATTAAGAATACTGAACTGCCACGATTGACGTTCACCTTTCAAGAGAGATAGAGAGACTTCAAAATAAAACTTGTAGCTCACTAAAACTTCCACGATGATATATATGTATACTGCCAGACAAACAAATTAAAAAATACTGAACTGCCACGATTGACGTTCACTATGATAATGACGTACAAAAAAACTGGTAGGTTATATAGGAACTCCTCTCCTTTTTTCTCCTTCTCTCCTTCCTACTCCACGCGACTCTCTTTGGTGAAAACACAATGAGCGCTATAGTCAATGTCCTAGCAAATAAAAACCCTTGTTGACTAATTTACTCATGTTATATTTTTTTCAACAAAAGATTTTGTGATGCGCACAATATCCTGTGGGGGACAAATAACAATAAACGGGACGTTGATAGTTCCACCTATGTATGTATTGTCGATCATTTCCCCTCGCCCTCTATTCCACGCCCCGTCAGAGTGTGGTGTGTGAAACAAACGATTCCCAGTATAAAACTCAAAAAGCGGAAGATGCTGCTGTGTTTGCTTCCGCCACATCCCCCTCTGATTCTATTGTTATCGGGGATGTGATGGATTCTTCATTCAGAACCGTGGGAAAGCTGAAAAAAATAGAATCTCTTCGGGCGAAAGAGGATGCAAGGTGAATGGGTTCGGGGAGGGGTTGATGTGGATAGTTTGGTCCGTGATGAAAATGTTACATTGGGCGACGAAACACAATTTCTCCACAGGGACAGGAAAAATTCTACCGAGCGTCGCTATCCACGCGAACATTAGAAATTGCCTGAATGCCTTGGGGGCTTGGCATAGGATTATCGATTTTCGTTTTTAGAGAATAATCTATGTAAGATTCTAGCATCGAGAATAAACAACATTGATTAAATTTTTGACAACATTCGCAGTACAAATCTAAACTCGTGATGATTTCGCCGTTACCACGCACCCCTGGCGAAGTTATAGGGGCCAGGTATCCTAAAAAACAACAATTATTATTTTGTTTGTTTGTTTGTGTTACAATACGGAAATAATAAGAGGCATACGCGCGCGTGTGTGTGTGTGGGTACATCGTTCCCTCCCCCGAGAGAGAGGTTTACGAAGGTCACGATATATATAAACATTTGGGTCCCGGACTTGGAAAATTACGATAAGGTGCACTCATCTTTCAAAAAATAAGAGGATGAGAGAATAAGAGGATGAGAAGATGAGAGGAGAGGTTTACGAAGATCACGATATATAAACATTTGGCCCCCGTTGATTCCAGCACTCCAACTTCGTTTTTAATATTGACGACAATATTCTAAAAATAGAGAGGATGAGAGGATGAGAGAATGAGAGAATGAGAGATTGAGAGATTGAGAGAATAAGAGGATGAGAAGATGAGAAGATGAGAGGAGAGGTTTACGTAGGTCACAATATATAAACATTTGGTCCCAGACTTGGAAAATTACGATAAGGTACACTCATCTTTCAAAAAATAAGAGGATGAGAAAATAAGAGGATGAGAGAATGAGAGGAGAGGTTTACGAAGATCACAATATATAAACATTTGGTCCCAGACTTGGAAAATTATGATAAGGTACACTCATCTTTCAAAAAATAAGAGGATGAGAAAATAAGAGGATGAGAGGATGAGAGGAAGATGAGAGAATAAGAAGAGGATAAAAAGAGGATGAGAGAAGAATAAGAAGAATGAGAGGGATGAGAAGGATGAGAGGATGAGAGCTCATCTTTCACTCATCACTGCCTTTTTGCCCCCGTGAAACATCGTCAGCGCACTAAATGAGGCGTGGAACAGGAAGAGAAAGTGAGTTTTTCAACTTTTTGTAGTCGTTTGGTCAAGAAATCAAAGTTGTCGTGGGAGTCACAATTTTTATCTACTCATGTTATTTAAATCTAATGATGTTTTCTATTCAATAATTTGTATCACTTGTTCAATTGTTGCTCATAGCGGTGGCGTTAATATATGACAACGCTATGCAGATACAGTAGCTACAGGTATTTACAACAATTAGTTCATTTATTCTGTTATTATTGCATGTAAACCAAGAAAGTTAAATTGAAAAGTCTATTTTCATCTTTTTTATTGTTTATTTTTATTCTATTGCTTATATTTAATATGTTATTTTAATATTATTAAAAATAATATATTGTCTTATATTTAAAATTTACGCCAAATATGGTTTCACTCGTCCCTTTCTCAAGGCGTTCCATTGCCTCTCCGATGGCGTAGTGGTAACGTCTTCGACATGTAATGAAAGGCTTCCGAATTCAATACCAGATAGAGGAACATATGGTTCGGATCCCACTTTAATGTGGAGGTCCAGTGCATAAACTAGACTTAAACAATTAACGTGTGGCATATGGTCTGTGATGAGAACCATCATTTCAGTGAACCTTCTTGACAATGACTCTAGTATCACTCGAAAGAATATTTCCTTAGGAGTAGCTCTTGTTAAGAAACCAGTTGCTGAAATGTACCTTTTGAGGCGACGTAGCACTGAGCTGTTTGTTGTTGCTGGAGCAAGAGTCATGTGACTCATGCTATGAATACTCAATCCTTCCCGAGAACTCATATCCACCAGACAAACTTAAGCGAATATTTTGATATTTGGGTTGCATAAACAACAGGCTTTAAGACGTTACGAAATCCTAGGTCCCGTGGCCCAGGTAATTCTTTCTCTGACTGTACGACATGATATTCAGCCACATAAATACACAATGTGCAAATGGGTGTCCTCTAATTTTAGTTGGTGATTTTAACATACCAGAAATCGCGGGCACTAACCATAATTTACTAAATTCCGGAAACCGTTGTTTAGAACTCCAAATTTTTCTTGAACTTCATTCCTTAAGGAGCAATAATAACGTGACAAACACACTAGGCAGAACACTAGACTTAGTCATAACTAATATAAGCCACGTGATCGTCGAAAGATCGAAATGCCGCTACTTGTCGAAGATAAACATCTTCCAGCTCTATCGGTGTATGTGTCCCACCTACAACATCGCAGAATAAAATCAGAACCGACAAAGAAAAGATATAATTTTAAAATAGCCGATTTCCATAAACTGTATCAATAACTCCAAACAACTAACTGGAAAGAAGTAAAAAATTATCGGAATGTAAATGATGCTTCAGATAACTTCTATAAGATTCTAACTGCTGTATTCGATAAATGTGTCCCCTTTACTAGATGCAACTCGCGTCAATTTCCTTGCTAGTTTACGAGCGAAATAAAAAAATATTGCTTTAAAACCAATGCATCACCGAAAATGGAAACAGCAAAAAGGCAACGCGTCCTTTCACGAAACCAAGTTAAAGAATTGCGACAGGCACTCACACAATGCATTAGCGAATAATATCATAAGTATTTATTGAAATGAAAACTAAATATACAACACGATCCTCGACACTTATGGTCTTTTTCAATGACAACAGATAGAAAACACCTACTCACCCCACTACTTATTTAAATTAACCTTTCCTAAGCAACAATGAAATTGCCGAAGCATTCGCACATTATTTGAATTCAACTTACAAAGAAGCTAAATCAACCTACAAAACAACCTTCCTCGTAGACAACATTAACATACTGCTGGATGAAATATACAGGGTGTTTCCAAATGTCGTTTACAACGCTTGGGAAGTTGTAACATGCAAAAGTGTGAGTTACATTTTTACGACTGAGGGTTCGTTTCCGAGATATGAGCCTCGCAAAAGGTGACAAAGTGAACGTCACACCTAACTGGGACGAATACTATCACAGATAGACAGGCGGTTCCGAGGGAATCATGAAGGAATCGTATGTGCTCAGTCCGGAAGTCACTATGAAAAGTTCACTGCACGCATGTGTAATGGAGTCCTCAAAGGAATTGGGGATTTCCAGCAAGATCAATGCATGGAAAGGCTATGTAACGCAGCAAGAAGGACCGTGACAATGAGAAATGCGTTAAAGACAACACACCCCGACCTTAAATATCAAAACATAAGCAGGGAATACAAAATCCGAAAAGTTGAGCACGGTTGCATACCCCAGTTACACGCGAGGAATGAACGAATCATGTAATGTGGCATATGAGAGACACATTACTCCACCAGGAGTAGGGAAAGAAAAACACAAGATCAGATGATTGCGACAACGTGTATTTTTAAACGCAACAACTACGTAATATCCCCCCCACACACACAATGAACAACAGTATTCACTATGGAAGCAATCTACTTCGGATAAGTTTCGTTTTGCAGCTAAAACATCAGAGCATGCAACCGGATACAATTCAGAACGTCGAACCGAGGGAAGAGGATTTGCGGGGCGCGACCCCTGAATTTCAATGGGAACAAAACATAAAAATCTGTAGTTTGTCCCTAATCACCCGCTATTTTGGATATAAAGCGCAAACCTTACTGTTCTTTTCAAAGAATGGACGTCTCTCAAGAGAATTAAACATGTTTCATGTTCCTGGGTGCACGCAAGTTGAACAATGAGACAAAATGTGAAAATATGTTCTGAAATGTGGCTTGGATATGTTGCGGACTAGGGGGAGGGGGGGTCATAAATGTGAATTTCCTAGGCTTGCTCCAGACCTGTGTCAGAGTTTCCACCCGAAAATAAGAGTATGAAGGTCCAAAAAACACATCCAAATTTGTAATTAGCACCGGTATTATGGGGCCAGAAAAGGTTAAAATATCCACAAAAAAATTCCTATTTAATAACTTATCGCTTTCAACATGCACTTTCCCAAATAAGTGGAAGATCTCTGAAATATGTCCCATCCCAAATGATTCCGACAAGACCGAAATCAACAATTACAGGCCAATATCTCTAATTTAAGCTACTGCCAAAATATTCGACTAAATCTTGTACAAATCTATATCTAGCCATCTTCACTCAGTCCTTTCTCCTCATCAGCACGGCTTCGTTTCGAAAGGATCGGTGGTAACGAACTTGGAAGAAATTTCCGACTTAGTCTCCACCATCTTATACAAGCAAGGACGGGTAGACGTAATTTACACAGATTTTTCCAAAGCACCTTGTTGATCACGATATTATTCAAAAAAATCTCCACCACTATAACCTCCCACTGCCTCTCCTAAAACGCATGTCTTCTAATCTCAAAGGCAGCAAACAATATTTTAAGTACTGTAACAGCTCATCCTTGGAATTCCGAGCCTACTCAGATATCCCGCAAGTTTCGAATCTAGGACCCCTACTGTTTTTGGTGATGATAAATGATCTCCCAGAAAAACTTCAACACTCTGAATCAATTTTGTGCCCAGACGACTTAAAAATCTACAAAGCTATTACAAACAATAAGGACACAACCGAACTACAAAATGATAGCAATTCTTCTTCTTCTTCTTGAGGCGCTACAACTGCATGTATTGCAAGTCTTGGCCTTCTCGACAACATCTCTCCATTTTTTCCTATCCTGGATGCTCTTCGTCCAATTCTTTACTTTCATGTCTTTCAGATCTTGAATTATTTCATCTTCCCACCGTTTCTTTGGCCTGCCTATGGCTCGTGTCCCAAGTGGTTTCCATTTATATATTTATCTTACTAATCTTTCATCAGACATTCTATTTACGTGCCCAAACCATCTTAGTCTTTGTGATTTTATGAAATTTATAATATTTTCATTCCTGATTAACTTGTTGAGTTCTTCGTTGGTTTGTATTCTCCAATTTCCATCAGGTTCTTTCAGAGGGTCATCAATTCTTCTTAAGATTTTCCTTTCAAATGTTGAGAGTTTCTGTTTACAGGGGTCTTTGAGGGTCCAAGTTTCGCATGCATATGTGGTTATGGGTCTTATTATGCTATAATAAAGTCTCAGTTTCGCAGATTTAGATACTAGTTTGCTCTTAAATAGGGCTAAGTTAGTTAAATATGCTTTATTACCTCGAATAATTCTCTCTCTAATTTATTCTTCAATTGTGTTGTCGCCATTTACAAGTGATCCAAGATATTTGAAACATCTCACTTCTTCTATTCTCTCGTCTAATCTGCTTTTACCTTTTACACATCTGAGATATTTAGTTTTCTGCATATTAGTTACGAGCCCCATTTTCAAAGTTTCACTTTTTAGTTTTTCAAATGTTTCTATTAATGTCTTTTTTGCCCTTGCTGTTATAAGGATGTCATCGGCATATGCAATACTTTGTTTTAATCTCGTTGATATGTTTCCTCTCAATTTCATTTGTTTCAATACAGAGTCTATCAGTAGCATGATGGCTGACTACTGTTGGGCATTGTACAGAGAAATGCCAGAAAAATATCACAAGAAAGTTAGGAAAGCTTACAGAAGGAAGCGTGCTAAACAGAACTGAAAAATATGTCTTGTGTAATGATTTTCTTGTGTGTATATTATAAACTGCTATATGTCGTTTTCTATATTATATGGATCCTTTGTGTCTGTCTATATTCATTTTAAAATAAACATGTTCATGCGTTTAGTGTGATAAGCTACTTATTCTGATTGCAGAAAATAAAAATTATAATAAAAGAGTATGCAATATTGGACAAAGCCCAAATTTTGAAATTTGATTTGTAAGGAAAAGTTGCGTGATAGAGAGAAACGAATTTCATATTCGTGATCAGCATGGCACAAATAATAAAGTTCACCTGTTAAACAAAAAACAACATTAAATTGAATTTAATTTGCTGCCCTGTGTTATCAGCTCGTCTAGAAAACCCAAGCTGAACACGATTCCGATGAGCTCCATCAGTTGCAGTTCCCACATAGCTGAGATTTTTTCAGCTGTGGGTTTTCTTTAAGAGCATGATATACTCAAGATCGCGCAGTACTGATGTCTAACACATTCATCTGACCACAAGAGATATTTAACCCTGAACTTGGAATTTTTTAACAAAAAGTATATGTTTATGACGCTGTATAAAAAAAATATTAAAGTCTGAAGCTTCAAATAATTTTGACATACTCTATTGGTACACAGGTACTTGCACAAAAAAATCAAGAGTCAAACAAACTACCTTCTTTCCAAAAACAATGTCCGAAAATGTCATTTGAGCGATTAAAATACACAAATTTTGACCTTAAAATTTATAATGAAGAAATAATATTTAGAAAATTACACAGAAATATAATTGTAGCCTATAATTTGCTTAACATCACAGATTTTGTCTCATTGTCGTAGGACTTACCAGATCTGAGATAAAAAAAAGTTGCCTCTGATGCTTACGAATGGAGAAAATGACGCTCGCCATGATAAGAAAATGCCCGCCATCTTCAAATCGGTGATAGTAAAAATAAAATAACAGTGGTTCTGAACTGTCAAGATATGAGGCTCACACCACATAAAAAATAAACTCTTTTAAAAATGGTCGAGCAACCATGTTGTATGACTTCATATGGATTGACCCTACAGCTATAAGACAAGACGACATATTGGATTGCAGCAGTGAATATTTACGCTGTCTTTTAAGGTATATAGGGTTTAGATGGAGAATGTCAGTCAAGGAGAAAGATTTTGATTGGAAATCTGAACATTGCTGAGTGGCGTGCACAATATTTAAGGGACATTCGTGATTACAGAAAACAAGATAGACCATTTGTGTATGTTTATGAGACCTACATTAACGCATCACATTCAGTATCAACAGGTTGGCAAAGTGAGTGTGAAATAGGGGTAACTGAAGCTTATTGTCGTCCACGCAGAAGGAGAACTTGGGTTTGTTGATAATGCTCTATTAGTGTTCAAACCAAAGCAAAAGAGTGGAGATTAAATATCATGATGACATGAATAACAGAAATTTTTCAAAATTGTTCGATGAAAAACTGTTACCTAATCTTCACGAAAACAGCGTTGTTGTCGTTGATAATGCTAGTTATCACAACGTTCAAATCAATAAAAACCATCTATGTCTTCACTTAAAAGCGACATGGTACAGTGGCTCTCAGCGACCGACAAACCTGCAAACGAAACTGAAATTGATGCTGAGAATAGAGTGAAATCATTGTGGGCAATGAACAATAGGCAATTACTTATAAATTCAAAGTGTACTTTATGCGAAACAGTATGCGATTGACACGGAATTTAGGAACGCTGGGCACACCGTAATACGACTTCTGCTTTACCACGCAGACTTAAATTCCATTGAACTTGTGTGGGGGCATATGAAGGGTAAGGCAAAGGAATTCATTTCAGATTCACTGAACGCAAAGAGAGAATTCCTAGGAAAATTATTTAGTCAATATTCTGTACAGAAATGGATTAAATGTTGTGAACACGTGGAAAAAATTGAAGATTCTTACTTTGAAATAGATGGACTTATGGACGAGCGTGTAGACGAGCTGATAACACAGGGCCGCAAATTAAATTCAATTTAATGTTGTTTTTTGTTTAACAGGTGAACTTTATTATTTGTGCCATGCTGATCACGAATATGAAATTCGTTTCTCTCTATCACGCAATTTTTCCTTACAAATCAAATTTCAAAATTTGGGCTTTGTCCAATATTGCATACTGTTTTATTATAATTTTTATTTTCTTCAATCAGAATAAGTAGCTTATCACACTAAACGCATGAACATCTTTATTTTAAAATGAATATAGACAGACACAAATAACTCATATAATATAGAAAACGACATATAGCAGTATATAATATACACACAAGAAAATCATTCCACAAGACATATTTTTCAGTTCTGTTTAGCACGCTTTCTTCTGTAAGCTTTCATAACTTTCTTGTGATTTTCTTCTGGCGTTTCTCTGTACAATGCCCAACAGTAGTCAGCCATCATGGTAACACTCCAATGTCCTTGATACCTTTTATCCATTTCCCTCATGACCTGATGGAACCGTTCGCCTTGTTCCTCACTTAATTTACCGAGATTTTGTAAAAAGTTATCAAGGTGTGAATGTAAAAAATGTAATGTGAGATTCACGTTACAACCCAGCTCTTGAAATTTAAGTAACATATTCTCAACAACTTCTCTGTAATCAGGGCTCTTGTGGTTCCCCAAGAAGTTCAACACTACACTTTTAATTGTTATCCAAGCATCTATGTCAGCTACAGTCATTGTTTCCTCGAAGTCTTTATCATTCATTAATTTCCTATTGTCTGGTCCAAGAAAAACAACTTCTTTCACTTTGCCGTACGACAGGGATGGAAATTGTTTGCATATGAACTGGAAACATTGTCCTTCCTTGTTAAGTGTCTTCACATTTTTTATCAGCCCTAATTTGATATGAAGATAGGGAAGTACAACTTTCTCAGGACTGACTAAATGTTGTTGTACGATGTTATTTAAACTTGGGGTCAACGTTTTCCGTATTCGCCATTCTTTTCTTTCCCAGTGGTAATTTCGTGCCCTACTATTCCACTCACAGATGTAACATGGCATTTTCGTATATCCACATTTTAGTCCAAGTAAAATGCTCAAATCTTTAAGATCACCACACACCAAACAACCATGGTCCTCATATTTAATTTTATTTAGAACAAGTTGAATATTGCTGTAGGTTTCTTTTAGAGACACAGAATGAGCAATAGGAAGTGAGGGGAACTTATTTCCACTATGTAACAGAACAAATTTTAAACTTGTTTTATTCGAGTCAATGAATAGCCTCCAATCAGT
Organism: Lepisma saccharinum; assembly: GCF_977018435.1. NCBI lineage: Eukaryota > Metazoa > Arthropoda > Insecta > Zygentoma > Lepismatidae > Lepisma > Lepisma saccharinum. The sequence goes on from NW_028142898.1 coordinate 2,735,773, forward strand.
TGAAAGACAAGGACAATTTAACTTCGTCAGCAAACCGGACACATCACAACAAAACACGAGAGAATCTTGTTTCGAGAAATAAGGCACAAACTCTTTTTCTCGGTGTTCGTAACAGGAAAATGTTGTTCCAGAAGCCAGCAAGTTATTTTCGTTAAGTCTGGAACCAAGAAGCTCAGCTGATTCTTTAGATAAATTTAGGTCTCTAACTAAATCATTGAGTTCGCTTTGAGTGAACGGTATAGGGTCACGAGATCCGTGAGGGGGGTCATAAATGTAATCTTCCATTTCACTTCCTTCCACTGAATCACATAGTGAACCAGGATCACTTACACACTCAAGACTTGATGGAGGTGTCGGTACAGGCAAGTATGGACCGTGAAAAACAGGTCTCATTGCAGAGGAAATATTGGGATAAACTATCTTCTTCTTGTTTCTAATATTTCGACCTACAATTTTACAGGAACAGAAATAACAATCATTGCTGTGATCTTGAGGCTCCCTCTACGTCATGGGTATTGCAAATGGCATAGATGGCCGCTTTCCCGTGCTCCAGTTTCGTAAAGATTCCAAAAATGATCTACGTACCTTGTGTGGGGCCCACGACTTATCTTGATCTCCTAGTTTTATTTTAAAGTATGCGTAATATGCTCTTCTTACAAAATCTGTAATTTCATGTCTCTGTACCCGGGGAACAAATTCACCGCTGATGTAGCAAAACACATCTGGGCTATTCAGACAACCACGAGCTACCATGGCCACACTACAGTAATGTACCACACTGAACAACCAAATGTTAATGTAGGAGATCAACGTATCTTACATACCATGGAAGCATTTAGGACTTTTGACAGTTACATACAAAATTAATTTAAAAAGATATATCAATGTTTTACATAGTATTATTTTCAGCATTTAGGCAAGAAACATATTAATTAATTTAAGTAAAACAAAACATCTCTGTATTTAAAGCTTATTGATCTTACTTGTTGAAAAATTTTGAAACGTACCAGTGACATCTACCGAAAATCACTTCAAATGCACTAAAACGTACATACCACAACCCACATATATAAATCGTGAATTGAAAACAATTGTTGCGTGATGTGAGAAAACTAATGCCAGTTTCAGCATCAGCAAGTTCAAATACATGTAAAACACCCAAAATTATAATAACAACATAACCCATGCTGCCCTGTGTAATTAGACTTGGTGAAGCCGATTCAGACACGGACACAGATTCATCGGTAGACACAGACTCGGATGAGTGGGAGAGTGAAACGGAAAAAGGAGAACTGGAAAACTTTAAGAATATCAGCACAGTTATATCGTTTATATATTTTTCATTTGTCAAACTCTTTTCATACATTTCTTCTGCTGGTAAGAAATATCCCTAATATAACTTAATTCATTTAAGGTTTAAAGGGAAAATATCAAAATGCATTTAGAATTTAGAGTAATCAATAGGTAGCGTACGTGAGGGGATACTAATTCATGCCTTTCACATCAAATTTCGATGAAAATTCTCGGATGAAACCGCTCCCTCCAGGTTGCAACACTGCGAACCAACTTTGGCGCAGACAATAGAGTGGGGAATTGTGATGTGAGGTGCGCAAACAATGGATTGCAGCGTCTTGTTTTTAAACTTGTCAAGTTATAGAACCATAAACTCCGGGAGTAGGAGTGGAATCAAGAAGCCACACATGTTGGCCTGGTGAGTACTGAATTTATCTAGAAGTGCGGTCTGTGTACTGTTTCTGTTGTTCGAAACGCTTGTGTAAATTCTCATGAGAGGTCTTACGTATGGATGTCAGGAGTTCCAGTCTTTGTGCGTTTGTCTGGGAGATATTGTCAGGGTTCGAAGGGAGGACTGCGTCTGCTAGGATCCTTGGGTTATAGCTAAACAAAGTAAAATATGTACTCTGAATGAAGTGTAATATTATGGCTAAGACTACTTAGTCCCACCATGCATCCTTATTCTCCAATACAAAAACTCTCATGACTTTCTTTAAATAACTGAATGAGATCTCAACTAGCACGTTCGTGAAATCTGCACAAGTGTCTATATATATTTTAGTTCAACGCCGATAATATTGGCTTACTCCCGTAAAAGTAGGCTTGAATTGGGTGTTGAGCGATCTAAATAAATAGTTTCCGGGAGACCACGGACTAGAAAAACTTTCTCAACTAGAGCTGTTGCTATGTTTTGAGCATCATGATTAGCCAAAAGAGCTGTAATGACGTATCTAGTACAACTATCGACTATTGATAGAAAAGATTTGTATTTGTGTGTCTTAGAAGAAACTAAGGGTCCACAGACGTCAAGATGAATTTGTTGGAAAGAAAGGACGCGGGAGAAGTGTCTGGAGGGTATGGGGTGTAGAATAGGGGGTATCGAAAAAAGCAAATTTTTTATGATGCTTTTGCGGTAGAGCGGAAAAGTTGCCTCTATACATAAGTAACTTCTGTTCAAAATTTCTCCACCCTAGGATAATGTCTTCTGTTCTGGCAAGGGACGTGAAATTTCAAAAATTTAGTAAAATCGGCAATTTTTTTTTTTATTTTTGAATTTTTTTTTCACATTTCACAGCACATTGCGGTAGTGTGCAAAAGTTGCACCTATGTATGGTTAATTACAGTGCAAAATTTGGCCCCCCACGGACAATATGTTCTGTTCTGGCAAGGGGCCTGAAATTACCCAAAAATCGACAAGTACACTGTTTTTTCATTATTTAACTAACATTTATTAAACATAAACCAGAATTGTCATACACTCGCATACTATTAGATATAAGAATTAAGAAATAAGTATTCAAAATTAAAAGTACGAAAATGTGTGTTTTGTAGGTAATAATAATGTAAAATATGTGTCTTTAGGTTTTGTACTGTCTCTTGCACCTAAATTCAGGCATGGCCTTTCTCGATTTCAGAGTGCAGCGAATAAATCCATCCCGTTTTTTATGACCACACACTTTCTTTGAGGCCTCCGTAACCGATTTTACTGTTCTTTCCACAGCTTGTGTGTGGCATGGGAACTTTGTAAAAGTCCAGTCAATTGGTATTGGTTCTTTCAGCATACTTTTCAAATCTTCTGTAGTCACATCATCGAGTATTGGTGATGGAGTTACTTCGCTGGACGACCAGTCAATTAGTTCGATATAGTCGTTTGCTTCGATGTTTATTTTTGGAATATCCAACTTTTAAATCCCAACGTGTCCAACCGTCTCACATGATTCTCGTGCTTTTATGACTCTTCGAATGCCAAGGGCTCTGATATGTGTTCTCTTATCAGTCAGCATCGCGAGCGGAATGTTTTCTCGAGATGCGAAGTAAGCATTCCGAGAAATCACTGGGTCGATGACGTTGCGGTTAACTTGATCCAAGTATCTAGATGACTGAATGAAATGGTAAAGATGCCGAGCTCCATCCTTAATTGAATGATGGATTTTGATGCGGAACCAAGATGGCACATACACCCCGATAACGAACTTTACTATGGTACGTAAGTTGTCTGATGGTTCCGTGGTGGAAACATACAGTCTTAATATCCTGTTGGCTGTTGTCAACCAGCGGGACATGTTTAGGGGACCTGGATCGCGCTTAGCAAGACCTGGAGGACACATGCCTGAGCTAACGGCGAGAGCAATATCCCTCAGATACTTCTGGTCCTTACTCAAAGTGGATATATCATCTGATGGCAAGGTGCAGTTAACTGGCTCAAATGTTACCACTGGAAGCAGCTCACACGCCTTTAAAGATTTTCCAATGCAACCAGTGTAGGAATTGGGTCCGGAGGTGGGACCATCGAGGGACTCGAACAAGTGGCGGAGAGGCAATTCGTTGAAGTGTAGTTGACAAACAGCCCATTGCACAGCTATCCCGATCTTCAGTTCAAGACGACGCAGTACCCCATTGTGAACTCCAGTATTTACGACCGTTCCATCACACCCTAGAACAAGAATATGGTTTAAACCTCCGGGCACTTCTGCTGTGATATAGTCGTAAATACTTTCAGCAATGGCCAGACTTGATCCTGAAGCTGGTGTAACATGACCAACGTAGCTAGATCCTGGTTGTTTCACCAAGGAATAGTGTTCCTCTACAATTGTTCTTTGGTAGTATTTATCATCCTCCTTTTCTGTTGACAATGTTTTGTCACGTCGGCCATCGAAGTAAAGACCTGTTAAATGATCATTGTCAATGTCCGAACTCTCACTCTGAAATCGAGAAAGGCCATGCCTGAATTTAGGTGCAAGAGACAGTACAAAACCTAAAGACACATATTTTACATTATTATTACCTACAAAACACACATTTTCGTACTTTTAATTTTGAATACTTATTTCTTAATTCTTATATTTAATAGTATGCGAGTGTATGACAATTCTGGTTTATGTTTAATAAACGTTAGTTAAATAATGAAAAAACAGTGTATTTGTCGATTTTTGGGTAATTTCAGGCTCCTTGCCAGAACAGAACATATTGTCCGTGGGGCGCCAAATTTTGCACTGTAATTAACCATACATAGATGCAACTTTTGCACACTACCGCAAAGTGCTGTGAAATTTGAAAAAAATTTCAAAAATAAAAAAAAAAATGCCGATTTTACTAATTTTTTGAAATTTCACGTCCCTTGCCAGAACAGAAGACATTATCCTAGGGTGGTGAAATTTTGAACAGAAGTTACTTATGTATAGAGGCAACTTTTCCGCTCTACCCCAAAAGCATCATAAAAAATTTGCTTTTTTCGATCCCCCCTAGTGTAGAACCTTGTGGTTTCTTTGAGATCTGGCAAGGGATGCAATGTTGAACCTTATCATAGACAAATTTCTTCATGTTAGGGGAAATGTAGCGCATAAGCATTAAATTATATGATTTTTGTTCGCCTTGGTGACTTCCATTCATTTCATGTGTATGAATAAGGTCGCACAATTGATTTTTTAATGCGTGGGGAACGCAAAACCTTTACTCGACATCCTGTTTTGATTCTTGATGTTCTGCATAAAACGTAATTTTTGAATACATAAGAATAGGAGAGATTTTCTAGCCAAGGATTGATCTTTGTTTTCTAAAATATCAATAAATATCTTAAATAGTGGTTTTACGTTGTTCTGTGCTAATATCAAAATATTCTGATTGTGTATGAAATAATTACTGAAAGAACAGAGCATCGTCATCATCATCATTGTCACCTTTTTTGTCTTTCGGTATGCGTAAGCTTGCACGGGAAAGTGCATCAACAAGTTCATTTTTACTGGCGCTAATATGTCTGATTTAGAAGTCAAAATTTTGAAAAGAAAGTGCTCGTCTTCCCAAAATGAAACTAGGGTGTTTAGTTGAACTAAAATAGGATAATCCTTTGTTGTGTGTGAGAACCACAAATCTTTGATTCATAAGAAAAAAAATAAATGTTTTCAGAACATAATAAGCACCTGCAATTTCAAGTGAAAATGTGTGAGCTTTTTCTCTGTTGGTGTTAAGGATCTCAAGAAGTAAGAACATGGATGAAATTTCTATCCTTGTCAGACTGTAAGAACGCTCCGTCAATGCCTTCTGCGCATGCATCAATGAACAAAAATGAGGGTGCTTAGGTCATAAGGGCGGAGGATAGGGGCGGAAGTTATCATATGTTTTAGTTTTTCGAAACTTTTCTGGTGTTCGTCAGTCCAATCAAACTTGACATTTTTTTGAGAAGCTTGAATAAACATTCTGTCGGTCCTGCAAAATCCTTGCAAAAATCGCCGAATAAAATTTACGAGTCCTAAAAACTACGAAGCTTGCTTTTGGTGTTAGGGGTGGTATTTTCAAAAATTGCTTTAAGAATATGTTCAAAATTTTTATTCCTATTTGAGATACCAGATTACGAAGGACTTTTACTTCAGTAAGGGCTAACCTACACTTAGAAGGTGATAATTTAAGGGATGCTTTTCTTAACTTTTGGAACACACTGTCCAGTAGGTTAATCATGTCTGTGAGATTTGAACTATAAATTATTACATCGTCCATGTAGATAGAAAGTTCTGAACTGTTTATTCCAATAAGGGCGAGCTTATTACACCGGGAGATGTTTTCAATCCCTGGCATAAACAAGCATATCTAAAGCTACCAAGATTGTTAATGGAGAAGGCGGTAATGTCCTTAGAACACTCTCTTGAGGGTACTTGAAAAAATGCACTGGAAAAATCCAAGATGGAGTAGAATTGCTTACTAGCCATCTCTGCCATAATTGTAGACATATTAGGAATTTGTAAGGAAATCGGAGCTATTAACAGGTTTAGAGCCCTGAAATCGGAAATAAAACGATAAGTCCCATTAGGGTTCTTGATTAATATCTGTAAGCTTGATGTCATATTCCAAAACGTTAGTTTTAGTTAATTTATCCCCTGGCCAGAGAAAAATATCTGCATATGTGTATGCGAGCTTTAGGATTTTTTCTCATTCTTCTGGGGGAATTTCAGGGTTAACTTTGAGCAGGGAGGGTTAAAATTTCTGTTGGCTTTCACTGATGCATTGTTTTACTGTGATATATTTATTATAAGCAAATGAAAATGTGACATCTTTGCTTATATTTTTTCCAAATGAAAGTGACGTCATTTAAAATTTCACATGTCGATATCTCGCCTAACATTGTGTCTGTTTCCAAAATGATTGTGTTCTCAGTATGGTTGTGTATGTGAATGACAGGTGGTTGAGGGTTTACTGTAGCATTAGGAAGGACTGTTGCATGCTGAGTCCTAAGGGAAGCAGATAGGGGTAAAAAGTACAGGCATAGGAGTAGGAGGTGTCATAGGGGTAAATTTCAAATTTGGATTGTGGATTTAACTGAATTGTGTTTGAAAGGATAGCTTTCCTTGTATATATATTTGTATTTTCAATTTGGTTGAATATGTCATACGACACCTGGTGAGTTTTGTACTTTTGACTTCAAAATACTGTAATTTGGAGTTTGTCCTAAATGATGAAGATTTTTGTGTTTTCTTGTAACGACATATCGCACCTCTGTGTTCGCAAGAAGTCATTTTCTAAAACTGGAGGGAGGGTTGTAGAATCTATGATTCTAAAAGGGTGCGAATATTTGTATTTTCCAATTTTAATAGGGAGGACTACAATTTCAGACACACTCAGTTTTGTTCCAGACACAACTTGAATTGTGGACTTTACATTGTAGGTTTTTCTTTAGGAAGGGAGGAGGTAGGATGGGTAAATTGATATTTGGGATCCCACATCAATAAGTAAAGCTATCTATTTCTTTCCCTTGTATACTGCTGTTGATGTAATAGAAGCCATCTTGCTGAATTATTGGAAATTTGTCCATTCTACTAATATCTTCGATTTCGTTCGTGCAAGACAAAGATGATACTCGTTTAAACTATTGTCTCTTTGTGGTTTGTAATAACAATTAAAACTCAAGTGGTACACAGAAAGTACAGGGCGATGTATTTGTATCGTCGCGATTACCCATATTTCAGTGCTGACCTCTACCTTGAAACCTATTATTTACTATAAATTGTCCTCTAGAGTTCGACCTATAGTTACCTCTTTGATTAGCACTATAATTCCCTCTGTGGGAAGAGGAGTTATTATTCCCCTTGTTTTGAACTCTATTATCCCTATTATGCGGTTTTCGATTTGCATTCTTTGCGAATTCAAATACATTAAGTATTGAGGTTGGATTCAGTTGTTCCTGAGGATGTAGACACAATTTCCAAGCTGCGTTGAAAGCTTATTTACATCGTCACTAGAGGCGGTGTTGTTGTCAGTGGGTTGTGCGCTGGCCAAAACTGGTGGCGCAGCGGAGTGTGGAATTTGGGAACTTGGTTGGGAAAAGGTTTGTCCTTGATGATCTCCCTTAGCAAACATTGGCGTAGCTGTCTGCGGAGGAAAGACGAGAGCGGGAGTTGACTTTAGACTTTGAACTTGCTAAGAGGGGTGTGGGGGAGGAAGAGTTGGATGTTGGTTGTACGCTACAAATTACGGAGTCTGAACTGGCATATTGCTTCGGAGGGGGGAGCAAACCTGTGCATAAGAAGAGCTGGGAAGTGGCCCGGAGTTCAATGTCTGATGCATTTTGATTAATTTTTTATTTCATTTTGATTTTCGAGAATCACAAAATCAAGTACGACGGTAGAATTTTCTAAACATTGAGAGAGGGTGAGAATACAGCTATGTTTAAGTTATCGTAAAACTCCATCAATTTGTTTGTATTTAGGTTGCTCTAATTTTTGGAGAACACATACATGTATCTATTGTTCCAATTCAACCTACCTGGTGCAAGTATGAAATTGTCTACAAGTAAGGTAGTTTTACTGCAACCAGACGGACCTACGATGTGAAAGCGAACGTGGTCTGGCAAAAATTAACATAACGATTCGTAAGTTGTTCTTGATGCGGGATCCGCTTCAACACATCCCACACTACATGATCACTTTGCTTGCCTCGATCAATTCTGTTCCGGGGAGGCGAAGACATTTCACAAATAACTAACGCTTATATTTACGTATTATTTTTTCAATGAGATATATGTCTGGGTATTTCGTTTTACTCAGCTCTTCTTCTTAGAATCGTCCTATCAAAATCTGCCCCTGTTTATCTTTGATCATGTACGTAAGTCGTGCCTCGTAAAATTTCAACTACAGTGAAAATTTTGTACTGCAATTTTTAGTGAATCCTTTCTCGAACGTACGTTTAGATTTACTGATTCTTACATGATGATATATTTCATATTTTCATTTCTCGGGTGTACGTTGATATTTGGGACAGTAGACAGTAGAAATTAAATCCTTTTCGTTGCTTTTAATTACTTGGGAGGGTGTTATGCTTATTGTACTGTGTATTGTATTATTGTAACAATGGACAAGATCGGATAAAATATTCTCACATCGATAGTTTCCTTGGAATGGGAATTGTTTCACACATTTATTTTTTAATGTTTTATTGAAGCACTCTATCATGCTGGCTTTCACGTCGATATACGTATAATATTTTTTTAAAACCATGTTGTTGATTAGTTCATTGAACACGGAATTCAAGAAAATCTTTTCCTCTGTCTATCTGGAGATAACGTGGTAAGCTGCCTTGACTGAATATATGTTTGAAAGCATATGAACAACATTTTTTGGTTTAAAAGGAAGTCTCAAGCATATTTACTAAATTTGTCAATTACTGTAAGCATGTACTAAAAACCTTGATTTATTTTATAAAATCCTTATAAATTTTCACAATTCATTTCCAAGAAATCACTTTGCCAGATATCGTCGTTTCATTTTGTTACGACTGGAACACGTTCGTTGTGTCGACGAGACGGTCTGTGAAGTTCATTGACAATACCTTGCAAGACATTTAGTGATATATTACAGATTAACTAGTATAAATGGATGTTTAGAAAGAGCCAGCTCGTTACTATTATGTACAAACATATGATCACCATCTTCTACATCAAAAACAGACAGTTCTTCATCCTCGGTTGTTTGATACACAGAATGAGTATTGTCCCAAAGTGGCAACGGTATGTTCTGAGATTTCAACAAACCACGATTGCTAATCAAACTCATCGTTGGGACAGTGGGAAATATCATGAAATTTATTAGTATCATCGAGTAACAATTTGTGCCTATGGACATGGAGCATATAAAATTCTGCCCAATTAATAAGTGTGGAACTCCTTTGCTGGTTTGGTATGCTACTAATTTCAATTGCATGCAAAGAAAATCATTTAATAACTTTGGTGTCCATACTAACAAGATTACCATGAATTTGTCCGAGTTTATTTTTGATGGGTAGCAGATGTTCGACTTTTATAATCATATACGTTTGAACACAATAGCTTGATATTTAATTAAATTCTAAATTGCTTTAACATCTCTTTGAGTTCTTGTAATTTAGCACTAGAAGCAGCCATAGTCGAATCATGCTAGACAGCATTGAATTCGAAAATACCAATATTTTCTCTTACACTGGCAATAATTTGCAGAAGACTTTCCACAATATTCAGTTTAGAATTTTTTTCACTAGGGTTTTCAATTCCATAAACTGGGCATGAAATTCGGCCACCCTTTGTGTCGTAGGGAAAGTGAACACCATGTTTCGAAGCATATCAAATTCATTTTGAATTGCCTTTGTGTTCCTCGCGTCTGAATGTAGTTGCCTTAGTATGTGTGCAATATTTGTTATGTAAGTATGTCGTTCTTGGGAGGTAGAAATACTAGCTACTGTGTCCTCAAGTGTTGTCAAGATAGTTTTAATACATTCTACATAGCTAGCCTAGGATAATGCCGACACAGCTGCTTTCAATTGCGCAAAATCATCTTGGGATGGGAAACATATTGCAAACTTTCCAGATAAAACTCTACATTATCTAAAAGGTGAAGAAAATGAGTGATATTTGCTTCTTAATTAAAAATGTCTAAGCAAACCATGTTTGCTGAACAATACCTAATGTTTCTTTAATACTGGTCAACTGAGCTTGGAAGGTCTCGATCAAATCAAGAATATTTTTAATTTCGTCATTTATCGACTCCAAATCTGATTCAATATTTACAATCGTTGCTTGGACACGTCCGAAATCCTCAAACGTCTCCAATTGCAGTTTTATATTTGATACACTCTTTCTGGTTATTTTCAGTTATTCAGAGGAGAGTAAGTTGGTAATGGTGTCTTCTAAAATTTGTCATTTATTTTCACTTCTGCGCCAGAACTGTTTGAAGTTTTCCTTTATCATTTCTAACCTAAGAGTGTTTTTTTGGAAAGACTGAAGTTCCTCGCGTAAATTTGCTGATAGCATTAATCATCTGTGCGACATAAAAATAATTTTCAATATTTTGTACCAAATGTTCGAGTTCCGTCAAGTTAATGTTTATGATAGAAGTTTGCTCTTGAAATTCAAGTTTCAATCGTTCATTTTTTTGTTTGATGCTGCTGTAGTTTCAGTAATTCACTCGGTAGCGAACCTACACTTAATTTAATATCTTATACACTTTTTATAGAAGCTAAAATAACGTAATTTTGTAATAAATATTTACGTTCAGCATCAATTTGCAATTTGGGGACAATCAATTTGGTTTGAAGGTTGGTAATCTGAGAATGTAAACTCGAATTTAATGATTCTGCAAATTTTGCAAATGCATGCAAAGTTTCCTGACACGTTCGTTCAATCTGACAAGTTCTCCACTGTTGTCTGGTATTTATTGACGCCACGTATTTACGAAGATGACGTTTAGTATTATTGTATCTGGGTATTTGTATACACTTACTTAAGACTCAGAGGAAAATAAACAATTCGCAATTCGATGAAAAGATGAAGCAGTTTGTTGTATTCACCAATCATTACTGCAAACAAGAATTCCCCTGCTTCCACGTTGTATGTGGTGTTAGGATTGATGTCAGAATGTTGCATTCTGTTCAAACTTCGGCCCACGTGGACGATCGCTGCATCCAAAGGGGACACCCTAATCAACAGGTTTCCTCCAAAAGCAAATTTTTAGTAATTCTAAATGTTACTAAATTTATAACTGCATACATGTATCATCATCTACTTGCTGCCAGTTGCTGTACAAATGCACAATGATCACACCATTCAGATGGTGAAGCATTTCTGTAATCACTTTCATGTTTACCAAAGTTTCCAAAGGCTGAAGAATGTTATGCTTCTTAAATCCAAAATCATTCTAAGGCATATTTAAAGAAGAAAAAACTTTTTCTTAGAAAAATTCCGTCGCTCGCATCAACTTCGGGATGATCGCGACGGAAATGTCACAAAATCCAAACAATCACAAAATGTTAGGGAGGGTTGGATCGAGGCTATGACGATGATCGTTTTCGAACATGATCACGAAAAGTGCCTCAAACGAACATCGGCTTCTTAAGAGAAACAAGAAATATTGTCATGATAACAGCTAGAAAAATGCTTTTTTCGAGATGTTAGGGTCTCAAAATCATGCAAATTCATGGTAATAAAAACATTGTCGAGAGATACGAAATAATGTAGCCACGAAAAGTATACATATACACTACTATTGGGAAAACAACAGCTGTTGAAAATCTTCAAAGTCTCGAGGAACCAAAATACATGCAAATTATCGAGTTATATAACGACTAGGTCATCGCAACCTTCTCCTCGCAGTTGGTGCCTTCAGATGAGATTCTGGAGCATTGCTCGGTTTTTATTCGACTACATCATTCTGGAAAATCAGGACGAGGTATGCAAATATTTTACTTTAATCTGCTTAGAAGATTTATATAAATTTTTCACTATTTGACTCTGACTTTGTACAAAATCTCCAAGCAGCTGATCTGGCATTAGGCGAACTTATTGTATCTGTTCCGACACAATAAAACAAACCTCAAGCATGTATACTATAAGTTTTATGGCGGAGACATGTTGTTCGAATCGTTTCGAAAATGTCAACGGTTGTGGTTTCACGCTTGTAACTATGATTCGCAAACCGAACCACAGGAAATATCTAAACAATATCAACGACTTTCTTGTAGCATAAAAACTAATTAAATGTCACAAGAATAAAAAAAATGAATTATTCCTTAACCGACATTTTTAAGATCGTGTTGAATGTAGTAGAAAAATCGTTATTGCCCAATGTTTGACAGAAGTAATTCATGTTAGGATGCCAACTGTTCATGAAGGGTTGTATTTTCAAAATTACGGTAGTAGAATTAGAATCTAGGTGTTCTAGTTCCAAAGATATCTGAACAGAAAAAAAAAACAATCCTGAGAAACTTGCTTCAAAAGACATCAGGTGCACTGGCGAACTTTAAAAAAAGGTCTCCCTCCTCTCAGTTAGATTGGAAGCAACAAACAAAAACCGATATTGAATTGGAAACACTCCAGCGTCAATGCCGAAACTCTATGCAAGATAAGGTAGGGCTGCACAGTTGTCAGTCGTGAACAACACATAGAAGAGCAATGTTAAGCATGGGTCATCAAGGAATTAGCACAGCGTTTCTTCCTGTGAACATTTGGCCTCGGAAGAAATATTTGTTGTCTACTTTGAGCTTTCAAGAAATCAGGTTCTGAGCTGGCGATTTATTTCCCTCATGAATGAAAATAGGTTGTTCATTTTTTTCGTTTGTTTTCTCTCTTTTTCATTAGCTCTAAAACAAATATAAAAAGAAAACGAGCAAAGAAGGTTGTTTCTTTCGGCATGTGATAGGCATAAGTGGTACCTTTGCTATTTCTACGACCATATTATATACCTCTTGTTTACTTTCAACGATAAGGACGAATGTTGAAGTGACCAGAAAAAAATGAACAAACACAATAAGCTCTTAAATATTACCCACGCTTCGAAAGTTGATTCTGGCCCCAGTGGCAGAGTAGCTATCACATCACGCTACGACGCCAGGCGTCCTGCATTCAAATCCTGACCTTGGCATGGATTTGTGAGTCTCCATTCATCAATTTCATCATATCGTCACTAATCCCCATAATTGATTGCGTTTGATTGATTAAGTTTGTGTTTGAAGTCCACTTTATGCACATTAAGGCTGATTGGGACAGGACCTACAGTTTAAAGTGGGATATGAACCACCATGTGCCTCCACCGGGTATCGAACCCGGGAACCCTTGTTCACAAGGCGACGATGCTAAAACTGCGCCATCGGAGAGGCCTCCCCCATATTTGCAACTTAGCCAAAAGTGTCACAAGAAGCGAAGTAAAATAAATCAAATCAATCAATTAATCAATCGAACGTAGGGTCTCCGGTTTCATAGAACAGTATGCAAAGGCCCTCAAAATTGAAATAATAAGTGGAACACAAAACTTGATATTAGAGAATTTTAAGACTTTAGGCAAATTAACAGTTCATGTCAACCTACAACAATTTTACCATTATTGTGTGATATACGGTTCTCCCCTAAAATAATTGAACGTGCTCTTGCGATAATAGTTACACATTTCCGTCTTGTAACACATAACCTCGACTCGGCACGATATGTGCATTTCCTTGCCCCTTTTCTGTATTTTTTTCTCTTTAGGATAGCTATATTACGTTGCCTTTTTGTCTCTTGGTTAATCCTTAGCGATGAGAATGATTGACCAATTGATAACATAGATGTGATAGGGCAAACATGTCTTAATCATAGTTCGAACTTAAGACCTCTGTCTTCAAAGCACGTTACAATCTGCCACGTGTGTCTTTTCATCTCCAGTCACCATTAATTTCAAGAGGTAGAAAACGACGTTACTCAAATAAATTGTATAAATAATTTCCATGACTATAAATATTTGTTTCACTTGTTGAGAGAAATCCATACCCTCGTAATGTTATAAGTAAACGTTGACCTAGTTGATGTCCCAGGAACCCTTCCTTGCACGAAAATCACACTGTGTCCACAGGATTCACGACTGAATGCTTACTAAAGTAATAGAAATATGCATCCCCATTTCCATTAATCGTTCACTCTTCGTATATTTTGAGGTCAGCTAATTCGAACATACGTCCCTAAGACAGCTACACACAAACAAAAAAACTGCAGTGTCAACAAAGTAATTACTGTATATTTATATATTTTATTTCTTGTAATGACATATTTTTCCTTTCAGATTCTTATTTATGTTTGATTTGGTTTATTTTACTTCGCTTTTCTGCCACTTTTGGCTAAACGCGACGATGAGGATGAGCGATGAAATGATGAAATTGATGAAGGGACAGTCACAATGAACACCGAACGAACACAATGCCAAGGTGGTGTTTAAGCAAGCTGTGTTAACAACTCTACCACGGAGGCCGGAATCCTTTTTAGTTAGGAGCAATCGTTCCTTGACAGCGAACTAAGAACAGTTAATATGCGACACATCAGAGTTATAATATTTTAAGTTTCTAACAATCAATTGGGATTTACTCTTAACCAATTTTTGCCTTTATAAAAACTTCCACACAATTAAAATCGTTTACATTAAGGACAACAGAGGTTAAGTCTATGCTTTAAGGAATGATTAAGCACACTATGATGAAGGAAAATAATAATTCGCATGACTATATTGATGCATTAAATCGGCGAAACATTAATTCTCGTTCAGGAAGAAATATTGAAAAACGTAGGAACAAAATGACCAATTGATTTATTTATTTAACTTCGCTTTTCTTCCAATTTTGAGTAATCACACAGATAAGGATGAAAGGTGTGTTAAGATGAAATTTGTGAAAATCAATCACAAACGTAGAACACAGCCCAAACTTCACAGACCATTATACTGGTCTTTTGTCTAAACGCCAGATCCTCGTTAGTCTGCAAAATATACTCCATTGTCATAATGACGTAAGCATTCGTAGAATAAATTTGTATATCATTCTCCCCCCTCCCCACAAGAAACGTGAGCTAAACTAGTGCGCATTCTGTGATATGTTAATTACTTCTCAGGAACCACTCGCGGCCTTCAACTAGTTTATCCTGAAAAAACTGCGGGTTAGGATGTTAACAGATATTTCAGGGACGATATCCAAAGAATACTGTCACAGAATGCAAAACATTTCTATTTTCTCATTTCTACTACAACCCTGGCGAATAACCGCGGCTGGAGCGTGGTGCTGATCGTATCAGCTCCAAAATGGCCGAGCTCGAGAATATGCGGTGCCTTACTACCACACCCCCTAAATGTGCATGCGTGGCACGTTACTATACGCACGAGGAACTTTACCTAACCTTTACTACTACTAACTACTCATCCCAGGAATTTTGGTATTTTTTAAACTTTTTTATTTGCCCATTGCTGACCTGGTTCATTCCTAGCCATAACAGCAATTAGTCGATGCAATAAAAATACGCCAAACTTAAAAAGAAACGTGTGTCGGCGTGCGCGCGCACACACACACACATATACAGAGAGGAGGGGTAGGAACACACAAATATTCCACAAACTGTCCAGGTCATGCCAGATAAGACTCCAAAAGAAAGCTTCCCGGGAACAAGTTTACGTGCGCATAAGGTAGTAATGGCCTTGTCTGCAACTGCCTTCCCTCACTTTGTTATCCAATACAGAAGTCATGAAGTGTTTCCAACTACCTTACAATCTAACTGAGGAGGGAGAATTTTTTTAAAGTTCTCAAAATATACGTAAGAGATTGCGTAATTATTGACAGTGTTTCAGGCGAAGTGAAGTAGTCACCGCGGAGGATTTGACTTTGTCAAAGAAGAATGTAGAAAAATTGCTTTAATAATAAATGCAAGTTAGAAAATGGATAAAAAGTCGTGTTTAGTTTAGATTTGGTTAACGGAGTCACTGTAAAACGTGAATCTAAATTTGGCGAATGATTTAAATATTCAGGGGCACTCCCCGTTCTGTCCAAGATTGCATTTAGAAGGACACATCGTGTTTAATAATGAAAGTAATTTACTGTAATTCGTATTAAATCAACAATAGGAGAATCAAGATAACTGGGAGAGTGTTGGAAAGTATTAAAAGTTTGGAGACAAATTTGTAGAATGCATTATTGATATTCCTTTTAAATAAGAGGAGCAAACACTCTAATGGAAAATTGGGTGTGGATAATTGAGCATTCACAATTTGTTTCTTCTGTACATAATCGTGGACATTAAATGCTGTTGTTAATAATTGAAAAAACTGCTTATTATTGTTTACTGACACTGATGGAAGAATAATACTAGGTGCTTGAAGAGAACTATCCAGTATATTGAGTCAAGATTTTGCTTCCGGTATCCACTCGAGAGGCACTGTTTAGATGTGTTAAGATACGAGTGGACTTCCCCACTAACTGTGCGGTTTCTCTGCATTGTTTAAGGTTATTCTACATCAGTTTTCGAATCTAAGAATCCCTCATTAGCGGGTGACTTGAACCCTTTAATGTGGTGTTTCTTACTTCTCACTAAAGTTTCAGAACTCGGGCGAACTTAAAACAAACTTGCACAGCACTAATGTACCAAGTAGAGCAAGAAAGTTGTTAGCAGCTGTGCTGGACGGTACTTGAATCCAATGTATTGTGTCTGTAATGCCGTTTTTAGCTTTCGGCATATTCTTCATTAAATTTTTATCATGCCTTTTAAAAGATGTCGGAAGTGTATTCAAGATTTTGTAGCTTCGTTTGGAAGAGCTGGTCCCTACCTATCGCTGAGCATGTTATAAGTGTATACTCAGCTTTATAATGTATTGTTCATATCTTAGAATGTCCACATGCAAGATTGCTGTTTCAAAAGTTTTCCAAAGGGACTTTTCACCACTTTTCATATCAGAGATAAGTAGTTCGGAAAAGTGGCCATCGCCCTGCATGCATTGAATTGTGCAAAATTACATTACGATTATGAGTTGAAGGACACAACAATTATAATCAATTAGTTAATTCAACTTAGGAAAGTCCCTATGCAATAATCATGTTCTATTCTTGGCGCCATCTAGAATACTATATCAGGGTGTATTTATGACTATTCTTTTAAATACATAGAACAATTTCATTCACTAGTTATTCACGCTTATTCATAAAACTTTTTATTATCGAATTGAGAAGTAAGATTTGTGAGAAAAAACGCAATTTAATATTTATTCAATGCATGTTTACCCCAAACCCACCTTACAATGCACATAACCAATATTAGTAGGGGTATAGGTTCGATTCACCAACATAATTTGTCCGTTTTTCAATTATTTGTACCTTCTCTGATTGGTCGAGACAGGTCACGTGACTCAGTCAGAGTTTGCCAACTCACGCCATAAAAATAGCCCATACGGTTTTTTACAGGTTAGCCTAAACAACAATTAATGAGTTGGCAACACTCATTCCATCATGCACACTCTATTGCAGGTGCTCCATTAAAACCATCTTGCACGACCGGTTAAATACTGGAGTTGTTCTGTACAAGTCAACGAGTCTTGTGAAATTCTTATGACCATTGTCGAAAGTTGATTGATTGATTGATTGAAGTAAAATTTCTGGGTGTGTCGGCACTTAAGGCCATTTCGCACCCTTCTATGTATACGGGGAAATGTCCCCTTATCTAAAATTCTGACTGAAAAATTAAAAAAGGGGTGTAGATAGCCCCTTCGGAAAAACTAAAAGTGCAAGCTTGTAAGGAGACCTGCACGAGACAAACACAACACATTAAAAAGTCAGAACAAACAAACTAAAAACCTCCTTACAGTCGGTGGAAGATTCCAGCTTTTCGCAAAAAAACTAAAAACATTTGTTAAATTTCTGCTGTCATCACCCAAGAGGGATGATAAACAGCCAGAAAGGTTAAAAGTCTGCCGGAGGTAAGCAAGATCGACACATTCAACGAGAATGTGTCGAACGCTTAATAAAACATTGCAAACACGACACAACGGAGGGTCCAGTCCTTGGAGCAGGTGACCATGCGTTAGACGGCTGTGTCCTAGACGCATGCGGGTAAGAATAACTTCTTCTCGCCGAGAGGGACGGGACGAGGAACGCCAAGCACGTATGGTGGGCTTAACAGCGTGAAGCTTGTTTCCCGTTTCCACATCCCACTCGGCCTGCCAAGTGTCAAGAAGGCAACAACGGAACACATTCTGCTGGTCGCTAGCTGGCAAAAGGTGGACGAGAACGTCGCCATCTGCATCAGCAGACTTGGCGGCAGCATCTGCTGCTTCGTTCCCCTGGATGCCCACGTGGTTAGGAACCCAACAGAAGAGTACATCCGCGCTGGCAGATAAGGACACAAGCCGTCTTAATATGCGTTGCGCTACCGGATGCCGGGAATACGGCGAATCCAGAGACTGCAACACGCTGGTCGAATCACGGCACACAAGGACTTTCTTCAGACTATTGACGTCTGCAAAGTCCAGTGCCTTTAGAATGGCGTACAACTCTGCCGTATAGATGGAACAGGCAGGATGTAGCGAGAAAATGGAACTTTGAGAGTCCAGGACGAAGGCGTAACCAACAGATTCTACTTTCTTGGACCCATCCGTGTAAAACACATTAAAATTGGGGTGCTTCGCACGAAGTTCTAAAGACTGTTGCTAGTATACAACCATTGGTGTTTCTGCCTTTGGAAGGGCAGTCAGAGAGAAATCGATAGAAGGTGCAGGAAACTCCCAGGTCGGGAGAGGCGGAATGAGTGGAGAGACGCCAGGAAGATCACTGTCAACACCAAGTGCTGACAGGATCTCGTTTGCACGAACACCAAATGGTCTAGTGACACTAGGGTTGACCCGATACCTTGCCAGCCTACTCTCGTCTGAGATGGTGTGAAATGAAGGATGTGAAGGCATCGAGCGAAGATGAAGGAAGTAGTTCACTACCAGCCGCTGTCTTCGCAGAGACAGCGACGGCTCAGATGCCTCTACGTACAAACTAGCGACTGGACTCGTACGAAACGCACCACAGCACAAACTTATAACAGCATGGTGGACGGTGTCTAGGATGCGAAGTCTAGATGGGCGGGCAGAAGATTACACAACACATCCATAATCAAGCTTCGACCTGATGAGTGCACGGTAAAGGCGAAGCAGTACCGTCCTATCAGCACCCCAAGAAGTATGAGATAAAACACGTAAAAGTTTGAGAACTCGAAGATAAGAGAACTTTAACTGGCGAAGGTGAGGTAGCCATGTTAATTTCTTATCGAAAAGGAGGCCCAGGAAGCGGACCTCATTCACGAAGCACAGGGGTGATTTCCCCATGTACAGGTCAGGATCTAAATTACATATACGCTACCGACAAAAGTGGACACACACGGATTTCTCGGATGAGATGGTGAAACCTGTTTGGAAGGACCACTCAACCAAACGGTGTATCGTCAGTTGGAGTTGACGAGAAGCTGACGCGAGATTCCGTGAGCGACAAAAGATCGTGAGATCGTCTACATAGAGGAGGCCATATACAGGGCAAAAAATGTTTGCCTTAACAGTGTTCACTGTTATGGCAAACAGAGTCACACTTAATACGCTGCCCTGTGGGACACCATTCTCTTGTTCGTGAAGATCCGAAAAGGATTCCCCAACACGTACGCGGAAAAAGCGATCTGATAAAAAGTTTTAAATAAAGTACGCCATTTGGCCACGGACGCCCCAAGAATGGAGCTGCTTTAGGATGCCAAAGCGCCACGTTGTGTCATATGCCTTTTGGAGGTCCAAGAAACCTGCAACTAAATGTTCCTTGTTGAGGAATGCATTGTGAATATGTGTTTCCAGCTGAACCAGATGGTCTAGTGTGAAACGGTTGGAGCGAAAACCACATTGAAAATTACTTATCAATGAGTTTTCCTCCAAAACCCATGTGAGACGCTTCTTGATCATGCGTTCCATCAACTTGCACACACAGCTAGTTAAGGCAATAGGCCTATAACTCGAGGCTGAGGTGCGTTGTTTACCTCGTTTCAGGATGGGAATACTAATAGCTTCTTTCCAGGAAGTGGGGAAAGAGTCCTCCAACCAAAACCTGTTGAATACCGCCAGAAGGAAATGTATTGCTCCAATGGGCAGATGACGAAGCATCTCATAGTGGATCTTGTCCACTCCAGGAACTGTATTCTTAGAATCTCGAAGCGCCGGATCGAACTCCCGTTCAGTGAATGGAGAGTTGTATGGCTCGGTGTTATGACTTCGAAAAACTAGAGGGCGTTGTTCCTGACGATCCTTCTCACTGCGGAAACGTGGTTCATTATTTTCCGAGCTAGACGCATCAGAAAACTGTGTGGCCAAGATATTAGTCTCCGGAATCGGTGTACAACGTCCCATCGTGCACCAGAGCGCTCAGAGGAGTAGATGCACCCTCCTGGATGCGACGTACTTTGGTCCAAACGGCTTTTGACGAAGCCTGCTTCGTCAGAGAAGACACGTATTGGACCCAGCACGCCTTCTTACTGGCTCGAATGAGCCGACGGGCATGGGCACGCTTAATGCGGAACTGCTCGAGGTTTGCGGCAGTGTGGTTCCTATTAAATCGATCTAGGTCATGACTGCGGTCCTTGATGGCTGCACTGATCTCCGCAGTCCTCCAGGGGACTGGGCGTCGCCTCGCAGGTTCACTGGGATGTGGAATGGAGGTGCGTTCACGTGCTTGCTGAAGATGTTCGAAGGTGAGAATGAGTGGGAAGTGATCACTCCCACAGAGATCACGGTGAAGACTCCAAGATGTGGTAGGAGCAAGGCTGGGACTGCAGAACAAGTCCAACGCAGAATGTGTGCCTGAGGAAGGACTGAAATATGTGGGAGTCCCATCATTCAGCAACGTTAAAGCTCATGCCTCACGGAATTGATCTACAATTTGACCCCGGAGCTCTGTACGAAAGGAGCCCCACAAACGATGGTAGGAATTAAAATCGCCCAAAAGAACTACAGGAGACGGAAGTTTTTCGAATATAGAAAGGAGGTCATTAAGAGAGAATCGCTCCTCACTTGTGATGTAGACACAGCATACTGATATTGGCTGTGGTAGATGGACCCGCAACGGCGACAGCTTGAAGGGGGGTGATGAGAAAGATTGGCGTTGAGTGGATGTTATCACGAACACCGATTGTAACACCACCGTGTGCACGACGACCCTCAGGAAGCTTGGCGGTGTGGTAAAGCGTGTATCCGTTCAGAATCACTGATTCATTTGGGCGAAAATGTGTCTCTTGGAAACATATGATGGCAGGGTCAAATTCAGATATTAAGATTTGCAGTTCCTCGAGATGCGTACGTAAACCGTTAAGGTTCCATTGGAGACAATAAGCTATAGCTGTAGGTATGATAGTTACCTTTTAAGGCGTACTCTATTTCTAGGCCCTGTCACCTTCTTAAATTCTTCATCTGCGGCTTCGTCCTGTATCATGTCCTCGGGTAAGGACACAGAGGGCGAAGGGGGGTGGGGGCGGGTGCTTTGAGCGCCCGCCGGGCAGATTTCAGCTGCGCTTTAAGTTTCAGGGTGGTCGATTTCTCCCTGAATGGAGAGCTACTGGACTTTAGGAAATATTCTTTTGTGTGTACCTGCTTGAACTTCTTCTCTGTGAAGCGAGGTGTGGTTGCTGGTTTCCTCGAAGCAGGGCGAGCTACTACGGGAAGCGTTGTTGTTTGAGTGGACACGTCGCTGGTTTGTACACCTACACTGCGACGGGTAAGAGCAGCTGCAGCAACTGTAGCGAATGGCACAGGTAAAGTGGTGCGTATACTTTCTCGGAGACGTTGTTTTGCTTCACCAGCGGAGATTTTCTCTGTGACGACCAACTCTCTGACTTTCTTCTCTTGTTGGAAAGAAGGGCAGTCACGATGTTAGACTGGGTGCTCGCCTTGGCAATTAATGCATTTGGGACCAGAAGAACAAGTTTCGGTCCCATGATCAGGCTTACTACACTTACCACAAAGGGCGGTAGCAGCCTTTGCAGGAAGGCAGTTGGTACAAGGTCTCCGGATTTTCGCGTATTTATTCGCTGAACTTG
Organism: Lepisma saccharinum; assembly: GCF_977018435.1. NCBI lineage: Eukaryota > Metazoa > Arthropoda > Insecta > Zygentoma > Lepismatidae > Lepisma > Lepisma saccharinum. Next base: position 2,758,115 of record NW_028142898.1, read on the forward strand.
AGAGTGCTTCAAGAATCTCTTCCTCCTCAGCATTTAGCAGATCCCAGTGGCGAATTACACCTTTACTACTGTTAAGTTGACGGTGAGGTTCTACATTAACAGATAAGTCGCCAAAAGATCTTAGCTCTAAAAGGTTGTTTGTCTGGCGATCTGTGCTGGTCTGGATTAGTAGACTCCCGTTTCGCAGCTTTTTATTTCTGGTACGTCTGAACCAGCGGCGTAGTGTAGCTGTTTCTTGATAAGGAATGGTGACAAGTCCTTCAATGTAGAAGCTCCATGTTTCTTCGTTGTTGTTCCAGATTCATCGTCGTTCTTCTGAATAATACTAATTACAAGATAACGTGGAACGTTACTTGTCTTTTCCAACAATTGAAGCGGGCTCGAAGGCCGCGCTCGTTTTGGGGGTTTCCCCTCGTTTGAGTTGTTTTTTGTACCCATATACATAATTTTATTATAGTGGAGGGTCCATAAATTGTCGCCTCGACATGCCCTCTATGCCGAGGAAGGCCTACCACCAAAAATGGAGGCTACTCGAGGACCAAACCCAAATCCACGAGGCCACGTTCGCGACTGCACCTACCCCTGCAGCCAACACTGTCACATCGGCACGTGCAACTCACACCTCGGGATAATGTTTTTTATCGAGGTTGTCTCCTCTAGCAGGACCCTTAGTTATAGGGAGGTCAAAGATATGGAGATGAATGACTTGATGGAATGGTGAAAACATGAGATATGGATGTGAAGAATGGGTGAAATGATGAGATGAAAATGGCCTCCCTACTAAGACCCCTCGCCCCGTCAAGGCACTCTTACATGGAGGGGGCATTGTCGAAAGTGTGCTTCAATATCTTACACAGCAGTTCGGGTGGTAGGTCGGTTATACGAGTTACTATTTTCACGGGGGTGATATTTATTCATGGTCCAGACTCCAATTTCTGTTTTGTGTTCATGGCGATTATTGTACCCGACGCGGGTATGCTGACGAGTCCCCTGTAAGCCGCGTGCCCAAACTTCCTTCATGGTCATTCCAGGTCAATTCATTCAGGTCGTCACCCACCATACCCGATTTTTATGAAATTCAGTATACTTATAGAACTTTTAATGCTCATTACAAAAATGACATTTTTTTAGATCGGTCAAGGGGATCAAAAGTTATGCGCTTTTAAAATCTCCGTATACGCCACATGAGGCTCCACTTTGAATGACACGCATTAGGTTATAAATTATAATATCTTCCCTCAGGTTTGCCGTAGAAACTTCAACTTTATTTTCCTTTGTTCAGAATAGTGTAAGCTTTCATTTAAATAAGGTTTCAGATGTGTGTATCAATAACCATGTATTTTTATATATAGTTTCATGTATTTTTTTGAGAAAAATAAATGACTAATTTCATGCGTTAATTTCGCGCAATGTCCCCCTTCAATGTCCCCCCAATTTTATATATTTGTAGCTCAGTGTGTGTACTATAGCTCGACCACAAGGAAAGAAACCTTCCGTCCAAAGCGTTCGCGCAACTTCCCTGCCGTTATGGTGCTCGGGGCAGTATTGCCAGGTCAGATTTGAAAAATTCGGAAAATTGTTCCTTCGGAAACCAGAGTATCTGCTACAAAATCCGATGATTTAATAGTAGCGGATGAACGACGTTCTTGGAGGCGGAGGAGTGGTATAGTCGTGCGCACTGGGGGGGAGGCAAGGGGGGTAGTGCGCATTGTTTACGGTGTAAACGTCACAGATACTTTTGTAACAATGGTGCTAAACCCATTTGTTTGGCGAAAATATACCGAAGAACTCCATTTCAGGAGTGGACATGTTTCAAACGAAAGAAAGTAAACCGCCCGAGGGAACCGACCAACATCTTTCATCTTTTCCGCATTTTCCGGTTAGTGGGTGCGTGGAAAACACCCTCAAATTTGCCCTTTGTCAGTACCGACGCATGGGGTTTGCGAATATCGCGAATTATCGCGAGGAATTTTTATGACAGGAAATAGTAGAAAGTTGTGTTCACAGATGAAGCTAACGTGCCGTTTTTCGTTGCCGCCGATTTTCCACAATGTTTAAAGTCGAATGCTAACAATAACAAATCAATTTGCCTCCTGCTGGTGTTCGGTGTAAAGCTATCGATAGGGGTGGGCACGCATCCTGCACCATAATGAGAAAATGCATTACGTATGTGAAATATATTTGGTGAATTAGACAGCATGTTTTCCTCAATAATTCAAGATAGCAACGCTTATGCTAGGGTGCCACGCATCCTCCCCATCTCCTAGAAATACACCCACACACCCACAAACACATACATGTATAACATAATTTGCCCACGCTACGAAGTCAGTATTTCTACCTCGTAAGGCAAGGACGTTTCACTGTGTTTGTGTCACATCATCCATTTCATCAGGTTTTCATTCATCCATATTGTCGTACTTACCCGTAGAGGCGACGTAAAATAACTAAAATAGGAATAGAGTTTAGGGTGGAATAAAATACAGCCAGCTAAAAATAGTAATGTAGTAAAAGTAATAAAATAATGTTCTAGCACAATTGAGTAACGTTTGACATAATTTCACAATTCAAACAGCACTTTTCACTTCTAAGTGGAGTTGGACTCCACATCTCCCCTTCATGTTCAAGTAAGATGAGCAGGAAACGTGTTTTTAAGCTGGCCGTTGGAGGTTCCATAGCAATAGTTTATTAAGGAATTCTCCCGAGAAATCAGTAGGCCTGGCAACGCTGACGTGAGCCAGCGCGAATGTTTATTCCCCCTGCCCTTTCCCGCATCCGCCGGCGCGATGTGCTTATGCGCAGGTTTTCTTGCTTGTAGTTCCACTATAATGCCTGATGGAGAAACTGGGATGGGCGGTTCAGAGACAGGGTGATAAAAAATAATTTGCATCAAATTACATTAAAAGTTAATCTTGTTAAAAATGCTTATGCATCTAGCACAATGCCTGGAGTACAATATGTTTTAAGGTATATTATTCAAAATTTCTATTCACTATGTGTGAAGGAAAGCATAGGTGTAAATCTGCGGGGATAAATTGAAGCATTTGCCCCCTCCCAAATTTATAGATGAATTAAAATTTACAAGTTAAATATATTTTGCGAACCTTCTGGTACTTGAAGAACAAAGAATAAAGAGTAATAATTGTGATTTTTCAAATGTATTTAGCAAATAATCTTGAACACTATTTATATATTTATATGGGATGGAAAACTTTGTGATTATCTCACCCCAAAGATAGTTCTCAAGTTACGCCCATGAAGATAGTACATAATAATATTTACTCTATTGTTCTCTATGAATTGCCAAAATTTCATGTACTATAAATTGTGCCGTTCACATTTTAGAATAATATTTTGACCATTTGAACACACTAAAATATATGATTTATCACTAAGTACATATGCCCTTCCATTTGTGTTGATAATGCCCACTTGACACAGAATACTTTGTGGCCAGTAGTAGGAAGTTGATGGACCAAGTGGCTCCATGCAAGAATTTAATTGCTGTGTCTCTTTTTTCCCACGTAGACCTTTGAAGCAATCATACAAACAAAGTTGAGTCGCACACACATGCTACTACACAACTATTTAGAGTAAGAATTCAGAAAGCCACTTCTTCGCAATAGTCAAACCATACAATTATACAAAACATAGTTCATCAGCACTTATCATTTTCGCATCGACTGTTAGACAACCAGTATTTCGAAATAATTTTTTACAAGTAACAGTTACTTTTTATTTAAGAATTCTAACTGTGACTAGTGATTTTTAAAAGTAAATAACTGTATCGTTAACAACGGTAACAGAGTTATATTTTGCAGTATTAGAAGAGATAAATTGGACAAATTTGCACCCAAATATAATAAAAATACATGCTACGTACAATGATTTTCTTGGAATTGCTAGCCTGGCAAGGAAGCTATGCTTTGTTGCATGCTAACTTTGGAACATCCACGCTTTAATTAAATTCATTTCTAATTGTATGTGAAAACGTCAGTGCTTTTGTTGGACTGCTGCTTTCGTTTGGAATGTGGTTGTCGAGATAGGAAAAAGTCATTTTCGAGGTAGTGGTTTTTTGGTTCTTGTTGATGTTGGAGTGGAGGAGAAAGAAATAGGTGCACGTGGAATCAATGACACCATATTTAAAATACCGTTGTCAACATACAAATGATTTGTAAGTAAAATCGTTCAAGCAAAGCCTACTCTGTGTTACATCATTTTTTTGCAGTGGTAATGTAAATATATGAAGGCATAAGTAGTGTAAAATACAATATTATAAACCCGAGAAAGTATGAGCCCCCCTCTGGCAGATTTGCCTACACTTAAAACTAGCTCAACATGCCCATATGAGCTTTTTGCTCAAGTGTGGAACCCTGTCTAATCCAAGATTTTTGTAAAAATGCCCTCGGGAATTTCCTGAGAAAGTATGACCCCCCTCAGATTGATTTGCCTACACTTATTAAAGGCACTTCTGTGAGATTGTTGTCCATAAATTTGTTAAAAATATGCCCCTCTTGATATTTTTTTTTTGGCCACACTTAAAACTAAGCCACACACATACACACACTCACCCATACATATTTATTTCCGGTTCATTTCCGGTTTAAGTTCAATTGGATACCAGGTTTAATTTGTTTATCTATTATTAAAACAATGTATTGTGCAGAGCTCCTCTAGAATTGTTCTGTGACTCTCTCATTTCTTACATCATAAACATATGATTTTTCCCCTATGAGAATAACACTACATATGGTGTCATCAGGTAATGCCTCATGGAATTCACAGATAATTTTAATGTTTGTCCTGTCATTCACCACAACTTGTTTCCTTTTTGAAGCATTGATGAAAAACATGGGTCTCTGTGGTTTGAATTCATCTGGTGTGTAATACATCTCAGTATTGCCAGTAGTGACCCTTTTGTATGCTGTAAATGCTTCATATAATTTAAGGAAATCATCCTTGGAAATGTCTAAATTATAATTTTCTCTAGGGAATACCTCATTTCTGCCATTTTTAAGATATATGTTCTTGATGTTGCAGTTATCAAATCTACTTGAATTTTTTTCCTGATTATTGTGTCTTCCAGTCTGAAACAGAACCACCACAAAATCCGGCATGTCATATTGTATACTGGAGAATGAATTTGTAGCATCAAACTCATAATAATTACCAGTTGCGGGCTTCTGTACACATTGATATGTATAAAATTGTAAAGGAACCTGTGGATTTTTTATTATATCAGCTTTGTATTTAAGAGCATAACTGGCCTCATATTCAACAACAGGGATTCTTAGCTCCATAGTCTGAATAATGCATTTGCCTTCATCAGGTAGGGTATTAGGCAGAGCTTCCCCTGTAGAGTTTAATGTGCTGTACCTCATCAAAGCATTATTATCATTGACAGCTCTTCTAAATGCAATTCTTAAACCACCCTTCCACATAATATATTTGTAATCTGAAAAGAATCCTGGCAACAGGCGCATAGGGAACAGCACTGTGTGGCTCTTAGATATAATTTTATCACCAGCCTCAAATCCACCTATTTTGTAATAAGAAGCCTCGGTTTTGGATAATTTTAGTGTGGCCAAAGCTGTGGAGGTAATGCCGGGATAATCCACTCTGTTTATAACAACCCAATGCTTTCTGATCTCAATTTCAGAGAACAGATGCGGCACAAAATTGTCTACCAATCTTATATTTGAATTTGCCGGATAATCTGTTCCATCGAGCTTTACAACATCAAATTTGATGTATAGATCTGCTCTGTGGGGGTGTATAAAGCCATCCCCTACATCAAGATCAACCTCAATTTCTGTGTTGGGTTGATTTAAATTTGCAAATGTCCTCCTGTTTGGAGGGAATGATTGTAGCTCATAACTCTCAATATTTTCCATTTTTTTGTATGTATTTTTATTTAAATATTAATCTCTATGATTGCAGTTGTTGTGGCTCCAGCAAAATCAACTAATTCTTCTTTTTCATTAGTGACCATCAATTCAATATAATCTATTCTATTATGGCACACAGGAAAATATAATGTTGGGGATGGAGTGTAGATGATGGGCTCCATAAATTCAGAATTAGGTTTGAATGTTGCAATGATGCCAGTTTGTTTGTGAGTGCCTATACCATTTGATTTGGTGATCATACCCTCAGCCACATTACAGTGAATATTCAGAGTCTCTATGGCTAAGAATTTAGGTATATTAATAGCAGTGTGTTTGATGGCCGGTTCAAGTTTTGTCTTGTTCTCAAAGCCTAACAGCTCTCCTATAGTACCCAGATCCACTGTTTCTGTAGCAGATACAATCTCTACTCTGTGAGTGACAGAATTTTGACTTAACACTATACCTCTGGGTAATTGAGCATTTAGAGTGGACAGATTATACTGCCCTGGAGTGATGACAATTTTTTGATCCCCTACTGCAATTTTGTTGTTGTGGTGTGTAATATTAGGGATCAAGTACATGCCGTAAAATGCTCTGAGAGCTATTGTTTTGGGATTCACTATATCATCATGCAATTTGAGTTTCAATATTGAATTTTGGCTGGTGAGATGGAATACCCCCATGATGTTTTAAATACCACAGGGCCTTTTGAAAATTTTCAATTGATGGTTTATTTATTTGAGACATATATCTAAGAACAGATAAACACAAATGTCCGCAATTAACATCTTTGAAATTTTGAACACGGGCATTATTGTAATAAAGATTAGCTGAATTTAGATATTTTATTAAATTTTCAGGTGGAACACCTCCAAATGAATCAAACACAAATGCCTCATTGTTTAAATATTTAAGATAGCAAATCCAGTGAGTGCCCTGATTTTTGTACTTATCCAAATTAACAATGCCACACTCTTTGTTGAGTGGTTGTTCTGACAAAGAATTAGACATGTACACACCTCTAAAATTTTTGATGCCCAGTGGCTTGATTAAAGCTTCAATATCTTGGTTTGTAAGCGGCTCTTGTTTTTTTTAAACTTATTCATGGCTCTCTTAACACCTTTGCCTTTTTTCTCCATGGCCAGGTTATGGCGCTTCAATTCATCTAATTCTGCCCTATTTTTTTTGGCATCTATTACTGTTTTTGCTATGGCAGCTGATCCCCCAGCCAAGCTCCCAACAGCCCCAAGTGCTGCTAAGATGGCAGGGATAGTAAATATGAAACCCCCCACATGTGATTTTTTCTTGATTGCTGTAATTTTTTTAATTGGGGGGTACTAAGCAACAATTTCATACCATGTCCCTTTGCAATACAAGAATTTTTTTTCTTGCGCTGCTTTTTGGTCAAAAGGCTATCAATAGTTTTAAGAGATTTGAGACCTGCATAAGGTATTTGATACATAACACCCTTGGCCTTCATTGTAGGTTTATTATATACATATTCACAACCCCCACCCAAGTTTTTGTTTGGTGCTCATTGCTATGGTGGTTCCCAATGCTGCTATTTTTTCACTTAAAGAAGCATCTTTGCTTACAAATCTACCAAATGCAGCCTCTTCTAATTTCTTGTCTGCAACATGTCTCTTGTCAAGATCAGAATGTGTGTTGTATGCTATGTCATGGTCTCTACAAGCAGCATCTAGGGGATTTACACCAGGATCCCCTCTGTTTAATCTATGATCCAATTTTGCGCCTGGACCACAATACTGATAGCCTGGAATATGTAGTTCAAATGGCAGCTTTTTTATAATGTCATTAACCAGGCCCCGACCCTCAGAAATATTCCAAAATTTAGGTGGTAGAGTATTAATAATTTTTATGAGATATCCAATCCCCTTAGTGTCATTCACTATAAAATTAGACAATTTTGTGCTTATCATGTCCATATTTCCAACCTTTTCATTGTAAAAATTGTTGTTGCCAGCATTTTCCTCCCCAGCTATCACCAATAACCTATCTACAAGTTACCTGACATCATCAACCCACACAAATTCTTTAGGCAGGGTGTTGTATTGTTTGATTCCACTGACAGTCTTGATCTGTGACCATATGAGCTTGATTAAATTATTGTATTTTGCCCCACTGCTAGACTTGACTCTTTTTTGTGTGGGATCATTGTTCTGGTATAGAGCATCTGATTTTATTAATATTTCTTTGTAATGTTCATAATCTTGATCTGTATAGCTGCCAGGCCTTTTCCTAGTCATCAGTTCCCACAACCCAGGTGTGCCGGGATATTTAACAAAACCACCTCTTTGTCCAAGATGAGATTCTGAATATACAATGAGATCATCTCCCATAAATGTTACTCTGAAATTGCCAATTCTATGTATGATACTACAATCACGCTCTGTGTCAGCATATAAGCCAAAGACCTCATCTTTGTTGTCTTTAGGTGTGCTTAAATATTTTTGAGCAAGAAGACCCAATTCAATAGGATCCAGAGTAGCTTCAATTCTTCGAGGAGCAACAGGACTAGGTGTATGAATACTGGAAAGTGGGGTGATTGGATAATCTAATATGTTCCTTGCAGCTACAGGTACAAGCTCTGTGATCAAATTTTGATTTTGCTCTGTAACAGTTTTGATATTTTTACCTAATTCACTAATAGCATCAATGATAGGCTGTTCTGTTTGTTTGTGTTGTTCATAAATTCCTCGGTTCTCTGATTTCCATCCCTTAAATCTTTTTACAAAATAATCTCTTAATTTAAGATCATCAATGATTGGCCTTTTCATTTTTATTTATATATGTTTCAATGTCTAGAAAATTGTTGATTTTATTTCTGTATTTGCCACTATTGGGTTTTCTTGTCATATCAATTGTGACAAACCCATAACTGTCCTGGTTCCAGCACCTGCTGCAAAACTTGGAAAAATCATTGTAGCTCAAGTCTCCACCTACTTATTCATCATGTATGTGTTTGAGGTTGGTATGATCTTGATGAAACACGCATATAAAATTGTTGTTGTCTCGGATCAGCTGCTTCGGAATTTTAGAAAAAGTCTGTGCCAGGTAGAAGCAATCAATGTTTTTGTGTCGGCCCTGTGTAAAGAAATTTCTAACCTTGTTTTGATTATCCAATATAATGTCATCAAACACAACAACAGAATTATCGAGACATTCATGGAGTGGCTTAACATCTGGTTCAAAAGTAGCAATATCCAATCCATCATATAGCTTCATCAGCTGCTGATATTTTAATTGTTCCAAGCTCTTAGAGAAGACATACAAGTGCCTGTTTTTCCAGTCTAACCAGTTGGGTGCCAATAAAAAATTATCAACCATTAGTGTAGTTTTACCACAAGCAGATGGCCCAACAATAAGACACCTAATATTATCAGGCAGCAATTTTCCATTTCTCTTATTTTGTTGTTCAGGTTCTGGCAGCCTTTTTATAACATCCCAGGTGCTCATATTATTATTTTGTTTGCATCGATCCAGCTGTGTTCCGGAAGTCCTAGCCATTTGACAAGTAACTTGTTGCCTTTTCTGCGGATTATTTTTTCTATGAGATATGTGTCAGGCTGTTTAGTTTTGCTGAGCTCTTGTTCATAGAATCGGCCTTTGAGAATTTCTCCTCGATGATCCTTTATTATATATGTGTTAAGTGTCCCGGGTTTAACTTGAACCACTGTAAATAATTCAGTGCTCCAGTTTCTTGTAAAGCCTCTTTTGAATAAGTGCTTATATTTGCTGATTCTTACTTGTTCACCCACCCTGTATTTGGCCTTTCTTGTTGTTGGCTGGTATCTAGGATAATAAACAGTCCTGATCAATTTTTGCTCATCAGATGAAGTTACTTCAGAGGGTTTCATGTTGATTGTGGAATGGACCGAGTTGTTATATTTATGTAGAAGTTCTGGAAGAATATTAATCCATTTATAATTACCTTGGAGGGTAAATTGTTTATACATAAGATTTTTTAGGGTTTTGTTGAATCTCTCTACAATTGAGGCTTTGAGATCACTGTAACTCGAGTAATGTTTTATTGACTGGCTTTTAATAAATTGTTGGAACACAGAATTATAAAATTCTTTGCCATTATCTGTTTGCAAATAGTGCGGTGATCTTCCACTCTGATTGATGATTGTCCTGATGGCTTATGTAACACATTTTCCAGTCTTGGATTTGAGTGGCACAGCCCAGGCAAATTTTGAAAATGTATCTATTACAGTAAGTAGATACTTGTAGCCCTTGTTGATTTTGTCTAAGTTTTTCAGCTGTCCACTTGCCATCTCAATCAGGTCCCCTTGCCATAAAGAATCTATGCCTTTTGTGACTACTGGCAGTCTCTTATAATTATGTCTGGCTTGTCTGTGTAATTCATCAACAATAATTTGTCTAGACATAATATGAAAACAAGAATATTGCAACTATGGGGTGTTCAGCAGCTGATACTACAGGATTTTCTAAATATAATTTGTCCCCTATTTGTATTTTAAATTCCAGAGAGCCATCATCTTCAGCATAGGCTGTTTCTAATGTATTGGGATCTGTAAAATCCTCCTCTAACTCTACTCTGGTGATTTTTGGTTTGTTGTCAGCATTTGTTATTGATAAGGTGGGGTAGTGGTGTGCCTGTGGTTGAAGCCAATATTTGATCTTGATTGGTCTCAGTGTGCCCCCAACAAAAAACTGGTAATAAAATTGTGCAGGGGACAGCATATATATTTTGCCACCTGGTGTAAATGGTGAATCATATTCTTTGTTGGGGATACTGTACAATTCAAGAATTACTGTATGTTTTGGATTCTCGATTATGCCTGTTATTTCTTTTTCTGCTGTAAGCAATCTGCTTGTTACAGATTCAAGGTGCTCATTGATGGTCCTAACAACATCATCATGGCCTGGCTTGATTTTTATGTCCACAACAAGTTTCTTGTAATGTTGCACAATCTCTTGAAGCTGGGTGGCAAAGACAGACAGAGCATTTGCTTGATTGGATTCCATGGTCCCTAGCTGTTGCTTGATAGTAGCTACAATTTGTTGCAAATTTTCAATAACTGCCAATTTTGAATTTTGAGCAGTAAGATCATGGACCTGTCTTCTGATATCCTCAAACAGGGCATGCAGTTCATTAATATGTTGATTGGTTGGTAGAGTGGCCACTGTCTGAGTAAGTTGTTTGATCTCTGTCTGGATATTCTTGATATCTTCTGATTTCAATATGCGATTCACTGCCCTCTTTATATTTTTAAGTTCCTGTGATGTAGGCAGATTTGATACAGTATTTTGCAAAGATTCAAGTGCCAATTTCACATTATTTAATTCAGAAGCATCAGCCACATTTTGCATAGCATTTTGGAGCAGGGCTATATCTGCCTGAGTGGGTGTTGATTGTTGTAAAATTTCAAGCTTTGTTTGGATATCATCGATCAAGTGATGAAAATGTGATAGTTCAGATTCAGTGTTGAGGTTTTCAAGCTTTGTGATCTGTTGCTGGACACTGACAAGTGTGTCTACAATACCAGGCAGGCGGGATTCTAGAGATTCTTGTACATTTGTCAAATCACTTTGCACTGCTGCTATTGTACCCTCAAGATGGGTTATGGTACTTTGAATTTTTCCAAAATCTTCATATGTTTCAAGTTGCAGCTTGATGTTTGCAACACTCCGAGTTATTGCACTCAAAGCATCAGAAGATGGCAAATTGTTCATAAAATTTTCAAGTGTCTCAATTTTTTCTTTAACCTCGGCTATGGCATTGTTCAAGGGGTCCAGATTAGGTATTTGGAGTGATTGAATCTGTTCTTTTAGAGTGGAAATCACTAGATCAAAATCTTCTTGTGATTTTATGCTTTTGACAATTTTTTGGAGCTGTGTCTGGACATTATTTATCTGCTCTTCCAATTGCTGTTTCAATTGCTCAGAGTTGGTGGCCTGGGTCTTAAATTTGGCTTGAAGAGCTGCTACAGCTTCTTCTAAACTTTGAAAATTATCTAATGTGGCCAAGTCAGTATATTTCTGAAGCAGCACTTTGAGTTCAGAATCAATTTTAAGAAGAGGGTCCATGCATTGTGATTGTAAATTTGTAATTTCTAATTGAAGACTGGCATTGAGTGTGGTTTGTAAAGCTTGTAAATCACTTCTTAATTTCTTGACTCTGACATCAAGCATCAGAATCTCATCACTGTGATCTTCATGTCTTGTATGGCCAAATATATCATTAGGCATTTTTGTTTTAGTGGTTATTTATTATTGAATATCTGATTCTTAATTCTATAAAAAAAGGTATAAGCTTGTCATATGACCCAGGGACCTCAATATATAAGCAGTCACCAGCAGAAACAGTATATACAGTGCCAGAAATCATGTTTGAGTGCTTAATTCTATAAATATTTCTCCCTACTGAAATCTTGACATTACCCTCAGGGGTTGTAATAAATTGCAATTGACCACCTACAGGTAATTGGTAATGATTTAAATTATTGTTAAATATGTACAATGTTTTGCCCGTTTGATCATCAACATCTGTAAGTATGCTGTTCAGATGAATAATTAAGAAACCACTCAGTTTAGATATCATATCAGAAGAGGGTTGTGGTGTCGGCAGGTCCATAATACCTTGTTTCTTAAACCCAAATAAGTTCATAGGCATGTTTATTTATTTCAAATCATGCTCTGTGTTTGGGCATTGATTGCCATTTTTCAAATCACAATGCCCCCAAGGTAGAGTATGTATGCCACATGACAAAATGCATCTCTTATCATCATATGGGTCCAGAGCCACTTTTCTTACAATATTGCTAGTCAATAAGTGATCCACACTCTGAATTCTGGATTCTGATGTTTTGATTGTGCTACATGATTTGAGACAATTTTTATAATCTTCAAATTGGAGCTCTTTTTCAACAGTTACTCTGCCAATGCCCTTGGCTTTTTTGGCAACAGCACCACTACATGTTTCAAAACTGTACATCTTGGCTCTTAACCCAGCAAATGCCACAATAACATCACCAAGTGTCTCATCTTTTAACTTGCCAGGCACCTTTTTGTTGTGGGGTTGAATCTTTGTATGTTCACTGGTATCAAAATATTTAAATAATTCAGGCTGTGTTATATCTTGATAAACATCTTCTGTTTGAATATCAAGAACAAAACTATCTGTGTCCATGTACATCAATTTTACACGATCCTTATAAAAAGGCTTCAACACATCATAATACAATTTTAACATGTGTAATTTGGCCAATTCCAATATCACAGCCCCTACATAAATAGGTTTATCAAACTTAATCTTTGTTTCTTTTCATGTTGAAAAGTGCCATATTTTCATCATAAATTCTTCTATAATTGATATTAGGCTTTGCAATCAATTTTTTGCTCAGGCTGGGATCAGTAATTATTTTAACATCGGTATGTTTTCTGACATTTTTAATAGTTTTGCCATATACAGAATTGACCATCAATTTAAACAAGGCCTTATCAAATTGGCTCATTGCAGATGTTCGAAGCTCTGTATTTGTATTAATATATGGCTTCAACCATTTTAAGTGCCTGAACCTCAAAACTTTTCCAACTTTGGTCACTTGAACACCATGATGCATCAGGAACTGGAGGTTTTTGTAATATATAACATAACCCTGTTTTGGCTCCAGTGTCACCATGAGCTTCTTCTGTTTAGAGCCAGGTGAGCACTGAACCTCGGGAATTGGGGGCAGATCAGAAAATATGTTGTGTAAATAATCTGGAATTGTCAGATCAACCTCTAAGAAGAGGCCATAGTCACTGTCATCAAAATCCTTAAGATTCTCAATATTGAAATCTTCAACCCATTCAAGCCCTGAATATGGCAGTTTATCCATCATGGCATAACCATAGAGGCTGTTTGCATCCACGTAAAGTATATAATTTGATGGCAGTGCTGGATCATAATCAGGAATATATTTGTTATTTGCTCTGGCATATCTCTGAGAACATTGCACCATGCCTCCTCTTATACATTGTTCCATAAACAGATACATATCTTGATCTTGGATCAGATCCAATTGCATTTTAGTGTTTAAAAACATTGCAGACAATGCTAGGCCCGGGGCACTGTAAAAATAAATTGGATCTAGTTCATAATTTTGCATGGAAGATTTTCTGAATGCCTGCAGTATATCAGCTAAGAGAGTCACATCAAGTTTTAAATAAGCCTTGTGATAATCACCAAATGTCTTGCCTTTTAAATTGTTCCACATCAATTGGGCATGGTGATAATCATCATCAGTGATTCCAGATCCTCTGATTTTGCTGTAAAACTCTTGTTGTGGTGGCAGAGAACACTCATCAAATTTAGAAAAATCTGTAACATAATCATATGGATATACACCCTTCCGCCTAATTAATTTCAGGTCCTGATTTGGAAACAAAGCACATGTGATTTTGAATTGATCATCAGATAATTGAGTGGCCAGTGTAGCCAGGCTAGCCGATAAAATTCTGTAAGAATCAAGAAATCTTATGTGAATAGGAACACCATTAACTTTAATTATTTTGTTAATGGCAATATATTTTTCATCATTTTCAGCTAAAATATTTAAATTATGCTTCTCAAACCCCTCGTACCTGATCAGATGATGGAAATCATAATTGGATGCTCCATGGCAAAATATAGGGATAAATTTTGGTCTCTTGATCTTAATATTACAGCTATTACACAGGGCCATTAAGGATTTACCATCTGTATGAGAATGGTGTTTCACCTTGATATTTATATCTGAAAATTCAGAATCACATACCGGGCATTTTTATGCATTGTTGAAATCTTCAATCTGTTTCTCTGTTAAAGGCAACATGGGTTTTGATTTTAATAAGACATTAGATGCTATGTCACGGCACTCATTTTCTATTCTATGTGCAAATTCTTTGATGGCATCTGCTCCCATGTATAAATATTCTTTACTAACAACACCATCCTGTACAACCACATAATAAAAACTAGAAAGTTCATGTAACAGGTATGGTGTAATTGAAGATTCATCAGGATCTGGGCTACAGAATGCAAGAGGTTTAAGATTTGATTCAAAATCATAGACTATATATGCTGGGTGTTCCAACAAGGCTTCAAACTTTTCGAATTTGGCATTTTCACTTGGCTTAGGCATAAGCATATGAACAGGTTTATGATTCCCACAGTATTTCAGATGCTCAATTAACTTGTTTTTAGCAATTTCTGCATTCTCTTCACAAACACCATTCACCATTTTTCTACCATCAAATACAATTAAACATCTTCTACACAACTTGAATATTGTATTGGATTTGTCTAGTTGTGTTCTGACTAAAGCTTCAAGATTATGTATCAGAGTGTAATGATTTGTGCCATCCCCTTTAAGTAAGAGCAGATCAATCGGAATAGCAGATTCATCATCAAGTGTACTGATTCTGTGAGGATCTATCAAACAATTGCCACGGCCAGTAGAACAAATAAATACATTAATAGATAATTGTTTACCATTAATATCCCGGGCCTTTTTTTCAAATTTATCAATATTCTGAACAGACATTGGATATTCTAAACCCTCCATTGCCTCATCAAAATCATTTTCATGTTGTTTATAATAAGTTATTCTCTCAGGATTGCTTGAAACTGGATACAAAGCAGCTAAAATACACCACAAAAAGCATATCTCATCATTATTTTCAATATTGACCACGGCTTTTTTGTTTTTGATATTGGCAGGTAATGGCAAATATGTAGATCCTTGTAATGGGCTGAATTCAGAAATATTAACATATAACTTGTGTGGAGATCCGCATAGGCTCCATCCAGACTCTTTTGCTGCAAATTCAGAGTGTTTAATATTCAATTGATCAATCAAACTGCTTATTATTTTGTCTGAATTTGCATTTGAATATACCGGTACAGTTTCTGTTATGTGGGGCTGTGTAAATTTTGTGCCGTTTGGTTTCTTATATTGTGTAAACAATTTGAGGGACAGCTTATAAGAGCCATTTTGTGCATTTAGAAGTGCCTGCACATCAGGATTTATACTGTTCAAAAAATTCTTAATGTCACATCTTGGCTCTGATACAAAACTGTGATCCCTTAATTGGCCGTTAAAACTGCTATGGATGGGTTCATAGCGTGGCTGCTTTGCTGGTCCAGCATTAACAGGTGTTTCATGCTTCCTTTTCAGACCAGATGTAGATGGTTGTGGGGGCAATGTTGATGACTGTACAGAACAAGTACCTTTATGTTTATATGTAAAATATTCCAGATTATATTTTCTATGGCATTTAGGGCATATTTTTGTGGGAGTTCTGCATTTGTCTGGATTACAATTCCTTTGATGCTTAGCCCAATTGGGGCTAGATATATTCTTTTTGCATTGATTACAATGTTTTTGATTTGACATTTTTGTTGTTGTTTATTATATAAAATTTCTTGGGGTTCAAATCAAAATTCTATGCTTAATAAAAAATATCAGTTGGGTTCAGCAGTGTGATTTGTATACTTAATATGTGTGTGTGTGTGTGTGTGTGTGTGTGTGTGTGTGTGTGTGTGTGTGTGTGTGTGTGAATATTTTTGACTTTGGTATTTATATAAAATTTCTTGGGGTCCAAATCAAAACTTTATACTTAATAAACCTATGACAGGTTGTTAAAAATTCTATATATTAAATCAAATAGATTTGTAATTCAATTTATACAAATCTGCAATATTTTTGTGTTTAAGAAATATGAGCAGCACTGCAACAACACACCCTCACTCTTTAACAACTCTCACAATACTGGCTGATATGCAATGCAAAATCACTTTATATACCCTAAGCACGGACCGCATTGAAAACATCTGAAACAATAAGCCAATCAGAATATAACACATCATCACATTATGTCATAACCAACCAATCAGAAAACAACACATGTCTAATGCATAATATTGGGTAATAATTTGTTGCAAAACATGATGCAATATAAATAAACCAGAAATAGGCCACAACTGGACCGGAAGTAAATATGTGTGGGTGTGTGTGGGTGTGTGTGTGGGTGGGTGTGGGTACGCAAATATATTCTTCTTAGGCCCGGCGTATCTTTAAACACCTTTCTTAATGGGACCCAAAAAAATGTTGGGACTTTTTGCCGGTCCCAATAAGGAAAAGGCATTTCGAGACTCCTGAGAGCCCTTGCGACCTGTACGCGAAGTATTTCGAAGGTACCAAAAAGTTCATATTTGTTGGATTAGTGTTTATGTCGCTGTGTTACACTCTGCCACCTGCTGGTGAAAGCTGGTACCTTCAAGGCTGTGTAAAACTGTGGTGTTTAATCGCATCCCTTGGTACCGTGAAGTGTGGGTGTGTAAAATCTTGGATCTATTTCGCATGTATTGGTACCGAACATCCCAGGGGGATGAGAGGCGAGGAAAGGTACGTGCAAATGCCGACGGGGTTCCCCTCTCGCCTGGCCGTCTTGTTGCTTCCGAGCTGTCAATGTTGCCAACTTAAAACTTTGGAACCAGATCTGTTTTTCTATTATCTTCTAACCCTCCAAGTGTAATTGTAATTGATTTGTTTTGTTTTACTTCGCTTTTTGTACCACTGTTGGCTAATTTGCCAAGATGGGGATGAGTGATGATATCATGAAATTGATGAATCGACTCCCACAACATCCATGCCCAGACCGGGATTCGAAATCGGGAACCTTGGTGTCGTAGCGCGATGTGTTAACCACTCCACCACGGGGGTCGGCTTTAATCCTGCAATCAAACAAAATGCTACAATAGAATTTATTCCTCCAAATGTGACCGTTCTATATGTGCCTATAACAAATTATTAGTTGGGTTTTACTATAATACTGGTAAACAGAAATCCATTTGTAAAGCTCATTTTCTTCCATTACCAGGAAACAAAGAGTAGAGTTATCAGATGTTATCAGTAGAAACTCGTTACTTGTCTCCTTTCGGCCATGATGAGGATAAGAATGGAGATTTCTGACCAAGGCGACAAGCGATCCGGCAAAAGGGGGGGGGTTCATATCGAAGTGACAAGTGACACGATACCTCTGTCTACAAGCAAGCGTTTTTCTCAAATGCTCTAACAGACCAAGGCGACACGCTGCATGACATCCATGACTTTCAGAAGCGGAAGCCGAGAAGCGAAATGTTTCGAAACGAAGAAGCAAGTCTCGCCTGTTACTTCCGTTTGTCAATATCCTGAATTGGGTCGCCTAGGTCTGGTGTTCGGGCTTTAACAGTGAATGCTTACTTGAAGACTGAAGTGGCTTGTCTTTCTTTTCGCTTGTCACTTCGGTATGAACTTCAGTGTCATTTGCAGCCGTCGTTTGCTACTTGTTGCCTGTCGTTTCGGTTTAAAATCTCTCGGCAAGAAAGCATTCAATGCGTAGGAATGACCACCAGACCGAAGCAACACGATAACGTCCCTAGTGCGTGAAACATGCAAGTGGCACGTGTAGTTTGTCATATCACATTTGTTAGAAAGTTTTATTTATTTAAGAATTTTTGTTTCCAAAGCCATTTATCGCTTCGGTACGAAAGTTCCATTGGGACGAAGCGACGAGCAACGAGGGGTTTCTCACTGAAGTAACACTACCCGTGCAGCATAGCATATATTATTGAGTGTTTGTTTCCAAGTGACACGTGTCGTGTCTCGCTTCGGTCTGAAAGCATCCCAAGACTCGTACGGTATTCGAACATAGGATCCCTATTCGTAGAACACGAACACAAACGTTTATACTTCTCAAAGTTAACGGCTTGATTGCAATCCTTAACTACATTTAATTTCAATGCAGTTCTTTTTTTAACAGTCGTGTTTGGCAACACTGATAAGTGAAGCGAAGTTTTCACTCTCGCCTCTGCAGCCGCGCCGAAACCGAGGACAGAGAGCTGTGGATGTCTTTTTGCGACGTTGCATGCTACACGTATTTGACGTCTTCTGTACTCGCTCGCTCTGTTTAACGTGCGACTAAACGAGAGGGGAAAGTCTTCACCCGACAACGTCGCAGGGGCAAAACAATCGCTTCCTTGCTTGTAGTAAGTTAACCGCGCATTTTCCCCCTGTGTCTGTTGTCACGGTATCTTACGCTTGATCTCTCCATTGCGTTATTTTCACAAAGTAGGAACTGTGTCCTGCTCGTCACTTCGGTTTGCGTGTGTTTCTTCATAGTTCAAATGTAAAAAGATAACATACAAATGCTTACGCAGAGATATTCGCATTATTATATGCGTATAACGCATTTGCTTATACATAATTGATTGATTGATTTGCTGTTTTAAGTCCACTTTATGCACAATAAGGCTAATCGGGACTGGACCTACAGTTTAAAGTGGGATCCGAACCACTATGAGCTTCCACCGGTTATCGAACCCGGGATCCCTTGATTACAAGGCAACGACGCTACCACTGCGCCATCTTATGCATAAAACAACCGAGAGAACAATGACATGTACATTTGATAATGTTCCCCACCAGAAAACTTTGAGGGAAAAAGCTCGATTTGAAGACATCGATTCAATTTTTTATATAATGCCTGGAAACAACATATTTGCCTTCTATGACCTTAACGAAAATATTAAATCCACTGTAGTAAACATTACTTTCTAGATGGCAAAATAAAATGTAAACGACATAAATACTCTTCCCGTTTCTAAACCTGACAATTTATAGCCGCGTATTTGATTGCACTTTATAATTAATAATGAAATTAAGTAAATGGTCACAAAGTATTCAGGTTTAGTGAACGATAGCGTATTCCTTCCCTCAGTGTGGTCTTTATATAACAATATTTACAAAGTTACAGAAGCAAATGTACTTGAAGGGACAGCAAAGATTTTATGCCATCAAAATATATGTGGCGACTGCCTGTGTTCTCCCCTGTGTATGGCAGCGTGCCGTGACACCATTCGAGCAAATGATATGGCTCCACACATTCTCGATCTCTGCCGTAGTGAAAGAGACATGAATGATCAACACCACGCTCTGATGTAATCTAGGGGTGGCGGGTTCGACACGCGGTGGAGGCACATGGCACAGTGGTTCGGATCCTACTTTAAACTGTAGGCCCAGTCCCGATTAGCCTTACTGTGCATAAAGTGGACTTAAAATTCCAATCAATCAATCGATCAAAAACCACGCTCTGATGAAGCATTATAAAGGGAAGTCTCCTTAAAACGAACATATTCAGTAGATTCGACTCTATTGCAGCTCACCTGCGTGAAGGAAAGGTTAACACAGTGCGTTACGACGATACGTGGTTTCAGGTTCGAATCCCGGCCTGCTCATGGGTGTTCCTTTGACGGTGCCCTTCATCAATTTCATCATATTCTTACTCATCCTCGTCGTTTGGATTAGCCAAAAATGAAAAAAACCGACGCTAAAAATAATCTAATCCAATGTATTCATTTGTTACCTTCTGGCCTCCATGAAGAAGTAGCTACGAAGCCAGAAGCCCTACTTTTGAATCCTGGGTGAGGAATGGATATATCATCGTGTTCGTTCTAATTCCACCATTAATTCTTATTAACGATTAACCTACGACGTAGAAAAACGCTTAAAATTAACGTAAATATACGTCGCATTCTTCTGTCGCTTCATTAATGTGGATCATTTCTCTATCCTAGGGGGAAAATGTTAGTTTAGCAACGTGAAGAATATTCGCTTTCGAGGCAACCCAAGGCATTAAGAGGCAGTGGTGTAGCAAGGGGTGAGGGAAGTGCCCGACCGCATGGCTCCTCGCGCGTAAAGGTGCCTCGCGTCGAATGAGCTTGAAACGAAAAATGTTATAAACAGAAGTGGGAGGGACATGGGAAATGCTATTTTTGCGGGAAATAATATTAAAACATTTATTTATTATTTATCTGGTTTTAAATTCTAATTAAACGTTATAATTTGAATGAATACGTCAAATCAGAAGCATAACATACAGGCAGGCAGGTCTTAAGCCTAAGGGGCACGAAAGAAGTAAAAAATGATCGTCGTATTTCTCACGTGAAACAGTTAGCAAAAATTCACGATAACTTGCTTAGACATTTTTACCCATTTATTCTTTCATTGAATAAAAAGCCCGTTGTCTTGTATTCTCTTCTTTCTCTTTACCTTTCACTCCCGAATTTAATAAGTTAACAACAAACACCTCCAACTGCCACGAAGCAAGCGTGAGGCATTTAAATGCTCGCGTTTTTTCATTCCTTCCTAGAACAGGCCTGTACCCAAGATATTTTTGAAGTGGTTGGAGACAAATCCGAAAATGTGGAACAAAAGAGAACATCCGAAATGCTGTTGGATTTGTTGAATTAGGCTATTTTACGTCGATTTTCTGACACTTTTGGCTGATCGCGATGATGAGGATGAGTAACGATATGATGAAATTGATCAAGGAACACTCGCAAAGAACATCCATGCTCAAACCTGGATTCGAACCCGTAACCCACGGCTTCGTAGTGCGCTGTGCTAACCACTCCGTCCAGTTGGTCGAGCCTGGTCGGCGAAATGCTGTTGGGAGTATAGGATGTGACCACCAATGTTATGGTAGTATTATTGTACGAGCTAGTGCTAGCTCGTAGATACAATGCTAAGTGTACACCCAACGGTTAAAGCAATATGTCCATCTGCTTTGAATTGTCATTCAGTCTGTTTTCCACAGTGTCATGATAATGGGTTGAAATAGAAACGCAGATGTCAACATAAACTTCGCATGAAAAGAATTAATGACCCCGTAGAACAACGCAAGTTGTAGAGTAAAGAGAGAATGAAAATGGTGGTGAACAAATTGCCTACTATTATCTTTCCTAGTTGTAGAATTGTAGAGTTGCAATGTTACGGTCCAAAGTATCGGGAAAAATCAACTCACTGATAACCCCCTCCCCCCTATCCGACAATCAGCATTCAGCAACGCAATCGCTTACAGACTAAAGTTGTCACAAGGCGTACAGCTTGGTGCTTATTGTTTACGTTCAATTCTCAGAAGTATTCGAATATTTCTGTCTTCCGCAAACTAACAATATTTTATTTTTTTAGAAATGTTCTTGTACCAGCACCATTGAGCAGCCGTGAAAATTCTATGGTTAGAAAATAATACATTTGTAAATGAAATGATATACATTAGCAATCATTATTAAAATGAAGAACATGTCTAAATGTGGGTTAACCCCCCACCCCCACAAATAAAACTCGAAACATTTTCGTAAATACGACTTAAGTTTGAAATAAATTGGGACAGGGATTTGGAAGAATGGACTGTCTCGACTAAATTAAATGTCTTGTAAACAGGCATCAATGATTATAAAACAAAAATTACAAGGACAGTTTACTTTCCCTTGGTAGATAAGGTTTAGCATAGTGCTGGCGCAAAGGTGGAAAAAAAGAGGGGAGAGACTACTCGCCCCCCATTTCCCCTTAATTGCCGCCACTGGATGGGGGCCTCGCATTCTAATCTCTTCCAGGGCGTCGCTATATGTTGCTACGCCACTGTTGAGAGAGGATTACTAAATTCAAAATTCCATCTTTCGAAGCGTCATACATGTTTTGTGCACTAGTTTTTATACAAGTACTTATTGTTAGTTGATTTAATTTATTTGACGTCGCATTTCTACCACTTCTGGCTAATTGCGAGGATGCAAACGAATGTCAGAAATTAATGAAGGGACAATCACAGATTTAAGGTTCTTATCAATAGCAACCAATTTTCGCGACGTGTGCAAGTCGCAACTGGACGTGTTCATTGGCAAAATAGGGGTGACGGAACTATGTTCAGGAAGTGAGTTTCGTGAAAATTGTCTGCTGTGGAAACAACAATGAAATTTCAAACGTAGTAACATCACCACCAAAATACGTAGAGATGTTTACGAATTATGTAAGGGTACAGAATGAAAAAAAAAATAACCATCCATATACTACTATATACGCAAACGGAACATATCAGGAAAGTATTCATTACGTCACATTAGTAGATAAACTTGTTTGTAAACCAGGAACTTTATTTTGGATCATTCACTTAAATTGGTCTCCTTAGTAAATCGTATAATTAGCACAAATGCACACAGCAGTAATCAGGATAATATTCACTAGTAATAGTGTTCACAATAAAGAAAATGTAGTAACTGAATGTTTTTTGGCATTCTGTATTGTATCGAGGGCGTTTGTAGAATGTGCAACAGGGACCAAAGCGTCACAGTTTTATCTGTTCCACTTCGAAACGGTTTGTTACGAATTGTAAGAGATATCACAAACACAACACAGAAAGCAGTAATAAACACAGCAAGCGAACCTTAGCAAGCAAAAGGCACAGGGTGGTTTGGTGAGTGTTCTACCTGCTTCCCCTCTCGCGTTTGGAATCGTACTTTCCAGCTAGTTTCGTTTCCCTTGAACGGACTTTAGCAGTCAAATAATTTAGAACTCCAAGTTACTTGGTGACAAATAAAAAAAATACTACACTAATCCGAAAAAAAATTTACCTTACTTCACAGAATATAATACTAATATGATCCTTTCTTTAACATGGAATTATCATTACCCGCAGACTATATGAGTGTTTCCAAAGATCTGCTGCATATACCCTTTCCCTCATAACAAACATCAACTAAAAATTAAAACACGAGCGTTTCTCTATTTGCAGTCCGTCATTGTTTACGTGTAGCACGCAAGGTTAAAGTTTCAGGGTTTGAATCCCAGAAAAGCATGTTTTTGCACTTGTCCTTTCTTGCATCATGATAAGATGTACAAATGTCTCAGCTCGACAGAATTCGACGGCAGAACTGTTCTGCTGCTTGCAGGAGTGTATGTTATCTGCTTCAGTAATCTATACTCCCGTGTTCCACCTGCCAGGCTGCGAGAGTAGTGCTTTCAATTATTTTGACTGGTATGCAATTTTCGCTGCTGGCTACAAGCAAGGTGTAACAAAATCATACCTCATGTGATATTGAATTTGAATTTAAAAATTTTGGGTGCGTCAGCACTTAGGCTATTTTGCACCCGTCACAATATACGGGGTCCAGCTCCTTACCGTAACTAAAATAGCATTATTGCACTGTCTTGTTACTAAATTACAAAAATTTTCTGGCTTTCGTTAAAAGCTGAGGCTGCAAAGTGGAACTCAGCACACACAAGGACAAAAAACAGGACAAGACACACAAAATTATACTAGCCATAGTGCCAGTCGCCAGAGCCTCGTTCGTCTGCAAAATGTAGTGTAGGGTGTACTACTTGACAATTGGGTGTACTACGTTGAAGGCCACCCCTTACACCCCACCTCAAGTGGGGATTGTTACAGATTAATTATTCGTTAAAATTAACATCAACAAGATAGCAAACAATGAACTATGAATCAACGAAATTAATAACAGCGTTTGCTTTTCTTTGACGGTTTACTCAGGAAACTGACCAGTGATCCAATATTTTGTTCCCAGTTATTTAAATTCATTATTTTATTATTATTATTATTATTATTATTATTATTTAAATCTTGTATCTACAAAGAAAATTAAAAAAAAAGAAACATAAGGACGTCTTATTTGAAATTCTTAACCCGTAGCGTGAAACAAAGGACTTCGAAATGCAACAGTTAACTTTCGTACTTGGTTCTTGGAGAGAACGTGCGTAATATTAATTTAACGAATGGTTTGTCCAATGAATGATTAATAATTGTGACAGACAGGCGGAGCAAGGGGCGAAAATCCCGTGGATAGAACGAAATTACTATTTACATTGGGAACCATCAAACGTGATGTAGTTACCTAACAAGCACTGCATAGCCAACCCAAATCTCGACAAATTAAAAGTAAAAGCGAGCAAATGTAGAAATATTATGCAATAGATATTGGTCCATCATTCCCAGCTGAATTGTATCCCCAGACATCTCTCACAAGTGACTTATCAAAAGTTTCATCTCCACATGATTTTGCAAAACTCTACCTCTCCAATTCTACTTCCCTCTCCAGAGGTATACCATGTTCGATTCCCGGTGGAGGCACATAGTGGTTCGGATCTCACTTTAAAACTATAGGTTGTGTCCCATTTTACCGATCTGTGCATAAAAGTGAACTTAAAACTATACATTAAAAAAAACTCGAGAGATATTCCGATCTCCGCACGGAGTGCTTAGCAGAGAGTTTACGAAGCCAATGGTTACGGTTCGCATCAACCCCCGGACGTGGGTGTTCTTTGTAAGTGTTCCTGCATCAACTTCCTAATTTCTTCCTATCATCACTCATCCTCATCGTCGCGATTAGCCAGAGTGATAGAAAAGCGACGCTAAATAACAAAATCGAATCATTCCAGACACACACACACACACAAACAACATACATACACTGAAGACATTTTTGACATTTTTGTTTTGACATTTTTATCACAAGTATGTGTGTTTTACATTGAAGGTAACTTCAATAATGCTTTGAGATGGGCCCAAGATATGTAGATCCGTCAATGACAGTCATTTGTTTTCTCCTCTCTCTTCCTCCGCATTGCTTTTACCCGAGAACCGCCGTGTTGCCAGTTTCCTTCAGTGCTTCGTTGTCAAAAGCTTCATAAACGATAAATATCACATCTCTACTTTCGATGTCTAAGGTTCATGATGATACAAATGCTTAGCATTGAATAAAGGCGACGACCATCTGTTCAAGAATGCTTAACATTTTGACAACGCAAGGAAAGGATTCTATTGTAAAGAGCTGCTTGCGTCACCCACGCTCCGACCGCTCCCTTACTGTTGGACTTATGCACGTTGTGGTTCGCATACCACTTTTAATTATAGGTCAGCACCGATTAGCCCATCTTTGCATAAAGTAGACTTAGAACTCAATTTAGCGTGATCACAGGTTCCATTACCGAACATTTCGGTTTCTTGAAGGCAATTGGGGAGCTACGTGAAGTAGAGGATAAAGATTACAGGGGCAAAGGGATTCGATGTGCTGACCACGTGTCAACTTATAAGAAAGCCACTTAACAGGCCTTTGTTATTCAAGGCCGTTTCGCCACGGAGTTTTTTAATCGTAACTGTTATGGAGATGATTAATTTTATATAAGATTGGCGAGAAAATATTAACAAAACATGCTATTATTGTGTTTCACGCTAATCGGAGGTGAATTCTGTTACTGGGTGATAGATGGGTGTTATGATATGTCAGCTGTAAAGTTAAGAACAGTGGCGTATTTAGAAGGAGTTTTAGAGCTAGGTAGTCTTATTTTTGCTCAACTTTCCTAAAAAAAACGTCAAATTTAGGAAAAGATGGCATGATCTAGGAGTGGTAAGAAGTAACTCATAATCCCTTTACTGCATTTGTGAGTACGCCACTGGAAGCGTGGGGAATACTGCTGCAAATGGAGAGGGTTCCTTACATAACGATAACAGGAGCGAGGTGTAATGAATGGCTTTCCTGCAAGAGCCTAAATGTCAACCTCTCTTCCACGTCCTGGACTCAGGGGGGGGGGAAGGTTGCCATTAGGTTATCCTAGGCTATAACCTAGGGCCACACAAAAATGAGACACTGAAGGGACAGAAGTGAAGACCATGGACTATTAACATTTCTTAATGTTGTGATAATGGCAAATTAAAACATGTCAAATCCTATTACTTGCTTATTTCGTGAACGAAGGACTATCTAGCGCTTAAATAAGTTCTTACACAATGACCTATTTTCAAACGTCACCTAGATCATACAAACAATATGTACCGATATTGCACCAATGTTTTAAACTTTACAAGTTTTATTAGTACAGAGCATGCAGTTAGTGAAAATAAAGTACCATGATATCAAAATTATTAATAAAAATGTCTACAGTGCCCGAAAGAAAAGATAACCTAGGGGCCCAAATTCTATTACTATCCCGCTCTGCATTGGCTGCATTTTGCAGACAATTTGGGCATTGACGTCTAGACTCACATTCAGTCTGTTTGTTGCGTACTGTCCAAACATTTTTGTCATTGCCCTCACATCAATTCCATCCTAATCTTAGCGATTAACCAAATGAATCAGAAGCGAGAAGTGAAATTAGTTAAATCAATCTGTAGATAACAGCAGAAAATAGCTGTGCCTTCCTCAAATTGAAGATTCCTATCGCAAATATATAATATAACATGAAGGATAGTATGAATGATGAAACAGATTGTTGGAACAAACACAATTTCATGTCAAGGTTTTCCAGAATGCGAACCTAGGACCCCGAGTTTTGTAACACGGTGCGCCAACCATTCAGCCACAGAGCCGACCTGAAATACTTTTTTTATTATTATCTAAACCTCAAAATAATATGTTAATATTGAATCAATGCTTTTTCTTGTTCACATCACATCACCTACAAATTATCAGTGATTGAAGGGTGTGTGAGGCCCTACACATCGTTTTATATATTCTGTTAGATAGTCTGGTCATTGTTAAGAGACTAAACAAAATGCAGGACTACATTTAGAATATAATCGTTATATTTGCACCTTCAATCACTGCCACAATCACTGTAGGTGTAATGCCTATAAAGTGTGTTTACAACACGCTCCGAAACGTTTGCCGGAATCATTGCAATGGGTGTGATTTCGCGCAAACAATTGTGGGGGAAGTTGTTGGCTGAATATCATCCAATGGTAACAGCCGCTGAGGCTCTAATGGTGTACAGCAAACTTGAACCATATTGGGAGTACTGCATTCCCAACTAGTTGCCCCCATGCAGACGCCACTGTTGCTTGTGTATATAAGTGTTCACTCACTTACAAGCGAAACCGAAACTCGAGCTCTCAGCGAGACAACTCCAGGAGCCGTGAAACAGATAACGGTTGAGCCACTGACGTTCGTTGGAACATGCATTTATACAGTCGTGGCGTCCCACTGCTTTGGTTGCGTTGAAGTATTTTGACAGGTGTCCGTATTTCGTTGCAGGATACATGCAAGACTTAACAGAAGAATGTTAATGATATACATATGATATAAAATGGTGATTAATTATTATTCGGAAATTAATAGACGATTTCTCTTCTGCAGAGTGTAAGAATGTTTTCTTCCGATAAAATTAATGACTAAATAGTAAAAAAAAATATTTAACCAGAAATCAACAAAGTGAATAACAGCCCTTGCTTTTATTTACCTTTTGATATATTACCAAAGCAATTACCGACCTTTTTTTTAATACTGCCGATACTGTGCGTAAATGCAGTCAGTACCCCTGCCCCCAAAATGATATGTTTACTGTCTCCTTATATATATATATCTCTGCCTCTAATTAATTATATATTTGCCACGTAAGACAGATGAAACTGACATAGGAATTCGAACCTAGAATTTATTGTGTTCAGATAATGAGTCGACCGACATTTAACAATCGCGACGTCCTTTAACTTCTCCAGGCACAAATAGCCTAGATATATAAATTTACTTTCTTTTGATCTATAAAACACCCGATATTAAAACAATTTCAAAACACATCTTTTACATATGAAGCAAATTAAAACTGATTTGTGAGGGCATAGAAGTGCGCACGTGGGTTGCCAGTGGTGCATGAACACCTCCAAATGCGTCCTCAAAAAATTAAGAATGTAGAGACAACCATTATAATAATGGTGGCCGCGGTGGCTCAGTCGGTAACGCGTCTGACTACCATGCTCAAGGTCCCGGGTTCGATCCCCGGCCGGTTCAAATCCGGGAACTTTTCTAACGGTGGAAGCGGCCCCGGCGCCCACCCAGCGTCGAATAACATGGGTACCTGGGGGAAACCCTGGGGGGTAAAGGCGGTCAGGGGCGTGATGCTGATCACATCACCCCCACTCACGACCGGATCAAGAAAGTGTGGGGCGTTACCCCCACACCCCCTATACGCCTTCATGGCGTGGTGCTATGCACAGGGGAACACTTTACCTTTTACCTTTACCATTATAATAATGAAAATAATGTCTCCCCTGCTGTCTCGAGATTTGAATTTAATGGTCGGACCTTTCTAAAGTTAAAGCCAGAAGAGTGAAACGACTTGCAGCCAAAGATATCCTCTTCTCTAAATTTAAGCTGCTCTTGCCTATCCTCTTCTCTACTCTGCTTCATAAATTACAAACGTGTCGTGAGGCTAACGCTCTCTTCATTTTCGTCAGTTAATTTTTGAACAGCCTGTGTAATTTTACTTTTCCTCCTTGATATTTTGCTTTTCTGACAGTGCGCAGCATATCTTCAAGGAAAAATTCTTCTAAATGCAACTCAAATTTCGTAAATTCTTCTTCGCTCATTCCCGTGCAAGATTTATGGTACCACTTTTTACAAAAACTACATTCTATTGCCCCCTCATAACAAAGTTCCTTGACGCAGCATTCAAGTATTTTATTCCAGCCTATTTCGGCTGCTTCGTCCTGAGACTGAGAGATCGACGTTCGAACCATGTTTGCACCACTGACCAACTTATCGGTAGCTCGCTAATCCCTTAATCCTGTACAGCTGCAACGAAAGAGCCTGCTCACCCGATCAAACTGTACAGCTTTTTTTCACTTTCTTACGCAGGACACAAATATCTTACACACAAATAATCCTATCTCAACTTATTATTAACAAGATTTCTTAAGTTAAATGTATTATCTCAAAAAATAATCAGAAGGAACTCCCGGTACAAGGCACCATGTAGCGTTATACAAAATTGATTCGAAGATGAATTTTTTGTGGACTGACGTCAAAAGCAAAACAGTAAATAAAACCAACAGTGGATTTATATATATATATATACATATATATAATTAATAGAACTGTGCTTTATAGGTGAGGTTTCAACATACAATATTTATACATCCAGGCCCAGGTATCTGACATCAACGGTTTATAAACGTTTTCCGGAATACGTTGAGGGCCAGCTTCCAGAATAGATTTGTTGAGATACAATACGATTTTTTTCAATAACTCTTTGTACCGTACAGAAATTTATTTTTTCTTGTTGTAACCAATGTTGCCTACTACACATGGCAAGAAACTACCTACCCTGTCGTATTTATTTATTATTTTATTGTTACTATATATTTTTAATTTCATCACTCCAGGCGTTAACTTCCTTAGCGCGCTTAGTAAATATACTCAACACTAAACACACTAATCAATGAACACACTGAAGCACTAAACACATGGAGGGAGTTGGGGGGAATATAAACCTGGATGGTGACTAAAATCCAGTTGTATGTCTTCCATCTTCCTTAGTTCCGCTGTCTAGGGGTCCCGGGTTCGAATCCCGCTCGGGCTTGGTTGTTTGTAAATGCCCATTCATCAATTTCATCATTTCATCCCTCATCTCCATCTTCGCAAATTAGCCAAGAGGCACAAAACGCGAAGTAAAATAAACTAAATCAATCAATCAATCATTCAGTAAATTCGACTCTATTGCTAACGGCCCCCATGGCTGAGTGGTTAGCACATCGTGCTACGTCGGCAGGGGTTCAGGGTTCGAATCTCGGCCTGAGCATAGATGTTTGTGAGTGTCCAGTCATCAATTTTATCATATCATCATCATTCCCATTGTCGAAAATTAGCCAAAGTGACACACAAAGTGAAGTAAAATAAAGTAAATCAATCCGTCAATCTATTGCAGCTAACCTTCGTGGCGGAAAGGTTAGCACATCGCATTACGACGCTACTTCGGTGTTCCTTTGTGGATGCTTTTCATAAATTTCATCGTATCATTACTCATCCCCATAGTTTCGACTAGCCAAAATGGGTAAGAAAAGCGAAGCTACATAATAATAATCTAATCAAATCCACTTTATTTTGTTCATTTTTTTACCTTGCTGCATTCAGGAAGGAGTGGCTACGAAGCCAGAAGTTCTAATTTAGAATCATGAGTAAGGTATGCCATTGTGTTCCTTCTATCATTTATATCTGCATTCCAGCATTAATGGTCATTAACGATTAACTAAAGAAAAGCGACTCAGATTAACATTAATAGGCTATACGTTTAATTTTTACTGTCGCTTCATTAATGTGGATCATTTCACTATCCTAGGGGAAAATGTTACTTGAGCAACGTAAGGAATACTTGCATTCGAGGCAATGCAAGACATGGGAGGGGGATTACTAAATTTAAACTACCACCTTTCGAAGCGTCATATATATTTTATGCAGTTTATGCTACACTGAGAGCATTTTATTGTTAGTTCATTTAGTTTATTTAGCGTCGGATTTCTACCATTTCTGGCTAATTGCGAGGATGCAAATGAATGTTAGAAGTGGAGAAGGGACGATCAGAAACATATAACGCAAACCCCACAGAGGATTATGTATGGCAGTTGGCAGTGGCTGAAAACAAAAATAAAGTATTTAAATTTTTCCTTCCGAATTTTTATGTGCTGTTTTATGTGCATGCATTACATTTCAAGCTCTTCTTGGTGATTTTGTTTTTCTACCGACTTGAATTTCTTTGGCCGTTATCTCTTTGTATCGATGTCACGGACCCAAACAGCACAGGTGACGTCACAGAAAGTACAGTAGTGCGTCCCAAATGGCGCAACGTTACCGTAATAAGTCAACATATTATGCGCCGCTCAGTGTTCTGTTTTTTACGCCGAACAACCGATTGGGAATTTTAGGTTTGAAAATTAAAGCCTTAACCTCCAAAAGTATCATATTAATATGAAAGATTAATCTTAGAAAATGAAAGAAACTCTTCAACAAAGTTTTAAACTATATACGAATTGTAGTTATAAAAACCTACCGATTAAATTATATTCTTACACCAATATCCATATTTTGAAACATATTTTTATAGAAATAAATTACGGCTTTTCAACAACACTTTTAATGTCAGTTAAAATATATTCATATTTTCAATCATTGATTGACGCATAGTCGTAACGTAATTTCCTGAGAAATATGGTGTGAAAAGATTAATTTCCCCACTTCTAAAGGTTCGACTCTGTGGACGAGTGCGTTGAGTGACCGTACACTCCGAGTTCGAGTCCCGTCAGCCTGGACGAGGCTGTTTTGTGAGTGTCTCTTCATCCATTTAGCATAATCATGATCCATCGTCGTGAATAGTCAAAAGTGGAAGAAAAGCGACATAAAATAAATATGAAATACAAATGGCTTCTAAACAACACTGGCCTGGAAGACGACAAAGCTTCGTATTGTCCATAAACTCCACAAATGAATTTCGCAGTCCATCACCCTCCCCCCCCCCCCACTTCCCTTTTAAACAGGGGATCATTTCGTGGGCATATAACTGTACAAATATAAGACATAAAATAGAACAAAGTAGGTTTCACCGGTGACCAGTAGCATAGAAGGAGCTCCCTCAATGCAGGGAAGGGGGAGGCTAGGGAGCTGGAAATGTTGTCTATGCCTTCAAATATTGGATAATTTCACGTACATATTTTTTTACACTAATAAACCGGTCTAAATTGTCCATTTTAACCCTAAATTGAGTAAAGAAAATTTCCTCGCTCGGCTCACAATGAGAGCTTTTCTTCATATAGAGTATATATGTTCTAAAATAATACTTTCGACAGAAGCAAAAGTTTAATGATGTGTAAAGGGTGTGTCGAATTGTGTTGTTCTCTTTGGCACACAATTCTCAACCTACGGCTCTCTGACTGCACAAATTTTAAACAATATTCACTGTACAACTTCTCTAACTGAATGTAATGTATTCGCTATATGTTATACGTCTAATAATAATAATAATAAATGCATGTTAACTGAATCAAGTCTTTTTCGGTGTAATGGGCTTTCGATCCCCTAGAAATCTTAAATATCGATCTTTATGTGTGAGACGAGACTTTTTGCCCCTGGAGGAAATCTGTCGACGCTAACTAAACAGATTGGTGAAACTTCAACTTCCCTGGGAAAGCCAAGGTTTGCCAAGCAGTTTTTCATTGAATGACACCATGTCAGTGTATGGAGTCCAATTAATTTTGAAAGAAAAGCAGAATGAAACGATACCAAAATTAATGAACAACCATGAGTAGAAAAATTGCGAAAATAATTAAACACGAACACTTTCAGCACGAATAGAGGTTACATGGAAAGAACCCCTGCAACAATTCTATGCTGTCTTCAGCCGAAAAATATACGCAATGTTAGTGGTATAGGTGACTTCGCACACACCACACTGCGTGAGGAGGGGGCCGTGCCCCAAGACTCCATTCCGAGACCGGAAAGTGAAAGAAAGAAAATAATTATGATGATAGATTGAATTCTTGAAGTGCAT
Source organism: Lepisma saccharinum (assembly GCF_977018435.1). Lineage (NCBI taxonomy): Eukaryota > Metazoa > Arthropoda > Insecta > Zygentoma > Lepismatidae > Lepisma > Lepisma saccharinum. The sequence continues at coordinate 2,791,155 of NW_028142898.1, forward strand.
CCGATTTGGAACACCTTTTATTAAATAATTCTGAATTTTGCGTACGTATTATGTGTGCCCATATTTCTATTATTCATTTAAATTATGAAACTAATTAGTATATTAATACTTGCTATTTAATCAAGTTAAAACATCATGACACTTTGCTGAATGAGTTGAAAAGTGCTTAGACTTAAAATGTGCTAAGGTGACAGAGAACAGGCGATTGGTTTACATGCTGTTAACGAACAGCGATATCTCTTTATATGTAATCATCACGATCTCACTGAAAACCTTGTCCGGTCAACTTAAGTAGCTGTTTTGTAGGGATATAAGAAAACAAATGCAGAAGTTATTAACTTTGAGCATCTCAAGAATTCTCAGAATTCAAGATTAAAGAATTTTTACTTAGAAATGCAGAAAGTGATTAAAAACAAATTCTCACGATAACTTATGACATGTGTTTACAAATTATTTATCTCGGTCAATAAGAGTTACGAGCGAAAAATATGTGCGACTTCCAGAAAAGATAATAATGATTTGAGATTTCCCCGCAACATGCAACACAGTGGCGACAAGCGATAAAATAGTAAAAATGTACACATTTTTGTAAGTACTGTATACTGGTTGTATACATTCTGAAACAATAACGTCTAAGATTACATCAACTTCATACATTCTCTCTTTCCTTTTCCCTCTACTAGAAAGAACTTTTCGTTAAGCACTTTGGTTAGCGTAATTTGCATTGGATACCAAACTCTAGATTGAATTATTCTTGTAATAAATTGTTGACTATCAGCCAAGACATCAGAAAAGCGTCTTTGTCGTATTAGAACTTTCCTAATTTTACGCCTCCTCTCTGACAATTTTGATTGATTCCGACGATGAGAACGAATGATGAAGACAAGAAATGACAAAAAAAAATATTTAAAAATTTGTTTTAAGTCAACCTCTTGCAAAGATCGGACTCCACAATGTGCCTCCGCAGGGAATAGAACCTAGAACCCCTTGATTACAAGGCAACTGTGTTACCCACTGCACGATACACTACACAAAAATAAAACAGTCATTCCCAAACAAGGGGTGTATGCTTTATGTGAATAAAGTGACCTTAAAATTAAAACAAAAACTAAAAAAAAGAAAGATAGAAAGCAGAAATAAACTCAAGGGGTTCAACCTTGAACCGTTGGTGATGATATCTACATTCTGTCATTTGACATCTGAAACCCTTAGTCGATTTCCGTTGCGGAGTAAACGGCGTAACACGCTGTGAAGCCTCAGGTTCCTACGTACCTGGTCAGGCGTGGATGTATCATTGTGTGATCCATCACCATTTCATCGGTTCGTCATTTATCCTCTTCGTCGCGATTAACCAGATAGGTAGAAAATGGGCGTAAAATAGAAATACACTGGAACTCTTAGTTTAGTGTCGTATTGGCGATGCATGGCAACTGTAACCACAAACATTCGTTCGTGTATTAGACGACCAAGATTTGAAATGTGTGCTCCTTTTCGAAGAATTCAATTGCTACTTTTTGCACAGAAAGGCTATTCGAGACTGAACCTACAGTCTAAAGTGGAACACTGTACCACGTGTCCCCACTGGTATCAAACCCGTGACGCGACCCCTTGATTACAAGGCGACGCTATCGTTTTCCAAGACCACAGCAAAACGTCCTTTTGCTGTATACAGTCAACGGCAAAAATTATAGCAGGCAAGATATCAATAATTTTTTTTTCAATTATTTACTTTCCCAGACAGGGCTTTTTTTTAAGAAGCTGTATGACGATTCCGATCCTTGAAAATCACATTGAGGAACACAGACTTAATTAACATAATGATGAGCAATTTGTCTATTATTACATTTGCCTTCGATTGTGCGCACAACACAGGAATTCTGCATTTATCGCAAGTTACACAGGAAGAGCGAGAGAAACCTGGGAAGTACTTCTACATATAACATCTAAAAGCAACACCGAGTTGTTTCCCCCCCATCCCTTGTCTGCGAGGGGCTTAGTGGGCATGGTTGCCACTGCTTCAGAAACACATTCAGGCCGTGTGGGAAGAGAGAGAACTAATAACGCTCACTCCCGTGTTCTCTCAGCATTGCTTCACGAAACGTATAACAGAAATATTTTCAATTTAAACTTTGTAAACCAACTTTATGCTTTAATGTTGAAAAAATAACGTTATTTAAAAGCAGCGAAGTTAATCATAAAAGATGAGTGTCTGGCAACCTTAGATACCGATAGAAGAGAAACAAGATCGCCTGCTTGACAGTAAGGTTGTCCTGTCTCCTGGTTGCAACGTTGCAAACGCAAGCTGCAGAAAATGCAAGCTCTTCGAAAAAAAGTTTAGAAAACACCTTTTTTTATAATCAATCGGTCTACAAACCGAAGGCAATAGCAATTGAATAGAATGGCCATATTTTCACGCAACAACTTTACTTTTTACTCTACTTTTTTTTTGTCTGAGAGCGTACCGGGGGTGGGGTCTGTAGACTCCTCTAATACATTAGCAATATTCAAAGAAATTTAAATGCAGTATTTATTCATTCATTCAGTATAGGTTATATACGCGTGACTTACAAAGTACGAAATTACCTTACATATAATTTTGTTGTGGATTTGTCACATTTTACATTGTTATAACAATTTTCTTCTGCGATAAACAAGTGCTTAGCTTTCCTTAATTTGTCATTGAATATAAGTCAACTAAGGGGAAAACAGAAATCCTCAGCATTGTACGTACCAACATGTGACATTGACGACACCACACAAAATTAGATAAACTTCATAATACAACGACCTCGTACTCTAAACCAAACCAATGCAATGCTCAGGTTATAATACCAATAATATGGCTACCGTTCCAAGTATTTTTTTTGTGAAAGTATTGTTGATTGTGTGGATTAGTACGAGGTGAAGGTAACTAATTTGTACCGTCTGGTTAACCACGACGCGGATATGAGAGGACTTGCAGAACGGAAGAAACGGAATGTTTCCTGCAAGTTATCTAAGGTTCTGGTCAAATAATCGTCTGCAATAAGTGAGAAATAATTCCAAAGGGCGGAATCACAGCCTGATTAACTGAAATTGCTGTTCGCTGCTTGCTTTCCTACTCAATAACATGCAACTCGCTATCACTACAATTCACGAATGTTGACGAAAAGAAGATTTAAATAAGATAAGGCATTTTGCCACCGCAAACTCGTGCACCCCAAGGTCCGGGCTGAGACGTTAAGGCAAAATAAATTCATTAAATGAAGGGCTCGAGTGTAAAACATGGTAAGTGACATCTTACCATGTACATCTTATACGTACCATCTTACAAAAATGATCAAAATGTCACAAACAGTTCAATCTGTTCTTTATACTTAATTTTTTGCGATTTTCTTGTCACTTGAAGTGAAGCGAAGGAAGGTTTTTCACCGTAACACTGGATTGCTCAATATCCCTCGAAACGATCTCCTCTCAGCGGATGATAGTGCATGAGAACTATTGGGAGCGAAGAGGTCCAAGGGCAAGGTGCAACGGTGGCATTTCCACAACAATCTCTCTTTCAAAAGATCATTAACAGATCTACAGCAATAGCAACGTATTCACAATTAAAGTGAAACAAGAAAGGACAATAAATATAAGAATGAAACCTAATTGATTTATATTAATAGCAAAACTAAACACAATGTTTCAAGTGTTACGCCGACATCCGTGGAGGAGTGGTTAGCATAGCGTGCTACGACGCCTGAGGTCCCGGGTTCGAATCCCGGCCTGGGCATGATAATTTGTGAGTGTCCCTTCATCGGTTTCATTGTACATCAGCCATTTCCATCTTCGCGATTAGCCAAAAGTGGCAGAAAAGCGAAGTAAAATAAACCAATTCAATCAATCAATCTTTCAGCTGTACCATAATAAAACAATTTCATCAATTTTGAAATTAATTGACATCTTTAACCACTTAGTAAAGAAATCAGTTTGCTACTTTATGCAAATCTGATATTTATGAAAGTAAAAAATAATTCTTTAAATGCATTTAATAATGTTATTTCTAAATATTTAGTGATTTAGTAATTAGTAATGTTGTATTTAATTACGTATACATATTAGCGCGCACGTACGTGTAGATTAAGATCTTTGTAAACCTCAACCAGTGATTTCACACCATGTACACGAAGCAAAAAGAAGAAGAGTCAGTATTGATTGATTGAGTTGATGTTTTAAGTCCACTTTATGCACAGTAAGGCTAATCAGAACTGGACCTACAGTTTAAGGTGGGATACGAACCACTATGTGTCTCCACCGGGCATCGAACCCGGGACCCCTTGATTACAAGGCAACGACGAAGAGTCAATATGATGATGTTACACCCATATTCTGCCTTCCGTTCCAAAGATATGGGCCTTCCTGATTGTTTCATGCCCAACGCTGTCGCTTTGTAATGAAGGGATTCCGAGATCGAACTTTCATGCCTGCTTGGGGTAGATTGATCAGAGGCTCGAATCCCACTTTAAACTGTAGGTCCTTCCCGATTAGCCTATCATGCAAAACGTGGACTCAAAACAAAGTTAAACCACAGATGAATGTGGTTTGACCAAAGTTTTGCTTTGACACGTACGCCATATTAAACGATGAAACAACATTGACCCCCCCCCACCCTTCACTCATCCGTTTTGCTTTGTAGTTCGCATGTATTGACTTCAATTATATCCTACTTAAGTGGATGATGGACCAAGTTTGATGTACAGATATTACCAACGATGGCAAAAACGAAGTTCGTAGTGACTAGCAGCTAATGCAAACGCAATTTTGAGTCTGTAACTTTTCCGAACGCGGGATGAGACTTCCTGGCGCCATTCTTTACTCCGCAGACGCTGCCAGCAAGGGAGGCCACGAAGCAAGTTGCACAGAATTATAAAAAAAACCGCGTTTGGTAGAACCTGTCCCGCTTCCCGCGCTAGGGAGCGCTCGACAGTTTCGGTGCCAATGAGAAACGAGGAAAAAATCGTCTGCTGGGCAGCGAGGAGCGAATGGAAGCCAGAAGAGAGGCGCTTACGTAGACGCTGTTGCGACGTTGCGTATTTTAATTGGCTGCCTGGCTTTGACTTTCCCCAGCACCGAGAAAAGCCAGGGAGCATCTAGCGCGGGAAGCGGGACAGGTTCTACCAAACGCGGTATAGTTATTGCTTGTGGCGTTCTGAAAGACCACTGTGGAAAGTAAAGGAACCCACCACAGAGTGTTTTCTTTTTACTTTGTACAGTCAACAGCAAAGAAATGGTAGGAAAATTGTCCATTGCTATCTTCATTACTTTTTATTCTATATCCTGTGCTGTTTTAAGGAATGACACTATGTTGGTTCGAAGCAGGCATTACATATTGACGTCATTATTTCAATTCAGTTACCATCACATTGTGTAATACAGACTTAATGAAAATGGTGGTGGACAATTCGCCTACTGTTTCTTTCGCCGCTGAGTGTACAGCAGAACTATTAAATACATTTATAAAATGATCAGAAAATACTATAACTTTAGATCAATTCGTATTTTCTTTAAAAAAAATCAGCCTGAGGCTATCCAACTACTCTTCTTTAGCCAACATATTTAAAGACGCTAAAAGCATGAAGCTTGTACAAAATTATGTAACGAGATTGCTAATTTGAAGCAAGTATATATGATAAAATATTTTGAGACTCATTTTAATCAACGCAAAGCAATGTTCATTTTCTGCAGCGACCAATTTATTCGTCCAACAAACTTTTGTAAGTTATTTAGATAACTATCCACTTCTACTCGTTCCTCTGGACCGGCACCAGAAGGCAGAGTGGTTAGCACATCGCGGTACGACGCCAGGGGTCCCGGGTTCGAATCCTGACCTGGGCACGGAAGTTTGTGAGTGTGCATTCATCAATTTCATCATATGATCACTCATCCTCATCTTCGAAAATTAGCCAAAAGTGGCACAAAAAGGGAAGTAAAGTAAAGCAAATTAATCAATCAATCGTTCCTTTGGGGCTTTACATGGTCACTGTCCGTCCCCCTTCACGTTAAATAAAAAGCGATTCCAGGCCCGTGTTTGTTATAATAAGCCGAAATGGAAAATTGACCCGTCGTTTGCCTATCACGAAAAGTCACGCCCCTTTCCCCCTTCCTATGGTTTAGCTGTTTGACTGTGCATTCTGGCGAATGTCAGTGAGAGAAGGATACGCTTAAACTAATATATTTGTAAAACATTACTCACATTATTCACAGTTTAGAAGTATATAAGATCGTCACGGTTAACCCAATACAAACAAAAGTGCCATAAAATTACTTAGTATAAATAGAAGTAATACTTAATTTGTCTAAAGTTGCATTATTTTCATAAAGCTTATCCCTTTTGCGTTGATTCCCAATTTAGTAAAAAAAAAACGAACGCACGTTCACCCCCCATATATTTTTAGTTTTGAGTTTGTATTTTAAGGCCACTTTATGCATAGATAAGCTAATCGGAACTGGACCCACAGAAGTGCAGAAATGCAGGACGTTGTCTGATTGCAATATAAATACAACTTGTAAGAAACGTGATACTTATTACGGCTTCTGGAAATATCAATATAGCAGACCCCCAAGTATTGGCATCAAACAAATATGTTCTGCATCTTCGATGTGACCTGTATTTCGATACACCGAAACCTGGTATCTAAAATCCATAACTGGCTGTCCTACGCATTTTATTCTGGGATTGACACTTCCAAGGCACAGTCAACGGCAAAGATAATGGTAGGAAAATTGCCCAACGCTATTTTCATTACATTTTCATTCTATTGTACATCCTATGTTGTTTTTAGGAGTAAACTACGTTAGTTCGAAGCGGGCAATGGCCTCTGCTTATTGATGTCATTATTTCAATTTATTATTATCACACTGTGTAATACAGACTGAATGAAAATGGTGATGGATAGTGGCGGCAATTGGGCGCCAAAACTGCGGTGCAAGGTGCCAAAACGGGGGGAAAGATGCCAAAACTGGGGGGAAGGTGGCAAGGACAGTTTAGTTTCCCTTCGTATATAAGGTTTAGCATAAAAGTTGCAAATAAAGGGAGGAAGTACCCCCCTTGGCACCTCTGGCGATGGACAATTCGTCGTTACCAGGATTTCTGAATAATAGAGCTGTCCTATGTTTTCTTGATGTTTTGTGCATAATAGGTTAGACGAACCAGGTGATTTAAATTGACTTGAGCTTTTATTATAAATCAACTTTGTGTAGAAATAGGCTAGTCATGGTGGATCTACAGTTTAAAGTTGAATCATAACACTATGTGTCTCCATCGAACACAGGACATCTTTATTACAAGACAACGAAGTTGCCACTACACCATCGGGGAGAGCCTCTAAAGACACACCAGCCAAATTATAATCGAGAACTCCAAATTACTTAGGGACAAATAAAAAAAAATAGTACACTAACCCGAAAATGTAATACTAGTATGTTCCTTTCTTTAACACGAAATTAGCATGGCCTGCAGACTACATGAGTGTTTCCAAAGACCAAAGATATGTTGCTTATACTCTCTCCTTCACAACAAACTTCAACTAAGAATTAAAACACGAGTGTTTCTCTTCGTCATATTCTGGTGAACCTGATTAACAAAAATGTCAGATCTAAATTTTACTTCCAGTCCGTCTTTATTTACGTGCAGCGCGCAAGGGTAACGTTTCAGGTTTCGAATCCCAGAAAAACATGCTTTGTACTTGGCCTTTCTTGCATCATGACAGCTGTACAGTCACGAACAGTTCTGGGTTGTAACGATTTCATTGACTTTCAATTGGACAATTACAAACCAGTAGTGTCAGTGACTGTACTAACGTCCCAATTCGATATTTCAACGGCAGAGTGTTTCTACTGCTTGCGCAAGTGGGTGTTATCTGCTGCCGTAATCTACAGTCCTTCCCCTTCTCCCACTTGTTTGGCTGCGAGAGTAGTGCGTAAGAATTATTTTGACTGGTATCTAATTTTCGCTTCGGGCTACAAGCAAGGTGTAACATGATTGATTGATTTAGTTTATTTTACTTCGCGTAAAAATTGCCTCTTGGCTAATTTGCGAAGATGGGGATGAGTGATGAAATGATGAAATTGATGAATGGACATTTACAAACAACCAAACCCGACCGGGATTCGAACCCGGGACCCTTGGCGTCGCAGCGCGATGTGCTAACCACTCGGCCACAGGGTCGGGCAACAAAATTATACCTAATGCCACATATAACATGACGATTATTATTAGAGATTAATTATGATTGCCCTTTTGCGGAGTGAAATACTTTTCTCTTTCGCAATAACTAACAACAACGGGATAGCAAAGTTATGAACTATGAATTAACGTAGTGAATAACAGCGTTGGTTTTTCTGTGACAGTTTACTTAGGAAACTCACCTGTGGTCGAACGTTTCATTCCCAGTTTTTCTAAATGTAATATTATTATTTTATTATTTTTCTAAATCTTGTATTTACAACGACAATCAAAGAAAAGTAAGAATACCTTATTTGAAATTGTAAATCCCCCGAGACAAAGGGAGACTGAGTTCGGAATGCAAAAGTTAACCTTCGTACTTGGTTCTTGGAGAGAACCTGCATAGTATTAATATTACGAATGGTTTGTAAAATGAATGAGTAATAATTGCAACAGACAGGCGGAGCAAGGGACGAAAATCCCGTGGATAGAAAGAAATTACTATTTACGTTGGGAACCATCAAACATGATTTGCTTACCTAAACACTACTGCATACCCAGCCCAAAGCTTGACAAATTAAAAGAAATAACGAGCAAATGTAGAATGAAATGTATTAAGAAACAGTTATTGGTCCATCATTCCCAGCTGAGTTTTATCTTTAGACATCTCTCATAAGTGACTTATCAAAAGTTTCATCTGTCCATGATTTTGCAAAACTCTACCTTTCCAATTCCACCTTCCTCTTCAGAGGTATACCTTGTTCGATACCCGGTGGAGGCACATAGTGGTTCGGATCTCATTTTAAAACGTTAGGTCCAGTCTCATTTAGCCTACCTGTGCATAAAAATGGACTTAAAACTATCCGTAAAAAATCCAGAGATATTCCGACCTCCGTGCGAAGTGGTTAGCACAGAGTTTACGACGCCAGTGGTAACGGGTTCGCATCTCTGCTGGGCATGGCTGTTCTTTGCGAGTGTTGCTGCATCCACTCCGTAATTTCATCCTATCATCCTCATCGTCGCGATTAGACACACTCTGTAGGCGACGCTAAATAACAAAATCTAATTTCTCCATGGGCCCGCACGCACGAACAATATATACATACATTGAAGAAACGGAATAGCAGAAAGGTTTTGACATTTCATTTTACATTGAAGGGGCCTTAAGTGATGCTTGCCATGGGCCCAAAATATGTAGATCCGTCTCTGGCAGTCATTTGTTTTCTCCTCTCTCTTCCGCATTTACCCGAGTACCGCCGTGTTGCCAGTTTCCTTCACTCCTTCGTTATCAAAAGCTTCAACAACGATAAATATTACATCTTGACTTTCGGTGTGTGACGTTCATAATGATAATGCTTAGCACTGAATAAAGGTGACGACCATCTGTTGAAGAATGCTGAACATTTTGGCAACGCAGGGGCAGGATCACATGGTAAAGAGCTCATTGCGTCACCACTCTCCGACCGCTCCCTTATTGTTGAAAATTAAATAACAGGGCCAGTGGATTTTTCTCATCTTGGTCAAGCTTAAACATCAAATTCATTCTCTCTATTTTTCTTAGCTGAAGTTCGACTTTCAATCATTCTTCGGCTAATTCCGTCCTTTGATGCTTATACGTTTTCACCTTTCAAGTAAATGCAGGATTGATTGATTTGGTGTTTGAATAGCACTTTCTGCTAATCGGGACTGGACCTGCAGTTTAAAGTGGGATCCAAACCACTGTGTGCCTCCACTGGGTATCGAACCCGGGACCTCTCATTACAAGGCGACGACGCTACAACTGCGCCATGGGGGAGACCCAAGTAAATGCAGGAAAAATCATGCCTTGTGTAAGAAATAAGAAGCTAAGAGGATGAAAAACGTTTCTGCTCTGTCACTTTGCCTTCCTGCAAGAAAGCGATAAGAACTGCGTGCTTTTTTTTCCTTTCGCCAAACTACATTGTACATGCAGTACAAGAAGACCTGTGTCAGGTGGTGCGGACGGAATAGATAGTCAAAATGCTACAAAAGAAACGTTTGACCCACCTTTCAGTGCTGACGGAGTATCTTTGCGAAACTTTTCTTTGGTTTGTTCAAAAGATTTACTGGTAATTCATTACTGCAAAGATTAGGTACTGTAACTGTGTTTGCTTTATCAATATTATTTCCGTACTCAACCCACGATTTTCAAAGTGCTTTGAAGCAGTCGAACGGTTATTGCCTAACATATACGGCCAACCCTATGTAGTTGTGGTAATTTCTTCGGCCTGTAATCAAGGAGATCCGGGTTCGATACCCGGGGGAGACACACAGTGGTTCGGATACAACTTTAAACTGTAGGTCCAGTCTTGATTAGCCCATCTTAGCATAAAGTAAACTAAGAAATCAAGTTAGCGTGATAACAGATTTATTTACCGGTGGGAGCTCGAACATTTCTGGCTCTTGAAGCCAGTTGGGAAGCTACGTGAATTAGTGGGATCCGATCGAGAAAACCAGATAACAGCGGCAATGCGATTCGATGTTCTGATCACGTGTCAACCAATCAACAGGCGTTTGTTATTCAAGGGCAGTTTCGCCACGGAGTTTATTCATCGTGACTGTTATATAGATGATTAATTGATAAGATGAGCGGGAAAATATTGAAGAATCAGTCTGTTATCCTAACTACTACGTCAGCTTGTATTGTGTTTCACGCTAAACAGAGCCGAATTCTGTCACTTGGTTATGATATGCCAGCTGGAAAGTTATGGAACAGCTGCCTATCTACTCGTACAAGGGGTTTTAGAGCAACTTTCCTTTTAAGAAAACGTCAAATTTAGGAAAACAATGCATGATCTAGGAGTGGTAAGAAATAACTCATAATCTCCTTATGCTCACATCCCTTTACTACATTTATAGGCACGCCACTGAAAGGGTGGGAATATTACCCACAAACAGGAGCGGGGTGTAAGGGATGACTTTCCTTCAAGCGCCTAAATGACAACGTCTCTTTTAGGTATGACACGATGGACTCAAGGAAGGGGGGCGGGGGGTTGGTACTAGATACCTAGGGCCACACAAAAATGAGAAGCTGAAGGAGCAGAAGTGAAGAAGACCATGAACTATTAAAATGTCTTAACGTTGTTATAATAGCAGAATAGAACATGTCAAATCCTTTTTCTTGCTAATTTCATGAACGAAGGAGTATCTAGCGCTTAAATAAGTTCTTACATCATGACCATATTTTCAAAGGTCACGTGATACAAACAATATGTACAATTTTATTGCTCGAATATAAACAATTGTTCCTCGAAATAAGAATGTAAACATTTTGAATGCCAACAATTAAAAGTCAAGTGGAGAGATATTGAAGGCTGAAATCAACATCCTTGTTTCTTGGTTCGCGTCCAGTGTGGCTATTGTTTTCCTTTAGTGCGTTTGCGGTATTTGTGTTATATGGCGAAATATATATTGAAAGTGGCAGTTTTAAAGGACAACGAAGTTTAATGAATATTTTTAATCAGATGTATCGATATTTTAAACTATACAAGTGCTATTAGTACAGAGTGTGCATTTTGCAGACAAACGGGGCTTTGGCGTCTAGACTCACACTCAGTCTGTGTGTCGCTAACCGCCCATGCGTGTTCGTCATTGCCTGGCTTCAATTTCACCCTAATCTTCGCGTGACTAAGAGAGACAGAAGCGAGATGTAAACTAATCAAATCAATAAGTAGATAACAGCAGCAAATGTTGTGTCTTCATGCAAATGTCGCATATAATGTGAAGGCTAGGATGAATGATGAAACAGGCTGTTGGAACAAACACAACTTCATGTCCAGGTTTTTTAACCGGGATGCGAACCTAGGACGCCGTGTGTTTTGTGGCACGCTACGCTAACAATTCAGCCACAGAGCCGGCTTGCGGGAGTGATTTCCGAGACGTAAACGATATAACTGGGAAGATGAAAAGAGACTGTTGCATTGGCGTCTTCAAGTCTGCACGGAGCGTTCACCACATCAGTTGCAAAACCTTAACTTGATTTTGCCAATTTCATGGGTGATATTATTTATTCCCATATTTTCGGTCATTGTGTTTCTGTATAATCAAGGGGTCTCGGGTTCGATACCCGGTGGAGGCACTAGTGGTTCGGATCCCAATTTTAACTGTAGGTCCAGTCCCGATTAACCTAACTGTGAATAAAGTGGACTTAAAACACCAAGTCAATTAATTGTGATTTTGTAGTCGAACTTTGAGATATGCATGCGAAAAGAAATGTTAATTCCACGATGGTGGATTAAGGGTGTATGCTTTGTTAACTGACTAGCAATTACAATTATGGAAAATTAAATCTTTGTATGTAGGCTCACCTAAAGACTACTGGTAAAATGTTTTACTTTTATGTAGGACTGCTGAATTCACCGCATTATTCCTACAAGGGAAGGGAAACTATGGCTTCAAAATGTAAATACTTTTATCCAAAACCCGATTAGCCTTCCTGTGCATAAAGTGGACTTGAAACAAAAAAATAATCAATCAATCTTATCCAAAACGCTAGTAAAAAAAGTAAAAAAAGAGGGTGGGAAAAGTTGTTTTCAGCACTCTGTCGCTGTCCTCAATATTTCGGCATCCATGTCTTACTTCAGAAGCACGGACTTGAACTTTCCTACAGTATAAACGAAATATTACGTGCAACCCTCCCCCACTCCATGCGTCAAAAAATCTGCTGCTACCAGGGGGCTCTGGGTTCTACTCTAACTCCGCGCTTTTAATCCGAGGAGACGGGGTTCTTCACACATTGACTCACATGCTAGCCTTTCATGAAAATTCGCGCTTTTAGTAGGTCATTCCCAGTGAATAGAACTGCGGAGGTGTAGCTCGCGCACATTGAAACAATGTTTGTTAAAAATAACTTACGAAGCTTATTTCACGTCAAAATAGAGGCCTAGCAGTCTTTGTCGAATTGTATGACTCGTTCCCGTGTGTCTCCATATCGATGGCGGGGCAATCGTTTCACGGTTAAGATCTCGAAATTAGTAATATTTTATCATTACTGCAAGAATTGTGCGTTACTCTTCCTTTCCTTTATGCTTACTTGAGAAATGTAGATTTATTTCAATTTCACTGGTTTTTATAGTTTTCACTTTGTTCTACAATACGTATATCCTATCAACATACGTATTTTGTATTTTTACCTGCTCAAATGATATAACTTGGTTCTCTAATATCTAGAGTTGAAGCACGGCCAATTTGTAGCCATTTTTATACCTTACTTAAAACTGTTATTCCGACGAAAATTATTTGTGTTATTGAAGTCGTGACTTTAGAATTTTATGATCTGTAGGAATCGAAGATGAAAGAGGTACAAATGACATCACCTAGCCTATACCTTTTTTCGACTACATTTGAATTGCATTCTAGCTCAGGAGTAAAAGACAGAAGAGGAAAGGTGGCAGCCAAATTGTTGAATGAATGGGAATCTGACCAAAGCGAAGAACCCTTGCAGCAATACCATATAATACATGATTGCAAGCATAAAACCATTGTTTTACAAAAGAACTACAGTTAAGACTGGAATAAGTTTGGTTTTTCTTATCCCTAGCTTCCCCTGGCGTACAAGAAATTAACATACCGGAGGGGGCCTCAGAGGCCCAGACATTTTTTTCCTTTTTAACATTAAAATTAAAATTCATGGAACAATTTTTTAATGAATCATTTCTTCTTTTGTTTTTCATATAACTTATATAACAAATATAATAATTGCAAAATGACCATCATGTGAACCAATTATTACACGAGTCTCACACACATTTTATCATTCACTAGATCTCAAAATTACATGTTAATGTTGAATCAATGGTATTTCTTGTTTTCGTATGTGCTGTTCTCAAGTAATTATAATAACTACATTAATTACCATAATTATCAACCAATTGTACACTGTTACAGGCACAAGTTTCATGGCGGAACATACTGATAGGCCCAAAGCGTGAATTTTCCTTCTATGTAAGTTACCTTCATCATTGTATGAGCAAAAGTAATTCAGAAATATTGGTAGGGACCATTGCAACGTATTTCAATTTATTTTCATTTTTTAAATACAAATGTCCACAGTTGAGAATTTGGTTGGCCTGGAATCCCTCCCCCCCACCCCGGGTAAGCTAGTGCTAACAATATATCATTTTAATTAAGGGCGCGGGGGAGGGGCTGATTCCAAATAAATAATGGTTATGCACAATATAATGTAATCTAGTCAGTAGGGCGCCTGTCTGCCACACGGGAGTCCCTTGGATGATCTAAGGTCGAAATGTTTCCGTCGTTGTCCCCGCGTAAAGCGACTGGAGCTCATCCAGCCTCAAATAAATGGTGGGTAACTAGAGGTAAAACTCTGGGGTGTAAAGGCGACAGGAACGTAGTGCTGATCACATCACCTCCAAATTGGCCGGGATCGAAGAGTGTGTGAGGCCTTACACATCTTTTTAGATAGTCTGATAGATAGTCTGTTAATCTTTACGAGACTAAAACAAAATGAAGAAGAACTGCATTTAGAATGTAATCGTTATATGCGTACCTTCAGTCACTGCCACAAATACTGTAGGCGCAATGCCTATCAAGTGTGTTAAAAAAACACCCCGAAATGTTTGCCGAAATCGTGGCCATGACGGTGGGTGTGATTTCGCGCAATGAATATCATCCAGTGGAAACTGAACCACTGAGGCTCGAACGCCGGACCGCCGCATCGTTACATGTGATACCGTTACCACTACGTGACTTGCGATAGTGGACAGCAGTCATACTATTTCCCCATCTTTCTTTGCAGTTCACGTTAATTGTGCAGCGAACTTGAATCAATTGGGGGTATTGCGTTCCCAACTATAACTATCCCCCTGCACACGCCACTGATGCTTGGGTGTATACATTACTCTCGTTTACTTGGAAGTGAACCCGAAACTCGAGCTCTCACAGCAGATCCAGCACACATGTCTGGGCGAAACAACTCCAGAGTCCAGACTCTTAGGCGCCAGTAAAAGTTAGCGGTGGAGTCGTGCGAGTTTCGTTGAAAGGAACGTTCATTTCTACACACGTGGCCAAAGTCCTTTGTTACACTGGTTTTGTTGCGTTTTTACTGTTGTCAATATTTAGCTGCAGGATACATGCAAGGCGTGACAAAATTACGATTTATCTTTTGCAGAGTAAAAAAAAATCTCTTTCGATAAAGTTAACAACAACGAGATAGGAAAATACTTAACCAGACATCAACAAAGTGAATAACAGCATTTGCTTTTCTTCACCTTTTGATGTATTACCAACGCAAATAGATGCCATTGTTTTTTTTAAAACTGCCGATACTGTGCGTAGATGCAGTGAGGACTTCTGCCACCAAAATGGCACGTTTGCTGTCTCTTCCAATTCTCTCTATACTCTGTCCCAGGTATCTATGGAGCAAGGCTGCGCAAGAAAGGGGAAGAGTGAGTAAGCGGAGCGCTGCTGGAAAGGGTGGTCGTTGTTCACCTTTACCACAATCCCGTTCCCTCGCACGCGTTCGTTAGTCAGTCCTCCATATTGACTGATTGCGCAGAGACTTGCTTTCGTTCGGCCGCTGCAGAGAAACCTGGGGCAGAGCATATTTCCAAATTATTTCCTATTTGCCTCATTAGAGATACGAAACTGACATAGGAATTCCAACCCAGAATTTTTGGTGCTAAGATAATGAGTCCACCGAGATTTTACAATCCTAACGTCCTTTAACTTTTCCAAGCAATCATAGCTGAAAGATATAAAAAGGTTCGATTATAATTCTGTTAAAGTAGAAGCATTTTTCGTAAGTAACGAAAGCGCTTTGCTCATATTCGAATAGCATCGTTCAGTAAACAAACGATTCATTGATTGACTTTGTTTTAAGTACACTTTATGCACAGTGTGGCTAATCGGGACTAGACCTACAGTTGAAGGTGGAACCCGAAACACTATATTCCTATGCCTTCATCCGCTATCGAACCTGGGACCCCTTGATTACAAGGCGACGACGTTACCACTACACCAACGGGGAGGTCCCAGTTAACAAACGAAACACAATACGAGTGCAAGGAAGAGTAACAGTGTAAATAATGCTTTCTTTTCTTCTACAACACACTTTCAAACAACATCGCTAATTTTGGTTACCGTCAATACTTTCTTCTACAGATGAAGCAAATGAAAATTGATATGTGAGGGCATAGTCTTGCGCACGGGGGGTGCCAATGGTGCCTGACCACCCTGGAATGTGTCCTCAAAAGATAAAATATGTAGAAACAACCACTACAATAATGAAAGTTATATTTCCCGTAATGCCTCCAAATTTGAATTTTAACAGTTTGGTCTTTCTCGAGTTCTAGCGAGATGGGAGAAGCGATTTGCAGCCAAAGCTGGAAACATCTGGAAACATCTCCCTTTCTCTCATTCTCATTCTACCTTTACTAACCAGATATTGTTGAGAAGCGTCGACATGGAGAAAAAGTATACAAAATTGATTTATGTACGAGAGGTGGTCAGAATTGCTACAGCGTAGAGCTAGAATTTATGTTTGCATTCATTAATATTTACATCGCTTTTCAGCCACTATTGGCGACGACGAAGATGAATTATGAGTTACACTTACAAAGGTATACTCATGCAGGCCGGAACTTAAAAATACTTGATTGATTTATTTAAATTATGGACACGTCAGCACATTTAACACTCACTCTGGTCCCCCATTTCCCAGTTCTTCACTGCCTTCATTTGAAAATGTTGGTTTTCTTAAAATTTCGGAGTGGACCGTAGCCCCTTCAACCATCCCCCCTCGGCCTACGCCAGTGATTACGTACAGTCGAGGCAAATACTAGAACTGCCGTCGTCTGAAGACTCAAGTCTGTACACCCTAGTTAAAAACAGATGTTGCGAAGGGCAACTTAGCATGCAGGGCGCCAACACGCAACCGCAGAGGATTATACTGTCCGTGCATCTGGGCTCCAGATCCTCATTATTCTGCAGAATGCGGTCCAGGGTTTTACTGCGTGGAATTCGTACTCTTCACAAACGTCACGCCTTACACCTCACACAGGGAATCGAACCCGGATCCATTGGCACCTAGGTCGCCAGTTTACCACTGAACACGCTCGACCACCGAGCTATCTACGTATGACCCATACAATGCAATGAAAGTAAACCGTGCTCTAGAGAAATATTTTAGTGCTAAATTTTGGACTTTAGAAGATGTTGACTTTCTTAAATGTTCCCTCCTAATATTCTAAAGCTCATGAAATATTGTTGTTTTGCAAACACCAATTCACTTCTTCTCTGCCTACAGAGGAACGGGACCCGCCTCTGCAACTCATATGACGTCATGCTTCAGAAGACAGAGTTTCCAGGACCGCGTTGCATTCAGCTTGTGGTCTTTCAACGGTGGGAGAGCTCCACCTTTGACCCTTGTGTACCTTCACAGCATGATTCAATCCACGTAGATTATGTTTACCTTTTACCTTTAGAATAAGTATCACTGAAGATTTCAACGACGAATTTAAAATTCCTTTTTCTCCCATTTTCCCTGTTCCCTCTCACGCGTTAATTGGTCGAGCACTCTCGAGTCACTCTCGGGACAGAGTATACAAACAGAGCTACAATGTGCCTAGCTCGTAACTTCACTCAAAGTTTCAGAAAATTGTACATGAAAGGCCGAGTTATCCAATATATATAAAGCCCCAATCCCACCACTGACTGACTCACTGACACAAATGTTCTCCATGAAGGAACCCCAGGAGGCGAGAAATGCCCGATTACGACACCCCATGAAATCGTCCCAAAAGGCCGAGAAAATTCAAAAATAGCTCAAATAGCCCTTCTTTTTTCACGTCCTTAGCAACCGTTGCCACGGACATTTTTTGCAGCACACACTGTTTCCTTCAATTCTTAATTGTGGAGATACATTATATTTCTCACAGATCTACAACACACAGCTGAATCAACTCCTGGCTTTGAAAAGGTGGATCAAACGAGGGTGACATGAAACGAGGAGTTTCAGCCCAGATACAATTACGTACATATATTGGTAAACTCAATGCGAAAATATTATCTACATCGTGGTTGCTTTAACTAAATGTTTAGAGGTATAATAACAAACAATTATTTAGAGAGTTTGCCGTGCTTGTTGTTCACCATGGAAACGGACGTTTCCCGTTTTGAACGAGACAGTCCTGTTTGAGAGGCGTGTCCCGGTCGTCCCTTCGATATTATTTAAAAACACTATTTGTACCGTTTTAGAAAAGCCTAGGGGTTAGCTTGAAAACCAAGTATAAAGTTGAGATATTTCATGCTAAAAAAAAAAAAAAAGTTGTATTGTTTTGCGTGTATTCCGTTATTTGTAGAGAGTGCATAAGTATGCCCAAGAAACGTATATGCAGTTTCAATATGAACTTGGGACAAACCACAAACTGAAGTGGGAAATCTCGCGTCAGATGTGTGGGGTAAGGTTTTTGAGGAGATTTACAAACGGTTGGTGAAAAATAAAGCCGCTCTCAAGAAGATTGATTGTTCTGATACATACTTCTGGCACTCCCCAACTTCTGCGTAGGGCTAACATCAAAGGTTGATCAGAAGGAACCAGAAATACTGTGTAAGTCACACCGAGATTACCGGTACGTATAATAAATAATAGCTTTTGACAATGAGAGATCATATTTCAAATAATAAAATAATAATAATATTTTAATTATAACAATAAATTTATAATTAGGCCTAACTGATTTTTCAGGAGGGGAGGAGGTACACTGATCTCCTTGGGATGTCCCGTTTTGGGGTCAAAATATTATGGGCACCCTACCACTAGGGT
This sequence comes from Lepisma saccharinum, assembly GCF_977018435.1. Lineage (NCBI taxonomy): Eukaryota > Metazoa > Arthropoda > Insecta > Zygentoma > Lepismatidae > Lepisma > Lepisma saccharinum. The sequence goes on from NW_028142898.1 coordinate 2,810,144, forward strand.
GCCAAATATCTAGCCCCTGGGTTCTCATTCCATTGTAATTATCATACTCTTACCATGAAAAGGTCTCCTGCGTATTATCTGCGGTCCCGGGTTCGAACTTAGATGAGAGCTCCAAAATTTGGGTGATGACACAACACAATTAATATAATTCAAAGACTTAATAAGGTTCTCCAGGCGGGGGAGAACCGGAAATTTTTCCACCTGTTCAGGCAGCTCCGGCGTCCACCCATCGTCGTATAAAGTGGGTACCTGGAGGAAACTCTGGGGGTAAAGGCGGCAAGGGACGTGGTGCTGATCACATCACCCCCACCTTCGGCCGTAATCAAGAAAGTGTGAGGCCCTAACCCCACGCTCCCTATACGCCTTCATGGCGTGGTGCATTGCACAGGGGAGCACTTTCCCTTCACTTTTTTTTTTTTTTTAAATAAGGACGATCTGGCTCCTATTGAGAAAGTCTGATAACAGCGTCGATGGGACTGAATGCGATCAACGAAGAACCCATTTGATAAGCTCTGGTCTTCAAAAGGCTGTTGGACTATAGAGTTACTAAATACATGGTAAAAACAGATAACTTGGTCCAAATTTAACAATGTATATCTTGTCCCAACCCTCCATCCCCGGTCACGTTCCTGGTATTGTGTGTATATATATAAGTGTCACTTCACCAGAAACCGAATTCATTGCCTGTGTGCTCACTGCAGGTCGGTCTGCTTGAGACGATTCCAGACACTTTGGCCCAGCGGCCAGCTGGGTCGCTCGGAACTTGCTTTTGGCGCGCCACGATTCGGATGGAAACAGACAACTCTGCTAGTGATTCTTGCAGTGTAATTCTCGAATGAATATTTCACTTGCTCTCGTTGCCTTCACTAATTCTATTTAAACAGCCCAATAATCAAAGAACAAAATAGCTATATTGGGAACCTTTCCAACAACTCCCACATTCGCAAAATAGTACATATTTTGCTTGGTTAAGTCCGCTTTATGCACAGTAAGGCTTATTGGGAATGGATCTACAGTTTAAAGTGGAATCCAACCCACAAAGTGCCTCCACCGGGTATCGAACCCGGGACCCTTTGATTACAAGGCGACGAAGCAACCAATACGCCATTTTTTTTAAGGAATACCCCTAACCGGAAGTATCCCCCGTTTTTCACTATATTATCAAGATTTTCATTTCTCGGTTATTCTCAATTTTCAGTTTTTCTCATTTGGACAAACAAATACCCGTGCCTTACCCGGGACTCGCACCCGGAACCCCTGACGTCGTAGCGCTCTGTGATAACCACACCGTCACGGAGGTCGACAGGGCCATCGGGGAGGCTTTAAGTGGAACTCGTACCCCTCCTACTTGACTGCGAGAAGAACTACCGAAATAAGAAAGGACCGGGCGTCCGGTAAAAAAGGCGCGAAAACGAAATGCTTGTGGTCTAGGTGCTAGGACGCAAAGAAGCACCAGCAGGCTTCATGGGTGACGTGGAAGTAGAGGTCAGGTGATCAACAGTTACTGTGATTGGGTGGTTGCAAGGAATGAGATTTATAAAACATTTTCTTGTTCGCTCCATTCGCGAAACAAACATTTCTCTACGATTCACATCAAGTTTATACGTCAATCATTCTTTATTACAATTATGCCCTATTTCAGGGGATCCCAAACTTTGTAGTTTCAAAAGTTTTCTGCGGCGCCCAAGTCAGAATATAGGCATAGGCCTATCTAAAACTTGCAACGCTAAGTTAGTGTTGTTAGGTTGCTTGCCGTATGTTAAAAAATAAGCACATATTTCAAATTCAGAAACATTGTTTATGTAAATAGTACTAAATAAGCACATGTTTGGAACAAGCATATCTAAAACCCTGTGTAGATTAACAAGTAGGTAAGTGGCATTTCAGTTAAAATTCCGGAACATTTCGCGGCACCCCAGGGCACCGCGGCGCACCCTTAGGGAACCACTACCCTATTCAATATTGAATCAGTTTGTTAAGAAAGGTTTAATTAAAATGTCCATTAAGACTCACACCATTATAAACTTGGATAGTTTCGCTGTACTGGACTTCTGGTAAATTAACACTTAATTCATTTTACAAAGAAATTAAATAAGTTACTTTTCCTTTGCTCCTTTTGTTCAAATGTACAGTCTACATGGAACAGCCATCTGAAGCACCACCCTCCTCCCCAAATCTAATAACTCCAACAGAAATAACTTTTTTGTCGACTATAGTCTCCAAATGCTGTTCTCAACCATAGAGATAAAATCGTAACAATTCTATTGCGAGTGACCCTTCACAACGATGAGGAAAGTGAGATCCAAGTTCCAGCGAATAATTTGTTAGGGCCGCTTCAGTTGATTATAGTGCACGCTGAGTTTCAAATATAATGAGTGGCTTCGCAAATGATCTACGGAGACTGTATTTGTATAAGCATTCTCTTCCTTTCCTGAGGAGAATTCAATAAAACAATGGCTTGGTGTAGCTTTCAGAGGGGAGCGGCACGTGACACGCTTAACTTGCAAACCAGCATTCAGAAATAAATGCAACCTTTCGTATCAAGACAGGTCAAGCTGCACGTGTAGCTCTGATTAGGCAGTTTTCTCAATACCGTGCATCCTGTCACCTAGTGCTCTTGTTAGCTCATGCGCGGTGAATGTTTGGATTTAGACTAACTGTGCTAGTGTCGCTTGCCGCTTGCAGCTTCTGTGTGAATTCTCCGTGTCGCTTGTCGCCTGTCACTTGTCGTCTGTCGTTTGCAGCTTTCTTGCCTTGTAAGGGAGAGAAAGCGCCAACCAACACATGTCCCTTGGAAGCGAACCAGCAGTAATGAATTGAACCTTTCGAACAGAAGCGACACGACAAGATGCAGGTGTCGCTTGTAGCTTGCGTGTCGCTCTGATTGGCCAGTTTTGTTAATACCGTGCATCATGTCGCTTCGTACTTTTGTTCGCGCATGCGCGGTGAATGCTTTGCCTTATATTGAATGGTCTAATGTCGCTTGTCGCTTTGGTATAAAATCTCCATGTCGCTAGTCGCCTGTCGTTTATGCCGTTTAAGCAGATTCCAGACCGAAGCGTAACGCGACAAGCGACAAGCCTCGGTAATCATTGCAACGTTTCGAACTGATACAGCACGGTAAGCTGCAAATATTGCATGTCGCTTGGTTGTGTCACTCAAACTGGCTACTTTATCAATGTTGTGCATCGTGATGCCTCCACTTGTCGTGCACGGGCGGTGAATGTTTTAGTCTACAAGACAAAAGGGACCCGTGTCTCTTGTCGATGTGGAAGCACACTGTCGCTTGTCGCATCCGTCAGAATTCTTCCCCTGACCCCTTCAAGGAGACTTCAGATCGAAGCGACAAGTGGCAGGCGACAATCGACAGACAACACTGGCATGGACGTCAGCAGGGTTTTTTCCAGGGAAGGGCAAGGAAGGTATTTTTTTTTACAGGGGGAGCAAATAAGCCACATTTTACCCAATGTTCCTTCAAAAAAACATTGCTTACATTTGAATTTATCATGTTCGTGCATTAATTAACACATATTATTGTGGCTGAAATGGAATTATATGTGTGAAATATATAATTTTTGGTTGACTTTCATTTTCCAAAGGGGGCACGGGTCCCCCTTGCCCCCCCCTTACGGACTCCCATGAACACTGGCGACTTCGATCTAAAGCAAGAAATTCACCGCTCATGCGCGAAAAACCTAATGCACCGAGCCGAAAGCGACATGTGTATCTTGCCCAGTCGCATCAATGCGAAAGGTCGAATTGATTACTGAGGGTTCAATTCCAAGCGATACGTATCTCTTGTCCCTAGTTACCTATTGCGTTTCGCTTGGTAGCGTTCCAATAAAGAGCTTCGTTTCACACAGTTGCGGCATGATAGGCCACACAAGCCTGCTTTGATTTCTGAAATCTTGAAACAACACAAAGTATGCAAAGTAAAAATTAAGAGTCAGCGATTAGGGTAAATGTGATTATTTTCTCAATTCCACAGTGGGGCAAAAACTCCTTAAGTACGGCACTGACTGCACAACAGTTAATCCCTTCCTAACTCCGCCGCGAGAGGAACTCTTCTTTTTCCCCTCCCCTTCCGACCGCCGCGAGAGGAACTCTTTCCCCCTCCCCTTCCGAATGCTCTGCGCCGAGACAGAAACGTCCAAGTTACGCGCTCTCAATTGACGCCGTAAAGCGCATTTCACAACTATTTGCCCAATTCGGTATGGTACGTAGCTGCTTACACACAGGAAGAAATCATGTGACCTACAAGAATTGTGATTGGTTGGACGGTTTGTGCAATATTGATCGGTACCCACAACGGATGCAATTGTATTAAAAATTACAACACGTAAATTAGACAGGTGATATTGGTACCAGGTTCCAACAAGAATAGTAACCATTTTTTCGTCAGGAAAACTGCATAAATGATAATTTTCAAAAACCACGGTGGTATTTGTAATCACATGCATGGTCTCGACATTTTAAAATGAATTTTATTTTGCTAATTTATCAAATTATAGTGGTTCCAACAACATATGTACACTCACTTGGGCCTTATAAGACCACGTTTACACGTATGTGTGGGTCTGTATGTGGGTGGGTGTGGGTGGGTGTGGGTGTGTATGTGGGTGGGTGTGGTCAAGGTCAAGGTCAAGGTCAAGGTCAAAAATAATCGAAAAAATAATCGAAAAAATAATCGAAAAAATGGTCAAGGTCAAGGTCAAGGTCAAGATCATCTCAAGGTCAAGGTCAAGATCAGTGTGTGTGTGTGTGTGTGGGTGTGGGTGGGTGTGTGTGTGTGTGTGTGTTAATACGTTTGGCGTAGTTTTAGGTGTGGGCAAAAAAAATATCAAGAGGGGCATATTTTTGACAGGTTTATGGACAACAATCTCACAGAAGTGCCTTTTGTAAGTGTAGACAAATCAATCTGAGGGGGGTCATACTTTCTCAGGAAATTCCCGAGGGCATTTTTACAAAAATCTTGGATTAGACAGGGTTCCACACTTGAGCAAAAAGCTCATATGGGCATGTTGAGCTAGTTTTAAGTGTAGGCAAATCTGCCAGAGGGGGGCTCATACTTTCTCGGGTTTATAATATTGTATTTTACACTACTGGCATATTATATATGAGAAATAGAAACATAAGTAAACGCAACTAAAAATGCAAGCCTTTATGACAATTGATTGTGTGTAATTTTCACACAAATTACAGACCATTAATTGTAAGTTACATTCACAGTAACGTAAAGTAACTCCCAGTAACTTTCAAAGTACCAGTAACTGTAACTGAGTTACTTATAAAATTGGTTACTTACTTGTAAAAAGTAACTTAGTGAACACTGTAAATAGCCTTTAGCCTAAGTTCAAAATAGTGCATACTTAATCTTCCTGCTGCTGTTGTATAGTACTTTGCAATCGCTGAGATATTTTACTGCGGGTTGTTGTCATTTCACCTTAAGTGATTAATCAGAAATCTGTGCCTTGGATACTATTTCTACAGAATTGTTACTTTATATTGTTGAAGTCTATAAAAGGATTTAAACTGTTCCAACCACCCCGTCACACGGAGATTTTCTGAGGTATGTTTTTCCTCCGTAGTCGAGCGGGTTAAGGCGTTCACTCGTCTTGAGATCGTTCGCTGCGGAACGGCGTAGGTTCGAATCCGGCTCTTGTCGGAATTTATTCGGCCTACGTATAGGGCCGGTGGAAACCCACCATCGTGAGGAAATTGGGAAGCTCCGAGTGAGTAAGCGTAACCTGGTCAAGAAGACCTACAACAACGGCTGGGGGTTCGTCGGGCTGATCACCCGTCACCCCAATACTGGTCTAAGATCTCCACGCGATAATAGGTGACTGAGGAACAGTGTGGGAGTGAGACCAGCAGTCGGTAGGTAAGCCAAGGCTCTTCATAGGGCTGTAGAGCTGTGGGTTATGTTATGTTTATGTTTGGAAAGAAAGCTCCATTTGGAAAAATTTCAATCAGCACAAATGAGTATTATTAATTCTTAGTTAATATTACGTATCCCCGTTAATAGTATCAAAAAAAACTTCCACATTGAGATAAAATACACAAAAATAATGTTCTCGAAGAAAAATTACTAAACATTGGAATGCTAATAATAATGATTATAATTCTTGAAAATATTGAAGACAGTTGAAACTAACTTAGATGCAGTGGAAACTTGATTTTATGTTATTCTGGGTACCAAGCTGAAAAAAACTAAAAATGCGAGAAAATGTAAAACGAGAAAAATTTCTTAGCCATTTGCTATGTTGGAACCAGAAAAATTGAATGTAAAATGCAGGAAAATGTAAATTCGAGGAACTTGAAATCGGGGTTCCGCTGCAATTATTATTTGTAAATTTTAATTCATCTATATATTTGGAAGAAGGCAAATGCTTCCCTTTGTCCCCACAAGGTTACGTCTATGCTTAGCTTCACACATAGTGAAGAGAATTTTGAATATTACACCTTAAAACATATTGTACTTCAGGTATTGTGCTAAATACATAAACATTTTAAACAAGATTAACTTTTAATGTAATTTGATGCAAATTATTTTTTATCGCACTGTTCCTGAACCGGCTATCCCAATATGTGTATCAGGCATTAGTACACACACTGAGCTACCAACATATAAAGTTGGAGGGAAATTGAAGTTGGGGGCTTTGCCGAAATTCGATCTTGAAGTTAGTCATTTCTCTCTCGAAAAAATACATGAAACTATACATACACAATACGTGGTTATTGGTACACTCATCTGAAACCTTACTTAAATGAAAGCTGACACCATTCTCAACAAAATAAAACAAGCTTGAAGTTTCTACGGCAAACCTGAGAGAAGGTACTATTATTTATAACCTAACACGTGTCTTTAAAAGTGGAGCCGCAAATTGCGTATACGGAGATATTAAAATGCGCGTAGCTTCTGAACTCCTTGACCGATCTAAAAGAAATTGTCATTTTTGTAATGAGCATTAAAAGTTCTATAAAGATACCGAATTTCATCAAAATCGGGGATGGTGGGAGACATTTTCACAAAATTCTTGATGATTTAACATGGAATGACCTTGTAGGCTTCGTGACGAGCGTCGATATCTGTGTGAGTGTTCTAAGCGCTGCCTGAACCTTGCATGTCGCAGCCAGTGGATTTACGTCCTTGTCTCCTTTCTCCAATCGCTGTTCGAATTTTGTACCGTGGCCACAATACTTGTAACCTGGCATTCGCATCTCGGAGGGCAGCTTGTTGATGACGCCGTTCACGAGACCTCGACCTAAAGTAATGTTCCAAAATTTGGGAGCCAAGGTGTTGATGATCTTGTTGAGGCAACCTATGCCTTTGTTTTCGTTCGAGATGAAGTTGGCGAGCTTGGACCTGATCATGTCCACGATGCCTTCTTTCTCGTTGTAGAAATTACGGTTGCCGGCATTCCCATCGGCCGCGATGAAAAGCAAACGGTCCACGAGTTCCCACCCATCTTCTACCCACACAAACTCCTTTGGCAGGGATTTGTAGCGCTTGACGTCGCTGCCAGTTTTGACCTTGATCCATATCGGCTTGATGAGGTTGTTGTACTTTTCGCCGCTGAAATTTGACACAATTCTGTGTGGCGTTTTTTTATATAGGGTGTCCGTCATGATCCAAATGTCTGTGGAAATTTCGTAATTCTCGACCGTGTAATCTCTGGCGATTTTTTGGTGATGACCTCCTACATTACCACCGTGCCGGGATACCTGGTCCAGCTCTTCTTCTCGCATAAATTGGCTTTCACGGCGTCACATTCGAAAGTGACTTTCGATTTTCCGATCTTCCAAACCATGCCCTCGTTGGGTTCCAGGGTCGGGTACAATCCGAACACCTCGTCCTTTTCGAACTTCCAGGTGCTTAGGTAATCCCTCGTTAACGGACCAAACTCGACTATCTTGTCAGAACAGGTGCTGCCTAGGGCCTGACAATTTTTCGGCGATTCGAATTCGAACGGAGTAGTGTATATGCTGGATATCGGCGTGGGTACGTCAATATTTCGAGCAGAGAGCGGCACGTGCTTGTGGATCAGATCTTTGTCTTGCTCGGTGACATCTCTGATTTATTTACCAAGTCCGCTGATGGCACCGATGATAAGATGGTCCTGGATATATTTCGGTGCGCAAATTCCACGATTTTCGAATTTCAACACTTTCAAACGTCTCGCCAGGTAGTCGCGCACTTTTACGTTGTTGTCTGTGACTTTTGCGTTTCGGTTTTGTTTGGACTTCACGTTATTTTCTACCACGTCGCGACGTTTATGTAACGTTGCTATGTTCGTTAAGTCGTTAGATTGTGATCCTGTTTTTTCCATCGTTTGTTTTCCTTGTCATGCCTATCGTCACAAAATTTAAACTAGTCCAGGTCTTCTTTAGCGTTCCGAAGAGGAATCGGGCAGTAGCCTCACCACGTCCCACGCGCTGATCACACGATAACCTCTTCCACGTCGATCCAGCTTCTTTCCTCGAGTCCCAGCCATTTGACCAGCAGCTTCTTACATTTCCTGCGCAGGACCTTCTGCATAAGGTACGCGAATTGTGGTGATGGAATGAAAATGGTACGAGAGGAAGTATGAAGAACTAAATGAGAACGGATATGAGGAGATTTGTGGAAAAGAAGAAGAACAAATTATAAGAAAACGGGTCTTACAAGACTGTAGGAGGAGAGGATTCAAAAAGTGCATAAAAGAGACGGGAAGACTACCAAGTTTGAAAGGCTTTCCAAAGGTGCACAAAGAGGAGATAAAGTTGAGACCAGTAATGGACGGCAGAAACAATATTTTGGAACCCTTGGAAAATAAATTAAAGAAAGTTATCGAAGTGTTACTAACACAGCAAGAGAGCAGAGCAGTTAAGAACAGGGAACAAGTAGTGGACCTCAAAAAAGGACTAAAGTTGAATGAGATGAAGACGACAATGTTTAGCTTAGACGTGAAAAGTATGTTCCCGAGCATCAAGAGGGGACACTTTTTGGACATTATTAAAAGAGGATGGAAAAAGAGATTATAGGAGAATGGGAGAGTAAAAGGGTAGTGGAGGCGCTGCAAATCATTTGAAATAACGGGTACAGTATAATGGGGGTGAAAATAATGTTACTGAATATAGGTTCTAGCCTAAGCCCAGCATTGGATGAATTGGTTAAGAATGATTGGGAAAAGAAAGTGATAGAGAAAGGAGGTGACAAAATAATTCTCTTTGCAGATATGTGGACGATTGTTTTGGCATATGGAAGGGAACGAAGAAGCAGCTCGACATATCTGCCAAAGAACTACAAGAGGAAGAAAGAGGCATATTATTGGAACTGGAAATAGATGAAGAAGACAATATAAGCTACCTATATATATTGATTAAAAGGAAGAGAGGACATGAAATTCAAACCGCTTGGCATCAGAAGAAGTGTGCAGCAGAGGTATTCTGCCACAAAGGAAGTGATGTAAGTGAGGAGACAAAAATAAATTTTATAAAGAATATGGAGGACAGAATCTAGAAAATATGCACAAAACAAGGTGAACAAGATGGCAAAATAAATAGCCTATGGAAACAGCTGAAAAATAAGGGCTATGAGAAGGAGACTGGACATAAACAGAAGTAGAAAAAACAGTGGCAGGGGGAATTGGAAGGGAAAGAAAAAAGAGAAAGAAAAAGGGAGGTGGTTTGGAATAAGGAGTATGGGGAAGACCACAGAAAAAATTTTGTCACGAGCATCCCTTTTTAGATAATTGTGCCTCGTTCCCGGTATGATTCGAAACACGGTTAAGAGTTCCATGCTCCAGTTTCTCGTGAACCTCTTCTCGAACATACGTCTGAACTTGCTCATCCTCACCTGGTCTCCTACTTTGAATTTCAATTTCTTGGTCATACGTCGGTCCTTGAGACAGTAAAGGGGGGAAATCAAACGTGCCTCGTCGGATTTGTCGACGTCCGCAGGCTACATGCGTATCGTGCGGTTGAGCGAGTTGATGTAGTCGTCCACAAGTTCATGCAGCACTTCGAGCCATTTATAGTTACCCTGAAGCTTGATAAATTTCCACATTAGTGTTTTGAACGTGCGGTTGAATAGTTCCACGATGCTGGCTTTCAGGTCGCTGAACGTCTAACAGTGTCGGACGTTGTATTTCGGCATTAACTCCCGAAGGTCAAGTTGTGGAATTCCTTAAAGTTGCCCGTCTGCAGGTACCGCAACCGTTGGCCGGATCGCCGGAAGATCTAGTCGATGACTTCCGCTAAGGAAGCTTCCGTCAAAGGTAGGGCCTACGCGAATTTGGAAAAGATATCTATGACGGTCAGGAATTACTTGGGACCCTTGGTAACTATGTGCAAATTCTTTAGTTTCCGCTGCTCATCTCAACAAGGTTCGCCTGCCACAGATCGTCGATGCCCTTGGTGACCACCGGCAAGGGTTCGTATTTGCCGCGTGCAGGTTTGTGCAGCTCGTCCACGATGGCTTACCTATACATTGAATGAGGGATTTCGTCGGAAGGAAAATATTACGGAAAAGGAATTACCCTCGGAGTAAGACTGTTTGACTTCGAGGAATAGTCTGTCTCCACTTTAAACGTCAAAAAGAGATAATTGCGCATCGTCGTGCATTTTATATTTTTGGGTCGCTTCGTCAGTAGTGGTAGCGGGCCGCTACTGCAACAGAAAATGAGGCTCGGTGAGGCTCGCCTTAATGGATTTGTCTTGTAAGGCATGAGCCTCATTTTCTCGCAGTGTTGCCAACTCCTCACTCAAAAAGTTACCAAGGTTTTTTTAGTCTAACCATCTAAAGCAAGGAGCTGGCAATCTTGCTTGAGGGCTCGCCTTAATGGTTTGCTCTTGTAAGGCATAAGTCTTATTTTCTCGCAGTATTGCAAACACCTTACTCGAAAAAATCACGAAGGTTTTTTTTTGGGTCTAACCACCTAAAGCAAGGAGCTGGCAATGTTGCTTGAGGCTTGGTTTACAGTGCATAAAGCAAGGTTGCCAACCTGGTGGTTTTGCCATAGCTTTTTACAAAAAAAAAGAGAGAGGAGAGAGAGAGAGGGAAGAGATAAACAACCAACAACCTACCTACAACTTTTTTTGGTCTAACCTAACCTAAAGCAAGGAGCTGGCAACTTTGCTTGAGTGTTGGTTTACAGTGCATAAAGCAATTTTTGCCAACCTACATATACTAAACAAGGAGAGTTGGTACTGCCGTAAAAGAGAGAGAGAGGTGGGTGGATGGCAACACAAGCGCGCGCGCGCGCGTGCGTGTGTGCGTGTGTGTGTATAATATGTAGCATTATTAACTAGAGTGTGTTGGCAATTTACTTCCAACTAAAAAAAATAGAGATGCCAACGTTGCTGTAAGATGAAGAGAGAGAGAGAGATTTATGGCTGGCAACAGTAATAAGCGAATGCGCCATATCGTAATTTTCCAACTCCGTATATCGTGATTTTTGTAAACCTCTCTCGGGGGAACGATGTGACACACACACACGCACATACACACACATGCGCGCGCGCACACACACTTATATTATAACACAAACAAACAAACAAAATAATAATAATTGTTGTTTTTAGGATTCCTGTCCTCCATAACCCCGCCAGGAGTGCGTGGTGCCCAACCAAAAAAAAAGTAAAGGTTTACAAATAGGAATTGGCAACACTGACGAGGCTCGAATTATTATTTGAGGCTCGAAATTATTATTTGATGCTCGTCGGTGTTGCCTACCCACAGGAGGGGGGGAGAGGAGAAGAGGGGGGAGAGAGAGAGGAGGTACTATCAGCGCCATCTATTAGCAAACAATAGAAATAAAAAGTAGGGTCAAACTTTTTCAACACCCAAACATTTTAAACGTCTTCACGTAGTAATACGATAGCTGAAGATGTTTAAAAGAGTACTCTTAGTCGACGAATCTAATTGCTAGGGCCCTTATATTACTAAAATATTCTTTGATTTGCATATTTCTCATACCGCCATATGTTGTTCTAGTTGACTTCTTCCAAAAAAATGCTAATTAGCGAGAGTTAATTAAGCAAGGCAAGTAAAAGAAGCAAAATAGAACATATGTGCCGGCGTGAAAATATGTAAAAATTCGATTCAGAGGTGGATCGAATTAAAGTTGGGGGATATTTTGCATTTTTTCCCTATAATGTACAAAATATTTACCGTACATAATCTTTTCCATTTACAACAGTATAAAATAAGAGGAATGTGTGACAATATCCACATTAATTAGGAAAGTATGTTGTATGCTAGGTTAGCTAATTGTGTCTTCTACAGCTTCACTGTATAGAGGGAAGATGGAAAAGAGAGCTATACGGAAACTGACGCTCTTAACAATATTGTACGCCCGTGAAAATTATATATAAATAAGACTTAAGCGTATTATCTGCTTTCATGTCAGATTTTGTCAACCTGTGAGCTGTAGTGTTTAGGTGACAAGCGACCTGCTCAAATATGATACTGTTGACAATATTGTACGCCCGTGAAAATTATATATAAATAAGACTTAAGCGTATTATCTGCTTTCATGTCAGATTTTACCGACCTGTGAGCTGTAGTGTTTAGGTGACAAGCGACCTGCTCAAATATGATACGGTTGACAATATTGTACGCCCGTGAAAATTATATATAAATAAGACTTAAGCGTATTATCTGCTTTCATGTCAGATTTTGCCAACCTGTGAGCTGTAGTAGTAGTGTATATTGGCCGGTTCTACGCAATACTTAGTAGGTATGCCTTTTTTTTATCAATCGAATATAAGTTTTTGACATATTTTGACAATTTTTTGTCGATGTTTTAGCGTTTAGCGATGTTTTATTACAAATTTTCACTATACTCATTTTTTTTCCACTCATACTTGGTAGGTATATTATGATCTTACGTGATACAACTTAACCTATCCTTTTTTTTTACGATTATTTAATTTTTTTTACGATCCTAAGTGATATAACTTAACCTATCATTTTTTTTATTTATGCACTGTTTGAACGTTAATATTTGAGGATCATATTTTGTAGGTATTTTTTTTTATCAATCGAATATAAGTTTTTGACATATTTTGACAATTTTTTGTCGATGTTTTAGCGTTTAGCGATGTTTTAGTACAAATTTTCACTGCACTCATTTTTTCCATTTATACTTGGTAGGTATATCACGATCTTACGTGATACAACTTAACCTATTTTTTTTACGATTTTTTAATTTTTTTTACGATCCTAAGTGATATAACTTAACCTATCATTTTTTTATTTACGCACCGAACTAACCTACAAGGGGGACTCTGTTTGTTTTAATATTTCAGTATTATAAGGTTTTCACAAATTTTATATAACCTAAAATGTGTTGGATGTTGATTTTTAGTATGTGGCAATTTTTTATGAATTTTAAAACTGTTCCGTCACCCTCTCGTTCTTCACGTCGTGGACGAAGGACTTCTCTGCAATCAGGATGACGCTGCATAGAGTATCGGCAGGCAGCGCGTCGTGGAACTCGCAGACGACCTTGATGTTGGTGCGATCGTTGACCACCACCTGCCTTCTCTTAGATGTGTTGATGACGGTCATGGGTCTCCGTGCTTTGAATTCGCTGGGCGTGTAATACATGTCCACGCTTCCCTCGGTCACGCGTTTGTAAGCCGTGTAAGCTTCGTAAAGTTTGAGGTAATCGTTTTTGGTCACGTCGAGGTTGTAATTCTCGCGCGGGAACACTTCGTTCCTACCGTTCTTCAGATAAACGTTCTTGATCTTGCAGTCGTCGAACTTGCTGGAATCTTTTTCCTGATTCTTGTCCCTCCCGGTCTGAAAAAGCACCACGACGAAATCTGGCATGTCGAACTGTATGTTGTTGAACTGCGTCGTCACGTCGAATTCCATGTGACTTCCCGACGCCATCTTCTGCACGCACTGGTAACCGTGAAAGTGAATCGGCACCTGCGGACTTTTCAAGATCTCCGCTTTGTACTTGAGGGCGTAGTTCGTTTCGTATTCCACCACCGGCATTCTCAATTCCATGCTTCGGATGACGCATTTCGCTGCTTCGGGTAAAGTGTTGGCTATTGGCGTGGTGCCGTCCGGACCCAAAGTAGCGTATCGCATCAGTGCGTCGTTGTCGTTGGCCGCTCTTCGAAACGTGATCCTCAGTCCTCCCTTCCACATGATCTCCTTGTAGTCCGAGAAGAAACCAGGCAGCAGACGCATGGGAAAGAGCACCGTGTGACTTCTCGTTGATATTTTGGTCCCGGCTTCGAATCCCCCGGCCTGGTAGTACGCTGCGTCCGTTTTGGATAATTTCAACGTTCCCACTGCCGTCGATGTGATGCCTGGATAATCTATTCTGTCGATGACGGTGTTGTGTTTCCTCACCTCCACCTGCGAGAACAGGTGAGGCACGAAGTTGTCCACGAGTATCAAGTTTGCTGCTGCGGGAAACGCGTCTCCGCTTTCTTTCTTCACCACGTCGAATTGAAGGTAGAGGTCCGCTCTGTGAGGATGAACGAACCCATCGCCTACGTCCACGTCGTATTCGATCTCCCTGTTCGCCTCGTTGAGATTGGCGAACGTGCGACGGTTGGGAGGGAAAGATTGCAATTCGTAACTTTCGATTTGCTCCATTTTACAGGTATGATTATTTATTATACGTTGATCTCCACGATGGCCGTCGTAGTGGCACCTGCGAAATCCACCACGTCTCCTTTCTTGTTCGTCACCACCAACTCTATGTCGTCTATGCGGTTGCGACATACCGGAAAATAGATCGGCGAAGAGGGCGTGTAGATGATCGGTTCCATGAACTCGGAACTTGGTTTGAAAGTGGCTATGATTCCCGTCTGCTTGTGACTTCCTAACAATCCGTCCGAAGATTTCGTGATCATGCCTTCCGCCACGTTACAGTGTACGTTCAGAGTCTCTATGGCCAAGAATTTAGGAATGTTGGTTGCTACGTGCTTGATGCCAGCTTCGAGTTTGGTGTTGTTCTCGAAACCTAAAAGTTCTCCCATGGTGCCCAGGTCCACGGTCTCCGTCGCGGATAGGATTTCCACTCTGTGCGTGACCGAATTTTGAGAAAGGTATGTGCCTTTGGGTAATTGAGCTTGCAAAGTGGAAAGATTGTATTGTCCTGGCGTGACGACGATGTGTTCGCTTCCGACGCTAATTTTGTTGTTGTGCTGGGTGACGTTAGGTATGAGGTACATGCTGTAGAATGCACGCAGAGCCACGGATTTAGGATAGACGATGTCGTCGTGCAGCGTGAGTTTCAAGATTGAAGATTCGCTCGTGAGATGGAACACGCCCATCCTAGTGATGCTGTTTGAGGTTCCACAATGCTTTCTGGAAATCCTCGATCGTAGGGTTATTTATTTTAGAGAGAAACGCGAGCACGGAGAGGCAGAGATGACCGCAGTTCACGTCTCCGAAATCTTGAATGCGTTCGTCGTTGTAGTATATGGAGGTTTTGTTCGTTTTCAGATAATAGACTAAATTTGTAGGTGGAACACCTCCGAAAGAATCGAAAACGAATGCTTTATCATCATTTTTGTGGTAACATATCCAATGCGTGCCTGGATTTTCTTGACCGTCCAAGTTGACTACTCCGCATTCTCTTCTTTTAACGCTTGAAGGTAACGAGTCGGACATGAAAACTCCTCTGAAGTGCTTGATTCGTAACGGTTCGATCAGAGATTCAATGTCTCGGTTGGTGAGTGCTGCTGTTTCTTTTTTTTAAACTTTCTCATCACGCCCTTCCCCCCTTTCTTCTCCATGGCCAGGTTGTGACGTTTCTGTTCTTCCAATTCCGCTTTGTTCTTCTTCGAGTCGATGACGGTTTTCGCGATGGCGGCACTTCCACCAGCCAAACTTCCAACGGCCCCCAATGCTGCCAGGATGGCCGGGATGCTGAATATGAAACCTCCGATCTTTTGCTGTTTCCGCGAACGCTGCAATCTTTTCAATTGAGGTGTGCTGAGAAGTAATTTCATTCCATGTCCTTTTGACAAGCAAGAACGTTTCTTCTCACGTTGTTTCTTGGTAAGTAACCCATCGAGGGCACCTAGATTTTTAAGATTGGAGTATGGTATCTGGTACACGACACCCTTGGGCTTCATGTTGATGCTCTATGTGTTATTTTCACGGTATGTTATTTATATATATATTCTGAGATTTTTTCTTGTGTAGTTTTTTTACGGTATGTTATTTATATATAAATGTTCTGAGATTTTTTTTCAAGGCCTCGCAGTCGTTACACAAATTCTATTACGTGCTTCGTTTTCTTGCCAAGAAGTTCCTTTGTCCCCTTGTACACGATTCGAGTTTTGTTCTCGATTAAAATAGATAGCTTCTCGTCGGATAACATGTTAGCGTATCGATCTGGTAAAAATAGACTGTATTGTGCGTTGAGCAACAGGCGTACCTTGGGGCCATACTGGGTAGAAACGATTGAACCGGAAGTTATCGTGTAAGGTTTGTCGACTTCCAATTCCTGAATTTTTACATACTCGACTGACAAATTTACCATTTGTTTTAATGCTTGGAGATCACTTATTTTTTCAGTCGTCATATCAAAGAAAAATTTCAAAGTGTTAGAGAGAAATTTAATTGTTTTTCACGATGTGTGTTATTTATATATACCGAAGATTATTTTTTTTCACGATGTGTGTTATTTATATATCAAGTTTTTTTGACACGTATATATATTATTATTTTTTTAACAGAGGAAGAAAGTCCGTGCTTCGGTAAACGCGATGATGTGCGTAATGATATCTTCCGTCTCCTGCTTAGACTTGCGCCAATCTACTGTGTACCGTCTTCTTCCCTGCCTTGCCTCGTGCAATTCATCTAACCTTTCGTTTAATTTTTCCCCTGCAGCCGAAAGCAGAATGTTGAGATCACCGCACCTCAGGCCGCTGATCTCCCGAAGATGGTTCTTGAGAACCATTTCACAAGGGGTGCGAAATTCCGGCGTCGTTCTTGCTATGATTACAAGTTTCCCTACATCTCCGTTTACTACTTTTTTGAATATTTTAGATAGTAGCTCGGGTGGCAAATTGGTTATGTGAGACATGTTGTTATTATTATTATTTTTTACTCTATGTTATTTATATACCCCACCCCAATTTTTGTTTCGTGTTCATGGCGATGGTGGTGCCTAGTGCTGCAACTCTTTCACCCAACGAAGCGTCTCTGCTCACGAACCTTTCGAAAGCTGCGTGCTCTAACTTTCTGTCTGCTTCGTGACGTGCGTCCAGATCCGTCTGCGTGGTGTTGTAGGCGATGTCGTGATCTTTGCATGCCGCGTCCAACGGATTCACACCCTTGTCTCCTCTCTCCAATCTTTTCTCGAGTTTGGTACCCGGTCCGCAGTACTGGTAGCCAGGTAAATGCATCTCGAAAGGTAACTTGTTGATGATGTCGTTCACGAGTCCTTTTCCTTCGGCCACGTTCCAAAATTTCGGAGGCAGTGTGTTGATGATTTTGATCAGGTAACCTATGCCCTTGTCGTCGTTCACGATGAAGTTGGAAAGTTTCGTGCTGATCATGTCCACGATGCCAACCTTCTCGTTGTAGAAATTACGATTGCCTGCATTCTCTTCGCCGGCTATCACCAACAATCGGTCCACGAGTTTCCTAACGTCGTCCACCCAAACGAATTCTTTGGGTAACGTGTTGTAGCGTTTGACGCCGCTGCCTGTTTTGACCTGGTTCCAAATCGGTTTGATGAGATTCCTGTACTTCTCGCCGCTGCTCGATTTCACCCTATTCTGCGAGGCGTCGTTGTTCTGGTACAAGGCATCCGTCATGATCAAAATTTCCTTGTAACTTTGGTAATCTTCGTCGGTGTAATCTTTCGGCTGCTTTTTGGCGACGAGTTCCCACAGTCCCACCGTACCCGGATACCTGTTCCAACTATCCTTGTCGCCTAAATTGACTTTAATGTCGTTGCCTTCGAAGGTCACCTTCGATTTCCCAATCTTCCACACCACACCGCCGCCTTCGCTGGTTTCCATGCTGGGATACAATCCGAACACTTCATCCTTGTCGAATTTCCCCGTGCTCAGGTAGTCTCGTGCCAAAGGTCCCAACTCGATTTTATCCGAAGACGTGCTGCCTATGGCTCGACGTCGTGCCGGTGCATCCGTCAGTTCGAACGGCGTCGAAGGAATGCTCGAAATAGGCGTGGGTACGGCGTAACTTTTAGCTGCGAGCGGTACGAGTTCGTTGATCAAATTTTTATTTTGTTCCGTGACACTTTTAATTTCTTTACCTAGACTGCTGATGGCATCGATCACGGGTTGATCCTGACGTTTCTTCTCTTCGTAGAATCCGCGATTCTCGGATTTCCAACCTTTGAAGCGTTTCGCGAGGTAATCGCGAAGCTTGAGATTTTCGTCTTCGATTTTTCGTTTCGTCATGACGTTATTTATACACGTCGTTTCTCACAACGTTGCAACGTTTAGAAAGTCGTTGATTTTGTTTCTGTATTTTCCGTCGTTGGGTTTCCTCGTCATGTCGATCGTCGCGAATCCGAAATCGTCACCGTTCCAGCAAGTAGAGCAGCAGCGTTCCGAAAATTGATTGTAGTTCATGTCTCCCCCTACGTAGTCATCGTACGCGTGCTTGAGGTTGGTGTGATCTTGACGAAACAAACATATGAAATTAGCGTTGTCGCGTACTAACTGTTTTGGAATTTTGGAAAACGTTTGAGCTAGGTAGAAGCAATCCATTCCTTTGTGACGACCTTGCGTGAAAAAGTTGCGAATTTCATTTTGATTTTCCAGGATGGCGTCGTCGAACACAACGACTGAATTTTCACGACAATCGTCGAGTGGTTTTATTTCCGAGGCAAACGTTGCAATGTCCAGACCATCGTACAGTTTCATCAGTTGCTGGTATTTGGATTGCTCCAAACTTTTCGAGAACACGTACAGGTGCCTGTTCTTCCAATCTAACCAATTCGGTGCGAGGAGAAAATTGTCCACGAGCAGTGTCGTTTTCCCACACCCCGAAGGACCTACGATCAGACAGCGGATGCTGTCGGGAAGCAACTCGCCGTTCTTTTTCTTCGTTTGACTTTCCGGATCCGGTAGACGCTTCACCACGTTCCACGTACTCACAAGATCACTTCGTCCGCGTCGATCCAACTCTTTTCCGGAAGTCCCAGCCATTTGACCAAAAGTTTGTCACCTTTCCTACGCAATACTTTCTCGATGAGGTACGTGTCGGGGTGTTTCGTTTTAGAGAGTTCCTCTTCGTAAAATCTTCCTTTCAAAATCTCGCCGCTACTATCTTTTATTATATACGTGTGTCGGTTTCCGGGTAGAACTCGAACCACCGTAAAGAGTTCCGTGCTCCAATTTTTTGTGAATCCCTTCTCGAAGGTGCGTTTGAATTTGCTGATCCTCACCTGGTCTCCAATTTTGTATTTAGCTTTTTTTGTCGTGGGTGTGTACTTTGGACAGTAAACTGTAGAAATTAAACGCTGCTCGTCGGACTTGGTAACGTCGGCTGGCTTCATGCCTATCGTTCTGTGTACCGTATCATTATAGGTGTCGACGAGTTCCGGCAGGATGTCGACCCATTTGTAATTTCCCCGAAGCGTGAATCGTTTCCACATGTATGTTTTTAAGGTTCGATTGAATCTTTCCACGATGCTGGCTTTGATGTGACTGAAGGTCGAATAATATCGAATCTTGTGTTTTTGAATAAACTTTTGGAATACGGCGTTGTAAAATTCTTTACCGTTGTCCGTTTGCAGAAACCGTGGTTGTCTGCCGCCGCTTTCGCGAAAAATTAATTTGAATGCTTCCGTGACGCATGTTCCTGTTTTGGCTTTCAAAGGTGTGTGTCTATGACGGTGAGGAGGTACTTGTTGCCCTTGTTCAATTTATGTACGTTTTTCAAATTGCCGCTACTCATCTCCACGAGGTCGCTTTGCCAGAGGTCGTCGATGCCCTTGGTTACCACAGCCAAACGTTCGTAGTTGCGGCGTGCAGGTTTATGCAATTCTTCGACGATGGCTTGCCTAGACATTTTTTCTTAGAGATTACGTTTCAAGAGAAGCACAAGCGTGATGGGATTCAAAGAGGGTGGCACCTCGCTCGTGTTTTGAATGATCAGCTTATCGCCGGCACTCACGTCGAAAACGGTGAGATCTTCGTCTTCGTGTATTTCATATATGTTGCGCGTTTCGTTCCAACGTGCCAGAGGAATGTTTCCCGCTTTCTGGACACCACGATTCGATATTAAGGTCATGGTGGGAACGCTAGCTTTTCTGCCGTGAGACCAGTACGAAAATTCGTTTATCTGAATTGTCCCATCGAGGAGAAACTTGTAGTACGGATGATAAGGATGCAACATGTACAGTTTGTTACCTTCGACGAACGTGGAGATTCTTTGTTGATTGGGTACGCTGTTGATTTCGATGGCTTGCAGAGAATGCAGTTTAGCGAATTTAGTGTCGACGCCGAGCAGATTACTGTGAACTTGTCCGAGTTTATTTTCGATGGGCAGCAAATGCTCGACTATGGTATCCGTTACGGCAGAAAACGACGGTTTGATTTTCACTTCCACGTTCAACTGCTTGTAGTTTTCGTTGAGTTCTTGCAACTTGGCACCGAAAGAAGCCAGCGTCGATTCCTGCGTGGATTCCAGCACTCCAACTTGATCTCTGATGTTGACGACAATGTTCTGAAGGTTCTCGACTTGATTCAATTTCGAGCTCTTCTCGGTAAGATCGTTCACGATGCTTCGCATCTCTGTAAACTGCGTGTGAAGGTCGGCGACGCTCTGCGAAGTGGGCAGCGTCGACACCAGCGAACTAATTTCGTCTCGAATCTGTTCCACGTTCGCCGTTTCCGTTTCTAGTCGTTTCAGCATTCGAGATATGTTTCTTTTCAAAGCGTGCAATTCTTTGGAGGTGGGGAGATTGGCCACCCTACTCTCGACATCGCTCAATGAACTTTTGATGTCGTTCGAATCGGATAGTGCCGTCACCGCCGTTTTCAATTTTTCCAAATCTTCGCTCGAAGGCACGCTCGTCCGTAACGATTCCAAGTCACCCTGTATGTTGTCGAGTACGTGATGAAAATGAGCGAGATTCGTTTCGACGTTCAAATTTTCTAAATATTCGATCTTCTGCTGAACCGTGCTCAACGTGTCTTGAATGCTCGTCAACGCTCTCGCTTCAGCGTGAATATTTTTAATTTCTTCGTTGATCAATTCCAAGGACGCCTGAAGCGTAGCGATGGTGGTTTGAATGTGTTCGAAATCTCGATAGGCCTCCAATTGAATTTTTATGTTCGCGACGCTTTTACCGATGACCTGCAGTTCGTCCGACGATGGTAGGTTTGTCATTGTATCTTCCAAAGTCTGCAACTTGGATTTAATTTCTTCCAACGTGCTGGTGAATTCTTCTTGTAATTTGGAAACGACGACATGCAAGCGTTCTACATCAATATCGTTCACGACGGTTTGAAGTTCAGAGAAATTCTTTTCTATTGCGGAAGTTCGTTCTTCGATTTCGAGTTTCAATTTTTCCAAATCTTCATTTTTCGATTGAAATTGCTGTAATTTGGCCAAATCATTTTGAAGCGAATCCACGCTCAACTGTATATTTTGAACGTTGTCGTAAGAAGGTACATCGACATAATTTTTTATCAGCGCCTTCAGTTCGGAATCGATTTTCAGAATGGGGTCGAGACATTGCGTTTGGAGCGTAGCGATTTCCGACTCTAAACTTTTGTTTAAGGTCTCCTGCAAAGCGATCAAATCGGTCCTTAACTTCTTAACTCGAATGTCCAACATGAGAATCTCTTCTGCGTGGTCTACACGCTTGGTGTTGCCGAAAATGTCGTTAGGCATTTTTGGTTAACGGTTATTTATAATAGGATAGACGATTCGTAATTCTACGAAGAGAGGAATAAGTTTGTCGTAATCTCCGAGGAGTTCTATGTAAAAATAATCTCCTGCAGACACATCGTACGTAATGTTAGAAAGCATCTTGTCGTGCTTGATTCGAAAAATGTTCTTGCCGGTAGAAATTTTGATTTCGCCTGCGTTTTCCGGATTCACGGTGATTTGAAGTTTCCCGTCGATCGGAATTTCGTAGAAATGTAAATTGTTATTAAAAACATAAAACATCTTGCCCACATCGTCATTCAGTTTCGTCCAAATGCTGTTGAGGTGAATAATCAACAGACCGTTGAGTTTAGGTAACACGGAAGGTAAGACTTCATGATCTGGTATGGTTTCCATAATGATCTGTTTTTTGAAACCGATCAAATTCATAGGCATGCTGGTTATTTATTCTCACAACGTTGCAACGTTTAGAAAGTCGTTGATTTTGTTTCTGTATTTTCCGTCGTTGGGTTTCCACGTCACGTCGATCGTCGCGAATCCGAAATCGTCACTGTTCCAGCAAAAAGAGCAGCGTTCCGAAAATTGATTGATCAACAGACCGTTGAGTTTAGATAACATGGAAGGTAGAAATTCATGATCTGCCGTGCGGTGTACAGTCTCCATTGTTTGCTTTCGGAAAACAAAAAGATTCATTGTTCTTGCTAGTTATTTATTGTGTATGTGATAATTTGAGACAGTCAAAGTTTTTTTTATTTTAATTATAGTTATTTAAGTTTATTTTTTTCTTTCATTTGCATTGCCCACAATTTTTACTAATTTCTAAACGATAGTGTCCCCAAGGCAACGTGTGGATTCCACAAGACAAAATACATCTTTTATCGTCATGCGGATCTAATGCTACTTTCCTAACTTTGTTTGTTGTAATCACGTGGTCTACACTTTGGATTCTTTGTTCTATGCTTAGTATCGTCGATTGTGAGTAAAAGCAATTGATGTAATCGTGGAAGGTGAGTTTGTTCTCCACCGTATTTTTGCCCACACCTTTTGCTTTCTTCGTGACGCTACTCTCTGTTCTCATGGCATACATCTTCGAACGCAAACCCGCGAACTCGACAATAATATCACCGTTACATTCATCTTTCAGTTTACCTAGGACTTTTTTGTTACGGGATGGAATTCCAAATCTGTTGGGTTGAGGATACGCAGAAGTATCGAAATACTCAAGCATGGAAGGATTTTTTATGTCTTCGTATAGGTTAGGTGTTTGTATGCTGTAAATGAAGCTGTCGGTGTCCGTGTACAAAAGTGATATTTTATCATTGTAGAAGGGTTTCATCACGTCATAATGAAATTCGAACATGTAAAGTTTCGACAAGTCGAGAACCGTTGCGCCAACGTAAATTGGTTTTCTGAATTTCATCAATTTTATATCTAGATTGAAAAGTGCTAAATTCTCGTTGTAAATTTTTCTCGACTTGAATCTAGGATCGGCTATCCACTTCCGACATTTATTCTTATCGGAAATTAATTTCACGTCTACGTGCTTTCTAACATTCTCCATGGTCTTTCCGTACACCGCATTGTTCATTAATTTAAAGAAGTCCTTGTCTAAATCGGAAGTGGCAGCTGTTCTATGTTGTGTATTAGTTTCTATGTAAGGTCTTAACCACGTGGAATGTTTAAACTTTAGTATTCTTCTAACATTTACTATCTGAACACCCTTCCCAATCAAAAACCGGAGATTCTTGTAGTGGACGACGTATCTCTGTTTAGGGTCCAATGTTAACAAAAGCTTGTCTTGAACCGAGTCGGGTGGACATTTGATTTCGGGAGTCGGAGGCAAATCCGAAAACGTGTCGTGCAGGTGGTCGGAGAATTGGAGATCTACCTCTGCGAGGAAACCACACTCGCTATCGTCGAAATGAATAATATCTATCGAAGTGGGATCTAACCATTCGAATCCCCCGTAAGGAAGTTTTTGAACCATGGCATGTCCGTAGAGATTATTAACGTCGGCGTAGAAGATGTAATTCGATGCTCGATTTGAATCGTAATCTTCTTTCATGTGTACGTTATTAGCTTTTGCATGTCTCTGTACGCATTGCACCATTCCACCTCGTATCCCTCTTTCGATAAATAGCAACATATCAACGTCCGATATCAGTTCCAGCTTGACCTTTGTCTGGAATAACATTGCCGACCACGCTAATCCCGGTAGACTGTAGAAATACGCTGGATCTAATTTGTAAATATTCGTTGCCGTTTTCCTGAACGCTTGAAAAACATCGGCGAGTATCGTCACGTCTAATTTTAAGTATGCGTCGTGGTAGTCTCCGAGTGTCCTACATTCTAATTTCTCCCACATGAGTTGCGCGTGTTGGTATTCTTCGCCCGTGATTCCTTTCTCTCTGAGTCTGCTGTAAAATTCTCTTGGAAGTGGAAGAGCGTCGTCGTTAAATTTAGAACCATCACTAACATATTCGTAAGGATAAACCCCTTTACGTCTAACGAGTTCTATGTCTACGTTGGGAAAACTAGCTCTAGTTATTTTAAATTGATCGTCGGTGAGTTTGTTCGCTAAAGCATCCAGACTTGCAGAGAGAAATCTATACGAATCCAGGAAGCGCATCTCGATTGTATTTTTCGTTCCCGGAATCGACACTTGCTTGCTGAGACTAATGTAGCGTTCTTCATTCTCTGCCAAGACACCTATACGTTTCGGATCGTAGCCAAGATGTCTCACCAGGTGGTGAAAATCATATCCGCTTCCGTTGTGAAAGAATATGGGGATGAATTTAGGTTTCTGGATTTTAAGATTGCACGTGTTGCAAATTCCACCTATGTAGTTTCCGCTGAAATGATCGTGGTGGAATATTTTTTTGTTCTCATCAGTGAAACTTTGATCACATACCGGACACACCTCAGTGGAATTGTAATTTTGAAGTTCATTTTCAGTTAAAGGTGCCATCGGTTTTGATGTAAGCAGTACGCTACCAATTACCTCAACCTCCTCCACCATTTTTTCCAGGAAGTGTTCGATTACATTTGGCCCGCGGTATATATATGCTTCATTTATTTTATCACGTCGCACAACAACATAGCCGAAACTATTAGGTTGATGAAGCTGGTACGGCGTTGTGGAGGAAATTTCAGGATCCGGTTCGCAGTAGGAGAGTGGTTTCAGGAAAGACTCGAAATCTGCGACGATGATTGCGGGATGTTCCAACAATGCCTTGTGCATTTTGAATTCTTCGACTTTGTTCGTTTCGGGCATCAACATTCTAGCCGGTCTGTTGTTGCCGCAATAAATTTTATGTTCGACAAGTTTATCGATAGCAATTTGACGTCCGGTGTAATTTTGATAATCGAGTTGTTTTCGATCGTCGAACATGGTTAGACATCTCGGACAAACTTCGATGCAATGTTCATGCTTGGTTGTTTGGCTTCCTAGTAATCGAGACATTGAACGAATTAGCGTGTAATGATAGACATCCTCGTTGGAAATGAGAAGGAGATTTATTACACAAGCATCGTCATCGTCGATATCGCTTATCCTGACGGGATGCACGAGATATTTATCTGACGTGAAGGAATATACATTAATAGCGATGCGTTTTCCTGCACGATTTTCGAACTTTGTTATATCCGACAATGTCACCGGGTATTCAATGTCAGACATTACACTTTGAAAGTCGGTCTCGTATTGTTTGTAATTAGAAACCTGTTCTGGATGATTTGACCAATGAACAGGATGCAGTGCAGCCAATATACACCAAAGGAAACACTTTTTATCGCTGTTCTGTATATTTAACACAGCCCTCTTGTGTTGAATGTTCGGTGGAAGAGGAACGTAGCTGGAAGCGCGAAGAGGCGAGAATTGGTTCACGTAAACAGTTAACGTGTGAGGACTTCCACATAGAGACCATCCCCACCCTTTAGCCTCGAAATCGTCATGTTTCTTAACCAGCTCGTTGGAAATTTTATAATAGAAGTTGTCCAAATTTTCGACGTCCGCCAAATAAAGAGTCTGGTTTTTTGTACGATGATAAAAAATACTCGTTGTGCCATCAACTTTCTCGTATTCAGAAAACAGAACAACGTATACTTTTATAGAGTTGTTTTCAAGTTTATCTTTTAAAATATTTAGTACAGATGTTTTCGTTTCATCCAAGAAACTAAGGATGTCACGACCTGGTTCTGACTTAATTGAAAAATCCTGGAGTTGGTCGTTAAATGCAGATCTAATTGGTTTGCGTTCATTAGATAATTTAATTTGCTTGGAAGTGGAAGCTTCCGTTTCTGAATTATCGATTTTCCTTTTCGATGTTCCTTGTTCGGTCGATGGTTTGCAAATTTTGAGATGTTTACTTAAATTTGCAATGCTGATCATTTTTCCGCATCGAGCACAGGGCTTTGAAGGTAACGAACGATTAATTCTCGAACCTGTTTCGCTACATCTTGCCCTGTGTACCGATAAATTGTTTCTTGAGATTAGCTTCCCACAAGTAACACATTCAGTTTTATCATTTTTACGATTGAAACTGGTGGTGGATGCCATTGCTTTCTCCAAAATCACAGAAATCAAAAAGTCTAGTATATAGCGACACAATTTTCAGGTATGTTATTTTATATAGAATTTCTTGGAGTGATTACAAAACTCAAAAATTCAATCTACTGTAAATAGAATTTCAGGTATGTTATTTATATAGAATTTCTTGTGTGCGACTACAAAAACTCAAGAATTCAATCTACTGTAAATACAATTTTCAGGTATGTTATTTTATATAGAATTTCTTGGGGTAATTACAAAACTCAAAAAATGAATCTACTGTGAATATAATTTTCAGGTATGTTATTTTATATAGAATTTTCTCGGGGCGAATACAAAACTCAAAAATCCGAGACAGTCCAGTTTAACGTGTTCATATTTGAAAAAAAATTGCAAAATACCCCAACAACGTTTCAGCTACTAGGACCTCATTACCATGAGCCTAATCCTAGTAAGCCACATACACACCTGTTCTTCGTATCGCATATGCTAGTAAGTCAGATGACATATTGGGAGAATCACATTTCCCCCAATGATCCCACCACAACAAACGTCGCACATGCTAGAAGAAACAGGATCAGGATATTTTATGCTAAATTTACGGCTGCCTGTATGCAGTTATAGGCAAATCATTAAAAGAGCGCTCTAATATACAATGATTTCTCCTAACATGTACCCTAACATACAATTTAACATAACAAGTAAAATTTCGATTCGTCTATATATACCCAACAAAACTCAGAAACTGTCATACGCGAGAGCTATATTTTGCAACAACTATAATTACCCAACACTAGCAACAAGAACAAAAAAAATATATCAATTACTTGTATAATATTAATTAGTAACTTTAGATAATATTAATTATTAGTTTTCAGTTGTAATTAATTTTAAAAAACAATTAATAAGATGTTAGGTGATGATAACCAAGTGCAAAAAGCATTGCACACACAAACAAAGCACCACTTAGTTCATCGAGTCTCGGTGTCGTCTCTCCTCTCATACCAGGTCGTCATGGAACTATTTTTTTTTCATCAATCGAAAATTTTCCAAGTCCACAGCGTTAAAAAAAATCTTAAATTGCAAATATCTCGTAAATGGTAAAAGTTATCGAAAAAATATATCGAAAAACACCTCCATCCCGGTAGCGAAGCTACCCCCCCTGTCGATTTTGGATATGTAGAATACGTATACCAAGTTTTGGTGGTCCTGGGGTCAAGGGGTAAGAAGTTAGCCCACCCCCTCCCAAAACTTTGATCACTCGTAACTTTTGAAGGCCTAACCTAACCTAACCTAACCTAACCTAGCCTAACCTAACCTAACCTAGCCTAACCTAACCTAACCTAACCTAACCTAACCTAACCTACCCTAACCTAACCTAACCTAACCTAACCTAGCCTAGCCTAACATAACCTAACCTAACCTAACCTAGCCTAACCTAACCTAACCTAACCTAGCCTAACCTAACCTAACCTAACCTAACCTAGCCTAACCTAACCTAACCTAACCTAACCTAACCTAACCTAACCTTGGGTTTAGTGTGTCGGTCGAGTCTCGGTGTCCTCTGTCCTCCCATACCAAAATTGCCATAGATCGTCATGGAACCAATTTTTCATCAATCGAAAATTTTCCAAGTCCAGCGTTAAAAATCTTAAATTGCAAATATCTCAAATTTTTGACAAACAGGGTCATAGAACCCTCCAATTCATGACTTGGGAAAAATATGTTTGCTGATTCATCATGTACACCTATACGTGAGAAAAAGTATGAATAGAATCTATGTTCGGAAATCCAAAATGGCGACCGGAAGTGGGGTTATCTTGAAAACAGTAAGACTTAGGAAAAATCTATTTTCGGATTCATCACGTACACCTATACGTGAGTAAAATATGAATAGAACCTATGCTCGGAAATCCAAAATAGCGACCGGAAGTGGGGTTATCTTGAAAACGGTAAGACTTAGGAAAAATCTGTTTTCGGATTCATCACGTACGCCTATATGTGAGAAAAAATATGAATAGAACCTATGTTCGGAAATCCAAAATGGCGACCGGAAGTGGGGTTATCTTGGAAACGGTAAGACTTGCGAAAAATCTGTTTGGGGATTTATCATGTACACTTATACGTGAGAAAAAATATGAATAGAACCTATGTTCGGAAATCCAAAATGGCGACCGGAAGTGGGGTTATCTTGGAAACGGTAAGACTTAGCAAAAATCTGTTTTCGGATTTATTACGTACGCCTATATATAAGTAAAATGTGAATAGAACCTATGCTCGGAAATCCAAAATGGCGACCTGAAGTGGGGTTATCTTGGAAACGGTAAGACTTAGGAAAAATCTGTTTGGGGATTTATCATGTACGCCTATACGTGAGAAAAAATATGAATAGAACCTATGCTCGGAAATCCAAAATAGCGACCGGAAGTGGGGTTATCTTGGAAACGGTAAGACTTGCGAAAAATCTGTTTGCGGATTCATTACGTACGCCTATATATAAGTAAAATATAAATAGAACCTATGCTCGGAAATCCAAAATGGCGACCGGAAGTGGGGTTATCTTGGAAACGGTAAGACTTAGGAAAAATCTGTTTGCGGATTCGACGACTGCAAGATCAAGAACGTTTATCTGAAGAACGGTAGGAACGAAGTGTTCCCGCGCGAGAATTACAACCTCGACATGACCAAAAACGATTACCTCAAACTTTACGAAGCTTACACGGCTTACAAACGCGTGACCGAGGGAAGCGTGGACATGTATTACACGCCCAGCGAATTCAAAGCACGGAGACCCATGACCGTCATCAACACATCTAAGAGAAGGCAGGTGGTGGTCAACGATCGCACCAACATCAAGGTCGTCTGCGAGTTCCACGACGCGCTGCCTGCCGATACTCTATGCAGCGTCATCCTGATTGCAGAGAAGTCCTTCGTCCACGACGTGAAGAACGAGAGGGTGACGGAACTGTTTTAAAATTCATAAAAAATTGCCACATACTAAAAATCAACATCCAACACATTTTAGGTTATATAAAATTTGTGAAAACCTTATAATACTGAAATATTAAAACAAACAGAGTCCCTTGTAGGTTAGTTCGGTGCGTAAATAAAAAAATGATAGGTTAAGTTATATCACTTAGGATCGTAAAAAAAATTTAAAAATCGTAAAAAAAAAATAGGTTAAGTTGTATCACGTAAGATCGTGATATACCTACCAAGTATAAATGGAAAAAATGAGTGCAGTGAAAATTTGTACTAAAACATCGCTAAACGCTAAAACATCGACAAAAAATTGTCAAAATATGTCAAAAACTTATATTCGATTGATAAAAAAAAAATACCTACAAAATATGATCCTCAAATAATAACGTTCAAACAGTGCATAAATAAAAAAAATGATAGGTTAAGTTATATCACTTAGGATCGTAAAAAAAATTAAATAATCGTAAAAAAAAGGATAGGTTAAGTTGTATCACGTAAGATCATAATATACCTACCAAGTATGAGTGGAAAAAAAAATGAGTATAGTGAAAATTTGTACTAAAACATCGCTAAACGCTAAAACATCGACAAAAAATTGTCAAAATATGTCAAAAACTTATATTCGATTGATAAAAAAAAGGCATACCTACTAAGTATTGCGTAGAACCGGCCAATATACACTACTTGTAGTGTTTAGGTGACAAGCGACCTGCTCAAATATGATACTGTTGACAATATTGTACGCCCGTGAAAATTATATATAAATAAGACTTAAGCGTATTATCTGCTTTCATGTCAGATTTTACCGACCTGTGAGCTGTAGTGTTTAGGTGACAAGCGACCTGCTCAAATATGATACTGTTGACAATATTGTACGCCCGTGAAAATTATATATAAATAAGACATAAGCGTATTATCTGCTTTCATGTCAGATTTTGTCAACCTGTGAGCTGTAGTGTTTAGGTGACAAGCGACCTGCTCAAATATGATACTGTTGACAATATTGTACGTATATTGTATTGTATAGGAGACTAGAAGCATATAATTTGGCGAAAAAAAACAACAAAAAAAAACCAAGTAAGGTCATAGAGAATAGTTAAAAAAAAAGTGAACAATTATATTTTGCATTGCACAGCATTGGATATTAAATAACATACCCCCAAAAAATCTCTGCATTATACGTTCTGTAAAAAATTGCCCTACGTACCAAACTGCTGTGTCAAGTAAATATTTTCAAAGGCACTGTCGTACTTGTGTGCCGGGAAAACAAATATGTGCGACCAAACTGTGCTCTAAAGTGTGGGAAAAATATTTCTATTGCCAACTTCAAGCGACACCAGCTTACTTGCCACTTACACTTACTTGTAGCAAAAATAAGCACCACCCATATATAAATAAACCCCCCAAACTAACGCTAATTAGAATTAGCTTACAAAATTTTTCTTATAAGATATTTTTTCGTAAACACTCTACCACCAACAGATCACATATAAATAAACATACCCCAAAAAAAAATGCGCTCCATGAAAAGTTGCCCTGTGTGCAAAACAAGCAAATCAAGCAAAAATTTTGCAAGACATTGTCGCACCTGCGTGCCAGGCAAGCATTTGGCTGCCACCGAACTGTGTTCCGGATGCAATATACGCTTCACAATTGCGTATGCCAAGAAGCATAAGCTTACTTGTCTAAGCGAAAGTACATCTGGGGCTCAGCCTTCGACCTCCACCAAGAGGAAGGCAGAAGCAGCCTCCATCAATGCACCACCCACGAAACGCGTCAAGCGTATGACGAAAGAGAACCAATCTGCTTTCGAGCGTTTGTTGGAGGATTTTGTCCTCACTTCGGAGGGCTTATGCGACGTTCGTAGCTTTTTAGAGGAGAAGCGAGCAGAGATAATTTCCATCCTCGGTGATGCAACGCACTCCACCAAATTCTACGCATCGCTACGTTGCCAGTACAAGAAGCCGTCCGATGAAATTTACAGCTTCTGCCACAACACCAAGGCGAAGACGCTGCATCTGGCGGATGTCGACAACCTCGAGGTCATCTACAACCAGTTTGCCGAGGAGCTGGTGGTTAAACAAGAAGAACATGAAGCTGAGGGCTCGGGGGGTTCGCTGTGTGGGGGGCCTCACGAACTGTGCGTCAAACTTTGCAAGTTTACGCCTCTCTCCGCCTCCAGCTACGTCCCCTTACCACCTTCCATCGCGGCAAAGAAGGCCGTCCTGAACATTCAGAACAGTGACGCCAAGTGCTTCGTATGGTGTGTGCTTGCAGCTTTGCACCCTGTCAACAGGAAAAACCAACCACATCGAGTTAACCACTACCTACCCTACGAGTCGGAACTGGAAGATGCTATGGCTGGGATCGACTACGCGGTGGCGCTTTCGGACATTCGCAAGTTCGAGGCCCGTACATGCAATCCTCGGTTGGCCATCAACGTTTACGGCCTCACTGACAAAAATGTGGTGTACCCCATCCGGGTGAGCGATGTAGACGACGATGGTGTGCAGGAAATTCACCTTCTGCTCATCAAGGACGAAACTCATCACCACTACACCCTCATTCGCTCCCTCTCTAGACTTGTTTCGAGTCAACGGAGCAAACACAAACACCACATAGAAGTTTGTCGCAGGTGCTTGTCCATATTTGATAATCAAGAACAGCAGGATTATCAGCGCATCAGAGGTCCCAACATCGCTGCAGAGAAGCTCGCTCGCCACAAATTTTATTGCGATGCCAACGAGCCTGGGGTGGCAGTCTTGCCCAAACCTGGCACCGTGGAGCGTTTCCACATGCATGGTGCGATGGTGGAGCACCCCGCTATCATCATCGCGGACTTCGAGGCCTTCCTCAAACCCCTGTCCACTTGCGATCCCGATCCCGAAGTTTCCTCCACCACCCCTTACCAACTCCACGAGGCATCCAGTTTTGCATATGTTGTGGTGCGACGAGACCAGCACGTTGCCCCCGAGCCCTACGTGTATCGCGGTCCCGACGCAGCTAAACACTTCCTCGAGAGGATGGTTGTCGAGGCCATCGAGATAGGGAAGGTAGGTACTGTTGGCCCCCAAGCCTATGCTCCCACTGTCCCCCGACGATCAACGTAGACACGACGAGACCATCGCTTGCCCTGTCTGCGTCGAGGAGTACACTGCCAACAACCGTAAAGTCCAACACCACGATCACTTAAACGGTAGGTATTTTGGTCCTTGGTGCAACGATTGCAACCTAATGGCCCGGGACCCGCGCTTCATCCCTGTGTTTTTTCACAATGGCTCGGGGTACGACTTCCACCATCTGGTGCTTCACTTGGGGTACGACGACATGCGAATCAACGTCCTGGCGCAGAACGAGGAGCGTTACATTAGCTTCAGCAAACGAGTGTCGATCCCGGGATCACGCTCTACCGTCGAGCTTCGCTTCCTCGACTCCCTGAGGTTCCTCCCGGCCAGCCTCGATGCTCTCGCGGGGAAACTCAGCGACGAGCAAACACTCATCACCTCTGCGAATTTTCCGAACTTGGACGCCGGTCTCTTCAGGCGTAAGGGGGTCTACCCCTACGAATACGTCACGGACCCTACCAAGTTCGCGGAGACGTCGCTACCTCCTCGAGCAAACTTCTATAGCAAGCTGCGAGGCTCGGACATATCTGAGGATGACTATAACCATGCTCAGTCCATGTGGCGCGAGCTGGATTGCCAAAATATCGGGGACTACCACGATGCGTACCTCAAACTTGATGTGACGCTCCTCGCCGACGTGTTCCAGGCGTTTCGTGCAACTGCGAAGACCATCTACAAGCTGGACCCTGCATACTTCTACAGTCTTCCCGGACTGGCTTGGTCGGCCATGCTTCTTCTTACGAAAATCAGGCTTGAGCTTCTTTCGGACGTGGACATGATGCTGTTCGTGGAACGTGCCGTGCGGGGGGGAATGGTCCAGGTGCCGCTGCGATACGCACGCGCCAACAATCACCACATGGCCACCGGTTACGACCCTTCGCAACCGTCCAGCTACATCATGCACACGGACGTCAACAACCTCTACGGATACTGCATGATGAAGCCACTCCCCTTTGGAGGCTTCGAGTGGGCCGATCCCTCCAACTTCGACGTTGAAGGTTTCGACGATTCGGAACGCGGATTTTTTGCCGAGGTGGACATCGAGTTCTCCGAGAAGGTGCAGGATTTGTTCTGCGATCTTCCGCCAGTCCCGGAATTCAAAATGCCCCACCCCGGCTCGAACCAAGCAAAGCTCATCATGGACTTTGTGCCCAAAGAGCGTTATGTCCTGCACTACCAAAACCTCCGGTGGTTGATGAAGCGAGGGGTTACCGTCCGCACGGTACATCGAGTTTTGATGTTCGAGCATTCTCCATGGATGAGGCCATACATCGAGCTCAACACCGAACATCGCACAGTCGCCACTTCTGATTTCGATCGCGATTTCTTCAAGTTAATGAACAATGCGGTGTTCGGGAAAACTATGGAGAATGTGCGAAATCGTGTAGATGTGAGGTTAATATCAAACAAAGCACAATGTCGCAGGCTCGTAGCAAACCCATTATTCAAATCAAGCACCATTTACAATGAGCAGCTGGTTCTGATTCACATGAATCGAGGTGAGGTGAGGCTCAACAAACCAATCTACGTTGGAATCACGGTTCTGGATCTGAGCAAGCTACACATGTTCGCGACGTACTACGACATATTACGTGCACACTACGGCCACAACATCTCGCTTCTCTACATAGACACGGACAGTTTAATATACCAGGTTCACACAGCCGACGCGTACAAGGACATGGCCACGGTTCCATCTTTGGTTGACCTCTTCGACACCTCAAACTATCCCCAGCCGAACCGAAACGGCATCCTGGCTCGCAACAAGAAGGTGCCCGGCAAACTCAAAGACGAGAAGAAAGGTGATGTGCCTCTCGAGGATGCCGGTCTTCGCTCCAAAACCTATGCTCTTCGGGCAGAAGGATCCATCACGAAAAAGGCTAAGGGTGTGGACAGGCGGGTCGTCCGAGAGTTACTCAAGTTCGCGGATTACGTCAAAGCCCTTATAAATAGGACGTCAATTGCAGGAGTGGAGCAGCGCATCCAGAGCGTCGACCATGTGTTGACAACCAACCAGGTGAGAAAGGTTGCCCTGGACGCACGCGACGACAAGATTTGCGTTCTGAAATGTGGGATTCACACGCTCCCATGGGGCCACTATCATCTAAAAATTAGCTTAGAATGAGGTAAATGGCATGTATGTATGTATGTATGAAAAAAAACAATTTATGTAACAGAAGTTCTAATTTAATATAGCCAAAATATTAGAACAATATTTTGTTTATCTTCAAATGCGAAAAAAAAAACAGGTGGAGGTTTGGAATTTTTAGCGGGACTAACTCCCTGCCGCGCCCTACGGGGTGAATATGGGGCACACGCAGGGCCAAAGGGGAAGTTCCTTTGTGCGTTCAAGTGTGATTTATTATAAATGCATCAAAATTAATTTTTTTTTATTATTATTTTTTTATTCCAGATTATTCTCACAAATGTAAGAAGGTGTTCCTCGCAGTACATCCTAAACATTGCGTTGCAGGTTAATCTAATATTTGAACCTGCGGTCAGTATAATTTTTTGAGAATTATGTGATTTTTTTTACTTAAAACTGTTCGGTCACTCTTTCATTTTTGACATCATACACAAAAGACTTCTCTGCAATCAGGATGACGCTGCACACGGTGTCCTCGGGCAAGGCATCGTGGAACTCGCAGACGACCTTGATGTTGGTGCGATCGTTGACCACCACCTGCTTTCTCTTAGATGTGTTGATGACGAACATCGGCCTGCGTGTTTTGAATTCGCTGGGCGCGTAGTACACGTCCACGCTTCCCTCGGTCACGCGTTTGTAAGCCGTGTAAGCTTCGTAAAGTTTGAGGTAATCGTTTTTGGTCATGTCGAGGTTGTAATTCTCGCGCGGGAACACTTCGTTCCTACCGTTCTTCAGATAAACGTTCTTGATCTTGCAGTCGTCGAACTTGCTGGAATCTTTTTCCTGGTCGTTATCGCGTCCGGTCTGAAAGAGCACCACGACGAAATCTGGCATGTCGAACTGTATGTTGTTGAACTGCGTCGTCACGTCGAATTCCATGTGACTTCCCGACGCCAATTTCTGCACGCACTGGTAACCGTGAAAGTGAATCGGCACCTGCGGACTTTTCAAGATCTCCGCTTTGTACTTGAGGGCGTAGTTCGTTTCGTATTCCACCACCGGCATTCTCAATTCCATGCTCCGGATGACGCATTTCGCTGCTTCGGGTAAAGTGTTGGGCAGCGGCGTGGTGCCGTCCGGACCCAAAGTAGCGTATCGCATCAGTGCGTCGTTGTCGTTGGCCGCTCTTCGAAACGTGATCCTCAGTCCTCCCTTCCACATGATCTCTTTGTAGTCGAAGAAGAAACCAGGCAGCAGACGCATGGGAAAAAGCACCGTGTGACTTCTCGTCGATATTTTGGTCCCGGCTTCGAATCCCCCGGCCTGGTAGTACGCTGCGTCCGTTTTGGATAATTTCAACGTTCCCACTGCCGTCGACGTGATGCCTGGATAATCTATTCTGTCGATGACGGTGTTGTGTTTCCTCACCTCCACCTGCGAGAACAGGTGAGGCACGAAGTTGTCCACGAGTATCAAGTTTGCTGCTGCGGGAAACGCGTCTCCGCTTTCTTTCTTCACCACATCGAATTGAAGGTAGAGGTCCGGTCTGTGAGGATGAACGAACCCATCCCCTACGTCCACGTCGTATTCGATCTCCCTGTTCGCTTCGTTCAGATTGGCGAACGTGCGACGGTTGGGAGGGAAAGATTGCAATTCGTAACTTTCGATTTGCTCCATTTCACTATGTGTGTTATTTATTATACGTTGATCTCCACGATGGCCGTCGTAGTGGCACCTGCGAATTCCACCACGTCTCCTTTCTCGTTCGTCACCACCAACTCTATGTCATCTATGCGGTTGCGACATACTGGAAAATAGATCGGCGAAGAGGGCGTGTAGATGATCGGTTCCATGAACTCGGAACTTGGTTTGAAAGTGGCTATGATTCCCGTCTGCTTGTGACTTCCTAATAATCCGTCCGAAGATTTCGTGATCATGCCTTCCGCCACGTTGCATTGTACGTTCAGAGTCTCTATGGCCAAGAATTTAGGAATGTTGGTTGCTACGTGCTTGATGCCAGCTTCGAGTTTTGGGTGGTTGTTCTCGAAACCTAAAAGTTCTCCCATGGTGCCCAGGTCCACGGTCTCCGTCGCGGATAGGATTTCCACTCTGTGCGTGACCGAATTTTGAGAACGGTACGTGCCTTTGGGTAATTGAGCTTGCAAAGTGGAAAGATTGTATTGGCCTGGCGTGACGACGATGTGTTCGCTTCCGACGCTAATTTTGTTGTTGTGCTGCGTGACGTTAGGTATGAGGTACATGCTGTAGAATGCACGCAGAGCCACGGATTTAGGATAGACGATGTCGTCGTGCATGCGTGCATGCGTGTTGAATGCGTTCGTCGTTGTAGTATATAGAGGTTTTGTTCGTTTTCAGATAATGAATTACATTTGTAGGTGGAACACCTCCGAAAGAATCGAAAACGAATGCTTTATCATTATTTTTTGTGGTAACGTATCCAATGCGTGCCTGGATTTTCTTGACCGTCCAAGTTGACTACTCCGCATTCTCTTCTTTTAACGCTTGAAGGTAACGAGTCGGACATGAAAACTCCTCTGAAGTGTTTGATCTGTAACGGTTCGATCAGAGATTCAATATCTCGGTTGGTGAGTGCCGTTGTTTCTTTTTTTTAAACTTTTTCATCACGCCCTTCCCCACTTTCTTCTCCATGGCCAGGTTGTGACGTTTCTGTTCTTCCAATTCCGCCTTGTTCTTCTTCGAGTCGATGACGGTTTTCGCGATGGCGGCGCTACCGCCGGCTAAACTTCCAACGGCCCCCAATGCTGCCAGGATGGCCGGGATGCTGAATATGAAACCTCCGACCTTTTGCTGTTTCCGCGAACGCTGCAAGCGTCTCAATTGAGGTGTGCTGAGAAGTAATTTCATTCCGTGTCCTTTGCTCAAGCAAGAACGTTTCTTCTCGCGTTGTTTCTTGGTGAGTAACCCATCGAGGACACCTAGATTTTTAAGATTGGAGTATGGTATCTGGTACACGACACCCTTGGGCTTCATGTTGATGCTCTATGTGTTATTTTTACGGTATGTTATTTATATATATATTCTGAGATTTTTCTCGTGTAGTTTTTTTACGGTATGTTATTTATATATAAATGTTCCGAGATTTTTTTTCACGGCCTCGCAGTCGTTACACAAATTCTATTACGTGCTTCGTTTTCTTGCCAAGAAGTTCCTT
Source organism: Lepisma saccharinum (assembly GCF_977018435.1). Taxonomy (NCBI): domain Eukaryota; kingdom Metazoa; phylum Arthropoda; class Insecta; order Zygentoma; family Lepismatidae; genus Lepisma; species Lepisma saccharinum. The sequence goes on from NW_028142898.1 coordinate 2,847,920, forward strand.
TGTCCCCTTGTACACAATTCGAGTTTTGTTCTCGATTAAAATAGATAGCTTCTCGTCGGATAACATGTTAGCGTATCGATCTGGTAAAAATAGACTGTAGTGTGCGTTGAGCAACAGGCGTACTTTGGGACCATACTGGGTAGAAACGATTGAACCGGAAGTTATCGTGTAAGGTTTGTCGACTTCCAATTCCTGAATTTTTACATACTCGACTGACAAATTTAGCATTTGTTTTAATGCTTGGAGATCGCTCATTTTTTCAGTCGTCATATCAAAAAAATTTCAGAGTGTTAGAGAGAAATTTAATTGTTTTTCACTATGTGTGTTATTTATATATACCGAAGATTATTTTTTTATGATGTGTGTTATTTATATATCAAGTTTTTTTTGACACGTATATATATTATTATTTTTTTAACAGAGGAAGAAAATCCGTGCTTCGGAAAACGCGATGATGTGCGTAATAATATCTTGCGTCTCCTGCTTAGACTTGCGCCTACATCCTCACAATCGCCGTTTACTGCATGTTTAAATATTTTACATAGTAGCTCTGGCGGCAAATCAGTTATGCAAGCCATGTTGTTTTTTACTCTATGTTATTTATATACCCCACCCCAATTTTTGTTTCGTGTTCATGGCGATGGTGGTACCCAGTGCGGCGACCCGTTCACCCAGCGATGCGTCTCTGCTCACGAACCTTTCGAAAGCTGCATGCTCCAATTTTCTGTCTGCTTCGTGACGTGCGTCCAGATCCGTCTGCGTGGTGTTGTAGGCGATGTCGTGATCTTTGCATGCGGCGTCCAAAGGATTCACACCCTTGTCTCCTCTCTCCAATCTTTTCTCGAGTTTGGTACCCGGTCCGCAGTACTGGTAGCCAGGTAAATGCATCTCAAAAGGTAACTTGTTGATGATGTCGTTCACGAGTCCTTTTCCTTCGGCCACGTTCCAAAATTTCGGAGGCAGCGTGTTGATGATTTTGATCAGGTAACCTATGCCCTTGTCGTCGTTCACGATGAAGTTGGAAAGTTTCGTGCTGATCATGTCCACGATGCCAACCTTCTCGTTGTAGAAATTACGGTTGCCTGCATTCTCCTCGCCGGCTATCACCAACAATCGGTCCACGAGTTTCCTAACGTCGTCCACCCAAACGAATTCTTTTGGTAGCGTGTTGTAGCGTTTGACGCCGCTGCCTGTTTTGACCTGGTTCCAAATCGGTTTGATGAGATTCCTGTACTTGCGCCGCTGCTCGATTTCACCCTATTCTGCGAGGCGTCGCTGTTTTGGTACAAGGCATCCGTCATGATCAAAATGTCCTTGTAACTCTAGTAATCTTCGTCGGTGTAATCTTTCGGCTGCTTTTTGGCAACGAGTTCCCACAGTCCCACCGTACCCGGATACCTGGTCCAACTATCCTTCTCGCCTAAATTAACTTTAATGTCGTTGCCTTCGAAGGTCACCTTCGATTTCCCAATCTTCCACACCACACCACCGCCTTCGCTGGTTTCCATGCTGGGATACAATCCGAACACTTCATCCTTGTCGAATTTCCCCGTACTCAGGTAGTCTCATGCCAAAGGTCCCAACTCGATTTTATCCGAAGACGACGACGTGCTACCTATGGCTCGACGTCGTGCCGGTGCATCCTTCAGTTCGAACGGCGTCGAAGGAATACTCGAAATGGGCGTGGGTACGGCGTAACTTTTAGCTGCGAGCGGTACGAGTTCGTTGATCAAATTTTTATTTTGTTCCGTGACACTTTTAATTTCTTTACCTAGACCGCTGATGGCATTGATCACAGGTTGATCCTGACGTTTCTTCTCTTCGTAGAATCCGCGATTCTCGGATTTCCAACCTTTGAAGCGTTTCGCGAGGTATTTTCGCAACTTGAGATTTTCGTCTTCGATTTTTCGTTTCGTCATGACGTTATTTATGTACGTCGTTTCTCACAACGTTGCAACGTTTAGAAAGTCGTTGATTTTGTTTCTGTATTTTCCGTCGTTGGGTTTCCTCGTCATGTCGATCGTCGCGAATCCGAAATCGTCACCGTTCCAGCAAGTAGAGCAGCAGCGTTCCGAAAATTGATTGTAGTTCATGTCTCCGCCTACGTAGTCATCGTACGCGTGCTTGAGGTTGGTGTGATCTTGACGAAACAAACATATGAAATTAGCGTTGTCGCGTACTAACTGTTTTGGAATTTTGGAAAACGTTTGAGCTAGGTAGAAGCAATCCATTCCTTTGTGATGACCTTGCGTGAAAAAGTTGCGAATTTCATTTTGATTTTCCAGGATGGCGTCGTCGAACACAACGACTGAATTTTCACGACAATCGTCGAGTGGTTTTATTTCCGAGGCGAACGTTGCAATGTCCAGACCATCGTACAGTTTCATCAGTTGCTGGTATTTGGATTGCTCCAAACTTTTCGAGAACACGTACAGGTGCCTGTTTTTCCAATCTAACCAATTCGGTGCGAGGAGAAAATTGTCCACGAGCAGTGTCGTTTTCCCACACCCCGAAGGACCTACGATCAGACAGCGGATGCTGTCGGGAAGCAACTCACCGTTCTTTTTCTTCGTTTGACTTTCCGGATCCGGTAGACGCTTCACCACGTTCCACGTACTCACAAGATCACTTCGTTCGCGTCGATCCAACTTTTTTCCGGAAGTCCCAGCCATTTGACAAACAGTTTGTCACCTTTCCTACGCAATACTTTCTCGATGAGGTACGTGTCGGGGTGTTTCGTTTTAGAGAGTTCCTCTTCGTAAAATCTTCCTTTCAAAATCTCGCCGCTACTATCTTTTATTATATACGTGTGTCGGTTTCCGGGTAAAACTCGAACCACGGTAAAAAGTTCCGTGCTCCAATTTTTTGTGAATCCCTTCTCGAAGGTGCGCTTGAATTTGCTGATCCTCACCCGGTCTCCAATTTTGTATTTAGCTTTTTTTGTCGCGGGTGTGTACTTTGGACAGTAAACTGTAGAAATTAAACGTTGCTCGTCAGATTTCGTAACGTCAGCTGGCTTCATGCCTATCGTTCTGTGTACCGTATCATTATAGGTGTCGACGAGTTCCGGCAGGATGTCGACCCATTTGTAATTTCCCCGAAGCGTGAATCGTTTCCACATGTGTGTTTTCAAGGTTCGATTGAATCTTTCCACGATGCTGGCTTTGATGTGACTGAAGGTCGAATAATGTCGAATGCCATGTTTTTGAATAAACTTTTGGAATACGGCGTTGTAAAATTCTTTACCGTTGTCCGTATGCAAAAACCGAGGTCGTCTGCCGCCGCTTTCGCGAAAAATTAATTTGAATGCTTCCGCGACGCACGATCCCGTTTTCGCCTTCAAAGGTAGAGCCCATGCGAATTTCGAAAACGTGTCTATGACATTGAGGAGGTACTTGTTGCCGTTGTTCCATTTATGTACGTTTTTCAAATTGCCGCTGCTCATCTCCACGAGATCGCTTTGCCAGAGGTCGTCGATGCCCTTGGTTACCACAGCCAAACGTTCGTAGTTGCGGCGTGCAGGTTTATGCAATTCTTCGACGATGGCTTGCCTAGACATTTTTTTTGTTTAGAGATTACGTTTCAAGAGAAGCACCAGCGTGATGGGATTCAAAGAGGGTGGCACCTCGCTCGTGTTTTGAATGATCAGCTTATCGCCGGCACTCACGTCGAAAACGGTGAGATCTTCGTCTTCGTGTATTTCATATATGTTGCGCGTTTCGTTCCAACGTGCCAGAGGAATGTTTCCCGCTTTCTGGACAAGACGATTCGATATTAAGGTCATGGTGGGAACGCTAGCTTTTCTGCCGTGAGACCAGTACGAAAATTCGTTTATCTGAATCGTGCCATCGAGGAGAAACTTGTAGTACGGATGATAAGGATGCAACATGTACAGTTTGTTACCTTCGACGAACGTGGAGATTCTCTGTTGATTGGGAACGCTGTTGATTTCGATGGCTTGCAATTTGAACAATTTGGCGAATTTAGTGTCGAAGGTGACGAGATTACTGTGAACTTGTCCGAGTTTATTTTCGATGGGTAGCAAATGCTCGATTATGGTATCCGTTACGGTAGAAAACGACGGTTTGATTTTCACTTCCACGTTCAACTGCTTGTAGTTTTCGTTGAGTTCTTGCAACTTGGCACCGAAAGAGGCCAGCGTCGATTCCTGCGTGAATTCCAGCACTCCAACTTGATCTCTGACGTTGACGACAATGTTCTGAAGGTTCTCGACTTGATTCAATTTCGAGCTCTTCTCGGTAAGATCGTTCACGATGCTTCGCATCTCGGTAAACTGCGCGTGAAGGTCGGCGACGCTCTGCGAAGTGGGCAGCGTCGACACCAGCAAACTAATTTTGTCTCGAATCTGTTCCACGTTCGCCGTTTCCGTTTCCACTCGTTTCAGAATTCGAGATATGTTCCTTTTCAAAGCGTGTAATTCTTTGGAGGTGGGGAGATTGGCCACCCTACTCTCGAGATCGCTCTACGAACTTTTGACGTCGCTCGAATCGGATAGTGCCGTCACCGCCGTTTTCAATTATTCCAAATCTTCGCTCGAAGGCACGCTCGTCCGTAACAATTCCAAGTCACCCTGTATGTTGTCGAGTACGTGATGAAAATGAGCGAGATTCGTTTCGACGTTCAAATTTTCTAAATATTCGATCTTCTGCTGAACCGTGCTCAACATGTCTTTAATGCTCGTCAACGCTCTCGCTTCAGCGTGAATATTTTTAATTTCTTCGTTGATCAATTCCAGAGACGCCTGAAGCGTAGCGATGGTGGTTTGAATGTGTTCGAAATCTCGATACGCCTCCAATTGAATTTTTATGTTCGCGACGCTTTTACCGATGACCTGCAGTTCGTCTGACGATGGTAGGTTCGTCATGGTATCTTCCAAAGTCTGCAACTTGGATTTAATTTCTTCCAACGTGCTGGTGAATTCTTCTTGTAATTTGGAAACGACGACGTGCAAGCGTTCTGCTTCTATATCGTTCACGACTGTTTGAAGTTCAGAGAAATTCTTTTCGATTGCGGAAGTTCGTTCTTCGATTTCGAGTTTCAATTTTTCCAAATCTTCATTTTTCGATTGAAATTGCTGTAATTTGGCCAAATCATTTTGAAGCGAATCCACGCTCAATTGTATATTTTGAACGCTGTCGTAAGAAGGTACGTCGACATAATTTTTTATCAGCGTCTTCAGTTCGGAATCGATTTTCAGAATGGGGTCGAGACATTGCGTTTGGAGCGTGGCGATTTCCGACTCCAAACTTTTGTTTAAGGTCTCCTGCAAAGCGGTCAAATCGGTCCTCAACTTCTTAACTCGAATATCCAACATGAGAATCTCTTCTGCATGGTCTACACGCTTGGTGTTGCCGAAAATGTCGTTAGGCATTTTTGGTTAACGGTTATTTATAATAGGATAAACAATTCGTAATTCTACGAAGAGAGGAATAAGTTTGTCGTAATCTCCGAGGAGTTCCACGTACAGGTAGTCTCCTGCGGAAACATCGTACGTAATGTTAGAAAGCATCTTGTCGTGCTTGATTCGAAAAATATTCTTGCCGGTAGAAATTTTGATTTCGCCTGCGTTCACCGGATTCACGGTGATTTGAAGTTTCCCGTCGATCGGAATTTCGTAGAAATGTAAATTGTTATTAAAAACATAAAAACATCTTGCCCACATCGTCATTCAGTTTCGTCCAAATACTGTTGAGGTGAACGATCAGTAAACCATTGAGTTTAGATAACACGGAAGGTAAGAGGTTATTGAAATTTGGCGGTGAGTCTCCATGTTGATCTGTTTGCGGAAGCCAAAAAGATTCATTGTTCTTGTTAGTTATTTAAGAATACGGTCAAAGTTTTTTTTAATAATAAGAGGCAAAGTTTTTTTTCCACATGTATGTAATGCATCACAATACAAGCGCGCGCGCATGTGTGTGTGTGTGCGTGTGTGTGTGGCACATCGTTCCCCCGAGAGAGGTTTACAAAAATCACGATATACGGAGTTGGAAAATTACGATATGGCGCATTCGCTTATTACTGTTGCCAGCCATAAATCTCTCTCTCTCTCTTCATCTTACAGCAACGTTGGCATCTCTATTTTTTTTAGTTGGAAGTAAATTGCCAACACACTCTAGTTAATAATGCTACATATTATACACACACACGCACGCGCGCGCGCGCGCTTGTGTTGCCATCCACCCACCTCTCTCTCTTTTACGGCAGTACCAACTCTCCTTGTTTAGTATATTTATGTTGGCAAAAATTGCTTTATGCACTGTAAACCAACCCTCAAGCAAAGTTGCCAGCTTTTTGTTTTAGGTTAGGTTAGACCAAAAAAAGTTGTAGGTAGGTTGTCGGTTGTTTATCTCTTCCCTCTCTCTCTCTCCTCTCTCTTTTTTTTTGTAAAAAGCTATGGCAAAACCACCAGGTTGGCAACCTTGCTTTATGCACTGTAAACCAAGCCTCAAGCAACATTGCCAGCTCCTTGCTTTAGGTGGTTAGACCCAAAAAAAAAACCTTGGTGATTTTTTCGAGTAAGGTGTTGGCAATACTGCGAGAAAATAAGACTTATGCCTTACAAGAGCAAACCATTAAGGCGAGCCCTCAAGCAAGATTGCCAGCTCCTTGCTTTAGGTGGTTAGACTAAAAAAAACCTTGGTGATTTTTTCGAGTGAGGAGTTGGCAACACTGCGAGAAAATGAGGCTCATGCCTTACAAGACAAATCCATTAAGGCGAGCCTCACCGAGCCTCATTTTCTGTTGCAGTAACGGCCCGCTCCCAATTCTTTCGTCCCAATATGCTATCGGTATTTCATTCACTCTGAATACGCCATACTTTCTTTCTATAGTAAAGAGCGAACCTCAGTGTGTTTTCCATTTTTCCAATATTTAATTTGAGAAACCGAACGGTAGGCCGAGAAAAGAACAATGAGAATAACTGTAAGAATACAAATTTGTAAACGTGACCGGAGTGTACGTACGTCCAATACCCTCGAACATTGGGAACGCTTTGAAGCCATACAATCTTGACGGAGAACAAACGACACGAGTCTGAATCGTCAAACTGCTCAGCACAGGTTCCAGATGTTCCCCGATGGTGCGAAGAACCTCTTAGTAGATCCTCACGTCGACGTAGAGATGCTTGAATTGCTCTTTCAAATCATGAAGCTTGGTTCTGAAACTTTGCTAGGCCGATTCCCGGTTGCCTTGGACGGTGCCGATGTGGAGCTTTATGTTCACGACGATCTGCTCCAATCTTTCCACAAGCCTTAGCTTGGAAGTTTGGGTTGCGAGGTCGTGGACTTCTGTTATGATCTCAGCATACAGCTTATTGGTGGGCAAAGAAGCGACCGTGTGCCGAAGTTGAGCGATTTCCGCTTGGATATTTTTGACGTCGTCAGATTTGAGTATTCTATTCACGATCCTCTTCACGGCTTTCAGTTCCTGGGATTTAGGCAAGTCGGCCACCGTGCTTTGAAGCGACTCTAGAGCCTTTTCACAGCATCCAAGTCGGTGGCATTCGCCACGGTACGCATGACATGTTGAAGTGGCTCCATATCATCCTGGGTGGGCGTCGATCGATGCAGGATTTCCAATTTGTTCTGTATGTCGTTTATCAGGTGATGGAAATGCGAAAGTTCGGATTCGGTGTGAAGACTTTCCAGCTTGGAGATATGCTGTTTAACGGTGGTTAGAGTTTATGCGATGCTGAGCAATTTCTATTCCAGACGTTCCTGGATGTTCGAGAGATCGCTTCTTATTTTTGCCAAGGTATCCTCGATGTGGGCCACGGTGCCTTGAATTTTCCGGAAATATTCGTACGTCTCGAGCTGGAGTTTGATTTTGGCTAAGCTGCGAGCAATGGCGTTCAATTTACCGCATGAATGTAGGTTGTCTACGAATCTTTCCCGTGTTCGGAGTTTGTTTTGGATCTTGGCGACATGCAGGACATCTTCCACGTTATGTTTCCACCGTGGGAATTTCCAAGGATTGAAACTACTCGCGTAAATATGCGATGCCTGTGTAGTCATCCTGAGTTTTCATACTATGAACGACAGATTGCATTTCGGCCCGGATGGTGCTCGTTTGATCCTCTAATCATCGTTGTTTCAGTTGTTCCAGGCCGTTGATCCGTGTCTTGAGTTCGTTTTCTAACTTGCCAACACTCACTTCCAAGTTGCCAGGATTGTCAATGAATGCAAGATCGGTGTGCTTTTGCAGCAGGGATTCGAGTTCGGTTTCGATTTTGAAGCACTGAGACTGCAGGCTGGCTATCTGTGTCTGGAGGCTGGAGCTGAGCGTAGAACGAAGAGCCTGCAGGTAGCTCCGCAAATGATTTACCCTAATGTCAAGCATGAGAAGCTCGTCGCCGTGATCGTCGCTGTGTGGTTGAAGATGTCGTTAGGCATTGCTACTATTGTTATTTACTATATGTGTGTGTGTGTGTGTGGTAGGTGATCCGCATATTCACGAAGAGAGGGATGGGTTTGTCGTAATCACCCAGAAGCTCGATGTACAGTCAAACGTTGGCAGACACATCGTACGTTGTGGCAGTGTCCATCCTATCGTATCTGATGCGGTAAATGTTCTTGCCAGCGAAAACTTGGACCTCCCATTTGCTTTCGGGATTCATTTTGAAATGTAGTTTTCCGAAGATCGGGAACTTGTAAAAATTTAAGTAGTTGTTGAAAACACAGAAAGTGTTCAAACTTTTCGGCGTATTTCGTAAGCATGCTGTTCAGGTGAAACATCAACAGGAGATATTAGGGAAGGTAACAGGTAATCCAAGCTCGGCCGAGGCCCTGCAGTCTGGATAGGAGCATTCATAGCTTGTTTTCTGAACCCAAACATATTAATAGCCATAGTTATTTCATATATGTTTGAATGGAGCAAGGGTGTCTGTGTGTTACCTTAACTCATAGAAGTTGTATGGTAAAGCTTAACCCATGAAAAACCGTACGGATTAATATTTTCTTTACATGAGGTAAGTTGGCTAATAATAGAAGCATGTGTGTGTGTGTGTGTATGTGTGTGTGTGCGCGCGCGCGCGTGTATGTGTGTGTATGGTTGTAAATTGTCAGCGGACCATTCGGGTTAAAGCTGCCCTACTCTGTAAGGCTATATATGTGGCTGGGTGGGTGAGGTTTAGTTTAGTTTGCGATAGATTGTGCATAATCGATTAAGTGTTGCGAACTCACTAATTATTGGTTAGAATAACAAGTGACAATCCGTGTGGGGTAATTTCCATGGGGTCAGTTGGCAACACTGGCTGAGTCCCGTGACCTGCCTCGACCAATCACAGGAAGGGACATATTATTGGAAATGGACCAAGTGATGTTGGTGAGTCGGTCTTCTACCCCTACTAATATTGATTGCTGCACCCTACTTAAGTATGCCCTCTACCTCAAAAATGTTTATGACGATACTTGAAAAATTTGTTATATTTTCTCCCATGAATTTAGAATTATGCGATAAAATATTTCGAACTCCCCATTGCAAGTAATTTCGATATTTTCCTCCATAGTATAAATTGAAAATATATAATATTTTATAATACGTAAAATAACTAGGAACATTTACAATAGTATGTATAACCTTATCAATGAAATGTATTGTTTAAATACGCAAATAATATGGTTCCTTAATTATTGTAACTGTTTCCATCCTCTTCAGGTGTTTCTGGGGTCTAGTGTGCATCCTTCATTTCATGATATGTGCAGTTTTTGTCAGGGAACTCTATGAAATACAGAAACTTGCTTCAACGCAATTTGACATTCTGCCACTGAAAGAACATGACAATATTACCTATCCAGCAATTCACATTTGCACTATAAGGTGAGTTTCTAAATAAACAATGATAATGCAAATGGGCTTCTTATGAAAGTTAGGATTTTTCTTTAACAATGTCTTGACTCAACTACGTATAATATATAACATCAATGCATGGCTATCGGCGTACCTATGTTCGCACAGGCCTAGCTGGCGCCATGAAATACCATACCAAGATGTATGTAGAACACCGAGCAGTCCTTTTGCTTTCATGTTTGTCAACAATCTGCTACGAATGTTGATGTTTAATGTGAAATCCTCGCTTTTATAGTATTTCAAGATCAAATACAGATGAATCACTTGCTAATTACAACAAGATGCTACAAACGAAACTGATATATACAAGGGTTTCTTTCTCTGATTATATAATACACTTATCAAAAAACATTAACAAATACACAATCAAACGTAAAATACAATGAATATAAAATAAGAAATACACATTACAAACAATATGGAAGTTACATGCAATATCACAAGAAATACGTTTTCTATCAGAATAGAATACCAGTGAAATAATTTCTAGTAATGGCCGGAGATAAAAATATGGAACAGATGATCTCCCTCTTCCTTTCGGAAACTGTGGTTCAAGAGGGGAACTAACTACCAGGAGGAAACTTAGTTTTGCAGCATATGTACTTTATTCTATTCTTACGAAAAGTTCACCGGTTTCAGGCTATCCAAGTTAACTTTGCCATATGATTCTTTAGTCCTTGGAATTAACAAGGTCACAACATTATTTTGCACTTTTTCCAATAAATAAGGTGCTATCCACATCATACAGAACTCATGAATGTCCTATTTAATAGGGAACTTAGGAATGGTTTATAACAAATACAAATTCTCCAACTGTCACTGCCTTGGCGTAATTACATTGTCTTGTAAAATTGGATTTTTTTCCTCAAGGATTTTGACTAAGTTTAAATAGGACTTATAATCTGGTTGGGCTTCTTCCCTTTATGACTACTTTAAATCAGGTAGGATCTCTCTGGGTATGGAACGGTTGAAGAACAGTTCAGCAGGCGAATATCTAGTGGTCTCAGAAACATAATAATTAATTAACCAAACAACCTTTGATATATAGCGAGACCAAGTCTGATACTCTCGATAACAAAATATGCGAAGTAATATAACTATATCTTGATTTGCTCCGTTACAGCATTTAGTTCTTAAATTTCACAGGTTATTTCCCTTTTCTCCGCTCTTCAGCTTTCACAGATGCATGGTGCATATCAGCTTTTAAGTTGTTAATGAAATCAGCCTCTCGTTACTTATCATCCTGTAATATTTCAGATTGTTTAATAATATTTGTCTTTAATGTTTCTATACATCCAGCTTGCTGATTGCTAATTCCTTCAAGAATAGTTTTTAACATTTTGAACATATTTAATGGATAAGATGAAATCGTCGCTAGACAACGATGCAAAATCTTTACAAACTAAATCGGTAGGTTTGTGACTTTGAGCTCGAAATTATGAGCCACAATATCTATAACGTAAAAGCTTTTTACATTTCTTGAACACAAATGAGGTTCTATCTTCATCAATGTCTCGACAAGAATCGGGAACATTAAGTTCTGAACTTCAACTCAAACCTTTATTTGCGCTACGTGAATACAATATTTCTTTCCATTTCGAAACAAAATACCTCTCTGATTTTCTACAAATATGAAATTTCAGTGCTCTTGCACAATAAATATATTTACATTAAGCAATTGTCTTGCTCCTCTACACTACAATATCGAGCACCATTTTGGACGCAACTTGATACGTTTTACTTGTATTATGTATTTGGTATCAACGGGATATTCAGCTGTTCTATTATGTTTAATAATAATAATAATTGAATATTGTTCTGTTGTGAACGATGAGACCCGCTGAAGTAAACATAATCCTCTCAGGTACAGGGGTAGTTTAAGCAGAGAGAATATTTCACAGTACAGAGGAATGAACCACGTTACTGCCGTAGGTAAAATAAAATGATTTATGATCATTTTATTGCAATTATAATACAAATATGCTATTCCAGGATGTACGCACAACACTGAAAATGTTTTTGCTTTCAAATTTTATCGACGATCTGCGACGAATGTTAATCTCTTATGAAAAATCCTCGCTTTTTTAGAATTTCAAGATCACATGTCAAAAACAAATGGATCACTTGCTAATTTGAAAAAGGACGTGACAAACTAAACTGACGTGTATGGGCTTCTATCACAGATTATATAAAACACATTTAAAAAAATACCAATTACACAATGAAATATACAATACAATTAATGTTGTGATATACATTACAAACAATGTACAATTAAATACAGTTACAAAAATTGTGCACTTTCTATCACAATAATATATCAGTGACATATTATCTCGTAGTGACGTCACATAAATATATGGATCTATGGATCAAATTAAATTAATATTAAAAAAAATCCACCTGTGATTCGAGCATACATTTTTCGATTTTGGTCTTCGTAAATTTTTAGTGACGATACGGGACTTTTTCTGAAATAATCGTGTCTTTCTTGGGAGCGATTTCGAGTTATATTCCAACTGAATAATTTCCAATTAGAGAATCGATTCTTATTATAGATCAATACGTACTAATGGGTATTCCTCAATTTTTTAAGTTTTGTTGTTTAATAGTTATAGTGTTCATAAAATACCATATTGTAATTTAGCTAAATTTTTATACTCCAACAAAAGCATGGACGAAAATATAAATGCAATGGAATTTCTCTTCCCTTTTATTGCATCCTGAATATTATACAAAGCATGAGATGAGAAAGAAAAATGGTCTAGAAGAGACAACACCTTAATGAAGACATTTAATACGATCATATTATTACATCATTGGATGAATCAAATGAAGAATCGGATAGTCAAAATTTCCTAGTCATTTTTTTGTTATTTTTATCATTTATTTGAAGTAGGGTTACTCTTAAGCTTACAGTTTACAACACATTGATTCTTTAACTGGGTCTTTCCCTTTCGAATCAACCATTAAAAATATTTTTTAACCTTTGCGATTCAGATGTTTAAGATTTTATACATTGTACCTATCCAGAGGAGAAGAACTGCCAAATTTCAGAATTTTTCAGCTCCTAGTTTGTGAGTAATTCCCTTTACAGAAAGGAAAAATTACAAAATTTGACATAATGAAATTTTTAATAGCTGTAGATGAAAAACTGTTTCACCTAGAGAGCTAAAATTGGTGTCGATTTCTTTTGCTTTAAATGAACTTTAATGTGAAATGCAACATTACTGTGGTATTTGAATTTTGTAATTTTAAAAATAGGCTTTAAAACGTGATTTTCAAAATCTCAAAAACACCATTTTATTTTATTGTTTTGAAAAAATAATATGTTTTGAAGACATTAATTGACTATTTGTGTTCAAAATTTCATAATGGAACGCAATGGGTTCCTATGGAAGTTGGTGTTTTTTTGTATTGTAATGTTTTTGAAATGTTGCTGAATTTTTTTACCATAAGCTGAATGGTTGATGTTGAAGTCTTCATGTTAGTCTATTTTATAATTTTTTACTACAAATTAGCATGAAAATACCTAAAATTTATAAATTTAATATCAGGTAAAGAAATTGAAAAATGTACGAGGGGAAATAACAGGAATTGTATTCTAAACTTAATGGAGATTTAAGCGCAACAAAACTGTGTGTTTCGGCACTCAAAAAGGTTCCTTAGCAACATGCCATAAAGGCGTAGTGACGATCGAGCAGTAGACACCTGCGCATTAGAGTGTGCTACGCTGTTGACTTGCAACGTAGAAGAGCAACGAAGTGTCCTTCGGTTTTTAGGTAAGAGGGAGATAAACTTTCTGAAATATACAGTTCAATGAACGTTCTGTACGGAGACAATTGTTTAAGTCAGGGGAGAGTCTACCAAATTAACGGATTTGCTCATCGATCTGCTGTTTCACTGCCTCAGTTGTCACTCAACCTGGCCCCCCACTCCGATGTTCATCATCATATTTCTTCTTCCGTCTTTGAATCTTTCTACTCACTCATACATTCTCCCTAAATTTAAACAATTGTCTTCGTACTGAACCTTCATTCTGCTGTAGATATAAGGACTTCAGAAGCTTTCACTCCCTCTGACCTAAAAAAAAAACGAATAACACTTTTTTGCTCTTCTGCGGTGCAAGTCAACAGTGGTGTGGCAATGTTGTTCGTGCTACTGCACAGGCGCATACTGCTTGATCCTCACAACACCTGTATAGCGTGTTGCTAAGGAACCCATTTGAATGTTGAAACACCAATTTTTGTTGTGCATAAATCTACATAAAGTTTTGAATAAAATTCCCGTTTTTTAATGACTTCCCCTCGTACACTTCTGGTCACAACAATTGCACACTCGTTCGAGTTAGTCCAGCTTCGTAGGAATCGTGTCTGACAGTACAGCCAAAGTAAGCGTTCGGAAAGCAGGAGTGTTGCTTAATATCAAACATTAAACAATATGCAGGGAATTCTGTGTCTTTTAAATTAAAAAATGCTAACGGAAAGGTTGCAGCGTAAATATTAATTAACTGGATCGGCCAAGTCTACAATTGAAGTAATGTATATGCAAAGACAAATAGTGAAAAAATATATCAAAAATCGCATTTTTGACGTTCGTGACGATGTGTTTATCACAATGCTTTAGAATGCGAGAGACACGGGTTGGAGTTCGGATTGAGCATGGGTGATTCCTTTCCGTCTCTATTCATCGTCGTCAGTAGCCGAAACTGGAAGAAAAGCATCACTAAATAACGAAATGAAAAATGAAGAAAAACTAAGAATAAGAGAGAAGGAAATAGTTCTGTTGTAATTCCTGAAAATGATGCAAAAAATATATTTCATTGAAAGTGTAATCCTAGCCCGGGAGAAGGCTTGAACAATATATAAACTTCCCCATCCACTTTGGACTACAGAATCGCAAAGTCAGCACTGAATAAGCGAAGGGAAAAATAATAGAAATCTGAAAGCAATAAGAGTTTATTTCACAGCCAGGAAAGCACATGAGAGGAGGTACCCCCCCACCCACACACACACACAAAAGTCATCCAGGCTATTACCAATAAGACAATGGTTGTCCTCTAATTTAACTTTAACAGTAAATGGAATTTTTGTAAAATAACAATTGTCGGCCTTTACTCTTTTTTGCATGTGTACATTGGTTTCGTAATGGAGCATAAAATAGATTGGCAACTTTCGTAAAATCAGTACAGGCTGATGAATATCTCCGTAGATTCCAGAATAATGACTTCTTTTTTAAATAAATTGTTTAAAAATAATATAATAACAGATGTGCCGTTGGTTAATAAGATTTTCGTCACATAACAGAATTGCTATGTTGACGGAAGCTAGATCACGATGATCATTTAGGGTTGGAAATACTAACTTTCTACAAAAGAATAACTTCCCAACGTATTCATTAATTTTCATGCAGAAGCTTCATTTGTATTTTGTCAGCCGTGTGAACAGCATAAAAACACTACCTGATGAAGCGTATTTCTTTGAAAGAAATGTAATTAGAAAAAAGCGACAATAAACGTTTCGAGCTGGGCAGGAAAAGATGCAATCTCATGGAAAACTTACCCAAATTGCTTGGCTTCCTCACCGTGCATTGTGACCATGATGGTTAAAGGCCAGCTTCATAACCTGAAATCCTAGGTTCGAACCTCAAGTCTGCTGTAACTTCTTTTCCAGTAAAATAAATATCACATAATTATTAACTTATTCGCAGGTTTTGTTATTTGAGTTTAGTTTGTGAAGATAAATAGAAAATAATAATTGAAAAGATTAAACTTTGAGAGCTTTCGAGAGTTGCTCTATAGAATATGAGTTATGGACGTATTTGTTTCTTTATTGTGTTGCTGGTAAAACTCGTTGCGCCAACCGTAGGATAAAACGTTAATCTTCTTTGGAATAAAGTAACTGAAATTAAGTGTGAAAATATTTATTTACATCTGTAGGACATATATGTACCTTTGACGCCAACCCCAACTTGGACCCTTCAAAACCCTGTCATTTTACTGCACGAACTCACTTTTTCTCTACGTTTCTCGGCTGTTTTATCGCAGTAACGAAGTAAAAGAACGGAAAAAAGGCTCTGAAAAGTGAGCGTCAAAAACCTACTTTCAGGTACATGTGTTTTAGAAAGTTACAACGCTGGAAATCTGTGTCGTCCATGTTTCTATATCGTGAGCTTTGTAAACCTAATGTTACGAGAGTTTTGCTTCCTCATGTTTTCATATCGTGACCTTTTGTAACCCAATGCCCCCACCCACCTCTCATTTCTGTATTGCGAGTTGTAAACCAAATGTGTTTTTTGTTTCAAGCAAACAAATATTTGTTTTTTTGTATTCCCTGGGGGGATTGGGTCCAATCAAAAAAGTTCTAATGGCTGCTCGGTTAGATAACCACACACTTCCGTAGAGTTTTTTTTCCCATATGAAATTGCAAATATCTCGAAAACAGTGAGAGAAATCTCCCCAAACACCACCACCCCTTGGCGATTTTGGTGATAAAGAGTACGTGTACCAAGTTTTTGGTGGTCCAGGGTGGGCCAATTGCCGAAATTTCGATCGCTCGATAGGATCATCGTAGAGACATGCTTTAGCATCGACTCAGTGTTCTCATAACAAAATGAACGTAGGTTATCATGGTTCCATATTTGACCTCTCTGTCGAACGTTTTCCAAGTCCTGCGAATATCTCGAAAACGGTGAGAGATAGAGAAAAAATAAATCGAAAAATCTACCCTTACAGTACCTTAAATGCAGATGGTACAACACTTCCCAACAACTTACTTGAAGCAGCCAAGTGTATTATCAAGGCCATGGAGCTAAGAATGCCAGTAGTAGACTATGAAACTAAGTATGCTCTCAAATACAAAGCAAATCTTCCGAAAAATCCAAAAGTTCCCTATTAAATTTTACACTTACCAGTGTGTCCAAAAACTAGCCTCTGGTGGACATTACGAATTTGATGCTACTAATCAATTCAGTAGTATTCAGTATGATATGTCAGATTTTGTGATTGTACTGTTCCAGACTGTGAGAGAAAAAAACACAAAAAAAGATTCTTGCAAATTTGATAATTGCAAGATTAAAAATATTTATCTGAAAAATGGACGCAATGAGATTTTCCCCTGCGAGAATTATAATCTGGACATAGCACAAGATGACTATCTCATATTATATGAGGCTTACACTGCTTCCAAAAGAGTAACTGAAGGAGACATAGATGTATTTTATACTCCCATTGAATTATGGTTCACAGGACAATGTTTGTCATAAACACATCAAAAGAAAACAAGTGTTTGTCAATGATAGAAAAAATATCAAAATTGTATGTGAATTCCATGAGCCTCTGCCTGACAACACTTGGTGTATTGTTATTCTTATTGCAGAGAAGATCTTTTATTTATGATGTGTGGTGTGTGAGAGTCACCGAACAATTTTAGTTGCTATTACAAGACTACAATACTACTGTCTGATCTGAACTTTTAACTCAGTTCTAACAATACTACAGGATACATTAAAATAATATTTATTTTTCTTAATACTAAATAGTCAAAGTACATACAAAATGTATAAGCAAAGCAGAGTGTCTCAAAAATAACTAGTAATCAAGTAGTAAGTTTTTTTTTTATCTAAGAAACTACCTTGACACAATTCTCAAACAAGACTAACCACCTGGCAGTAGAGTTGTTTGAAGCATAAATTAAATACACTCACAAACAATCAACCAGGGGTCACGTAACACTGGGAGTAGAATATTCCCAAGCTAGATATTCAAGAATGTTAATCATCATAATACGAGTGTTTTAGAATTCGTAGCATGATTAGACAATTTGCTACCCCTAGAAATTAGATAAATCCATCAGAAGATATGAAAATATATATTAATTTTAGCCCAAATAAGCTATGGTATGAAATGACCTTGGAGAAGGTCGTCCGGTTAATGTCCTATTCTCCTCTACTAATTCCTTCTAAGACCCTCTGCTGAAGTGAACGCAAGTACTCTTGCGCTGCCACATGCTTATCAGACGCAAGGACTCCTTGCGCGGACGTAATCAATAACGTAATATAGGATGTGACGTTCAGGACCTTCAACTCCTATACGTCATAGTTTAAAATGTGGGAGTTTTATTCGCAGAAGAGGGAAATTGTGGGAAATATTTATTTAAGAGGAAACATGCAGCCTTCTACTGAATCTGAGAATAACCATTTGCTGGTGGTTGAAATGAGAGGGAGGCCTAATCGTAAGGGGCATCGCGCCAAATTAAAAAAAAATGTTGTGTGGATGGCTGCATAACAAAAAATGTTATTATCTTAGTTCCTATTAGATTTCTTGACAATCTGACTCCAGATTTGGGTAGCCCAATTATGTATTCAGGGCTGCATAAGTTCTAGAAGCACTACGGGTTGCATAACGTCCAGTTGTAAAAAAACTATTTTTATTATTTCCTCGCTTGCTAATTAAGATATTTGAAAAATTCAAAATGCTGTATTTAATAACATTTTCCGTATAATTTAATAAATATATCAGTTTTTAAAAATTTCAAATATGTAACCCTTATTAAAGGATTTTAAACATGTCGTCTTTCATATTTTCAACAAGATTTTTAATATATTCATCATTCATATCCCCATTAAGAGTTAATATAATTTCTTACTCATTATTACCATTCTTGATGAGCTGAATTATATTCTTAAGATCAGTTTTATTTTTATTTAATTAAATTTAGTACTTAATCCAGTGATAACTGCTGAAATAATTGTAAAACTTGTACTGATAATTATATACTTAGTTAGTGGTTTTAAAACATTCACAAATCCAGTTGCAGCTGATAAAGCTATGAATAGAGTGATTAAACAATAATAGAAATACTTTAGAGTCTTTTACCTTCTTTTTATCTTCTTTAACATCATCTCATATTGGATTATTATCGATTGTAAAAATTGAATCAACTTTTCTATTGGAATATTATCTGGTATTTCCATTCATATATTTAATATTCCTCCATAACTCTATTGTTGCTGAGATCAATGATAATATTTTTCTCACCACCCATCAGAATATAAATAATTGTCTGATCTTGAACATTAGCACTAAATTCTAAAGAAGTTACCAAGTTGTTCTTATCTGCATAGATAATGTTTCTATGTGTGGTCATATCTATTGGAGCCATAAAATGATCATGAATTAACTCATCAATGCCCCATCGAACACATTTATTTCCTACCCATCTATATATTAATGATGCATACACTTTATATGCGCTATGGTAACAATGATTACTGATTTTCAATTTTGTCTTTCAAATGGGAACTCTTCGTTTCTCGAATTTTTAAATGACCAGTTCTCAAGCTGACCATGCTCGTATTTACTAGAATATCTATCTTGTTCATTCGGTTTGTTTGTTTGGAATCGTATAATACAAATATCGAGGTTATCAAATTCTAAACTGTTGAATGATGTAGTTAGATCAATGCTAATTTTCTACCCCCTGAAATTATGCTCTTCTTTAACATTCCAAACAACAGTTTTTTTAACAGTTTTTCTTTCTGTAAATCGTTGTAATCTATTTCATACATTATGATCGTTACTTTAAGTTTAAACTCTTTGATGACAATTTTACACTCATAAAGCTTATCTGTTTCAACAGTCCCATCAGCGTTCTTTGTTTCCCATTTGTAAAAGCATGCATCGTCAGACGCCACCCTCTCGAATGAAACAGTTAAATCGAGGTTAGGTAAGGTTTGCTTATTGTACCGAACTAAGCTAAATAATAACTCCACATGAAACGATGTTTCATAATACAATTTATCGTCGGTAGTAAAACCAGCATCTTTGTATAAATGTATATCTGATTTTGGAACATACAAATCAAAAAGCACATCACTTTTGAGAGCCGGATTATCTACTCTTTCCACTTTAACAAACCTTTTAAGATATGCTCTGTTCAATAAACGTGAGAAGGTGTTGTCAACAAGTTTTATGTTATCGTTCTTACTATATTCACCGTTTGGCGATTTTCCATAAGGTTTAAATTGCTTGAAAACAAAGGACCTATGTGGGTAATTATCACCATCACCAATATTGAGATCTATGTCTAGACATGTAAGTGCTTTGTTTAGATTATCTTTGATTGAAGT
Source organism: Lepisma saccharinum (assembly GCF_977018435.1). Classification (NCBI taxonomy): domain Eukaryota; kingdom Metazoa; phylum Arthropoda; class Insecta; order Zygentoma; family Lepismatidae; genus Lepisma; species Lepisma saccharinum. The sequence continues at coordinate 2,867,915 of NW_028142898.1, forward strand.
GTTTTGTTCAAATGATTTTAACTGATATTGGTCAATGTTTTTAATAAAATCCATTTAATAAAGAAAAAAATATTTATTTTTAAAGTGAGCATATATGCAATATGATTTTAAACTTAGCAACACCAAATCAATTAGTTCATTGTTCTCTTTTGTGATAATGACGTGAATGGTCCTAAATGAAGCATGGTGAATTAGAAACTCGGACGATCTCTTTGGTTCGTAAACAATGTGTTCTTTAAACCCTACATTGGGATTAAATTTTGCAATAATGTCAGTATGCTTATGTCGATATTCAATGTGTTTGGTGAAAAACCAGAGTTTACAGCTAAATTACACCTGATATTAATAGTATTAAAAGGAAGAAAATATTGAGGATCATCGCAAGTTTTTGTTTCACCACCTGCAATAATCGGGTGTTTAGAAAACTATTAATTTCCCCAAATTTTCAACATCAAAATTGTGTTTTCCTTTGTTGGTGATGACAATTCTATTACTAATATGATTTTATTTAATTTCCAATACATTTTTCATATAATCTAGTGTTTCTTTTAAGGAATCGAAAGTATACTGACCTTTTACGTTTAACACACGAACTACCAAAGGGGACATTTCGACCCCTCAACGTCATTCGTCATTCTTTAATTTGAACATTAATTAAAATATGCTAAACAGGTGGCGTCACTTTTCTTTTCTCTAATCATTGTGATTAGACCGTAAATATCAGATTTAAATTATTATTGTTTTCTTTAAAAATGATTTCACTAAATTTCCAAAACAATTTGTAAGGGATAATTCGAAACTTGTGGTGTTATTTAGAAAAGAAAATCATAATCTTAAATGTGCATATGATGAATTTGTTCCGTCCGATATGACTTTTGATAAATTCAAGGAAGTATGCAACATGTGCTGGAAAGATCGATATGGATTTATAAATATCGATATGACAAGAAATCCTGATAATGGGAGATACAGAAATAACATTATAGAATTTATAACATTATTGTAAACGTAACGTATAATATTAACGTAAACGTAACGTATAACATAACGTATAATACAACGTCAACGTAGACGCATACAAATATTTTTGAGTTATAAATGAACTAATTACCAAAATATTTTATAGAAATTCTTAAACTAAAACAGAAGCAAAGATAACTTTTAAACATTGGAAAAGACACCCAATAATACAATATGAACTTAGGATGTAAAAGGAACAGCCAATTTGTGACGCCATTAATAATAATAAAAAGGAATTACAGATGTTGGTTGAGCAGAACAGAAACCTTATTTCAGATTTAATACCTGCTGCTTTGTCACCATTAGAAACTTCATTTGAGTTACCAATACTGACTATAATACTATACGAACAGGTCCGAAATTAACAAAATATTTGAACGAAAAGAATAAGAATACGAAATGAATAAGATACAAATTTCGAAACGAATCCAAACGCTGCATATCAACTCGTATCTCTTATAAAATGTACGAGTATACCAAAAAGTGGTGAGAAAGAGGGTTTGGGAATATTTAATAAACTTCCTTATTCAAATTTAATACCAGAAATGCAACTTAGAAGCTTCGGTACTGCAAAAAATATAGTTACTGCGGTCCACTTACTAAACTAGAGGATCGTTTCGAAAAAGGCGACCCACTGATTAACAAGCTGGATGCTGAATGAATGGAACATGACATATTTTACAGAGATCACGATGACTTAGAATGAAGACAAGTAGCGGATAAAGAACTACAATTAGCAGCAAAAGAAATTCAGAATGATCCCGACACAGCATGGAATGAAAAAGCCGATGCTTTATTATTAAGAGGAGGTATGTGAACAAAACGTAAATTTGGAGTCGGATTGCTTCTTAGTTTATGAAAAGTTATCTTTTTTATCATAATAAATGTTATTACAAACAGCATTATCGCTACTAAAGAAATTTCTGATAGGGAAATTTATCAATTTAAAAAAAGGTAGCTCTATTGATATTGTTCATTATGGTGGCTCCACATCATTCCAATAGAGCTACTTTTACAAGCAATTATTAATTTAGGAAAACTCTTTATAAGTAATGATCTGCCAAAAACAGGAGAGGGTATGACTTTAGCAGAATATAACAAAACAGTTGTAACACTTAAAAATGCAAAAATTGTAGGTGGAATTCAGGTGCACGTAGGAGGTTTTGTATTCACCATTCGCATATTTATCGGAGCACTAACTGCTTTAGGATCAGTTGCTGGTTGGGAGCGCTGCTATTGCCAAAACCGTTCTCGATAGTAAAAGAATCAAAAAGAGCTCGAGGAACATAGACGACACAACCTAGCGATGGAAGCCAAATTTGGTTCGGGGATTAAAATAAAAGTGTACCAAGAGAAAGATCTTATCTCACCTCTAAGTAACATAGATATTATGAATCGTGTAAAAAAACTCGGTATCAAGCCTTTTAGAGGTGTACTTATGACTTACATATTACCCTATAAACCAAATCCTGTTGCGTGCGATGTGGTCAACTTCGAAGATGACTCAAACATAGGAACACATTGGATATGTTACTGGAAACAAGGCAAAAAGTGTACGTCTTTGATTCATTTGGAACATGTCTACCACAGTCATTGATTAAATATCTTAAAGGTTGTAGAATCGATTTCTTAAAATTTATTAGAGCAGATACAGTACAGAAAACCTTCGAAGTTATTTGCGGTCATCTCTGTCTTACGGTGCTGAAAATGTCTTCTGGTGGGTATTCTTATTCCGTTATCCAAAGTATATTAAAACATACCCCGACTACTAGAAACGTTATTTCTAGTCGCTTGAAATTTTATTATATAAATGGGGGGTTTATATTTATGGAAACGCATCAAATAATATTGATATCGACAGACTTAAGAAATGTATTGACAGATTTAAAAATGAGGTGTTGACCGATCATGTTAATAAAAAAATTACATATTTATATTCTCAGTTCCAGAATTCAACAAATCTAGTTACAGAAAGAAATAAAAATATATTCTCAGTTCCAAAATTCAATAAACAAAGTTCATGAAATTACAGACATATATTCCAAGTTTAAATATTTAACAAATCGAATTACAGATCAAGTTACATATATTACAAATTCATATTCCCACTTTCAAAATTCAATATATCAAATTATGAAACTGAATGAAATAAATTTAATTGGTAAGTTAAAAGGTCATAAAACAGGTATATTTAAATTTACTCATGTTACTAAAGAGTTCAAATTTCCATACAATGGATCACTGATAATCTTCGTAACTGATCCTGATAAAAATAATATTCATGCATTTATAAATTCAAATAAAATTGAACAATTTCCATATAAAATTGAAAAGGGTGATATTTTACATTTTGAACCAAATATGCTAGCAGCAATCGAAGAGCATACCGTTGTCTATATTGTTCTTGATACAATAATGGAATAATTTGAATATCATTATTTTATTTATTATAAATGACAACAACATATTGCGTCAAATGCAAAACTAATACCAAGAGCATTAATCCTGTTACAAAAAAGGCTAAAAATGGAAGATCATATGTGTTGTCAAAATGTAATAAATGTGATCCCAATAAATCTGCGTTTAAAAAAAACACTTATGTGGAGGTGTAAATACAGAAAACGTGCGAGAACGGATCATTGATGAACTACATAAACCAGGTAGAAAAAATACCCTACAAGAAAAGTTATAACTTATGGAATAGATGATCTTCTGCAAGCTGATTTGGTTGAAATGGATTCTGGCAATCTTAAAGGAATTTCTAAAATCAACAACGGGTACAAGTACATGATAACCATTATAGACGTCTTATCTAAATATGCTTGGGCTATTCCTTTAAAAAATGAAACTGGAAAGCACGTAACCGACGCGTTCGAACACATATTGAATAAGCGAAAACAAATTAATCTTCAATCCGGTAACGGCAAAGAATTGTACAACAAGGAGGTCAAGGAGCTCATGAATTAATATAACATCAATCATCATTCTTCTTATAGAAACATCAAAGTATCCGTTGTTGAAAGATTCAATAGAACGCTTAAAGAAAAAATGTTGAAACAGTTCTCCATAAAAGGTAATTATAAATGGATCGATAAATTACCAAAAATAGTGCGCGACTACAATCATACAGTACATAGGACTATTAACATGAAACCTGCTGATGTCAGTTTAAAGAACCAAGAGATGACCTACAAAAGTGTGTATCGTAGTGAGGGAACGAAGAGTTATCCCAAGTATAAAGTTGGCGATCATGTACGTTTTGGTAAGATAAAAGGCATATTCGAAAAAGGATACACAGCCAACTTGTCTACTGAGATATTTACGATTGATAAGGTATTTAAAGACGATCCACCATATTACCATCTTAAGGACTCTAAAGGAGAACAATAAGCGGTACATTTTATGAACAAGAGCTACAAAAACAAATCACCCCGATGTATACTTGGTTGAGAAATATTACGTAAGATAGGAGAAATGGTATATGTTAAATGGTTTTGATAGTTCACATAATAGTTGTGTTAATAGGGCAGATGTTATTGTTTAATAGTATTACTATAAGTAAACAAAAATCCTATTAAATAAAGCTTACAAGAAAATGCACTATTTGCAAGACTGCTAAGCCTCTTAATGAAAAAGAGTTTTTTAAAAATAAATGTGTGATAGATGGTATTCGATATACGTGTCATGTTTGCCAAAAAAATATTAATAAAAAATGCTTGAAAATGTATATTGTGAACCATGTAAGAAATATATAATAAATTGAATTTTAAATATCACACAAAAAAGTGCATGAATTATTAGTTGATAAACATAAAACAGAATTAGAAATGTCTCGTGCAGTTAAAGTATGCTAAAGATTTATATTTATATTTTTTATTGTAGTAAATGAGTATTAAAAATTACATAGTACAATCTAATACTTCTGCTATAAATAGGACAATGGATCTAGAAATGGATATAAGAAACAAGCATGATCTAATAAACATTGCTAAGCAGCATGGCATCAATAGATATTCCAGATATAAACGTATAAACGATTTACGAAAATATATAAAAGATTGGTAATCTCCAGTTCCCTTTATTTATTCCCCTAATGACAATGATATATTTCCAACACCACGAGAGAGTTATCAACCACCATTTTCTACAGTAGGTTCTAATGATAGTGATACACTTTCACAACCACCATTTTCTAATATCCCTAATAGTGAAGAGTTTGCTGAAGGCGAAGAGGTAGTAGAGAGAGAAATAAGAAATCAAATGTTAAGAGCACATTTAGCTAGACCCAAGAGAGCGTCTAATGGGATGATTGCTGATTTCGCATTTATCTCTAAAAATGACACAGATTTCATAGTACACTTTAACCAAATAAGAGATAGAGTTATTAAGTATATTACTAATGGTTTAAAAAAATACCCAAACTTACTTATCTACCTTACTACACATTTTCAGTATCATATCTTAAACCCGGCTACTGGAGAAGTAATAGGTACAGATACTTGGCATCTAAGGTGCCCTGCTCTCAATATTGAAAGGTCAGCTATAAATAGATTAGGTACTATATATAAATTAGCAACAAATGAGATTATGAGAAAATTTGAAGAATGGACTTATAAAAACACAAAATATAGATTTGATAAAGTAATGTATACAGTATTGAGTAGGGATGTGCATCATCCAATAAGAGGTAGTATTTGGATCGAACTACATCAATGGATTAAAAATAAAAATATATTAATGTAAGAAATACAAAACATAATACGTTTAAATGCATAAATAAAGAAACCCAACGATGCTTTGAATATGCATTGGAAAATATATTGAATCCAGCTTCAAAAGATTCAAATAGACCATCTCATTATAACATTCATAAATAAAATACATTATGTATGAATTACCCTATTGAAATAAGAAAACGAAAATATTGAAATATACGAAAAATTTCTCAACTTATCCTTTAACAATATGGTATTTATAAAAATAATGTTGACGATCAGCTTTTTACGATGCACACGAGTAGAAACATTGATCTACCAAACAAAACACATGTTAATATATTAGCTTTAGAATCAGTACCAACGCAAGGTGATATTAATAGTGAAGACTACCCCCCACCAATATATCATTGCGTAGGAATAAAAAATTACAATGCACTCATTAGTGGTAAAATAATACATCACAGAAATCAACGCATTGATACATTTCCAAAATGTCATAAAAGTTTGTTAAAAAAAAGCTTATACCAATCAGATTACAAAATGTAAATCTAATATAGACGATACTGGAGGTGCGATAGTTATGCCAACAGATAAAAATAATATTTAAAAAATATAAATCATGTGGTGCTGAGCTCATTCACCCATATACTTTAACTTTAGATACGCAGACAACACATGGAAAAACGAGAAGGATTAAAAATAAGTAACAAAGAGATTATAACTGAACATGTCCCAAACAGCTAATAATTTATGAGAAGTACATCATTATTTGTCAATGAAACATTTCCTGGCTACAACGTTTATAACATAGTAACAAGAAGGGATGATAATAGTCAGCTTAAGAAGAAATTTAATGAAGATCCTGTAAATTTAGCAATAGAGTATTACACTAACTTTACAAATAAAAACGTACCTGATATATATGATGAAAAGTCTATGAAAAAAATTGAAAGAGCAACAGATTTTCACATATGTGGGGATGAGTTTAAAAAAGGTGATCGTAAAGTGTATGATCACTGTCATACCTCTGGTAAATATAGAGGTGCAGCACATAATATTTACAACCTTAGTGACAATGAAGTTCGACCAGTCACAAATATAGGAGTGCGTTGTGAAGGAAGGAGAACACATGCATATGCTGAACATACTTTATTCAGCAGGCTACATGGAACAAAGGAAAACATAAATTTCCGCTGCAACGCAGCAATGTATGGTGTCCACACAAAATAAAACATTTTCGTCCATCTACACGTGACATTGAAGTTCGACCACTGTTAGAGGGGATCCTGTTTACCATGGTGTGACGCCGCCCCGTCGGCGAATAACTGTGGCAATGCGTCGGGGCATGCTGCGGACGAGTCGTTCAAGGTATTCCACATCGATGCGGTGCAATTCCTCCTGCAGGCAGGCGATAAGAGCAGCCACTGTCGTGGGTCCCCTCTGCTGCTCACGTCGCTTAAGAACACGCCACACATTCTCAATGGACGAGAGGTCGGGACTCGATGGTGGCCATGGCAGAGTTTGCACGTGATGGCGAGTCAACCATTCTCTTGTCAGCCGCGCTGTATGAGGCCTGGCATTGTCGTGTTGAAAGATGAGACGCCGCCTGTGGAACAGGTGCCTTCGCACTGTGGGAAGATGCCGCTCCAGTATGCGTGTATAGGCGTGTGCATTCACAATGCCCTCACAGACGTGTAGTGGGCCAACCCCAGATGCCGTCATGCATCCCCATACCATCACTGATGCAGGTTTCTGTACCCGACGTGCATAACATTTTGCTTCATTCTGTTCCTCCTTCCGACAAATGACTCTTTTCCGTATTTTCCCGTACACAACATTGAAAATGGATTCGTCCGTCCACAAAACCCTGTTCCACTGCCGAAATGTCCATCCCCGGTACATTCGTGCCCACCGTAGTCGATTGCCTTTGTTCAACATGGAATTTTTACGTTTCGCCTTGTACACTCGGTAACCGCATCGCTGTAGGTAACGGCGAATGGTTCTCGTTGACACTTCAATGTGAAAGCGTTCTCGAGTCCACAGTCGTAATTCGGCCACAGAAACATGATTGTTGGTCTGGATATATCGCCTAAATATCCGTAGGTCACGCACACTCAGCAGGCGTTTTCGACCGGGGGCCTTACCTGGCTCTGTAGTACCCATGTTTTGGTGGTGTTTGATGATGCAGTGGACGGTTGACTTGGGTAAGTTCAGTTGGCGATCTATTTCCCGTTCACTGAGTCCATCCCGTTGCAACTCCACCACTCTTCTCCTCACGGTGTTGTCAATAGGTTTGCCCCTGGCCATGGTGATGATGCACAGCTGTTCCTCGGTGCACAGCACGCGCTTATATACGGCGGACTCCCTTATCGTGTCCGTGACGTCATGCTTCCGTCGAATGCGCCACTATCAGGAATTTCCGTATGGGTCTGGTGACTGGTCGAAGTTCAATGTCACGCGTATATTTCCCCGTTTTCGTTCTTTAAGTGACCTTGGGTGCAACATGCTGGGATCACGATTCTTGCCTGCTCACACGCCTCCTCTTACACACATGCGTCACTTCTGCGGGTCACCCATTCCACCGCCTATGCCTCTGTGCATTTAATCACGTATTCCTTTCTGGTCGAACTTCATTGTCACCAAGGTTGTATAATCTTCAATTAACACTACCTAGATTCATACCTATATTTAGACACAAACTTAAGTATGACAGTACAATATTTATAGAGTGTATAGTAAACCTATTTAAAAACGAAAAATATATACGTATTCTCCCTGATACAAGCGAAAATTACAAATACATTAATTTGCGAGTTGAAATGGACGAGTATAAGTAAAAATATGATCAAACTAAATGCAAACTATGTAAGATAAGGTTTAAAGAGCTACTTGATAGATGCAAAGTTTGTAAAAATGGGGGTTCTAATTTAAGTATCAAAATAGAAGGTAGCATATAAAAATTATACATGGAATTTAGATTTATAGATACGTGTGCTTTACTTGTACAAAATTAGATAAAATATAAAAAAATGAATTAGATATAAACTCAGCATTTTGCGCAACATTCAAAAAACATAGATCATTAAAAGACCCAATATGTTGTGTTGTACGCAATAGTATTATTATCGCATGTCATAATTGTGAATTTTGCAATAAAGATATATTTACTGTATACAACTATACACGATTTGAATTGTTTAATAAAGTATGTGAAGATCTAACACTAGAATATAAAATATATCTACTAACATAAGGGGAATATCAATATGAGTGGGTTAACACATACGGTAAATTTAGATATACAACATTGCCACCACAGGAATGCTTTGTTTCCAAATTAAGCGGATAAAAGATAAGTAATAAAAAATACCAATATTTAAAGCGAATGTCGGATCATTTTCACTTCAAAAAATTTGGTCAATTACACGATTTATATCTTAGATTAGATACTCTCTTATTGTATGATGTGTTTAAAAATTTTAGAAAGATGTGCTATGAAAATTATCAGCTAGATCCAGCATATTATATAAGCGCGCCATACTTAGAAGAGGCTCCTGCTTTAAAAACAACTGGACAAGAACTTGAATTATACAGGAAATGTATGATCTAATGACAGAGGGTATTAGAGGTGGCATTAGTATGGTAAGCAACTCTCACGCAATTTCAAATAATTGTTAATTCTATGATAAAAAGCAGGATAAAGTTTTTAAACTACCTAAAAAGCGAGCTGAAGAAAAAGGTATATACAACTCTAAAATATATGTTAGTTTTATAATGTATCTTCATGCAAATAATTTATATATATGGGCTATATCTAGAAAATTACCTTTTAAAAATCATAAGTGAATGACCACAGAAGAAACATGCTATGTTGAAAATAATATTTTAAATGTTAACGATGAAAATAATACAGGATATTCATTAGTAGTTGATCTTAAAATACCCAAACGTTTGCATGACACATTTAATGACTACGCGCCTGCACCAGAGCATTTCGCACAAAACTTTAATGATTTTGTCAGAGTTTCAACGGTATATAATTGATATAAATCTTGCGACAAAGACAACAGACAAAAATAAGAAGTTTATGTGCACTCTAAATGATAAAACACATTACATAGTTGATTATAGAATACTTAAAGAGTATATTAGTCTTGGTCTTTAGTTTGTTATCATACATAGTGCAATTAAATATACACAATTAGCGTGGTTAAAACCATAGTATGAGAAAAATACAAAACTTATACAACTCGATAAAAATGATTCTGAAAAGAAATTTTTCAAATTAATGAACAACAGTGTGTACGGTAAACAGATGGAGAATATTAAAGCTGGAACTAATGTTGATATTATAAAAAACGCTCATATATATCTCAAATTAGTAAACTCAAAAAAATATCGAAATAGAACTATATATTCTTATTGAAAACATGGAGTTAGTTCATGGTAGAAATATTAGAGTAACGTTAAATAAAGCCCTATTGCTTTGATTCTGTATACTAGAGTTGTCAGAATTATCAATCTATAGGTTTTACTATAGATATTAAGAAAATATATGGTGATAAAATAAAACTGCTACAGACTGATACAGACTCATTTATAATTCATGTAGAAACTGAAGACTTTTTGAAGATATGAAACAAAATATAGACTTTCCAATAGACATTCCTAAAGCCAATAGATAATACCTAGGATATTTAAAGATGTGTTTAATGATATACCAAATAGAGAGTTTATTGGTTTGAGATCAAAATGCATTCCTTTAAAAATGATTTTACACATAAAAAAGCGTGTAAGGTATTAAAATGTGTAACATAGAAAAAAAAATAATTGTATAAAAGATGTTTGTTTAACACGATACAGACGCAAGAAGGAATATATCGCATACATTCAAATAAACTATAGATGTTGATACGCTTTGTTTATTTTGACCATATGAAATATTTTATTTGTTTTCTGTTAATTTCACATTTGATTTATTTGTTAGTTTCAATACTGTTGTTTGATATTTTGATATTGGCTTAAATTTGTAATTTTTGCTGTACATTTGTTACACGCAATATCGGAAGTGGAATTCATTTCCGGTTTGTGAAGATGTGTAGAACTGTCCAATCTTTTATTGATTCGGTTGCGAGGACAACAGTGCGTGAAATGGAAAAAGTAAGTTGAGTTGCGTGAGATGATGTTTATTTAGTGAAAAACACTGTTTTATAGGTAAAGCCGCAACTTAATTCAAAAGTGATTGTGTTGGTGAATATTGTTATTAATTTGCAGTGATTGTTTAAAGGTAAAATGTTTTATTAAATTTGTAAAATAGTAAGAAGCTAATTTTTTGTTCAAATCGTTTCGTCCTGACAATGCTCATTGTAGCATAACATTAAGGAGAGTCTCATAACTCCGCCGCACAGGGAGATTGGGTAGCTACCGTGACGTAGTAATCCGTGATCCAGTGGCGAACACCAGAAAGGAACGTCACAGGTAAATTTGGCGCTCAACGTGAAGGCATCGATGATGTAAAAGGATAAATTGTAATTGTAATATCGTGTAAAAAATTGTGTGTTTTGTGCAGTGTGAAGTCATGAGGAAATTGTCGAGCGTTACAAAGTCTGATAACACATGTAAGTCATGTGATCGATTTTGCAGAGATATCAAGGTATGAGTAGGAGAATTGTGAGAAGCCAGAGCAAGAAGAAAATGGATAAATTGAGTTGTTGTGATGATAAAGATAAGCCCTTGGACGAAATATTTCAGTGCAGGAAATGCGAGGCATATTTCCATTTAGGGTGTGCAAATTTGCCAATATCCAGAGAATTTCTTCCTGATCGTGACTTAGTTTGTAAAAATTGCAAATCGCATAGTGCTACTTTAAATATGGAGGTACTTTGTGGCTGGTTAAGGAGAATTGAAGAAGGAAGGAAAGAAGGTCAGAATGAATTGAGGAAGATAATTGAAGAAGGAAGGAAAGAAGATCGGAATGAATTGAGGAAGATCATTGAAGAAGGAAGGAAAGAAGATAAGGATGAGTTGAGGAAGATCATTGAAGAAGGAAGGAAAGAAGATCAGAATGAAATCATAAAGAGGTTTGAGAAAATGGAAGAAGGAAGGTTAGAAGATAAGAATGAATTGAAGAAGATGATAGAAGAAGGACGGAAAGAGGATAAAAATGAACTAATGAAGATTATTGAAGACGGAAGAAACGAAACTAAACTAGCTTTCAGAAACTTAGAGGAGGTATTTAGGAATGACAAGAATGAAAGCAGACCGAGAAGAATTGATGAAGAAGATTGAGGATGAGCGGAAAGATGATAAAAATGAAATGATGAAAGTAATAGAAAACAGAAGACAAGAAAACAAAGAAGAATTGGAAGCTCTGCGATGTGATTTGTTAAAACAAATTAATGAAGGGAGAGATGCTCTAAATAAGATAGAAGAAGTTTGGGAAGTAGACAGACGAAAAGTAATGAATAAATTGGACACCGTAAGGGCAAGGATAGAATCCGTCGTGGATCAGCAAAGTAATTCAAGGAATTTATGTATGCAGGACAGTGAGAAGATGAATAAAGAAATTAACCAGAAGTTCTATTTTATGGAGGAATTCCTTTTAGGGAAGTTGGAGAGATTACATTTAGAATCGGTGCAAGGAAATCCAGGAATGACTGCTGGAAATACTGACAGATCTGTGGAAAATATTCGATGGGTGAGAGATGATAATGACCCTTTGATTTCCGGTATATCTTCAACAGAATCTGTATCTTCTGCTGAATTGTTGACTAAAAGGAACCGTAAGAGGAGAAGACGTATCCAAAGTACAAAAGGGATACCCAGAGAAGATATTGATAAATCTCCTGATGTCTCTCATAGTCCATCTCACACTGGACATTTTTTTAGAATGTCGGATATTAACTCTCTGAGCAAATTTACCGGAGAAATAAATTCCATATCAGCGGAGCGTTATTTGGAAGAACTGAAAACATCCATGGACATAATGAAAATGCCTATGCACTATAGATTAAAGGTGCTTCCTTCTGCAATGAAAGGGAAAGCTGAACCCTGGTTTATTGCCAACGAGAGAAGGTGGAAGTCTTTTGAACAGTTTTGTGCCGCGTTTAAAAAACAGTATGCCTCTGCAGAAGCGAAACAGAGAGAGATCCATATTTTAAGAAACAGAAGATATTCCAAATCCTCAGGTCTTTCTATGGAGGATTATTGTTGGGATGTCTACGGGTCATTCTGTAACTTGGTCGAACGTGTGGACCAAACAGAAGTGTTAAGTTTAATTATCCATCAGCTCCCATACAGAATACGGCAGCTAGTATTGACAAGAGATCCTCGAAACATTGACCAGTTGACCAACTTCTTGGGGAAGTACGAAGCCTCAGAACAGATAGATGGGTGGAGAGGCGACGGTAATAAAGCAGAAGAAAGGAGACCTAACCAACCTCGAGTTCGCAGAGTACAGATGACAACTTCTACTAATAATCCTGGAGGATCCCGCAGCGCAGAGAGCGGAAATGGGAAGGAACCAATCACCAGAGAAGGACAGCGATTCCCGGATGGAAGGTGGAAGAATAGAAACTGGACAAGTAACAGACTTTATAGAAGGACTACGCCGTACACACATAGTTGGAGAAGAGATCAAAGAGCTCCAAAACGAAAAGAGTGTGCAATACAGACGGAAGAGCTACCTTCCAGTAATCTTAGAGTTACAGCGTCGCCATGGGAAATTAACTGCAATGAAGTTCTGGGTTTAGCCCAGCGCTCGTTGTAAGCGGTACTCTTACGCTTGCAATGAAGGGCATGCAAGTACAAGAAAGCGACGAAAGTGAAGACCCATTCCTAACAGAACATCCGTTAGAAGCCACTCCTCTAAATTATTTAAAAAATAGAAAGACGATAATGGAAGAAGATAGGGATAATGTGAAGAAACCTGAAATTTCAGTCGAGGTATTAGGATTCCAAATAAAATGTACTCTGGACACGGGTAGCGAATGTACCCTTATGAATTATAATATTTGGCTTCAAGTACGAGAGCGATTACCAGGTCTTAAATTGCAGAAGTGTCCATGCGTAATATTAAAAGATTTTGCTGGAAAAGAAAGATCACGGATAGCTGGATGTAGGCGAATAAATTTTGAAATTGGCGGTTTTATATTTGAAGATTTGGTATATGTGGTGAAGTGCTTAGAAGCTGACTTATTATTTGGTTATCCTTTCCTTCGAAGATACAAAGCCACTCTGGATGCAGGCGCAGAAAAATTGTATCTGATCAATGGCGGACACACAGTAGAGCAACATTTACTTCCTAACGCTGGAGATTCAGAGAAGGGCGAGTCGCGGGAGAAGACAGCCTTAATACAGTGTACGAAAGCGGAGGAAGAAGCTAACGCTGATGAGTGGACTGCAACAGAATCAGACATAAGAGATAAAGCCTTTGCTTCAGATGTTTTGAGAGGTGAGGAAAAGGAGCAGCTATTTAATTTATTGTTGAAATATAGAAGAATATTCGCCGACAAACCAGGATTATCTAGGAATTCTATCTGTGAAATAAATTTGACCAGTGAAGAACCTGTTTTCTCCAATCCTTATCCTGTTCCGTTGTCCAAGATAAAAAAGCTGGAAGAAGAATTATTGAAGTGGCAAGAGTGGGGAGTAATTATACCCTGCAATTCACCATATTTAAATCCCTTATTAGTAGTGGATAAACCGGACGGGTCGGTTAGACCCTGCATTGATTTCAGAAAACTAAATAAACAACTTGTAGCTCCCAGGAGTACAGTATCTCAAATTCAGGAAGCTCTACAGAAATTTAGAGGGAAGAAGTATTTCTCCTGTTTGGATCTTGCTTCAGGATATTTACAAATTCCAATTAATAAGAAGCATCAAATATACACAGCCTTTACATACTACGGAAGATCTTGGTGTTTTACGAGAATGCCTTTCGGTTTGACCAATGCTGTAGCTGTATTTATGTATTCCATGCACAATTTGTTTAATCCATCTACTGAGAAATTCTTGACAGTTTATATAGATGATCTTTTGATATTTGATGAAACGATTCACAAACATTTTCAACACTTATCATTCGTCTTGGATACTCTTCAGAAGGAAGGTTTTACAGTGAAACTTAAGAAGTGTGAATTCGGAAAGGAAGAAATTAAATATCTAGGCCATATTATATCCGGAACACACATCAGGGTTGATCCTAAGAAGAATGAAGCCATTTTGAAATTTCCACGTCCCAGGAACAAGAAGGATTTGCAACAATTTCTCGGGCTGATTAACTGGAGACGTCGTTTTGTAGAGAATTTGGCACAAAAATCTGCCCCTTTAGAACAATTGTTGTCAAAGAACGTTAAATGGGAATGGACCAACAAAAGAGAAAACTGTTTCAGAAGATTGAAACAGGAACTAGTGCAACTGCCGGCGTTAGCGCAACCCGATTTTTCTAAGACGTTTTGCATAATGTGTGATGCTTCTTCGTTAGGACTTGGATCGGTTCTATTTCAAGGAAACCACGAAACTCCAATAAATCTGACTGAGATTCACATTATTCAGTATGCCAGCAGAAAATTAAAGCCCCATGAAAAGCATTATACAGTGCAAGAACTAGAGTGTCTAGCTGTGTTATTTGCGATAGACCATTTTAAAGTTTATCTGTACGGTCAGAAATTTTTCATCTATACTGATCATAAAAATCTAATATGGTTAGAAAATAGTCGTAACTGGAATGGCAGATTAACGCGATGGGCTCTGAAACTTCAACAATATAAATATGAGATCATTCATGTGGAAGGAAAGAGTAATAAGATCGCTGACGTACTAAGTCGTTATCCTGTGGCTGAAGGGATTCTGGAGACAGAAGGCAACACTCCTACCATTCTACAGGTGTGGTCAGCTAAGAAAATTCTCATGCCTAACCAGGAGATCCAACTGTGGAAGGAGTCCCAAAGTCAAGATCCAATGTGTAAAGATATATCAGACAAGTTAAATAATGGAGATGAAGGGGCTAAATATTTTTTGAGGGAAGACCTTTTATTTAAGAATTCTAGAGGTAAAAAGAAATTCCATTGTATAGTGGTTCCGCAAAGTTTAAAGGATAAAGTGTTGGAGGCTGAACATGATAACACTGGCCATTTTGGGTTTACAAAAACTTATCAGAGAGTAAGAAAAGGTACCTCTGGAAAAATATGAAGTCTGACATTTCACGATATATTCAAGAGTGCTTGATATGTTCAAAGAACAAGCCCGATAAGCTTGGGATATGTAGAGAGAGATTGACCACGACCCAAAAGAAACCACATGAAGTGCTGTCAATAGACATCATTGGCAAACTACCTAAGTCTTCATCGTTCTACTATATCCTGACCTTGATTGATGTAGGAACCCGATACTTAACAGTCTATCCGTTACGAACAGCCACTACTGGTGAAATTATTAGGAAGTTAGAGCAGGGATACTTCACCCATTATCAGAAACCTAAGTATGTGCTGTCAGACAGGGGAAGTCAATTTCTGTCCAAGCAATGGCTACAATTTATGGAAAACCACTCTGTTAGACCCATCAGGACCACTCCTTATCACCCAGCAAGCAATCCGATTGAGAGAAGCAATCAGGAAATTGTAAGACTTTTAAGGACGTTTTGCAATCGGAAACACGACTCCTGGTGCAAACAAGTGAGGACTGTCTGTTGGCTCATCAATAATTCTATATCCGAGGCTACCGGTTATGCCCCAGTGGAGTTATTTTATAATCGACCTGTAGCAGCTAACTTACTGCAGGAATTAGACTGGCCTGAAGACAGTGAGTGGAAGACTCTAGCCTGGGAAACCAAATTATTCATCGCAGAAAGTCGAAACAGCCGACAGAAGAACAAAAATAACATACGGATCAATCCCCATTCGTTCACGCTAAAAGTAGGAGATCTGGTTTTAAAAAGGAACCACCGGTTAAGTTCAGCTAAAGATAAAGAAATATCCAAGTTCTTTGAATACTTCGTTCGCCCGTATGTAGTTGAGGATGTTAAGCACAACACAGCTAACTTGCTGGATCCTTGGAAGGACAAATTAATAGGAAGGGAAAATGTTTCCAACCTGAAGAAAATTAATTGTTCACCCGAAAGAACACAGGAATTATTGCAAAGATGGCATCACCAGATCAAAAAGGACTAATTTTCGTAGCAAAGAAAATTTCGTACATAAACATTACCTCAATTTTCTTAGTTTGTATGGGAGGAGAACTTGATACGCTTTGTTTATTTTGACCATATGAAATATTTTATTTGTTTTCTGTTAATTTCACATTTGATTTATTTGTCAGTTTCAATACTGTTGTTTGATATTTTGATATTGGCTTAAATTTGTAATTTTTGCTGTACATTTGTTACACGCAATATCGGAAGTGGAAGTCATTTCCGGTTTGTGAAGATGTGTAGAACTCTCCAATCTCTTATTGATTCGGTTGCGAGGACAACAGTGCGTGAAATGGAAAAAGTAAGTTGAGTTGCGTGAGATGATGTTTATTTAGTGAAAAACACTGTTTTATAGATAAAGCCGCAACTTAATTCAAAAGTGATTCTGTTGGTGAATATTGTTATTAATTTGCAGTGATTGTTTAAAGGTAAAATGTTTTATTAAATTTGTAAAATAGTAAGAAGCTAATTTTTTGTTCAAATCGTTTCGTCCTGAGAATGCTCATTGTAGCATAACATTAAGGAGAGTCTCATAACTCCGCCGCACAGGGAGATTGGGTAGCTACCGTGACGTAGTAATCCGTGATCCAGTGGCGAACACCAGAAAGGAGCGTCACAGGTAAATTTGGCGCCCAACGTGGGATATTTAAAGATGAGTTTAATGATATACCAAATAGAGAGTTTATTGGTTTGAGATCAAAATGTATTCCTTTAAAAATGATTTTACACATAAAAAAGCGTGTAAGGTATTAAAATGCGTAACATAGAAAAAAAATAATTGTATAAAAGATGTTTGTTTAACACGATACAGACGCAAGAAGGAATATATCGCATACATTCAAATAAACTATAGATGTATACAGTTACGGAAACAAAATTCGCATTAAGTCCATACAATGATAAAAAGTATCTTTTAGATAATATGACTAGACGTAGTTTTGTTCATTACATTATATGCAAATAATATTTTCCTTATAAATGAATCAGTCATTACGCAATTACCTCGACGCAGGAACATTAAAATAAATGTTAAATTCGTCACCTGAGTATACCAGGAGAATTTAGAAATAGAAAAACCTTATACAATAACATCTGCTCATATCGTAGAAACTATGTATGGAACTAAAGTGCTTTTAACACTCGATAATATACAGATTATACTTACCAAACCGATACACTTATATGTTAACTAATAATAGGTTGAATACATTATTTGAAAACAAGGTTCTCAATTATATATAATGGTTAAAAAGAACATTCTGGTAAGCAAAAGCATGACATTGAATTTATTTAAACGCTAAAATTTTTATACATGTAAATACATGATTACATCAAATACTATTGTATTAGAACTAACAGAAAATGTGTTAAACAGCATAATATTCCTTATAAGGTTACTGATGGATGTGAATGGATTGATGAAAAAATAAAATTCATGTGGGTAGTGTAATTGCGATAAACTCGTCAGATTTGGAATCATATGAAAGCGATATCAAATCAGAAATTTAAAAATATTCTATAAAATTAGGTGAATTGAAATGCCTTCTTTTCCTGAGTGTAAGCATGAATTAATTACTATTTTTTTTAAAAAAAGCAACACCCACTATTATCGAATAGATTTTGTTGATTGCGAAGATGTAACAAATGGCTGTAAGTGTGAGTGTTGATCCTGCTAAGAGGTAATCTTTATTGAACATGAAGTTCGTGTAAGTTAAGTGATGAGGAGTAATAAACACCTCCATGTATCTTTTATATTTCGATTTCTATAGAGAGGGGTGACTCATTTTAGCGCGAAATCGGCATAATCAAGTTGAGTCACTTATAAAAATCTGCGCTGAAACCCGCGTTTTAATATACTACTTTTTTTCTGGCAAATTACGTCACACAACCAAATATACGAAACTGTATGCTTCGCATTACTGATAAGATTTGGTGGAAGAAAGTTTGAGGTCCGGTTCACAGTAGGATAGTGGTTTGAGGAAGGCCTCAAAATCTGAAATAACAATGACCGGATGCTCTAACATTACACTGTGTATTCTGAATTCCTCAACCTTATTCGATTACTGCAAACTCATACACACAGGTTTGTTGACACCGCAATAAATGTTATGGTCGGCGCGTTTTTGAGCAGCAATTTGACGTCCAGTGTATTTTCGGCGGTTGAGTTGTTTTTGACCATCGAACGTGGTTAAACATCATGGACAAACCTCGACGTGGTGCCCATGCGTGTTTGCAGGTTGATTTCAGTGGTCTCTTCTTCATCAACATTGCTTATCCTAAGGGGATATATTACATGCTTGTCCGATGTGTACGAAAACACGTTTAAAGCTAAGCGATTGCCTTCCCCGTCTGACGTCCGGGTTTCGAACTTCGCTATATCAGAAATAACAGCCGGGAATTTGATACTAAACATTGCGCTTTCAAGCTCGGCCTCATACTGCTTATAATGTCCAAACCGCTCTGGTTTATTTGACCAATGAATCGAATGCACACGCACCAAGACACACAGAGAAAGCACCTGTTGTCATTGTTCTGTATATTTAACACGGCTTTCTTCTTTTAAATGTCAGGTGAAATTGGGAATATAACTAAATGTCGAAAGGTACTTGAAATGGTCCAATTTCATCTGAAATTCGTGAGGGGTTCCCGAAAAGGGTGTCAAGCGACTTATTTTTACTTCTAAATCATTATTAGCTCCATTATAAGAACCATTAGCCTCGAACGTTTCGTGCTTTTTAACCCGAAAAGGGTGTCAAGCGACTTATTATTACTTCTAAATCAATATAAGCTCCATTATAGGAACCATTAGCCTCGAACTTTTCGTGCTTTTTAACCATTTTGTCAAATACACGATCGCAAATGACGCTCACATTATTAATATTGGTCAAATGTAGAGTTTGGGTTCTTGAGCAAATGGTAGAATGTGTTTACCTCACCATCAGAATTCCAATATTCAGAAGATAGAATAACATAAAATCTAATAGGGCTGTTTTCAATTTCGTTTTTCAGGAGGTTCACTACAGAAAATTTAATTTCACTCAAAGTGTAAAATCATTCTGTAGAATCGGCTAAGATACACAGCTAAGGAACTTCAAACCTTGAACATACACAACATTGTGACTTCAGTTACCCCAGCAACAATCTACCTGGTAATTATATTTTTCATTCCGTCACCCCAAACAACTAAGATCCTGAAATTTTGCGAAAATCTATGTTACTAGTGCACACGAAGGTTTAGATGTAATTTCAGAAAAAATCCAGAAAATCACACTTCCTCTAACAAGAATTAACATTTTCTTCGTTGACATAACTGTAGGAAACAAGCAAATTCCAATGCATTTAGATTCAGGTAGTACCACAACTACCATGAACAGGCAAGACTTACCTCGAAATATTAAGGTAAATCAGAAATTTCATGTCTTAAGAGCTTTTAATAATTCAAAGTTTTCAGTAACAAAGGAAACTAACTTACACTTCAAATTGGCCGATCAACCATTTCTGCACACGGTATTTCTGTATGAAGGGTCAGGAAACTTGAACATTTTGGGAAATTATTTTCTTTATTGATTGATTGATTTACTTTATTTTACTTCGCGTTTCGTGCCTCTTGGCTAATTTGCTAAGTTATGAGTCATGAAATGATGAAATTGATGAATGGACATTCACAAACAACCAAGCCCGAGCGGGATTCGAACCCGGGATCCTTGGCGTCACAGCGCGATGTGCAAAACAACTCGGCCACTGGGTCCAGCTGGAAATAATTTTCTAACAAGACATACAGCTGTCATAGATACAAATAGGCGAAAATTGCAAATTGCTCGTTTTGGCTCCCGGAAATTGCAAGAAGGAAATAATGATCAGCAACAAGTACACAAATTATCCAAAATCGCCACGGAACATGTAGGACAGTGTATTCAACCCATCTACGCAACACAGGGGGAGGTGAAGCTAAGCTATAGAGCAGTCCGCAACTTCTTTTTTACTCACGACATAACCCAGACGGGCATAGTCTCAACAAGGCACACCAAAATGTCTGTCCCCTCAAAATCATATGAATCTTAATAAAATTACGAAATATTACGTCGTTGTGTAATCAATTATTATTATTATCATTGTTGTTGTTGTTATTATTATTATTATTATAAAACATGAATAGACTTATGCATTGATTAAAAATGTATTAACTTTAATTCACTGGCCGCGGTGGCTCAGTCGGTAACGCGTCTGACTACCATGCTAAAGGTCCCGGCCGGTTCAAATCCGGGAACTTTTCTAACGTTGGAAGTGGCCCCGGCGCCCACCCAGCGTCGAATAACATGGGTACCTGGGGGAAACCCTGGGTGGTAAAGGCGGTCAGGGGCGTGGTGCTGATCACATCACCCACACCCTCTATACGCCTTCATGCCGTGGTGCTAAGCACAGGGGAGCACTTTACCTTTTTTCATTCACGGTAGAAAATACACGTTTCTAATACGAATTTTAAAGTAAATAACTCTACTCATGCCTTCAATGTGATACTTGAGCCTGCTTAGCTGCACACAGAGGGCCGAATAGTGGTGGAATCGTTGACAAAGCAAGCCTCATTTCTTCATCGATGAATTTGAGTATCTCTCTCTTTGATGTTTTAATTGCAGTCAACGTCGAGAAGCACAGTTCACACAAATAAGTAGTTGAAAATGGTAATAACACATTAACTCCCATCTCGAATATAGCCGGGTATTCACTGCTTATCGTATTGAGACACTCTTTTACTAACCGTGTGAACCTCAAATTTTCGGGGATCAAACCTGGAGCCCTTGAAAATGAATGTAATTCTTACAATTGGGGTTTAGCGGTAGCCTGTAAGCTCTCGCTTGGCTGCATCAGCTAAATGGGGAGGTACCTAAGTAAACTTAAATTTACAGAACCCTTTAAAGAATGACAACTCTCTTGTATTTGGGTTACAATGACCTTAAGTCTTCATTGGCAAAGGATGGCATTAGAAAAGCATATCATCTGTTCTCTTTAGAAGCGTGGACCGAAGAGTTTCTAAATTAACTCTCACTCCATTGCTGAAGTTCGAATCGTAAATTGTCTCTCAGCTTCGCTGCACTCTACTCCCAAACAAATCTCTAAAACTCTCATTCACTGTTGATAAGCCGGCCTGAGTCTCCTTCAAAATCAAACTCACTCTCCTCTCTCCAAATCTCAAGAACACTGTTTTCTTACTACCGAACAACTTTCCTTTTCACTTTCAAACTCCAAAACCAACTGTCCCGAGCAAGATGCAACTCTGGCGCTGACTTTAACACATTCCTTATATTTCCTGCCAGGCTACCTAGCTAAACGAGTCTCGAATATGAAAATGAGGGATGCGTAACGTTATTGATAACCAAAATGTATCCAAAGGCACTTCGAAAAATTTTAATTTCAATGCTCTGTCTCCTATTAAATCTGCCAGTTACTCTTGTAAGCGTAAATTTTTCGGAAGATATTTCGAATCCATACTGAATGGATCACGATCACTGAATAGATGACGAACCCAGTCAAAATCTTCAACGCTCTCTGCAAAATATTTTTTGAAAGTCTGCTGCAAGAGTACTAAATGTTCTTTAATTAAGGCCATCAACACCTTGTTATCGTCAGCAAGGGGCCATACAGTCAGGAACATTTCACACGATCCATTTTCAATTGTCTGTATCCACAAGTTCAACTTATTAGTAAATCCTTGAATCTTATCCATACTAGTCAGAATATTTATGTTTCTACCTTGCATCTTTCTGTTTAGTTCATTCAAGTGTACGAAAATATCAGAAAGTTATGCCAACTTAGATACCCATTCATCATCTGCAAATAAATCAGCATATTGAAGCTCTCAATAGTCAAAAATAAAAGTACCTCCTCTTTAAGATCAAACATTCGCGTTAACACTTTACCTCGACATAACTATCGTATTTCTGTATGTAGCAGAAGTGTAGTGTGCTCTTATCCTATTTCTTGACACAATACGTTAAATATCCGCATATTTAGGAGCCCCGATTTGATGAAGCTCACGACTTTTACTACTTCGTCCATCACCATTTTCAGAGGAGATGGCAAAGACTTAGGAACAATAGCTTCACCTTAAATGAGACAAGGGTCGGTTCGTATGTTAGGATTTACTTCGCGTACTTTACCCACGAATCCTTTCACTCCGCCTGTCATAGAAACGGCTCCGTCTGTACAAACACTAACGCAGTCCTCCCATGTTATTTCATTATGGACCACTTATTCATTAGTCGTAAGAAATATTTCTTCACCGGTTGCTCGCTCGGGTAGTTCTTTGCAAAAAAGAAATTATTTGCAATTACATACCGATCAATATACCTTATGTAGGAAAGAACATGTTCGTGACTGCCAATATACGTGGTGATATGATCCATATTTTTACGTGACGTCACCAATAGAAGATATGTCACTAATGCATTTATTTTTGTAAAAGAAAGCGTAATTTCTTTGTTATTATATGTAATAATGCACCTTGTTTGTAATGTATATATTTTGTTTAATGTTTATTGTGTTTTATGCTCGGTTATGAGTAGTTTAATGTATCTTCATGTTTGCAAGAGTGCACTATACGAATTTGTATTTCTAAAGATGTATAGATGTCAGTTTTGTTGATAGTATCCTTTTGTAGGTAGGGAGTGATTCATCTGTACTTTAATCTGTGTTCTCGAAAATAGTATAAAAGCGAGGATATCGCGTACGAAATCATCACACTTTTCGCCACGGATCGACGAAGCTTCTAAAATTAAAAAGAACTCCTCGGTGTTGTGCATACATCTTGGTATGGTAGTTCGGGGCGAAAGCTAGGCCTATGTGATCATAGGTACGCCGATGGCCATGCATTGATGATATGCACAATACTGCAACCATTCTACGTCAAATAATAAAGTTAGCTTAAGGATTAATTTGGAAATAAAAGGCTAAAGAGCAAATATTGGCTCAGTTATCATTGCATATCTCTTGGTGTGGTAGTTCGGGGCGCAAGCTAGGCCTATGTGATCATAGGCTTGCCGATAACCACGCATTGAGTTTATGCGTTTTAATTGAGTCAATTCATCGACAAAGCGAAATCCTCTCCTTCGTCTCAAGTATAGTTGCATTATAATTGCAATAAATAAAGAATAAAACTTTTCAGTTTATACATACGGCAGTAATGTGGTTTTATTTCCCTGTGCTGTGAATATTGTCTTTGCCTAACACTATCCCTGTACCTCGGAGGTGTCTGTGTACTTCACCGAGTCTCATCGTTCACCGCTGAGTATTATTAAGTTAATATTAATAGTAAAATAATACGACGCGTTTAAATAAAATAAATACTAGAACGTATCAGTGGTTACTCGTCGAACTGAAGTGTGAACTTTCGACTGCAATTTATTTTCTCCTTCAAAATGTCTTCGATGTCACTGGACATGTCACTAACTCGGCGGCTGATTATGTCAGCAGAGAGAGGATTTTTTAAAAAATTTCAGTAGCAGTTTCTGAACCCAGGACTATTTTTACCATTTCTTTACACGCGGGCATTAACATCGTGTCTGCTATTGTGTGTGGTTATTGGCCTTTACGATAAGTTAGGCTACCTTATAGCTAGCGTTCTGTACTTTTTGAGAAACACTTTCCGATGTATTCATGAGCGTTACTTGTCATTTTACTTTGTTCCAACAACCGACGAAAATAATTCACATCTTTACTTAACAAAGACGAATGTTTTGTTGACAAATGTCGTTTTAATTTAATGGGAACCATAGAAGCATTACTGAGTTTTTCACCACACACAACACACTTAGGGATTGGGCATGTTTTGTCACCACACCAAAAAAACGTAAGATAAATAGTTATAACTATATTGCCGGCGAACTACTTTCTGTTTCTTTTTTTCGGGCTCGAAGGTTACACTACTTGCACTCGAGGACGGACCACTCTGTGCAAGGAACTTATCCATATCGCAAAAATAAAATAGTAAGACTAGTGTATCAATCCAATATTCGCAGTACATCAGAGCACAGCTGTGATAGAACTGAACTGAAATACTGTAAGTGTTATCTGACAATGTGTGGGTCCTTCGGCGAAGGAAAAGTGCAATAAAGTTTAAGAAGCGCCGACAAACAGGCACAAAATAGCCAGCCGTACACAAAAGAAGTAGTGTTACAAACAAATAACTTGCTTGAATAGCTCTACTGTTTGATTGGTGCGGGCCGCTATAAGTCTTACGTGGCTTTCCTTCCGGTGAACACAAAGCTTGCCTCCTGTATCTTACAATATTACAGAAGTATGTAAAAGTTCGCGTCACACTTTTCACACCGGTTGCGGATCACTGCCCTAGAAAACAATCGGTGGTAAAATTACAGCTTATAGATTGCAGATTTAGCTAAAGTATCCATATATTAAACCCCATTCCCTTAAAGAAACATGCATCCCTACCTCCCTCATGCACTAACACGAACCAAACTTCCTCATTACAAATGTTTCCAATGATCCACTTACCATTCCGACATTCACGACTATAGGAAAAGCTGACGTTGCGTTGGAAATAATTGGCCAGGAAGAAACGGGAGACACAAACGGTCCTGCCGAGGCAAGTACGGAACCAATCTGGAACCCACTAAAGGGAAATAACTGCGACGATGGGGAGCGACATCGACATTTTTTAAAAGAAAATTCTGAGCAACTCTAATAGCGTATTTCCGAATCTCGGAAATACTGCGACAAAACGAAGATCGAGTTCAATCCCAACGTCTGTGAAGAAGACCGATATAAACTACTAGAACTGACGCACGAGTTCGCAGATGTCTTGAGCTGGAAAGAGAAAGACATAGGAAGTTGAACTCTGTATGAACTGGATATCGATACAGGAGATTCGCCTCCAGTGTACACTCGACCCCAAAGGATACCACCTCGTACACTTTCAATCATGCAAAAAGAAATGAAGAAACTGCTACAACAGGGCGTCGTTTCTCCTATTTTAGCGTCACTCAGGAACTATCATCCTGCTTGTGAAGAAACCAAATAACACGTACCGCGTCTGCTTCGACTCTTGTCGGATCATTGGCGTCGATAAAAAGATAAGTTTTCCGGCAGTTCATCTCAAACACATGGTAGAGAGGGCTGCATGTTTCAAATATTATTCATCTATGGACATCCTCTCGGCTTATTTTCAGATACGCCTCACACCAAGTATCCGTGAAAAAGTGAGTTTTCAAGTGACGCAGATGGGGACTTACGCATTTAATTATGCCCCACAAGAATTTTTCACATCGGTAACAGCGTTAGCCATAGCGCTGAATTTAGCCCTTTGTTCTTCTATGCAGATGATCTCCTGGCATTGTCTGACGACGTACCCACTTCCTTGAAGATATTGCGTAACTCTTTTGACAGACGTAGGCTCTGGATGAAAATTGGCTCCTAAAAAGGCAAAATTCCATTACCGTGATATAGTCTATCATAGAAACCATTTATCCAAAAAAGAATGCGCTATTTCACAGAAGATGCTAGAAACTGTTAAGTCGTATCAGACACCTAAAAGTAAAAAGACTTTAAGCCAAGTTTTGGGTCTGGAAAATATTTCCCGTCGTTACTCTCCACATGTCTCCAATCAGGCATCAGTTCTTACTCAACTGCTGAAGAAGGAGAGAAAATTTCGATGGACAGAAGCAAAAAAAGACGCATTCAATGATTTAAAGCATTCACTAATCACGCGCTCAGTTGTAGCCAGATACGATCCCTCTCTTCCTATTCACATATACGCGGACAATAGCAAAATACCTCTTGATCACGAAGATCCCCGAATAAATGTCAAGCCGATTTCATATGCAAGAAGGATACTAAATGATAAGGAAATGAACAAGACATAAACATGTTAGAACTCTCAGGCATAATTTTTGCTTTTAATGCATTTCGATACTACATCCTTTTGAAAAATTTATATTACACACCGATTCCAAATGTATTAAAAATTTACGACAATCAACAACCTTAAAAGGGCGTCATTGGCGGTTTTCAAAATTTCAGTCCGACTACGATTTCGTCATTCAACATCTAAAGAAAAAAGACAACAGTGTATCGGATGCCAATACCCGTAACACGAGGATTCAAAATGAAACTTTTTCTCCTCTCCTGGAAGATGAAATTGAGTCTGGTTTTAGAACTCGTGAATTCGACCTTGCCAAGGAACAGCAAGCAGACCCTTTTCTCAAAAATATTTACCTACATTTAATTGGAAGTTAAACAGCCGGCCATAAATATGATAGAACCAGCCAGCATTTCTGTCTCTTAGATGACATTATTTACAGATGGACAAGAGGATAACAGGAAAGGCTACTCACTTGCATCTCAAATTCATTACAAGATATATGGTTCTAACAAGTGCAAACTTCTCCGCACCCTCTCTACCATTTTGGATACTATAAAACATATGGATATGCGAAGGGCAGTTATTATTTTCCTCCTCAGAAATCCTTCATATACGAGAAAAGCAAATAATGTGAACAATGTGCACGACTTAAGCAGTCCCGCCAACTAAAGCACTTAGAAAAACAAACGAAGACTTCTCCGACACCTTTCCAAATTATCGTCTTGGATCAATGTGGTCCATATGTGACATCAGGAACAGAGGGACATCGCTACGTGATCACGTAGTAGCCGCACCGACACATTCTCTCACTGCTGAAGTTTGTAAGCTATATAAACACATATAAATTATTAATAGAATTACTATTAAAAATGAAAATATAAAATAAATATTAAAATAATTAGAATGTATTAGTTGAATGTTTAAAGAACCACTCCTTATATATTTATATATTCTGTACCCGAAAATCATCTTACCATTTGGCTTTCCAGAAAACATCATTTTCGACCAACTTCCAGGTCAAACTTCAGATGTGTTCAAAGAATTGGCTTACAAATTCCAAATTGAACTAAGCTTTGTCAGCCCAGGATTGGTAGTTGAAAAAACGAAACAAACGCTGGAAGGAATGATCAAATTCTACGTCAATGCCAAACACAGTAATTGGTCAGATTTCTTATCAACAGCGGTCTCAGCTATCAACTTCACGCCACATTCATCATGAAGAATTCAAAACATTTTTGGGAATACTTAATCACCAAGAAATAACTCTCATATTTATTAGTATGTTTTCAATAATTCTATTCAACAATTCAATAGGGCTACTCCAATATGTATTTACCAGGTCAAGCCACCTAGTTTTCACAATAACATTAGCTTTACCAATATGACTATCATTTATATTATTTGGATGAATTAACAACGCAAAACATATATTGACACAACTAGTGCCAGAGGGTGTGCCAGTACCTGCACGTTACTCACATACATATTTAGTGATTGGTTGTCATCCCCGCACCTTACTGGATGCGATTTTTTAAACCCCGCAGCAGCATGTGAGGAATTATGAATGTCTGGAACATATGAAGCTTTCGCGCCGATTGGCACAAGAAAATCTTTTCAAACGCCAAAGAACGGATAACGTACGGCTTGATCCTCTCTATTCTCAAGCAGCGTTTAAATCTGTCGATGATATACTTCTGTGGAAGACATCAAAGACGTCGAGAGCGTTTTCAGGCAAGTACGAAGTCCCCTTCACAGTAATCGAGGGACTCGATAAACACAATTACAGAATTGAAGTGATTAAGCAAGGAAAACGGTTTGAACAAAAGGCAGCGTCGGTCAGGATGAAACTTTACACACCACAAACGGTAATTCTCGAGCGGCCCGGTACAGAGGAAGCTAATGTGAATGCTTTAGATTTACATTCAGAAAAATAAGTGGATATCCCTCATATTCTAGGGGGGCTTTATTTGGAGGAATTCCACAACTAGTGAACCATATACAACAGAAGTTGACAATGCTGCAAGAAACATTGAAACACTGCAAGAAAAAACAGTTATTCAAACAGTCAAAAATCCTAACAGTAGTAGTAGGAACTCACCAACTACGCATATATATTTTACCACGTTGAATAATACGTATAAACTAAGCATCTTCTTATAAATTATTTTCTTTTCTCTGCACCAATAAATCACAGAACAAGAAGAAAATTAAATATATCTCGTACACGCAACAGCACTCGCCACAATTTTTTTTCCCATACAAGATTGTGCCGAGCCTTTGTCACCCTGACGTCACTTTATGATGTGATTTCATGCAGAGTAGGATGGAATTCTGAAGACGATACCATAGCAACACGGCCTTCTGCTTCGCTAGCATTTTGTGTAGGTAAACAAAAAGCACGAACGAGTTGAATATAGCTACTGCATATGAGAAGAGAGCTCACACGTTCTTCCTTTTGACGAAGAAAAACGCTATGCATCATTCGCTGTAAAATTCTCATTCTGTGACTTTTCAATAATTCGTAACTAAATTCAACACGCCAAAATGCCTTTACAAAGCATGTATGCAGCAAAGTCTTATCCACTATTTCTCTTCATATTTCTTCAAATCATATAACTTCTTACATATAAATGGCAATATTAAGAACATAAAAAATATATAACAGCATGTTAACTTCTAAATTATTATCGTGCAAATGTGTCACAGCTATCGATGAAGCGAACTGAGAGCGCCCCATCGTTAAAAACCAAACAAACTCTGACACATAAACACATTTTCTTCCTGATATGACACACAATTCACTCGCTTTGGACAGTAATACCAAATCGATTCCCAGCCTCTTCTTGTTACATCTGCCAATATTATGACATCATGCAACATTGCCATTTCCATCTATTTACATTAAGTAGTATTACATATTTCAAATTTCCATTCCTTTTAATCAGGAGTTACTGCTAACATAGAGTGCATAATTCAATAACTAAACTTGTTATTTACATCCTGACTTACTTAATATTGCTCAAATTTACGTTCAAACTTTATTTTGACTAAACACTGATAATATATCACGAATTGCTTTGTCATCGCTAATCTACCTTGTAGTTTAAATAAGATGCAGCCATTGCTCCAGATTCCATCCAGATGTCATCCAAAGTTATAGACAAACCCACATGCAATTAATATTATTCCCGTAACTTTCCTTTGTTGGTGAACTTTCGTCATTAACATGATTTTGTTTCCAACTTCAATGTGCATTTTTTAAAAATTGGTGTACACCAAACTTATATTTCTTTCAGTTTGAACAGTGATATGTTTTCAAGTGTTTCAATACTGTTTACATCAGTACTCGTCATGAGATCGATATACTTGTTTCTTTGCTTTTTTCTTTTCGCTTCAATTTTGCGTACTGAATTTTGCACCGTGATACAGTGCAACTTAATGTGATTATTACGTGACATATATGCTTACATTTGAATATGTGCCGACTTTTACTAATAGACACAGTTTTCGGCGAGATGCGATATAAACGAGATGCATTCATTGATTGTTGGATAAGCTCATTTTACTACACATATTTAATTCTACATTTAAATCATAACCTTTTTTAATAAAGAAATTAGCTTGTCCCCTGGTAAACCCCATTTCTTTTCAGCGGGAGGTGGCATGTCAAGAGCTGGCATTAAATGCAACTCTCAGCAAGTTGGACTCCAAAGTGTCGGAAGCTTTGAAGTCCTTGCCGCCTCCTCAGTCCACGGAAAAAAACGACCACCGCAGAGACAACTTTAAGCAGTACCATCTTGGAATTCCTCCAACAAGATACAAAGGAGCTTAAAGACCAGATACTGGAGCTGCTTTCGGACATATAGCCTACAAATTACTCAACAGAATGCTGTCTCAGGAAGCAATATACGCCGCCGAACAGTACAGTATAAGTAACTGTCTGCCACTCCACGGCATCTCAGAAACTCCAAACGAAGATGTGATGAAGGTTGTCATAGAAACCTTGTCCACGAAACTTGGCATCAGTCTCGGTGCCTCCGATGTGGATCACCTGCACAGGTTGGGTCCCAAACGTACTCACATGTCGTCCGATCATCGTGAAGTTTCTGAGGTATCAACCTCGGGAGCACGTGCGGAGAGCCAAAAGGAAACTCAAAGGAAGTGGCTTCCTGATAACAGAATCCCTAACAGAAACGAGGCAGCAACTTCTCCGCCGTGCCAAGGAGACGTTCGGGGTGAGTAGCTGCTGGACCTCTGATGGCCGGATCATCATCCAGGGCAGCAAAAGGAGGACAAGCATCAAATCGACTTGCGAGGTCGAATCTCTCCTAGAGCGCTAAGGTGAAGCACCAAAACGGCACCGACGGAAGCGAAACGAGAGTGAACGAAGGAAATATCATAAATCGCCACCAAATATACAGCATCTCTCAGTTTATTTACTGTGTTCAATTCAGTGTGTTCTTTTGTGTTTTAGTACTTAAGTGTATGTGTTTGTGTGTGTGTGTGTATTTTTATCATAGTTCAAGTGTTTATGTCGAGTGTGTGTGCGTTCATGTCAAATCTGTTTAAGTGTTAAGAGTAACATGCGGGTGTTCTCCAGTTTATTTTGGTAATCCACTTCAATACATGCAGCAAGAGAATTCTAGTTTCAGTACTGGTAAGTCAAATAATATATCTTACGTATTTTCTCTCCCGGACCATCTTAGTTGTGTCTGTAACTATTTTAAAGAGGTGTCACCACTAAGCTCAACCACGGCCTATTTTAAGAATCTATGTCTGATGGAAGTCATGTCCAGCGCCCAACCCTCTGTCACCCTTCTCTCACTTTCTCTTTCCCCTTCCCACCCTGTTGTAATGGTACTGAAGGAGGAGCTAGCCAAACAACCAAGGGCATTGCACACAGCGTACGTCTAATGTCGGAATCTTTTGTCCCATTACGACCAATTCCTAACTATTTCTGCACCTCTTTCTTGAGAAGTATTTCTAATGTCGGAGAACTGGCTTATTTCATCGATCTCCAGATCAACTGGTCAGCATGCAGGGATACAGGCTTTATCGTTGCGACAGGATATACAAAAGAAGCGGAGGCTGTGCAATATATGTAAAAGAAAAAAAATCCGTTAAAATCCTCTCTCGCTCGCAATTAGAATACTCGAGTAGTTCGGATTATTTGAAACTTGAGCTAAATGTAAACAACTAAAAAATCTTCCTCAGTGAAGTGTATCGACCCCGAAAACTGATTTTGAAATATTTATTTCTTTACTGATATACGAACATTATATTATCCTGTGAGACGTAAACTTCAACCTCTTGACCTCCAAACCGGAAGTACGGAATTACAAAACATCTTATCGTCTCTCAACCTATCAGTCTGTCCGCTAAAAGCCACACATCGTTCCCATTAAAGCGAAACGCTTATTGACTTTATATTAACAACCAACCCACTAAAAATTCTAAATTTCGGACATTTTCCAGTCCCAGGCATATCGAAGCACGATCTTATTTTTCTGTCCTATTCTCTGAAAACGTATAAATAAAAACCACATGTAATCTACTTCAGAGATTTTAAAAGGCTTAATATTCAAGCACTGACTATTGAAGCAGGAAACATGCCATGCAACCTCGTGTCCTCTTTTCAAACAGTTCACGGGAAAGTGAAACTCTTAAACTCCCTCATCCTTTCTATTTACAAAAGGAACGCGCCTGTGAATAAAAATAGGGTTTTGAGACCTCCCAGTCCGTGGATCACTCCCGACATTCTGCAGCTGATGTCCCACAGGGATACAGCTTAAAAACTGTATGAGTCCGCACTCAAAGCAAACCTGCAATAAGTGCATGATTGTTTCGAAGAATACCGCATTCTTCGGAATCGGTGGACGCAGGAAATACGTAAGACAAAGTTTTGCTTTGCAGGACAACTATTAAACTACAGATCGCAGCCGGAATCGTTGTGAAATAAACTTAAAATGTTCGACGTTGTGAAATAATATGATAGTAATGAAATTGTTGGCATCTCCACAGAAGAACTAAATGGCCTCTTCCATATCATATCAGGTATAAATCCTTCAATTAAGAAACCTACAATCGATTCCATAAGTGTTCATAAAACAGCAACAACAATAGTTTCGATTCCTCGTCTCATGCAAAGGTTCAAACTACAATTATTAAAATAAAATCCAAAGCTACCGGTGCAGATGAAATTTCTAATAACATGTTTGAATATATCGCCACACATTTCACCCTCAATTGCAATTATTCTCAACACATCCCTGTACACTCGCACATTCCCAAGCATTGAGAAACTCGCTTACATACGCCCTCTTTCAAAACTCACCAACTCAGTAAGCACTGAATATTTTCGACCGATCAGTATTTTCCCCACTTTGTCAAAAGTATTTGAAAACATCGTTCAGGAGAAAATTTTTATCCATGTGCAATCGAAAAAAATGTTAAACCACTTCTAGCTCATTAAAGTTGTGGATGATGTACGGTCGGCGATGGATAAGAGATATCTGACAATGCTAGTTCTCCTCGATTACAGGAAAGCCTTCGAAACCATAGACCACGATATCCTACTGGTGAAATTATCATTTTGTTTCAAATTTTCTCAATCCACTGTTGACTGGAATCGCTCATATTTAGCAGCCAGACAGCAATGCATATTCGTTTCTGACAATAAGTCGTCTTGGCCGGCGACGAATTGTGTTGTACCCCAAGGTAGCTTCCTGTCTCCTCTGATGTTCTCCATGTACGTAAATGATATATCTGCAATATATTAATCAATTACCATCTGTACGCAGATGACGTCCAACTTTATTTGTCGTTCCCTAAAACAAGCATCAATATGGCCATAAACGCCTTAAACGCTTATATTCTGAACGTCTTCAAGTGGTATCTGGCAAACGATCTGCGAGTAAATGTTGAGAAAACGAAATGTATTTTAATTGGCTCACATCAGCTCATTTCCACAACAGAGATATCCTCTATCCCTGATATTCTGTTTCGGTCAAAGACCTGGGAATTGTTGGGGACCAAAACCTCACTTGACGTAACCATGTGAAGACCATATGTAAAAAAATCCTACGCAACATTACCCTCGCTGTATTGCCTTAAAAAAACATTTTACCGCAAGAGGTAAAGAAAACACTCGTGGAGTTGTTAGTTCTGTCTCAAAGAGACTATTGTGACTTGAAGTATATTGACCTCAACGGTGAATTAGCAAGACGCCTACAGAAAATACAAAATGCATGTGTGCGCTACATTTATAATATCAAATATTTTGACTACCTTACCCCGGCTTTCAAGGACCTAGGCTGTTTCGATCTTTCCACTCGCCGCCGCTTCCACGCTCCTACAGCGCTCTACAAAATAGTAAACTCACGAGAGCCGTCCTTCCTACTTTCTCGATTCATTCCAATCCCTTAGTTCAGCACTCACCTTTGCCACCCGTTCGAGAGACAACTCTCTGCTGGCCATCCCCTCCCACAAGACAAGGTTTTATAGAAATTCCTATACGGTCACTGCTACCAGAGAGTGGACCGACCTCCCCAATGACAAAAGAAACTCTTATTCGCTCGGCCAATTCAAATCAAAATTACGAAATCAACTCCTGGAGTCCACCTACCAGTACTGAAAACAGGTAAATAAAATTAACCTTCGTGTAAACTTGTAGGACCAATACCAACCAACTTTTTCTGTAATTGGAGTATGTATTTTGTGTGTGTGTTTATGTGTTTCATAGTGAGCATGTATTTTTCTGCTTTTATTTTTTGTTTTTTTTTTTTGCGTGTTTTTCCTTTATTTTCTCTTGTGTTTTTCTCTGGTATCTTAATGTTCTTAGTTTTTATATATTTCATTTTTGGGTATATTTATGTTTTTAGTTTTTAGATATTTCATAAACATTTAGATATAAAAATCAATTTATAAAATGTAAAGTAGATATGTTTAAGTAGAAGAAGAGGCTTGTGCCTTAACTTCGACATCCAAAACAAGGAATAAATAAAATAAATTTTAAAAAATTCAGCAAACACAGGCGAAGTCCCCGGTGTCGATAGGTTGCCGGGATAGTCAGAAGAGAGTGACCGAGAGAGGCGGAAGCTAGTGGCCTAAGTGGTGCGGCTCGTGGAGTCTGCCCGTGCAAAGGTTGGGCAGTGCCCAAAGTACAGACAGTGAACGAACCACACGGTGCCGCCGCGACCAGGCCGACGGACCAGATCAGGTACAATGATGACAATAGTAATTTAAGATTCAGTGTTTAGTTGTTCAAACCGGCTCAGGCGTGTTCACCCCCTTACCTGTTCGGCCTTTAAATAATTAATAGGTGAAGAACAAAGGAGCATTAATTTTTCCGCTTTCTCACGTTTAAACCCCTCTCCTAGCCAATCTGTTAGGCCTATGAAAGACCTAAACGTAACACATATTTAACCAACTTAGATAATGACTACAATCCCGTTGATAATTTTCCGACAATGTAGATACAGCTCTGGAACAATCAACCCATCTTTATATCAATATACCTCCTCTCCCTTCTTTTGTACAGCTAGGAGAAAACAAAAACGCGCCTGAAATAACGGCACTTATTACAGCAAATTCATATCGATCTGTAGGTGAAAAGAGTAGCATACCTTGGTTGTCACCTCTGGCACTGTCTAAAGAAGAGATTAATTTAAAGGAATCCAGCTCCAGTACGTGTGTACAATACGCGCAAACCAATTTACACCCCCTCCACCACACAGGCAAGCGAAATAGCAAATGCCCATGTACCTATCCCAAGCCAGGAATCACTCGCGTCACACAATGAAATTCCAAGTAATCCTTGTAACCCAGAGAATAGTAATAATAATACTTCTCCAGAAACATTAATGTTTTTTCAACCACGATATCTATGACGATTTGGCAGACTGAATGAAACTCTCTCGTCTTTATACATTTTCGTCTTATATGGACTGCGTGTCTGGTAATTTATTAATCAAGAGTGGCTCCGGGTAGACGCTATCGGACTCTCAACGAGAAAAGCGGCTAGATATAATCATGTTTAAACGTCTCAGTTTACAAGTCGGGATATCATCTTCAAAAATGTAAATTTTGCTGCGGAGTACAGCAAATGGACTTTGAGTTATACACAGCATGGTAGCGGACAAAAACGCTCCAATTGGAATACGTGTGTATTGCAATATACCACCGTGTGAACTCCAGCGTGGATTCCATTTGTTACTTCGTTTTCAATGTTATGCAATACAGTTTTCATTCACACTATGGAACTGTGTACAAAGGCAGCTCGCATCAGCCGTGCTATCGACAAAACACATGTGACATCGTAATCTTTGGGCGCAATCACGTGACTAGTGGCCATCTTTGTCCATTTATCCACGCCATCGAACTGTGTCAATCAAGTGATAGCCCTGGTGGCCATTACGAAATGGCCGTTGTGCTTCCCCCTCAAGTGAATACGCAACCAGCCGACTCGAATTACGCGAGGAAAACTTTGCTTGTCCAAACCAAAACATATTTTCTCTCTCTCTTCGAAACACGTTTGTGTTTATTTTGCTTTCACTTAATTTTCATGGCCAGTTATAAAAACACTTAAGACATTACAATTGCTTATGGCTTATCATCGCATCTGCAATTGATGGATTTTCACAATTTCATATTCCATTTTGTTCATATTACTTCGGTTTTGGCGGGAGATCATGTTGTTGTTTTTTTAAAATTTTATTCCTTTTCTTTGTGTTTTAGAAAAATCTTCGACTTTTACATAAATTTCAATTCAGGAATTTTATTTCCAGTGGAGGAAATCGAACCAATCTCTTCTAAATAGATTGATTGATTGATTTAGTTTATTTTACTTCGCGTTTTGTGCCTCTTGGCTAATTTGCGAAGATGGGGATGAGTGATGAAATGATGAAATGGATGAAAATGGACATTCACAAACAACCATACCAGACCGGGATTCGAACCCGGGACCCTTGGCGTCGCAGCGCGATGTGCTAACCACTTTTTTTTTTTAAAGGAAATGCCCCCTACAAGGAGGTATCTCCCACCATTCACTCTTTTCCTCACTTTTACACATTTCAATTCTTACATTTTCTTTGTTACTTATCAACTGGACGAACACAAATACCCATGCCTTACCCGGGACTCGAACCCAGAACCCCTGGCGTCGTAGCGCGCTCTGCTAACCACTTCGCCACGGAGGTCGACACCACTCGGCCACAGGGTCGAGCTCTTCTAAATAGACATTTGATATCAAGCCAGTAGTTAACCTCTATCATCGGCCGTTGTTCTCTCAGGTATTCAAACTATGCCATGTCAGGAACTAACCAATATTCCTGGTCGAGTGGAGTTAAGGTGCTGGTAACACGGAAACAGCAGGACCCATAAACAGGGGATTGGAAGACGTTTGAGAGCAACGAGCGGTATGGTGTCTTTTGTCTTGAGTCTTGAAGCGAGAAGGAGCTGGGGAGATTGAGCGTGACAGTACAGACCTATTCTGAGAGTATTTTACGGGAACATTTTCACCATCCGACAGACAGCAATTATCCAATTCCAACCATGTTGATCTAGACTTGAAGGTATACATCCAAATGCTTGCGTTTTGCTATTTCTAGTGTGAATAGTTTAATACCTCTTGCTCTTTACCATTAGGCTCACCTTGAGCAGTGAGTTGCTCCAATTTCAAGGATCTTGGTTCGATCGCCCGTTCCTGAGAGAACGTCACGTATACATTGGTTTATTATTAATGTTTAATAAGGAAAATCACATATATTTAAAAGTAAATAATCTAGGCACTGACGGGTAATAAAAATGTACGGTTTTTTACTTGTATTACTATTCATTCCAAGTACATATTTTAGCTATCCTATGGAAGTAAGATGTGAGGAATCTCTCAAAGAATGTATCTGGAATAATCGCTCTTTTCCATGTGAAGATTATATTGGGAAATCCTACACCGCATACGCCGTATGCTGTAGTTTCAATTCCATCCAAGTAAGGTAAGATATACATTTCAGTAGTTTAACATACACAAACACACACACTCTCTCTCTCTCTCTCTCTCTCTCTCTCTCTCTCTCTCACGCACACACACACACACACACACACAAACATATATTTGAGTAGTTAATAGTCAATTATAGTCCAGGTCAAGAGAACTGGATATTCAATATTCATTTTCAGTATATTTATACCATATTTTAGCCCACTAATAATCAATATCACGTAGTTTTTCGCATGTTTCAGAACATTGAATCAAATTTTAACACACAAAAAACTTGACATACAAACTTATATGCGTTTCTTCAACAATACCAAAGGGACGTCTGAAGAAACTTTTTGTATATTTCGAATGTTTTGATTCCAAAAAGATTAGGAAGACCTATTTGTTTTGAGATAACATGCAGTCTAAAATTTAAAGAAAATATTAATATATATATACAAGTAACATCTATGTTCAGATTTCGGTCTTCGAACTAGATATGAAACGCAATACAAATTACAAAAACTTGTAGCGAATGCACATATATCAAAATCGGAATAACAATTATTGTAGTCCACATTGGGAAAATGATACTTGATTTGACAGGAAAATAATAATGAATAATAAAATAATTTGTACTTCGAAATTGTTGTAAATTGTACATATTAGAAGAAGAAACAAAGCCGGTTGCCATTCTCGGGAAAATGAATTGTGACTTAGAACCAGTCATTAATTTTTATGACAAGCAAACGCACTTTCGGTAAAATATAATAGCTTGATAGGAAACGATAATTCTAACTTTGTGAGTATGTGTTCTGTGATAAATTGCTCATAAAGGCACTTAAAAGCACGGTAAATCTTGTGTTCAGTTAATCTATGTGTAATTTTATTTTCCTGACTTTTCATCCAAGTACGTAATGTGTACCATGCGCCATGCACTTGTGCAGTTCATATTTTGAGATTGAAGAGTAGGAAAAAAATAAGAACATAGCCGGGAATGTTCAAACCTTTTCAAATTTCCATTTTCTCTCGACATCTTGGTTTTGACGGATGCCGACTCTGTCTTGCATATTAATGTTGATGTTGAGCTAGTTCAATGTTATGGGAAATGTTTTCTCTACATTACATAAAAGTAAACAATCTCGACACTTGAAAGAAAAATTGAAATATTTTAGTGCTCTTTCTCTTTCTTACCATTTCTTAGTGCATTCGTTCAGTGCGAATTAGCATACGAATATCGACACTTAAAAGTAACGTTACACGATGTAATAATGAATTGGAATTTCCTTGCGCTGTGTTCTAGTGAAAATGGAGATTCTTTCTACAGTCGGGACGCGCTAGCAAGCGGCGTGGAACCACCAACTCTGGTATCGACGCGCAGTTGCCGGATTGACCTACTTCAGGATTTTCGCGAGTCCACAGAAACACGTGTAGGATTAAACATCTGCTTAAACAGTCACCAACGGGACACTTCCATTGTTCTTATTCTCAGCAAAAAAACTGACTCTATAACTACTACTTCTGTTCTTTCATTCATTTTTTAAGTTTTTACATACAGGTAGATCGAAGCATTAATTACACATATACCAAATGTATCATTAATGTTTAGGAAATTGAGGAATTGCCAAGCGTTTCGTTGTAATTCATTGAACTCTGTATTGCCGGAGCATGTATTATCCTGTAGCTTCCCAAATTATCTCACTTCACACACTCACATGTGCCTCCCCGATGGCACAGTGGTAGGGTAAGCTTCGTCGCCTTGTAATCAAATAGTGTTGGGTTCGATACCCTGTCGAGGCACATAGTGATTCGGTTCCCACTTCCAACTGTAGTTCCATTCCAGATTAGCCGTAGTGTGCATAAAGTGGACTTTAAAACACAAACTCAATCAAGCAATCAATCCATTCACACACAATTGATTTGTTCTTGATAAATTGTTCTCTGTAATACAGTAACTCATTTCTGTAAAATTCTGTATAAAAGGAAAATGTTTGTAGGTTCCGCAAAATATAATTTAAAAAACGTGCTAACGAAACCAAGTTGTACGTAATTTGTTATACGTTATTTGCCCTAATTTTCAAGAAATACATTTTATTTGTACGTTCTGAAGCTTCAACTATGTCACAGACGTATAAATTCCATGTCGTCACAAAACAAAGGGCGAGTTTCATATACAAAAACAATAGGCGGGCATAACTGCGGTCGATATTGAGTTGCGAAAGAGACAAACGTCGCGGTGTGACAAAGAAGGCAAAGGGAGGCTGCAGGAAATCAAAGGAGAACAATTTGCCACAGTTGTTCATAACACAAGACGCATTTTCTTTTGTAGGTAATTATGATACGATACAACACAAGTAAAAATATGCCGGTAACTGATGCTTGCAATGTACCATAATAGAAACACAACAGAGGTTCTTTCAGTGAAGGATTTCGATTGCTGTGTAGAGCAGGAAGATAAAATGTTTCATGCTTGCCAGAATGTAAAATTCATACGGGAAGTTAACGTTAACCTACAAGAAACTTCAGATTCAAACTTCTACATTCGTTAAATTATTACTTTACGACGGAAATAACATATATTAACATACTGATACGTACGTGCTTAATTTCGCGTGACGCTTAATTTTTTCCCGAGCTTGCCAACAGCTGACTAGCCTGTCCGTGTGTTTGTGCGAACGTAGCACAAACCCCCAGCCACATAGCAGCCAACGAGGAGACCGAATTTGGTCACGTTCAACTGTTCTGCGTTCTTATTGCACGCCGCTTCTTATTGCGTCCCGACTGTAAATATAGTTATCATAATGTTTTTCGTGGAAGAAACATGTATAAAATTGGAGTACCCAGTTTTTTTTCACCTAAGTGAAACTACATTTTGATGTGAAATTACGGCTGTTCGAGGTGTTTTCTTCAACAAAACCAAAAACATGATATTGTAAGCAAATACAAAATGCACGTACTCTTCGCAACATGTTAATTGACCGCCCAAAAATAATTCGAATTCATGAATTCGTAAACTTAGCAACATTGCACTCCAGTACCAGATGAGAGTAGTCAATTTTGAGTCGGTCTCTCAACTAGATGTAAAACGCTGTGATGAAAGGCTTCCAATTTCACACATTCCCTGAACTTATAAACTCAATATCGCCAATATATTACACACTCAAACAGAAATAGTAAATATAAATAAGAATAAGAATCTTGCGGAATTGTAACAATTCTGCATGCTCGACTTGAAATCATATAGGTTTCAAACACTGAACAGGGGTTTTCTCCACCTGAAGCAAATCGTCATCAAGTTTGAACAGAAAGAGGCAAATTCCTGGGGAGTGTATGAGATATTTTATTTACAATAACCTGCACAATATCTAACATTTATCAAAAAATCATTTTTTTCACGACTTATGGAGAAAACGTGCTGGAACAGAAGAAGGTCGATTTTACCATAAAGATCAACGTGTTTTTAAGGTAATGTTGTCAGTAAATTTATGTAGAACAGTTGGTTAGACGCTGCTATGCTCATTTTCAAACACGCTTAAACGGTCGCGGGTTTAAATCACTTTTTTGTTAGCTGAAAAGAGACAGTTGATATTTCAACACTGCAAAAATATCCGATGCCCACTACGAGTGATGTCTCTTCTGCATATTTTTTTCCTAAGTTGCTTGCCAGGATTTAAGGATATTTTTTTTGTATTTTAGGTATTCTTCATAAGCCAGGTTAACACACATTATAACTAATTAACATATCATATATATGCATTAGGGATGTTGTAGGTAATGGTATTTAATCCTGGGTTTCGAACCCAGGATTAAATACCATTAACTACAGCATTCTGTAATGCGTCTGACTACCATGCTCAAGGTCCCGGATTCGATCCCCGGCCGGTTCAAATCCGGGAACTTTTCTAACGATGGAAGCGGCTCCGGCGCCCACCCAGCGTCGAATAACCTGGGTACCTGGGTGAAACCATGGGGGGTAAAGGCGGTCAGGGACGTGATGCTGATCACATCACCCCCACTCACGACCGGATCAAGAAAGTGTGGGGCGTTACTCCCACACCCCCTATACGCCTTCATGGCGTGGTTCTAAGCACAGGGGAACAGTTTACCTTTACCTACAGCATTCTGAATGCATATACGTATATAGTAGTGTAAGTTTATCGGTTCAAAGTAACACTTGGTACGAGTGCTTTTTTAGCCTCTTTTTTTATCAATTGAATACCACTTTTTGACATATTTTGACAATTTTTTTTCTACGTTTTAGCGTTTAGCGATGTTTTTGTAAAATTTCCCATTTTTCCTACTCACACTTGGTACGAATGCCACGATCTTACGTGATATAACTTAACC
The DNA here is from genome assembly GCF_977018435.1 of Lepisma saccharinum. Lineage (NCBI taxonomy): Eukaryota > Metazoa > Arthropoda > Insecta > Zygentoma > Lepismatidae > Lepisma > Lepisma saccharinum. The sequence goes on from NW_028142898.1 coordinate 2,910,034, forward strand.
TATCCTTTTTTATTACGTGCTAAACTACACGAGAGCCTCTACAAAGTAGTGTAGGTGCACGGGTTGAGAAACCTTAAGTGAGGATCAAAAAAACCTCAAAAACTCACTTTCTCTCCACGTTCTGCGACTCATTTATTGCGCTGACGATGTTTCGCAGCGAAGAAAACAGCACCAAAACATCAAAAACTCACTTCAATTCACTGAAGAAGGCACAGTGTTGCAAAACCTACGAAAATTTCATCAAAACCTCAAAAACTCACTTTCTCTCCACGTTCCGTGCCTGATGAGTAGTAGGTGGAACCCAACGTTCTGGACCCATCCTTTGACCTACTTTTTACTTTACGACGTTTTACGGACTAAACTAACCTACAATGATAGAAAAATGAACAGAAAAAAAGCTCTGGCATCACTTTTTTAAGCTACTTTTTTACCTCCTGCTCTTATGCTACCTCGTCCTTTGACCTACACTTTAGAAATGACTTACGACATTTTCTTATAAGTCTACTGTCTCCTCTTACTGTAAGGTCCCTCAGTGTAATCTACTACGACCTTGTGCTCTCAGCGTAATCTGCTACGATGTTGTTTTTTTTTAAAAAAACTCATGTGTGTCTTCTGCGGTGTGTTTGTGTGTGTGTGTGTGTGATAATCAAAATTATTTTTGTTAAGGCCCTCAAAATAGAAAAAAATAATATCCCGCCATAGAGAGAGGGGGTGCGTGGTGCCCAACACCAGTTCTAAATGGTCATGGCTATCGAAGCCATGCCTCTGTAGAGTTTCACGAGTTATTATTATTTTTTTTTTATTCGCGCATCGAACTAACTTACATTGTATTTTATATAACCTTGTTGATTTTTTTTAGTATGTGGCAATTATTTTTTTTTACGAATTATTTTTTAAAACTGTTCCTCACGTCGTGGACGAAGGACTTCTCTGCGACCAGGATGACGCTGCATAGAGTATCCTCGGGCAACGGACTGTTGAACTCGCAGACGACCTTGATGTTGGTGCGATCGTTGACCACCACCTGCTTCCTCTTCGTCGTGTTGATGACGGTCATGGGTCTGCGTGCTTTGAATTCGCTGGGCGTGTAGTACATGTCCACGCTTCCCTCGGTCACGCGCTTGTAAGCCGAGAACGCTTCGTAAAGTTTGAGGTAATCATCTTTGGTCATGTCGAGGTTGTAATTCTCGCGCGGGAACACTTCGTTCCTCCCATTCTTCAGATAAACGTTCTTGATCTTGCAGTCGTCGAACTTGCTGGAATCTTTCTCCTGGTTGTTATCGCGCCCAGTCTGAAAAAGTACAATGACGAAATCTGGCATGTCGAACTGTATGTTGTTGAACTGAGTCGTCACGTCGAATTCCATGTGACTTCCCGACGCCAATTTCTGCACGCACTGGTAACCGTGAAAGTGAATCGGCACCTGCGGACTTTTCAAGATCTCCGCTTTGTACTTGAGGGCGTAGTTCGTTTCGTATTCCACCACCGGCATTCTCAATTCCATGCTCCGGATGACGCATTTCGCTGCTTCGGGTAAAGTGTTGGGCAGCGGCGTGGTGCCGTCCGGACCCAAAGTAGCGTATCGCATCAGTGCGTCGTTGTCGTTGGCCGCTCTTCGAAACGTGATCCTCAGTCCTCCCTTCCACATGATCTCTTTGTAGTCGAAGAAGAAACCAGGCAGCAGACGCATGGGAAAAAGCACCGTGTGACTTCTCGTCGATATTTTGGTCCCGGCTTCGAATCCCCCGGCCTGGTAGTACGCTGCGTCCGTTTTGGATAATTTCAACGTTCCCACTGCCGTCGACGTGATGCCTGGATAATCGATTCTGTCGATGACGGTGTTGTGTTTCCTCACCTCCACCTGCGAGAACAGGTGAGGTACGAAGTTGTCCACGAGTATCAAGTTTGCATTGGGCGGAAACGCGTCTCCGCTTTCCTTCTTCACCACGTCGAATAGAAGGTAGAGGTCCGCTCTTTGAGGATGAACGAACCCATCCCCTACGTCCACGTCGTATTCGATCTCCCGGTTCGCTTCGTTCAAATTGGCGAACGTGCGACGGTTGGGAGGAAAAGATTGCAATTCGTAACTTTCGATTTGCTCCATTTTCATGATGTGTATGGTTATTTATTATACGTTGATCTCCACGATGGCAGTGGTCGTTGCACCTGCGAAATCCACCACCTCTCCTTTCTCGTTCGTCACCACCAACTCTATGTCGTCTATGCGGTTGCGACATACTGGAAAATAGATCGGCGAAGAGGGTGTGTAGATGATCGGTTCCACGAATTCGGAACTGGGTTTGAACGTGGCTATGATTCCCGTCAGCTTGTGACTTCCTAATCCGTCCGAAGATTTCGTGATCATTCCTTGCGCTACGTTGCAGTGTACGTTCAGAGTCTCTATGGCCAAGAATTTAGGAATATTGGTTGCCGTGTGCTTGATGCCAGCTTCGAGTTTTGTGTCGTTCTCGAAACCTAAAAGTTCTCCTATGGTGCCCAGGTCCACGGTCTCCGTAGCCGATACGATTTCCACTCTGTGCGTGACCGAATTTTGAGAAAGGTACGTGCCTTTGGGTAACTGAGCTTGCAAAGTGGAAAGATTGTATTGGCCTGGCGTGACGACGATATGTTCGCTTCCGACGCTAATTTTGTTGTTGTGATGCGTGACGTTAGGTATGAGGTACATGCTGTAGAATGCACGCAAAGCTACGGATTTAGGATAGACGATGTAGTCGTGCAGCGTGAGTTTCAAGATCGAAGATTCGCTCGTGAGATGGAACACGCCCATCGTGATCCTGTTTCAGATTCCACAATGCTTTCTGGAAATCCTCGATCATAGGGTTATTTATTTTAGAGAGAAACGCGAGCACGGAGAGGCAGAGATGACCGCAGTTCTCGTCTCCGAAATTTTGAATTCGTTCGTCGTTGTAGTATATAGAGGTTTTGTTCGTTTTCAGATAATGAATTAAATTTGCAGGTGGAACACCTCCGAATGAATCGAAAACGAATGCTTTATTATTGTCATTTTTGTGGTAACATATCCAATGCGTGCCTGGATTTTCTTGACTGTCCAAGTTGACTACGCCGCATTCTCTTCTTTTAACGGTTGAAGGTAACGAGTCGGACATGAAAACTCCTCTGAAGTGTTTGATTTGTAATGGTTGGATCAGAGATTCAATGTCTCGGTTGGTGAGTGCTGCTGTTTCTTTTTTTTAAACTTTTTCATCACGCCCTTCCCCTCTTTCTTCTCCATGGCCTGGTTGTGACGTTTCTGTTCTTCCAATTCCGCCTTGTTCTTCTTCGAGTCGATGACGGTTTTCGCGATGGCGGCGCTTCCGCCGGCCAAACTTCCAACGGCCCCCAATGCTGCCAGGATGGCCGGGATGCTGAATATGAAACCTCCGATCTTTTGCTGTTTCTGCGAACGCTGCAAGCGTCTCAATTGAGGTGTGCTGAGAAGTAATTTCATTCCGTGTCCTTTGCTCAAGCAAGAACGTTTCTTCTCGCGTTGTTTCTTGGTGAGTAACCCATCGAGGGCACCTAGATTTTTTAGATTCGAATATGGTATCTGGTACACGACACCTTTGGGTTTAATGTTGATGCTCTATGTATTATTTTCACGGTATGTTATTTATATATATGTTCTGAGATTTTTTTGTTTCGCGTAATTTTTTTTTCAAGGTATGTTATTTATATATATATAAATATGTTTCGAGATTTTTTTTTGTTTCCCTCTCGTGTATTTTTTTTCACGGTATGTTATTTATATATATGTTCTGAGATTTTTTTTGTTTCGTGTAATTTTTTTTTTCAAGGTATGTTATTTATATATATATATATGTTCCGAGATTTTTTTGCGTTTCATGTAATTTTTTTTCAAGGTATGTTATTTTATATACTCCGCACAGCCGTTACACAAATTCTATTACGTGCTTCATTTTCTTACCAAGAAGTTCCTTTGTCCCCTTGTACACGATTCGAGTTTTGTTCTCGATTAAGATAGCTAGCTTCTCGTCGGATAACATGTTAGCGTATCGATCTGGTAAAAATAGACTGTATTGTCCGTCGAGCAACAGACGCACCTTGGGACCATACTGGGTAGAAACGATTGAACCGGAAGTTATCGTGTAAGGTTTGCCGACTTCCAATTCCTGAATTTTTACATACTCGACTGACAAATTTAGCATTTGTTTTAATGCTTGGAGATCAGTCATTTTTTTTTCAGTCATATCGAAGGAGAAAAATTTTCAGGGTGTTATAGAATTTTTTTTTCACAATGTGTGTTATTTATATATACCGAAGATTATTTCTTTTTCACGATGTGTGTTATTTATATATCAAGTTTTTTTTTTCACGAGATTTTTGTATCGAAGATTTTTTTTTGTCTGTGTTAGAGAAAGAAAGTTCGTGCTTCCGACAACGCGATAATGTGCGTTATGATATCTTCAGTTTCCTGCTTAGACTTGCGCCAATCATCCGTGTATCGTCTTCTCCCCTGCCTCGCCTCGTGCAGTTCGTCCATTCTCTTGTTTAATTTTTCCCCTGCGGCCGAAAGAAGAGTATCGAGATCACCGCACCTCATGCCACTGATCTCCCGAAGACGGTCCTTGACAGCCATTTCACATGGGATTCGAAATGCCGGCGTCGTTTTAGCTATGATCAAAAGTTTCCCTATATCCTCAAAATCTCCGTTTACTGCCTGTTTGAATATTTTTCTAAGCAGTTCGTGCGGCAAATCAGTTATGCAAGCCTTGTTGTTTTTTACTGTATGTTATTTATTTATACACCCCACCCAAATTTTTGTTTCGTGTTCGTGGCGATGGTGGTGCCCAATGCTGCGACTCTTTCACCCAAAAAAGCGTCTCTGCTGACGAACCTTTCGAAAGCTGCGTGCTCTAACTTTCTGTCTGCTTCGTGACGTGCATCCAGATCCGTCTGCGTGTTGTTGTAGGCGATGTCGTGATCTTTGCATGCCGCGTCCAACGGATTCACACCCTTGTCTCCTCTCTCCAATCTTTTCTCGAGTTTGGTACCCGGTCCGCAGTACTGGTAGCCAGGTAAATGCATCTCGAAAGGTAACTTGTTGATGATGTCGTTCACGAGTCCCTTTCCTTCGGCCACGTTCCAGAATCTCGGAGGCAGCGTGTTGATGATTTTAATGAAGTAACCTATGCCCTTGTCGTCGTTCACGATGAAGTTGGAAAGTTTCGTGCTGATCATGTCCACGATGCCAACCTTCTCGTTGTAGAAATTACGATTGCCTGCATTCTCTTCGCCGGCTATCACCAACAATCGGTCCACGAGCTTCCTCACGTCGCCCACCCAAACGAATTCTTTGGGTAACGTGTTGTAGCGTTTGACGCCGCTGCCTGTTTTGACCTGGTTCCAAATCGGTTTGATGAGATTCCTGTACTTTTATCCGCTGCTCGATTTCACCCTATTCTGCGAGGCATCGTTGTCTTGGTACAAGGCATCCGTCATGATCAAAATTTTCTTGTAACTCTGGTAATCTTCGTCGGTGTAATCTTTCGGCTGCTTTTTGGCAACGAGTTCCCACAGTCCCACCGTACCCGGATACCTGGTCCAACTATCCTTCTCGCCTAAATTAACTTTAATGTAGTTGCCTTCGAAGGTGACTTTCGATTTTCCAATCTTCCAAACCACACCGCCTTCGTTGGTTTCCATGCTCGGATACAATCCGAACACTTCATCCTTGTCGAACTTCCCCGTGCTCAGGTAGTCTCGTGCCAAAGGTCCCAACTCGATTTTATCCGAAGACGACGTGCTACCTATGGCTCGACGTCGTGCCGGTGCTTCCTTCAGTTCGAACGGCGCCGAAGGAATGCTCGAAATGGGCGTGGGTACGGTGTAACTTTTAGCTGCGAGTGGAACGAGTTCGTTGATCAAATTTTTATTTTGTTCGGTGACACTTTTAATTTCTTTACCTAGACCGCTGATGGCGTCGATCACAGGTTGATCTTGACGTTTCTTCTCTTCGTAGGATCCGCGATTCTCGGATTTCCAACCTTTGAAGCGCTTCACGAGGTATTCTCGCAACTTGAGATTTTCGTCTTCTTGAAATTAACGTTTTGACATTTTGCTATATACGTTGAAACGTTTTTGAAACGTCGAATTCTCAGCCTATACGTTCGGTTCTCGTAGTTTTCTTGCTGTCACCCGCTTGAGACTATCCACTTTTCTAACACTCACTTTTTGTTTTAATGGTTATTTTATATATGCTTGTCAGACGTTTGAAAAAAATGAACGTTTTTTCAAATTTTATTTTTTAGATTCTCGATTTTGGATTTTTTTTGGATTTTTTTCTTTATGTTGCAAATCTGAAATTGGCCTCTTGTTAGCCTCTGAGACGTCTAGATAAACGTTTATTTTATTTCTATATTTTCCATGGTTTGCTTTTCAAGTCATGTCGATGGTCACGAATCCGAAATCACCGCTGTTCCAACAGTGGGAGCAGAATTTAGAAAATAGATTGTAATTTATGTCAGCCCCTACGTAATCATCGTGTGCGTGTTTTAAATTGGTGTGGTCTTGTCGAAACAAACATATGAAATTAGCGTTGTCGCGTAGCAGTTGTTTCGGAACCTTGGAAAAAGTTTGTGCCAGGTAGAAACAATCCAATCCTTTGTGACGACCTCGAGTGAAAAAATTACGAATCTCGTTTTGATTTTCCAAGATCATGTCGTCGAACACCACAACGGAATTCTCGAGACAATCGTCCAGTGGAATGATTTCAGATGCGAAAGTTGCAATGCCCAGTCCCTCGTACAGTTTCATAAGTTGCTGGTATTTCGCTTGTTCGAGACTTTTCGAAAATACGTAGAGGTGTCTGTTTTCCCAGTCTAACCAATTGGGTGAGAGGATAAAATTATCAATGAGCAGTGTCGTCTTTCCGCACCCCGAAGGTCCTACGATTAGACACCATATGCTATCGGGGAGCAATTCGCCGTTCCTTTTCTTCGTTTGACTCTCCGAATCAGGTAAACGTTTCACGACATTACACGTACTCATAGAATCACTTCGTTCGAATCGATCCAACTTGTTCCCGGAAGTCCCAGCCATTTCACCAAAACTTTGTCACCTCTCTTACGCAAAACTTTCTCGATGAGGTACGTGTCGGGGTATTTAGTTTTAGAGAGTTCCTCCTCGTAGAAGCGTCCCAATAAAATTTCACCGCCACTGTCCTTTATTATATACGTGTGACGGTTCCCGGGTAGAACTCGAACTACGGTAAAAAGTTAAGTGCTCCAGTTTCGTGTGAAACCCCTGTCGAACGTTCGCTTCAATTTACTGACCTTCACCTGGTCTCCAATTTTGTATTTAGGTTTTTTTGTCGTGAGTGTGTACTTTGGACAGTAAACGCTAGAAATTAAACGGTGCTCGTCGGACTTGGTAACGTCAGCTGGCTTCATGCCTATCGTTCTGTGCACCGTGTGATTATAGTCGTTAACGAGTTCCGGAAGAATGGTGACACACTTGTAGCTTCCCTGAAGCGTGAAGCGTGACCACATGCGCGATTTCAGAGTGCGATTGAATCTTTCCACGATGCTGGCCTTGACGTCACTGAAGGTCGAGTAATGTTGAACGTCGTGTTTTTGAATAAACTTTTGGAATACGGCATTGTAAAATTCCTTCCCCTTGTCCGTGTGCAGAAATCGAGGTCGTCTGCCGCCGCTTTCGCGAAAAATTAATTTGAATGCTTCCGTGACGCATGTTCTCGTTTTGGCTTTCAAAGGTATTGCCCATGCGAATTTCGAAAACGTGTCTATGACGGTGAGGAGGTACTTGTTGCCCTTGTTCAATTTATGTACGTTTTTCAACTTGCCGCTACTCATCTCGACGAGGTCACTTTCCCAGAGGTCGTCGATGCCCTTGGTTACCACCGCCAAACGTTCGTAGTTGCGGCGTGCAGGTTTATGCAATTCTTGGGCGATGGCTTGCCTAGACATTTTTAGAGATTACGTTTGAAGAGAAGCACCAGCGTGATGGGATTCAAAGAGGGTGGACCTCGCTCGTGTTTTGAATGATCAGCTTATCGCCGGCACTCACGTCGAAAACGGTAAGATCTTCGTCTTCGTGTATTTCATATATGTTGCGCGTTTCGTTCCAACGCGCCAGAGGAATGTTTCCTGCTTTCTGGACACCACGATTCGATATCAAAGTCATGGTGGGAACGCTAACTTTTCTGCCGTGAGACCAGTACGAAAATTCGTTTACCTGAATCGTGCCATCGGGGAGAAACTTGTAGTACGGATGATAAGGATGTAACATGTACAGTTTGTTACCTTCGACGAACGTGGAGATTCTCTGTTGATTGGGTACGCTGTTGATTTCGATGGCTTGCAAGGTGAACAATTTGGCGAATTTAGTGTCGACGCCGAGCAGATTACTGTGAACGTGTCCAAGTTTATTTTCGATGGGCAACAAATACTCGACTATAGTATCCGTTACGGCATAAAACGACGGTTTGATTTTCACTTCCACGTTCAACTGCTTGTAGTTTAAGTTGAGTTCTTGCAACTTGGCACCGAAAGAGGCCAGCGTCGATTCCTGCGTGGATTCCAGCACTCCAACTTGATCTCTGATGTTGACGACAATGTTCTGAAGGTTCTCGACTTGATTCAATTTCGAGCTTTTCTCGGTAAGATCGTTCACGATGCTTCGCATCTCTGTAAACTGCGTGTGAAGGTCGGCGACGCTCTGCGAAGTGGGCAGCGTCGACACCAGCGAACTAATTTCTTCTCGAATCTGTTCCACGTTTGCCGTTTCCGTTTCCAGTCGTTTCAGCATTCGTGATATGTTCCTTTTCAAAGCGTGCAATTCTTTGGAGGTGGGGAGATTGGCCACCCTACTCTCGAGATCGCTCAACGAAATTTTGATGTCGCTCGAATCGGATAGTGCCGTCACCGCCGTTTTCAATTTTTCCAAATCTTCGCTCGAAGGCACGCTCGTCCGTAACGATTCCAAGTCACCCTGTATGTTGTCCAGTACGTGATGAAAATGAGCAAGGTTCGATTCCACGTTCAAATTTTCTAAATATTCGATCTTCTGCTGAACCGTGCTTAACGTGTCCTGAATGCTCGTCATCGCGCTCGCTTCAGCGTGAATATTTTTAATTTCTTCGTTGATCAACTCCAGAGACGCCTGAAGCGTAGCGATGGTGGTTTGAATGTGTTCGAAATCTCGATAAGACTCCAATTGAATTTTTATGTTCGCGACGCTTTTACCGATGACCTGCAGTTCGTCTGACGATGGTAGGTTCGTCATGGTATCTTCCAAAGTCTGTAACTTGGATTTAATTTCTTCCAACGTGCTGGTGAATTCTTCTTGTAATTTGGAAACGACGACGTGCAAGCGTTCTACATCAATATCGTTCACGACGGTTTGAAGTTCAGAGAAATTCTTTTCGATTGCGGAAGTTCGTTCTTCGATTTCGAGTTTCAATTTTTCCAAATCTTCATTTTTCGATTGAAATTGCTGTAATTTGAGCAAATCATTTTGAAGCGAATCCACGCTCAACTGTATATTTTGAACGTTGTCGTAAGAAGGTACGTCGACATAATTTTTTATTAGCGTTTTCAGCTCGGAATCGATTTTCAGAATGGGGTCGAGACATTGCGTTTGGAGCGTAGCGATCTCCGACTCTAAACTTTTGTTTAAGGTCTCCTGCAGAGCGATCAAATCGCTCCTCAACTTCTTAACTCGAACGTCCAACATGAGAATCTCTTCTGCGTGGTCTACACGCTTGGTGTGGCCGAAAATGTCGTTAGGCATTTTTGGTTAACGGTTATTTATAATAGGATACACGATTCGTAATTCTACGAAGAGAGGAACGAGTTTGTCGTAATCTCCGAGGAGTTCCACGTAAAGTAAATCTCCTGCTGAAACATCGTACGCCATGTTAGAAAGCACCTTGTCGTGCTTCATTCGAAAAATGTTCTTGCCGGTAGATATTTTGATTTCGCCTACGTTTTCCGGATTCACGGTGATTTGAAGTTTCCCACCGATCGGAATTTCGTAAAAATGTAAATTGTTGTTGAAGATGTAAAAAGTTTTGCCGACGTCTTCATCCAATTTCGTCCAAATTCTGTTGAGGTGAATGACCAACAGACCGTTGAGTTTAGTTAACACGGAAGGTAGAAATTCATGATCTGTCGTGCGGTGTACATTCTCCATTGTTTGCTTTCGGAAACCAAAAAGATTCATTGTTCTTGCTATTTATTTTATTGTGCATGTGAGACAGTTAAAGTTTTTTTTTTAATTGCATCGCCTACAATTTTTACTAATTTCTAAACGATAGTGCCCCCAAGGCAACGTGTGGATTCCACAAGACAAAATACATCTTTTATCGTCATGCGGATCTAATGCTACTTTCCTAACTTTGTTTGTTGTAATCACGTGGTCTACGCTTTGTATCCTTGTCTCCAAACGTAGAGTCCTCGACTGTGAATAGAGGCAATTGATGTAATCCTCGAACACAAGCTTGTTTTTCACGGTATTTTTACCAACACCTTTGGCTTTTTTGGTGATGCTGGTTTCTGTTTTCACCACATACATTTTGGAACGTAAGCCGGCGAACTCCAGAATGATTTCTCCGTTGCATTCATCCTTCATTTTACCAAGCACTTTTTTATTGCGAGAAGGGAGATCAAATCTGTTTGGTTGAGGGAAGGAAGATGTGTTGAAATGATCAATCATTTTCGGTTGTTTCAAATTGTTGTAGAGGTCAGATGTCTGTACGGAATAAATAAAACTGTCCGTGTCCGTGTACAAAAGTGTTATATTTTCATTATAGAAGGGTTTCATGACATTATAATGAAATTCAAACATATGCAGTTTAGATAAATCCAAAACCGTCGCCCCACGTAGATTGGTTTGTTGAACTTGATTATTTTTTTATCCATCACAAACAGGGCCAGGTTTTCATCATATATATTTCGTGATTTGAATGTCGGCGATGCTATCAATTTTCTACATTTATTTGAATCGGGAACTAATCTCACGTCCACGTGCTTCCTGACATTCTCCATTGTTTTTCCGTAAACAGCATTATTCATGAGTTTAAAGAAATCTTTATCTAAATCTGACGTGGCGCGTGTTCTATGATACGTATTTTTTTCAATGTAAGGTTTTAACCACTCGGAATGTTTGAATTTCATTATTCTTCTCACATTTATTACTTGAACTCCCTTCTCAATTAAGAATTGAAGATTTTTGTAATGGAGAACCTATCTCTCTTTCCTATCCAATGTTAACAGAAGCTTACGTTGATTTGAATCAGGCGAACATTTTAGTTCGGGTGCAGGAGGTAGATCTTTGAAGTAATCGTGTAGATGGTCGGGGAATTCGAGGTCCACCTCTATAAACAAGCCAAATTCACAGTCGTTGAAATTATTAATGTTAATGGAAGTGGTATCCACCCATTCGAACCCGCCGTAAGGAAGTTTTTGTATCATAGCATGTCCGTATAAATTATTTGCATCCACATAAAATATGTATTTCGATTGTTCGTTAGGATCGTATTCTTCTGTCATGTGAACGTTATTTGCTTTTGCATGTCTCTGTACGCATTGCACCATTCCACCTCGTATCCCCCTCTCGATGAAATATAACATGTCCACGTCCGGTATCAATTCGAGTTTTATTTTTGTCTGTAATAACATGGCAGACCACGCTAAGCCCGAGAGACCGTAAAAATATGCAGGATCTAATTTGTAAATATTCGCCGACGTTTTCCTGAATGCTTGAAAAACATCAGCGAGTATCGTCACGTCCAGTTTTAAGTAGGCATCGTGATAATCGCCGAGTGTCCTACATCCTAATTTTTCCCACATCCGTTGCGCGTGTTCGTACTCATCGTCCGTGATTCCTTTCTCTCTGAGTCGACTGTAAAATTCTTTTTGAGGTGGAAGAGTGTCGTCGTTAAATTTAGAATTATCACTAACATATTCGTAAGGATAAATCCCTTTACGTCTAATCATTTCTATGTCTACGTTGGTAAAACTAGCTCTCGTTATTCTAAATTGTTCAGCCGAAAGTTTGCTGGCAAGAGCGTCCAAGCTCGCAGATAAAAATCTGTAAGAATCTAAAAATCTCATCTCCACAGTTTCGTTTGTTCCCGGAATCAATACTCGCTTGCTTACACTGATGTACCTTTCTTCATTCTCTGCTAGAATATTTATTTTTTGTCTATCATATCCAAGATTCCGAATTAAGAGATGGAAGTCGTAACCGCTGCCATTATGAAGGTATATAGGGATAAACGTAGGTTTTTGGATCTTTAGATTACACGTGTTACAGATTCCACCGATGTAGTTTCCGGTGAAGTGATTATGGTGAAATACTTTCCGGTTCTCGTCGGTGAAACGTTGATCGCACACCGGACACGTTTCAATGTTATTGTGAGCTTGAAGTTCATCGCTGGATAATGGAAGCATTGGTTTCGATTCGCGTAAAAGGCTGCCAATGGTCTCAACCTCTTCAACCATCTTTTCAAAAAAATGTTTGATTACGTCTGGTCCTCGGTAAACATACAGTTCATCTATCCTATCCTGTCGCACGACAACATATCCGAAACTCGAGGCTTCGTGCAACTGATACGGTGTTGTGGATGAAAGTTCGGGGTCTGGTTCGCAGTACGACAACGGTTTGAGAAAAGACTCAAAATCAGCAATGATGATTGCGGGATGTTCGAACAATGCCTTATGCATCCTAAATTCTTCGACCTCTTTTGATTTCGGCATCAACATGCAAGTCGGTCTGTTGTCACCGCAGTAAATTTTATGTTCGGCAAGTTTCTCGATAGCAATCTGACGTCTGGTGTATTTTCGATAATTGAGTTGTTTTTGATCGTCGAACGTGGTTAGGCATCTCGGGCAAACTTCGATGCAATGTCCATACTTGGTAGTTTGACTTCTGACCAAATGTGATAGAGAACGAATTAGCGTGTAGTGATGAACATCCTCGTTTGAAATTAGAAGAAGATTAATCACACGAGCATCGTCATCGTCGATATCGCTTATCCTGACGGGATGCACGAGATATTTATCTGACGTGAAGGAATATACATTAGTAGCGATGCGTTTTCCTGCACGATTTTCGAACTTTGTTATATCCGACAATGTCACCGGGTATTCGATGCCAGACATTACACTTTCAAACTCGGACTCGTATTGCTTGTAATGAGAAACCTGTTCTGGATTATTTGACCAATGAACAGGATGCAGTGCAGCCAATATACACCAAAGGAGACATTTTTTATCGCTGTTCTGTATATTTAACACAGCCCTCTTGTGTTGAATGTTCGGTGGAAGAGGAACGTAGCTGGAAGCGCGAAGAGGCGAGAATCGGTTCACGTAAACGATTAGCGTGTGAGGACTTCCACACAGAGACCATCCCGACCATTTAGCCTCGAAACCGTCATGTTTCTTAACCAGCTCGTTGGAAACTTTATAATAGAAGTTGTCCAAATTTTCTACGTCAGCAAAATAAAGTGTCTGGTTTTTTGTACGATGATAAAAAATACTCGTTGTGCCATCAACTTTCTCGTATTCAGAAAACAGAACAACGTATACTTTTATAGAGTTGTTTTCAAGTTTATCTTTTAAAATATTTAGTACAGGTGTTTTCGTTTCATCCAAGAAACTAAGGATGTCACGGCCTGGTTCTGACTTAATTGAAACATCCTGGAGTTGGTCGTTGAATGCAGATCTAATTGGTTTCCGTTCATTGGATAATTTACTTAGTTTGGAAGTGGAAGCTTCCGTATCTGCATTATCGATTTTCCTTTTCGATGCTTGTCCGGTCGATGGTTTGCAAATTTTGAGGTGTTTACTTAAATGTGCAATGCTGATCATTTTTCCGCATCGAGCACAAGACTTAGAAGGTAACGAACGATTAATTCTCGAACCTGTTTCGCTACATCTTGCCCTGTGCTTGCTAATATTAGTTTTAGATATTAATTTTTTGCAAGTAACACATTCGATCAAACTGGTGGATTCCATTATGCTTTCTCAGATCACACAAACCAAAAAATAATTTCCAGGTATGTTTTTTTATATGGAATTTCTCGGGGTGATTACAAAACTCAAAAAAATTCAATCTATACTGTGAATACAATTTTCAAGTATGTTATTTTATATAGAATTTCTTGGGGTGATTACAAAACTCAAAAAAAAATTCAATCTATACTGTGAATAAAATTTCAGGTATGTTATTTTATATAGAATTTCTCGGGGGAACAGATCGTCACGAGCATCGTGTGGCCCACGGCGAAGGCTTACTTGGAGTTCGTGGAAAGGCACGCGACTCAATTCGATCTGGGGAGGAAGCTCGATCTGTCAGCTCCGCTGGCTAGTTTCATAAGCGACTACATCAACGCTCTGGCTTGGCGTCACGTTTTCGAGAAGGTTTTCGGAAAGGATCCGGCCAAGTTCCTGCGAACGATTTTTCCGAACACCGTCTGCGACGGCCACATTCTAAACGAATTCACGTGGACGACCCAGCATCGTTTCCACACGCATTACTTTCTCGGCTGGGGTCTGATCTATCGATTCTGCTGCATCATCCCGACGTTCTTCATCATACACTGCAACATCAATTACCTGGTGCTACATTATACGGTTCTGGAAAACAAGTTGAACGTCCTGAAAGATTTGTACCAGGACGTAACCGAAACTGACGTGTTCAAAACTCAATTTCTGCGCCTCCTGAGGACGCAAGAAAGAATATCGAATCAGTACAAAACCTTCGAACGGACGATCCTGCCCGATAATTTTCGTTTCCACCAGATCGTGGAGGGTGGCAGCGAGCAGCAGCAGCAGCACCACCACCAAGTGTGGTCGTGGGCCGCGTATATCGATTCTCTCAACCTGGACGCGAGCAAGGAACGCTATTTTCCCAAAAAGGATTCGGCGTTCGTTCGGGAGCGTATCGAGCGCGTGAACTGGGTGAAGGTCCCCGCACCGTGGGTCGACGTCGTGCGAACGCTTTTTTTTTCTTATTTTCACATGAAAGATCGCAATTTCGGAGCCAGGCAATTATTTGGAACCGAGGGGAACAACAACACCGTGAAAGCGGTCGTTTCTCCAAAGTTGGGATTCAGCTTGATCCTCGACCAGATCGACCCGCAGGAGAACGAAGCGTGCCTGCTCCATTTCATCCCGGGCAACATTCGCATCGAATTCTCCTGCTGCGACGTACCGGACTCGTGCTGCGAATTTTGCCACACGATGTGTTTCCTGCAAAACGCTGACCAACACAACCCCGACGCTCATTTCTTCGGATTTGAAAGTTATACTCGTAGGCACCGAACCTTCCTCGTTGCAACCCATCACGAACAATTACAGAATATGCCAAAAATGCCGTGCCTGGTTTAGGTCGTCGTCCGACGTCGATGCTGCAAATTTACAATTAATTCACCACCCTAGTGGATTAGTTTTGGATTTGCGCCAGCCCGACAGAATTGTTTTGAATCCGTTTTTGATCGAAGCATTAGTATCGGCGAATTAAAAACGATACCACCACAATGACGATAATCGCCAGCACGACGGACACATCTTCGGCCACAACAAGCCCCTCGCACACCACCTCGAGTACGAAGACTTTCGCAACCAACCTCGGTGGTGCGAAAAATAAATTTCCACACTGGTCCGAGCACACCCTTCCGCGCATACGAAAGCATTTCGGCAAGCGCGTGTACGATTTGGACTTCACCTCGACGGTACTACAAAACGACGACGATCCAGCCGATAAGGCACCTCCAATCAAATTAACGTTGCATACCACTATCGGCGTCCAATGTAAGTTAGTTCGATGCGCAAATAAAAAAAATAATAACTCGTGAAACTCTACAGAGGCATGGCTTCGATAGCCATGACCATTTAGAACT
The DNA here is from genome assembly GCF_977018435.1 of Lepisma saccharinum. Taxonomy (NCBI): domain Eukaryota; kingdom Metazoa; phylum Arthropoda; class Insecta; order Zygentoma; family Lepismatidae; genus Lepisma; species Lepisma saccharinum. The sequence goes on from NW_028142898.1 coordinate 2,925,941, forward strand.
GGTGTTGGGCACCACGCACCCCCTCTCTCTATGGCGGGATATTATTTTTTCTATTTTGAGGGCCTTAACAAAAATAATTTTGATTATCACACACACACACACACACACACACACACACACCGCAGAAGATCACACATGAGTTTTTTTAAAAAAAAAAAAAAAAAAAACATCGTAGCAGATTACGCTGAGAGCACAAGGTCGTAGTAGATTACACTGAGGGACCTTACAGTAAGAGGAGACAGTAGACTTATAGGAAAATGTCGTAAGTCATTTCAAAAGTGTAGGTCAAAGGACGAGGTAGCATAAGAGCAGGAGGTAAAAAAGTAGCTTAAAAAAGTGATGCCAGAGCTTTTTTTCTGTTCATTTTTCTATCATTGTAGGTTAGTTTAGTCCGTAAAACGTCGTAAAGTAAAAAGTAGGTCAAAGGATGGGTTCAGAACGTTGGGTTCCACCTACTACTCATCAGGCACGGAACGTGGAGAGAAAGTGAGTTTTTGAGGCTTTGATGAAATTTTCGTAGGTTTTGCAACACTGTGGCTCACTTCAGTGAATTGAAGTGAGTTTTTGATGTTTTGGTGCTGTTTTCTTCGCTGCGAAACATCGTCAGCGCAATAAATGAGTCGCAGAACGTGGAGAGAAAGTGAGTTTTTGATGTTTTTTGATCCTCACTTAAGGTTTCTCAACCCGTGCACCTACACTACTTTGTAGAGGCTCTCGTGTAGTTTAGCACGTAATAAAAAAGGATAGGTTAAGTTATATCACGTAAGATCGTGGCATTCGTACCAAGTGTGAGTGGGAAAAATGGGAAATTTTACAAAAACATCGCTAAACGCTAAAACGTCGAAAAAAAATTGTCAAAATATGTCAAAAAGTGGTATTCAATTGATAAAAAAAGAGGCTAAAAAAGCACTCGTACCAAGTGTTACTTTGAACCGATAAACTTACACTACTGTATATGATATGCAAATGAGTCATAATGTGTGTTAACTCATCAATTTCATCATACCATCATCACCCACTCTCATCTTCGCTATTAACCAAAAGTGTCACAAAGCCGAAGTAAATTAAATAAAATCTTCAATCAAGTAATGGAATTTAATATAAGTATTGCGTACGCTCTTCACTGCACCCTTAAATTATTAATTATTAATACTAACACAAAAACACACATCATTATATTAGGAAATATTCCACTACATTGATGTCGTGAATGTTTGTAACGAACGAGAGAGTTTAATGTGTTCAATTCGCTAAGATTGATTATGTTATGTCCGTTTATTTAGTAATGACTGTCCTTCTTCCCCTCACTTCCGTCTTCCAAAGCATCTACAACTAAAAATAAATCCCCAATTATCGTAAGCAAATGGCTATTGTGATCGAGGCCGATGCGATAAAAATCTACTAATAACTATTTATGTATTGTGTGACATCTAAAAAATTCAAAACTTGAGAATGATCATTAATTCGCCAATGCTTTTTATCCAAAATACTTGTCTAATTTAAACATATTATTCAAGTTATTTCAACAGAAAGTATTATATCTAACGCACATTCCACCAAATTTGCAATATTCAAAACAACCCCCCTCAGCCTTTCCTTACGTTACTTGATTCTCCCATTCTACGTGGCACGTGATTGCGTAATATCATTGAAATGGTTTCCGGAAATGCTATACGCTTCATAATTACTTCCAACTCGTGAAATACACAGAGAGATCATCCAAGAATAGTATATATATTTTACGTCCGATGCCATACTCCTTTTGAAAATAAAATTCTGCAGCACGAGCAATCGTAGTTACGACCACGCTTGCCAGGAACAAGCACGTTACCAATCATCGCTTCAATTCCTGAAGATAATAGAGCTCTCGAAACCTCGGAAGCCTATCTGGAAATAACCAGCTTGATATCTCTGTAAATCTTCTTTGTCAAAATTCTCGTGAGTTTAGGCAAAATTTGAGCGAATATACACTGCACAATACCAGGCATTTCTGTAGAGAGCAAATTATCCGCAACCTATTGCAAAGAAATGTTTGGGTGCCTTTACCAAATGCGCCACAAAGGTACAACACAGTGAACTCCACAGATAATACGATATCTCACTTTTTGTTTGCTATTCATGCACACACCTAGTCTATCTGGAGAGCGGTTTTCTTTTAAAGATGTAGATCGAAAGAGTTTCGTTCACCTATTTTTAACCGTAAAGATCTTAAAGCATAATCATTCATTAGTTATTATTTCCTTCCTTTGTTGGGGATTTTCCTGTAACGAAGGCACTGATTTGCAGGTAAAATCGAGCCTCCCATACTTGCTTCTCCCAACGAGTTTAACAAGTGTTCGTTTATTGTTTGTGCAACAATTGCCTTGTTAAATTATGTCACATTCAACCTCTGAGAGAGAGAGAGAGAGAAAGGAAGAAGTTGTGTAGCTTGTGGAAAGCAGGCTAGAAATATATTCAACACTTCATAGAAATATATGTTAACAATTGGAAACTGTGGAACGATGTTTTCGCGAAAGAAACTCTTATGTAAGAAGAAAGTGATTATACAATTAGAGTTTATATAATCACAATTCCGAGTTGGGCGCAGCACCGACGTTACAAGAAAACAACCCCTAGTTACCTTCAGTCCAGAAATGTCTTGTCCATTCCTTAACTTATTATTATTGACGCATAGGTGAATGAATTTCATTGAATTTCTGACGAATGTTTAGTCAGAGAATTTCCTCTGGTTGGTGTGTTGACATATACACATGCCGAATACACAGAGACTGAACCCAGGCAGACTCGAACCCATGATTGAAGTTAAATCGATGGAAAATATTACAAGTGCATACTAACTAACTACAAACTATGAAAAACCTTTTTTCGTTGTGGCAAGCGACATTGATCTTCACGTTATTTTCGAAATATGAACATTACCTTTCTGTGTTATTAAATTGCTTAGCAAGGAAAATAGTAGTGTGATTTGACTTATTATAAACTCAACAAATGATGAGCCCCCCTCAAGCAGATTTGGCTACACTTAAACCTAGCTCAAGATGAGCATATGAGCTTTTTGCTCAAGTGTGGTACTCTGTCTAATCCAAGATTTTTGTAAAAATGCCCTCGGGAATTTCCCGAAACTACAGTGTACAAATGATGAGCCCCCTCAGATTGATTTGCCCATACTTACAAAAGTTGCATCAGCCAGATTGTTGTCCATAAGCTTGTTAAAAATATGCCCCTTCTTGATACTGTTTTGGATACACTTGAAATTAAGCCAAAATCCTCATAAAACCCACACCCACACACACACACACACACACACACACACACACACACACATGATTACTTTTGGTTTATTTCTATTGCATCATGCTGTGCAACAAATTATTATCCAATGTTAAGCATGTGTTGTTTTCTGATTGGTTAATTATGACATAATGTGATGATGTGTTATATTCTGATTGCTTTATTGTTTCAGATGTTTTAATCCATGCTTAGGGTATATAAAGAGATTTTGCATTACATATCAGCCAGTATTGTGAGAGTGGCTGAGGAGTACAGATGTGTTGTTACAGTGCTTCTCATAATTACAGGCCTGTTTGGTTTAATATATAATATTTCTTATTATTCATATTAAATATATTTCTGGTATATTAAACAAAAAGGGCTTATATTTTGTATAAAAAAATCTGATATTTGTTGCATCCAGCTTGTTTGTTGTAATCCACTCTTATTTAGAGTCAGGCGTATATCTGTCCCAGCTTGTTATACAAAAATCAATACATAGCACAATGCTAGGTCATTGCCTTTCTAGGACATGCATGTCTGTGCAGGCATTTGCGGAAGGTCAGTGTAGATCAATATTTATTCTCTTTTTCCACTTGTAGGCTATTAGCTTTACAACCTGTCATAATAAGCATGGAGTTTTGATTTAAAACCCAAAAATTTTTTGTATAATAAACCGAGAATAAAAATTATTAATATTAACATATTAAATATACACAAGAAATATACAAAGCACACAGCTGAACAAAATATATATATATATTAAGTACAAAATTTTGAATTGAACCCCAGGAAATTTTATATAATAAACCAACAACAAAAAATGCCAAATCAAAAATATTGCAATCAGTGTAATAAAAATATATCCAGCCCCAATTTTGCTAGGCACCAAAAAAATTGTGACCCAGGCAAATATAGAACTCCCACAAAAATATGCCCCAAATGCCATAAAATATTTAGCAAGGCATATTTCAATAGACATGTAGGCTCTTGTTCTGCACAGTCATCAACATTGCCCCCACAACCATCTACATCTGGTCTGAAAAGGAAGCATGAAACACCTGTTAATGCTGGACCGGCAAAGCGGCCACGCTATGAACCCATCCATAGCAGTTTTAACGGCCAATTAAGGGATCACCGGTTTGTATCAGAGCCAAAATGTGACATTAAGAATTTTTTGAACAGTATAAATTCTGATGTGCAGGCAATTCTAAATGCACAAAATGGCTCTTATAAGCTGTCCCTCAAATTGTTTACACAATATAAGAAGCCAAATGGCACAAAATTTACACAGCCCCACATACAAATTCAGACAAAATAATAAGCAGTTTGATAGATCAATTGAATATTAAACACTCTGAATTTGCAGCAAAAGAGTCTGGATGGAGCCTATGCGGTTCTCCACACAAGCTCTATGTTAATATTTCTGAATTCAGCCCATTACAAGGATCTACATATCTGCCATTACCTGCCAATATTAAAAACAAAAGAGCCGTGGTTAACATAGAAAATAATGATGAGAAATGCTTTTTGTGGTGTATTTTAGCTGCTTTGTTTCCAGTTTTAAGGAATCCTGAGAGAATAAGTTATTATAAACAGCATGAACACAATTTTGATGAAGCAATGAAGGGCTTAGAATATCCAATGTCTGTTCAGAATATTGATAAATTTGAAAAAAAGGCCAGGGATATTAATGGTAAACAATTATCTATTAATGTATTTATTTGTTCTACTGGCCGTGGCAATTGCTTGATAGCACCTCTCAGAATCAGTACACTTGATGATGATTCTGCTGTTCCGATTGATCTGCTCTTAATTGAAGGGGATGGCACATATCATTACACTCTGATACATAATCTTGAAGCTTTAGTCAGAAAACAACTAGACAAATCTAGGACAATATTCAAGTTTTGCTGAAGATGTTTAATTGTATTTGATGGTAGAAAAATGGTGAATGGTGTTTGTGAAAAGAATGCAGAAATTGCTAAAAACAAGTTAATTGAGTATCTGAAATACTGTGGCAACCATAAACCTGTTCATATGGTGATGCCTAACCCAAATGAAAATGCCAAATTCAAAAAATTTGCAGCCTTGTTGGAACCCAGCATATATAGTCTGTGATTTTGAATCAAACCTCAAACCTCTTGCATTCTGTAGCCCAGATCCTGATGAACCTTCAATTACATCATACCAGTTACATGAACCTTCTAGTTTTTATTATGTGGTTGTACAGGATGGTGTTGTTAGTAAAGAAGATTTATACATGGGAGCAGATGCCATCAAAAAATTTGCAGATAAATTAGAAAATGAGTGCCATGACATAGCATCTAATGTCTTATTAAAATCAAAACCCATGTTGCCTTTAACAGAGGAACAGATTGAAGATTTCAACAATGCAGAAAAATGCCCGGTATGTGTTTCTGAATTTTCAGATGCAAATATCAATGTCCATCACCATTCTCATACAGATGGTAAATTCTTAATGGCCCTGTGTAATAGCTGTAATATTAAGATCCAGAGTCCAAAATTTGTCCCTATATTTTGCCATGGTGCATCCAATTATGATTTTCATCATCTGATCAAGTACGAGGGGTTTGACAAGCAGAATTTAAATATTTTAGCTGAAAATAATGAAAAATATATTGCCATTAGCAAAATAATTAAAGTTAATGGTGTTCCTATTCACTTAAGTGCTCTTGATTCTTACAGATTGCTTACAGCAGAAAAAGAAATAACAGGCATAATTGAGAATCCAAAACATACAGTAATTCTTGAATTGTACAGCATCCCCAACAAAGAATATGATTCACCATTTACACCAGGTGGAAAAATATATATGCTGTCCCCTGCATAATTTTATTACCAGTTTTTTGTTGGGGGCACACTGAGACCAATCACGATCAAATATTGGCTTCAACCACAGGCACACCACTACCCCAACTTATCAATAAGAAATGCTGACAACAAACCAAAAATCACCAGTGTAGATTTAGAGGATTTTACAGATCCCAATACATTAGAAACATCTTTTGCTGAAGATGATGGCTCTCTGGAATTTCATATACAAATAGGAGACAAATTATATTTAGAAAATCCTGTAGTATCAGCTGCTGAACACCCCATAGTTGCAATATTCTTGTTTTCATATTATGTCTAGACAAATTATTGTTGATGAATTACACAGACAAGCCAGACATAATTATAAGAGACTGCCAGTAGTCACAAAAGGCATAGATGATTTATGGCAGAGCGACTTGATTGAGATGGCAAGTGGACAGCTGAAAAACTTAGACAAAATCAACAAGGGCTACAAGAATCTACTCACTGTATTAGACACATTTTCAAAATTTGCCTGGGCTGTGCCACTCAAATCCAAGACTGGAAAATGTGTTACAGAAGCCTTCAGGACAATCATCAATCAGAGTGGAAGATCACCGCGCTATTTGCAAACAGATAATGGCAAAGAATTTTATAATTCTGTGTTCCAACAATTTATTAAAAGCCAGTCAATACAACATTATTCGAGTTACAGTGATCTCAAAGTCTCAATTGTAGAGAGATCCAACAAAACCCTAAAAAATCTTATGTATAAACAATTTACACTTCAAGGTAATTATAAATGGGTTAATATTCTTCCAGAACTTCTACATAAATATAACAACTCGGTTCATTCCACAATCAACATGAAACCCTATGAAGTAACTTCATCTGATGAGCAAAAATTGATCATGACTGTTTATTATCCTAGATACCAGCCAACAACAAGAAAGGCCAAATACAAGGTGGGTGATCAAGTAAGAATCAGCAAATATAAGCACTTATTCAAAAGAGGCTTTACAAGAAACTGGAGCACTGAATTATTTACAGTGGTTCAAGTTAAACCTGGGACCCTTAACACATATATAATAAAATACCACCGAGGAGAAATTCTCAAAGGCCGGTTCTATGAAGAAGAACTCAACAAAACTAAACAGCCTGACACATATCTCATAGAAAAAATCATCCGCAGAAAAAGCAACAAGTTACTTGTCAAATGGCTAGGACTCCCAGAACACAGCTGGATCGACGCTGACAAAGTGATAATATGAGCACCTGGGATGTTATAAAAAGGCTGCCAGAACCTGAACAGCAGATTAAGAGAAATGGCAAGTTGCTGCCTGAAAATATTAGATGTCTTATTGTTGGGCCATCAGCTTGTGGTAAAACTACACTAATGATTGATAATTTTTTTATTGGCACCTAACTGGTTAGACTGGATAAACAGGCACTTGTGTGTTTTCTCTAAGAGCTTGGAACAATTAAAATATCAGCTGCTGATGAAGCTATATGATGGATTGGATATAGCCACTTTTCAACCAGATGTTAAGCCACTTCATGAATGTCTCGATAATTCTGTTGTTGTGTTTGATGACATTATACTGGATAATCAAAACAAGGTTAGAAATTTCTTTACGCAGGGCCGACACAAAAACATTGATTGCTTCTACCTGGCACAGACTTTTCTAAAATACCGAAGCAGCTGATCCGAGACAACAGCAATTTTATATGTGTGTTTCATCAAGATCATACCAACCTCAAACACATACATGATGAATATGTAGGTGGGGACTTGAGCTACAATGATTTTTCCAAGTTTTGCAGTAGGTGCTGGAATCAAAACAGTTATGGGTTTGTCACAATTGATATGACAAGAAAACCCAATAGTGGCAAATACAGAAATAAAATCAACAATTTTCTAGACATTGAAACATATATAAATAACCATGAAAAGGCCAATCATTGATGATCTTAAATTAAGAGATTATCTTGTAAAAAGATTTAAAGGATGGAAATCAGAGAACCGAGGAATGTATGAACAACACAAACAAACACAACAGCCTATTATTGATGCTATTAGTGAATTAGGTAAAAATATCAAAACTGTTACAGAGCAAAATCAAAATTTGATCACAGAGCTTGTACCTGTAGCTGCAAGGAACATATTAGATTATCCAATCACCCCACTTTCCAGTATTCATACATCTAGTCCTGTTGCTCCTCGAAGAATTGAAGCTACTCTGGATCCTATTGAATTGGGTCTTCTTGCTCAAAAATATTTAAGCACACCTAAAGACAACAAAGATGAGTTCTTTGTCTTTTATGCTGACACAGAGCTTGATGGTAGCATCATACTTAGAATTGGCAATTTCAGAGTAACATTTATGGGAGATGATCTAATTGTATATTCAGAATCTCATCTTGGAGAAAAAGGTGGTTTTGTTAAATATCCTGGCACACCTGGATTGTGGGAACTGATGACTAGGAAAAGGCCTTGCAGCTATACAGATCAAGATTATGAGCATTACAAAGAATTATTAATAAAATCAGATGCTCTATACCAGAACAATGATCCCACACAAAAAAGAGTCAAGTCTAGCAGTGGAGCAAAATATAACAACTTAATCAATCCCATATGGTCACAGATCAAGACTGGCAGTGGAATCAAACAATGCAACACCCTGCCTAAAGAATTTGTGTGGGTTGATGATGTCAGGAAACTTGTAGATAGGTTATTGGTGATAGCTGGGGAGGAAAATGCTGGCAACCACAATTTTTACAATGAAAAGGTTGGAATTATGGACATGATTAGCACCAAATTGTCTAATTTTATAGTGAATGACACTAAGGGGATTGGATATCTTATAAAAATTATTAATACTCTACCACCTAAATTTTGGAATATTACTGAGGGTCCGGGGCTGGTTAATGACATTATAAACAAGCTGCCATTTGAACTACATATTCCAGGCTATCAGTATTGTGGTCCCAGTACAAAATTGGACCATAGATTAAACAGAGGTGATCATGGTGTTAATACCCTAGATGCTGCTTGTAGAGACCATGACATATCATACAACACACATTCTGATCTTGACAAGAGACATGTTGCAGACAAGAAGTTAGAAGAGGCTCCATTTGGTAGATTTGTAAGCAAAGATGCTTCTTTAAGTGAAAGAATAGCAGCATTGGGAACCACCATAGCTATGAACACCAAACAAAAACTTGGGTGGGGGCTCTGAATATATATATGTAATAAACCTAGAATGAAGGCCAAGGGTGTTATGTATCAAATACCTTATGCAGGTCTTAAATCTCTTAAAACTATTGATAGCCTTTTAACCAAAAAGCAGCGGAAGAAAAAAAGCTCTTGTCTTGCCAAGGGCCATGGTATGAAATTGTTGCTTAGTAGCCCCCAATTAAAAAAATTACAACAATCCAGAAAAAAATCACATGTGGGTGGATTTATATTTACTATCTTGGCCATCTTAGCAGCACTTGGGGCTGTTGGGAGCTTGGCTGGGGGATCAGCTGCCATAGCAAAAACAGTAATAGATGCCAAGAAAAATAGGGCAGAATTAGATGAATTGAAGCGCCATACCCTGGCCATGGAGAAACAAGGCAAAGGTGTTAAGAGAGCCATGAATATGTTTAAAAAAACAAGATCCGCTTACAAACCAAGATATTGAAGCTTTAATCAAGCCACTGGGCATCAAAAATTTTAGAGGTGTGTACATGTCTGATCCTTTACCAGAACAACCACTCAACAAAGAGTGTGGCATTGTTAATTTGGATAAGTACAAAAATCAGGGCACTCACTGGATTTGTTATCTTAAATATTTAAACAATGAGGCATTTGTTTTTGATTCATTTGGAGGTGTTCCACCTGAAAATTTAATAAAATATCTAAAATCAACTAATTTTTATTAAAATAATGCCCGTGTTCAAAACTTCAAAGATGTTAATTGTGGACATTTGTGTTTACCTGTTCTTAGATATATGTCTCAAATAAATAAACCATCAATTGAAAATTTTCAAAAGGCCCTGTGGTATCTGAAACATCATGGGGGTATTCCATCCCACCAGCCAAAATTCAATATTGAAACTCAAATAACATGATGATATAGTGTATCCCAAAACAATAGCTCTCAGAGCATTTTATGGCATGTACTTGATCCCTAATATTACACACCACAACAACAAAATTGCAGTAGGGGATCAAAAAATTGTCATCACTCCAGGGCAATATAATCTGTCCACTCTAAATGCTCAATTACCCAGAGGTATAGTATTAACTCAAAATTCTGTCACTCACAGAGTAAAGATTGTATCTGCTACAGAAACAGTGGATCTGGGTACTATAGGAGAGCTGTTAGGATTTGAGAACAACACAAAACTTGAACCAGCCATCAAACACACTGCTATTAATATACCTAAATTCTTAGCCATACAGACTCTGAATATTCACTGTAATGTGGCTGATGGTATGATCACAAAATCAAATGGCATAGGCACTCACAAACAAACTGGCATCATTGCAACATTTAAACCTAATTCTGAATTTATGGAGCCCATCATCTACACTCCATCCCCAACATTATATTTTCCTGTGTGCCATAATAGAATAGATAACATTGAGTTGATGGTCACTAATGAAAAAGAAGAATTAGTTGATTTTGCTGGAGCCACAACAACTGCAATCATAGAGATTAATATTTAAATAAAAATACATACAAAAAAATGGAAAATATTGAGAGTTATGAGCTACAATCATTCCCCCCAAACAGGAGGACATTTGCAAATTTAAATCAACCCAACACAGAAATTGAGGTTGATCTTGATGTAGGGGATGGCTTTATACACCCCCACAGAGCAGATCTATACATCAAATTTGATGTTGTAGAGCTCGATGGAACATATTATCCGGCAAATTCAAATATAAGATTGGTAGATAATTTTGTGCCGCATCTGTTCTCTGAAATTGAGATCAGAAAGCATGGTGTTGTTATAAACAGAGTGGATTATCCCGGCATTACCTCCACAGCTTTGGCCACACTAAAATTATCCAAAACCGAGGCTTCTTACTACAAAATAGGTGGATTTGAGGCTGGTGATAAAATTATATCTAAGAGCCACACAGTGCTGTTCCCTATGCGCCTGTTGCCAGGATTCTTCTCAGATTACAAAGATATTATGTGGAAGGGTGGTTTAAGAATCACATTTAGAAGAGCTGCCAACGATAATAATGCTTTGATGAGGTACAGCACATTAAACTCTACAGGGGAAGCTTTGCCTAATACCCTACCTGACGAAGGCAAATGCATTATTCAGACTATGGAGCTAAGAATCCCAGTTGTTGAATATGAAGCCAGTTATGCTCTTAAATACAAAGCAGATATAATAAAAAATCCACAAGTACCTTTACAATTTTATACATATCAATGTGTACAGAAGCCTGCCGCTGGTACTTACTGTGAGTTTGATGCTACAAATTCATTCTCCAGTATACAATATGACATGCCAGATTTTGTGGTGGTACTGTTTCAGACTGGAAGACACAATAATCAGGAAAAAAATTCAAGTAGATTTGATAACTGCAACATCAAGAACATATATCTTAAAAATGGCAGAAATGAGGTATTCCCTAGAGAAAATTATAAGTTAGACATGTCCAAGGATGATTTCCTTAAATTATATGAAGCATTTACAGCATACAAAAGGGTCACTACTGGCAATACTGACATGTATTACACACCAGATGAATTCAAAGCACAGAGACCCATGTTTGTCATCAACACTTCAAAAAGAAAACAAGGACAAACATTAAAATTATCTGTGAATTCCACGATACACTCCCTGATGACACCATATGTAGTGTTATTCTTATAGGGGAAAAATCATATATTTATGATGTAAGAAATTAGAGAGTCACAGAGCAATTCTAGAAGAATTACAATGTTTTAGTACTAGATATGGAAGTTGAGCCTGGTGCCCAATTGAACTTAAACCGGAAGTAAATATGTGTGTGTGGGTGTTGGTTTTATGAGGATTTTGGCTTAATTTCAAGTGTATCCAAAACAATATCAAGAAGGGGCATATTTTTAACAAGCTTATGGACAACAATCTGGCTGATGCAACTTTTGTAATTATGGGCAAATCAATCTGAGGGGGCTCATTATTTGTACACTGTAGTTTCGGGAAATTCCCGATGGCATTTTTACAAAAATCTTGGATTAGACAGGGTGCTACACTTGAGCAAAAAGCTCATATGCTCAACTTGAGCTAGGTTTAAGTGTAGCCAAATCTGCTTGAGGGGGCCTCGTCATTTGTTGAGTTTATAATAGGTCAAATCACACTACTGAAAATTTACGTAAGCCGCTGCCTCCCGTTCCCCCACCTAGTAATTTCCACTTTACACTACACATCTACAGAAATGTATATGTCTTCATCTCTCGAACAGAGTACTTAAAATAACGTAAGCATGTCGGCGTGGTGTAGGGGGATCGTGTTTTTTTGTGGAATCAAATGTCGTTGGTTCAAACTGCTTGTTTCTTTGTAGAGACCTTTTCATAAAGTAGACGGTCTTGGACGATAATACTTATCTACATTTCTGAGAAATTTCCGTTTATATTTATGCAATTTAAGTCCAGCCTTTTCTGAAGACATTTTAATCGTAGTAAGCAAGATGTAGCGTGTAATGAGAAGAAACATGTGATGTCCATTCTGAGGTGGGTAGTTTCAAACGATGAATTTAGCTTAAAATTTGTGGTTCTATCATGGAGAACAGAGTGTAGAACGCAAGAAAAGAACATTATATTTGTATATATTTTTGTACTGTTGTTTGAAGTCTACTTCCTGTACAAACAGACTAATCGGTACTGGATCTACATTTTAAACTGGACATATAAGTTCTTAAAATATGTGTTAACATAACTTATAACAGCTGAATGAAAGGAAAAGTTTTTCCTAAAATACTGCCAATCGCTGAAAGATTAAGAACATTGGTAGAAACATTACTTGAGGCATGCACAGTGGCGACGATTAGGGTGGGCTTGCCTGACGCATCTCGCGCACGCACCTCAAACTTGGGGTTGTCACCGATTTCAATGGGGTAGGGGATCTCTGCCATCGCACCCTCCAGCTCCGGCTCGAACTGCACGTAGTGGTTTACTCGTACCGGCTGGTCTTTCATTTGGACCTGGTTCTATGTCGCCAGCACCGACAACAGGAATCACGTGTTGTCGTTGTTCTGTATGTTCATAACAGCTTTCTTTGCCGCTACGTATTCGGTAGGGGGACATAGCTGGACCCGGAGAGGGTAACAACTTGCTGAGCTTTATCGAAGTTCGTGTGGGGTACCACACAACGATCCCTCAGACCCCTTAGTCTCGTGCTCCTCCTGTTTTCGCACAAGCTCGTCGACGAGCTCATCGAAGACACCCTCGAGGTTCGCAACATTCGCCTGATTAAGTATCTTCGCCTTGGTAGAGTGGCAGAATGTGGAAGGTTCACCTGACGGTCTCGCATAGTCACAGGACAGCACCTCGTAGAATTTTTTGGAGTGCTGAAACAACTCCTGGTTCAGAATGGTCATCAACGTAGCTCGCACATCTATTAAAAACTTTTGTACGTTGCATGGCTTGTGCGATTTTATGGTAAAGTCCTGCAACATCTGCTCGAAAGCAGATCGTGTCGCTTTCACCGTCGGCTTAACTCCCATGACAGATGCAGCGTCTGTGGATGAAGTCGCCTACTCTTGGTTGAGATGGATGGTTTTGCCATCGGTGCTCCAGAGGGCTTGCATGTGAGCAGGTGCTTGCTGAGGTATGGATTGCTGATGTCTTTCCTGCACTCAGGACACAGTTAGGTCGCGGTGAACCGCTTGCCTGGCACGCAAGTCCGACATTGCATCGAAAAATGTTTGCTTCTACACTTTTTTTCGCACACAGGGTAAGTCTTCATAGAACGCATGGTGATGAGATTTCTTAGGGTATGTTATTTTGTACGCAGCGTGCAGTGCAGAAAAGAATTGTACAAACCTATGTTTTGTAAAAAGTAAAAGCAGGAGCGTTGCGACGGAGCGTCCATACTCTTCACCGCTCTTACAAAACTGGCTGATCTGCACTGTGCACCTTCTAATATAGACTTGTAGAAGCGTTGCGCAATATGGTGTGATTTTTTTTCAGCCAATCAGAAGACGCCACTTTAGGTATGAGTCACCATGTTCCGTAATATGGTGTGAATTTCCTGACAACGTCACCTTGTCACGTACTGTAGTACAATTAGTTGTAAAGCGTTGTACAAATAGCTTACCCTGTAAGTAATCCAACAAGTAACGCTGAGACGGAACGTCTGTATGCTTCGACCACTCTCACAAAACTGACTGATCTGCACTGTGCACCGCCTTATATAAACTTGTAGGAAAATATCACATGTTTTTTTCTGACCAATCAGAAGACGCCACGTTGAGCACAAATTACTTTGTCACGTACTGTTGTACAGACGGGATCAAATGAAATGTACTACCCTTTTCCTACCAACTCAGAAGCGAGTTGGAAACTCTTCATTGCTCCTGTAAAGATAGGAAAGTGGGGGAGGGCAGTAGCAGACAAGGCCATCATGCACACTTGTTTCCGGCAAGCTTTCTGTTGGAGACTTGGCAGTTTGTGGAAGGATTTTGTGTTCCTCCCCCCCTTTCTCTCCTTCCTTGAGTTTGTGTGTGTGTGTGTGCGCGCGCGCGTCGACACCTGTTTCATTTGAAGTTTGACGTATTTTTATTTATTTATTAATTGCTGTCATGACTGGAAATGAACCAGGTTAGCAATGTACACATAATGAAGGATCGAAAATACAAGAAATCCTGGCATGAGTAGTTAGTAGTAGTAAAGGTTAGGTAAAGTTCGTCCTGCGTATAGAACCGTGTCATGAAGGTACATTTAGGGATTGTGGCAGTAGGGCGTCATGACCCCACTCATGACCGGATCAAGAAAGTGTGGGGCGTTACCCCCACACCCCCTATACGCCTTCATGGCGTGGTGCTAAGCACAGGGGAGCACTTTACCTTTTTTGCAGTAGGGCGTCGCATATTCTCGAGTTCGGACATTTTGGAGGTCATATGATCAGCATCACGCTCCAGCCGTCTTTACTCCCCAGGGATGTAGTAGAAACGAGAAAATGTTTTACATTCTGCGTATGTGACAGTATTTTTTGGATATTGTCTTGGAAGTATCTGTTAACATCCTAACCCGCAATTTTGTTTAAGGATGAAACTGGTTGAAGGCCGCGAGTGTTCCTGAGATGTAATGAGCATATCAAATAATGCGCAATAGGTTAGCTCGCGTTTTTCTGAAAAAAAAATTATATACAAATCAATTCTACGAATGCTTACGTCATTGTGACCATGGAATGCATTTTGCACACTAACGAGTATCTGGCGGCTAGACATAAGGTCAGTATAATGGTCTGTGGGGTTTGGACTGTGTCCTATTCATTTACGTTTGTAGTTGTCCTTTCACAAATTTCATCTTAACACACCTTTCATCCTTATCTTTGTGATTACTGAAAAATGGAAGAAAAGCGAAATAAAATAAATAAATAAATCGGTTATTGTGTCCCTGCGTTTTTCAATTTTTCTTCATGACCGAAAACTTATGTTTCACTGATGTAATGCATCACTATAATGATGTGAATTATTTTCCGTCATCATCGTGTACTTAATCATTCCGAATAGACTCTAACGCTGTTTTCCTTAGTGTAATTGATCTTATGGTGTGGAAGTTTTGATGTAGGCAAAAGAATGGTGTAGAATAAATCTCAATTGATTGTTCGAAGTTTAAAATATAATAACTCCGAGGTGACGCATATTAACTGTTCTTAGTTCGATATCAAAGAACGATTTCTACTATACATTAAAAAGGATTCCGGCCTTCGTGGTAGAGTGGTTAGCACAGCTTGCTTAAACACAAGCCTTGGCATTGTGTTCATTCGGTGTTCATTGTGAGTATCCCTTCATTAATTTCATCGACCATCCTCATCGTCGCGTTTAGCCAAAAGTGGCACAAGAAGCGAATTAAAATAAAATAAAGCAAATCAATCAATCAATCGATCATAGGGTCACCGGTTTCATAGAGCAGTATGCAAAGCACTTCGTCATGGAGGCCCTCAAAATTGAAGTAATAATTGCAACAGAAAATCTGATATTAGAGTATTTTAAGAGTTTAGGCATATTAACAATTCATGTCAACCAACAACAATTTCACCTGTATTGTGTGATATATGGTTCTGTCCTAAGAATTGATTCATTTGCTTTTATTTTACTTCGCTTTTTGTGCCACTTTTGGCTAATTTGCGAAGATGGGGATGAGTGGTGATATGGTGAAATTGATGAATGGATACACACAAACATCCATGCCCAGGCCGGGATTCGAACCCGGAACACCTGGTCCTGAGATTTCGGCCTGTGTATGGGGCCGGTGGCCATCCACCGTCGTGAGGAAATTGGGAAGCTACAAATGAGTAGAGTGACGCGGCTACGGAAACCTACAAAGACTGAAGGCTTGTCTTGTTGACCACACGTCACCTTATAATTCCCACCTCGGCAGGTGGAAGTGAGGCCGGCAGTCGGTAGGTAGGACCTGGCCCTCACGGACTGTTGCGCCACGGGTTATTATTATTATTATTATTATTATTATTATTATTATTATTATTATTATTATTATCTTCAAATAAAGCTTTATCATTATATATTGCCGTATTTCATCGCATAATCGTCGCACCCTGTTTTTCAATCCAAAGAGAGAGAGAGAGAGTGAGAGAGAGAGAGAGAGAGAGACGGGGGGGAGGCAGAACACGAAATCGTTCCATAAACTGCCAAGACTCCAACAGAAAGCTTGCCGGAAACAAGTGTGCATGATGGCCTTGTC
Source organism: Lepisma saccharinum (assembly GCF_977018435.1). Taxonomy (NCBI): domain Eukaryota; kingdom Metazoa; phylum Arthropoda; class Insecta; order Zygentoma; family Lepismatidae; genus Lepisma; species Lepisma saccharinum. The sequence continues at coordinate 2,942,950 of NW_028142898.1, forward strand.
TGCTACTGCCCTCCCCCACTTTCTTATCTATACAGGAGCAATGAAGAGTTTCCAACTCGCTTCTGAGTTGGTAGGAAAAGGGAAGTACATTTCATTCGATTCCGTCTGTACAAATAGTTTTGAAGTGTTGAACAAATACCTTACAATGTAAATAGCCCAAAGAAGAGCGTTCCTACAGGGCGTATGGACTCTTCAACCGCTCTCACGGAACTGACTGATCAGCACTGTGCACTGTTTTATATAGACTAGTAGAAGCGTTGCGCAATAAAGTGTAATTTTTTTGCAACCAATCAAAAGTCAGAACTTTACATAATAACTTGTTTCAAAATGTTGTGCAGTAGCTTACCCTTATAAGTAATACAACAAAAAGTGTTAGATATAAGTCACCACATTACGTAATAACTTGTTGCAAAATATTGTGCAAGAGCTTAATCTTGTAAGTAATACAACAAAAGAAAAGCGTTGCACAACATGGTGTGACATTTTTCAGCCAATCAAAATAACCCACGTTAGATATAAATTACCACGTTTCATAATAACATATTGCAAAATATTGTGCAATACGAGAACACGACAAAACAAACAGCAAGTTCCAAGTTGAACAGAACACGCGTTATTCAAGTTTAAATATTGCAAAAATTTCAAGTTGGCCCACCTATGACAAAAATGTTTTAGAGTGGTAGCCGGCTTCAGAGAGAACACAAGAAAACAAACCGTATATTTGTACGTTGAAAATATCTCGAAATATTCAAGTTTGAAAAATGCCAAAATTTCAAGTTGACCCACCCATGACATATATGATTTAAGGTGGTACCCACTTTATGTCGAACACAACACAACGAACCGTATGTGTCTACGAGTATTTGATAGGACGTTATATGCTACCGAAGACACATCTTGAAAATTTCAAAGGGATCCCTATGGTCTTGCGTCGTACACTTCATCGCAACGCGTGGCAACGTTTCGCATGGAATTGCCGTTATATCATGAAAAACATATGGAGATACAACATGTGCAAAGTTTACAATTGAAAAAACACTTAAGTTTTCTTACATAGATGGATTGTGAAGTATGTATATAAGCAGTGCCATTATTTGGTACCTAAAAACAGTTAAAACAAAATACAGGGTGACTCAAAAAGTCACTTAACACCTTTGGTACAAGGCCACTGCAGCGTGTAACATCTAAATGGTGATGATCAATCGTTATCAGGCCAAGGGGGAACCACATTGACGGCACCCGCGCGGTCGGCGGCCTTCTTGATGTCCGCCATCTTGAATTCAACTTTAGAATTTTAAATTGGAAGGGGGTGATATGATATATCAAATCAGGCTAGAATTTCACGAGAAATGCAATAGTGAAGGTTTTCTCGACGTATCTATAACCAGTAAAAAGTTATGACTGGATTCTTGTACAAATTTGCTCCTTTTAGAAGTGTTAGAAAAATGCCTTAAAATTTGTTCAGCACATCGGTAATGCATCGAGATCAAAGTGATGTCTAGGGAGAGACGTTTACATGCCATTGCACACGATTTTAATCGGATACATCCACGAAAAGCTGTGCATTATGAATGGTTGTCGCGAACAATTACAGTGCAACGCTTCCATTAAATGAAAAGTTCTTCATAGTGACGTGGCTAATATTTATGTTCATAAGGAAGTTCATAAAGAGAATATCCCATTCTTTTTATCTGATAACTCATTTTCGACAGATCAAAGCTGAATGGTTAGTGCTGGTAAGTGAATGGTGTGGCGTGCTGTGTGGAACACGATTGGTTAGTCAATTTCCCATCAACGGAACCTTAAATGCTTAGGGCTACTTGGATTTGTTAAATAAACAGGTTTTTTCATCTTTGCTTATGGAAGAAGGTACTTTTTACAGAGTTTTTTCATTAGGGAGAAACACCAGAACACTATGGGAACGTTGTGAAGCAGTTTCTGCCCAATTTGAGTTATCAGATGACAAGGGTCTCATATTCTGTCTATGAACTTCCTTATGAACATAAACGTTAGCTTTGTCACTGTGAAGGACTTTTAATTCAATGGAAGCGTCAAACTGTAAATTGTTAGCGACAACCATTCATAATGCACAGCTCTTCGTGGATGTATCCGATTAAAATCGTGTGCAATGGCATGTGAACTTCTCTCCCTAGACATCACTTTGATCTCGATGCATTACCGATGCGCTGAACAAATTTTAAGGCATTTTTCTAACACCTCAAAAAGGATTCAGTCATAACTTTTACTGGTTAAGGATACGTCGAAAAAGCCTTCACCATTCCATTTCTCGTGAAATTCTAGCCTGATTTGATATATCATATCACCCCATTCTTATTTAAAATTCTGAAGTTGAATACAAGATGGCGGACATCAAGATGGCTGACGACCGCGAGGGTGTCTTCAGTGTTTTCCCCTTGGCGTGATAACGATTGATCATCACCATTTCCATGTTCCACGCTGCAGTGGCCTTGTACCCGGGGTGTTAAATGACTTTTTGAGCCACCCTGTATAATTCGTCTCTGTTAAATAGATATTGTCTTTTAAAAATGTGAAGTGATGCACACGAGAGTTGTTGCATCTGTGTGCAAAAAACATTCATACTTCTCGCACATGGTAATCGCCTAAAATATATAACACATACATAATGAAATAACATATGAAGATACAACATGTGCAAAGTCTACAATTGAATAGAAACACTTAAATATTCTTACATACATGGGTTATGAAGTATGTATTTAAGTAGTCTCATTCCTTTGTGCCTAAAAAAACGTTTAAAACAAAATATAATTCGTCTCTGCTTAATAGTTATTGTCTTTTAAAATGTAAAGTTATGCACAGTCGTCATACGTGTCTATTTGCAGCCACGAGGTGTTGCGTCTGGGTACGAAGGATCGCTTACTTCAATAAACATACGAAATTTGAAAAACGCTTACATCAATAAAAGAACATATGGATATACAAGGTGGCTCAATATGTCACTTAACACCCTTAATTAGTTATCACCATTTTCACGTTCCATGCCGCAGTGGCCTTGTACAGTCGCGGACACTGCTGGGTTGTAACGACCTTATTGAGGAAGCACTGAAGCAAGCCATCCATGTCAAACCACCAAGCGCCTTGTGACTAGACAACCCAACCAGCATTGCAATTCTGGGGCTTGTATACCAGTCACGGGTATACATCTATGTAAATTGAGTAGTGATGCCAAAGAGAAATACGAGATGAAGATTGTGTTCTCGACTAATACCCGGTCCACGTTACGTACCATTATTTAATTTTGTTTGGGAACGAACCTGACGAACTGGGTTTATATTTTCACTCCTTGTATAACAGTAAATTCCATATTTTACAATTATATTAATGCTTTGAACGAAAATAATACCCAGAAAAAACATCGAACACACGTGCACACCACTTTTCTCACACACATGCACGTGAAAACACACACACGAAGCTAAGTTTAAACTTCCAAGTGAATGTCCAAATAACAGTAAATGGAGAAGCACCATGTGCGAAACGTGGGATTTTTCACAGAAAGAATGCGTCTATTTTTGACATACGTGGTTTTTATTAATAGATACTGAAAAAACATTATGAGAGAAATTGACATGCTAAAACGGTACGCCCCTGGCGCGGAAGCCCACATTTTCATATCATATGAATACCCTATCATCCACCCTCAACCAACAAAAATCACCCAAGTTTCACAAAATTTCGACTCAATCAGATTTTCATATGACAACCGTACGGTGACACCGGATACGCCGTTTGGAGTTTCACAGTACTATGACTTGCAAGGAAAAGAATAGTATATGTATGATAATCCAAACTTGTACAAACAAATAAATTAAATTTAAAATTTGGTCACTTAACTTTTAAAACACCCTGTGCCTATTTTTAATATACCAGGATATCCATCAACATTTTCCAGCAAACAGTATTTTTGGGTCCCCAGAAATTTTAATGTATATCAGGTGTCCAAGCCACAACAAGAGTGTCCACCCTTTTTCGGCAATTTACCTTGATACTGAATAGCCTCCGTACATACTCACTTATTTTAATAGAGACATAGAAACATGACTCAATTTTAATAGTCAATTCACCAGATCCACCTCCACTATATTTCAAAGACAAATCCCAATCAGTATGCACATGAAGGTACCCCAACTGAAAAGGAATATCTCAATTAGCATACATAATTATGTGTTATTTTTGACATAGAACAGTTCATTTGCAAACAGTTGAAATTATAACACATTAACGTTAAATTAAGATTATGTTTATTACAAGAAACGAAATCTTTACTCACAAAATTCTGTAGTGTGATCTTAAATCTTAAAGATCATTCAAACTATTGTATATATAAAAAATGAGAGAATAAAAAAATAAAATAGTGACCATTGTTTAGTATGTAAGTTCAGTACATTAAAATATTTTAATTTTACATCATCCAGTCTGAACTAATTCGACATTAGGCCACATACACTTATAACACAGTTTGACTACCTTCCAATTTAAACTTTTACCCAACGTGTATGGACGGTTACATGATTGTTTCCAACAACCATAATATTATAAATATAACATTAATTTTTTAAAGAAATAAAATAAAGAGCTGCTTTTAAAAATGAGCTAACGATCGAATCGTTTTACCAAGCGTTTTCTCTTAACAAAAAAAAGTGTTACCAGTATGTATTTTACATTGACCCGTGACATACGAGTGTTAGCATGCACATTTTATGTTACATAAAAGTTGGTTACAAAAAACCCATATTGCTTCATAGAATAGACGTAAAACTAAAACTGGAACATGTTCCTTATTTATTTTGGCATGTACTATACGTTTCTCGAACGAGAATAGTTCGTTTTATGTGTGCACATAACCTTTTTCTGACATGGCGTAGACGGCCATTTTATAATTACCACATGGTTCGTATCGAGTACTAGTACCGTGTCACATAAGTTACAACACACGCGAGATAGCTATCTCTTTAACGAACTTTGCGTATCCATAGGTACCACGATTTGCGAGAATTTTCTTCTTCTCAACGTCACTTAAAGAAATTTAGTTTCCTTACCTTGCGTCTCGGGAACGAAGAATCCGGCTTGCACGAGTCCACACTTTTCCTCTCTGGGAGTCGAGAGTTCGACTCACCTCCAACGTTTTGCGTTGTACTTCTACTCCATGCTTTCATCCGCCGTTCTAACATAACAGCAGACGTCGGATTCATACAGAAACAACTGGAAACAATGACAATTTCCTTAACTGCAGTGTCTTCTCTTTCATCACTCCATTTTTTCCACCGGAAGTCCTTTTCGATCACCGCGCACGAAAATCGATAACTTCCATCTCCAATCGAACATCGGCGCAGGATCGATTAAAATTTCTTGAACACACGAACCAAGGAATTACTTGTTAAACCAAACACACGCTCCATCGTGCTTTCAAACTTAAATTATAAAGAACACTTGGACCTTCATTCCTAGATATGCTTTTTTAATAAAGGTGTAGCATCAGCAGAACACAACTTTCATGCAATGGTCTGCCGAGCTATCCATCACCGCGGACTCGCATCTTGCCGATTGTTTAAAATTTAATCACAACCAAGGCAATGTTAATAATGAAGTTGCAAAATGAGTACAACAATGATGCGTGGGATCAATAATCACTATTAACGAATTCTTATGAACTAATATACAAAATTTGTCTATCAAACAATTTACTTCGATTCTATTCCGGAAGTAAAAACAAATCATGTTTTTATTCTGCATGCTGGCACCATCTCTCGTGAATTCTACAAACCACTAAGTGCATTCATTAAACGGACTATCAATCTCTATAGGTTAGGTATGAACAAGGGAATTATGACTCAAAACCGTCATTATGTATTTTCGTCTTCAGGTGTTGAGGACGGAAACAGATTGACTGGAGAAAAAGAAAACATGGTGCTACTGATACAGTGTTGGTTAGCGTACAGAGTTTTCATCAGTGAGGTCTAGTTCGATCCCCACCAAGGACATTTTTTTATTATTTTCTATTAGTCTACAAAAGGTTACACATCAAATTTGTTCGTACAATCTGTACTTTCATTCTTCTAATAAGTTCTCTATCACAAGGGGATATAGAGATTCTCTATCTAGGCGATGGATATCTTCTCAATGATTCCGTAGTTACGATTCTCCAGTCTCTTCCTCCCATTTGTCTTATTTATTTACTTCATTCATATCAACTCACGAAATGCCATGAATCTAACGAAAATACACAGATATAGTTTGAACAAGAAACAAACCTCGCGTCGAAGGTTCGAGACTCGAGTTCTGGCTTTTTTGCGAGGGTGATTATTCTTGTGTGTCTGTTTATCATCTTTGTCAAAAGAATATTCCTCATTATTGCCGTCATTAACCTACGAAGAGACCAAAGCGAATGAAATAACAAAAGTACAGAAAATATAAGACACATCTGCCTAGGCATGTTAGACCTTGGGAATTAGCAATCTGAAAATTAACTTGCGTTTCAGTCTAATACTTGCGAAAGAGGTTCGTGTTGTCTCGTTTGGAGTGTTGGTTATCGTGTCGGACTAGCATGCGGGCAACCCGAGTTCGAGCCCAGCTGGAGGAAAGATTTTTTTGTCTAATTTCATACATCCTATTTTTAAAACTAAGGTTTTTGCAACACGTTTTGAATTGCATGCCACTTCGTATGTTGGTAATCTGAAAGCAGCAAAGATGAAAATTTGATGTCCGAAACGGCGATGCATTTGTGTATGTGTTGGAAAAACGAGGTTATTGATTAGCGAGAAACATGCAGCCCCGTGATCATTGAGAACGCTTCCTAGTTGTCAGTGATAATATGGCAGTAGCTACAGTCTGTCAACACACACCAACTTTCACGTTTCCCGTAAAATGATTACCTTTCCACGTTTCAAAATCATGAGTGCTGTCTAAAGCAATACTTTTATACTTGCGTTTGCATGTTCGAATCTAAAGTAATACGTAACTTTTTTTCCCCAGCAAATTACATTGAAACCATTAATAACTGTTTGCAATGTGATATTAATTTGATATATGGAAAGAATAAAAATGTTGAATTTCGCTTAAAACAACTTATAGATATATTAAATTATGTGGTTGATTGATTGATTTAGTTTATTTTACTTCGCGTTTTGTGCCTCTTGGCTAATTTGCGAAGATGGGGATGAGTGATGAAATGATGAAAAGGATGAAAATGGACATTCACAAACAACCATACCTGACCGGGATTCGAACCCGGGACCCTTGGCGTCGCAGCGCGATGTGCTAACCACTCGGCCACAGGGTCGGGGTTAAATTATGTGGATACCTGGTGTGAAACGTACGATGCATGATCAGAGAGCCTGAATATTGCATGGAAAACTACAGAGAACAATGACTGACTTATGAACAGTGAAACTTTTTTTATGCTCCAATGGGATTTTATTTATAACTATAAATAAACAAGGGAGAAGGACACAGGTTGGTATGATGAACTAAATTGTAAACTAAAAATTTTAATTGAAGAAACAGAACACGTTCACTGTGAAAAATAGGGCATTCAATTTCAGGCACATTACACTAACTGAAAGACTATTTTCAAAATTAATAATATTTGGATAACCGGTAAATCCAATTTGATGCTAAACCACGTAATGCACTTGATAATCAAAGAAACATAATTTTTCTTGAGCATGCCCTTTATTTTGTGTCTTGATTGTTGAAATAATACGTTGAAACGAACAGTAGTATGTTTTAGAAGTGTTTAGAATCTTTTGTGTACTGCATGGGGATACTGACGTCATTTTAGTTTCCTAATCAAATAACAATTATTCAGTGTAATCTTTAAAAAGGAAAGCCTTTGTTTTTTTGCAGCTGTTCATGACAGAAATTCAATTGCAAGACATGTTACCAAATTAGCGATAGTTCTCTTACATATTTGTGGTATGTGCTTGTCTGCCTTATACCGGATGATGACGGAAGCAGATATAAAAGATAGAATATTACTGTTCTTGAGTAGCTCGTCCTGCTTTTGTCACTAAATCTGATCAGCATACTGAACCAAGCCATCACACGAGATACGACGTCAATAATATAATCCGTTTCTGTGTTCAAATAACTTAAAAAAAGGCAATAAAATTGCCAGTGTGAGGAGACGGAGAAATAATTTCCTTTTGTCGTACATTATACTCTGTCTGTATGCCTAGTGTGGTTTATCTGTGCCAAGGCTGAACACAAACCTCTGTCTGTTGTAACGCGTGACATGTTTTGTTCCAGCTTACAAATCACGTAAAATACCTTCGTTCACTTCAATGTGCTGGTTCTGCAGGCACAAGGTAAAGTCGACTGATAAGCAGATATCACGTGACTCCAGGGCCAACTGTCAGCACCGCAGAGAAGCTTCGGTAACTTTTGCGAGGTTCCTTCTAGTCCTTGACAGAGCGCATGCTCCGTAATTATTCACAAAACCCTTTTTTTCTGTGTATAAAATTTACGTATGTTTGTTTTGTGTGCTCAAATGTTGCAGTAAACATAACTCCGTGACACACAACAACAATTAAAAGCGCTTCAAAGATTAGAAACTTAGCAAGCGTTACTCACAAGAAGATTATATTGTGTGACTGACAGAAGAACAGGTGGTGGGGTGGTAGCGTGTTACTTTGACACGCAGTAGATACTAGATTCGATTCCCGTTTGATTGCCTCCAATTCTTCTTTTTTTAACTCGAGCGACTATATATTGCAATTTATTAATTGCGAACATTCTTATATTATTTGCTGTGCGAATTCTTGAATTTTGAATTGAATTTTGTTTTCCAAACGATTACGATAATTTCTTGTGAATAGTACCAGGTGGTTATAATTAAAGTGACGGTGTTCAGAGTGGTACAGCACGGGCTGTAATGAGAGTAGCAGTCTGAAACTTCGTAGATATGCTAATGAAGCAATGCGCTCGCGAATTATGCAAAAAAAAAAAAAAGTTCCAATTCTCGCCACCAGGGTAAAAAATGGCGCTGTAAGCAGTCAAAACGTGGTATAGTTACAGGAAATAGGCAGGAAAGATCAAACACACGAGAACAATGATTCTGGCATGTTTATTAGGAACTATGGTTACAAGAACTGTTCAATATGGCCTCCCAATTCAGCAACATGCTGCATTCGTAACACGGCATGATCGACAGTTGCTCGCAGCATGTCTGGTGAAATCTGAGCGACATGTCGTTGTATGCTAGCTTTCAGATCAGGCAGAGACCGGACATGTCCCTGATAGACACGATCTTTTAAATATCCCCACAGCCAGAAGTCACATGGATTAAGGTCGGGGGATCTGGAAGGCCAATCATCTGGAAACTGCCTAGAGATGATGCGGTCATTAGTGAAGGTTTCTCGCAGCAAATCTTTCACGTGGCGAGCGACATGTGGTGTTGCCCCATCTTGCATGAAAATGGTGGTGTGTTCACAGTTCCGTTCTTGCAAAGCTGGAATCACGTGTTGCACAAGGAGGTCCCTATAACGTGCAGATGTCACTGTACACCTAACAGGCCCTCGAGGTGTCATCTCCTTAAAGAAAAACGGACCAAGAATGAAGGAGCTAGTGAACCCACACCAAGCAGTCACGTAAACTGAGTGCAATGGTTGTTCCTGCACAACATGTGGACGAGTGGAACCCCATATGCGACAGTTCTGAGTATTCACTGTACCGACCAGAGTAAAATGCGCCTCGTCATCCACAGAATATTCCCCGGCCACATGTCATCCACTTCCATGCGTGCCAAAAACCGATGGGCAAACTCACGGCGTTGTGGAATATCTTGGGGTTTCAATTGGTGCACAATTTGAATCTTGTAGGGATTCCAGTGTAAAATGCACCGCAATACCTTGCGAACTGTTGACCAGGGGAGTGACAATTCACGTGCCACAGCTCTAGCACTGGTTGCAGAAGTTGAGGCATGTGCTGCACGGTCAGCTACAGCTACAGCAACTTCGTCCACAACTTCCACGGGGATGGGCCGCCTTCCTCTCCCTGGTGCAACACCCAATTCACCTGTTTCCTCGAATTTCTTCATCATCTTCTTCAGCCCATTAATTGACATGGGCCCTCTTCTCAGCCCTTTCTGTTGGCGATATTTCCGCAGTGCAGCGTTACTATTGCTCCCATTCTGGTAAAACAACTTCACTAGCAGTGCACGGTCTTTCTTCGCAATAGCCATTGCTTTTTACACGGGAAAAATCAAACTTTTAATGTTCGGCGAACATTCACATCACTAAAGGAAAAAAAAAGCAACAAGCGTCACCAACAACAACCAGGGAGCTCACACAATGGTTAGGCAATGTCAACGACTTTGACGTCAGAGTTACGGAAAATTCCACGTTTTGACTGCTTACAGCGCCATTTTTTTACCCTGGTGGCGAGAATTGGAACTATTTTTTTTTTTTTTTTTTTTTTTTTTTGCATAATTCGCGAGCGCATTGCTTCATTATCATATCTACGAAGTTTCAGACTGCTACTCTCATTACAGCCCGTGCTGTACCACTCTGAACACCGTCACTTCAATTATAACCACCTTGTATTATATGTATTTCTAGATCATTTTTCTCGAGAGAAATGTATACTTTTCGCCAGGCATAACATTTTATTGAGTATATTTGTAAAATGATGAGAAATTGTGAAAAAACTATCGTAAAAAATAATTTTCACAAATAAAATTTAAAACGGTAAAGTAAAGATTTGCACTCAAAAATAATGTAAAAATGTATGTAACTTTTACTCCAATAAATTATTAAATAAAATGCAATAATTAGTAGCTCGACTTATTTAAAAAAATAGGTCTATGGAACGGGAATCGAACTCAAAGCCTTCTTTACGTGAAACTTATCCGCTACCACGAAGCCACTTTACCACTTGAAAGTCATGTAATAGCTTCGCCTTATCAAGGCACTTGGAACTAATCGAAAACTTCAAGCGCTTTTCCTCGATTTGTTTCTTCCTTTTAAGTCCACTTTATGAACAGTAAGAAAAATGGATTTATAGTTTAAAGTGGGATTCCAACCACTTGTGCCTAAACCGGGTATCAAACTTTTCCTCAGGAATTGTTGGCTAGCGTGCGATATTACCAATACTCGGATCGGGCATGGATTGATTCACTGATTTAGTTTATTTTACTTCGCGTTTTGTGCCTCTTGGCTAATTTGCGAAGATGGGGATGAGTGGTGAAAGGAAGAAATTGATGAATGGACATTCACAAACAACCAAGCCCGACCGGGATTCGAACCCGGGACACTTGGCGTTGCAGCGCGATGTGCTAACCACTCGGCCACAGGGTCGGGCAATCGGGCATGGATGTGTGTGTTTGTCCCAATGAGAATACAGAGAATACAGAGGATTTGATTTGATTTGTTGTTTTAAGTCCACTTTATGCACAGTAAGGCTAATTGGGACTGGACCTACAGTTTAAAGTGGGATCCGAACCACTTGTGCCTCCACCGGGTATCGAACCCGGGACCCCTTGATTACAAGGCGACGACGCTACCACTGCGCCATCGGGGAGGCTCAGAATACAGAGGAAATTGATATGTGTGGCAACTGGCAAAGAGGTGAAAAACGGGGGATACTATTAATTTTGAAAATAATCTTTCAGTTAGTGTAATGTGCCTGAAATTGAATGCCCTATTTTTCACAGTGAACGTGTTCTGTTTCTTCAATTAAAATTTTTAGTTTACAATTTAGTTCATCATACCAACCTGTGTCCTTCTCCCTTGTTTATTTATAGTTATAAATAAAATCCCATTGGAGCATGGAAAAACCTTTCACTGTTCATAAGTCAGTCATTGTTCTCTGTAGTTTTCAATGCAACATTCAGGCTCTCTGATCGTGCATCGTACGTTTCACATTAGGTATTCACATAATGTAATATATTTATAAGTTGTTTTAAGCGAAATTCTCCGTTTCTATACTTTCCATATATGATATCAATATCACATTGCAAACAGTTATTAGTGGTTTCAATGTCATTTGCTGGGGGGAAAAAGTTACGTGTTACTTTAGATTCGAACATGCAAACGCAAGTATAAAAGTATTGCTTTAGACAGCACTCATGATTTTGAAACGTGGAAAGGTAATCATTTTACGGGAAACGTGAAAGTTGGTGTGTGTTGACAGACTGTAGTTACTGCCATATTAGCACTGACAACTAGGAAGCGTTCTCAATGATCACGGGGCTGCATGTTTCTCGCTAATCAATAACCTCGTTTTTCCAACACATACACAAATGCATCGCCGTTTCGGACATCAAATTTTCATCTTTGCTGCTTTCAGATTACCAACATACGAAGTGGCATGCAATTCAAAACGTGTTGCAAAAACCTTAGTTTTAAAAAAAGGATGGATGAAATTAGACAAAAAAATCTTTCCTCCAGCTGGGCTCGAACTCGGGTTGCCCGCATGCTAGTCCGACACGATAACCAACACTCTTTTTTTTTTTTCTTATTGTCTCATTCTGATATACAAGTTATGGAATTACATTGTTTTTGACATAAGTGTAGTACTGCTATTCTGGTTAACCTTTACATTTTTGTTTGACCTAAATTAGTATAAAGCACTAATAAGAATTTTCCATACCATTTCTTCCTTGCTTGGAGAGGATTTCTTTCATATTGTTATTGCAAGAAGATACTGAATTGTTTCTTAAAACTGCTCTCGTCATTGTGAAATATATATAATAAGTATTCTGTTATCAACCATTGTACTGCTCGTTGTTTTGTTGGTGGATAAAAATTGAAAGCAGGAAAAACTATATCTGTATCCGTAAACTTTGTTAATGAGGTGCGGCATATACGACTGAGCATTGTTCGCAATTTGTTCCACGCCGTGGAGGAGTTGCGACACTTGGTTATCCTGTGGGCTAAAGAGTCAGGCACGTTGCATGATATACAGTTAGGAGAGTCACTGATTCCATATTGGTATGTCCTATCTCTTGTCACTATAACACGATGAACCACTTTGTACCATATTGATTGGGCAGCTTTTGAAAGGTGTTTGGCGGAGACATTTTCCCATATTTGTGGCCAATTATGTGTATTGAAATCCCTGACTATTCGTGGTACTGTGTGGTTGAAACTATTGATTTCACTATATAACTTTTTAACAGATGGTGTAATTGTCTCATGTCGTAATAACTGGTAGCATACCTCTAAAGCGATGTCCTTATAAAACGAAAATCTTTTGGGGATACTTTGGATATCGATGGGAGCTTCTAATGGAATGTCCTGCATTATCGTCTGTATACATGCTTGGGTCGTTGACTCGTGCAGTGAGAAAGCTGTTTTAAGGCCAGTCTGTACAAACAATGCTCTTGCCTGTGTGTTCACGTGTATTAGTGCCAAACCACCTGTCTTCTCTGATAACGTGACCTCATTCATTGCCACCCGGAAAATTGTATCGTGCCACAAAAAGCAGCCAACAGCTTTGTTGACCTTGGCTAAGTGCTGTGTTTTGAAGGGCAGAATTTTTGCTACATACCAAAGTTTAGAGAGAGCAAAAACGTTGATAAATCTTACTCGTGTTTTTAAACTCAGAGAGCGCATCTTGTTCACTCTGAGGACGTAGATTGCCCTCTCGCACGTGAGATTACTATTGGCTTCGATCGTTTCATCGATATTTGCATAGAAGTTTATACCTAAAACTTTTATTTTCTTGTCTACAGGGATCTCTGTATTGTTTGTGAAAGGATTCTCCTTGCCAAGTGGCATTAGGAATGACTTTCGATTGTTTAGTTTTGCTCCTGATGTGAGCTCAAAAGTATGTATTTGGCTTTTAACACTGTACAGATCTCTTTCATCCTTGAGAAAAATCGTAACGTCGTCTATGAAACTGCCAACTTGTATTGTGGTGGAAGCCATAGAAATGCTCTGTAAATGATGCTGGATACTAAACAAAAAGGGGGCTATTGTGAGGACGTACAATGTGCTACTCAAGGGACTACCTTGTAGTACACCTCGTCGCATTTTAAAACTTGTTGTCAAGAAACCATTTATTTTGAGTTTTAGCAGCATATGATTATATAATGTTTTTATCCAATTAAGAAAAGTGTCTCCGAAGCCATATGCTTCTAAGACTTTGTACAGATATTCGTGGCTCACTCTGTCATATGCTTGAGAAAAATCTAAAGATAGAATTGCCTCTGATGCATTCTTATTTTGTTTGGTAATAATTACATCTCTTATCCTTTGTAGCAAGTGATGTATACTTTGGGACGTATTACAAGCGAACTGTAAATTGCCAATAAGTTTAACCATATATTTTTTTTAAACGCTGATTTATGCACCTACTTATAAGTTTGATGTCACTGCTCAATATGGAAATTGGCCTAAAATCTGTGACGAACTTTGGATTTGCCTTTTTGGGAACTAACACTATAACTCCCGTGCTACTGGTCTTCCCTATGGTCCCTGTTGTCAACACTTCGTTGACCCATTCCGTTAATTTGTCTCCTATTAGATCCCAGAAACATTGATAGAATTCTGATGGTAATCCATCTTCGGCTGTAGTTTTATTCCTCGGAGCTTTGAATACTGCATCATGAACCTCCTTTTTACTAAACGGTTGTGTGAGCTCAGTTCTTTCATTTTCTGTCAGTGACGCAGGGAGGTAGTTCAAAAAATTGCATTGCGTTTCTGTTGGATTAAAGGCTTGACCAAGAAGATTTTTATAGTATTGCAAAAACCTGTCGTGTATACTATGAGGGCTGGTGACAACTTCACCGGAATCTAAAGTTAATTTATGAATAACGTGACTCCTGGCGTGTTTATGTTCTTGAAGAATGTGACTTAGTGTGGCTTGCTCGTCTGGGTCTATAGGAAGAATCTTGCTCTTTATTATTGCTGCAGATTTTCGTTTCCTATGTATAGCAAGTAATTGCGCTTTTATTTCATTTGCATAAGGACGATCGAAATTACCTTGCAATGCTAAACGATGGAGATCATTCAAGACTGCATACAAAAAATTATATTTGTTTCTTTGATCTCTACTAACCTCTGCACTGAAGAATTTACTGACCTGACGAAATTCAGGCTTAACTCGAGTTTCCCACCACTCGATTAGGGTCTTGTGCACTGGCCGAGATGCCTTGAGTTCGTTCCACGTTTCCCTGATTAGCTGGACATAACTACCATTGCGTAATAATGTGCTATTTAAAAGCCAGTATCCGCTACCTTGTCGGGGTTTGATCAAATCTAAATTTATTTTGAGAATTGGGACACTATGATCACTAAAGCATACTGGAAAATTTTGAACACTAATGATATATTCCTGAAATCTTGGTGCGACATAAAACCTATCGATCCTTGACGCACTATTGGAGGTGATGTGTGTGTAACCTTGACTTTCGCCATTGGTGTGTATCCAAGCGTCACACAGTTGTAACCCCTGCGTTAATTCATAGAGCGCACGTGAGAAGTTGTATCCTGGATTTTGATCTTTTGAACGAATTACGCAGTTAAAATCTCCCACTAGTATAGTGTCTAGTGTGTGGGATGTCAACTCGGGCCCTACAACTGTTGAAAAAAATCTTCTCTTTCCCGTCTGTTTTGGCTTCCTGACGGAGAATACACATTACAGAGAAACACTGAGCCTAATTTGGCACTTATTTGTCTGCCCGTGGGATGGGGCACTACATTACGTAAATCCAAGTGTCGCCTACATGCTATGGCAGTCCCTTGTACAAAGGGAGTAAAATTGTTCTAAACTTTAAACATGTTCAGTACAGAAAAATCGTCTATGGCTACCTCTTGTAAGAGGGCTACATCAATAGACGATTTAATGAGAAAGTCATTGAGAGCAATTATTTTGGTCTTACTTTGCATTTGATTCAAATTTATAGATGCCAAGGTAAATGTTTGCATGATTAGAACTGTCCACAAAAGAAAACTAAACTTACTTACATTCTTCAACATTACTAAACTCTAATTTCTGCCTAGAATGCATTAACTATGCTTTCCACTAAATAAGTCTGGGGTAAGTTTGTTACTCGTCGAAGGTTTCTCTTTAATTACATTTCCTGAATGACTTGTTAAACTACCCTTTGAAACATCTTGTTTTGGGGTACCAGGTTCTACTCTAAATTCGTTATGAACTATTGTGGAACGTACGCATTCATTATTTTTCTTCTTCTTTCTACGTAGCACCATGGACTCTTCCGCCACTGACCGTAACCTTGATACAGATCTTGACCGTGATTTCCTAGGAGAGGTAACTACGGGGAATTCTGCCTCCGCGAACAAAGCACTTAGGGGTGGGGGCGGGGGTATGTGATGCATCTCCTCTGAAGTGGTCAATGTTGGCTGCTCCATCTCTTCCCTTCCTGTTGGTGCATTCTTCTCACTAACTTCCTGTCTGGTATCTGTCTCCTCGTCGGTGATTCTGGGGCTATCCGTGTTCCCTCCATTGCTATCTCCTGACGCTGGGACTTCTGCAACTAACGGAGCTGAATCTCTTGGTTTAGTCCGTACGGGTAGCACAGTTGGTTCATATACCATCGGTACATTGTCAGCGGGTATATTAACCGGACCCCTGCGGGGCTGGTTCCCTGAGGATCGACGCTTAGGGCACTTAGCAACTACATGATCCTCCCCCGAACACGCGAGGCACGTACGCACCTGCCCAGGGTATGTTACCCAATAAGAGTCTCCATTCATTGTTACATATGAGGGTATGGGTTTACGTAGTATCATTTTAATCAAGACACGTCCAGTTCGAGTAGGGTAAATGTGATCTGCAGAGTATGTCTCGTCTTCAATTTTTAACACTTCCCCATAAGACCTCATGACACGACTTATCACTTCTGCACTTAATTCAATTGGGACTACATGGATTCTGACGATTACATGCCGCTGGTGGGCCCATTCTACTTCAACTTTATGATCACCATGTACGTCAATGTAGATTACCTCAGCACCAAAATCATTTAGTAACCTTTCTCCTACCACTTTTGTCGCAAATTTCACGTACAAACACTTACGAAAGTAATCTATTTAAAAATTGAGCACTTGGTTCGTAGGCACTTGGTAGACATCATGAAACCATCGATGAAAATCCAATGACGTAGGTCGCGTTTTGACCTCACGGAAAACAAATTTCAAGGTGTTTTCTCTTTGTGTATTCATCGTGAACTATTTCATCGTATCTTCAGTGGCTCACGGTAATTGTAGTCAAAACCTCGCTTGCACTCCAAAGGAAAAAAGAACTAACACAACACTAGCAAACCGTATACGGCCCTAGCTAACTCGGACAGTTCGATCGCTAAGCCTTCTCACGCGAAGAGCGGAGCTCGGTACGAACTGATACCTGCACGAGCTGCAGGCAGACTGACAACACTCCAAACGAGACAACACGAACCTCTTTCGCAAGTATTAGACTGAAACGCAAGTTAATTTTCAGATTGCTAATTCCCAAGGTCTAACATGCCTAGGCAGATGTGTCTTGCATTTTCTGTACTTTTATTTCATTCGCTTTGGTCTCTTCGTAGGTTAATCACGGCAATAATGAGGAATATTCTTTTGACAAAGATGATAAACAGACACACAAGAATAATCACCCTCGCAAAAAAGCCAGGACTCGAGTCTGGAACCTTCGACGCGAGGTTTGTTTCTTTTTCAAACTATATCTGTGTATTTTCGTTAGATTCATGGCATTTCGTGAGTTGATATGAATGAAGTAAATAAATAAGTCAAATGGGTGGAAGAGACTGGAGAATCGTAACTACGGAATCATTGAGAAGATATCCATCGCCTAGATAGAGAATCTCTATATCCCCTTGTGATAGAGAACTTATTAGAAGAATGAAAGTACAGATTAAACGAACAAATTTGATGTGTACTCTTTTGGAGACTAATAGAAAAGAATAAAAAAAATGTCCTTGTTGGGGATCGAACCTAGACCGCACTGATAAAAAGCTCTGTAAGCTAACCAACACTGTATCAATAGCACCTTGTTTATTTTTCTCCAGTCAGTCTGTTTCTGTCCTTAACACCTGAAGACGAAAATGCATATTAATTCCTCTCATAATTGTTTCATTGTCTATTAATAAAAACCACGTATGTCAAAAATAGACGCATTCTTTCTGTGAAAAATCCCATGTGTTGCACATTGTGCTTCTCCATTTACTGTTATTTGGACATTAACTTGGAATTTTAAACTTAGCTTTGTGTGTTTGTTTTCACGTGCATGTGTGTTAGAAGAGTGGTGTGCAAGTGCGTTCGATGTTTTTCTGGGCATTATTTTTGTTCAAAGCATTAATATATTTTGTAAAATATGGAATTTAATTTACTATAATGCAAGGAGTGAAATTATAAACCCGTCCGCCAGGTTCGTTCCCAAAGAAAATTAAATAATGGTACGTAATGTGGACCGAGTAATAGTCGAAAACACAATCTTCATTTCGTATTTCTCTTTGGCGTCACTACTCAATTTACATAGATGTATACCCGTGACTGGTATACAAGCCGCAGAATGGCAATGCTGGTTGGGTTGTCTAGTCGCAAGGCGCTTGGTGGTCAGACAAGGATGTCTTGCTTCAGTGCTTCCTCAAAAAGGTCGTTACAACCCAGCAGTGTCCGCGACTGTACAAGGCCACTGCGGCATGGAACGTGTAAATGGTGATAACCAAACTTTGCCTGGCCAAGGGGGGACCACATTGACGTCACCCTCATGATCGGCAGCCATCTTGATGGCAGCCATCTTGATATACGCCATCTTGATATCCACCACCTTGAATTCAACTTCAGAAATTTAAATGGGAAGGGGGTCGTGCGAAACATCAAAATGGGCTAGCATTTCACCAGAAAAAGACTGTTACATTTGTTTTCACTTAACTTTAATTGTTGCATACTCTGTTTCAAAAATATAATAACAGACGACAGTTTCCACGTTTTGTTGTGTAGCTATATACGAATGTAAAATTTTATTTTGGGGAATATTGTAGGTGGTGTTGTATATTAGAGCGCTCTTTTGATAATTAACCTATAATCGCATACAAGCAGCAGTAATTTAAAATAAAATATCCTGATCCTGTTTCTTCTAGCATGTGCGACGTTCGTTCGGGTGGGAACATGGGACGGATTGTGATTCTCCCATGATGCCATCTAACTTACTAGCATAAGCGATACGAAGGACAGGAGTGCATGTTGCTTCTACGATTAGACTCATAGTGTTTAGGTCCTAGTAGGCTGAAACAGTGTCGGGGTATTTTGCAAAAAAATTCCATGTTATTTTTTATTTTATCGCTCATAACTTCCGATCGGATGACCGAAGAGACCTCGGGTTTTGTGCGTTTTACTCGCCACAATATCTTTTTACCGCCCCTAACAAAATTGACATTTGTTGTCATAGAACCAATTATTTCTTTTCCCTAAAACTAAACGAGTTTGCAATAGATAATAAAAAAACAAAAACTATATTTTTTGCTCATATCATCCGAACGGGTAGACGTGGAAACAGGGTTTGAAATGTTTTTCCGAGTTTTGGTGTTCTTTGTCCTCTCTGACTGGAAACAAGTTTCTGATTTCAAAAATAGCGACAGGAAGTGGGTCTACAGTCTAAGCGATAACACTTCGAAAAAATATCTTTTTAATATACACCTATATATAAGCAAAAATCTCAATACAACCCATCATTGTAAATCCAAAATAGGAAGAGGAAGTGGCTCTATCTCGAAAACAGTTAGCCATAGCTGAAATCTATTTGCGAATTTATAATGTACACCTATATGAGAGTAAAATTCTCAATACAACAATGCCCTGAAATCCAAAATAGCAACCGTTGGTCGTAGAGAGTACATTAGCATTGTCTTGGTGTCCAAGTTTGGTATTTCTAAGTTCAAAAAGGATGGATTTGGTCCCCGAAATTATGGATTTGTTGATGACAATGCAGTTCGACTCAAGGTTTCCATGATAACCTGCTTCCTGAACCCGAACGCGTTACTAGGCATGGTTATTTTTTATGTGCGCTGGTTGATATCCCACGACAATAAGTTGGCAATGATGAGAATGGGGATTTTCTCCAAATGCTATATATCCGAGAAGTTAAGTATTATTTGTGGTATTACTGGTGCGAGAAAGTACGAGTCTCTTCTCAGGCTGATTTGCCTGTTTTAAGTATAGGCAAGATGTCTATATAAGCTTATTGCTACTCTGTATAACCTAAGATTTTTGTAAAAAAGCTCTCGGGAATTTCCCGTGAAAGTACAACCCCCCTCAGATTGATTTGGCTACACTTACAAAAGTTGTATCTGCTAAATTGTTGTTTATAAGCTTGTTAAAAATATGCCTCTCTCGACACTGTTTTGGCTACACTTAAAACTAAGCCAAGATGCTCATAAGAGCCACACCCACCCACACCTACACCTATATATATTTACTTCTGGTCCACTTCTGGTTTATTTGTGGTTTATTTTCGGCCCATTTCTGGTCCACCTTTGGTTTATTTCCGGTTTATTTCCAATTATTTCAGGATTAAGTTCAGAGTATTAATATGTTAACCCAAATATTTTAATTGCACACCAGGCCCAACTTGTTTATCTAGTACTAAGACAAAGTAATATGCAGAAGTCTTCTAGAATTGCTCTGTGACTCTCTCATTTCTTACATCATAAACATATGATTTTTCACCTATAAGAATAACACTACATATGGTGTCATCAGGGAGTGTATCATGGAATTCACAGATAATTTTAATATTTGTCCTGTCATTAACCACAACCTGTTTCCTTTTTGAGGTGTTGATGACAAACATGGGTCTCTGTGCTTTGAATTCATCTGGTGAGTAATACATGTCCGTATTCCCGGTTGTACTTCTTTTGTATGCTGTAAATGCCTCATATAATTTAAGAAAATCATTATGGACTTGTTTAAATTATAATTTTCTCTGGGGAATACCTCATTTCTGCCATTTTTAAGATAAATGTTCTTGATGTTGCAGCTATCAAACTTATTTGAATTTTTTTCTAGGTTATTGTTTCTTCCAGTCTGAAACAGTACCACCACAAAATCTGGCATGTCATATTGTATACTGGAGAATGAATTTGTAGCATCAAAGTCATAATAGTTACCAGTGGCAGGCTTCTGGACACATTGATATGTATAAAATTGTAAAGGCACCTGTGGATTTATTAGTATATCTGCTTTGTATTTAAGAGCATAGCTGGCTTCATATTCAACAACCGCGATTCTTAGCTCCATAGTCTGGATAAGACATTTGCCTTCATCAGGTAGGCTATTAGGCAGAGCTGCCCCAGTGGAGTTTAATGAATTGTACTTCATCAAAGCATTATTATAATTGGCAGCTCTTCTAAATGTAATTCTTATACCACCCTTCCACATAATGTCTTCGTAATCTGAGAAGAATCCTGGCAACAGGCGCATAGGGAACACCACTGTGCGGCTCTTAGATATTATTTTATCACCAGCCTCAAATCCACCTATTTTGTAGTAAGAAGCCTCGGTTTTGGTTAACTTAAGTGTGGCCAAAGCTGTAGATGTAATACCAAGATAGTCTACTCCGTTTATAACAACACCCTGTTTTCTGATCTCGATTTCAGAGAACAGATGTGGTACAAAATTGTCTACCAGTCTTATATTTGAGTTAGCCGGATAATCTGTACCATCGAGCTTGACAACATCAAACTTGATATAGAGGTCTGCTCTGTGGGGGTGTATAAAGCCATCCCCTACATCAAGATCAACCTCAATCTCTGTATTGGCTTGATATAAATTTCAAAGGTCCTACACTTTGGGGGGAATGACTGTAGCTCATAACTCAATATTTTCCATTTTTTGTATGTATTTTTATTTAAATATTAATTTCTATGATTGCAGTTGTTGTGGCTCCAGCAAAATCAACTAATTCTTCTTTTGCATTAGTGACCATCAACTCAATATAATCTATTCTATTATGGCACACAGGAAAATATAATGTCGGTGATGGAGTGTAGATGATTGGCTCCATAAATTCAGAGTTAGGTTTGAATGTTGCGATGATGCCCGTTTGCTTGTGAGTGCCTATGCCACCAGAATTGGTGATCATACCATCGGCCACATTACAGTGAATATTCAGAGTCTCTATGGCTAAGAATTTAGGTATATTAATAGCAGTGTGTTTGATGGCTGGTTCAATTTTTGTGTTGTTTTCAAATCCTAACAGCTCTCCTATAGTACCCAGATACACTGTTTCTGTAGCAGACACAATCTCTACTCTGTGAGTGAAGGAATTTTGAGTTAATACTATACCTCTGGGTAACTGAGCATTTAGAGTAGACAGAGTATACTGCCCAGGAGTGATGACAATATTTTGGTCACCAACTGCAATCTTGTTGTTATGGTGTTTAATATTGGGGATCAAGTACATGCCATAGAATGCTCTGAGAGCTATTGTTTTGAGATATACTATATCATCATGTAGTCTGAACTTCAATATTGAATTTTGGCTGGTAAGATGGAACACTTCAGATACCACAAGGCTTTTTGAAAATTTTCAATTAATGGTTTATTTATTTCAGACAGATATCTAAGCATAGATAAACACAGATGTCCACAATTAACATCTTTGAAATTTTGAACACGGTTATTATTGTAATAAAGATTAGTTGATTTTAGATATTTTACTAAATTATCAGGTGGAATATCTCCAAATGAATCAAATATAAATGCCTCATTGTTTGAATATTTAAGATAACAGATCCAGTTAGTGCCCTGATTTTTGTACTTATCCAAATTAACTATGCCACACCCTTCTTTGAGTGGTTGTTCTGGTAAAGAATCAGACATGTACACACCTCTAAAATATTTGATGCCTAGTGGCTTGATTAAAGCTTCAATATCTTGGTTGGTAAGTGGCTCTTGTTTTTTTAAAACTTATTCATAGATTTCTTAAGTTCTTTGCCTTTTTTTCCATAGCTAGATTATGGCGCTTTTGTTCATCTAATTTGCCTTATTCTTCTTGGCATCCATTACTGTTTTTGCTATAGCAGCTGATACCCCTGCTAAGCTGCCTACTGCACCAAGTGCTGCTAAGATAGCAGGGATACTAAATATAAAGCCCCCTACATGTAACTTTTTTTTCTGGATTGCTGTAATTTTCTTAATTGGGGGTACTAAGTAACAAATTCATACCATGGCAGTAGTTGTATTTGTGATATAACCAGCAAAGGAAAGGATGAGCCCCTCTCAGGCAGATTTGCCTACACTTAAAACAGGCTCAACATGCCCATATGATCTTTTTGCTCAAGTGTGGAACCCTGCCTAATCAAAGATTTTTGTAAAAATGCCCTCGGGAAGTTCCCGTGAAATGATGAGCCCCCTCAGATTGATTTGCCTACACTTATAAAAGGCACTTCTGTGAGATTGTTGTCCTTAATCCTGTCAAAAATATGCCCCTTTTGATTTTTTTTGCCCACACCTAAAACTACGCCAAACGTATTAACACACACACACACACACACACACACACACAACACTGACCTTGACCTTGAGATGATCTTGACTATTTTTTCGATTATTTTTTCGATTATTTTTTCGATTATTTTTTCGATTATTTTTTCGACTATTTTTTCGATTATTTTTTTTGGATTATTTTTTCGATTTTTTTCGATTATTTTTCCATTATTTTTTCGATTATTTCTTCGATTATTTTTTCGATTATTTTGACCTTGACCTTGACCTTGACCTTGACTACACCCACCCACATACACACCTACACCCACCCACATACACACCTACACCCACCCACACCCACCCACATACACACCCACACCCACCCACATACACACCTACACCCACACACACCCACCCACATACACACCCACACCCACCCACATACACACCCACACCCACCCACACACACCCACACCCACCCACACCCACCCACATACACACTCACACACACCCACACTTACCCACATACACAACCACACCCTCCCACACACACACACACACATATATTTACTTCCGGTCCACTTGTGGCCTATTTCTGCTTTATTTCTGTTGCATTATGTTTTGCAACAAATTATTACCCAATATTATGCATTAGACACGTGTTGTTTTCTGATTGGTTGCTTATGACATAATGTGATGATGTGTTAAATTCTGATTGGCTTATTGTTTCAGATGTTTTCAATGCGGTCCGTGCTTAGGGTATATAAAGAGATTTTGCACTGCATATCAGCCAGTATTGAAAAAGTTGTTGAAGAGTACAGATGTGTTGTTGCAGTGCTGCTCATATTTTTTAAACACAAAAATATTGCAGATTTGTATAAATTGAATTACAAATCTATTTGATTTAATATACAGAATTTTTGACAACCTGTCATAGGTTTATTAAGTATAAAGTTTTGATTTGGACCCCAAGAAATTTTATATAAATACCAAAGCCAAAAATATTAACACACATACACACATACACACACACAAAATATACAAAATCAGACTGCTGAACCCAACTGATATTTTTTATTAAGCATAGAATTTTGATTTGGATACCAGGAAATTGTATATAATAAACAACAACAAAAATGCCAAATCAAAAATATTGTAATCAATGCAAAAAAAATATATCCAGCCCCAATTGGGCCAGGCATCAAAGGAATTGTAATCCAGACAAATGCAGAACCCCCATAAAAATATGCCCTAAATGCCATAGAGAATATAGCATACAATACTTCACATATACACATAAAGGTACTTGCTCTGCACAGTTATCAACATTGCCCCCACAACCATCTACATCTGGTCTGAAAAGGAAGCATGAAACACCTGTTAATGCTTCACCAGCAAAGCAGCCACGCTATGAACCCATCCATAGCAGTTTTAACGGCCAATTAAGGGATCACTGGTTTGTATCAGAGCCAAGATGTGGCATTAAGAATTTTTTGAACAGTGTAAATCCTGATGTGCAGGCAATTCTAAATGCACAAAATGGCTCTTATAAGCTGTCCCTCAAATTGTTTTCACAATATAAGAAGCCAAATGGCACAAAATTTACACAGCCCCACATAACAGAAACTGTACCGGTATATTCAAATGCAAATTCAGACAAAATAATAAGCAGTTTGATAGATCAATTAAATATTAAACACTCTGAATTTGCAGCAAAAGAGTCTGGATGGAGCCTATGCGGTTCTCCACACAGGCTCTATGTTAATATTTCTGAATTCAACCCATTACAAGGTTCCACTTATGTGCCATTACCTGCCAATATCAAAAACAAAACAGCCGTGGTTAATATAAAAAATAATGACCAGAAATGCTTTTTGTGGTGTATTTTAGCTGCTTTGTATCCAGTTTCAAGGAATCCTGATAGAATAACTTATTATAAACAGCATGAAAATGATTTTGATGAGGCAATGGAGGGTTTAGAATATCCAATGTCTGTCCAGAATATTGATAAATTTGAAAAAAAAAAGGCCAGGAATATCAATGGAAAACAATTATCTATTAATGTATTTATTTGTTCCACTGGCCGTGACAATTGCTTGATAGATCCTCTCAGAATCAGTACACTTGATGATGAATCTGCTATTCCGATTGATCTGCTCTTAATTAAAGGGGATGGCACAAATCATTACACTCTGATACATAATCTTGAAGCTTTAGTCAGAACACAACTAGACAAATCCAATACAATATTCAAGTTGTGTAGAAGATGTTTAAGTGTATTTGATGGTAGAAAAATGGTGAATGGTGTTTGTGAACAGAATGCAGAAATTGCTAAAAACAAGTTAATTGAGCATCTGAAATACTGTGGCAATTATAAACCTATTCATATGGTGATGCCTAATCCAAGTGAAAAAGCAAAATTCAAAAAGTTTGAAGCCTTGTTGGAACACCCAGCATATATTGTCTGTGATTTTGAATCAAACCTCAAACCTCTTGCATTCTGCAATCCAGATCCTGAAGAATCTTCAATTACACCATACCAGCTACATGAACCTTCCAGCTTTTATTATGTGGTTGTACAGGATGGTGTTGTTAGTAAAGAAAATTTATACATGGGAGCAGATGCCATCAAAGAATTTGCACTTAGAATAGAAAATGAGTGCCATGACATAGCATCTAATATTTTATTAAAATCAAAACCCATGTTGCCTTTAACAGAGAAACAGATTGAAGATTTCAACAATGCAGAAAAATGCCCGGTATGTGATTCTGAATTTTCAGATATAAATATCAAGGTGAAACACCATTCTCATACAGATGGTAAATTCTTAATGGCCCTGTGTAATAGCTGTAATATTAAGATCAAGAGACCAAAATTTATCCCTATATTTTGCCATGGAGCATCCAATTATGATTTCCATCATCTGATCAGGTACGAGGGGTTTGAGAAGCATAATTTAAATATTTTAGCTGAAAATGATGAAAAATATATTGCCATTAACAAAATAATTAAAGTTAATGGTGTTCCTATTCACATAAGATTTCTTGATTCTTACAGAATTTTATCGGCTAGCCTGGCTACACTGGCCACTCAATTATCTGATGATCAATTCAAAATCACATGTGCTTTGTTTCCAAATCAGGACCTGAAATTAATTAGGCGGAAGGGTGTATATCCATATGATTATGTTACAGATTTTTCTAAATTTGATGAGTGTTCTCTGCCACCACAACAAGAGTTTTACAGCAAAATCAGAGCATCTGGAATCACTGATGATGATTATCACCATGCCCAATTGATGTGGAACAATTTAAAATGCAAAACATTTGGTGATTATCACAAGGCTTATTTAAAACTTGATGTGACCCTCTTAGCTGATATACTGCAGGCATTCAGAAAATCTTCCATGCAAAATTCTGAACTAGATCCAATATATTTTTACAGTGCCCCGGGCCTAGCATGGTCTGCAATGTTTTTAAACACTAAAATGCAATTGGATCTGATCCAAGATCAAGATATGTATCTGTTTATGGAACAATGTATAAGAGGAGGCATGGTGCAATGTTCTCAGAGATATGCCAGAGCAAATAACAAATATATTCCTGATTATGATCCAGCACTGCCATCAAATTATATACTTTATGTGGATGCAAACAGCCTCTATGGTTATGCCATGATGGATAAACTGCCATATTCAGATCTTGAATGGGTTGAAGATTTCAATATTGAGAATCTTAAGGATTTTGATGACAGTGACTATTGCCTCTTCTTAGAGGTTGATCTGACAATTCCAGATTATTTATACAACATATTTTCTGATCTGCCCCCAATTCCCGAGGTTCAGTGCTCACCTGGCTCTAAACAGAAGAAGCTCATGATGACACTGGAGCCAAAACAGGGTTACGTTATATATTACAAAAACCTGCAGTTCCTGATGCATCATGGTGTTCAAGTGACCAAAGTTGGAAAAGTTTTGAGGTTCAGGCACTTAAAATGGTTGAAGCCATATATTAATACAAATACAGAGCTTCGAACTTCTGCAATGAGCCAATTTGATAAGGCCTTGTTTAAATTGATGGTCAATTCTGTATATGGCAAAACTATTGAAAAAGTCAGAAAACATACCGATGTTAAAATAATTACTGATCCCAGCCTGAGCAAAAAATTGGTTGCAAAGCCTAATTTCAATTATAGAAGAATTTATGATGAAAATATGGCACTTTTCAACATGAAAAAAACAAAAATTAAGTTTGATAAACCTATTTATGTAGGGGCTGTAATATTGGAATTGGCCAAATTACACATGTTAAAATTGTATTATGATGTGTTGAAACCTTTTTATGGTGATTGTGTAAAATTGATGTACATGGATACAGATAGTTTTGTTCTTGATATTAAAACAGAAGATGTTTATAAAGATATGGCACAGCCTGCATTGCTTGAATATTTTGATACCAGTGAACATACAAAGATTCAACACCACAACAAAAAGGTGCCTGGCAAGTTAAAAGATGAGACACTTGGTGATGTTATTGTGGCTTTTGCTGGGTTAAGAGCCAAGATGTACAGTTTTGAAACATGTAGTGGTGCTGTTGCCAAAAAAGCCAAGGGCATTGGCAGAGTAACTGTTGAAAAAGAGCTCCAATTTGAAGATTATAAAAATTGTCTCAAATCATGTAGCACAATCAAAACATCAGAATCCAGAATTCAGAGTGTGGATCACTTATTGACTAGCAATATTGTAAGAAATGTGGCTCTGGACCCACATGATGATAAGAGATGCATTTTATCATGTGGCATACATACTCTACCATGGGGGCATTGTGATTTGAAAAATGGCAATCAATGCCCAAACACAGAGCATGATTTGAAATAAATAAACATGCCTATGAACTTATTTGGGTTTAAAAAACAAGGTATTATGGACCTGCCGACACCACAACCCTCTTCTGATATGATATCTAAACTGAGTGGTTTCTTAATTATTCATCTGAACAGCATACTTACAGATGTTGATGATGAAACGGGCAAAACATTGTACATATTTAACAATAATTTAAATCATTATCAATTACCTGTAGGTGGGCAATTACAATTTATTACAACCCCTGAGGGCAATGTCAAGATTTCAATAGGGAGAAATATTTATAGAATTAAGCACTCAAACATGATTTCTGGCACTGTTTATACTGTTTCTGCTGGTGACTGCTTATATATTGAGGTCCCGGGATCATGTGACAAGCTTATACCCTTTTTTATAGAATTAAGAATCAGATACTCTATAATAAATAACCACTAAAACAAAAATGCCTAATGATATATTTGGCCATACAAGGCATGAAGATCACAGTGATGAGATTCTGATGCTTGATGTCAGAGTCAAGAAATTAAGAAGTGATTTACAAGCTTTACAAACCACACTCAATGCCAGTCTTCAATTAGAAATTACAAATTTACAATCACAATGCATGGACCCTCTTCTTAAAATTGATTCTGAACTCAAATTGTTGCTTCAAAAATATACTGATCTGGCAACATTCGATAATTTTCATAGTTTAGAAGAAGCTGTAGCAGCTCTTCAAGCCAAATTTAAAACCCAGGCCACCAATTCTGAGCAATTGAAACAACAATTGGAAGAGCAAATAAATAATGTCCAGGCACAGCTCCAAACAATTGTCAAAAGCATAAAATCACAAGAAGAATTTGATCTAGTGATTTCCACTCTAAAAGAACAGATTCAATCACTCCAAATACCTAATCTGGACCCTCTGAACAATGCCATAGCCGAGGTTAAAGAAAAAATTCAGACACTTGAAAATTTTATGAACAACTTGCCATCTTCTGATGCTTTGAGTGCAATAACTCGGAGTGTTGCCAATATTAAGCTGCAACTTGAAACATATGAAGATTTTGGAAAAATTCAAAGTACCATAACCCATCTTGAAGGTACAATAGCAGCAGTGCAAAGTGATTTGGCAAATGTACAAGAAACTCTAGAATCTCGCCTGCCGGGTATTGTAGATACTCTTGTTAGTTTCCAGCACCAAATCACAAAGCTTGAAAACCTCAACACTGAATCTGAACTATCTCATTTTCATAATTTGATTGATGATATTCAAACAAAACTTGAAATTTTACAACAACCCACATCCACTGAGGCAGATATAACCCTGCTCCAAAATGCTATGCAAAATGTGGCTGATGCTTCTGAATTAAACAATGTAAAATTTGCACTTGAATCTTTGCAAAATACAGTATCAAATCTTCCTACATTACAGGAACTTAAAAATATTAAGAGGGCAGTGAATAGGATATTGAAATCAGAAGATATCAAGAATATCCAAGCAGAGATCAAACATCTCACTCAGACAGTGGCCACTCTACCAACAAATCAACATATTAATGAACTGCATGCCCTGTTTGAGGATATCAGAAGACAGGTCCATGATCTTACTGCTCAAAATTCAAAATTGGCAGTTGTTGAAAATTTGCAACAAATTGTAGCTAATATCAAGCAACAGCTAGGAACCATGGAATCCAATCAAGCAAATGCTCTGTCTGTTTTTGCCACCCAGCTTCAAGAAATTGTGCAACAATACAAGAAACTTGTTGTGGACATAAAAATTAAGCCAGGCCATGATGATGTTGTTAGGACCATCAATGAGCACCTTGAATCTGTAACAAGCAGATTGCTTACTGCAGAAAAAGAAATAACAGGCATAATCGAGAATCCAAAACATACAGTAATTCTTGAATTGTACAGCATCCCCAACAAAGAATATGATTCTCCATTTACACCAGGTGGCAAAATATATATGCTGTCCCCTGCACAATTTTATTAGCAGTTTTTTGTTGGGGGCACATTGAGACCAATCAAGATCAAATATTGGCTTCAACCACAGGCACACCACTACCCCACCTTATCATTAACAAATGCTGACAACAAACCAAAAATCACCAGTGTAGAGTTAGAGAATTTTACAGATCCCAATATATTAGAAACAGCATATGTTGAAAATGATGGATCTCTGGAATTTAAAATACAAATAGGGGACAAATTATATTTAGAAAATCCTGCAGTATCAGCTGCTGAACACCCCATAGTTGCAATATTCTTGTTTTCATATTATGTCTAGAGAAATTATTGTTGATGAACTACACAGACAAGCCAGACATAATTTTAAGAGACTGCCAGTAGTCACAAAAGGCATAGATGATTTATGGCAAGGGGACTTGATTGAAATGGCAAGTGGACAGTTGAAAAACTTAGACAAAATCAACAAGGGCTACAAGTATCTACTCACTGTAATAGATACATTTTCAAAATTTGCCTGGGCTGTGGCACTCAAATCCAAGACTGGAAAATGTGTTACAGAAGCCTTCAGGACAATCATCAATCAGAGTGGAAGATCACCGCGCTATTTGCAAACAGATAATGGCAAAGAATTTTATAATTCTGTGTTCCAACAATTTATTAAAAGCCAGTCAATAAAACATTATTCGAGTTACAGTGATCTCAAAGCCTCAATTGTAGAGAGATTCAACAAAACCCTAAAAAATCCTATGTATAAACAATTTACACTTCAAGGTAATTATAAATGGGTTAATATTCTTCCAGAACTTCTACATAAATATAACAACTCGGTTCATTCCACAATCAACATGAAACCCTCTGAAGTAACTTCATCTGATGAGCAAAAATTGATCAGCACTGTTTATTATCCTAAATACCAGCCACAACAAGAAAGGCCAAATACAGGGTGGGTGATCAAGTAAGAATCAGCAAATATAAGCACTTATTCAAAAGAGGCTTTAAAAGAAACTGGAGCACTGAATTATTTACAGTGGTTCAAGTTAAACCCGGGACCCTTAACACATATATAATAAAGGATCATCGAGGAGAAATTCTCAAAGGCAGATTCTATGAAGAAGAGCTCAGCAAAACTAAACAGCCTGACACATATCTCATAGAAAAAGTAATCCTCAGAAAAGGCAACAAGTTATTTGTCAAATGGCTAGGACTTCCAGAACACAGCTGGATCGATGCAAACAAAATTATAATATGAGCACCTGGGATGTTATAAAAAGGCTGCCAGAACCTGAACAACAGAATAAGAGAAATGGCAACTTGCTGCCTGATAATATTAGGTGTCTTATTGTTGGGCCATCTGCTTGTGGTAAAACTACACTAATGGTTGATAATTTTTTATTGGCACCCAACTGGTTAGACTGGAAAAACAGGCACTTGTATGTTTTTTCTAAGAGCTTGGAACAATTAAAATATCAGCAGCTGATGAAGCTATATGATGGATTGGATATTGCCACTTTTGAATCAGATGTTAAGCCACTTCATGAATGTCTCGATAATTCTGTTGTTGTGTTTGATGACATTATATTGGATAATCAAAACAAGGTTAGAAATTTCTTTACACAGAGCCGACACAAAAACATTGATTGTTTCTACCTGGCACAGACTTTTTCAAAAATACCGAAGCAGCTGATCCGAGACAACAGCCATTTTATATGTGTGTTTCATCAAGATCATACCAACCTCAAACACATACATGATGAATATGTAGGTGGGGCCTTGAGCTACAATGACTTTTCCAAATTTTGCAGTAGGTGCTGGAACCAGGACAGTTATGGGTTTGTCACAATTGATATGACAAGAAAACCCAGTAGTGGCAAATACAGAAATAAAATCAACAATTTTCTAGACATTGAAACATATATAAATAACCATGAAAAGGCCAATCATTGATGGTCTTAAATTAAGAGATTATCTTGTAAACACAGAACCAAGGAATTTATGAACAACACAAACAAACAGAACAGCCTATCATTGATGCTATTAGTGAATTAGGTAAACATATGAAAACTGTTACAGAGCAAAATCAAAATTTGATCACAGAGCTTGTACCTGTAGCTGCAAGGAACATATTAGATTATCCAATCACCCCACTTTCCAGTATTCATACACCTAGTCCTGTTGCTCCCCGAAGAATTGAAGCTACACAGGATCCTATTGAATTGGGTCTTCTTGCTCAAAAATATTTAAGCACACCTAAAGACAACAAAGATGAGGTCTTTGGCTTATATGCTGACACAGAGCGTGATGGTAGCATCATACATAGAATTGGCAATTTCAGAGTAACATTTATGGGAGATGATATAATTGTATATTCAGAATCTCATCTTGGACAAAGAGGTGGTTTTGTTAAATATCCCGGCACACCTGGGTTGTGGGAACTGATGACTAGGAAAAGACCTGGCAGCTATACAGATCAAGATTATGAATATTACAAAGAAATATTAATAAAATCAGATGCTCTATACCAGAACAATCATCCCACACAAAAAAGAGTCAAGTCTAGCAGTGGGGCAAAATACAATAATTTAATCAAGCCCATATGGTCACAGATCAAGCTTGCAGTGGAATCAAACAATACAACACCCTGCCTAAAGAATTTGGGTGGGTTTATGATGTCAGGAAACTTGTAGATAGGTTATTGGTGATAGCTGGGGAGGAAAATGCTGGCAACCACAATTTTTACAATGAAAAGGTTGGAATTATGGACATGATAAGCACCAAATTATCTAATTTTATAGTGAATGACACTAAGGGGATTGGATATCTTATAAAAATTATTAATACTCTACCATCTAAATTTTGGAATATTTCTGAGGGTCGGGACCTGGTTAATGACATTATAAACAAGCTGCCATTTGAACTACATATTCCAGGCTATCAGTATTGTGGTGCAGGCACAAAACTGGACCATAGATTAAACAGAGGTGATCCTGGTGTTAATCCTCCAGATGCTGCTTGTAGAGACCATGACATAGCATACAACACACATTCTGATCTTGACAAGAGACATGTTGCAGACAAGAAATTAGAAGAGGCTGCATTTGGTAGATTTGTAAGCAAGGATGCTTCTTTAAGTGAAAAAATAGCAGCATTGGGAACCACCATAGCTATGAGCACCAAACAAAAACTGGGGTGGGGTTTGTGAATATATATAATAAACCTACAATGAAGGCCAAGGGTGTTATGTATCAAATACCTTATGCAGGTCTTAAATCTCTTGGGCCTATTGATAGCCTTTTGACCAAAAAGCAGCGAGAGAAAAAAAATTCTTGTATTGCAAAGGGACATGGTATGAAATTGTTGCTTAGTACCCCCCAATTAAAAAAATTACAGCAATCAAGAAAAAATCACATGTGGGGGGATTCATATTTACTATCCCTGCCATCTTAGCAGCTCTCGGGGCTGTTGGGAGCTTGGCTGGGGGATCAGCTGCCATAGCAAAAACAGTAATAGATGCCAAGAAAAATAGGGCAGAATTAGATGAATTGAAGCGCCATAACCTGGCCATGGAGAAAAAAGGCAAAGGTGTTAAGAGAGCCATGAATAAGTTTAAAAAAACAAGAGCCGCTTACAAACCAAGATATTGAAGCTTTAATCAAGCCACTGGGCATCAACCAATTTTAGAGGTGTGTACATGTCTGATTCTTTGCCAGAACAACCACTCAACAAAGAGTGTGGCATTGTTAATTTGGATAAGTACAAAAATCAGGGCACTCACTGGATTTGTTATCTTAATTATTTAAACAATGAGGCATTTGTGTTTGATTCATTTGGAGGTGTTCCACCTGAAAATTTAATAAAATATCTAAATTCAGCTAATCTTTATTACAATAATGCCCGTGTTCAAAATTTCAAAGATGTTAATTGCGGACATTTGTGTTTATCTGTTCTTAGATATATGTCTCAAATAAATAAACCATCAATTGAAAATTTTCAAAAGGTCCTGTGGTATTTAAAACATCATGGGGGTATTCCATCTCACCAGCCAAAATTCAATATTGAAACTCAAATTACATGATGACATAGTGTATCCCAAAACAATAGCTCTCAGAGCATTTTATGGCATGTACTTGATCCCTAATATTTCACACCACAACAATACAATTGCAGTAGGGGATCAAAAAATAGTCATCACTCCAGGGCAATATAATCTGTCCACTTTAAATGCTCAATTACCCAGAGGTATAGTGTTAAGTCAAAATTCTGTCACTCACAGAGTAGAGATTGTATCTGCTACAGAAACAGTGGATCTGGGTACTATAGGAGAGCTGTTAGGCTTTGAGAACAACACAAAACTTGAACCGGCCATCAAACACACTGCTATTAATATACCTAAATTCTTAGCCATAGAGACTCTCAATATTCACTGTAATGTGGCTGAGGGTATGATCACCAAATCAAATGGGATAGGCACTCACAAACAAACTGGCATCATTGCAACATTCAAACCTAATTCTGAATTTATGGAGCCAATCATCTACACTCCATCCCCAAAATTATATTTTCCTGTGTGCCATAATAGAATAGATAATATTGAATTGATGGTCACTAATGAAAAAGAAGAATTAGTTGATTTTGCTGGAGCCACAACAACTGCAATCATAGAGATTAATATTTAAATTAAAATACATACAAAAAAAATGGAAAATATTGAGAGTTATGAGCTACAATCATTCCCCCCAAACAGGAGGACATTTGCAAATTTAAATCAACCCAACACAGAGATTGAGGTTGATCTTGATGTAGGGGATGGTTTTATACACCCCCACAGAGGAGATCTATACATCAAATTTGATGTTGTAAAGCTCGATGGAACAGATTATCCGGCAAATTCAAATATAAGATTGGTGGACAATTTTGTGCCCCATCTGTTCTCTGAAATTGAGATCAGAAAGCATGGTGTTGTTATAAACAGAGTGGATTATCCCGGCATTACCTCCACAGCTTTGGCCACTCTAAAATTATCCAAAACCGAGGCTTCTTACTACAAAATAGGTAGATTTGAGGCTGGTGATAAAATTATATCTAAGAGCCACACAGTGCTGTTCCCTATGCGCCTGTTGCCAGGATTCTTCTCAGATTACAAAGATATTATGTGGAAGGGTGGTTTAAGAATCACATTTAGAAGAGCTGCCAATGATAATAATGCTTTGATGAGGTACAGCACATTAAACTCTACAGGGGAAGCTTTGCCCAATACCTTACCTGATGAAGGCAAATGCATTATTCAGACTATGGAGCTAAGAATCCCAGTTGTTGAATATGAGGCCAGTTATGCTCTTAAATACAAAGCAGATATAATAAAAAGTCCACAAGTTCCTTTACAATTTTATACATATCAATGTGTACAGAAGCCCGCATCTGGTACTTACTATGAGTTTGATGCTACAAATTCATTCTCCAGTATACAATATGACATGCCGCATTTTGTGGTGGTATTGTTTCAGAATGGAAGACACAATAATCAGGAAAAAAATTCAAGTAGATTTGATAACTGCAACACCAAGAACATATATCTTAAAAATGGCAGAAATGAGGTATTTCCTAGAGAAAATTATAATTTAGACATTTCCAAGGATGATTTCCTTAAATTATATGAAGCATTTACAGCATAAAAAAGGGTCACTACTGGCAATACTGACATGTATTACACACCAGATGAATTCAAAACACAGAGACCCATGTTTGTCATCAATGCTTCAAAAAGGAAACAAGTTGTGGTGAATGACAGGACAAACATTAAAATTATCTGTGAATTCCATGAGGCATTACCTGATGACACCATATGTAGTGTTATTCTCATAGGAGAAAAATCATATGTTTATGATGTAAGAAATGAGAGAGTCACAGAACAATTCTAGAAAAATTATATTATCTTAATACTAGATATACAAGTTGAGCCTGGTGCCCAATTGAACTTAAACCGGAAGTAAATATGTGTGTGTGTGTGTGTGTGTGTTAATACGTTTGGCGTAGTTTTAGGTGTGGGCAAAAAAAATCAAAAAGGGCATATTTTTGACAGGATTATGGACAACAAACTCACAGAAGTGCCTTTTATAAGTGTAGGCAAATCAATCTGAGGGGGCTCATCATTTCACGGGAACTTCCCGAGGGCATTTTTACAAAAATCTTTGATTAGGCAGGGTTCCACACTTGAGCAAAAAGCTCATATGGGCATGTTGAGCCTGTTCTAAGTGTAGGCAAATCTGCCTGAGAGGGGCTCATCCTTTCCTGTGCTGGTTATATCACAAATACAACTACTCATGGCCCTTAGCAAGACAAGAACTTTTCTTCTTTCGCTGCTTTTTGGTTAGAAGTCTATCAATAGTATAGATATCTGATATCTGCATAAGGTATCTGATACATAACACCCTTGGCCTTCATTGTAGCTTTATTATATACATATTCTGGGATTGACTAGCTCAATTAAGTTTAACCAAATTATTTAATCTATTACAACCCCCACCCCAGTATTTGTTTGGTGTTCATAGCTTTGGTGGTCCACAATGCTGCTATTCTCTCACTCAAAGAAGCATCTTTGCTTACAAATTTACCAAATGCAGCCTCTTCTAATTTCTTGTCTGCCACATGTCGCTTATCAAGATTGGTATGTGTGTTGTATGCTATGTCATGGTCTCTACAAGCAGCATCTAGGGGATTAACACCAGAGTCCCCAGTAGTACAGTAAATATGCCTTCTACGACAACCATGATTTTTTGACCTCTAAGAAAACCGCACCAAAACCTCAAAAACTCACTTTCTCTCCACGTT
This sequence comes from Lepisma saccharinum, assembly GCF_977018435.1. NCBI lineage: Eukaryota > Metazoa > Arthropoda > Insecta > Zygentoma > Lepismatidae > Lepisma > Lepisma saccharinum. Next base: position 2,980,025 of record NW_028142898.1, read on the forward strand.
CCGCGTCTCATTTATTGCGCTGTCGATGTTTCACAGCGCAGAAAAGCTGGTACGAGTAAATGCACTTTCTCGTACTTCCAGTACGAATGCACCTTATCGTAATTTTCTAAGTCCGGCAATGTTTATATATCGTGACCTTTGTAAACCTCTCGGGAATGATGTGATTTTTCTACCACACACACAAACGCACGCACGCGCGCGCGCCCGCGCGCGCGCCTCTCATTATTTCTGTATTGTGACGCAAGCAAACAAAACAAATAATAATTGTTTTTTCAGGATTCCTGGCCCCTAACCCCGCCAGGGTGCGTGGTGCCCAACCCCAAAAAAAGGTTCTCTAACGGCTGCGGTTAGATAACCACACCTCTGTAGAGTTTCACGTGTTTTTTTTCCCTCAAAACTTCCATGAAACTCTACAGAGGACCTCCGTAATGCATGCAACGTGTACTAACGAATCTAGTGTTATTTGATGATGTATTTTCGATATAGAGTTTATTGTGAGATAAATAAAGATTATGTTTATTATAATATTTTCTTGATGAAGATGGAGAATGTGTGTGTTACAAATAAAGTTGCATGCTTTTTTTTAGTGTGTATGTGTATGTGTTTTGATGTTCGACAGCATCTGAAACGATGAAGTAAAAAAAAAGAAATTCATTGTTAATTTTCTCATGTAAAAAAAACAACAAATTTTGTGCAAAAAAACTGATGAAAAAAAAGACATTGTAACTGATAACTGGTGAAATTGACATTGTAACTGATCTGAACGAGGATGAGATTATAAAACATTTAAGTCACCGCGATGTTTTATTGTGGTTGAACGAAAAACATTTTTTTTTGGCGCGACGGCGAAATCGTCACGAGTTTGGATTTGTATTGCGAATGCTGTCAGAAATTTAATCAACGTTGTTCGTTCTCGATGCTGGAATCTTATGTAGATTACTCCATGAAAAAATTTGATAATCCTGTGCGAAGCTCCCAAAGCGTTCGCGCAATTTTTGATGCTTGCGTGGATAGCAACGCTCGGTCGAACAAAATCTTTCAGCCCCGATACTGAAATTGTGTTCCATCGCTCAACGCAACATCTTCATCACAGACTAAAGGCTTTCAAACGATCCGGGTTTCCTGCGGAGCGTTCGAGAAGAGAACGAACGAATTCCGAAATACCAAGAATGTCGCTTCGAGAGCGGGAGGAAAAAATTGAAATCGATTTTCGATTCGGTGAGAGCGATCCCAGACGTTGACAATTCAGGGGCTTGCACGGCAAGAAGCCAAAAAATGCGGTTGTTTGCCCGCAACGTGCGAAGCATCTTGCAACCGTTTCCGAAACTATCGTTATTGAACGACGCAACTTTTGGAGGCGATATGCGGTGATGCGGAAATCAAACGTTCGTGGCTTCAAAACATCACTCGCTTTTTCTGCTCCGCACCTGCATACTGGAACGATTCGCAGTTTCTCTCGCAAGCTTTGTCTTTCTTGCAGGCGTGTGTGCTCGATTGGAGAATAATGTTAATTTTTTCGATGGCGCAAGAAATAATCGTTTCTCCCGCATCGCCCTTCGCACTGCCCGCTTCTGCGGTAAACGACCCCGCCTCCGCAACCCCGCTACAACAACGGCAACTCCCCGAGCCTATTCAGCTCGCATCCTCTTCCACCCGAAGCGAATCTATTTTTTCTGCCTCCACGGTCATGAACGAAGAATCCACATCCCCGATAACGATCGAATCAGTGGAGTTGGAAGCGAACACAACATCCGCTTTGGAAGATTACCTATCCACATTATGCTCGACCAAAAAAGCTGCATTGCTGCATGTGGAATTTTCTAACCTTTTCGCGTACTGGTACCACTAATTATTTTTATGGAATCACAAACACGAAACCGGTGGACTCTTCGTTTCAGACGTGGTTGAGTTTTGTGCTGGTTCTCGCAGAGCGGGGCCAAACGTTTCACGCAATTAGTTTGGCCAGACCTTGGGGATCGAAACAAAAACGCTCATCAACTTGCTGTTTTGGATTTTAAACCACACCACCCTGGCGGGCGTGGAAGAGGCCGTGGAAAAATGATCCAATACCATGAAAACATGCATGGGTGGAACTGCCAACGGGGTACTTACCCATTCATTGCCATTTGTCCCCCAGGACATGCGCATAAAAAGGTCTTGCTGAAAAAAATAGGAAGTATAGCATTGTTCGTTGTACCAGGGCAACACACACACGCATGAGTGAATCGGTCAACGGGGTTCATTGCTAGGACATTTGCCTCATTGTGTTTTAACCAAGAGGTCGCGTGGGTGGGGTTCCTATATAACGCACCAGTTTCTCCTTTTTGTACATCATTATCATAGTGAACGTCAATCGTGGCAGTTCAGTATCCTTAATTGTTTGTCTGGCAGTATAAACATATATCATCGTGGAAGTTCAGTGAGCTACAAGTTATTTTTGAAGTCTGTCTCTCTCTTAAAAGGTAAGTTCTTTTTTTCAAGTGTGTTTTATTTTTTCATGATATATATTTATTTTGTTTTGCGTCTGACACACACACATATTCAGAGGACTCACAAAAATTGACACACACATGCCGTATATTTTTTTTACCTCCTACAACAGTGCACACACTGTTCGCGTCGAATATATATATGCACTTGTGGAAGGAAAAATGTCTAGCACTTTTTTTGATATATTTTTTTTCCTTCTGTTTCAGTGCGCTTTCCCCTACCACCACACACCCCAAAAAAAATTCACGTATATAAATAACAGAGTATATATATACAGAGAAATGGAATCGCAACCAGGCCCCTCCGGTCTTTGCGGGAAAAAAATAGCATGTCGCAACTGTAAGAAGTTGATTTCTAAATCGAACATCTCGAAGCATTTGAAAAAATGTCGTCTACCGGAACATGATGTCCCCCCGGCAAAGAAATCTCGCATTGATGCGCATGAAGGCGGTGCTTTGAATAAAAGTGCACGCATCATGACGTATAAATCTGGAAGTGACGAGTGTGACTCGAGCACCTTCCTCGACAATGTGAAATCTCTGGTAGTTTATAAATTACGGGATTGCCTCATTAATGTTGCAGTTAAAATTCATCTCGTCTTGACCCTGCTGTATGAGAAAGTTGTCTCGGACAAGACAAGCACTTTCAGCTTTTACGTAGGGTGCGAAGGCTTACATGAGGGCAATCACGACGATCTTAAAGAGATTGTGACAGGCCTATTTGAGCGTCTGTCACAAAAACAAGAAGATTTTGAAGGACCCGGAAGTGGATGGAGTCTTTGCGGTCGCAGCCACATTTTACAGCTTCGAGTGTGCAACTTCAAACCCATACGGAGCAGTAAAAAAACAAAAACAAAAAATGTTGCACCAGACATTAAAAAAAAAGCCGTGTTAAACATAGCAAGTAAAGATCAGAAGAGTTTCTTATGGTCTGTAATCGCCGCATTACACCCAGCAAATAATGAACACCCCGAACGTCTGTCCAATTATACCCGATACGAGCGTTGTTATAAAAATGTGATGAAAGGAATTTCCTATCCTGTGGACCTAAACAACATAGATCATTTTATAAAACAATATCGAGAAAAAAAAGGAGAAAAAATTGATATTTCTGTTTTCGGGGTTGACGATTGCGGCGACATTTGTGTGTTAAGACCTGCAAGAAGCCAGAATAATGTAATTCGACTCTTGCTAGTAGATGGCCGTTACAGTTTGATTCGCAATTTTTCTCGCCTAGTCGGAAGACAAATCAGCAAGGATCACGATAAGATTGAAATTTGCGATCAGTGTTTGAGAATTTTTCGCGAGGGAAAGAAGATGAATGAACAGCACAAGTGTTTTGCCTCCGTGAATGCAGAACCCGAAGATGCCATGCCGGAACCCGGAACCAAGATGAAATTTCAGAAACACCAGACTCTTCTCCACCATCCCGTTGTCCTTTATGCCGACTTTGAAAGCTTCCAAGTTCCCATGACGTCTTGCAACCCTGATCCCTCTACCTCAAGCACAATACAATTTTTTCACCACGAACCTTGTAGTTTCTCCATCTACGGAGAAAAATTAAATGATGTCTTCTTGTATTGCGGACCCGATGCGGCAAGAAATTTTGTTAAGAAGATAGCGGAATGCGCAAGATAACTTGCACCCAGCCTGAAAGGTCCTTACGTTTCTCCACCTCCTCTGACAACGGAACAACAACGGAGACATGACACGGCAACGAGATGTGCGTAGTGTAACCAGGTTTCACCCCCGAAAATCACAAGGTCGTACACCACGACCATCAGAATGGATTATTCCTGAACACCATCTGTAATTCCTGCAATCTTAAAATTAAGGAGTCGCATTTTGTTGCTGTGTATCTGCATTACACGGAAATATATGATAAGCATCTGTTCATCAAAGAGTTGTACAATATCACGACTCCAATCAGCATCATCCCTAGAACGAGCGAGAAGTATATTGCAGTAAGAGTGTGGATCCCTCTCGAAGAAGGAGGAAGTGTGGAAGTTAGAATCCTGGACTCTTACAATTTCCTGTCCTCCAGCCTCGCCAGCCTTGCAACTCAACTTGGCGACGAAGATCTTGTGGCCACCTAGCAATGCTTCGGGGATGAGAATTTGAATCTGTTGCGTCGCAAGGGCGTCTACCCCTACGAGTACGTCAACGATAACAACAAATTTGACGAGACAGAGCTTCCACCCCAGGAGGCATTTTATTCTCATCTCACGGAGGACGTCTGTTCCGAAGAGGACTACGAACACGCTCGTAGTGTGTGGACGGCCTTCAATTGCCAAACGTTTCGCCACTATCACGATCTGTATCTTAAATTAGACGTGACACTTCTCAGGGACATTTTCGAGTCGTTTCGCAAGAGATGCATCTCGATCTACAAGTTGGATCCTGCGTATTTCTTCACGACGCCGGGATTGACTTGGAAATCTATGATGAAATACACCAACGTGGAACTGGGACTCATCGCAGAGAAAGAACAGTATGCTTTCATGGAGAGTGCGATACGCGGTGGTATTGTCCAATATCCCCGACGCCATGCTCTCGCAAACAATCCTCATACGTCTGGTTACGATGCATCGAAGCCCAACACCTGCATTGTCTACTGGGATGTCAACAACTTGTACGGCCATTCCATGTCCCAGTGTCTTCCCATCAGCGACTACGAATGGATGACCGAAGAGGAACTCTCCTCCGAGGATTTTCTCAACTGGACCGAAAATAACGAATGGGGCTGTTTCTTTGAAGTGGATCTCGATTATCCCGAAACGCTTCACGAGAAACATCACGGATTGGCCCTGACCACAACCAAAGAGAAGCCACCTGGAGGAGGATCGGAGCAAAAAACTGATACTAAGCATGGAGAACTAGTGGAATTACGTTCTGCACTATCGGCTCCTCCAATTTTACGTGAGTCACGGGTTGCAGCTGAAGAAAGTACATAGAGGATTAAAGTTCCGACAGAGTAAGTGGCTCGAACCCTACATAGCCGAGAACACGCAACGCAGAGCGCAATCACCATCGCCTGCCGACAAGGATCTGTACAGCTGGCAGCCCACGAGAAGAGCGCTGGCAGAAGAGGTGTGACGTACTGCCAGGCGAGTCCACTCTTTCGCGTGGGGGAGGTGCTCTTCCGCCAGACCTCTTCTCGTCATCAAAACCATCATCATCGTCGCGATTAGCCCAAGAGACAGGAAAGCTATGTAGAATAGAAAATAACAAACAATAATAACAAATAGTAAAATAATAGAAATAGAATTGAAAAATAATAATTGGTTAATTTATCTCATTTAAGGCAATAGTTGCGCCAGTTCGTCATCCTCTTCGACTTCTTCTTCATCACAACTTATTGTGCCCTCCGAGTCTGAGGAAATGTCACTGTCTGCACCTCCAAAAGAAATAATCAATCTCTCCACCTCGTTCTCCACCAATCCATCCGTTTTCCAATATTCCTTTTCCAGTTTTTCTACGTGTTCGCAATACCCTTTCCAGTCGTCTTGATTGCAATATTCAATGCCCTTAATCGTATGTTCCTGCAGTTGGGATATCGATAGCGAACCGATCACATTTTGATCCCGTACATATTTTTTTACTTTGGACTAGGGATGGCCAGATCCGGATCCTGGCGGATCCGAAATCCGGATCCGGTTTGTTCTGGATCCTAAGGATCCGGACCCTAAAATTTTTGGGATCCGGATCCGCGGATCCGGAATTTTTAGATCCGGATCCAGAATTTTCGGATACGGATCCGTTCTGCCATCCCACATGCGCTTCTTTGGAAAGTAAGAATGTGCTTATAACATATTGTTACCTACTAATATACATATATATATATATATATATATATAATATAGGCTACATACATACGCACACACACACACACACACACACATACACATATATATATATATATACATATATACGTATAGTGTGTGTGCGCGCGTGCGCGATTTGTAATTAATTAATACACTTACAATGGAGGTCTAAATCTCCCCCTCCGATTTCCATGAAACTTGGCAGGTGTATAGAGCCCCCCCTCAAATGTCAAGATGAGGAGAAATTGAAGTGGGGATCTGACCCCGAAACCACGTAAATATGGCTTAGGAAGAAACAGGGGGCATAGGGCATCTCTATACACCTGTCAAATTGCATGGGAATCGGAGGGGGACACGTCAATTTGTCCTCATCTTGACATTTGAGGCGGGTTTTGCCCCCTAAAAGAGTTTTTTAGCTGAAACAAAAAAACACGTATTTCTTTCTTTGGGCCCGTTTATACACACACCTGCCAAGTATCATGGAAATCGGAGGGGGACACAGTGGTCAGATCCTCACTTCAATTTGTCCTCATCTTGACATTTGAGGGGGTTTTGCCCCCTAAAACAGTTTATTTAGCTTAAACAAAAAAACACGTATTTCTTCCTTTGGGCCCCACTATACGCCTGCCAAGTTTCAGGGAAATCGGAGGGGGACACTTAGATAACCTCCCTTGTTAGTCTTACACTTTGTAATTATATAACACTTCATATATTATAATGTTTTATTTTAATTTGTAAAACTGTAACTGTAGAACAATTGTATAATTTTTGAATAACATTTCTATCTTGTTATATGTGTTAAAGGTTTCATCCTGGAATGGAATGTCTCACATTTATGTGTGTTTTCATTTCCAATACATTCGAATGAATACATATTCGTTCCAATGGCATTTACAAAATCACCTCTGACATTTTATGTCAAACAAGTAAGATTATTTTTGTCCACGAGTGTGTTAGCCGATGCGTAGCAAAGTATTTTAGGAACAACACTTGAAAAAAATTCTTGTAGGACTAACTAATGTAAAATTTCTTAGTAATCGAAGATCATAATACCTTTTAAGATGTGGTAATATTATAATGGTATTGAGATCCGAAACTCTTGGATCCGGATCCGGAATTTTGGATCCGGATACAGATCCGAAACTTTCGGACCCGGATCCGGATCCAGATCGGGAACTCTCGGATCCGGATCCAGATCCGAAACTCTCGGATCCGGATCCGTTTGGCCATCCCTACTTTGGACCACGCTAATTCTATGGCGTTCAGGTCGCACGCACACGGTGGTAGACGAAGCACTGTATGGCCATACTGCTGTAAAGTTCTGTCCACACGGAAAGTTTTTTCCTGTGGTTTGTTAGCCTGTATTAAACTGTACAGTTCTACTTTCCTCATATTTTCATCAAACGGAATGTTGCGTGATGATAGCCAAGCTGTCATGTCAGATTTCAGGCTATATCCTGAGGGAACCTTATCTACCTGTACGGTGTGATAAGGGGCGTTGTCTATGACGACAACGGACCGATTCGGTAAATTTGGGATTAGTCTCTCTGTCAGCCACTTTTCAAAATTAGTGCAGTTAATTTGTCCGTGGTAGTCACCTGTGGAGCAACCTGCTTTGTATATGAGGCTCGCATTGGGAATTAACCCGTCACTGCACCCCGCATGCACGACGATAAGCCTATGTGCTGAACTTGCATTATTCACTACACCAATAATATCACTGGACTGCCAACTTTTGTTTGATATTATGTTATTATCCACAGCCGTTTCATCTACATACACAATGGGCCGATTCTCCTGTCGAAAACGTTTTATAGCCCGTAAATATTTACTTCGCCATGACACAATATCGGGTCTTTCCATTAAGATCTTCCTCTTGTTCTTACACCTCTTCCACTGAAATCCGACCTTTTTCATCAAACGTCGCAAAGAATCCACCTTCCAAGGAAAATGAATTTTTTGTTGAACAGCTGACAAAATTTTATGGCCTGTCGGTACATTTTTGTTGCAATAAATATCGCGAATTACGTTTCTGATTACGCTAATGTCAAAATCATCAACGCAGACATTTCTATGTGATGGCCTTTTTCTGATCTTTCCGGGGGACACGAGTTTCCTCATCGGCGACCGAGCTTTCCTCTCCCGCAAATCCTTTCGAATCCGCCTGATGGTCATCTCTGACAACCCTGTTGCTACAGACGCGCGCTTTGTGCTCTGCGTAATTGGCACCAAATACTGTTTCTATCTCGATTCCCTATCACAGAAATCAATTACTTTGCTCACAATTTCACGCCCTTCACTATGCACAGTAGCACCTCTCTTCCTCACACTCGCCATAAAACACCAAAATAAAGAAAAAGCAAAAAAAAGAAAAATCAACTTCCCCACGGTTCTCACAGACAATGACCCGCCAAGAAGGAAACAAGACTTCCTTCTCCTCGACCGCCCCCAACCACCCCTAAATTCTGCAAATGAACCTGACCCTCCCTTTCCCTCCGTTCCCCGTCTCCCTTCATTCAGCGATCTTCTCGTCGGCTGCCGGCTGTACAAACTATTCAACAACGCCATCTACGGCAAGACGATGGAGAACGTGCGCAATTACATTGACGCAACGTTGATCACGGACGAAAAGAAATTCGAGAATATCGTCCCGTCCCTCTACTTCAAAAACTTCATCATTTTCGACGAGAGTCTGATATTCGTCGAGAAGAACAAGAAGCAAGTGATGCTCAACCAGCCGATTGCCATAGGTGCCACCGTCCTTGAACTCTCTAAATTGCATATGTAATAATCCTACTGCGATCAGTTTCAACCCTTTTATGGAGATAACATTGAAATATGTTACATTCACACGGATAGCTTCGTTTTTCTAATCCAAACACCAAGCCTCGAACATGATCTGAGTTCGATGAAGCATCTTTTTGATTTTAGCAACTTACCATCAGGCCATCACTTGCATTCGACAGAAAATAAAATGACGATTGGAAAATACAAAGATGAAGTTGGCGGAAAGTACATCAGCGAATTTGCCGGGCTTCGTGCCAAAATGTACTGCGTCAAGATTGCAGAAAAAAAGAGATCAGGAAAGCGAAGGGGGTGGGAAAAACCAGCACTGGTAAATTCACCATGGAAGACTACAAAGAATGCCTGTTTCAAGGTAAAAGAAAACTCAGCGCCGATCATCGCATTGCGAATAAATTACACGAACTGTACACGACGCACGTAACCAAGGTAGCATTGGATGCCAGAGACAACAAGTTACGTGTTCTTGACTGTCAAATCCACACAAGAGAGTGGGGCAGTGGCAAATGGAATCGACAAATGTGACGTGTGCCCCACTCTAACCGCATAGCCATGAAGTTCGCTGTCTTTTGCCTTCTCCAAAAACATACAGAAGAAAAGAGGAAGCCCTCAGGCGATGAGAAGTTGGAAGTCGTTATTATGTCGTTACGCTCGCTCTAAACGAGGCTCATTAAATTCAACTCTTACTTTTTCCTTCATCGTGATCAAATGACATAATTACATGTTCGAGTCTTTTCGAATTGCATCACTGAAGATAAAATCTTGTCTTTTTTTTATTCGATCTACAAGGGGCACACCATAGAAATTTAAATTTAAATAACTACCAAGGGACAATGAATCTTTTTGGTTTCCGAAAACAGATCATCATGGAGACTACACAGCACGACAGATCTACCTTCCGTGTTAACTAAACTCAACGGCCTGTTGATCGTTCATCTCAACAGCATTTGGACGAAATTCGACGACGACGTCGGCAAGATTTTTTATGTCTTCAATAACAATTTACATTTCTACGAAATTCCGATCGACGGGAAATTTCGGATCACCGTGAATCCGGAGAACGAAGGGCGAAAAATCAAAATTTCTAGCGGCAAGAATATTTTTCGAATGAAGCACGACAAGGTACTTTCTAACATGGTGTACGATGTTTCTGCAGGAGATTGTTTATACGTGGAACTCCTCGGAGATTACGACAAACTCATTCCTCTCTTTGTAGAATTACGAATCACCTATCCTATTTTAAATAACCATAATGCCTAACGACATTTTCGGCCACACCAAGCGTGTAGACCACGCAGAAGAAATTCTCATGCTGGATAATCGAGTTAAAAAGTTGAGGAGCGATTTGATCGCTTTGCAGGAGACCTTAAACAAAAGTTTACAATCGGAAATCACTACGCTCCAAAGGAATGTCTCGATCCTATTCTGAAAATCGATTCCGAACTGAAAACGCTAATAAAAAATTATGTTGATGTACCTTCTTACGACAACGTTCAAAATATACAGTTGATCGTGGATTAGCTTCAAAATGATTTGACCAAATTACAGCAATTTCAATCGAAAGATTTGGAAAAATTGAAACTCGAAATCGAAGAACAAACTTCCGCAATTGAAAAGAATTTCTCTGAACTTCAAACCGTCGTGAATGATATCGATGTAGAACGCTTGCATGTTGTCGTTTCCAAATTACAAGAAGAATTCACCAGCACGTTGGAAGAAATTAAATCCAAGTTACAGACTTTGGAAGATACAATGAAGAACCTACCATCGTCAGACGAACTGCAGGTCATCGGTAAAAGCGTTGCGAACATAAAAATTCAATTGGAGCCTTATCAAGATTTCGAACACATTTAAACCACCATCGCTACGCTTCAGGCGTCTTTGGAGTTGATCAACGAAGAAATTAAAAATATTCACGTTCAAGGAAGCGCGTTGTCGAGTATTCAAGACACGCTAAGCACGGTTCAGCAGAAGATCGAATATTTAGAAAATTTGAACGTGGAATCGAACCTTGCTCATTTTCATCACGTACTCGACAACATACAGAGTGACTCGGAATCGTTACAGACGAGCGTACCTTCGAAGGAAGATTTGGAAAAATTGAAAACGGCTGTGACGGCATTATCCGATTCAACTGACATCAAAAGTTCATTGAGCGATCTCGAAAGTACGGTGGCCAATCTCCCCACCTCCAAAGAATTACACGCTTTGAAAAGGAACATATCTCGAATGCTAAAACGACTATAAACGGAAACGGCAAACGTGAAACAGATTCGAGATGAAATTACTTCGCTGGTGTCGACCTTGCCCACTTCGCAGAGCGTCACGGATCTTCACACGCAGTTTACGGAGATGCGAAGCATCGTGAACGATCTTACCGAGAAAATCTCGAAATTGAATCAAGTTGAGAACCTTCAGAACATTGTCGTCAACATGAGAGATCAAGTTGGAGTGCTGGAATCCACGCAGGAATCGACGCTGGTCTCTTTCGGTGCCAAGTTGCAAGAACTGAACGAAAACTACAAGCAGTTGAACGTGGAAGTGAAAATCAAACCGTCATTTTCTGCCGTAACGGATACCATAGTCGAGCATTCGTTGCCCATTGAAAATAAACTTGGACACGTTCACAGTAATTTGCTCAGCGTCGACACTAAAATCGCCAAATTGTTCACCTTGCAAGCCATCGAAATCAACAGCGTACCCAATCAACAGAGAATCTAAACGTTCGTCGAAGGTAACAAACTGTACATGTTAGATCCTTATCATCCGTATTACAAGTTTCTCCTCGATGGCACGATTCAGATAAACGAATTTTCGTACTGGTCTCACGGCAGAAAAGCTAGCGTCCCCACCATGACGTTGATATCGAATCGTGGTGTCCAGAAAGCAGTAAACATTCCTCTGGCACGTTGGAACGAAACGCACAACATATATGAAATACACGAAGACGAAGATCTTACCGTTTTCGACGTGAGTGCCGGCGATAAGCTGATCATTCAAAACACGAGCGAGGTGCCACCCTCTTTGAATCCCATCACGCTGGTGCTTCTCTTCAAACGTAATCTCTAAAAAAATTGTCTTGGCAAGCCATCGTCGAAGAATTACATAAACCTGCACGCCGCAACTACGAACGCTTAGCGGTGGTAACCAAGGGCATCGATGACCTCTGGGAAAGTGACCTCGTGGAGATGAGTAGCGGCAAGTTAAAAAATGTACATAAATTGAACAAGGGCAACAAGTACCTCCTCACCGTCATAGACACATTTTCGAAATTCGAATGGGCTCTACCTTTGAAAACCAAAACGGGAACATGCGTCTCGGAAGCATTCACATTAATTTTTCACGAAAGCTGCAGACGACCTCGGTTTCTGCACACGGACAACGGGAAGGAAATCTACAATGCCACGTTCAGGCAGTTTATTCGGAAACACAACGTTCAACATTACTCGACCTTCAGTGACGTCAAAGCCAGCATCGTTGAAAGATTCAATCGGACTCTGAAATCGCGCATGTGGTCACGCTTTACGCTTCAGGGAAGCTACAAGTGGGTCACTATTCTTCCGGAACTCGTTAACGACTATAATCACACGGTGCACAGAACGATAGGCATGAAGCCAGCTGCCGTTACCAAGTCCGACGAGCAGCGTTTAATTTCTACCGTTTACTGCCCAAAGTACACACCCACGACAAAAAGACCTAAATACATAATTGGAGACCAGGTGAGGATCAGTAAATTGAAGCGAACGTTCGACAAGGGTTTCACACGAAATTGGAGCACGGAACTTTTTACCGTGGTTCGAGTTTTACCCGGGAACCGTTACACGTATATAATAAAGGACAGTGGCAGTGAAATTTTATTGGGGCGCTTCTACGAGGAGGAACTCTCTAAAACTAAATACCCCGACACGTACCTTATCGAAAAAGTTTCGCGTAAGAGAGGTGACAAACTTTTGGTGAAATGGCTGGGACTTCTGGGAACAAGTTGGATCGATTCGAACGAAGTGATTCTATGGGTACGTGGAATGTTGTGAAACGTTTACCTGATTCGGAAAATCAAACGAAAAAAAGGAACGGCGAATTGCTCCCCGATAGCATACGATATCTGATCGTAGAACCTTCAGGGTGTGAGAAGACGACACTGCTCATTGATAATTTTATCCTCGCACCCAATTGGTTAGACTGGGAAAACAGACACCTCTACGTATTTTCGAAAAGTCTCGAACAAGCAAAATACCAGCAACTTATGAAACTGTACGAGGGACTGGACATTGCAACTTTCGCATCTGAAATCATTCCACTGGACGATTGTCTCGAGAATAACATTGTGGTGTTCGACGACATGATCTTGGAGAATCAAAACGAGATTCGTATTTTTTTCACTCGAGGACGTCACAAAGCATTAGATTGATTCTACCTGGCAAAAATTTTCTCCAAGGTTCCGAAACAACTGCTAATTTTATTTGCTTGTTTCGACAAGACCACACCAATTTAAAACATGCACATGATGATTACGTAGGGGCTGAAATTAATTACAATCTATTTTCTAAATTCTGCTCCCACTGTTGGAACCAAGGTGATTTCGGATTCGTGACCATTGACATGACTCGAAAAGCAAACCATGGAAAGTATAGGAATAAAATAAACGTTTATCTAAACGTCTCAGAGTATATTAATCACCCTGAGGCTAACATGAGGAAAATTTCAGATTTGCAACAAGAAGAAAAAAATCAAAAAAAAAATCAACGGTCGAGAATCTAAAAAATAAAATTTGAAAAAACGTTATTTTCTTTTCAAACGTGTGAAGCATATATAAAATAACCATTACAACAAAAAAGTGAGTGTTAGAAAAGTGGATAGTCTCAAGCGGGTGACGGCAAGAAAACTACGAGAACCGAACGTATTCACATTCAGCAAACCGGCCATCCTGGCAGCATTGGGGGCCGTTGGAAGTTTGGCCGGGGGTAGCCCCTCCATCGCGAAAACCGTCATCGACTCGAAGAAGAACAAGGCGAAATTGGAAGAACAGAAACGTCACAATCTGGCCATGGAGAAGAAGGGGAAGGGGGTCATGAGGAAATTTAAAAAAAAGAAACAGCACTCACCAACCGAGACATTGAATCTCTGATCAAACACTTCAGAGCGTTTTCATGTCCGATTCGTTACCTTCAACCGTTAAAAGAAGAGAATGTGGAGTAGTCAACTTGGACAGTCAAGAAAATCCAGGCACGCATTGGATATGTTACCACAAAAATGATAAAGCATTTGTTTTCGATTCTTTCGGAGGTGTTCCACCTACAAATTTTGTTCATTATCTGAAAACGAACAATCCTATATACTACAACGTCGAACTCATTCAAAATTTCGGAGACGTGAACTGCGGTCATCTCTGCTTCTCCAAGCTCGCGTTTCTCTCTAAAATAAATAAGCCGCAGGTGGAAGATTTCCAGAAAGCATTGTAGAACCTAAAGCATCACGATGGGCGTGTTCCATCTCACGAGCGAATCTTCGATCTTGAAACTCACGCTGCACGACGACATCGTCTATCCTAAATCCATAGCTCTGCGTGCATTCTACAGCATGTACCTCATACCTAACGTCACGCAGCACAACAACAAAATTAGCGTCGGAAGCGAACATATCGTCGTCAGGCCAGGTCAATACAATCTTTCTACTTTGCAAGCTCAATTACCCAAGGGCACGTACCTTTCTCAAAATTCGGTCACTCACAGAGTGGAAATCGTGTCCGCGACGGAGACCGTGGACCTGGGCACCATAGGAGAACTTTTAGGTTTCGAGAACAATCACCCAAAACTCGAAGCTGGCATCAAGCACACGTGAGCAAACATTCCTAAATTTCTAGCCATCGAAACTTTGAACGTACACTGTAACGTAGCGGAAGGCTTGATCATGAAATCCGACGGATTGTTAGGAAGTCAGAAGCAGACGGGAATCATAGCCACGTTCAAACCAAGTTCCGAGTTCATGGAACCGATCATCTACACGCCCTCTTCGCCGATCTATTTTCCAGTATGTCGCAACCGCATAGACAACATAGAGTTGGTGGTCACGAACGAGAAAGGAGACGTGGTGGATTTCGCAGGTGCCACGACGACGGCCGTCCTGGAGATCAACGTATAATAAATAACACATAGTGAAAAAAAAATGGAGCAAATCGAAAGTTACGAATTGCAATCTTTCCCTCCGAACCGTGCACGTTCGCCAATTTGAACGAAGCGAACAGGGAAATCGAATACGACGTGGACTTAGGAGATGGGTTCGTTCATCGACGTGGTGAAGATAGAAAGCGGAGACGCGTTCCCCGCAGCAGCAAATTTGAAACTCGTGGACAACTTCGTGCCTCACCTGTTCTCGCAGGTGGAGGTGAGGAAACACAACACCGTCATCGACAGAATCGATTATCCAGGCATCACGTCGACGGCAGTGGAAACATTGAAATTATCCAAAACGGACACAACATACTATCAAGCGGGAGGATTCGAAGCGGGAACCAAAATATCGACGGGAAGTCACACGGTGCTCTTTCCCATGCGTCTACTTCCGGAATTCTTCTCGGACTACAAGGAGATCATGTGGAATGGAGCACTGAGAATCAGTAGTGTGATTTGTGGTACTACTGGCTCGATAAAGTATGAACCCCGCTCAGGCAGATTTGGCTACACTTAAAACTAGCTCAACATGTCCATATGAGCTTTTTGCTCAAGTGTGGAACTCTGTCTAATCCAAGATTTTTGTAAAAATGCCCTCGGGATTTTCCCGGAAAAGTATGACCCCCTCAGATTGATTTGCCTACACTTACAAAAGGCACTTCTGTGAGATTGTTGTCCATAAGTTTGTTAAAAATAAGCCCCTCTTGATATTGTTTTTGGCTACACTTAAAACTAGGCCAAACGTATTAACACACCCACACACACACACACACACACACACACACACCCACACCCACACCCACACACACACACACACACCCACACCCACCCACACCCACACACACACACACACACACACACACACACCCACACCCACCCACACACACACCCACCCATACGTGTAAACGTGGTCTTATAAGGCCCGAGTGAGTGTACATATGTTGTTGGAACCACTATAATTTGATAAATTAGCATAATCAAATTCATTTTAAAATGTCGAGACCATGCAAGTGATTACAAATACCACCGTGGTTTTTGAAAATTATCATTTATGCAGTTTTCCTCACGAAAAAATGGTTACTATTCTTGTTGGAACCTGGTTCCAATATCACCTGTCTAATTTACGTGTTGTAATTTTTAATACAATTGCATCCGTTGTGGGTACCAATCAATATTGCAAAACCCGTCCAACCAATCACAATTCTTGTAGGTCACATGATTTCCTCCTGTGTGTAAGCACCTACGTGCCATACCGAATTGGGCAATAGTTGTGAAATGCGCTTTACGGCGTCAATTGAGAGCGCGTAGCTTCCACGTATCTGTCTCGGCGTAGAGCATTAGGAAGGGGAGGGGGGAAAGAAGAGTTCCTCTCGCGGGAAGGGTGCAGTTGAGGAAGGGCGCGGTCAGACTGCTGCGCAGTCAGTGGCGTACTTAAGGAGTTTTTGCCTCACTGTGGAATTGAGATAATAATCACATTTACCCTAATCGCTTACTCTTAATTTTTACTTTGCATACTTTTTTGTGTTGTTTGAAGGTTTCAGAAATCAAAGCAGACTTGTGCGACCTATCATGCAGCAACGGTGTGAACTTTATTGGCACGCTACCAAGCGAAACGCAATAGGTAACAAGCGACAAGAGATACGTATCGCTTGGAAGTGAACCCTCAGTAATCAATTCGGCCTTTCGCATCGATGCGACAGGGAAAGCTGCACATGTCGCTTTTGACTCGATGCATTAGGTTTTTCGCGCATTAGCGGTGAATTTCTTGCTATATATTGAAGTCGCCAGTGTTCATAAGCGTCCGGAAGGGGGGCAAGGGGGGGGCGTGCCCCCCCTGGAAAATGAAGATCAACCAAAAATTATATATTTCACACATATAATTTCATTTCAGCCACAATAATATGTGTTAATTAATGCACGAACATGATAATTTCTAATTTAAACAATATTTTTTGAGAGAACATTGGGGAAAATGTGGCTTAGTTGCCCCCTGGAAAAAAATACCTTCCTTGCGTGTCGCTCTGATTGGCCAGTTTTGTTAATACCGTGCACCATGTCGCTTCGTACTTTTGTTCGCGCATGCGCGGTGAATGTTTTACCTTATATTGAATAGTCTAATGTCGCTTGTCGCTTCGATCTGAAGTCTCCTTGAAGGGGGTCAGGGGAATAATTCTGACGGAGGAGACAAGCGACAGTGTGCTTGAACATCGACAAGAGACACAGGTCCCTTTTGTCTTGTAGACTAAAATATTTATCGCCCGTGCACGACAACAAGTGGAGGCGTCACGATGCACAACATTGATAAAGTAGCCAGTTTGAGTGTCACAACCAAAGCGACATGCAATATTTGCAGCTTACCTTGCTTTATCAGTTCGAAACGTTGCATTGATTACCGAGGTTTGTCGCTTGTCGCGTTACGCTTCGCTCTGGAATCTGCTTAAACGGCAGGCGACTAGCGACATGGAGATTTTATACCAAAGGGACAAGCGACATTAGACTATTCAATATAAGGTAAAACATTCACCGCGCATGCGCGAACAAAAGTACGAAGCGACACGATGCACGGTATTAACAAAACTGGCCAATCAGAGCGACACGCAAGCTACAAGCGACACTTGCAACCTTTCGTGTCGCTTCTGTTTGAAAGGTTCAATTCATTACTGCTGGTTCGCTTCTAAGGGACACGTGGTGGTTGTCGCTTTCGTGTGTAATCTCCCTTACACAGCATAAAAGCTGCAAACGACAGACGACAAGTGAGGCGACAAGCGACACGGAGAATTCACACAAAAGCTGCAAGCGGGAAGCGACACTAGCACAGTTAGTTTAAATTTAAACATTCACCTCGCATGAGCTAACAAGAGCACGAGGTGACAGGATGCACGCTATTGAGAAAACTGCCTAATCAGAGCGTCACGTGCAGCTTGTCCTGTCGCTTTGATACGAAAGGTTGCATTTATTTCTGAATGCTGGTTTGCAAGTGAATCGTGTCATGTGCAGCTCCTCCCTGAAAGCTACACCAAGCCATTGTTTTATTGAATTCTCCTCAGGCAAGGAAGAGAATGCTTATACAAATACAGTCTCCGTAGATCATTTGCGAAGCCACTCATTATATTTGAAACTCTATTTTCTGTGCACACTCGGCGTGCACTATATAATCTACTGAAGCGGCCCTAACAAATTATTCGCTGGAACTAGGATCTCACTTTCCTCATCGTTGTGAAGGGTCACTCGCAATAGAATTGTTACGATTTTATCTCTCCGGTTGAGAACAGAATTTGGAGACTATAGTCCACAAAAAATTTACTTCTGTTGGAGTTATTAAATTGGGGGAGGAGGGTGGTGCTTCAGATGGCTGTTCCATGTAGACTGTACATTTGAACAGAAGGAGCAAAGGAAAAGTAACTTATTTAATTTCTTTGGAAAATGATTTAAGTGTTAATTTACCAGAAGTCCAGTACAGTTAAACTATTCAAGCATATAATGGTGTGAGTCTTAATCGACATTTTAATTAAACCTTTCTTCACAAACTGATTCAATATAGAACAGGGCAGTGGTTCCCAAAGTGTGCTCCGCGGCGCCCCGGGGTGCGATAATTTCACTGAAATTCCACTTACTTGTTAGTCTACAGATGGTTTTAGATATGATTGTTCCAAACATTTGCTTATTTAGTCCTTTTTACATAAACAATGTTTCTGATTTTGTAATATGTGCTTATTTTTTAACATAAGGCAAGCAATCTAACAACACTAACTTAGCGTTGCAAGTTTTAGATAGGCCTATGTCTACATTCTGACTTGGGCGCAGCGGAAAAATTTAAAACTACAAAGTTTGGGATCCCCTGAGATAGGGCATAATTGTAATAATGAATGATTGACGTATGAACTTGATGTGAAGCGTACAGAAATGTTTGTTTCGCGAATGGAGCGAACAATAAAACGTTTTATAAATCTCATTCCTTGCAACCACCCAATCACAGTAACTGTTGATCACCTGACCTCTTCTTCCACGTCACCCATGAAGTTTGCTGGTGTATCTTTGCGTCCTAGCACAAGCATTTCGTTTTCGCGCCTTTTTTACCGGACGCCCGGTCCTTTCTTACTTCGGTAGTTCTTCTCGCAGTCAAGTAGGAGGGGTACGAGTTCCACTCAAGGCCTCCCCGATGGCCCTGTCGACCTCCTTGGCAGAGTGATTAGCACAGCGCGCTACGACGCCAGGGGTTCCGGGTTCGAGTCCCGGGTAGGGCACGGGTATTTGTGTTTGTCCAAATGAGAAAAACTGTAAATTGAGAATAACCGAGAAATGAAAATCTTGAGAATATAGTGGAAAACGGTGGATACTACCGGTTAGGGGTATTCCTTTTAGAAAAAAATTCGTAGTGGTTGCTTCGTCGCCTTGTAATCAAGGAGTCCCGGGTTCGATACTCGGTGGAGGCATTTTGTGGTTTGGATTCCACTTTAAACTGTAGGTCCAGTCCCGATTAGCCTTACTGTGCATAAAGCGGACTTAAAACACCAACTTAAACAAACGAGTTCCACTTGCACCAAAAGCAAGCATACAGTCAAGAAGTTTTAATATCGTATGTCTTCATGTCGTTACCCAGTCTCAAACGCAGGATAAAAAATAACCCATTTTACCACCTTGCTTCCTCCATGTCACAAACACTTCACCCTTGGAATACGCAACCATGATTAAGAAAGAGAAATGAACCAATGTTCTCGAGGCCGAGTTGGGAGAAGTATATTATTGGTAAATAATCATATCGTAGTCACGGACACTTCTGTGTTGTAGCAACACTATTGACTTTCAATGGAATCATTACTACCCAGAAGTGTCCGTGACTGTACAACCCTAAACTGATGTTGCGTCACATTTTGTTGGTATGTCGACTAAGAAACTCTCATAACATGTCGCAATAAAACAAGTGGCTTCACCAAACTGAGGTAGAGGCGAACACGCCATTATTCTGCACTGTTATCTCAAGAGTCCGATATTAGCAACAGAGGGAGACATTTCTTAGTCACAAGAAATGTTTTCAATTCACTACTTATAAAAAGTATATGGGGTCGTCTTGGCAGAACGAACTGACCTGACTACAAAAGCACAAGAAGCTAACTGTCTCGATTATTGCGATCATACGGTCTAGTTTTATTATTGTGTGTAGTTTTACAAACTAACCTTGAAAGAGACAGTTTGGATCGATGTACACCCGAAACATTTCCAACCAATGGCAGCACAAAACATGTCGCTACTAATACACAGCGACGTAGTGCAACAAGCCAATTTTATCTCTATTTTATGGTGGTATTTTAAGACTTTAGATTTCAATGTCGTTGGAAAGGTGTAGAGTTCTTAACACAAAAAAATACTAATAAATAATATGAATGTGAAACATGCAAGGGTAAAGTAAAGTGCATTACAGAGTTGCATGGATGTTGTTGTAAGGGGCCACATATTATATCTCACTTAATGTCCCACTATTTTGGAACATTTCTTGATTTAGGGCAATTATTTGGAAAATATTGACAGACTACGAAGCTGCTATGCCTGCAGTCATCTGTAGGAGACAGAAAATCTCAGTCCGGATACGAGTGCATCAGCTCAATCTATGGCGTAAACTCGTTCTGACTCTTGTAATTGTTAATCGGCACAGATTTGAAAGCACCACTGATGCAAGGCCTCTTGTTGAGTGAGCGTGTCATCCGTTTCTTTTTATCCCTCCTAATTTATGATGGCGGGTCTCACGCATAAAGTGCAAAGTTGCATGAACGTTTACTATATAGTAGCTGAGAAATGCTGATTACAATGACAGAAATATATTAAAGTTGCAACAAAAGATTGTAACAAAACACAGATTGTAACTCAGATACTAATTGCAGGTTAACCTTGGTAAACACAACAGAAATGTACAATAATATACACAAGATTCAACAAGGTCTTGCATACCATCGCAACTTGTAACAGCTGTTGGCAAGTGCGATCTCAGCGCCACTAGTGGGAAACGGATGAATCAGTTTGAAGAAGGGAACAAAACCTGGATTCATTCCCTTCTTCAAACGTACGAATATTTTCAAGGCCAATTACACCATCAAGCGTGTGGTTTTCGGTCCCTTTTCCTAAAGTCCTAGATGCGGGTATATGTTAAGACACGTTTGGAGCAAAAAAACGAATTTCGATATTTTGGCGCTTGTTCCCTTCTTCAAACTGCTGATTCAATTCATCCTAGCAAATCGCGAAGATTTAAGGTGAAATTCATGCGAGGTCAATAACAAATACACATAGGCAGGATGCAATCGCGTCTGAATCTCCTACCTGCTGCCCCAATGGAATGAGTAGAAGTGGTTAGTTATCTAAATAACTTACATAAGTTTGATGGACGAATAAACTGATCGCTGCAGAAAATGGACATTTCTTTGCGTTGATTAAAAAAAGTCTCAAAATATTTGATCATATATACTTGCTTCAAATTAGCAATCCCATTACATAATTTTGGACAAGCGACATGCTTTTCGCGTCATTAAATATGTTGGCTAAAGAAGAGTGGCTGAAGTAAGAAAAAAATACGAATTGTTCTAGAGTTAAAGTATTTTCTGATCATTTTATAAATGCAATTAACAGTTCTGCTATACAAAGTAAAAGAAAACACCCTTTGGTGGGTTCCGTTATTTCCTACAGTGGTCTTTCAGAACTCCACAAGCGATACCTAATCCTGTGCAACTTTATTCGTGGCATCTCTTGCTGGCAGCGTCAAAGGAGTAAAGAAGGGAGCCAGGAAGTCTCATCGCGAGTTCGGAAAAGCTACAGACGGAAAATTGCATTTGCATTAGCTGCTAATCACTACGTACATCGATTTTTTGCAATCTTTGATAATATCTGTCCATCAAACTTGGTATACCACCCACTTAAGTAGGATATAATTGAAATCAATACATGAGAACTACAAAACAAAACGGAAGGAGCAATGTGATTTCATCTTTTAATATATCAAAGAAAAACTTTGGTCAAACCACACTTATCTGTGGTTTGACTTTTTTTGAGTCCACTTTTTGCATGATAGGCTAATCGGGAAGGACATACAGTTTAAAGTGGGATTCGAGCCTCTGAGCAATCTGCAGCCAGCAGGGATGGAAGTTCGATCGCGGAACCCCTTGATTACAAAGCTACAGCGTTGGGCATTAAACTATCAGGGAGTCTCTTACCTTTGAAACGGAAGGCAGAATATGTGTGTAACGTCAACATACTGGCTTTTCTTTTTGCTTCGTGTACATGGTGTGAAAACACTGTCTGAGGTGGAGAAAGATCTTAATCTGCATGCACGTGCGCGCCAATATGTATACGTAAAAATTACATTATTGAATACATTTAAAGGGATTATTGTTTTACTTTTGTAAATATCAGATTAGCATCAAGTAGCAAATTGATTTCTTTACTAAGTGGCTAAAGATGTTATTTAATTTCGAAATTGTTGAAATTGTTTTATTATGGAAAAGCTGAATGATTAATTGATTGAATTGGTTCATTTTACTTCGCTTTCCTGCAACGTTTTGCTAATCGCGAAGATGGGAATAACTGATGATGAAACCTATGAAGGAACACTCACAAATACCCATGCCCAGGCCGGGATTCGAATCCTTGACCTCTGACGTCGTAACGCTATGCTAACCACTCCGCCACGGATGCCGGCGTAACGCTTGAAACATTGTATTTAGTTTTTTTTCTATTAATATAAATCAATAACCGTACGTTTCATTCTCATATTTACTGTCATTTCTTGTTTTACTTTACTTGTACATACGTTTCTGTTGGTGCAGATCTGTTAATGATCTTTTGAAAGAAAGATTTTTGGGGAAATAAATAAATAAATAAATAAATAAATAAAAAAATAAATCGCAATAAATTGTCTGTCTTGAAGTTATTTATATATTTGAAGGGATCGTTTAAGTGACATTTTGATCATTTTTGTAAGATGGCACATGTAAGATGTACATGGTAAGATGTCATCATGTTTTACACCAGAGCGCTTCATTTATTGAATTTATTTTGCCTCTATTATTAGTTTTACGTTCTGTTACTCAGGGCTAGACCAAAGTTACTTTATCAGCCCGGACCTTGGGGTGCACGAGTTTGGGGTGGCAAAATGTCGTATCTTATTTAAAGCTTCTTTTCGTCAACATTCGTGAATTGTAGTGATATTCAGTTGCATGTTATTGAGTATGAAAGCAGACAGAGAACAGCAATTTCAGTAAATTCGGCTGTAATTCCGCCCTTTGGAAAATTATTCCTCACTTATTGCAGACGAATATTTCATCAGAACGTTTGATAACGTAGGAAATATCCCGTTTCTTCCGTTCTGAACGCCCTCTTATATCCGCGTCGTGGTTAACCAGACGGTACAAATTAGTTACCTTCACCTTGTACTAATCCACACAATCCACAACACTTTCACAAAAAAAATACTTGGAACGACAGCCAAATTCTTGATATAACCTAAGCATTTCATTGGTTTGATTTAGAGTTTGAGTTGGTTTTTTAAGTCCACTTTATGCACAATACGGCTAATCGGGACTGGACCTACAGTTTAAAGTGGGATTAGAACCACTGTGCCATGTGCCTCCACCGAGTGGTTTGATTTAGGGTACGAGGTTATTGTATTACGAAGCTTATCTAATTTTGAGTCGTGTCGCCAGTGCTACATGTTGTTACAATGCTGAGGATTTTGTTTTTCCCCCTTAGTTGACTTATATCCAATTAGAGCTTAAGGAAAGCTAAGCACTCGTTTATCGCGGAAGAAAATTGTCATATAACAATGTAGAATGTGACAAAATCCACAACAAAATTATATGCAAGGTAATTTCGTACTTTGTAAGTGACGCGTATATAACCTATACTGAATGAATGAATGAACGAATACTGCATTTAAGTTTCTTTGAATATTGCTCATACATTAGGGGAGCCTACAGACCCCCCCTACCCCGGTACGCTCTCAGACAAAAAAAAAGAGAGTAAAAAGTAAAGTTTTCTCGTGGAAATATGGCCATTCTATACAATTGCTATTGCCTTCGGTCTGTAGACCGATTTATTATAAAAATAAAAGTGTTTTCTAAACTTGTTTCGAAGAGCTTTCATCTTGTGCAGCTTGCGTTTGCAACGGATCACGTTGCAAAATGGAGACAGGACAACCTTACGGTCGAGCAGGCGATGTTGTTTCTCTGCTATCGGTATCTAAGGTTGCCAGACACTTATCTTTTATGCGTAACTTCGCTGCTTTTAAATAACGTTATTTTTTAACAATAAAGCATAAAGTTGGTATACACAGTGTAAATTGAAAATATTTCTGTTATACGTTTCGTGAAGCAATGCTGAGAGAACACGTGAGTGAGCTTTCTTGCTTTCTGTGTTTCCGAGGCAGTGGCAACCATGCCTACTAGGACCCTTGCAGACAAGGGAAGGGAGAAAACTACTGGGTGTTGTGTTTAGATGTCATCTGTAGAAGCACTTCCAGGTTTCTCTCGCTCTTCTTGTGTAACGTGCGTTAAATGTAGAATTCCTGTGTTGTGCGTACAATCGAAGGCAAATGTAATGATAGACAAATTGCTCATCATTATGTTAATTAATTCTGTGTTCCTCAATGTCATTTTAAAGGATCGGGATCCTTATACAGCTTCTTAAAAAAGCCCTTGCTGGGAAAGTAAATAATGGAAAAACTATGGATATTTTGCCTGCTATAATGTTTACCGTTGACTGTATACAGCAAAAGGACGTTTTCCTGTGGTCTTGGAAAACGATAGCGTCGTCGCCTTGTAATCAAGGGGTCGCGTCACGGGTTTGATAAGCGGTGGAGACACGTGGTACAGTGGTTCGGATTCCACTTTAGACTGTAGGTTCAGTCTCGAATAGCCTTTCTGTGCATAAAGTGGCAATTTTTTCTCCGCAAGGGAAGCCGACTAAAGGTTTCAGATTTCAAGTGACAGAATGTAGATATAATCAACGGTTCAAGGTTGAACCCCTTTAGTTTATTTCCTTTTTCTTTCTATATTTTTGTTAGTTTTTGTTTTAATTTTAAGTGCACTTTATTCACATAAAGCCTACACCCCTTGTTTGGGAATGAGTGTTTTATTTTTGTGTAATGTATCGTGCAATGGGTAACACTGTTGTCTTGTAATCGAGGGGTTCCAGGCTCTATCCCCTGTGGAGGCACATTCTGAAGTGCCTCTTTAAACTGTAATTCCAGTCTCGATTAGCCGATCTTTGCAGGGAGTTGACTTAAAACAAAGATTTAAATATTTTTGTGATTTCGTGTCTTCATCGTTCATTATCATCGACGCAATCAGTCAAAAGTGTCAGAAAGGAAACGTAAAATTAGGAATGCCCAAATACAACAAAGATGCTATTCTGATCTAAAAATGTATACATTTTCACGGTTTTATCGCTTGTCGCCACTGTGTTGAATGTTGCGCGGAAATCTCAATATCACTATTATCTTTCCTGGAAGTCGCACATATTTTTTGCTCGTAAGTCTTATTGTCCGAGAGAAGTAATTTGTAAACACATGAAATAAGTTATCGTCAGAATTTTTTTAATAACTATCTACACGTATTTTTTAATCTTGAATTCTGAGAATTCTTTGAGATGCTCAAAGTTAATAACTTCTGAAGTTGTTTCCCCATATCCCTTCAAAACAGCTACTTAAGTTGACCTGACAAAGTTTTCAGTTAACTCAGTCGTGAAACAAACTGGAGGCAGGGATGTCCAGAGGGAGGGAGTTGTGACACGATGCTTTGGAGGGAACAACAATAATTGAACTTTGATAATATAATACCAAAACGTTTAAAAATATGTTTATACAATTTCTACCACTTCTACCTAACTTCACACAAAAATGTGTATGTGTGCATGTGTGGTTGATTTCAATTGTTGTTTAATATGCACAGATAGGCTAATCGGAAATGAAGATTTGAAAGAAGCGCTGATCCAGAAATTGTCTGTTTTCTTTTCTTCAGCTTTGGTTTCAAGTTTTGTCCTGAAAATTGGTTAACTCGGATTTGCGACCAGCCAAAGGGATGGCCTTTTTCCTCTGGCCCATTTCTTTCAAGAACTTCTAATAAATAGTCGGGCTGTTTGCTTTGCTTTATATCCAGTGTAAGCTTTATATCCAGTGTAAACTTACTTTTCTCGGGGGCCACATATCTTCGCTTACCTACGAACTTTGAATCCTTTATCAAATCTGTTTTCAATTTTAAATCTCCTCTTCTTGCCTTCTTCCGCTTATTTTTTAATTAAACTTCCAATTTTACTTCCAGGTTATTAGTTCTTACTAGTGTTGGGCAACATATCGTCACGATATTTTAGAACCTATATCGTGTCAGCGATATATCGTCACGGCATTTGGCAATATATATTTGCTTCCCCCCAAATAAATCAAGATTACATTCTGACCTACTTGCAGCCACTTACGGTTAACAACTTTTTTACTGTAGGGTGCAATCTTAGACTAAATATTTGGTCAAAATTGCCAATTTTGCAAAACATATTTCTTGCTTGCTTCAATTGTAATATAAACGTTTCTAGAAGTCACATTATTTTGAAAGAATTTGCGACCTATTCAATTAAAATGTTTCCTATATAGGTATTTCCATTTTGTTTATTTTACGTCACCGATCTATTTCATGGATGAATCCAGACAATGAGGTGGAATGATAAAATGTTGAAGGTACAATCACGATGTCCATGACTCCATATTATCGCGTATATTCTTCAGATTTAGTTATACTTTGCGGAAAATTGTGAACAAGTATTAACGCAATCTTTCAAACCTGAATTTTATTAATTGTTGAGACCCTCGAGATTGGCCCATGTATGCAATTGGATCTCCGACATTGTTTTTCTTGCTTGTGGGCTAGGACATGTCAAGGGAGGGGAGGGGGTGGGTGACGCCGTTCGTGGCTGATTCCAGGGTTGCCGCTTGAAAGTACGGAAAGGAGGGAGACTATGCCATTCCTGTTTTCTCTGTGTTGGTACTATTTCAGGGCATATGACCTGAAAGCGAATGATTGTCTACAGTCGGATTAAACATTATGGATACTCGAGTTTCAACCCCAATTAAAAAATTAACCGTATTTAAATTTCGTCACGATTGGACCACAAGTTTTTTAATTACAGAATCTCAAAGAGAGCATAGTTTGAAAAACACCGAAAAAGCTGCATTTGTTTTCGGTTCTCACGACGATAAAAAATTGAAGGCATAATTGAAAAAAAAATAGTTATTATAGCTTAACTCAGAATTCAATAAGTTAACTGGTTAATTTTTAATTCGAGTGCAAACTCGAGTAGCCATAATTTACAATCGGACAGATTCTTTCTATTGTTTCCTTTATGACGCAGTGTTTGTGTGAGGGATCGTGATGATTAGATATGAGGAGAAATCGCTGTTAGTTAACAGCACATGTTAACGGCTTGTAAACCAATCGCCTGTTCTGTGTCCCCTTAACACATTTTAAGTCTAAGCACCTTTCAACTCATTCAGCAAAGTGTCATGATGTTTTAATTCGATATATAAATAGCAGGTATTAACATACAAATTAGTTTCATAATTTAAATGAATAATAGAAATATGGGCGCACATAACACGTACGCAAAATTCAAAACTATTTAATAAATTGTGTTTCAAATTAGAAAAACTTGAAGAATTCAATTTATCATCATAATTATTTTTTTTCTTTCACTTTCCGGTCTCGGAATGGAGTCTTGAGGCTTGGGCCCCCTCCTCTATCAGTGTGGTGTGTGCGAAGTCACCTATACCACTAACATTGCGCATCTTTTTCGGGTGAAGAGAGACAGCATAGAATTGTTGCAGTAATCAGGTCACCTTATCATATCATGCCCTATTGCCCTATAACTCCACAGTCCACACTCCCATGATTCAGTCATGGTGCAATGCACAGGGAACAGCTGTACATTTACTGCATAGACAACACTCCCTAGCTTCCCCCTTCCCTGCATTGAGGGAGCTGCTGCTATGCCACTGGTCACCGCTGAAACCTACTTTGTTCTTTTTTATGTCTTATATTTTGTACAGTTATAAGCCCACGAAATGAATCCCTGTTCAAAAAGGACGTGGGGAGGTGGGTGATGGACTGTTAGGTTACTTTGTGCAGTTATGGACAGCACGAAGTTTTGTCGTCTGCCAGGCCTGTGTTTTTTAGAAGTCATTTGTATGTGATATTTATTATTTATTTTACGTCGCTTTTCTTCCACTTTTGGCAATTCACGACGATGAATCCTGATTATGTTAAATGAATGAAGAGACAGTCACATAACAGCCTCATTCAGGCTGACGGGACTCGAACCCGGAGTTTACGATCACTCAACGCACTCATCAACAGAGTCGAACTTTTAGAAGTGGGGGAATTAATCTTTTCACACCATATTTCTCAGGAAATTATGTTACGACTATGCGTCAATCAGTGATTGAAAATATGAATATATTTTAACTGACATTAAAAGTGTTGTTGAAAAGCCGTAATTTCTTTATATAAAAATATCGGTTTCAAAATATCCATATAGGTGTAGGAATAGAATTTAATCGGTAGGTTTTATAAATACAATTATATATCTTAAAACTTTGTTGAAGAGTTTGTTTCATGGTCTAAGATTAATCTTTCATATTAATATGATATTTTTGGAGGTTAAGGTTTTAATTTTCAACCTAAAATTCCCAATCGGTTGTTCGGCGTAGCTATAGTAAAAAACATAACACTGAGCGGCGCATAATATGTTGACGTATTACGCTACCGTTCCGCCATTTGACGTATTACGCTACTGTGCTTTCTGTGATGCCACCTGTGCTGTTTTGGTCCGTTACATCGATACAAAGAGATAACGGCCAAAGAAATTCAAGGCGATAGAAAAAAAAGCACCAAGAAGAGCTTGAAATATAATGCATGCACATAAAACAGCACATAAAAATTCGGAAGGAAACATTTAAATACTTTTTTCTTGTTTTCAGCCACTGCCAACTGCCATACATAATCATACAACCATAGAAAAACCCCGTTTTCTTAAAATTGTTACTTTTAGTGCTGTCAGCATATTTTTATGATCACGTGATCCTGAGCGGCTGTCTCTTGATATGTATTACAGTTCCCGAGAAACAGTTTGTTACTTTGTAACATTGTATATCTGACAATTATAATACAATAATATGTTCAAGGGGTGTAAGAAGCAACCCTTTCCGAATACATCATAATGTAGATCAGCCTCGACTATATTTTGCAGAAGAACGAGGTGATAGCGAATGCATTCCCAGTCAGTATAATCGTCTGTGGGGTTTGCGTTATATGTTTGTGATTGTCCCTTCTCCATTTCTAACATTCATTTGCATCCTCGCAATTAACCAGAAATGATAGAAATGCGACGTTAAATAAACTAAATGAACTAACAATAAAATGCTCTTAGTGTAACATAAACTGCATAAAGTATATGTGACGCTTCCAAAGATGATATTTTGAATTTAGTAATCCCCCTCCCATACCTTTAATTGCCTCGAATGCAAATATTCCTTATGTTGCTCAAGGGAGAGAAGCGAAAAAAAGGGATTTTAAATTCGTGTTTGAAATTTTCAGTTATACTTTTTCTAAAGGTAACAGATAAAGAATGTATGTGCATTGAATCATTCCATTAAGGTACATAGGGGTTAGAGGTGGAGGTCTCCCATGGTGGAAAGACCACAAGGTTAATGCAAAGTGGTTCTGAACTTTCCCTTCTGACGTATGACGTCATCATACTTTATTTTATCTTAGGGATCTAAGTTCAAATTAGAGATGATTTGTTGTTAACGCTTTAGTTACGCTTAATACCTGAATTTTTATAGTTTTGCTATGTTAAGGACTATATTAACAATCGAATGTACAAGATGCATTATCCAAAAAAAGAAACAACTATTATACATACTTATACTTACTATTATAAAACTAACATGTAAGTTTTTAACAAATGGAATCATATGTAATACGCCTACAAATATGAGGTCAAGCTTCGAAACATTTCTTTCTTAATTCTTAACATTTTACTTACGTTTAATGATATAAAATGTAATTTACTGTCTCGCTTTTTAAAAAAAGTTTTGCTGTGGTCGAGATATCCCTTTGTTCATAATAGCATTGCATTAGTGCAGGTACGTATCTAATTTAAATAGTGCATAGTGGTACTTAATATTACATCCTTAGCAGGATTAAGCATCTGCTAAAACACATAATAAATTGTAATGTACTGCGAAATTTATTGTAATAACAAGGCATCTAACATCCCAACTTATTCCCCATTAGATGGCGTCTGCTGATTAGGGATGAGCCTCCCGAAAGTAAATCCTGGCTACGGATCTGCAATTGTGTAACAGGTCTCATGATTTATTTTATAATTTGATGTTTTAGTTAGGAATATATTGAGTTTTCAATTTCCCATTGCTGCATTATGACGGGGGAGGGGGGTTCGAAAGAGAGCGTCATTTGCTGCGGCTGTCCACGGCGGCAAAATTACTAGTTCCGACCCTGTTAGTAGCGACATGATTTGCA
This sequence comes from Lepisma saccharinum, assembly GCF_977018435.1. Classification (NCBI taxonomy): domain Eukaryota; kingdom Metazoa; phylum Arthropoda; class Insecta; order Zygentoma; family Lepismatidae; genus Lepisma; species Lepisma saccharinum. The sequence goes on from NW_028142898.1 coordinate 3,010,873, forward strand.
CTGTCATTGTTGGCAAGGTTTCCCCTGTAAGATGGTGCAAAACGGTTTCTTTGTAAGTTAATTGGTAAAACTACACACAATAATGAAACTCCACTTTAAACTGTAGGTTCAGTGCCGATTACAATGCAATTACAATAGAGTGTTCTCTTATTTTTATTATCTGTTTTCATAACATAGAATAATAGGTTGTAATATTCAGTAATTGCCCGACCCTGTGGCCGAGTGGTTAGCACATCACGCTGCGACTACAAGGGTCCCGGGTTCGAATCCCGGTCGGGCTTGGTTGTTTGTGAATGTTCATTCATCCATTTCATCACTCATCCCCATCTTCGCAAATTAGCCAAGAGGCACAAAACGCGAAGTAAAATGAACTAAATCAATCAATCAATCAGTAATTTTCTGATATCTTTATTACTTATACACCCAGCAAAAGACAGCGTATTTAAAATTATTTATCCTATATCTGTATTTATACAATTCATTTATTGATTTGCTTTCTTTAACTTCGTTTTGTGTGCCACTATTGGCTAATTTGCGAAGATGGGGATGTTTGATGATTTGAACGACCCCTGGCGTCGTTGCGCGATGTGCTAACTACTCCGCCGCGGGGGCGCCTTTATACAATTTATGAAAACATGTATTACAAATAAATCGGATTCAGAACTACAAAAAAAAGGCGACTACGAATGTATCACATTTACTGTATGCAGGAACTCTAAACTAACAGGATTTTAGAGTTCTCTGTTATTAACATATATGGGATGATTTCATGGACGTTATGCACAGAAAGGCTAATCGGGAATGGACCTACAGTTTAAAGTGGCACATATTGTAACTGGCAATTTGAGTTGGCAACCCTATCACAATCCAGGTGCGCCTGTGGCATACCTTAATTTTTGAGAATGGTATCGACTTTTACCGGGCTGTGGTCTTACAACGGTTGACAGCCACCCTATGTGACCGAAATACGTCAAGACTTACTCCAGGACCAAATTTATCAGCCATTAAGTCAAGTTATGCAGGATGCACTTGAAAGCCAGAATACAAATATTTTGTGCTAAATACAAATGTAAAGGGGAATGAGTAGACATGACATTCGAAGGTAGATACGAACTCAAAAACTGAGTTATTGCATTCAAATGGTTGGTGTATTTAAGTACTGTTTTGACCCTATGATGATAATGATGGGGATTTATGTTTTTTAGAACACTGACTCGAAATTTGAATTTGTATATTTTTTTTTATATTTTCAAGAAAATTATAAAATTGTTGATTATTTAAATCAGCAAAACTATAATATTTTTCAATCACTTATTTCTGTGGGAGGAATACAATGTAGTGTAGAATTAAAAGAAGAAAAATCTTGCGTGCGTAAGGAACACTCGTATCCAGACCGGGATTTTTTTTTCTTTTTTACATGTTGCCTCTGTAGTTACCTCGGTGACCGAGTGTTCGAGTCAAAGTCTGCGGGGGGGGGGGGGAGGCTATATGTCCATTCATCAGTTTCCTCTTATATTTCCTTATTTTTATCCCCGTGATTATCCCAGAGTAACGGCTTAAAGGTAAGAAGATCGAGACGTGATTCTTAAAAAAAACAATTATTTGTGTTTTTCTTAGTTTTGACTAATCGCTAATGGAGCATTGCACAACACTTTACATGATACAGAATAATCCATGTGTACCATTAATATATTTAAAACACATATCCAGAGTCATGTCTGCAGTCAGGATGTGTACAAAATGCTTTCTCTACTGATGATGGTAATTTGTTAATAAATAGAGTATATCTGCAATCAAGTTAAAAACTTATTAAATGGCTTACATTCAGCTTGACGTCATCACGCAGAGCACTCTGTGAAGATATCGAGAAAAATAATCAATTTCACGAGAAATGCAGTGGTTAAGATTTTCTTCAACATATCATTAACCAGTGAAATGTTAAATGCATATATTTTCCACTTATTACAACTGGGCAATATGTTTTCAGTGTTCCTTTATGCTCTCGTAAACGTATCTTTCACTCACGCAGAACATTTTGCAATCTAACAGCTGGGACAATATCGCAAGTAACAACTATGTATTCTCTCAGATGATCAGTATCACGGATTTTTAGTGCAAATACTATTACCGTCAAATGTTCCCAAGTCCAAAGGTGTTAGATGTGAGGAACAGTTCAACAGGTCCGTAGCTGTAAAACCATCTACTAGGAATTTTAGCTTGAAAAAACTGTATTACAACGTTTCCATAGTGTGGTGGCTCTCCGTCCTGTTGAGAAAACTCTGGAAAGAGTGCTGTATACCAAATTCCGTAATAAGGATGAAAAAGGAAACTGTTCACTTATCAAATCCAAGTAGCCCTCAGCATTAATGACAAATGGACCAATCAATGGCGTTCCCCACACCACACCCACTTACCAGCACTAACCATTCCGATGCGATATGTGTAGTGTGGAGTATCAGGTCACAAGTATCACATATTGTGCTTATTAACTTCACCATGAACAATGAATTGTGACGAGGCAAATATTTTTCCAAGGGAATCGTCGCATTACAGTGTGTTTCAAAGAGAATAACCCTATTTCATAACTGTATATCCGTTCAACCACGCACAGCCAGTAAATGAAACTTGCACTACTTGAACCGCAGTAGCTTATAGGAAATTGTGTTGAAGAAGACACTCTTAGAAGCGTCTGGAACGAATTCATCTGTCATCTTGATGTTGTTATCCTTGCAGCAGGTGGAGAGCACATAAGGCATTTATAATACGGTGACTGAAACTCGAGAACTTTCTTTGTAATTTGTTGAGTACAAGTAACACATTTTCATTATTAAATATAATTATTTAAAGTTGGGTTATTGTTTCTTAAACACACATGTTCGAGACATTGACAATATTCAACTCTTCCAGGATGTCGTTCATTAGAATCATGCGCAATGGCAAGTGAATCTCTCTCCCTAGACGTTGACTGATTGATTGACTTGGTGTTTTAAGTCCACTTTATTCACAGTAAGGCTAATCGGAACTGGACCTACAGTACCTCCACCGTCTCCCTAGACGTGATTGATTTATTTAGTTTATCTCTCTCTCTCTAGACGTGAGTATGATATCTACGCGTTACTAACGACAGGCCCGTACACAAGAATATTTTGAGGAGGAGGGGGAGGGGTCAGATTCAATGTGGAACAAAGAGATGATCCGAAATTCTGTTGTAATGATTGAGTTAGCTTATTTTACGTCGAATTTCTGCCACTTTTATCTAATCACGACGATGAGGCTAAGTGATGATGTGATGAAACTGACGAGGGAGTATAGTTGGAAATAGTCGGATAAACCCGACATTGAAAAAAAACGAGTTTTGTCCGTGTCATTTTTGGTTGGGCTTTTATCGATTTTCCCCCAAAGTGCTTCAAATCAATAAAAATACATTACTTTGATGCATTTTTCTTGTTCCATATCTTTCATTTATCTCTCTGCTGTAAAAAACACTTGATGATATACGTGACGTGAATGAAATACAATGTGCATCAACAGAACTTTAAGATTTGTTCAATTTTAAAAACCTATTTCACAAATAAATTGTGGATTACTTTTACCTTTGTACTGAGTAATGAATATTATATTTTCCCTTTGTCGATTATTTCTGGCAAAAACAGGGAGATCTTTATGATTATTGCGATATAGTTAACGAACTACTATAAAAAAATGTGTACTTTTGTTCCAGCATTCAAGGTTTTGGAAATGTAGAACGAAAATCTGTAGACAAGTTGCCAAAATGAAAATTTACTATGAAAAGAATAACGATTCGTACATTTGCACAGCCAGTCATTGTTATTTCATGTAACCTATTTGCTTTATTTACATTTATGCTCCGTGGGGAAGTAGGACAGCGAGATATTATCTTAATCTGTTCTAAATGTCACAAGTACAAGGGGAAAATATAATTATCAACTTATATGCCCCGATCTGATCCATCTATGTTGACTTTCTTAGATATTTCACGTCCTTTCTCCTTTACTTCCTCCGGCGCTTCTTCAGTTTTCTTGAAATTCTTAGCTACCTTCAATTTCTTACGCTTTGATTTTTCATTTTTTTTCTGCAAAACCTTATCTAAGTCTTGTTCTATTTTTTCATCCTCTTACTGATCATAATCATTTCCTGAAATGTTCTGTCTGAAGTTCCACATTCTTTCAAATTGGAGCACAGATCATCATTTTTCTCACTCGGTTCTTTATCAATACTTTCGTCTTCCTTATTTATCAGCTCATTTCATTGCGTCCTAATCCGTAATTTATCCTGAACTTTATGCAATATTGTTTCTAATACACTCACTTGTTTATGTTGATCTTCACTGGACTTTCTAAAGCCTCCTTTTGGAATCTTAAACTCGTATTTAGTTCATCACGTCTAGCCTGAGCAGAATGTTCTGGTCTTGAAAACTACATGCACTTACTAACAACAAATATTTGCTTTCTAACTTCTCAATTTCATCTTTCATCTGGTCACCAAATGCTTGCATAGTTCGTTGACTTTCCTCCATCAGTTCCATTCCATCCCGTTCCTTAATATGATACAAGATATCAAATCTATCATTCTGCTTTTGTCTATATTCCTCCCTAAATTTAATCTGTTCTTGTCTCTGTTCTTACCTACTCTGCTTCATAAACAAAATGAGTGTTCTAATGTCAATATGCTCTATATTTGTCACTTAATTTTGGGACACTCTGTGTACTTTCATCTATGTTTCTTTCATTGATTTTTCGCTTTCCAGACAGTTTGCCACATTTTGTTCAAGAAAAATCCTCAATATACAGTTAAAATTTCGTAAATTCTTCCTTTCTCATTCCTGCACAAGTGTAAAATGGTACCACCTTTGACAGCTACATTCTATCGCACCATCTTTACACAGTTCATTTCGGTAACATTTTAGTATTTCATTCCTGTTAACGTCCAAAGCATAGTGTCGAATCTCTCCGTCTTGAGACGTAAATATAAGCGACGTTACAACCATGTTCGTACCACTGACCTACTTATCGCTAACTCGCTAATCCCTTAATCCCTCACAGCTGCAACCAAAAGCTTGCTCACCCGATCAAAAATACAGGTTTTTCTTTGCCCCTTTCTTACGTAGAACGCAAACATCTTGCACACTTATAATATCTGTTCTCACCTTAATATTAGCAGCAAATTTCTTAAGATTAATACTTTATCTAAACAAATAACCACAAGATTTCCCGGATTCCAGCACCATGTGAACATAAAAAGATAAAATTTGATGATTGCTATCCCTGGTTTATGGGACCATGTAAACAAAACAGGAGATTTATTTATTTATTTTTCTTATTGAATTGAATTGACTTTATTGCTAGGCAAGGTTCAGCTGTTGCTGGTCTATCACATAACCAGTCCGCTGTATATGAATGACTTTTAATTTATAATGTTGTGGACAGGAGACAAACAGTGAAACTTAGTATTGCTAAGAAAATAATAAGGCCCTGACATCAAAGATTTATAAGCGCACTCGCAATACGCTGAGCGGCCACTTTCAGGTTTACATTTCTTGATATACAGGGTGGCTCAAAAAGTCACTTAACACCCCCGGTACAAGGCCACTGCAGCGCGCAACATGGAAATGGTGATGACCAATCGTTATCAGGCCAAGGGGGAACCACATTGACGCCACCCGCGCGGTCGGCGGCCATCTTGATGTCCGTCATCTTGAATTCAACTTTAGAATTTTAAATAGGAAGGGGGTGATATGATATATCAAATCAGGCTAGAATTTCACGAGAAGTGCAATGAAGAAGTAAAAGTTATGACTGAATTCTTGTACCAATTTGCTCCTTTTCGAGGTGTTTGAAAAATGCCTTAAATTTTTTTAGCGAATCGGTAATGCATCGAGATCAAAGTGATGTCTAGGGAGAGAAGTTCGCATGCCATTGCACACGATTTTAATCGAATACATCCACGAAGAGCTGCGCATTATGAATTGTTGTCGCGAACAATTTACAGTGTGACGCTTCCATTGAATTAATATTCCTTCACAGTGACAAGGCTAATGTTTATGTTCAACTACATGTATACCCAACGACATTTACAATATTGGAGGGACAGAATACTATAAAAATTGTTCTTTCAATGGAAGGTAAGGGCGCGGTGTAGTGGTTAGGGTTCTCGATTGGGCTTCTAGTGGTCCAAGGTTCCTCCATACTAGGTGTGGAGAGCATGGAAACATTATTTGTAATTGCAGTGTATAGTGGATACATTGTTCTACATATGGAATTTATATAAAAAAAAATAAACAAATAAATGAATTGACACCCATTCAAAGGGATATTTCCATGTATAACATCGTGAATTTTGATACTCTAACGATAATTGTGTACTGCTTCAAAGACACTGACAAATATTAATGGAATAAATATTTATATTTGTGGAAATTCAGAACATACTAATTTTACCCCTTTTCCCACTCGAGTTCAATGCAAAGATACCTCCGCAAATATCGAATGAAAAGTTTTCATCACGTGCAATTCTCCATTAAATGTTTTCGCCGAGTAGTACTACCTTCGTTTTCTTTGTTACAAACAAGTATTGTTTGCAAATTATATGTAGGAGGAGAGTTGCATCTACATTTCACATTGGTCAGCCCCTTCTACTTACTCTCAGGAGCGAAAGCTTGTAGGGTAGTGTTTACCGTTCAGGACTGTCAATCTGATTGTCGTAGGTTCAAACCCTGACAGTGGCTGAAAAGTTTCGTAAGTTTTAAACCCATCCAATTAAATTCATTATCCTCACCGTGTGAAACGGAATGATTCAGTTTTGAATTAACGATGGGGGAGGAAAAATAGTACATTCCAAAATCTCCATTTCAACGAACCCAGAAGTGGAAAAAATTGGATAATTCTTATAAATATTCAAATTACATTCATGTTTTTAGTGGTATAATCGCAGGTAAAATCAAAGATCTTACATGGAAGATTTTATCTTGCTCTGAACTAAGCCAAAAGGTATTTCGAACCGAAGTAATACATTCTCCAATACATTTCAAAATGTTATTCAAAGTTTCATGTCGATAATTTGCTCAATGCATGAATTCTTGACGCTGAGACGATATTTTCTGCAACTACCTCTTCTCTTCACTCCCTTCTGTTCTTCTCTTCTCCTTCTCCTTCTTCTCTCCCCTCCTGCTGCTCGCTCTGATTTTATCTTATATCACCTTCCCTACTTTTCTCGCATTTTATCTCCATCCCACTATAGCCCTTTCTTTCTTGCTCGGGTTCGGATTTAAGATTATTTGTTTTAATTGGGATTAGACATACCCTTCCGATTGACCGATGAAAGATAGCTATGAACCTGCATACCGGACCCCCATAGGTACGTGATACACTATAAATCAAGTAATTTAATTTCTAGAACATAAAGTTCACTGGATAGGATTGGATGACAGTTTATTTAACAAAACTTCAATTTTGTATTAGAACAATAATATTATACATACATAAACTGTCATTAATAATTATGATCTCAACGATAACATTAATACATAAATCAAGATAATTTTCACTAGTTATTCTTAACTAATAATTGGCTTTCTCTCCTTGTGCTGACTATTTAATTGGTCTCATTATTCATCCATGTTCAAATGATTGCCTAAGAGAATATTTCTATGTTAAATTTCCCCCTTTTCCTACTTGTCTGTAATGACGATCACTCGGTAAAGATCAACAAGCAAATTAATATAATACTACCAACAACTCTACAAAATTAAATAATGTTAAACTAATTATCTACAAAAGAACTGAAATTAAACCATCACCACTACGTTCGTCTAAGTCCCCTGTTGACCTCTCCCGTCACGTCGAGTGCCCTGTTGGATTGTGATGTTCAACGTGAGCCAGCTGGAAGTGGAGTGTGTAGGTTTAGGATTCTTACATCCAACCGGCAAACTGAATTACGTAACCTGCGATCAGTGCCATCTATTGGCTTTTACCTTCTTTCATTCAGAGAGAGAGAAACCAAAATCTTACACAGGCTATAAACTGCCCTCCCCCAATACTTGAACATTACCTGTGGAGGATTTTAACATATATATAGAACAATATTGATCGCTTACAATAAACAAAATAACCCAATTAGATACTATTGTTGTTTCTCACAAATATCCTTCAATTTCCTTAGGATTCCTTTTTCATTAGCTGTTGATTGTCGACATATCTGTACCATTGAGGAATACCTAGTTCTTCCGTGTATTCATGCGATGTTCCTGGACATTGTTGCTGTTCTCGTTCATGTAGACAGACAGACGGATTATCAGGAATCGACGTATCTTCTGCCGCAATCATGTTGTAGCTACCAGCTGTTGCTCTGGAACGCCAAGGTTGTCTTCGGGTGTTACTTCCTTGCGAAACTCTGTTCCTGCCACCAGACCAGCTTTGCGGAGTTCTCGATTGCCAATGTGACCTTGAACTTGAAACATCACAAACATTAGTTCCTTTACAATTACGTGTTTCCTGAAATGAATGGCTCGTATTAATAACACTGTCCGAAATCCACTTCATTTGCACTTTTTCACGAGAATACGGAAATGTAATAGTTTTGTCATGAAAATTTAATAGAAATTGTCTATCCTTAATGAACTGAACTCCTATGATAAAGTCAATAGGTAAGTCTTCACACACAAATGCACTAATTGGCCATGACATGTTACACAGTTTCAAACTCAAGTCAACTACTTTGTTCAACTTTAAGCTACGTCCTGCACCCAATGTTATTGTCACTTCTTGAAATCTCACTTTTACATTACCTTGTCGCAGTTCATTATATAAACGTTTGTTAATCAAATTGTAAGTACTTCCCGTATCTAAACATGCACTGACACGCTTATTATTGATTTCACTATCAGCAAATACCGCAATTACATCTTGATTATTGCCATCAGTTCTTTTCACTATTGGTAAAGCTGAATTCAAAGTTTGATTATAATTACGCCAAACATTTTCTTTCCTTGGTTCATTAAATCTTGACGAAACTGGCGTAGTGCGAAATGACACTTTACTGGGAAACTGAACATTTTGTACTTTCTTCTGTTTTTCTTGTCCATAAAAATCACGTTTCACATACTGATGCCATTGCATCTTTTCTAAGGTTAGCTTAAGTTTACTCAGTGAATCTGGAATTTCAGTAAACAAGAATTTTTCACTAACGTTAGGAACCAATCTGTCTACTAATAATCTAACAAATTCCGGTTCACTCCAATTGACACGTAACAGTTGGGCAGCACATTTCCTGTCCTTCAAAAATTGAAGTGCATCCTCATCTTCCTTTTGTTTACAAAGCACGAATTCTTGGAGCAATTCATTCCTACCTAATGATGTTACATATCTATCTAACAAGTATTCAACCATGTTACTCCACGTTTTTCCTTCAATAATGAATTGCAACCAACTTTCTATCAATTGATGATTAACTTTAGGCGTTACTGCAATGAGTATATTACGCAGTGGAAATAGATTCAAGTCAATGATTTGTTGTAATTTAAACATAAATTCAAAAATTGATCTGGCGTTTAGATTATGCATTAGTGGAAGATGTATTATCATATTATTCAGTGTGTCATGAGCTATTTTATTTGATACCTTTTGCAAAGCATTTCCTTCAAATACACATGGCATATTTACTAATACATTACTTTCCCGATTTTCATTCAAAGGTGTACTACTCACATTGTCCTGCCCAAGATCAATTAAATCAGTTACGGTTTTTACTTGAGTTTCCTTATTGTAACATTCCATTTTTTCGATTCTACCACTATCTAGACAAGTGAAATCTAATGGATCTTCCCCTATTGCAAATGGTCTTTGAAATGTGGACGACATTTGAGGTCGTATCCCGGGTTGCCAATCCGGAGCCACTATCTGACTTACCGTAACAAATGGATTACTTCTCTGAAAGTTTGACATTATCTCTTTTCCATTTCTACTAATTATGATAATGAATATTACTTGTCATAGTTCCATCGAACCATGCTCTGCTTTTTATTACCCTTTCTTTCTTGCTCGGGTTCGGATTTAAGATTATTTGTTTTAATTGGGATTAGACATACCCTTCCGATTGACCGATGAAAGATAGCTATGAACCTGCATACCGGACCCCCATAGGTACGTGATACACTATAAATCAAGTAATTTAATTTCTAGAACATAAAGTTCACTGGATAGGATTGGATGACAGTTTATTTAACAAAACTTCAATTTTGTATTAGAACAATAATATTATACATACATAAACTGTCATTAATAATTATGATCTCAACGATAACATTAATACATAAATCAAGATAATTTTCACTAGTTATTCTTAACTAATAATTGGCTTTCTCTCCTTGTGCTGACTATTTAATTGGTCTCATTATTCATCCATGTTCAAATGATTGCCTAAGAGAATATTTCTATGTTAAATTTCCCCCTTTTCCTACTTGTCTGTAATGACGATCACTCGGTAAAGATCAACAAGCAAATTAATATAATACTACCAACAACTCTACAAAATTAAATAATGTTAAACTAATTATCTACAAAAGAACTGAAATTAAACCATCACCACTACGTTCGTCTAAGTCCCCTGTTGACCTCTCCCGTCACGTCGAGTGCCCTGTTGGATTGTGATGTTCAACGTGAGCCAGCTGGAAGTGGAGTGTGTAGGTTTAGGATTCTTACATCCAACCGGCAAACTGAATTACGTAACCTGCGATCAGTGCCATCTATTGGCTTTTACCTTCTTTCATTCAGAGAGAGAGAAACCAAAATCTTACACAGGCTATACCACTCATCTCTACTCCTCGTATCTCTTCTCCTGTCTTAGACTTTCTTCTCCACTGCACTCTTCTCCTCTTCTTTTCTTTCTTCTCCTCTTCTTTTCTTTCTTCTCTTTTTCTCTCCTTTACTTTACTATCCACTCCCCTCTTCTCGTCTCCTCTTCTCCTCTTCTCTCTTCTTTGCTCCATTGCCCTCATCTCTCCTAGCATCTCTTTCCATTCTCCTCACTACATCTCCTCTCCTCGTCTATCCTCTCTTTCTTCTCTCCTCTAATTTTTCTCTTCTCCTCTGGTTTTCTCTTTCTCCTCTCCTTTGTCACCTTTCGTTTTCTCTCAAGTCTTTTCCTTTCTGTAGACTCATCAGCGATGAAATACTAGAAAACCTATTTTTTGTCACTTGCGATATAATAGTGATATTTTTAATAATTTTATACAATATTACTTGTTTTTATTTCTTTCGGGTATTTTATAAATATCTATTGTGCATGTAGCAACCCTGAAATTGTTCCTAACTCTACACGCAACCCACCAACGCCTTGTGTAAATTGGGTTGCCTAGTTTAAAATGTCGTTGTCTTAAAACTTTTGAGAGACACTGTTCACGGCTAAGATTTATCTAGGGCTACAAGTCAACATAATTATATAATTAACTATAAGAGACAACGGATATTCTTTGCAAAACCCTATTGCTGTAGGGGATAAATTACCTTGTCCAGCATCTGTGAAATTAAAATACCGAAATTTTGGGTATTTTGTATAAGTTTAATTAATATAAAATTGAAGTATATACATGTTATTTCCGGACGTTCATTTCTCTATATATCGGGCCAAAACTCTATTTTTGATGTTGGAATCTCTAATGTTTGTAACTGGATACTTTACATTTCCTGAATTAGATCGGGAATACGCCTGTCAAATGGTAGACTCGTGTTACTCCAAGAAACGTCTTAACAGATTCGAGGTCGCCCGACGTGTATATTTCTCAACTTCCACGGTGACAAGGCACTAGGCTTTCCTGTGCACCGCAATTACTTCAAAATAACATCCAGTACAAACTACCTTTTTACCTGTAAACTGGACACCAAGGCACTAGCTTGCCCGGCAATCCAATCTCTTACAGCATCCGTTGTGGGAGATATGTCCTCCGGTCCTAACTGACCGAAGCAAAACAGCTTCTCCCTTCGACGTCTCAGTTCCAACAGCCGACCTCCCCCACTCTCAGCTGGGAGAATATATAAGCTTTGTTGGCGTCTGTTGCCAACGGCTCTTCTGTCAAAATTTTAATCTTAAACAGCTATACTGCCCGCCTTTTACTTGAACGTTCGAAACAGGAAGAAAGACCAGAGAGCTACATAGTTCTTATACATGGAAGATATACGAACCTAAAAATTTATAATAAATTGAGATACACTTATCACATATACATATTTTTATACACGTAATTACCTAATTAGTTAACACATTAATAAATATTTCAATATGGAAAAAACACTATTACCCTGACACGTGGTCAGGGAAAAAAACTTGCACTACTATCATTTATAAGTTGGTTAAAGCGAAATTCTCCATTTTTATTCTTTCAATAAATGATTTTAATATGACGTTGCAAAAACAGTTATTAATTTTTTCAATGTAACTTGATGGGTAAAAAATGTTACTTTGGATTCGAACGTGGAAACGCAAGTATCTAAAGAATTTAATTCAGACAGCACTCACTATTTTGAAATATAGAAAGGTAATCATTTTACGGAGAACGTGAAAGTTGGTGGGTTGACAGAATGCAGCTACTGCCATATTAGCACGGACAACTGGGAAGCGATCTCAATGATAACATGGCTGCATGCTTTTCGCTAATAACTGTGATTTTCCAACATATACATAAAAACAGCGTCTCTTCGGAACAAGAAATTTTCATATTTGCTCCTTTCAGATTACCAACATACGAAGTGGAATGTAATTCAAAAGGTTTTGAAGGTACCTCAGTTTTGATTGTAAATAAGATTGGATGAAATTAGACAAAAAAAAGTTACCTTCCGCTTGGCTCGAACTCAGGTTGCCCGCATGATGTTTCGAAAGAATAACCAAAACTCCAAACGAGACAACACGAAACGTTTTTGCAAGTAGTCGACGAAAATGAAAGTTTATTTTCAGATTTCTAATTCCCAAGGTATAACATGCCTTGGCAGGTGTGTCTTTCATTGTCTGTACTTTTGGTTTTTCAGTAGCTTTGGTATCTCCCTATGTTAATCACAGGAATATTGAGGAATGTTTTTTAGACGAGGATTATATATAGACACACAGGAATAATCACCCTCACAAAAAATAGAGGACTGGAGCCTAGAACCTTCTATGCGAGGTGTGTCTCTTGTTGTAACTATATCTGTGTGTTTTCGTTAGGTTAATGGTATTTCGTGAGTAGATATGAAGAAAGTAAATAAAGAAGGCAAGTGGATGGAAGGAGGTGTAGAACCGTAGCTGTGGAACCATTGCGAAGATATTCTTCGCCAAGATAGAACATATCTATATCCCTTGAGATAGAGAACCTATTTGAAGAATGGAAGGACAGATTCAAATATTAAATTTGATGTGTATCCTTTAGGCACAATGGATAGAAAACAATATAAAATACTTTTCCACTGCTAGAACGTAATAAAAAAATGCCCATGGTGGGGATCGATCCCAGACCTCGCTGATGAAAGCTATACACTCTAACGAAAACAATATTAATAACACTACATTATTTTCCTCCTGTCAGTCTATCTCCTTTCTCAACACCTAGAAAAGCAAATGCATATTAATATCACTGGTAATTTTTTTTTCGTTTCATTGTTTGGCTATTGATAGAAACCACGTATGTCAAGAATAGACGCATTCTTTAGGTGAAATATCCCATGTTTCGCACATAAAGCTTCTCCGTTTACTGTTACTTGGACATTGGCTTAGAAGTTAAAACTTAGCTTTGTTTAACCGTCAGTTGACTATTAGTGACCCCTCTAATCGCAGTATTTATATTAAATCGCTTGGCATTGACTGGTATGTTATTATCTCCCGTTACCGAAATTTGACTTCCACTCTCCAGGATGAACTGTCGAATTTCCCCATCCACTTTCACATTGATGTAAATCAGATCTCCAGAAGGAAAAGTAGAGACCGTTAGAGTTTTCCCCGAAGGCCCTGCACCTAGGTCCCCGTCATATGCAGGTCTTACTCGTTTAAAATTGCTTCTGTTATTACGAAAAGTAGATTAATTTGCAGTAACAACCTGATTTGTATGGTTATTTGGATCTTCGTGCCCCTGTTGTTGCTACAAAAATGTTCGCGGAGATGAAGATGAAAAGTGCGAACGCTGAAATCGAGGTTACCGCAATTGCGCCATCGCCCCTTAGGCGAACGTTGCGACTGTGTGTCAAGATTATTATTGTGGTTGTTAGGCCAAGTATTTATATTCTGAGCTCTATGATTACTATTATGATAATAGGTTCTCCTATTGTTTCTATCTCTATGTTCATTTTCTCTAACTGTATATGAGAATGATGACTCAGTAAATGATATTTTTTTCCGATGTTCTGAAAGTGCATTTACTTTAGCTTCAAGATTCTGAAATTGCGAAACTACTGTAAATCTGACTCATGAGATTCGAGTCCCGTGTTGGACTGTAATTGATCAGGGTCTTGTTGCAGTGCATTTAGTCTTTCCGCGTAGCCTGAGAATATGTTACGTCAACATGACCATTGACCGTGCGCTGCAACGTGATAGCAGAGCGTATAGAACAAATAGTGTGCGCACTCCCTGAGTTGACGTGGTTCACCGCCTAGATGGCAGTGGTGACGTTTGAGACGACGCGGAAGATGCTCGCGTTGCTTACATAACTAACTACATAAGAAACAAAAATGCATGTTACATACGTTTGGAGAAAAGCTCAGCAGCTGTCTTCGAGGCACTTAATTCCTTTCTTATCTCCTTGGTGTGGAAGAAAAATCGACATTTCAGATAGTGAAATACGAGTTTAGGTAGCGTACGGAGCACATGATCTTCACAGCATCCTAATTGCGAAGTTTTTACAGCAATTATATTTAAATTGTCCAAACACTCAAAAAATATATCACCCCATAAACTATTAGCACATGATATTTTTTCTGCAACAAATTCTTTCACTCGTAACAGCACATCATAAACACTTTTCGATGCATAGGTAAGGTATTTACAGCCGTCGCCGAACCATTGTCTTGGATTAGCGTAAGTGAGGCAGGTACATTAGTTGGTTCCCCGTGCAGAAAAGTTGTATACAGTTTACAATCCGTCACTTTAGAAATATACCGCACTATATATCCTGCCAAATGATACGCCAAGTATGCTTTACCAACACTTCGTTCATTTAAGTTCGGTATGTTGTTTTCCCAGTCCGGTATTCGAATTTCATCTTCAACAATGGAAATTTTTCCCTTATTTTATTTTCAGCTTGCTTCTTCACCGAAAGATTTTTATTTTCTGTTGCTCTTGCCAGAGTTCGCATTTGATTAACAAAAAACGTCAGAGGAGATTAAGTACTGTATTCACAGTTTCCGCCCGAAAATAAAGCAAGTTTTGATGGTACGTAAATTGATTGCAGCATACGTAAGTGCAGAAAATCCACAGTGGAGGGATGATCATCACAAGTGAACGACCGCAATATACCAAAATGGCGTTCTAGGGGATCTTGATTAAATTTTCCAGTCAAAACGTACTTGTAAAATATTCGGACACTTCTAAAGTACTTTCAAAAGTCACTCTTAAGGACTCCAGAGTTTTTTCTGAAGCGAAGGAATTTCGATTATCTCTAAGGACAGCATGCCATTTTATTAAAGTTGTATGTGCTTCTGATCCTTTATATAGTGCCTGTGCAGGAGTGAATGAATTTAATGCGTCAACCTGGCAGTTTAGGTCCCTTGTGAAATTTTCCGTTGTTTCAATGCCTTCTAAACCCTCTGCATTAATATTCCGATAAAATTTTATTCCATTAGCCACAGATCTGCTGAACAGCTGCATTGCGAGTCTTACATTCATTCGTTGGAATGAATTAGGATCCAAATGAGCAGAGGTCACTTCGTAGCAAGCTTTCATACCGGAAAGTTCAGTAGATGAATCATGTTCATACACTTTTCTGTAAAATGAATAATCAACAATATCACCATTATAGTACACCTGCACTTTACCATGGAAGTTATTCCTTATGCATTTAAATATATGTGGTGCGTCTGAAAATGCCCGAAGCTTTCTACTAGAGTCAGCTGAATTGGGTATAGAGCACTTAAGATTGTTTCTGTTTCCGGAAATTCCTAAGCATTTCCATAACTTTTTGTTAGATTGGCTACCGTCAGATGTAAAACCAATAATTCTGACCCCTGCTGTATCTCATTCCTGTCTTACTTTTCAGTTGGCATTTCTTTAAGATTGTATCAATTACATTTTTTTGATTTTTGCTAAGAGACGCGAACTGTTTTGACTGTGTGACCGTTGTCTTTAATTTAGCATCTTTAACGCCTTTTTCAAGCAAATTTATTTTAGCCTGTGCAACCTTTAGTTTATTCTGCGTTCTAATTAAATTGCGTTTCTGATTCTTAAGTTTTTTCTTTAGCAATGCTATTGTATTGCTAGCATCGGCAGTGTGAAGCAAATCATCCTCTACTGATAAGCTTCATGATACATTGCGACGAGTACTTACTTTATTATCATCTATGCGCAAGGATTGCCTTTTCATGGGAGATTTTCGCTTCTTAACTGTCTTAGAGAGGTATTTGAGCAGATTAGGAAATATATGAGGAACTGCTTCTGGTTTTAATTTCCACCTTTGTCGTGGAATTTCTATTGTATCGCCATCCACTATGAACGAATCCACTTTCACTAAAAGGTCAGTGGAAAAATGAATATCACACACATATCAATTATGACTTAGTGTTTTATCTTTTCTAGGGATGGCACTCTCCCATTTTGAGAGACCATTACTGTCTTTAGGTGGCCTAAAAAAATGTCTACTGCCTGAAGAACAGCGGTCATATCCAGATCTACAGCCGGGCACGAAACACGTAGGCATCTTGTAGTTTTCGCTCGCTGCTGTCTCAAACACAATAATAATGCGTTGAACACAACACAAACTAGTCACAACGGATCAATCACAAATCTAACGACACTAAACTCAATAACGTAACAACGTTGTCATTAATAAAAGTACACAATGTTATTCTAGCACAACAAAACACAACGCTCTACGTAAAGCGCGGCCGCACTGCAAGCAGAAGACGCTCGCAAGCGAAGGTGCTGCCAGTGTTTCGGTGGGGCACCGCTCTATTCACTTGGCTTAAGGGAAGAAAACGAAGTGCACACACTTTCTCTTCTATACGCTCTGGTGATAGCTTGCTGAGTCGGCATGTATGTTCGACTCGATTCAGAAAATGACAGAGCTTTCATTGTCTCACATTCAGTTCCTGGAGTTTTACGTTTTTGCACAAGATATTAGAATTGTTCAACATTTTTCAGGTCTCGGAACATTTCATGCACTGAATAATATTGCCTGTTATAAACTTCTTTCATAAAGTTAGGTTGTAAACCACCTCTTAGTTGCTTAATTTGCTGACTAATGTCCATGGCACGATCTAATTTTAATTACAATGACTGTTTTTCTCTCACATATTTTGAAACAGGTTCATTTTCCTGATGGAAGCGTAATCTGATTTGTTCTTCTAATTGAAAATTGTCACCCGGTCCCGTAAATTATTCAACAATTTTAGTTTTTAAAGTTACAAAATTTATATCCTGTGATTCCTGGGTTCGACTCCAAGTATTCAACCATTCCAATGCTGAATGATCCAAAAATGCCGGTAGAATTTACCTTTTCTTTGAGTCATTCCACTCATTAAGAATAGCTAAACTTTCAAATTTATCAATGAATTTTAATACATCCTCGTGAATGTTACCTTGAAGCTGGATAGTTTCGAGAATGTCGGGGTGGATAAATCTAGATTGCGCCTTGATTCTATGATTAGCATATGCGCTGGAAAAATGCTTGATTAGCTTAAAATTAGCACTAAGTTGCTTATTTCCATTTCTCATCCCCCCGTGGCTTTAACAGGATATTTTTAGCAATTAAATTTTTTACTCTCCCGGAAATTTGATAACTTAGGTTCAACAATCGCGTAAGAGAGTGACGACAGTACCGAACACATCTTTAAAATATTTTACCAACCTTTACGCAACATCCTAATGTTAATTCTCATCTTCCCACAAACCAATCGCCGAATAACTTACTTGAAACTCAACCCTTATTTATTTATGCCTTACCACGTAATATATTGCTTGGTCTATATTTTGCCTTCTTTTCTTGATATTTGGTAGTAAACGATTATTAGCACAACGTAAAGCGCTAACAAATTAAAATTACGGCGCCATATCGCACTTACGTAATTTGAAAAGCTAGAAGGCAATATTATTTTCATCATATTTCGGGATGAATTAGATGAAGATCGCAGTATTTCACGTACTGCAATGTTTTCTCATCGCATTTGCAAAAAATGGATGAGAAGCCGAAAGCACTCCACCACGTAACGCAACTCCTGTGCTGCGTTTAGGATCGAACCAAGAACCTCTAGATTGAATTGTGTGATGTAGTTATTTCTCATTCATCTCTCAGATGGTTATCACTCGCTTGGCCTAAATGTGATAAATGCAAGAGGTTACCTTTTAAAGGAATGGCGATAGAAATTAACTTAGATTAAATATGGGTTTTATACTCTCCATGACTGAACCGATATGGATTGGTTAAGAAAAGGATATTACTTGCCTTACAAATATATGAAGATCGTTCCTACGCTTGTCCTCTCAACTATCACTTGTCTGACCTCCCTGTCAGACATCGATTCAATCACACACCTTGTCCAATCATCGTTCTCCACTTTGCTTCTCTCTCACAATCCGCAGACCTTACTCTCTCTCGTATTCTCGCCAACTGATCACACCTCCTGGAAATTCCAACACTCATTCCATACCCGTCTCCCAAGTCACTCACCTAACGTTTGCCTAATTGCTTATTCCGCATTCCTTTCTCTGCTTCCTGCTATGCTTAGACTTCATACTTCCTACCCAATATCTTGGGTAGGATACGATATGCACTTTTGACAATTTAATGTATGAGGCCTTTTGCACACATTTAAAAGTTGAAATTAAATTAAAGTAAAATAATTTTTAAGTGAATGTATCATTCGCAGGCCCAAGAAGATGTTTCCACAGATTCATAGTTTAAGGCGAGCAGAGATGCAGTTCGATGTTAAGACTCTTACCGAGGTTAGTTGTTATTTTCTTACACAGTATATTGGTAAATATTTTATATTTTTCAAATCTTAAGTTTACACACGTTTTCAAATTGTACAGAGTGTAGGACACTGAAGTCTTTTGGCGACCAAATTCATTTACAAACACTCAGTTCGAATTTTCACTCTGCTTTTGTGTACAGTGTTTGTAATTCTTTGTTTCCTCGAGCTAGTGTTTAAAAATAGTTTTAACTGTTATGTTTTAACAGTTAGTATGATGCTAGTATTATTTTTCTTATTAATATAAAACTTTATGATACCTTATTCGACATTATATTATAGTATCGAACAGTCCCACACAGAGCACTTTTACATAAATTAACCATACCCTTCTTAACTTTTCGGAAGCAAACAACCAAATAAAAAACTCTTTCCACGGAAACCAATGATAATGTCTACTAGTTTCTTTCAACATAAACATGGGTGCTGGCATTATATAATGTGACATTTAGTCATTAATTATTTAATAATTTATTGATTTATTTATTTAATTCAAACACAACAGGCACATGCCTGTGTTCAATATTAAATGACACCATTACATTACCAAAACCATTATAAAGATAGTTCACAAGAAATATGAATGACGTAATACATATACTGCGCATTAAATAAAAATTGTGCAATAATTTAAATATTTTATTATAGAAACAAAATAACACAGAGGTAACACGATAATAATGAAACTCAATTGTGGAATATGACCTTAAAACTTAATTGGAAACTGAAATTCTATGAACACAACAAAATATATAAAAATTCAAGGATTAGATCTAAAGTTACATTTACATTTTAATAAGCCTATGCTTGGGTTATTCTTAGAAAATGAGTTAAATAACTTGCACATTCTTCTCATTGTTTCATCTTCGGCCATTTTGTTTGTTGGAAGGGGGATATGAAAGAGGTCAGTTCTGGGCCTTAACATACAGTTTAGTACGCAAAAATTTATATTCGGCAGCAGGTTAGAAGAATCTATTTTACCATTAATAAGTTTGGAGGGGAAAGTTAACTGTCTTATTTGCCTCCTTTCTTAAAGTAACGAGATATTGCAGATTACGCGTAATATGTTACTAGGAGTTTGTTTTGGATATGTCCAATCAAGTTTAAATTTTAGATATCTGAGAAATTTATTTTGAAGTTTCAATAATTTTTCGATTTATTTCTTTTATTGCGGGTTCTAAACAAGAGAGTTATATACGAGTTTAGGTCTGACGAGCGTATATTACAGCAAAACTAAAATATCATCAGCTACAAGGAAGCAATATTAATGTTTACTTTTTTCTAAATTGATCACCCATTTTCATTATAAATCCCTAATTTCTGTGAGCTTCACTTAGAATGCGAGCAAAGTGTATTTTGAATGAAAACTTTTGGTCAAAAGTGACCCTTAGATCAGTAACGATATTCTCACTTTCTTACTAACAGATTACAAATAGTATATGCAAATTGAGTAGAGTGGTTGTTGTGGGCGAATGATACATGTTTACATTTCTTTAAATCCAGGCTGAGTTTAATAATTTCACACCACTGTAGCAAGTTATCCAACTCTTTTGTAATATCTTACAGTCATCAGCATATTATATATTCCTATATATTATAATATCGTCAGCAATGATTAACGTTTCAGATTTTCTGAGTAGCTCTGGTAAATCATTTATTAAAATAATTACAGCAATGGACCAAGATGCGACCCAAGTGGGACTCCTGAACTGGCCATGTATTCACTTGATCTACAAGCTTGGTAGAGGATGCCGCACGAATAGCCGAAACATTTGAAATTTAGATTACAAATTTATTTTTAAATATTACATGTACATATTATGATATACAGAATAGTCTTATCGTCGAACGTTTTCTCACTGTGTCAAATGTTCTGTATGGCCCCGTTTTGCCAAACAACTTCCTGAAGTTGTTACCATTAATTAGTTGACAAAGTGTTCTAGTATTACACCTTTCAAGAAATAGGTCGACCTACAAATTGCCCTGTACATATATGGAGACTCGCATCTTCGCTGGGTCGGTAAAGGGGACACACACACAGGGAGGAGAAACGGAAGGGATTTTGCAAGATCATCGAGACGGGAACAATTTGGAGCGAAAAATACAAGTAAGATATTAAAGTGAATTTAATTGAAAATGTATCTAATTTTATTAATTAATGAAGATCTGGAAAGAGATAAAAATGGTTATAAATTAAATGTAATAGATACGTTTTCAAAAAGACGTCGGATATGACCTATCTTCGAAGAGACAAAAGGCTATTTTTTGTAAGCGGACCTTAATGAAGTGGTTGATTGAGTTTTATTATAATTTTCCTCTACTCAGGACGAATGATGTAAACATGGGGTAGAGGAAGGCATTATGACGAACACGTGTGAACAGCGCACAAGTCAGTCTGCATGGACAATAACACTGGCCATGTGTCCAGTTACCAAAGCCTCGTCAGTTCAGCGATAATGTAGTCCATGTGATCTGTGGCGTAATGTTCCAGAAAATGATTGACCAAGCCACTCTGCAATAAGCTTTCACAAGGAATCGAACCAGGGACATTTTGATTACAAACTAAGACGTTATTCCTATGTCATCGGGAGGACTATAATTGATTGTTTGATTGGTTTGGAATATACTATATTTTGTCATGTTTGGTTCCTCGCCACGATGAGGATGTGTTATTATAAAATGAAGTGAAGGAAAGGGATAGATTCAAAAAATATCACGGAAAAAGAACATTTTCGAAAGCCGGGATCAGATTCTAACCCGAGACCCTAGCATGCTGTGCGAAGTCGTTTGTGAATTAGAAAAAAAATCGCCTCCCTTTCCCTCCCTCTTATTGTCTGGATATTGATCTTATGAGCGAGAGTAAATCGAAGTCAAGTGATATATGTGTGCCCTTGCCTTGTTAATCAATACGATAATGAATTCCTCGTAAATTAAACGTCTGTTCGTCTATCTTATTATTTTTAATGTTTTTAAGTGATGTCATGAAGGTAAGTTGATACTGTTAAGCTTGTTTGTTTTTATGCACTAGTTCTATGGAAACCCTCTTTTTTTGTTATTTTTGTGGCACACACACGTAAATTATAACAGATAATTATCTATAAAATATAGTAGAAACGAGTTGCTTATGTTCTCTCCATCCCCCACCCACCCACGTAAGTGATTATTTAAAAATATCCGTACTTTGCTGTGCCGACATAGATTTTGTTGTAAATTTTGGTACAGTTCCAGTCTGCATGTATTGCTTACATTACATATTTGAGATACGATATTATATTGAGATCTTGATTTTCGATATGAGGACAAGAACACGTCGAAAAAGTAGCTGGTTTCACACGAGAAGAGACACCACAAGGAAGAAATGTTCTATCAAATTAACACTTTATCAGACTTACTAATGAAAGCTGTGCTAAATCGTTACATATACGTAATTGGAATCTTAATTTACAAGCGAGAACATAGAAGTGTATTTAAAATGCATTGGGACGAGACGATGCTTAGGAAGATATGGCAAGGTTTTTTTCGATATTTTCGGTTTCTCTAATACCTAGTGGTTGCTTTGTAATCAAGGAGTGTTGGTTCGATACTCAGTGAAGGCACACATCTGTGAATTAAAGTCAAGTCTTGTCAACATCAAAAATTATATTCTTGTTAATGTTTCATGTACAGTGAAAATACATAGTAGTTTGATTTATTGGTATGATTTATTGTACCTTGATTATCTGTCACTGGGTTCATCGCGACGATGAAGATGAATGGTGATTGAATTAATTTAATGAAAGAATACTAATACTCGATTTGAACTCGTGACCCCTGTCAACGTAGTGGGCGGTGTACATGAAAGTCTGAATCCATATTTTAACTGTAGGTTATCTCCTGATTAGTTTCACTGCTCATGAAGCCGACATAATCGAATACTCATACTCACAAATACTTTCAGTTGTATCCTGAGAAATT
Source organism: Lepisma saccharinum (assembly GCF_977018435.1). Classification (NCBI taxonomy): domain Eukaryota; kingdom Metazoa; phylum Arthropoda; class Insecta; order Zygentoma; family Lepismatidae; genus Lepisma; species Lepisma saccharinum. The sequence continues at coordinate 3,033,978 of NW_028142898.1, forward strand.
CAGTAATCAGTAGTGGTAGTGGGGGAGTTCACAAACGAAAATGAGGCTCGGTGAGGCTCGCCTTAATGGATTTCTCTCGTAAGGCATGAGCCTCATTTTCTGGCAGTGTTGCCAGCTCCTCACTCGAAAAAATCACCAAGGTTTTTTTTTGGGTCTAACCTAGCCTAAAGCAAGGAGCTGGCAATCTTGCTTGAGGCTCGCCTTAATAGTTTGCTCTTGTAAGGCATAAGCTCTATTTTCTGGTAGTGTTGCCAATATTTTACTCGAAAAAATCACCAAGGTTTTTTTTTGGGTCTAACCTAGCCTAAAGCAAGGAGCTGGCAATCTTGCTTGAGGCTCGCCTTAATAGTTTGCTCTTGTAAGGCATAAGCTCTATTTTCTCGCAGTGTTGCCAATATTTTACTCGAAAAAATCACCAAGGTTTTTTTTTGGGTCTAACCTAGCCTAAAGCAAGGAGCTGGCAACCTTGCTTGAGGCTTGCCTTACAGTGCATAAAGCAAGAAGCTGGCAATCTTGCTTGAGGCTTGCTTTACAGTGCATAAAGCAAGGTTGCCAACCTACTGGTATTTTTGCCATAGCTTTTTACAAAAAAAAGAGAGGAGAGAGAGAGAGAGGGAAGAGTTAAACAACCGACAGCTGCCAACATTTACCTACAGCCTTTTTTGGTCTAACCTAGCCTAAAGCAAGGAGCTGGCAACTTTGCTTGAGGCTTGCTTTACAGTGCATAAAGCAAATTTTTGCCAACCTACACACACTAAACAAGAAAAACCGGCAACAAACACGCACTGCCGTAAAAGAGAGAGAGATGGGTGGATGGTAATATAGTATGTGTGTGCGTATAATATGTAGCATTATTAACTAGAGTGTGTTGGCAATTTACTTACAACTAAAAAAAAAATAGAGATGCCAATTTTGCTGTAAGATGAAGAGAGAGAGAGAGATTTATGGCTGGCAACAGTGGTGAGCGATGTCCTCTTATTGTAAATTTTTTCCAAGTCCCAAAAAAAAAAGAGAGGCCAATGTTTATATATCGTGATTTTTGTAAACCTCTCTCGGGGAAACGATGTGCCACACACGCGTGCGCGCTTATGTATTGTGACGCAAACAAACAAACAAAATAATAATTGTTGTTTTTTAGGATACCTGGCCCCTATAACCTCGCCAGGGTGCGTGGTGCCCAGCCAAAAAAGTAAAAGTTTTCTAATGGCTGCGGTTATCTACAACCGCACCTCTGTAGAGTTTCACGTGTTTTTTTTTTTCTCAAACTTCCATGAAACTCTACAGAGGACCTCCGTAATGCATGCAACGTGTACTAACGACTCTAGTGTTATTTGATGTTGTGATATTTTTGGATATAGAGTTTTATTGTGAGATATAGATAAAAATAATTATGTTTATTATAATATTTTCTTGATGAAGATGGAGAATATGTGTGTGTTACAAATAAAGTTGCATGCTTTTTTTTTCTAGTGTGTGTATGTGTTTTTGATGTTTGGACAGCATCTGAAACGATAAAAAAAGAAATTTTATTGTTAATTTTCACGTGTAAAAACAACAACAAATTTTTTTGTGCAAATTTTCTGATTGTCTCGTGCTATAGTGCAAAAAAAGATATTGTAACTGATAACTAATGAAATTGACATTTGTAACTAATCTGAACTAGTGAAATTCGTATTGTGCTATTGTAACTGATTGTGCTAGTACAAAAAATTTCTTATTTGTGCAAGAAAAGATGTTAAAAACTTGTTAAAACTACTCTGTGACCCTCTCGTTCTTCACGTCGTAGGCGAAGGACTTCTCTGCAATCAGGATGACACTGCATAGGGTATCCTCGGGCAAGGCATCGTGGAACTCGCAGACGACCTTGATGTTGGTTCGATCGTTGACCACAACCTTCTTTCTCTTAGATGTGTTGATGACGGTCATGGGTCTCCGTGCTTTGAACTCGCTGGGCGTGTAGTACATGTCCACGCTTCCCTCGGTCACGCGTTTGTAAGCCGAAAACGCTTCGTAAAGTTTGAGGTAATCGTTTTTGGTCACGTCGAGGTTGTAATTCTCGCGCGGGAACACTTCGTTCCTACCGTTCTTCAGATAAACGTTCTTGATCTTGCAGTCGTCGAACTTGCTGGAATCTTTTTCCTGATTCTTGTCCCTCCCGGTCTGAAAAAACACTACGACGAAATCTGGCATGTCGAACTGTATGTTGTTGAACTGTGTCGTCACGTCGAATTCCATGTGACTTCCCGACGCCATCTTCTGCACGCACTGGTAACCGTGAAAGTGAATCGGCACCTGCGGACTTTTCAAGATCTCCGCTTTGTACTTGAGGGCGTAATTTGTTTCGTATTCCACCACCGGCATTCTCAATTCCATGCTCCGGATGACGCACTTGGCTGCTTCGGGTAAAGTGTTGGCTATCGGCGTGGTGCCGTCCGGACCCAAAGTAGCGTATCGCATCAGTGCGTCGTTGTCGTTGGCCGCTCTTCGAAACGTGATCCTCAGTCCCCCCTTCCACATGATCTCCTTGTAGTCCGAGAAGAAACCAGGCAGCAAACGCATGGGAAAAAGCACCGTGTGACTTCTCGTCGATATTTTGGTCCCGGCTTCGAATCCCCCGGCCTGGTAGTACGCTGCGTCCGTTTTGGATAATTTCAACGTTCCCACTGCCGTCGACGTTATGCCTGGATAATCTATTCTGTCGATGACGGTGTTGTGTTTCCTCACCTCCACCTGCGAGAACAGGTGAGGCACGAAGTTGTCCACGAGTATCAAGTTTGCTGCTGCGGGAAACGCGTTTTGGTTTTCTTTCTTCACCACGTCGAATTGAAGGTAGAGGTCCGCTCTGTGAGGATGAATGAACCCGTCGCCTACGTCCACGTCGTATTCGATCTCCCTGTTCGCTTCGTTGAGATTGGCGAACGTGCGACGGTTGGGAGGGAAAGATTGCAATTCGTAACTTTCGATTTGCTCCATTTTACATGTATGGTTATTTATTATATGTTGATCTCCACGATGGCCGTCGTAGTGGCACCTGCGAAATCCACCACCTCTTCTTTCTCGTTCGTCACCACCAACTCTATGTCGTCTATGCGGTTGCGACATACTGGAAAATAGATCGGCGAAGAGGGCGTGTAGATGATCGGTTCCATGAACTCGGAACTTGGTTTGAAAGTGGCTATGATTCCCGTCTGCTTGTGACTTCCTAACAATCCGTCCGAAGATTTCGTGATCATACCTTCGGCCACGTTACAGTGTACGTTCAGAGTCTCTATGGCCAAGAATTTAGGAATGTTGGTTGCCACGTGCTTGATGCCAGCTTCGAGTTTGGTGTCGTTCTCGAAACCTAAAAGTTCTCCCATGGTGCCCAGGTCCACGGTCTCCGTCGCGGATAGGATTTCCACTCTGTGAGTGACCGAATTTTGAGAAAGGTACGTGCCTTTGGGTAACTGAGCTTGCAAAGTGGAAAGATTGTATTGGCCTGGCGTGACGACGATGTGTTCGCTTCCGACGCTAATTTTGTTGTTGTGATGCGTAACATTAGGTATGAGGTACATGCTGTAGAATGCACGCAGAGCCACGGATTTAGGATAGACGATGTCGTCGTGCAGCGTGAGTTTCAAGATTGAAGATTCGCTCGTGAGATGAAACACGCCCATCCTCGTGATGCTGTTTCAGGTTCCACAAGCTTTCTGGAAATCCTCGATCGTAGGGTTATTTATTTTAGAGAGAAACGCGAGCACGGAGAGGCAGAGATGACCGCAGTTCACGTCTCCGAAATCTTGAATGCGTTCGTCGTTGTAGTATATAGAGGTTTTGTTCGTTTTCAGATAATGAATTAAATTTATAGGTGGAACACCTCCGAAAGAATCGAAAACGAATGTTTATCATTGTCGTTTTTGTGGTAACATATCCAATGCGTGCCTGGATTTTCTTGACCGTCCAAGTTGACTACTCCGCATTCTCTTCTTTTAACGCTTGAAGGTAACGAGTCGGACATGAAAACTCTTCTGAAGTGTTTGATTCGTAACGGTTCGATCAGAGATTCAATGTCTCGGTTGGTGAGTGCTGTTGTTTCTTTTTTTTAAACTTTTTCATCACGCCCTTGCCTCCTTTTTTCTCCATGGCCAGGTTGTGACGTTTCTGTTCTTCCAACTCGGCCTTGTTCTTCTTCGAGTCGATGACGGTTTTCGCGATGGCGGCACTTCCACCGGCCAAACTTCCAACGGCCCCCAATGCTGCCAGGATGGCCGGGATGCTGAATATGAAACCTCCGATCTTTTGCTGTTTCCGCGAACGCTGCAAGCGTCTCAATTGAGGTGTGCTGAGAAGTAATTTCAATAAGTGTCCTTTGCTCAAGCAAGAACGTTTCTTCTCGCGTTGTTTCTTGGTGAGTAATCCATCGAGAGCACCTAGATTTTTAAGATTGGAATATGGTATCTGGTACACGGCACCCTTGGGCTTCATGTTGATGCTCTATGTGTTATTTTCACGGTATGTTATTTATATATATATTCTGAGATTTTTTCTTGTGTAGTTTTTTTACGGTGTGTTATTTATATACCCCACCCCAATTTTTGTTTCGTGTTCATGGCGATGGTGGTACCCAGTGCGGCGACCCGTTCACCCAGCGATGCGTCTCTGCTCACGAACCTTTCGAAAGCTGCGTGCTCTAACTTTCTGTCTGCTTCGTGACGTGCGTCCAGATCCGTCTGCGTGGTGTTGTAGGCGATGTCGTGATCTTTGCATGCGGCATCCAACGGATTCACACCCTTGTCTCCTCTCTCAAATCTTTTCTCGAGTTTGGTACCCGGTCCGCAGTACTGGTAGCCAGGTAGATGCATCTCGAAAGGTAACTTGTTGATGATGTCGTTCACGAGTCCCTTTCCTTCGGCCACGTTCCAGAATTTCGGAGGCAGCGTGTTGATGATTTTGCCCTTGTCGTCGTTCACGATGAAGTTGGAAAGTTTCGTGCTGATCATGTCCACGATGCCAACCTTCTCGTTGTAGAAATTACGATTGCCTGCATTCTCTTCGCCGGCTATCACCAACAATCGGTCCACGAGTTTCCTAACGTCGTCCACCCAAACGAATTCTTTGGGTAACGTGTTGTAGCGTTTGACGCCGCTGCCTGTTTTGACCTGGTTCCAAATCGGTTTGATGAGATTCCTGTACTTCTCGCCGCTGCTCGATTTCACCCTATTCTGCGAGGCGTCGTTGTTCTGGTACAAGGCATCCGTCATGATCAGAATTTCCTTGTAACTTTGGTAATCTTCGTCGGTGTAATCTTTCGGCTGCTTTTTGGCAACGAGTTCCCACAGTCCCACCGTACCGGGATACCTGTTCCAACTATCCTTGTCGCCTAAATTGACTTTAATGTCGTTGCCTTCGAAGGTCACCTTCGATTTCCCAATCTTCCACACCACACCACCGCCTTCGTTGGTTTCCATGCTAGGATACAATCCGAACACTTCATCCTTGTCGAATTTCCCCGTACTCAGGTAGTCTCGTGCCAAAGGTCCCAACTCGATTTTATCCGAAGACGACGTGCTGCCTATGGCTCGACGTCGTGCCGGTGCATCCTTCAGTTCGAACGGCGTCGAAGGAATGCTCGAAATGGGCGTGGGTACAGCGTAACTTTTAGCTGCGAGCGGTACGAGTTCGTTGATCAAATTTTTATTTTGTTCCGTGACACTTTTAATTTCTTTACCTAGACCGCTTATGGCATCGATCACAGGTTGATCCTGACGTTTTTTCTCTTCGTAGAATCCGCGATTCTCGGATTTCCAACCTTTGAAGCGTTTCGCGAGGTAATCGCGAAGCTTGAGATTTTCGTCTTCGATTTTTCGTTTCGTCATGACCTTATTTATACACGTCGTTTCTCACAACGTTGCAACGTTTAGAAAGTCGTTGATTTTGTTTCTGTATTTTCCATCGTTGGGTTTCCTCGTCATGTCGATCGTAGCGAATCCGAAATCGTCACCGTTCCAGCAAGTAGAGCAGCAGCGTTCCGAAAATTGATTGTAGTTCATGTCTCCGCCTACGTAGTCATCGTACGCGTGCTTGAGGTTGGTGTGATCTTGACGAAACAAACATATGAAATTAGCGTTGTCGCGCACTAACTGTTTTGGAATTTTGGAAAACGTTTGAGCTAGGTAAAAACAATCCATTCCTTTGTGACGACCTTGCGTGAAAAAGTTGCGAATTTCATTTTGATTTTCCAGAATGGCGTCGTCGAACACAACAACTGAATTTTCACAACAATCGTCGAGTGGTTTTATTTCCGAGGCGAACGTTGCAATATCCAGACCATCGTACAGTTTCATCAGTTGCTGGTATTTGGATTGCTCCAAACTTTTCGAGAACACGTACAGGTGCCTGTTCTTCCAATCTAACCAATTCGGTGCGAGGAGAAAATTGTCCACGAGCAGTGTCGTTTTCCCACACCCCGAAGGACCTACGATCAGACAGCGGATGCTGTCGGGAAGCAACTCACCGTTCTTTTTCTTCGTTTGACTTTCCGGATCCGGTAGACGCTTCACCACGTTCCACGTACTCACAAGATCACTTCGTCCGCGTCGATCCAACTCTTTTCCGGAAGTCCCAGCCATTTGACAAACAGTTTGTCACCTTTCCTACGCAATACTTTCTCGATGAGGTACGTGTCGGGGTGTTTCGTTTTAGAGAGTTCCTCTTCGTAAAATCTTCCTTTCAAAATCTCGCCGCTACTATCTTTTATTATATACGTGTGTCGGTTTCCAGGTAAAACTCGAACCACCGTAAAGAGTTCCGTGCTCCAATTTTTTGTGAATCCCTTCTCGAAGGTGCGTTTGAATTTGCTGATCCTCACCCGGTCTCCAATTTTGTATTTAGTTTTTTTTGTCGTGGGTGTGTACTTTGGACAGTAAACTGTAGAAATTAAACGCTGCTCGTCGGACTTGGTAACGTCGGCTGGCTTCATGCCTATCGTTCTGTGTACCGTATCATTATAGGTGTCGACGAGTTCCGGCAGGATGTCGACCCATTTGTAATTTCCCCGAAGCGTGAATCGTTTCCACATGTGTGTTTTCAAGGTTCGATTGAATCTTTCCACGATGCTGGCTTTGATGTGACTGAAGGTCGAATAATGTTGGAATACGGCGTTGTAAAATTCCTTCCCCTTGTCTGTTTGCAGAAACCGTGGTCGTCTGCCGCCGCTTTCGTGAAAAATTAATTTGAATGCTTCCGTGACGCATGTTCCCGTTTTGGCTTTCAAAGGTAGAGCCCATGCGAATTTCGAAAACGTGTCTATGACGGTGACAAGATACTTGTTGCCCTTGTTCAATTTATGTACGTTTTTCAAATTGCCGCTACTCATCTCCACGAGGTCGCTTTGCCAGAGGTCGTCGATGCCCTTGGTTACCACAGCCAAACGTTCGTAGTTACGGCGTGCAGGTTTATGCAATTCTTCGACGATGGCCTGCCTAGACATTTTTTTTTAGAGATTACGTTTCAAGAGAAGCACAAGCGTGATGGGATTCAAAGAGGGTGGCACTTCGCTCGTGTTCTGAATGATCAGCTTATCGCCGGCACTCACGTCGAAAACGGTAAGATCTTCGTCTTCGTGTATTTCATATATGTTGCGCGTTTCGTTCCAACGTGCCAGAGGAATGTTTCCTGCTTTCTGGACACCACGATTCGATATCAAAGTCATGGTGGGAACGCTAGCTTTTCTACCGTGAGACCAGTACGAAAATTCGTTTATCTGAATCGTGCCATCGAGGAGAAACTTGTAGTACGGATGATAAGGATGTAACATGTACAGTTTGTTACCTTCGACGAACGTGGAGATTCTCTGTTGATTGGGTACGCTGTTAATTTCGATGGCTTGCAGAGAATGCAGTTTAGCGAATTTAGTGTCGACGCCGAGCAGATTACTGTGAACTTGTCCGAGTTTATTTTCGATGGGCAGCAAATGCTCGATTATGGTATCCGTTACGGCAGAAAACGACGGTTTGATTTTCACTTCCACGTTCAACTGCTTGTAGTTTTCGTTGAGTTCTTGCAACTTGGAACCGAAAGAGGCCAGCGTCGATTCCTGCGTGGATTCCAGCACTCCAACTTGATCTCTGATGTTGACGACAATGTTCTGAAGGTTCTCGACTTGATTCAATTTCGAGCTCTTCTCGGTAAGATCGTTCACGATGCTTCGCATCTCTGTAAACTGCGTGTGAAGGTCGGCTACGCTCTGCGAAGTGGGCAGCGTCGACACCAGCGAACTAATTTCGTCTCGAATCTGTTCCACGTTCGCCGTTTCCGTTTCTAGTCGTTTCAGCATTCGAGATATGTTTCTTTTCAAAGCGTGCAATTCTTTGGAGGTGGGGAGATTGGCCACCCTACTCTCGAGATCGCTCAACGAACTTTTGATGTCGCTCGAATCGGATAGTGCCGTCACCGCCGTTTTCAATTTTTCCAAATCTTCGCTCGAAGGCACGCTCGTCCGTAACGATTCCAAGTCACCCTGTATGTTGTCGAGTACGTGATGAAAATGAGCGAGATTCGTTTCGACGTTCAAATTTTCTAAATATTCGATCTTCTGCTGAACCGTGCTCAGCGTGTCTTGAATGCTCGTCAACGCTCTCGCTTCGGCGTGAATATTTTTAATTTCTTCGTTGATCAATTCCAGAGACGCCTGAAGCGTAGCGATGGTGGTTTGAATGTGTTCGAAATCTTGATAGGCCTCCAATTGAATTTTTATGTTCGCGACGCTTTTACCGATGACCTGCAGTTCGTCCGACGATGGTAGGTTCGTCATGGTATCTTCCAAAGTCTGTAACTTGGATTTAATTTCTTCCAACGTGCCGGTGAATTCTTCTTGTAATTTGGAAACGACGACATGCAAGCGTTCTACATCAATATCGTTCACCACGGTTTGAAGTTCGGAGAAATTATTTTCGATTGCGGAAGTTCGTTCTTCGATTTCGAGTTTCAATTTTTGCAAATCTTCATTTTTCGATTGAAATTGCTGTAATTTGGCCAAATCATTTTGAAGCGAATCCACGCTCAACTGTATATTTTGAACGTTGTCGTAAGAAGGTACGTCGACATAATTTTTTATCAGCGTCTTCAGTTCGGAATCGATTTTCAGAATGGGGTCGAGACATTGCGTTTGGAGCGTAGCGATTTCCGACTCTAAACTTTTGTTTAAGGTTTCCTGCAAAGCGATCAAATCGGTCCTCAACTTCTTAACTCGAATGTCCAACATGAGAATCTCTTCTGCGTGGTCTACACGCTTGGTGTTGCCGAAAATGTCGTTAGGCATTTTTGGTTAACGGTTATTTATAATAGGATAGACGATTCGTAATTCTACGAAGAGAGGAATAAGTTTGTCGTAATCTCCGAGGAGTTCCATGTAAAAATAATCTCCTGCAGACACATCGTACGTAATGTTAGAAAGCATCTTGTCGTGCTTGATTCGAAAAATGTTCTTGCCGGTACAAATTTTGATTTCGAGTGCGTTTTCCGGATTCACGGTGATTTGAAGTTTCCCGTCGATCGGAATTTCGTAGAAATGTAAATTGTTATTAAAAACATAAAACATCTTGCCCACATCGTCATTCAGTTTCGTCCAAATGCTGTTGAGGTGAATGATCAACAGACCGTTGAGTTTAGGTAACACGGAAGGTAAGACTTCATGATCTGGTATGGTTTCCATAATGATCTGTTTTTTGAAACCGAACAAATTCATAGGCATGCTGGTTATTTAAGAATACGGTCAAAGTTTTTTTTGTAATGACAGTCAAAGTGTTTTTTTTTGTTTTGTTTTGTTTTTATGAATCTTCTGTTGAAGATGGACATATGTTGCAGGTTTTGCTTTCTGCTAAGCGATAGTGCCCCCACGGCAATGTGTGAATACCACACTCGAGGACGCACCTCTTATCGTCATCAGGATCCAGCGCAATTTTTCTAACTTTGTTTGTGGTCAACACATGGTCGACGCTCTGGATGCGCTGTTCTGCTCTTAGAACCGACGACCTGGTCTTGAGGCAATCGACGAAGTCCTCGAATGTGAGATGCTCCCGAACCACCTGTCTGCCGACACCCTTGGCCTTCTTGGTAACGCTGCCCTCGGCTTTGATGGCATAGGCCTTGGCGCGAGGACCTGCAAACTCGAGAATTACATCACCGTCCTTCTCGTCTTTGAGTTTGCCAGGCACTTTTTTGTTGCGGGGCAGGATACGGTACTTGTTTTGCTGGGCATAGCCCGAGGTGTCGAAAAGGTTAACCAAAGATGGAACTGTGGCTATATCCCCGTACGCGTCGTCCGTGCGAACGTGGTACACCAAGCTGTCCGTGTCCGTGTAGAGTAGGCTAATATTGTTGTTATAGTGCTGGCGTAGTTTCCCATAATATATTTGAAACATGTGCAGCTTGCTCAGGTCTAATACTGAGGCGCCAACATAAATTGGCTTGTTGAGCTTCACCTCGCTCTTCCTCATATGCACCAGAGCAAGCTGTTCGTTATAAATAGTCCCCGATTTGAATAACGGGTTTGCTACGAGCCTGCGACATTGTGCTTTGTTTGATATTAGCCTCACATCTACACGATTCCGTACATTCTCCATGGTTTTCCCGAACACCGCATTGTTCATAAGCTTGAAGAAATCCTTATCAAGCTCGGACGTGGCTGCGGTGCGGTGTTTGGTGTTGACTTCAATATATGGGCGCAACCACGGAGAATGCTCGAACTTGAGGATGCGGTGAATTGTGTGGACCGCGACCCCTCGCTGCATCAACCACCGGAGATTCTGGTAGTGTAGGACGTAACGCTATTTGGGCTCGAAATCCATGACGAGCTTCTTCTGGTTGGAATCGGGTGGACACTTGAACTCGGGTGCAGGGGGGAGATCGCTGAACAAATCCTGCAGCTTCTCGGAGAATTGCAGATCAACCTCGGCGAAGAACCCATGTTCTGAATCGTCGAAGCTTTCAATGTCGAAGTTGGAGGGGTTGGTCCACTCGAACCCTCTAAAGGGGAGTGGCTGCATCATGGAGTGTCCGTACAAGTTATTCACGTCCGTGTGCATGATGTAGCTGGACGGTTGTGAGGGGTCGTAGCCAGTAGCCATGTGATGGTTGTTGGCGCGCGCGTGCCGTTGCGACACCTGGACCATGCCACCCCGGATGGCGCGTTCCACAAACAGCACCATGTCATAATCGGAAAGAAGCTCCAGCTCGATCTTCGTCACCAGAAACATGGCTGACCACGCCAGTCCGGGGAGACTATAGAAGTAGGCGGGGTCCAGCTGGTAGATCTTCATTGCGGTCGCACGGAACGTCTGGAACACGTCGGCGAGGAGCGTCACATCAAGTCTGAGGTAGGCGTCGTGGTAGTCCCCGAGAGTTCGACAGCCCAGCTCGCGCCACATGGACTGGGCATGGTGATATTCTTCGTCGGTGATGTTCGAGCCTCGTAGCTGACTGTAGAACTTCGCCTGGGGAGGTAGCAACGTCTCCGCGAACTTGGAAGAGTCTGTGATGTATTCGTAGGGATAGACCCCCTTACGCTTGAAGAGGCCGGCGTCCAAGTTCGGAAAGTTTGCTGAGGTGATGAGCATTTGCTCGTCGCTAAGCTTCCCCTCGAGAGCATCGAGGCTTGCCGGGAGGAACCTCAGGGAGTCGAGGAAGCGAAGCTCGACGGTAGAGCGTGATCCCGGGATCGACACTCGTTTGCTCACACTGATGTAACGCTCCTCGTTCTGGGCGAGAACGTTGATTCCCTTGTTGTCGTATCCAAGATGCTTGATCAGGTGGTGGAAGTCGTATCCCGAGCCATTGTGAAAAAACACAGGGATGAAGCGCGGGTCCCGGGCCATGAGGTTGCAATCGTTGCACCAAGGACCAACATACCTACCGTTAAAGTGATCGTGGTGTTGGACTTTACGGTTGTTGGCGGTGTACTCCTTGACGCAGACAGGGCAAGCGATGGCCTCGTCGAGTCTACGTTGATCGTCGGGGGACAGTGGGAGCATAGACTTGGGGGCCAACAGTACCTCCCCTATCTCGATGGCCTCGACAACCATCCTCTCGAGGAAGTGTTTGGCTGCGTCGGGACCGCGATACACGTAGGGCTCGGGGGCGATGTGCTGGTCTCGTCGCACCACAACGTATGCGAAACTGGATGCCTCGTGGAGTTGGTAAGGGGTGGTGGAGGAAACTTCGGGATCGGGATCGCAAGTGGACAGGGGTTTGAGGAAGGCCTCGAAATCCGCGATGATGATAGCGGGGTGCTCCACCATGGCACCGTGCATGCGGAAACGCTCCACGGCACCAGGTTCGGGTAAGACTGCCACACCCGGCTCGTTGTTACTACAGTAGAACTTGTGGCGAGCGAGCTTCTCGGCAGCGATGTTGGGACCTCTGATGCGCTGATAATCCTGCTGTTCTCGATTGTCAAAAGTGAACAGACACCTTCGACAAACTTCTATGCCACCATGATGCTTGCTTTTTTGGCTCGACACCACCCGGGAGAGGGAACGGATAAGGGTGTAGTGGTGATGGGTCTCGTCCTTGATGAGCAGAAGGTGAATTTCCTGCGCACCATCGTCCTCTACGTCGCTCACCTGGATGGGGTACACCATATTTTTGTCAGTGAGGCCATAAACGTTGATAGCCAACCGCATACGAGCCTCGAACTTTTGAATGTCCGGGACCTCTACGGGATAGTCGATCCCAACCATCGCAACTTCCAGCTCTGACTCGTAGGGTAGGTAGTGGTTAACTCGGCGTGGTTGGTTTTTCCAGTGGACAGGGTGCAACGCTGCCAGAACACACCATACGAAGCACTTGGCGTCACTATTCTGAATGTTCAGGACAGCCTTCTTTGCCGCGATGGAAGGTGGTAAGGGGACGTTTCTGGAGGCGGAGAGAGGCCTAAACTTGCAAAGTTTGACGCACAGTTCGTGAGGCCCCCCACACAGCGAACCCCCCGAGCCTTTAGCTTGACGTTGTTCTTGTTCTTGTTCTTGCCACCAGCTCATCGGCAAACTTGTTGTAGATGACCTCGAGGTTGTCGACATCCGCCAGATGCAGCGTCTTCGCCTTGGTGTTGTGGCAGAAGCTGTAAATTTCATCGGACGGCTTCTTGTACTGGCAACGTAGCGATGCGTAGAATTTGGTGGAGTGCGTTGCAAGCGCATCACCGAGGATGGAAATTATCTCTGCTCGCTTCTCCTCTAAAAAGCTACGCACGTCGCATGAGCCCTCCGAAGTGAGGACAAAGTCCTCTAACAACCGCTCGAAAGCAGTCCGGTTCGCTTTCGCCACAGGCTTGACACGTTTGGCGGATGGTGCATTGGTGGAGGCTGCTTCTGCCTTCCTCTTGGTGGAGGTCGAAGGCTGGGCCCCAGATGTATTTTTGGTTAGACAATTAAGCTTATGCTTCTTGACATACGCAATTGTGAACTGTTTATTGCATCCGGAACATAGTTCAGTGGCAGCCAAATGCTTGCCTGGCACGCAGGTACGACAATGTCTTGCAAAATTTCTGCTTGATATGGTTATCTTGCACACAGGACAACTTTTCATGGAGCGCATTTTTTTTGGGGGGTATGTTTATTTATATGTGATCTGTTGGTGGTAGAGTGTTTACAAAAAAATGCCTTACGAGAAAAATTTTGTAGGCTAATTCTAATTAGTGCTAGTTTGAGGGGGTTTATTTATATATGGGTGGCGTTGTTTTCCTCAAATATGTGCTTTAATAAACCCTGTAAAAAAATTTAAAAAAAATATATAAGAAAAATATGATTGTAGATAGAAAAAAGCACAATAAATATTGTATGCATGTGTAATTCTATTTAGTTTATTTTTTGCTAGACACGAATCTTCTTCAGATTTTATTGCCCATTAGTATATTTTTCTACCAATCTAGTAGAGGTATGAAACTATGAAAATATACTTGTTTATATATATTCTATTGTTTCGGCTGATATAATAGCAAATATATATATAGCTATTTTGAAATTCTAAAACTTTCAGGTATACTTATTTTTACATGCAAACATACATCATAAAAAATTACACAATCGTATTTTTTTTCCATACACACATTTTTTATTTTCAGAAAACAAAGTTATTTTCGATTTTTTTAAATCAAACAATAAACATTATTTGTGTTTATAGTATTTGTCGGGCAATAGCAGATAAAACAAGAATAGGTTTTCTACGACCCCTAGTTTACGAGTTACAAAACAACTTAGAAATCACATCTTGAAATTTAAATTTAAAATAACTCGAAAACTGTAAGCACTAATTATTATGTTTCCAATAGGTTGTAGAGTACATTCAATTTTTTATCAAATGTTATTAAAATTTTCGAAATAGGGTAAAAACTAAGCCAGCAAATCAAGTTTCTCAAAAAAATAAAAAAAATTGTCTATATTTTCGAAACTTGAGGGGGTGGAATCGATTTTATTTGTTAGTCGTATAGTTTTTGTCAAATCCTATCCAACAAACCTAAAATCATCATCCTAGGTCAATTAGGAACCAAGAAAATCAATGTCTTGGAAAACATCTTAAGACAAATATCTTAAGAAAATTTTCTTGACAGACCGGAAGTAACATCTTGACAGACCGGAAGTCGACTTTCTTAAAGATTAAGACAAATATCTTAAGATGTTTTTCCAAGATATTGATTTTCTTGGTTCCTATGGGGCCTAGAACCACGCAACTTTGGATTATGTATATACCGTTGTTTTTTCCTACATATTCACTAGGGCTCGAAAGTGCGGTGGTTGTGTTGTTGCCTTGTAATCAAGAGGTCCTAGGTTCGAACCCGATAAAAGTACATAGTGGTTAGGATCCTATTTTAAAAAACTGTAGGCCTAGTCCCGATTAGCCTTACTGTGCATATGTGAATATAGGAAAATACAATGCAAAGTCAGCAATGTGTGATGTGGTCAGCACCAAATATTTTAATTTTATATGTATATTTAAGTTTCATGCATAAACATGGCAGTCTTCCTATATGCTTTTATGGTATGGTGCTATGCACAAAGGAGCACTTTATTTAAGCATATTTAACTTCTCTTTCCATCTCTCAATCTATTCATATTTGACACGGTCATTGCAAGTCGGCCATTTTGTTTACGTAGCAATTAGGCTTAAAAAAACTTTGACACACTCATTGCAAGTCGGCCATTTTGTTTACGTAGCAATTACGTTAAAAAACTTTAAACCACATTATTGTTATTTTTTTGTGAATGCTTGTTGTGATAAAAAAACATAATTAGATATATTTTATTTAATTTTATGTTTAATATCTTTTCTGTGTATAAAACTAAATAATAATAAAATTCGAAACACTATATACCTCCACTAAATATCAAACGCACAAGAAAAAAAAACAGGCTAACACACGCAAAATTATACTGGTCTGCCAGACGCCAGAGCCTCGTTACTCTACAGTCCAGGGTGTACTACGTGGAAGTGAGGTTAACTGTTGGGCGTCTTACCAGAAAATCGTCCTCTTACACCCCTGCATATTGCTATTTTGCATATGCTTGGTGTATATAGTAATATGTAATAAATATATATATAAAAAAAGCAAGAAAAAAAGAAGAGAGATACATGCAACACACTTAAAACTTGTATACTTTCTCTCTCTTCTTTTTGCGTGCTTTGCGAGTATATATTCCTTCCACAATATGCTTTAATAATTGTTTGGCTTTTGTAGAGAGTTTTACCTTTTTATCTACAATTCTTTTATATTTGTTTGGCTATTACAGAATCAACTCACAGAAGCAACACTACCTATTTATATAACACAAAGCCAACTCATGCAAGCTAATAAACAAATTTACTCACGTTAGTTAATTTCAATCACAATCACAATGTTCTTCTTGCAGCTCACAATGTTCTCCTTGCAGCTCACAGAGTAGAATGATGCTTTATTAGTCAGAATAGAGGAAGCTCGCTTGTGTGATCTCCCGTTACATGTCCGCCTCCCGCCCCACTTCCCCTAGTTGTTATAAAATGGCGACGGAAGCGTGTACATGTCTCTCTTCTCCCCGTTTTTTTTTTTTTGGTTTATGAATAGAAGCAGGAAACTTGGTTCTGGCGGCATCAGTGATGGGTAATATGAAAATCTGTGACGGTCTAATGTTAATGCCCTCGAGCTTCCAGTTTTATTAGTCGAGGAGTAATATGTAGGTTAACAACGTGGACTAGTAGAAATCTGCTCTGTCAGCATGAAATTCCATCATTATTGTTAGCTTTTAAAAAAACAGGAAGTACATCCGCCACTGTGAATAGCCAGAAATACTGCCCCTCCCAGTCATCCATCTCTCTTACAATAGCGTGTGTGTGTTGGCAACTCTTTTTTTAGTTAACCCGTAATCCCCGTCAAAAACTACAGTAACATCATAATATCATATTGCACAGAAGAGGGAGGACATCGCCCACCACTGTTGCCAGCCATAAATCTCTCTCTCTCTCTTCATCTTACAGCAAAATTGGCATCTCTATTTTTTTTTTAGTTGTAAGTAAATTGCCAACACACTCTAGTTAATAATGCTACATATTATACGCACACACGCACACACATACTATATTACCATCCACCCATCTCTCTCTCTTTTACGGCAGTGCGTGTTTGTTGCCGGTTTTTCTTGTTTAGTGTGTGTACGTTGGCAAAAATTGCTTTATGCACTGTAAAGCAAGCCTCAAGCAAAGTTGCCAGCTCCTTGCTTTAGGCTAGGTTAGACCAAAAAAGGCTGTAGGTAAATGTTGGCAGCTGTCGGTTGTTTAACTCTTCCCTCTCTCTCTCTCTCTCCTCTCTTTTTTTTGTAAAAAGCTATGGCAAAAATACCAGTAGGTTGGCAACCTTGCTTTATGCACTGTAAAGCAAGCCTCAAGCAAGATTGCCAGCTTCTTGCTTTATGCACTGTAAGGCAAGCCTCAAGCAAGGTTGCCAGCTCCTTGCTTTAGGCTAGGTTAGACCCAAAAAAAAACCTTGGTGATTTTTTCGAGTAAAATATTGGCAACACTGCGAGAAAATAGAGCTTATGCCTTACAAGAGCAAACCATTAAGGTGAGCCTCAAGCAAGGTTGCCAGCTCCTTGCTTTAGGCTAGGTTAGACCCAAAAAAAAACCTTGGTGATTTTTTCGAGTAAAATATTGGCAACACTACCAGAAAATAGAGCTTATGCCTTACAAGAGCAAACTATTAAGGCGAGCCTCAAGCAAGATTGCCAGCTCCTTGTTTTAGGCTAGGTTAGACCCAAAAAAAAAACCTTAGTGATTTTTTCGAGTGAGGAGCTGGCAACACTGCCAGAAAATGAGGCTCATGCCTTACGAGAGAAATCCATTAAGGCGAGCCTCACCGAGCCTCATTTTCGGTTTGTGAACTCCCCCACTACCACTACTGTAATCGACTGTGACAATAAGATAAATGACATATTAACATTAAAATTGAGGACTAAAAGTGGTAAACGTTGTTAGTGACAAAAGCGAAAGTGTAGGAAAATCGCATCATTCCGCATTTCAGCCCGTAAGAACCTTTTGAACTTCTTAGAGAATTACCATCAACATTTCACGTTGATCACATTATAAAACATGGCACATTTCACAGTTTAACGTGGAAAACTGTGTTTGAATTACTATGGCACTTTCAGCGTTTACCAATGTCTGTCTTCAATTTATGTGTAGAATGTTTCCAGGGAGAATTGTTAATTACATGGGACTGTGATTTTTAATTGTGTTAGGAAAAGTCAGTTTCATTGTGGGTCACTTTCACGTAATTTTTACAAGAACATGAAAAATCTATTTTAGAAGAATAGAAATATATCTAAAATATATTATGTAAACAATAAGTGTTGCATGCACGGTTTAACGTGTGGTGCTCCCAACGAAGAGAAATGTGATGCACTGAAAAAATAAATGACACAATTATTTGCCATAAGATACTTTGCTTTATACTTAGAATATAACATGTACTGCACATATGTTACGGGATGCGAATGATGGGTACAAATAACGACAAGTAATGCATAAAATTGTACAATCGTAATTGCAGTGATGTTATGATGTTATCGTTTTTATCTTGTAATTTGCTAGTTGGCTTCATAATTCTACTTCAAGGATGACCAACGAAGGACAGGACGATTTGGAGTGATTTGACATTGTTTCATACAGAGAAGGTGTATTCTGGAAAAATATTCTTTTAAGTTCACTTGAAAATTGGCGGTGTTAAGCGCCTGTAAGAAGTTCGTTTCAGCAATTCAAAGGACCTCTTGGTGAAGTAATTGGGCTATCTAGCTTTAACGCCACAGGTCAAGGGTTCGAGTCACGACTTCGTCGTGATACGACACACCTTCCCGGGGAAAAATGATTTTACGTAGGGAGGTTATTTTCTTATACTGTGCGCTTACCAGGACAGTCCAGTCGATTAGAGAAGTCAATTTATTTACACCTACCTAAAAATATATTTTTATAAAGAGGGGTGAAAAGATGGAAAAAGTAAACGCAACCAAAAACCATGCACCTAATACTCTAGACATGCTAAACAAAACGTTTATCCGCGGGTCATTCAACCGAGGTGTGCGTCGAACGAGCATTTCAGTTGGCGAGGACTTTGCAGTGTCGACTGGTTCTGAGGTAGCGAATGTTTTACACCTATCACATGGAACACACCGAAGCACTTGAACACACGTGAGAGAGAGAGAAAAGGAAGCGTATTGCCAATTCCCTATTTAACCATTGTCCTGGAGGGGATGAACTTCGGGAAGGTGCTGATCCCTACCATGATGATTCCGGAGTGGTGCTGTTGTTATAGCTGCTCACAAATAAGGAAAATCACTGGCGCAGGGTCGATCTAGGCGGTCCACTGCAGTGATGCCGATTCCCTATTTAACCATTGTTTGCACTCGGATATTGTTCACACACTTTGCACCGATTGTTTCACTTGTATTATTACAAAAAAAGTTGTCGAGTAGTCCTCGAGAAGAAAAAAAAATATCATAAAATATATACAGAGGTATAGACCTGAAGGGTTCACCTGTGGTGTGTCTGTCACACAAGTTATAAAATTGAATAAATTATACAAAGAAATGAATAAGATTGAAATATTAGATGTATACATGGGGCGTTTCGCCATCAAGAATCACCGTCTGTCTAATTCGTACATATAATTTTTGAAATAATGTTATTGAAATAAGAAATCTTGTTGAAAAATGTTTATCGAGTCTTTCTGAAGGGTTATAGAAAACTAGTTTCCTGATGTTAGACTGTTACTTCGTGTAGCACGAAGTACTACCTCAAAGACGTTCTGAGGCCAGGGTGAACAAAACAAAATACACTAGTAAGCGTTATTTTTCAATGACGTAGTATTCTCCATTAGCAACCGCTCTGGTGAGCGTCATTGGCTAATGTTGATCGTCCGGATTGTTCTCGAAGGTCCGGCGACGGTAGTTGAAGACGCGAACACAGGAACAGTTGGGGCTTATGTGGGCGATCCTGGGGTGGACGGACGGTGACTGCACTGTTAATCACTGAAGACGCGATAATGTCACTGGGGCGGATTTATACATGGACGACTTAGGTGATGCTGGTCACAAAAGGTGAGAAAAAAGGAGGAGAGCCTCTGGTGATTGCTGCTCACAAACAAACTTGTGATTTCGGTTGAGGAACATGAATAATCCTGGAGGCTTTGGTGAATGCTGGTCATGAACAAACTTCTGGTGATTACTTGTCACGAACAATCTTCTGGTGATTACTGGTCACGAACAAAATTCTGGCGATTGCGGCACAGAAACGCGATGAACCCTGGGGGAGGATGATGCACTTCTGGAAGGTGCTGATAATAAAGCTGAAGAGTTCTGGGGTGTGAACTGATGTAAGTTACTGGCCTCCAACATGAAGATTCCTAAAGGAGGTAACACTTCTCTCCTGGAGGGGATGAACTTCGGGAAGGTGCTGATCCCTACCATGATGATTCCGGAGTGGTGCTGTTGTTATAGCTGCTCACGAATAAGGAAAATCACTGGCGCAGGGTCGATCTGGGCGGTCCGCAAGTCGACATTTGGCGGCCGCCACTGCAGTGATGAAACTAACAGGTATGTATGGTAGGGTAAGAGGTAGCTAAAAAAAGGAGTAAATCAGGCCAGTCAAAAAAGTTTAAAAGGCAATTATATAAAAAATGTGAACTATTGGTTTAATTCAAAGTACCAGGTAGGGCCTAAAAGTACCACCGGAAGTATTTCGTTAAAAACAATAAATTTTGAACGACTCCTTTCGCAGATATGTAGGTATGAGATGTGCTCATGAAATTAGTGAACACAATAAGTTCTACTACTTATGGAGGTAAGATTTTCAACATAAACTTAATTTTTTATAGAAACGTGATTTTACTTTCAGATAATTTGAAAGTACGGGAAAAATCATTAAGAATGGTATTTGTTACATTGTAATTCGTGAAGTAGTTCTCAAAAAATTGTAACCTGAATTTGGCGCTTGAAGCAAACATGCTAACAAGTTGATGCGTGTGTTGCAACATACATATCGCCCTTTTTACAACAAAGATATTACTCTTCTGCATACAATGCGTTGGGCTTAGGAAAGTTGTGACGTTCCAACAACCGCGGTTAACAATGACATGTGTAGTTGTACAGTCACGGACACTTCTGGCTTGTAACGACCTTATTGAAGAAGCACTGAAGCAAGCCATCCATGTCTGACCACCAAGCACCTTGTTACTAGACAACCCAACCAGTATTTGAATTCTGCGGCTTGTATACAAGTCACGGGTATACAGCTCTGTAAATTGAGTAGTGATGCCAAAGAGAAATACGAGATGAAGATTGTCGATCGTAATGTCTCGTGTTCTCGACATAGAATAATACTCGGTCCACGTTACGTTCCATTATTTAATGTTGTTTGGGAACGAACCTAACGAACTGGGTTTATATTTTCACTCCTTGCATTACAGTACATTCAATATTTTACAATTACATTAATGCTTTGAACGAAAATAATACGTGCACACCACTCTTCTCACACACATGCAAGTGGAAACAAACACACAAAGCTAAGTTTTAACTTCCAAGTGAATGTCCAAATAACAGTAAATGGAGAAGCACGATGTGCGAAACATGGGACTTTTCACAAAATGAATGCGTCTATTTTTGACATACGTGGTTTCTATTAATAGACAATGAAACAATTATGAGAGAAATTAAGATGCATTTTTCGTCTTCAGATGTTGAGGAAGGTAACAGACTGACTGGAAAAAAGAAAACATGGTGTTATTGATAGAGTGTTGGTTAGCTTACAGAGCTTTCACCAGTGAGATCTAGGTTCGATCCCCACCAAGGACATTTTTTTTATTCTTTCCTATTAGTGCAGAAGTATGTAATATTGTTTTCTAGGCATTTTGACGAAAGGATACACATCAAATTTGTTCGTTTAATCTGTATTTTCATTCTTCTAATAAGTTCTCTATCACAAGGGGATATAGAGATTCTCTACCTAGACGATAGATATTTTCTCAATGGTTCCGTAGCTACTATTCTCCAGTCCCTTCCACCCACTTGTCTTATTTATTTACTTTATTCATATCAACTCACGAAATACCATGAATCTAACGAAAACACACAGATATAGTTAGAACAAGAAACACACCTCGCGTCGAAGGTTCCAGACTCTGAGTTCTGGCTTTTTTGCGAGGGTGATTATTCCTGTCTGTCTGTTTATCATCTTTGTCAAAAAAATATTCCTCATTATTGCCGTGATTAACCTAGTGAGAGACCAAAGCGACTGAAATAACAAAAGTACAGAAAATGCAAGACATGTTATACCTTGGGAATTAGCAATCTGAAAATTAACTTGCGTTTCAGTCGACTACTTGCGAAACAGTTTCGTGTTGTCTCGTTTGGAGTGTTGGTTATCGTGTTGAACTAGCATGTGCGCAACCCGAGTTCGACCCCAGCGGAAGGAAAGTAATTTTTTTTGTCTAATTTCATCCAATCTTTTTATAAAACTGAGGTTTCTGCAAAACCTTTTGAATTGCATGCCACTTCGTATGTTGGTATTCTGATAGCAGCAAAGATGAAAATTTGATGTTCCTAAGCGACGATATGTTTGTGTATTTGTTGAAAAAGCGCAGTTATTTATTAGCGAGAGGCAGGCAGCCACGTGATCATTGAGAACGCTTCCTAGTTGTCTATTAATGCGTCTTAATTTCTCTCATAATTGTTTCATTGTCTATTAATAGAAACCACGTATGTCAAATATAGACGCATTCTTTCTGTGAAAAGTCCCATGTTTCGCACATCGTGCCTCTCCATTTACTGTTATTTCGACATTCACTTGGAAGTTAAAACTTAGCTTTGTGTGTTTGTTTTCACGTGCATGTGTGTGAGAAGAGTGGTGTGCATGCGTGTGAGAAGAGTGGTGTGCACGTGTGTTCGATGTTTTTCTGGGTATTATTTTCGTTCAAAGCATTAATATAATTGTAAAATATGGAATATACTGTAATGCAAGGAGTGAAAATATTAACCCAGTTCGTTAGGTTCGTTCCCAAACAACATTAAATAATGGAACGTAACGTGGACCGAGTATCATTCCATGTCGAGAACACAAGACATTACGATCGACAACCTTCATCTCGTATTTCTCTTTGGCATCACTACTCAATTTACAGAGCTGTATACCCGTGACTGGTATACAAGACGCAGAATTGCAATGCTGGTTGGGTTGTCTAGTCACAAGGCGCTTTGAGGTCAGACATGGATGGCTTGCTTCAGTGCTTCTTCAATAAAGTCGTTACAAGCCAGAAGTGTCCGTGACTGAACATAAGTAAGCTTGGACAAAATGCAGGGTGCGGCAGAATTCGTTAGATAGTTTGAAATTAGCGCCATTCACGTCTGCCGATAGATAGCGCGCTGTTTCACTCGTTATTCAGTGAAGCAGCTCAAGACCTTCAGTAGACATGGATGTCTGGTCAAGTGAGCACCGCGCGTTTGCTGTGAAGTGGTTTTCCAAGAACAATGACTCAGCTACTGCAACGTGAGACGTATCCGTCAGTGGAGGGGTCTTCCCTACATTCCACCGCGTGACAAGAACCACCAACCAACATTTCAACCTAACCCGAAACTCCCAACTAAATTCCTAAACCATTCAATCTGTTCTCGTTCGTCTCGCCAGTAGCGCTAGAAGCTATGACTGGACGACCACAATTGAAACTTATGTATATAGAAACTGATTCCAAATAAAAGTAATAAACTTTCTAAGAAAAGCCACCTTTCGTTGTCGACTAATCGATCGTTAAAGGTAATGTGGAGCCTATCTTCCAAAAAATTTATAACATCTTTCATTTTTTTATTAACAAAATATATCTTTTCTTTAGATACACCCTGTACGCTAAGTTAAGCCAAATCGGATCAAGCCTTCAAGTTGTTAGTTATCAAATTTCATATCACTGTCTCACTTTCTCGTTTAACCAATACGTGCCCTTTCTTTAGGCACTCCCTATATGCTGAGTTAGACCTAACTCATACATTCCTTCTGATTATTCATACGGAATCTCATGATTTTGAAATTTCATGTTTTTAGAGTGAAAGGTTATACTAAACCGATATGCCACCTGGGATCAAAACCACTGACAATTCACACGAGAGATAACACTGGAAATTTACTTGAGGCCTATGCCATCATACTGCGCTTCATTGAAATTACAATGCGACTGAACATTCCGGAGATTGTGAACACAAATTCAAGCTAATACTGGTTAACTTCTTAACAGTAATGTATACCCCTAGATATCATCAAAAATCCAACTATTACACACAATTCACAGGATGAAAAGTGGGAGGTGGGTGTCCCCCCTCTGGAAAGGAACTGGCATTAATACACAAGATGTTATAACACCATTAAGCCTTGTTTCCATGATTATGAAAAAATATAAATATGCTGACCAAGGCAGTAACTTATTTTATTAAAAACATAAACTAAACGTAACGTTTCAACCTTCTAGCAAGGACTTCATCAGACTCTGTATCAAGTGGCTATAACGGTAATAAAGAAGATAGCCCGTGAGGCTCGCGTTCCAAGGAATAAGAAGAGAAGTTAATTTATTAAAAAAAATGAAACCAAAAAAATAATTTAAAAAATACCAATAAATTCACTTGAAGCAACTTATAAGGTCTGTTTTGTTCACACAATGTCCTACTTTGTTTGCCTTACTGGAATCGTTGCGGGTAGCCGCGTTGCCGTTTCTGACTGTCGTCTCCGTTGGCCTAGCTGCGTAAACCTATGCGACTTGAGTACCCACTGTGAAGAAAATGCTGTTTATACATCAGAATTTCGTTATGTTCTTTTTACGAAATTTTAAGGCTCAGTTTGCATATTATTCCTTCATTGTTAAACTGTGAACATCTAAATTGGGATCTATAAAACTGACACTGCATATGCTCACCACTTTCAGAGATGGCGCAAAAACAGACATACTTCATTGAGAAAATAGAACAAGATTGAAAAATTATGTCACTCTTAGTTAGAGAGAAAAAACTATGCGTCTCGACCATCGTCGTTGCACATTTCGTTGAATATGCATTTCTAATGCGTTCGTTGTTCTAAACAGTAAGAAACACTAGCAGAGTTGTTCAATTGTATTACTTCTTTAGCTTTACTTTAGATAAACGCAGGTCTTGTGCATAAAAATAATTAAACACCATATGGGCCATCACAACGGCGTATAATGCCACTAGTGTTAGGATTCGTCGTGGTTAGACAAGGGTACCGTTTCAAGCGACGATTTATTTAGAGAGTGAGACCATTGAAATTCCCTGAAAGTGTTAGCTTACAAACGAGTAGTGTAAAATACAATATTATTGGAGTGATAAAGTATGAGCCCCTCTCAGGCAGATTTGGCTACACTTAAAACTAGCTCAAGATGTGCATATGAGCTTATTGCTCAAGTTTGGTACTCTATCTAACCCAAGATTTTTGTAAAAATGCCCTCGGGAATTTCCCGTGAAAGTATGACCCCCTCAAATTGATTTGCCTACACTTACAAAATATACATCTGTGAGATTGTTGTCCATAAGCGTTTTTAAAAATTTGGCCTTCTTGATATTGTTTTTGCTACACTTAAAACTAAGCCAAGATGCTCATATGAGCTTATTGCATCTAGTGTAATACTTGACAGTCAGTTCAGAGTATTAATATGTTAACCCGAATATTTCAATTGGACACCAGGCCCAACTTGCATATCTAGTACTAAGACAATGTAATATGCAGAGGCCTTCTAGAATTGCTCTGTGACTCTCTCATTTCTTACATCATAAACATATGATTTTTCACCTATAAGAATAACACTACATATGGTGTCATCAGGAAGTGTATCATGGAATTCACAGATAATTTTAATGTTTGTCCTGTCATTAACCACAACTTGTTTCCTTTTTGAGGTGTTGATGACTAACATGGGTCTCTGTGTTTTGAATTCATCTGGTGAGTAATACATGTCAGTATTGCCAGTAGTGACCCTTTTGTATGCTGTAAATGCTTCATATAATTTAAGAAAATCATCCTTGGACATGTTTAAATTATAATTTTCTTTAGGAAAAACCTCATTTCTGCCATTTTTAAGATACATGTTCTTCATGTTGCAGTTATCAAACTTACTTGATTTTTTTTCTTGGTTATTGTGTCTTCCAGTCTGAAACAGTACCACCACAAAATCTGGCATGTAATATTGTATACTGGAGAATAAATTTGTAGCACCAAATTCATAATAGCTACCAGTGGCAGGCTTCTGGACACATTGATATGTATAAAATTTTAAAGGCACTTGTGGATTTTTTAGGATATCTGCTTTGTATTTAAGAGCATAGCTGGCTTCATATTCAACTACTTGAATTCTCAGCTCCATAGTCTGAATAAGACATTTGCCCTCATCAGGTAGGGTATTAGGCAGAGCTTCCCCAGTAGAGCTTAATGAACTGTACCTCATCCAAGCATTATTATCATTGGCAACTCTTCTAAATGTGATTCTTAAACCACCCTTCCTCATAATATCTTTGTAATCTGAGAAGAATCCTGGCAACAGGCGCATGTTTAACCGCACTGTGTGACTCTTAGATATTATCTTATCACCGGCCTCAAATCCACCTATTTTGTAGTATGATGCCTCGGTTTTGGATAATTTTAGTGTGGCCAAAACTGTAGAGGTAATTCCAAGGTAATCTACTCTGTTTATAACAACACCATGTTTTTTTATCTCAATTTTAGAGAACAGATGTGGCACAAAATTGTCTACCAATCTTATATTTGAATTTGCCGGATAATCTTTACCATCGAGCTTTACAACATCAAATTTGATGTATAAATCTGCTCTGTGGGGGTGTATAAAGCCATCTCCTACATCAAGATCAATCTCAATCTCTGTGTTGGGCTGATTTAAATTTGCAAAGGTCCTCCTGTTTGGGGGAATGATTGTAGCTCATAACTCTCAATATTTTCCATTTTTTTGTATGTATTTTTATTTAAATATTAATTTCTATGATTGCAGTTGTTGTGGCTCCAGCAAAATCAACTAATTCTTCTTTTTCATTAGTGACCATCAACTCAATGTAATCTATTCTATTATGGCACACAGGAAAATATAATGTTGGTGATGGAGTGTAGATGATCGGTTCCATAAATTCAGAGTTAGGTTTGAATGTTGCAATGATGCCAGTTTGTTTGTGAGTGCCTATGCCATTTGATTTGGTGATCATACTCTCAGCCACATTACAGTGAATATTTAGAGTCTCTATGGCTAAGAATTTAGGTATATTAATAGCAGTGTGTTTGATGGTTGCTTCAAGTTTTGTGTTGTTCTCAAGTCCTAACAGCTCTCCTATAGTACCCAGATACACTGTTTCTGTAGCAGACACAATCTCTACTCTGTGAGTGACAGAATTTTGAGTTAATACTATACCTCTGGGTAACTGAGCATTTAAAGTAGACAGATTATACTGCCCTGGAGTGATGACAATGTTTTGGTCACCAACTGCAATCTTGTTGTTGTGGTGTGTAATATTAGGGATCAAGTACATGCCATAAAATGCTCTGAGAGCTATTGTTTTGGGATTCACTATATCATCATGTAATCTAAGTTTCAATATTGAATTTTGGCTGGTGAGATGGAATACTCCCATGATGCTTCAGGTACCACAGGGCCTTTTGAAAATCTTCAATTGAAGTTTTATTTATTTGAGACATATCTAAGAACAGATAAAGACAGATGTCCACATTTAACATCTTTGAAATTTTGAACACGGGCATTATTGTAATAAAGATTAGTTGATTTTAGATATTTTACTGAATTTTCAGGTGGAACACCTCCAAATTAATCAAACACAATGCCTCATTGTTTAAATATTTAAGATAACAGATCCAGTGAGTGCCCTGATTTTTGTACTTATCCAAATTAACTATGCCACACTCTTTGTTGAGTGGTTGTTCTTGTAAAGAATCAGACATGTACACACCTCTAAAATTTTTGATGCCCAGTGGCTTGACTAAAGCTTCAATATCTTGGTTTGTAAGCGGCTCTTGTTTTTTTTAAACTTATTCATGGCTCTCTTAAGACCTTTGCCTTGTTTTTCCATGGCCAGATTATGGCGCTTCAATTCATCTAATTCTGCCTTATTCTTCTTGGCATCCATTACTGTTTTTGCTATAGAAGCTGATCCCCCGGCCAAGCTCCCTACAGCCCCCAAAGCTGTTAAGATGTCCGGGATAATAAAAATAAATCCACCTGTATGCAATTGTTTCCTGGAATCCTGTAATTTTTTTAATTGAGGTGTACTAAGTAATAATTTCATACCATGGCCCTTGGCAAGACAAGATTTTTTTTCTTTCGCTGCTTTTTGGTTAGAAGGCTATCAATAGTTCTAAGAGATTTAAAACCTGAATAAGGTATCTGAAACATAACACCCTTGGCCTTCATCCTAGGTTTATTATATACATATTCTGGGTTTACATAGCTTAATTAAGTGGCTTAAATTTATTTAATTTATCACAACCCCCACCCCAGTTTTTGTTTGGTGTTCATATATATGGTGGTCCCCAATGCTGCTATTCTCTCACTTAAAGAAGCATCTTTGCTTACAAATCTACCAAATGCAGCCTCTTCTAATTTCTTGTCTGCAACATGTCGCCTATCAAGATCAGAATGTGTGTTGTATGCTATGTCATGGTATCTACAAGCAGTATCTAGGGGATTAACACCAGGGTCACCACTGTTTAATCTATGGTCCAATTTTGTGCCTGGACCACAATACTGATAGCCTGGAATGTGTAGTTCAAATGGCAGCTTGTTTATAATGTCATTAACCAGCCCCCGACCCTCAGAGATATTCCAAAATTTAGGTGTTAGAGTATTAATAATTTTTATAAGATATCCAATCCCCTTAGTGTCATTCACTATAAAATTAGACAATTTGGTGCGTATCATGTCCATAATTCCAACCTTTTCATTGTAAAAATTGTGGTTGTCAGCATTTTCCTCCCCAGCTATCACTAGCAACCTATCTACAAGTTTCCTGACATCATCAACACAAACAAATTCATTAGTCAGGGTGTTGTATTGTTTGATTCCACTACCAGTCTTGATCTGTGACCATATCGGCTTGATTAAGTTGTTGTATTTTGCTCCACTGCTAGACTTGACTCTTTTTCGTGTGGGATCATTGTTCTGGTATAGAGCATCTGATTTTATTAATATTTCTTTGTAATGCTCATAATCTTGATCTGTATATCTGCCAGGTCTCTTCCTAGTCATCAGTTCCCACAATCCAGGTGTGCCAGGATACTTAACAAAAACACCTCTTTCTCCAAGATGAGATTCTGAATATACAATCAGATCATCTCCCATAAATGTTACTCTAAAATTGCCAATTCTATGTATGATTCTACCATCACGCTCTGTGTCAGCATATAAGTCAGAAACCTCATCTTTGTTGTCTTTAGGTGTGCTTAAATATTTTTGAGCAAGAAGAGTAGCCTCAATTCTTCTTGGAGGAACAGGACTAGGTGTATGAGCACTAGAAAGTGGGGTGATTGGAAAATCTAATATGTTCCTAGCAGCTACAGTTACAAGCTCTGTGATCAAATTTTGATTTTGCTCTGTAACAGTTTTGATATTTTTACCTAATTCACTAATAGCATCAATAATAGGCTGTTCTGTTTGCTTGTGTTGTTCATAGATTCCTCGGTTCTCTGATTTCCATCCTTTAAATCTTTTTACAAGATAATCTCTTAATTTAAGATCATCAATAACTGGCCTTTTCATTGTTATTTATATATGTTTCAATGTCTAGAAAATTGTTGATTTTATGTCTGTATTTACCACTATTGGGTTTCCTTGTCATATCAATTGTGACAAACCCATAGCTATCCTGGTTCCAGCACCTACTGCAAAACTTGGAAAAATCATATTCATCATGTTTGAGGTTGGTATGATCTTGATGAAACACACATAAAAGTGCCGTTGTCTCGGATCAGCTGTTTTCGAATTTTAGAAAAAGTCTGTGCCAGGTAGAAGCAATCTATGTTTTTGTGTCGGCCCTGTGTAAATAAATTTCTAACCTTGTTTTGATTATCCAGTATAATGTCATGAAACGCAACAACCGAGTTATCAAGACATTCATGAAGTGGCTTCGCATCTGGTTCAAAAGTTGCAATATCCAGTCCGTCATATAGCTTCATCAGCTGCTGATATTTTAATTGTTCCAAGCTCTTAGAGAAGACATACAAGTGCCTGTATTTCCAGTCTAACCAGTTGGGTGCCAATAAAAAATTATCAATCATTAGTGTAGTTTTACCACAAGCCGATATCCCAACAATAAGACATCTAATATTATCAGGCAACAGCTTGCCATTTCTCTTAATCTGCTGTTCAGGCTCTGGCAGTCTCTTTATAACATCCCAGGTGTTCATAGTATCACTTTGTCTGCCTCGATCCAGCTGAGTTCTGGAAGTCCAGAACCAGTATTTTATTGCCTTTTCTGCGGATGATTTTTTAAATGAGATATGTGTCAGGCTGTTTAGTTTTGCTGAGTTCTTCTTCATAAAACCTGCCTTTGAGAATTTCTCCTCGGTGGTCTTTTATTATACAGGGTGTCATTTTAATGGCGCCCACGGAGCACGGAAACGTATAGAGGACATCAAAACAAACACATTTTCTCAGTAACATTTTTCTCGTTGGAGCGTCGTTTCGGCGCTACAGTCGTTCAAAAAAGCCCGTTTTGCCGCCTGAATGCTGGCAACCCAACACAACATTTGATAGCATTTGTGACGTCATTTCCCGTCCTGAAGCGATGCGTTACAGGGTTGCCAGGAACACACATATTCTGTGAAAAATGACATAGCTACTATCAGTCACATTATGTACCATAAAAAAACGATAAAACATGTTCTGTAACCTAACAGGAAGTAAACAAACGATACGAAAAATGGTAGAAAGAAAATAGAATTCAAGTGGAAGTGGTCATATCGAATTTTGTCTCAGCTTGCATGTCAAATATTTTCAAATCTAGTTACCAAGTTGACATCTACAATTTACTCTATCCACTTCGTCCTTCTGATACTAGTTGTCTGTGACACACTGAACAGATGACAAAATGGAAATGAAAGAACTCAAAATTCCAAAGGTAAGCAACACATAAT
The DNA here is from genome assembly GCF_977018435.1 of Lepisma saccharinum. Classification (NCBI taxonomy): domain Eukaryota; kingdom Metazoa; phylum Arthropoda; class Insecta; order Zygentoma; family Lepismatidae; genus Lepisma; species Lepisma saccharinum. The sequence continues at coordinate 3,064,665 of NW_028142898.1, forward strand.
ATAATGTATATTCAGGGTATTATGAGGCAAGTGACAAAAATGGTTGAAGATACAGGGATATAAGTAGTAGAAATACAAACTCTCCGACGACTGTGTTTATGTATGCACCGGACACACATGTAAGAGTTTGCAGCTGTGAACAGGGCAGTTTATTCGTTACTGATTCATAATTACGTTGTTACTATGGTTATACGTGTTTTAGCCGTAATGTAACAACGTGAACCTCGGATACTTCCGTTATCAGCACAAAAGTACCACAAGGCATCTGGACACAAACCTGCAGATATCAACCTTGCAAGGAAATTTGCAAATATTTGACATGTAGCTGGGCGTAAACAGCCACATGTAAGCTGTTAAGTCCAATAAAATTTATTGTTGTTGATATTTGACATGTAGGCTGAGACAAAATCCGATAATGACATTTCATTTTGAATACTTTTTTTTTACTATTTCTCATATCGTTGGTTCACTTCCCCCTTCCCCTGAGATGGCTGCTGATCTTCTGGCTGGTAGGCTATGATGTTCGGTCTTCTGGATGCGTTTCTCGCTTCGTTTTACAGCTAATAATGTGGTTGGTAGTTCGTCATTTTTTTACAAAATTTGTGTGTTCCTTGCAATCCTGCCGTGCGCTGTATCACAGCAGGAAATTACGTCACAGATACGATCAAATGTTGTGTTGGGTTGCCAGCATCCAGGCGGCAAAACGGTCTTTTTTGAACAGCTGTAGCGTCTAATCGACGCACCAACGAGAAAAATGTTACTGAGAAAAGTTGTTTGTTTTGATGTCAGTAGTGTATATTAGGCGTTTCAACGCAGTACTTAGTAGGTATGCCTTTTTTTTATCAATCGAATATCACTTTTTGACATATTTTGACAATTTTTTGTCGATGTTTTAGCGTTTAGCGATGTTTTAGTACAAATTTTCACCATACTCATTTTTTTTCCACTCGTACTTGGTAGGTATATTATGATCTTACGTGATACAACTTAACCTATCCTTTTTTTACGATTATTTAATTTTTTTTACGATCCTAAGTGATATAACTTAACCTATCATTTTTTTTATTTACGCACTGTTTGAACGTTATTATTTGAGGATCATATTTTGTAGGTATTTTTTTTTTATCAATCGAATATAAGTTTTTGACATATTTTGACAATTTTTTGTCGATGTTTTAGCGTTTAGCGATGTTTTAGTACAAATTTTCACTGCACTCATTTTTTCCATTTATACTTATTAGGTATATCACGATCTTACGTGATACAACTTAACCTATCTTTTTTTTACGATTTTTTAATTTTTTTTACGATCCTAAGTGATATAACTTAACCTATCGTGGAACTCGCAAACACCCACTCTACAAAAATTCTACTATATGATCTTTCACTGGCTAAGCTAACCTACAAATAGGAATTGGCAGCACTGACTTATAAACCCACTGGGTCTTCTTGGCATGTTTTTTCATGATGTGTTGCCAGGCTATTGGACATCTTGGCGTATACAATGTATATATTTTGAGAGGGGGGTTATAGCTTTTTATGCTGTACGAATACTAAAAACTTGACAGTGACAACCAACAGAGTAGGTAAACCTACATCCAGGAACTGGCAACACTAGTTTCTGACAGTGAATTTGAAATAAAATATTAAACAAAATACATGAGTAAGCACTGTGATTACAAATAGTACCAGTGTTATGCCCCCAACTCCAACTGGGCAACTGGGGGAAATAATTGTACAACAATTTGTACCTAATTGTACAATACTTGTACCTAATTGTACAACATATACACAGACATAAAAGAGAGAGCCTTCCTGTAACTTACCTCATGTACAATTTATATGTTTTTACAACTGTGAAAAGAAAGCATATGTGTTCTGTATGCACACATTTATTCTTATTTTTCGAAGTTGAATGAAAACACGTGTTTTTACGCTCTCGTAATACTGACCTTGCCCCAGTGATTTTAAATTGCTTCCATCCGCTTTTTTTCTGTGTTATTTCCGCATGCACGCAACATTCGCTTTCAATAGACAGAAGGAGTTTTAGTATAGCAGGCTCCGAGTTTTACAATTTATTAAATTAAACAATAATTTATGTAAGAATATACTTGTACTTACCGAACACAAAATAATAAAAAGCACATGTGAATATTTGCGTGTGTTCATGTTATATGACGGCTGAGTAAAAAATAATGTTGACGCCCCGAAAGATAAAAGTTCCTGGTTCGACATCAGATGCATGCAAATTTTATGTTTTGCTCTCCAAAATCTTGATTTTTATGTTTGTGCTATTTGTCATACAGCAGAGGAGAAGAGGGGAGAGGGGAGGGGAGGGGGTACTATTAGCGCCATCTATTAGCAAACAATAGAAATAAAAAGTAGGGTCAAACTTTTTCAACACCCAAAAATTTTAAACGTCCTCGCTTAGTAATACGATCAGCAAAAGACGTTTAAAAGAGTACTCTTAGTCGACAAAGCTAATTGCTAGGGCCCATATATTGCTAAAATGTTCTTTGATTTGCATATTTCTCATACCGCCATATGTTGTTCTAGTTGACTTCTTCCAAAAAAAATGCTAATTAGCGAGAGTTAATTAAGCAAGGCAAGTAAAAGAAGCAAATAGGACAATATGTGCCGGCGTGAAATATGTAAAAATTCGAATCGATTCGAATTAAAGTTGGGGGATATTTTGCATTTTTTTCCTATAATGTACAAAATATTTACCGTACATAATCTTTTCCATTTACAACAGTATAAAATAAGAGGAATGTGTGACAATATCCATATTAATTAGGAAGGTATGTCGTATGCTAGGTTAGCTAATTGTGTCTTCTACAGCTTCACTGTTTAGAGGAAAGATGGAAAAAGAGAGCTCTACGGAAACTAACGCTCTTAACAATATTGTACGCCCCGTGAAAATTATATATAAATAAGGCATAAGCGTATTATCTGCTTTCATGTCAGATTTTCCCGACCTGTGAGCTGTAGTGTTTAGGTGACAAGCGACCTGCTGAAATATAATACCGTTGACAATATTGAACGCCCCGTGAAAATTACATATAAATAAGGCATAAGTGTATTATCTGCTTTCATGTCAGATTTTGCCGACCTGTGAGCTGTAGTGTTTAGGTGACAAGCGACGCGCTCAAATATAATACCGTTGACAATATTGTACGCCCCGTGAAAATTACATATAAATAAGGCATAAGCGTATTATCTGCTTTCATGTCAGATTTTGCCGACCTGTGAGCTGTAGTGTTTAGGTGACAAGCGACGCGCTCAAATATAATACCGTTGACAATATTGAACGCCCCGTGAAAATTATATATAAATAAGGCATAAGCGTATTATCTACTTTCATGTCAGATTTTGCCGACCTGTGAGCTGTAGTGTTTAGGTGACAAGCGACGCGCTCAAATATAATACTGTTGACAATATTGAACGCCCCGTGAAAATTATATATAAATAAGGCATAAGCGTATTATCTACTTTCATGTCAGATTTTGCCGACCTGTGAGCTGTAGTGTTTAGGTGACAAGCGACGCGCTCAAATATAATACTGTTGACAATATTGTACGCCCCGTGAAAATTATATATAAATAAGGCATAAGCGTATTATCTGCTTTCATGTCAGATTTTGCCGACCTGTGAGCTGTAGTGTTTAGGTGACAAGCGACGCGCTCAAATATAATACCGTTGACAATATTGAACGCCCCGTGAAAATTACATATAAATAAGGCATAAGCGTATTATCTGCTTTCATGTCAGATTTTGCCGACCTGTGAGCTGTAGTGTTTAGGTGACAAGCGACGCGCTCAAATATAATACCGTTGACAATATTGTACGCCTGTGAAAATTACATATAAATAAGACTTAAGCGTATTATCTGCTTTCATGTCAGATTTTACCAACCTGTAAGCTGTAGTGTTTAGGTGATAAGCGACCTGCTCAAATATAATACTGTTGACAATATTGTACGCCCCGTGAAAATTATATATAAATAAGGCATAAGCGTATTATCTGCTTTCATGTCAGATTTTCCCGACCTGTGAGCTGTAGTGTTTAGGTGATAAGCGACCTGCTCAAATATAATACTGTTGACAATATTGTACGCCCCGTGAAAATTATATATAAATAAGGCATAAGCGTATTATCTGCTTTCATGTCAGATTTTCCCAACCTGTGAGCTGTAGTGTTTAGGTGACAAGCGACCTGCTCAAATATGATTCTGTTGATAATATTGTATGCCCGTGAAAATTACATATAAATAAGACTTAAGCGTATTATCTGCTTTCATGTCAGATTTTATCAACCTGTAAGCTGTAGTGTTTAGGTGACAATCGACCTGCTCAAATATGATATTGTTGACAATATTGTACGTCTGTGAAAATTATATATAAATAAGGTATAAGCGTATTATCTGCTTTCATGTCAGATTTTCCCAACCTGTGAGCTGTAGTGTTTAGGTGACAAACGACCTGCTCAAATATGATACCCCACCGTTCGGTAGGGATGCTAATGTGGCAATATAGCACGGCGTAGTGCTTGCTTCTTTTATGCAGTGCATGTTCATTGGCTAGCTAGTAACTAGTGTTGCCAACTGTAATAATGAAGCACTATTTCTGTCATGGAAGGGGAAAAGGCAGGTAAAGTGGCGGTGAGTTTTGTTGGATTGGAAGCACCATATTTTTATTTTATACTAAGTATTTGACCGGTTTGATGTTGTGTGCGTGTATTGTGTGTGTGTATGTAAAAGTGTGTGTTTGCTAATGAATGTTAAATTCCATAATGCCTCCAGTTCTGTCGAAGTTGAAATCAAAAATCTTGCATAGCCAAGCTCGGAAATTCTAAGCAACGTGTACGAGTTCATGAAGGAGGAAGGCAGTCATGGTGTTAGCATCCCAATAAAGCATTTTGGCAAGAGAGCAGCGAACAGCAGCAACAAATTGTTCATATTTCATAATTTTGGAATTATTCAAAATAAATAAATTATGTAGCTCCAACATCATTTCAACTCTGGCTCCGGCACGTGTTCTTGTAGAAATTGCATAGAGGAGGCTGTTATTTTTGCTGCTTAATGCGATACATATTGTTTTCTGTGTTAAAATTGCCATGCTTTGATGGGTGATAAGCCTATTGAAAACTGTGATCGAGCGAGATATTTTTTTGCGCTGAATAGTATTGAAATAACATAAGAAGTCTCATTATTTATTTTATATTTTGATGTTTTAGTTAGGAATATATTGATTTTCAATTTTCCGTTGCTGCGTAATGACCGGGGGGGGGTCGAAATAGAGCGGCATCTGCCGCCACCTCCCAGGGAGGCAAAATGACTGCTTCAGGAGGAGTGTTATGGTGCAATTGTAGCGATTTAACACGTTGGCATGTTATTATCTGCCGTTGCAGTTCCATACCAGTGTATACGGGTTTTGGAAGTGAAAAGTTAAAACGCCACCAGTGCATTAATGCAATGAAAAATAATATATATATTTTTTTTATTTTGTTTGAAATTACTCAAATAAGGAATTGTATGAAGAAGTCTTCTTTGCAGTATTTTTGGTAATTTTACTTATGTGTTAGTTCATATTTTGCGAATTTTTAGTCCATATGTATGTAGCTACATACAAAGTCACTTGTTAGTACATATTAATCCTAGTCCTGGTATAATGCATGACGTTTAAAACTCAATGTTAGATAGACCTGAATTCTCTAATTTTATTGTTGTATGTAACAGCTGTGCATCGGCGCACTGCATCGATTTTTCTATCTGCTCTATTAGCAACACTGCTTTTTTAGTTGTTTCGCGCATCGCATGGCAGAATTATCTGCGCTGGACTCTACCCAGTGCGGCGACCTGTTCACCCAGCGATGTGTCTCTGCTCACGAACCTTTCGAAAGCTGCATGTTCCAATTTTTTGTCTGTTTTGTGACGTGCGTCCAGATCCGTCTGCGTGGTGTTGTAAGCGATGTCGTGATCTTTGCATGCCGCGTCCAACGGATTCACACCCTTGTCTCCTCTCTCCAATTTTTTCTCGAGTTTGGTACCCGGTCCGCAGTACTGGTAGCCAGGTAAATGCATCTCAAAAAGTAACTTGTTACCTTTTGACAACAGGCACCTGTACGTGTTCTCGAAAAGTTTGGAGCAATCCAAATACCAGTAACTGATGAAACTGTACGATGGTCTGGACATTGCAACGTTTGCCTCGGAAATAAAACCACTCGACGATTGTCGTGAAAATTTAGTCGTTGTGTTCGACGACGCCATCTTGGAAAATCAAAATGAAATTCGCAACTTTTTCACGCAAGGTCGTCACAAAAAAAATGGATTGCTTCTACCTAGCTCAAACATTTTCCAAAATTCCAAAACAGTTAGTACGCGACAACGCTAATTTCATATGTTTGTTTCGTCAAGATTATACCAACCTCAAGCACGCGTACGATGACTACGTAGGCGGAGACATGAACTACAATTAATTTTCGGAACGTTGCTGCTCTACTTGCTGGAACGGTGACGATTTCGGATTCGCGACGATCGACATGACGAGGAAACCCAACGACGGAAAATACAGAAACAAAATCAACGACTTTCTAAACGTTGTAACGTTGTGAGAAACGACGTTTATTTATATACGTATATAAATAAACGTCGTTTCTCACAACGTTACAACGTTTAGAAAGTCGTTGATTTTGTTTCTGTATTTTCCGTCGTTGGGTTTCCTCGTCATGTCGATCGTCGCGAATCCGAAATCGTCACCGTTCCAGCAAGTAGAGCAGCAACGTTCCGAAAATTAATTATAGTTCATGTCTCCGCCTACGTAGTCATCGTACGCGTGCTTGAGGTTGGTATAATCTTGACGAAACAAACATATGAAATTAGCGTTGTCGCGTACTAACTGTTTTGGAATTTTGGAAAATGTTTGAGCTAGGTAGAAGCAATCCATTTTTTTTTGTGACGACCTTGCGTGAAAAAGTTGCGAATTTCATTTTGATTTTCCAAGATGGCGTCGTCGAACACAACGACTAAATTTTCACGACAATCGTCGAGTGGTTTTATTTCCGAGGCAAACGTTGCAATGTCCAGACCATCGTACAGTTTCATCAGTTACTGGTATTTGGATTGCTCCAAACTTTTCGAGAACACGTACAGGTGCCTGTTGTCAAAAGGTAACAAGTTACTTTTTGAGATGCATTTACCTGGCTACCAGTACTGCGGACCGGGTACCAAACTCGAGAAAAAATTGGAGAGAGGAGACAAGGGTGTGAATCCGTTGGACGCGGCATGCAAAGATCACGACATCGCTTACAACACCACGCAGACGGATCTGGACGCACGTCACAAAACAGACAAAAAATTGGAACATGCAGCTTTCGAAAGGTTCGTGAGCAGAGACACATCGCTGGGTGAACAGGTCGCCGCACTGGGTAGAGTCCAGCGCAGATAATTCTGCCATGCGATGCGCGAAACAACTAAAAAAGCAGTGTTGCTAATAGAGCAGATAGAAAAATCGATGCAGTGCGCCGATGCACAGCTGTTACATACAACAATAAAATTAGAGAATTCAGGTCTATCTAACATTGAGTTTTAAACGTCATGCATTATACCAGGACTAGGATTAATATGTACTAACAAGTGACTTTGTATGTAGCTACATACATATGGACTAAAAATTCGCAAAATATGAACTAACACATAAGTAAAATTACCAAAAATACTGCAAAAAAGACTTCTTCATACAATTCCTTATTTGAGTAATTTCAAACAAAATAAAAAAAATATATATATTATTTTTCATTGCATTAATGCACTGGTGGCGTTTTAACTTTTCACTTCCAAAACCCGTATACACTGGTATGGAACTGCAACGGCAGATAATAACATGCCAACGTGTTAAATCGCTACAATTGCACCATAACACTCCTCCTGAAGCAGTCATTTTGCCTCCCTGGGAGGTGGCGGCAGATGCCGCTCTATTTCGACCCCCCCCCCGGTCATTACGCAGCAACGGAAAATTGAAAATCAATATATTCCTAACTAAAACATCAAAATATAAAATAAATAATGAGACTTCTTATGTTATTTCAATACTATTCAGCGCAAAAAAATATCTCGCTCGATCACAGTTTTCAATAGGCTTATCACCCATCAAAGCATGGCAATTTTAACACAGAAAACAATATGTATCGCATTAAGCAGCAAAAATAACAGCCTCCTCTATGCAATTTCTACAAGAACACGTGCCGGAGCCAGAGTTGAAATGATGTTGGAGCTACATAATTTATTTATTTTGAATAATTCCAAAATTATGAAATATGAACAATTTGTTGCTGCTGTTCGCTGCTCTCTTGCCAAAATGCTTTATTGGGATGCTAACACCATGACTGGCTTCCTCCTTCATGAACTCGTACACGTTGCTTAGAATTTCCCGAGCTTGGCTATGCAAGATTTTTGATTTCAACTTCGACAGAACTGGAGGCATTATGGAATTTAACATTCATTAGCAAACACACACTTTTACATACACACACACAATACACGCACACAACATCAAACCGGTCAAATACTTAGTATAAAATAAAAATATGGTGCTTCCAATCCAACAAAACTCACCGCCACTTTACCTGCCTTTTCCCCTTCCATGACAGAAATAGTGCTTCATTATTACAGTTGGCAACACTAGTTACTAGCTAGCCAATGAACATGCACTGCATAAAAGAAGCAAGCACTACGCCGTGCTATATTGCCACATTAGCATCCCTACCGAACGGTGGGGTATCATATTTGAGCAGGTCGTTTGTCACCTAAACACTACAGCTCACAGGTTGGGAAAATCTGACATGAAAGCAGATAATACGCTTATACCTTATTTATATATAATTTTCACAGACGTACAATATTGTCAACAATATCATATTTGAGCAGGTCGATTGTCACCTAAACACTACAGCTTACAGGTTGATAAAATCTGACATGAAAGCAGATAATACGCTTAAGTCTTATTTATATGTAATTTTCACGGGCATACAATATTATCAACAGAATCATATTTGAGCAGGTCGCTTGTCACCTAAACACTACAGCTCACAGGTTGGGAAAATCTGACATGAAAGCAGATAATACGCTTATGCCTTATTTATATATAATTTTCACGGGGCGTACAATATTGTCAACAGTATTATATTTGAGCAGGTCGCTTATCACCTAAACACTACAGCTCACAGGTCGGGAAAATCTGACATGAAAGCAGATAATACGCTTATGCCTTATTTATATATAATTTTCACGGGGCGTACAATATTGTCAACAGTATTATATTTGAGCAGGTCGCTTATCACCTAAACACTACAGCTTACAGGTTGGTAAAATCTGACATGAAAGCAGATAATACGCTTAAGTCTTATTTATATGTAATTTTCACAGGCGTACAATATTGTCAACGGTATTATATTTGAGCGCGTCGCTTGTCACCTAAACACTACAGCTCACAGGTCGGCCAAAATCTGACATGAAAGCAGATAATACGCTTATGCCTTATTTATATGTAATTTTCACGGGGCGTTCAATATTGTCAACGGTATTATATTTGAGCGCGTCGCTTGTCACCTAAACACTACAGCTCACAGGTTGGCAAAATCTGACATGAAAGCAGATAATACGCTTATGCCTTATTTATATATAATTTTCACGGGGCGTACAATATTGTCAACAGTATTATATTTGAGCGCGTCGCTTGTCACCTAAACACTACAGCTCACAGGTCGGCAAAATCTGACATGAAAGTAGATAATACGCTTATGCCTTATTTATATATAATTTTCACGGGGCGTTCAATATTGTCAACAGTATTATATTTGAGCGCGTCGCTTGTCACCTAAACACTACAGCTCACAGGTCGGCAAAATCTGACATGAAAGTAGATAATACGCTTATGCCTTATTTATATATAATTTTCACGGGGCGTTCAATATTGTCAACGGTATTATATTTGAGCGCGTCGCTTGTCACCTAAACACTACAGCTCACAGGTCGGCAAAATCTGACATGAAAGCAGATAATACGCTTATGCCTTATTTATATGTAATTTTCACGGGGCGTACAATATTGTCAACGGTATTATATTTGAGCGCGTCGCTTGTCACCTAAACACTACAGCTCACAGGTCGGCAAAATCTGACATGAAAGCAGATAATACGCTTATGCCTTATTTATATGTAATTTTCACGGGGCGTTCAATATTGTCAACGGTATTATATTTCAGCAGGTCGCTTGTCACCTAAACACTACAACTCACAGGTCGGGAAAATCTGACATGAAAGCAGATAATACGCTTATGCCTTATTTATATATAATTTTCACGGGGCGTACAATATTGTTAAGAGCGTTAGTTTCCGTAGAGCTCTCTTTTTCCATCTTTCCTCTAAACAGTGAAGCTGTAGAAGACACAATTAGCTAACCTAGCATACGACATACCTTCCTAATTAATATGGATATTGTCACACATTCCTCTTATTTTATACTGTTGTAAATGGAAAAGATTATGTACGGTAAATATTTTGTACATTATAGGAAAAAAATGCAAAATATCCCCCAACTTTAATTCGAATCGAGTCGAATTTTTACATATTTCACGCCGGCACATATTGTCCTATTTGCTTCTTTTACTTGCCTTGCTTAATTAACTCTCGCTAATTAGCATTTTTTTGGAAGAAGTCAACTAGAACAACATATGGCGGTATGAGAAATATGCAAATCAAAGAACATTTTAGCAATATATGGGCCCTAGCAATTAGCTTTGTCGACTAAGAGTACTCTTTTAAACGTCTTTTGCTGATCGTATTACTAAGCGAGGACGTTTAAAATTTTTGGGTGTTGAAAAAGTTTGACCCTACTTTTTATTTCTATTGTTTGCTAATAGATGGCGCTAATAGTACCCCCTCCCCTCCCCTCTCCCCTCTTCTCCTCTGCTGTATGACAAATAGCACAAACATAAAAATCAAGATTTTGGAGAGCAAAACATAAAATTTGCATGCATCTGATGTCGAACCAGGAACTTTTATCTTTCGGGGCGTCAACATTATTTTTTACTCAGCCGTCATATAACATGAACACACGCAAATATTCACATGTGCTTTTTATTATTTTGTGTTCGGTAAGTACAAGTATATTCTTACATAAATTATTGTTTAATTTAATAAATTGTAAAACTCGGAGCCTGCTATACTAAAACTCCTTCTGTCTATTGAAAGCGAATGTTGCGTGCATGCGGAAATAACACAGAAAAAAAGCGGATGGAAGCAATTTAAAATCACTGGGGCAAGGTCAGTATTACGAGAGCGTAAAAACACGTGTTTTCATTCAACTTCGAAAAATAAGAATAAATGTGTGCATACAGAACACATATGCTTTCTTTTCACAGTTGTAAAAACATATAAATTGTACATGAGGTAAGTTACAGGAAGGCTCTCTCTTTTATGTCTGTGTATATGTTGTACAATTAGGTACAAGTATTGTACAATTAGGTACAAATTGTTGTACAATTATTTCCCCCAGTTGCCCAGTTGGAGTTGGGGGCATAACACTGGTACTATTTGTAATCACAGTGCTTACTCATGTATTTTGTTTAATATTTTATTTCAAATTCACTGTCAGAAACTAGTGTTGCCAGTTCCTGGATGTAGGTTTACCTACTCTGTTGGTTGTCACTGTCAAGTTTTTAGTATTCGTACAGCATAAAAAGCTATAACCCCCCTCTCAAAATATATACATTGTATACGACAAGATGTCCAATAGCCTGGCAACACATCATGAAAAAACATGCCAAGAAAACCCAGTGGGTTTATAAGTCAGTGCTGCCAATTCCTATTTGTAGGTTAGCTTAGCCAGTGAAAGATCATATAGTAGAATTTTTGTAGAGTGGGTGTTTGCGAGTTCCACGATAGGTTAAGTTATATCACTTAGGATCGTAAAAAAAATTAAAAAATCGTAAAAAAAAGATAGGTTAAGTTGTATCACGTAAGATCGTGATATACCTACCAAGTATAAATGGAAAAAATGAGTGCAGTGAAAATTTGTACTAAAACATCGCTAAACGCTAAAACATCGACAAAAAATTGTCAAAATATGTCAAAAACTTATATTCGATTGATAAAAAAAAAAACCTACAAAATATGATCCTCAAATAATAACGTTCAAACAGTGCGTAAATAAAAAAAATGATAGGTTAAGTTATATCACTTAGGATCGTAAAAAAAATTAAATAATCGTAAAAAAGGATAGGTTAAGTTGTATCACGTAAGATCATAATATACCTACCAAGTACGAGTGGAAAAAAAATGAGTATGGTGAAAATTTGTACTAAAACATCGCTAAACGCTAAAACATCGACAAACAATTGTCAAAATATGTCAAAAAGTGATATTCGATTGATAAAAAAAAGGCATACCTACTAAGTACTGCGTTGAAACGCCTAATATACACTACTGATGTCCTCTATACGAATCTGTGGTCCGTGGGCGCCATTAAAATGACACCCTGTATATGTGTATCGGGTCCCATGTTTAACTTGAACCACTGTAAATAATTCAGTGCTCCAGTTTCTGGTAAACCTCTTTTGAATAAGTGCTTATATTTGCTGATTCTTGCTTGATCACCTACCATGTATTTGGCTTTTCTTGTTGTTGGCTGGTATCTAGGATAATAAACAGTACTGATCAATTTTTGCTCATCAGATGAAGTTACCTCAGAGGGCATCATGTTGATTGTGCAATGGACTGAGTTGTTATATCTATCTAAAAGTTCTGGTAGGATTGTAAGCCATTTATAATTACCTTGGAGGGTAAATTGTTTATACATATGATTTTTTAGGGTTTTGTTGAATCTTTCAACAAAAGAGGCCTTGAGATCATTATAACTCGAGTAATGTTGTATTGACTGGCTTTTAATAAATTTTTGGAACACCGAATTATAGAATTCTTTGCCATTATCTGTTTGCAAATAGCGCGGTGATCTTTCACTCTGATGTATGATTGTCCTGAAGGCTTCTGTAACACATTTTCCAGTCTTGGATTTGAGTGGCACAGCCCAGGCATATTTTGAAAATGTGTCTATGACAGTGAGTAGATACTTGTAGCCCTTGTTGATCTTGTCATAGTTTTTCAGCTGTCCACTTGCCATCTCAACCAAGTCAAACTGCCATAAATCATCTATGCCTTTTGTGACTACTGGCAGTCTCTTATAATTATGTCTGGCTTGTCTGTGTAATTCATCAACAATAATTTGTCTAGACATAGTATGTAAACAAGAATATTGCAACTATGGAGTGTTCAGCAGCTGATACTACAGGATTTTCTAAATATAATTTGTCTCCTATTTGTATATTAAATTCCAGAGAGCCATCATCTTCAGCATAAGATGTTTCTAATGTATTGGGGTCTGTAAAATCCTCTAACTCTACACTGGTGATTTTTGCTTTGTTGTCAGCATTTGTTATTGATAAGGTAGGGTAGTGGTGTGCCTGTGGTTGTAGCCAATATTTGTTCTTGATTGGTCTAAGTGTGCCCCCAACAAAAAACTGGTAATAAAATTGTGCAGGGGACAGCATATATATTTTGACACCTGGTGTAAATGATGAATCATATTCTTTGTTGGGGATACTGTACAATTCAAGAATTACTGTATGTTTAGGATTCTCGATTAGGCCAGTTATTTCTTTTTCTGCTGTAAGCAATCTACTTGTTAGAGATTCAAGATGCTCATTGATAGTCCTAACAAAAACATCGAAGCCTGGCTTCATTTTTATCTCCACAACAAGTTTTTTGTATTGTTGCACAATCTCTTGTAGCTGGGTGGCAAAAACAGACAGAGCATTTGCTTGGTTAGATTCAATGGTACCTAGCTGTTGCTTGATATTAGCTACAATTTGCTGTAGATTTTCAACAACTGCTAATTTTGAATTTTGAGCAGTAACATCATGGACTTGTCTTCTAATATCTTCAAACAAAGCATAAAGTTCATTAATATGTTGTGTTAGTTGGTAGAGTGGCCACTGTCTGAGTAAGTTGTTTGATCTCTGTCTTGATATCTTCTGATTTCAATATGCGATTCACAGCTCTCTTAATATTTTTAAGTTCCTGTGATGTAGGCAGATTTGATACAGCATTTTGCAAAGATTCAAGTGCCAATTTCACATTATTTAATTCAGAAGCGTCAGCCACACTACGCACAGCATCTTGAAGCAGGGCTATGTCTGCCTGAGTAGGTGTTGATTGTTGTAAAATTTCAAGTTTTGTTTCGATATCATCGATCAAGTGATGAAAATGAGATAGCTCAGATTCAGTGTTGAGGTTTTCAAGTTTTGTGATCTGTTGCTGGACACTGACAAGGGTGTCTACAATACCAGGTAGGCGAGATTCTAGAGTTTCTTGTACATTTGTCAGATCACTTTGCACTGCTGCTATTGTACCCTCAAGATGGCTTATGGTACTCTGAATTTTTCAAAAATCTTCATATGTTTCAAGTTGCAGCTTGATGTTGGCAACACTACGAGTTATAGCACTCAGAGCATCAGAAGATGGCAAGTTGTTCATAAAATTTTCAAGTGTCTCAATTTTTTTGTTTAACCTCAGCTATGGCATTGTTCAAGGGGTCCAGATTAGGTATTTGGAGTGACTGAATCTGTTCTTTTAGAGTGAAAATCACTAGATCAAAATCTTCTTGTGATTTTATGCTTTTGACAATTGTTTGGAGCTGTGTCTGGACATTATTAATCTGTTGTTCTAATTGTTGTTTCAATTGCTCAGAGTTGGTAGCCTGAGTCTTTAATTTGGCTTGAAGAGCTGCTACAGCTTCCTCTAAATTTTGAAAATTATCTAATGTAGCCAAGTCAGTATATTTTTGAAGCAGCAAATTGAGTTCTGAGTCAATTTTAAGAAGAGGGTCAATGCATTGTGATTGTAAATTTGTAATTTCTAGATGAAGACTGGCATTGAGTGTGGTTTGTAAAGCTTGTAAATCACTTCTTAATTTTTTGACTCTGACATCAAGCATCAGAATCTCATCACTGTGATCTTCATGCCTTGTATGGCCAAATATATCATTAGGCATTTTGTTTTAGTGGTTATTTATTATTGAATATCTAATTCTTAATTCTATAAAAAAAGGTATAAGCTTGTCATAGGATCCCGGGACCTCAATATATAGGCAGTCACCAGCAGAAACACTATATACAGTGCCAGAAATCATGTTTGAGTGCTTTATCCTGTAAATGTTTTTGCCTATTGAAACCTTGACATTACCCTCGGGGGTTGTAATAAATTGTAATTGACCACCTACAGGTAATTGGTAATGATTTAAATTATTGTTATATATGACAATGTTTTACCTGTTTCATCATCAACATCTGTAAGTATGCTGTTCAGATGAATAATTAACAAAACACTTAGTTTAGATATCATACATTGTATATCAGAAGAGGGTACTGGTGTTGGCAGGTCCATAATAGCCTGTTTTTTGAACCCAAATAAGTTCATAGGCATGTTTAATTTATTTGAAATCATGCTCTATAATGGGGCATTGATTACCACTTCTCAAATCACAATGACCCCATGGTAGAGTATGTATGCCACATGATAAAATGCATCTCTTATCATCATGTGGGTCCAGAGCCACTTTTCTTACAACATTTGTAGTCAACAAGTGATCCACACTGTGAATTCTGCATTCTGATGTTCTCATTAAACTCTGTGTTTTGAGACAATTTTTGAAATCTTCAAATTGTAGCTCTTTGTCAACAGTTACTCTGGCAATGCCCTTGGCTTTTTTGGCAACAACACCACTACATGTTTCAAAGCTGTACATCTTGGCCCTTAACCCAGCAAATGCCGCAATAACATCACCAAGTGTCTCATGTTTTAACTTTCCAGGCACCTTTTTGTTGTGGGGTTGAATGTTTGTATGTTCACTGGTATCAAAATATTCAAGCAATGCAGGCTGTGACATATCTTGATAAACATCTTCTGTCTGAATATCAAGAATAAAGCTATCTGTGTCCATGTACATCAATTTTACACGATCAACATAAATAGGCTTCAGCACATCATAATAGAGCTTTAGCATGTGTAATTTTGCCAATTCTAATTTCACAGCCCCTACATAGATAGGCTTATCAAACTTAATCTTTGCTTTTTCATGTTGAAGAGTGCCATATTTTCATCATAAATTCTTCTATAATTGAAATTAGGCTTTGCAATCAATTTTTTGCTCAGGCTGGGGTCAGTAATTAATTTCTGACATTTTCTATGATTTTGCCATACACTGAATTGACCATCAATTTAAACAAAGTTTTATCAAATTGGTTCATTGCAGATGTTTGAAGCTCTGTGTTTGTATCAATATGTGGCTTCAACCATCTTGAGTGCCTGAACCTCAAAACTTTGCCAACTTTGGTCACTTGAACACCATGATGCATCAGGAACTGGAGGTTTTTATGACATATGACATAACCCTGTTTTGGCTCTAGAGTCATCATTAGCTTCTTCTGTTTAGAGCCAGGTGAACACTCAACCTCAGGAATTGGGGGAAGATCAGAAAATTTGTTGTTAAAATCATCAGGAATTGTCAGATCAACTTCTAAGAACAGGCCATAGTTACTGTCATCAAAATCCTGAAGATCTTCAATATTGAAATCTTCAACGCACTCAAGCCCTGCATATGGCAGTTTATAAATCATAGCATAACCATACAGGCTGTTGGCATCTACATACAGTATATAATTTGATGTCAGTGCTGGATCATAATTGGGAATATACTTGTTATTTGCTCTGGCATATCTCTGAGAACATTGCACCATGCCTCCTCCTATACATTGTTCCATAAACAGATACATATCTTGATCTTGTATCAGATCCAATTGCATTTTAGTGTTTAAAAACATTGCAGACCATGCTAGTCCTGGAGCACTGTAGAAATAGAATGGATCCAGCTTATAATTTTCCATCGATGATTTTCTAAATGCCTGAAGTATATCAGCTAAGAGAGTCACATCAAGTTTTAAATATGCCTTGTGATAATCACCAAATGTCTAGCATTTCAAATTGTTCCACATCAACTGGGCATGGTGATAATCATCATCAGTGATTCCAGATGCTCTGATTTTGCTGTAAAACTCTTGTTGTGGTGGCAGAGAACACTCATCAAATTTAGAAAAATCTGTAACATAATCATATGGGTATACACCCTTCCGCCTAATTAATTTCAGGTCCTGATTTGGAAACAAAGCACATGTGATTTTGAATTGATCATCAGATAATTAACTGGCCAGTGTAGCCAGGCTAGCAGACAGAATTCTGTAGGAATCAAGAAATCTTAAGTGAATGGGAACACCATTAACTTTAATTATCTTGCTAATGGCTATATATTTCTCATTATTTTCTGCTAAAATATTTAAATTCTGCTTGTCAAACCCCTCGTACCTGATCAAATGATGAAAATCATAATTGGATGCACCATGGCAAAATATAGGGACAAATTTTGGTCTCTGGATCTTAATATTACAGATATTACACAGGGCCATTTTGAATTTACCATCTGTATGAGAATGGTGATGCACCTTGATATTTGTATCTGAAAATTCAGAATCACATACCGGGCATTTTTCTGCATTGTTAAAACCTTCAATCTGTTCCTCTGTTAAAGGCATCATGGGTTTTGATTTTAATAAGATATTAGATGCTATGTCATGGCATTCATTTTCTATTCTATGTGCAAATTCTTTGATGGCATCTGCTCCCATCTATAAATATTCTAACTAACAATACCATCCTGTACAACAACATAATAAAAACTAGAAGGCTCATGTAACTGGTATGATGTAATTGAAGATTCATCAGGATCTGGGCTGCAAAATGCAAGGGGTTTGAGGTTTGATTCAAAATCACAGACTATATATGCTGGGTGTTCCAACAAGGCTTCAAATTTTTTGAATTTGGCATTTTCACTTGGACTAGGCATCACCATATGAACATGTTTATGGTTGCCACAGTATTTTAAATGTTCAATTAATTTGTTTTAGCAATTTCTGGACTCACTTCCCGAACCCCATTTATTATTTTTTGACCATCAAATACAGTCAAACATCTTCTGCACAACTTGAATATTGTATTGGATTTGCCTTGTTGTTTTCTGACTTAGGCTTCAATACTGTGTATCAGAGTGTAATGGAATGTGTCATCCCCTTCAATTAAGAGCAGATCAATCGGGACAGCAGAATCATCATCAAGTGTACTAATTCTTTGCGGTTCTATCAAGCAATTGCCACGGCCAGTAGAACATATAAATACATTAATAGATAATTGTTTACCATTGATATCCCTGGCCTTTTTTTTTTTCAAATTTATCAATATTCTGAACAGACATTGGATATTCTAAGCCCTCCATAGCATCATCAAAATCATGTTCATGTTGTTTATAATAACTTATTCTTTCTGGATCCCTTAAAACTGGAAACAAAGCAGCTAAAATACACCATAGAAAGCATTTCTCATCATTATTTTCTATGTTAACCACGGCTCTTTTGTTTTTAATATTGGCAGGTAATGGCAGATATGTAGATCCTTGTAATGGGCTGAATTCAGAAATATTAACATAGAGCTTGTGTGTAGTTCCGCAAAGGCTCCAACCCGATACTTTTGCAGCAAATTCAGAGTTTTTAATATTCAATTGCTCTATCAAACTGCTTATTATTTTGTCTAAATTTGCATTTGAATATACAGCTACAGTTTCTGTTATGTGGGGCTGTGTAAATTTTGTGCCATTTGGTTTCTTATATTGTGTAAACAATTTGAGGGACAGCTTATAAGAGCCATTTTGTGCATTTAGAATTGCCTGCACATCAGGATTTTTACTGTTCAAAATTCTTAATGTCACTTCTTGGCTCTGATTGAAAACAGTGATCCCTAAGTTGGCCAGCAAAACTGCTAAGGATGAGTTCATAGCGTGGCTACTTTGCCGGTCTAGCATTAACAGGTGTTTCATGCTTCCTTTTCAGACCAGATGAAGATGGTTGTGGGGGCAATGTTGATGACTGTGCAGAACAAGTACCCATATGTATATATGTGAAATATTCCATGCTATATTTTCTATGGCATTTTGGGCATATTTTTGTGGGAGTTCTGCATTTGTCTGGATTATAATTTTTTTGGTGCTTAGCCCAATTGGGGCTGGATATATTCTTATTGCATTGATTACAATATTTTTGATTTGGCATTTTTGTTGTTGGTTTATTATATAAAATTTCTTGGGATTCAAATCAAAATTCTATGCTTAATGAAAAATATCTTTTGGGTTCAGCAGTGTGCTTTGTATATTTTGTGTGTGTATACTTAGTGTCTTAATATTTTTGGCTTTGGTATTTTTGTTGTTGGTTTATTATATAAAATTTCTTGGGATTCAAATCAAAATTCTATGCTTAATAAAACTATGACAGGTTGTATAAAGCTGGTAGCCTACATGCACAAAGGTAGAATATGTATTAATCTACAGAAGCACTAAGCCACCACAAACACATATGTACACAGGCATGTCCTAGAAAGGCAATGACCTAATACCATGTATAACAAACTGGGGAAGATATAAACCTGACTCCAAATATGAGTGGATTACAACAATCAAGCAAGATGTGTCAAATATCAGACCTGTATGAGGAGCACTACAACAACATACCCTTACTCCTCAGCTACTTTCAAAATACTAGCTGATATGTAATGCAAAATCTCTTTATATAGCCTAAGCACGGACCGCATTGAAAACATCTGAAACAATAAGCCAATCAGAATATACCACATCATCACATTATGTCATAACCAACCAATCAGAACACATACCTAATAATTTATTGCATAATATTGGATAATAATTTGTTGCACAACATGATCCAATAGAAATAAACCAGAAGTAGGCCACAAGTGGGCCGGAAGTGGACCGGAAATAGACCGGAAGTAAATATGTGTAGGTGTGGGTGGGTGTGGGTGTACGTGGGTGGGTGTGGGTGTATGTGGGTGGCTCTTATGAGCATTTTTGGCTTAGTTTTAAGTGTAGCAAAAACAATATCAAGAGGGGCATATTTTTGACAAGCTTATGGACAACAATCTGGCAGATGTAGCTTTTATAAGTGTAGGCAAATCAATCTGAGGGGGGTCATACTTTCACGGGAAATTCCAGAGGGCATTTTTACAAAAATCTTTTGTAAGACGGAGTACCACACTTGAACAATGAGCTCATATGCACATCTTGAGCTAGTTTTAAGTGTAGCCAAATCTGCCTGAGAGGGGCTCATACTTTATCACGCCAATAATATTGTATTTTACACTACTCAAACGAAACAGGGGACAATATGATTTTAAGGTGTAGCGCCGAAGGGTGCATGGGGTTGGCCAACCCCCCCCCCTTTTCGTGAGGGTCAAAAAGGAGACGCGGCAAAAAAAGGCACGAGCCGTTGCAAAAATTGAACAACTTGAAAGACCGATGTGCTTTGTACCACGGAGAAACTCGAGGGAGAGAGAGGGCGTTCGGATTTTGTATTCGCAGACTTCTAGTCTGGGTAAAAATGAAAGAAGCAGTTGTGTTTCGTAGCTATGTTTAAGTAAAGACGTGAAGAGCGGCGTTATCGGATCAGCTTACAATAGCCGTGAGAATGTAAGCGCCATGTGAATGCTGAAATCGCAATTAACCTCAGCGATGGTGGGATGAAAGTCTTTCGATGTTATGGCAGATACTATCCAGTCAAGGAGTCCAGTTTCATATTATTTCAGATGTAAAAGGTCGGCTTAGCTCTCGCGAGAAACGAGGCTGTGAAGTTGCCATTCGTAATCCTGAATGGATTGAGAGGAAATGGGGATAGGGGGATTATCGTTAGCGTGTGGAGCCTCGTGCGGACTACTGATTTCCAAATCGAAGTGGACGCCAACATGGGAGAGTTCTCTATTTTCTAGGGGGGCGTCTATAAACGAAAAGGTTACGTTTTCATAAGCGTGTTGAGTGTCAGACATATTTCTCTAATTAAATCGGTCATACTGATGTGAGCTGCAGCATTAGGCAGCACCGTAACAGGTTTTCGGCAGTGGGAATGGTGATAGAGGCAGATCATTAGTGCAAACAAGCAAAGAGCCAATAAAACGATCACAATAATGGTACCAAAAACATAAGGAAATGTAAATGCTTGGTAAGTTATTTCCTTAAGTGCTGAGGCTTGCACGGGAGAGAAAGTTATACTTAAAATAATTATTTTGCGAAATATCGCCCTTATTTAGATATTTTATCTCCGTCCGTAGAGGATTCTTAAATTGTGGGAACAAGCCACAAGTTCGTCGACTAAATGGAATAATAATAATATACAGGGTGTTTCGTAAGTTCGTTTACAACGCTTGGGAGGTGATTATACGAGTGAAAATAAGGTGGAAAGTTCATTTATCGAAATTCCGGAAACGGCTTTGTTGCCGAGTTATTGACGTTTCAAAACGTGGGAAAATGATTTTCAGAAGTGAATAACGACAAAATGGGTGGAGAGAAGTCGTCAGTGTTGGGCGGTCCACTAAGAAATTGGGTACGCTCTTGTCAAAAAATCACGCGGCAATGTTGTGCAATGTCGGCGCAAGGGATTCCCCAAAGGACGCGAACGAAGATGTTGACGATAGTGGGGTGGGTGTGGGTTCTGCGTGAACTCGTATCGACGAAAATTGGCATGTGTTGAATGTCACCAAAAAACAGAAAATTTCCTGAGCGAAGGGCACCATGACGTAAAAACGAAAAAAATGAACTATTATAGGTTCCATACCCTGAAGGGCACACAGTAAGCTTAATGGAGATGTGAAGGTAACCTCATCACAGATGGTTTTCAAAGTGTCCACTATGTACTTCCAAGCAGAGGCGACAACGGCGAATCAAGGATTGTCTAGTGCGACCCAACAACCCCGGCGTTTCTGCTATCGATACTGCAGCTACATTGATACGGCTGACACGACAGGTCCTCGGCTGACACGACAGGTGTTTCGTAAACGAGGCGTTTCATCTCTCCCCAGAGGAAGAAATCCGGGGGCGTACTATCAGGCTATCGAGGTGGCCATGGCACAGGCCCTCCCTTGGCAATGCACTGTTTGTGGAATACGGTATTGAGGAAATGGCGCACATTCCGATCGAAATGTGGGGGTGCACCGTCATGTTGAAACCACGGTCTTTGTCTCAGTGCCAAGGACAAAACCTCACTGAGAAATGCTTGATAAGTGGGTCGACATAGGCGAACAGGGGGAATGTACGGTCCAATGAAATGGACATGCAGTATCCCGCACGACACATACACTGCAAATCTGTGCTGATGATGTGCCACTAGCAGTGCATGTGGGTTTTCATTTTCCCGCTCATGACAGTTTTTACTATTGAACACACCAGTTTTCGTGAAGATAGCCTCATCAGTCCATAGTACCGTATTCTGAAAATTGGGGATAGTTTCAATTTGATGAACAAACCATTGGTAAAAGTCCTCACGTGGGTCAAAATCCCGAGGTAAAAGATCTTGAACTTTCTTCAATTTCTACGGGTGCATCCCCTCTTCTGCCAGAACTCGCCACACATTCACATGGTAGGTGTTTCGTTCCTGGCCTGGTGTGCGCGTACTGGTGTCTGGATTATCCATCACTGCAGTTAGCACATCTTCTACAAACCATCGTGTTCGCACACTTTGCGTTCGTCCAACTTCTTGACGAGGTGGCAACACTGATCCTGTTCCCCGAAGTCAAGTGTCTACAGTTTGAAATATAGGTGTGCGATGGTAACACCCTATTTGGAAAACGTGCCTCATACAGACGCCTTGCAGCACGGCTATTAGATCCAGCCTCCCCATAAATCAGATGCATATCCGCCAGGTCTTGGGACGTGTATGCAGCCATCCATTACACCGGGCTACAAGTGTTTATGGCCGTTAACACTAGTACACTTCACAGAACACGATGGGCTGTGGCTAAGAATTAACACGTAACACTGCTACATCAAATGTTTGCCCAACACTACTGTAAAAGAACCTCACGTCTTTCCATTCAACCGTAAATGTTTAACAACCTGATGCTGGCACAGCACCTGAAGCACGAATGACACAGACACGTGTGCCCCTTCATGAGGAAACCTACACTGTTAGCGCCCCTAGCGGGAAATGTGGTACTTAACGTCAGATCACACGGACACCCATCTGCCCATCAGGGTATGCAACCTATGACAGTTCATTTTTTTCGTTTTAACGTCATGGTGCCCTTCGCTCAATAAATTTTCTTTGTTTTTTGGTGCCATTCAACATATGCCAATTTTCGTCGATATCAGCTAACGCAGAACGCACACCCACCCCACTCCCGTCAACATCTTCGTTCGCGTCCTTTGTGGAATCCTTTGCGCCGACGTTGCACAACATTGCCGCGTGATTTTTTGATAAGAGCGTACCCAATTTCTTAGTGGACCACCCAACACTGACGACTTCTCTCCACCCGTTTTGCCGTTATTCACTTCTGAAAATCATTTTCACACGTTTTGAAACGTCAATAACTCGGCAACAAAGCCGTTTCCGGAATTTCGTTACATGAACTTTCCACCTTATTTTCACTCGTACAATCACCTCCCAAGCGTTGTAAACGAACTTACGAAACACCCTGTATATAAGTAGTATTGATCCTCGTTAGTGGATGTTGCTATTTAACATTCAGAATTTATTTGCATTTATTTAGAATAAATTTACATATGATTAGAATTAATTTATATTTATGTACTTGCATATTTATAAAATGTACGAATTTTTAATTATTTTTTTATGAAAAATATGTAAATAGAAGGTAATTAGTGTTTCTAAATGTTAACTAAATAACTAACTCTCTAGCCTTCTTAAACCCGAAGGTTCATGGCTGCAGCAACACAGGCCTTCCATCTGACCCTATCGTGAGCACGAACTATATACTCATTTCCATCCCTACCGATTTCCTTTTGGTCAATCTCAACGTTATCCCTCCATATTCGTCTTGGCCTTCCTACAGGTCTAATAAATCAGGTTTCCCAACAAGAATCCTGTAAACTCCTCTTTCCTCGCTCATTCGTGCTACATGGCCTGCCCTCTTAAGTCTTCTTGATTTAATTATTCTAATAATATCTGCACATGAATACACATTATGTAGTTCTAAACTATGTAACCATCTCTACTCAGCTGTCTCTTCATCCCATTTAGGTCCCAATATTTTCTTAGGGATCTTATTTTCAAATACTCACAATTTATATTCCTCTTTCAATGTAAGGGATTAAGTTTCGCATCCATATAATAATACAGGCAAAATTACTGTTTTTTTTTATATTTTAACTTTTCCTTTCTTAGATATTAAACTAGAAGACAAAATTTATGAAGAGAAAAGTAAGTTGAATTTCCTGAATTAAGCCTGCTTTCCATTTCCTCTTTAATATAATTTTCATTTGTTAGTAATACTCCTAAGTACTTGAAATTGGAAACTGGTTCAAACTAGTTGTTATCAATAATTAGATTTTGATTATTACCTAACACTTGGTTTCGGCCTGTAAGCATAGATTTAGTTTTCTCTTTGCTAACTTCCAAACCTATATATCTTTAGTTGCTTTGAAAAATATTTAACATTCTTCTTAATTGTATTTATATCAACCCTAATGAGTCTATATCATCTGCATATGCTAACAACTGAGTCACACCGTTTAATTTTAGTCCTTCGTTAGTTTCTTTTACGTTCCTAACAGCATATTCTAAGGCAAAATTAAAGAGCAATGGAGATAATGAATCTCCTTGTCTTAACCCATCATGAATTGTAAATTTGTCAGACACATTAATACCCACAGGAAATTTACTTTCTGTTTCACTGGTTTATACTTTTATCATATTAAGAAGATTCTTAGGTATTCCAAATTCGAGTAATATATTTTGTAACTTATCTCTTTTGACTGAATAGTTATTAGCACATCGCGCCTCGACGCCAAGGATCCCGGGTTCGAATCCCGCTCGGACTTAGTTGTTTGTGAATGTCAACTCATTAATTTCATAATTTCATCACTCATCCCCATCTTCGCAAATTAGCCAAGAGGCACAACACGCGAAGTAAAATAAACTAAATCAATAAATCAATATTTTGACTGAATTATATATGATTTTTGGAAATCAATGAATATCTGATGGACACTTTGATAATATTCTCACCTTTTTCTCAAGTGTCTGTGTGATGAGAAAAATTGATCTGTATTTGATTAGTTACGTTGAATGCACTAAATGTTATGCATATGGATTTATGTTTATTACTGTAAACTATGTAATGTATAAAACGATGTTAATTTATTTTCATGGTATTATAAATATAAGTTTATGGTTTATAAAACGCTATGAATATTGATAATAGGTATTTCTTAAAGTATTTTTAGGATTTAGGGCGATCCCGATACTCGCACCCACGATAGGTACTGATAATAATTATAGTGTACAATGAATAATTTTATATGGTTATAGTGTTCTATGTAATAATAGTTGTACGTATATTGCGAAAAAAGTTGATCCGAGACGCTAGGCAGAAGACGGTGAACTCCGCGCAGGGAAACGACCAAGGAATTTGGGGAATTTGCAGTCAAGGTCAAATGACGTTAGAACGCCAGAACAAAGAAAAAAACGCGATTGACCAATTAGAAAACGCGTCGGTATATTTCCAGAAACGGTTTTTCATGGTTAATCAGAACGGAAGAATATGGGGAAGGAACGCAACTGAAGGGCAACTAAGGATGTCTAGGAATGCGTGGTCTAAGTCAAATATTTGAAACTGCGTGTCCCTTACCAGAACCGGTTACCGCTGCCAATTAATATTCGCGCAGGCTTGCCTCAAAGCACGGGATGCCATAGCATGGGTTTTAGGATAGAGCGCTTGCATGTCAGAAAATGTTTCTGTCAAAGTAGCCTAATATTACCCAAAACACAAGAAAAAAATGATATTGCGATACCCAAACAGATTGGAGCGAGAATTCTACCCTGAATAATGTGAACGAAGCGTAATTTTTTTTTTCAGAACTACGAATAAAGGAAAGCTATCAGGGACTGAGCCTACAGTTTAAAGTGGATTCATAACACTATGTGCCTCCACCAGGTTTCGAACCCCAGACACCTTGATTATTGATTTAGGTGGTACATTTATGTTACTGCGTGTTTATAACATAATATTGAGTTTATGTTTAGCAACTTTTGACTTTATGTCAATTTTTCTTCAACTTTTCATGTATTTAACACAATTTAAATGATTCTGGCAAGAGTTTTTTTTTTTTTTTCATATTTTGGAAACAAAAAGTACTTTCTTCACGTTTTACAGCATTATTTTTAAGTTTATCCTTAATTCTTACTCATACAACGCGATATAAATTCGTTTCTTATAACATTTTGGAGGCACAAAGTGTGTCTTATGAAGAGTTTATCTTTTTATTTTATATGTTTACGCATATTATTACACAAATAACACATTCAGGCAAGATCTTTCGGACGCACAATGTGTGCTTTCTCAAGTTTTATGTTTTAATTAACAGAATGTAACTAATTAGGTGGGTAGTTAAATAATATTAAAAGGGGAAATCGTGAACTGAGGCCGTGGGATCAAAATTAAACTTATCCCAAACCAACCGTTACAAAAGTCGTTTCGTTTGAAGCTAATGACGTGTTTTCACACGTCGCCTGAGTCTCGTAAGGGAACCACAAATCGGGACAACCCAATTGATTAACTAAAGAGAATACCAACAGTATTAATGTGGGATGATACTAGTTTCTCAAAAAGGCACTATAACCCGGAAGAGAATTTGAGTATTCGTTCCGCGTCCAAATGCGTACATTCCAAATTATGTGACTTACAACTAATACGATCAGTTGCCAACTTGGTTCATTTGTCAAATGTTTAACTGCCTACTCACAAAAAATATTCATGGTTAATTATGTGCACGTAACGACACGCCAATTCTAATTATTCAAGTTTAAATCAAGTGTACAGTTTCTATGACAAATGGATAACAGCAATTTATTATTTGCGACACGAGGTCAATTTTATTATAATAGTCCCACAATGTAGAATGACAATTATTTATTAACAAGAAGTACAATAATATAACAACAATTATAAGACTAATCGGCGTCTATTTAGTAATTCAATCTTCCACAAAAAATATAACGATTGTTTGAGTAATCTTATAAAATTACATAAATGTGAAATGATATCAAGGTATTCCACATTACACATCACTATAATTTGAAAATAAATTAGATTAGTTACGATTTGTATAAAACATATTTCATCTTTTAAGCTATGAAGATCTAATCATGAATTTTGGCCTTTAATCAACGTTATACAAATCTTAATTCTTTGGTGCTCTTACAAGGTATTTCAAAGGTATATTGCGCATCTATTTCTTCCCAACATAACCACGTGAAAGTATGTATGGGTATTTAAATTCCTTTCACAGACTTGTAGCGTACATGTCTCTTCAATAATTACGATGCGTAACACTACCATAAAACCTTTACATTGGCAGTTCGCCAAATTATGCAAAAAATGGGCAAATGGGAGCAAAATGTCGCATCTCGTCACTCTGGTTCAATCGCAACGATCTTCGTCTTGACATTTACGAAGAGTAAATTCAACACTTTCGTTTTTAGTATTTCCAATAACTCATTATAATTCATACGTTCACGTATTCCTTACAGCTATGCACGTTCCACAATAACACTTCCATATTCACTACGAGCAATGACATACAAGTACATACCTCAGTGACACGTTGATCCACTATGGTTCTTTGTACAATCGTCACTTCAAAACTGAACCTTCTCCTCAATGCGTTGTCTTGGTGAAACGCATTCCTTCATACAACGACGTCCATAGGTTGCCGTAGCGAAGAATGGGGGAATACATCCACCTTCATCTTCCTTTTAACGAACTTTGCGATCGCTCCAAAGTCGATATTTCAACAGGGGTTCATATACGATGTATCTTCCTGGCGATAACATCTTTCTTTCCCTCAAACTGCGTCGATTACACTCGTCTCGTAAGCACACACCTCCATGAAAACGGGAGTCAAAGTGGGCCACAGTCAAAAACTTCATATGCTTCCAATATCTTGTAGATTCCTTCTCACCGCAGCAATCCTCACACGTATTCGTATTAGTCACAATACTATCTCTTGAAAACTCAAGGTACAAGTTATTCTTTCTTAACACTGCCAAAGAATTCACGAAATTTAGTGATATGAAATAGTCGATTTTGAAGGAATTTCTTGGACGTTATCCGAGAGGGTGAATTAAACGCACGAAATGTTCTTCGCGGTCAAACAAAGAGGAATGGGAAGTATATCGCGACCAAAGCGTCCTGTGGTATTCCGATATGTGTTTCCTGCTGTACTGAAGCAATGCGTAATCCCAGAAACAAGGAATGAAGCTGAGGGTCTCTGGCGGCGATTTAGACAACTAGAATCCTAAACAAAAAAGTGACGCAACGCGTACCGAAGCAATGAGGAAAACTGTGAGGTTTTCACGCGGTAATATAATTTCATGCTTTTTACTTCTAATCCGCGTAGAAAAATGTCACAAGCATTTGTATTATTATTTTTGTATTTATTGCGTTTTATTAACTCTTCACTTAGTTCTTTAATTTATTTATTTTTAAAAACACTAAAGAAAGTATTTTTAACTGAAAGTAATTTCATAGTTTACGCTTTTCAGATTTACACTATGTTATTTATAGTTTGTATTTATACTTAATAGGATATTACAAAGATTTTACGTGCGTATAATATTTGAAAGTATTTTATGGGTGTATTTGTTAATACATTTGGATGATAAGCATTAGGTTTTTCAATGAACTAATGTTAAAAAATTTTCAACCAATTAGAAAAAGTTGCGGTTTATATTTAAACGAATCAGAAATCGCGTCGGTTTTATTTCAAGCACTCAGACAAGAGTCGTTTTATTTTTCAACCCACTAGAAATCACGTCGGATTTATTTCAATCAATCAGTAAACTCGTTGCTTTATATCAACCAATCAGAGAAAGCGTCGGTTTTTCTTATGAGGTATAAAATGCGCGTGAAAGCGAGAAGAAGCTAGTTTGAGAAGTATTTGTGAAGCATTGTATCAGAAAAGTTATCAAGTTGTGATCATTGACCGAGACTTGCAAACAAAGAACTAAAGAGAAGCTATAGTTAAGGTAAATGATTTTTATTATGTAGTGAGTTTTGAAATAATATGTAAATACAAAAATTGAAACGAAGAGAAAGTGAATGCAAACCGAAACGAATATAAGTAATGTGAATTAGTTCTACAACTATATTATTACTTTTCAGGTGCTTTTATTTTTCTAAGTGTGACTCGAAGGTACCATTGGTGAAAGATGGCGTCTTCAAGCTCCAAAAACAACGATAATCACATTGCGGTGAGTATATCGCAAGAGATTTTATCACTGGAATGTATATTTCCCCACTAGATGTTTTAAAATAACATATAAATCCAGAAAACCAAGAAACGAAGGAAAAGTAAGTACAAAAATGAATATGCGTAATGTGAACAACTACTACAACTATGTTTCTATTTATAATGTGCGTGTGAGTGGAAGGATCTGTTATCGGAAATGACGCCAACGAAGAAACCAACAAGGACATGAGTTAAATATTTGCATCATGTCTATGATTTTCCAATTATATCTATAACGATTGTGTGTTGAATACTTTGAATAGGTATACACCTGGCAAGTATATTATATGCTGGGGATGTTATTCCAATCAAAGCAACCAACTGGCCCTTCATTGTGTTGTTAACAATTACTAAGTGAAAGAGCGTATTCTGTAAAGATAAAGTTTTACTCTCTGAACGTTATTTTACTTGAAAATGAGAACGCTATTTCAATAAATGCCAAAGAAGTGTTAAGTCAATGTGCGAGAGAATCCAGTATTATTTGCTGGACTTGGATAACAAAAACATATTTTTTATTTTTATCTTATTAACCATGAGGATGTTTCTGATGCTTTGACTGTACACGAGTTACAGACAGAATACAGAGGTTTCTATATTGTGTTATGTGCAATTTCTTAAATATCGAACTAGTGAAAACTCTTATAGATCCTACATGCTTTGCAGACCTTACTTACGGTAAGTTAAGATTCTTGTGAGAGTTGTACAAGTACAAGGGTCGTTCAAGGTTGACCGGGATTTTCTAACGTAAAAATCGATGAATAGCCGGATCATGATGAAACGGGCGGGTGACGTAATGTATTCCTTCGCGAGTAACTAGCGCCCAGCATGACGTATTTCGTGCATGCGCAGAATTTGCAGCGAACATGGCGGCAAGCAGTGTGTCTGTGGCTGTGTAACAGCGGTGTGTAATAAAATTTCTCGTGAAGGAGAAAGTGAAACCAGCTGAGATTTTCAGAGGATTGCAAGCACAGTATGGTGAACAAACGATGTCGCGGACAAGATTGTACGAATGATGTGAGCAGTTTCGCGAAGGACGGGATCTGGTGTAAAATGAAGCGCATGGACACATTCGCCCGACTGCAGTCACACCAGTGAATATCGCACGTGTTGAGCAATTGATTCTTGAGAACCGGCGATTGACAGTGCGAGATATTGCTGCCGAGGTGAATATCAGTGTCGGGAGTGTTGAGACAATCATTCACAACCACTTACGCTTCCGCAAAATCTGTGAAAGTTGGGTTCCCCGCCAGCTGACATTCGATCAAGAGTGGACACGCAGGACGGTCTGTGAACAGCTTCTGAAACGGTTTCGAGCAGACGGTGATGAATTGTTGCAACCCATCATCACGTGTGATGAAACATGGTTGCACAATTCAAGCATAGGGACCAAAAGACGCAGCATGGAGTGGCGGCATAAAGGTTCCCCGCCCCCCAAGAAAAGCAAAACGCAGTAGTCCGCTTGAAAGATCATGGCAAGTTTCTTCTGGGACATGAAGGGCGTTATCAGTAGTGGGGTTTGTGGTATTACTGGCTCGATAAATGATGAGACCCTCTCAGGCAGATTTGGTTACACTTAAAACTAGCTCAAGATGTCCATATGAGCTTATTGATCAAGTGTGTTACTCTGTCTAACCCAAGACTTTTGTAAAAATGCCATCGGGATTTTCCCGTGAAATGATGAGCCCCCTCAGATTGATTTGGCCATGTGTGCAAAAGCTACATCTGTGAGATTGTTGTCCATAATCTTGTCAAAAATATGCCCCTCTTGATATTGTTTTGGCTACACTTAAAACTAAGCCAAAGAGCTACCCACACACACCCATACCCACCCACACCCACACATATTTACTTCCGGTCCACTTCCGGTCTACTTCCGGTCCATTTCCAGTCCACTTCCGGTCCATTTCCGGTCCACTTCCGGTTCACTTCCGGTCCACTTCTATTGCATCATGTTGTGCAACAAATTATTATCCAATATTATGCAACAAATTATTAGGCATGTGTTGTTTTCTGATTGGTTGGTTATGACATAATGTGATGATGTGGTATATTCTGATTGGCTTATTGTTTCAGATGTTTTCAATGCGGTCCGTGCTTAGGCTATTTAAAGAGATTTTGCATTACATATCAGTTAGTATTGTGAGAGTGGTTGAGGAGTATGCGTATGTTGTTGCAGTGCTCCTCATAGTGCTTCTGTAGATTAATACTTATTCTACCTTTGTGCACGTAGGCTATC
The DNA here is from genome assembly GCF_977018435.1 of Lepisma saccharinum. Taxonomy (NCBI): domain Eukaryota; kingdom Metazoa; phylum Arthropoda; class Insecta; order Zygentoma; family Lepismatidae; genus Lepisma; species Lepisma saccharinum. The sequence goes on from NW_028142898.1 coordinate 3,096,419, forward strand.
AGCTTTATACAACCTGTCATAGTTTTATTAAGTATAGAGTTTTGATTTGAACCCCAAGAAATTTTATATAATAAACCAACAACAAAAATGCCAAAGCCAAACATATGAACACACACACACAAAGTATACAAAGCACACTGCTGAACCCAACTGATATTTTTATTAAGTATAAAGTTTTGATTTGAACCCCAAGAAATTTTATAAAATAAACCAACAACTAAAATGCCAAATCAAAAATATTGTAATCAGTGTAATAAAAATATGTCCAGCCCCAATTGGGCTAGGCACCAAAAGAATTGTGATCCAGAAAAATGCAGAACACCCACAAAAATATGCCCAAAATGCCATAGAAAATATAGCATGGAATATTTCACATATACACATATGGGTACTTGTTCTGCACAGTCATCAACATTGCCCCCACAACCATCTGCATCTTCATCTGGTCTGAAAAGGAAGCATGAAACACCTGTTAATGCTAGGCCAGCAAAGCAGCCCCGCAATGCACCTATTCATAGCAGTTTTGCTGGCCAACTAAGGGATTACAGTTTTGTATCAGAGCCAAGATGTGACATTAATATTTTTTTGAACAGTATAAATTCTGATGTGCAGGCTATTCTAAATGCACAAAATGGCTCTTATAAGCTGTCCCTCAAATTGTTTACACAATATAAGAAATCAAATGGCACAAAATTTACACAGTCCCACATAGCAGAAACTGTAGCTATATATTCTAATACAAATTTAGACAAAATAATAAGCAGTTTGATAGATCAATTGAATATTAAACATTCTGAATTTGCTGCAAAAGAATCAGGATGGAGCCTATGTGGATCTCCACACAAGTTATATATTAATATTTCTGAATTCAGCCCATTACAGCCCCTGCCAATATTAAAAACAAAAAAGACGTGGTTAGCATAGAAAATAATGATGAGAAATGCTTTCTATGGTGTATTTTAGCTGCTTTGTATCCAGTATTAAGGAATCCTCAGAGAATAACTTATTATAAACAACATGAAAATGATTTTGATGATGCTATGGAGGGCTTAGAATATCCAATGTCTGTTCAGAATATTGATAAATTTGAAAAAAAGGCCAGGGATATCAATGGTAAACAATTATCTATTAACGTATTTATTTGTTCTACTGGCCGTGGCAATTGCTTGATAGAACCTCTCAGAATCAGTACACTTGATGATGATTCTGCTGTCCCGATTCATCTGCTCTTAATTGAAGAGGATGACACACACCATTACACTCTGATACACAGTCTTGAAACTTTAGTCAGAACACAACAAGGCAAATCCAATACAATATTCAAGTTGTGTAGAAGATGTTTAACTGTATTTGATGGTAGAAAAATGGTGAAAAGTGTTTGTGAAGAGAATGCAGAAATTGTTAAAACAAGTTAATTGAACATTTAAAATACTGTGGCAATCATAAACCTGTTCATATGGTGATGCCTAATCCAAGTGAAAATGCCAAATTCAAAAAATTTGAAGCTTTGTCGGAACACCCAGCATATATAGTTTGTGATTTTGAATGAAACCTCAAACCCCTTGCATTTTGCAGCCCAGATCCTGATGAATCTTCAAGTACATCATACCAGCTACACGAACCTTCTAGTTCTTATTATGTGGTTGTACAGGATGGTGTTGTTAGTGAAGAATATTTATACATGGGACCAGATGCCATCAAAGAATTTGCACATACAATAGAAAATGAGTGCCATAACATAGCATTTAATGTCTTATTAAAATCAAAACCTATGTTGCCTTAACAGAGGATCAGATTGAAGATTTGAACAATGCAAAAAAATGCCCGGTATGTGATTCTGAATTTTCAGATACAAATATCAAGGTGCAACACCATTCTCATACAGATGGTAAATTCAAAATGGCCCTGTGTAATATCTGTAATATTAAGATCCAGAGACCAAAATTTGTCCCTATATTTTGCCATGGTGCGTCCAATTATGATTTTCATCATCTGATCAGGTACGAGGGGTTTGACAAGCAGAATTTAAATATTTTAGCAGAAAATGATGAGAAATATATAGCAATTAGCAAAATAATTAAAGTTAATGTTGTTCCTATTCACTTAAGATTTCTTGATTCCTACAGAATTCTGTCTGCTAGCCTGGCTACACTGGCCAACCAATTATCTGATGATCAATTCGAAATCACATGTGCTTTGTTTCCAAATCAGGACCTGAAATTAATTAGGCAGAAGGGTGTATACCCATATGATTATGTTACAGATTTTTCTAAATTTGATGAGTGTTCTCTGCCACTACAACAAGAGTTCTACAGTAAACTCAGGACATCTGGAATCACTGGTGAAGATTATCACAATGTCCAGTTGATGTGGAACAATTTAAAATGCCAGACATTTGGTGATTATCACAAGGCATATTTAAAACTTGATGTGACTCTCTTAGCTGATATACTTCAGGCATTTAGAAAATCTTCCATGAAAAATTATAACCTGGATCCAATATATTTCTACAGTCCTCCAGGCCTAACATGGTCTGCAATATTTTTAAACAATAAAATGCAGTTGGATCTCATTCAGGATCAAGATATGTATCTGTTTTTTGAACAATGTATAAGAGGAGGCATGGTGCAATGCTGTCAGAGATATGCTAGAGCCAACAACAAATATATTCCCGGTTATGATCTATCACGGCCATCAAACTATATACTTTATGTGGATGCCAACAGCCTGTATGGTTATGCTATGAAGGATAAATTGCCATATGCAGGGCTTGAGTGGGTTGAAGATTTCAACATTGAGGATTTTCAGGATTTTGATGATAGTAACTATGGTCTATTCTTAGAGGTTGATCTGACAATTCCAGATGATTTACACAACAAGTTTTCTGATCTTCCCCCAATTCCTGAGGTTGAGCGCTCACCTGGCTCTAGACAGAAGAAGCTAATGATGACTCTAGAGCCAAAACAGGGTTATGTCATATATTCAGTTCCTGATGCATTATGGTGTTCAAGTGATCAAAGTTGGCAAAGTCTTGAGGTTCAGGCACTCAAGATGGTTGAAGCCGTACATTGATACAAACACCGAGCTTCGAACATCTGCAGTAAGCAAATTTGATAAGACCTTGTTTAAATTGATGGTCAATTCAGTGTATGGCAAAACTATAGAAAATGTTAGAAAACATAGTGATGTCAAGTTGGTTACTGACCCCAGCCGGAGCAAAAAAAATTGGTGGCAAAGCCTAATTTCAATTATAGAAGAATTTATGATGACAATATGGCACTTTTTAATATAAAAAAAACAAAGATTAAGTTTGATAAGCCTATTTATGTAGGGGCTGTGATATTAGAATTGGCTAAATTACACATGCTAGAGCTCTTTTATGATGTGCTGAAGCCTTTTTATGGTGATTGTGTAAAACTGATGTACATGGACACAGATAGCTTTATTCTTGATATTCAGACAGAAGATGTTTATCAAGATATATCACAGCCTGCATTGCTTAAATATTTTGATACTAGTGAACATACAAAAATTCAACTCCACAACAAAAAGGTGCCTGGCAAGTTAAAAGATGAGACACTTGGTGATGTTATTGTGGCATTTGCTGGGTTAAGGGCCAAGATGTATAGTTTTGAAACATGTAGTGGTGCTGTTGCCAGAAAGGCCAAGGGCATTGTTAGAGTAACTGTAGACAAAGAGCTCCAATTTGAAGATTACAAAAATTGTCTCGAATCACAGAGTTTAATGAGAACATCAGAATGCAGAATTCAGAGTGTGGATCACTTGTTAAGAGATGATAAGAGATGTATTTTGTCATGTTGCATACATACTCTACCATGGGGTAATTGTGATTTGAAAAGTGGTAATCAATGCCCAATTACAGAGCATGATTTGAAATAAATAAACATGCCAATGAACTTATTTGGGTTCAAAAAACAGGCTATTATGGACCTGCCAACACCAGCACCCTCTTCTGATATACAATCTATGATATCTAATATTAATAAATTTGGTAATATTACCAAAACGTTTATCGAAACGTTGAAACGTTACCAAAACGTTTACCGAAACGTTGAAACGTTTATATAGGAACGATGGAACGTATTGTCTTCCTCATCTTTACAATTAGTAAGTAAGTGCTATTGGTAAACTTACGAGGAAAAAATAAAGTTTTGTAGGAATTCCCTTGTCAATATGCATACCATGTTGCTGCCTTATGGTTTCTGAAATATGTTAAATTATATTACATTGAATATCAATTAACTGACTAACTCTCTAGCCTTCTTGAATCCGAAAATTCATAGCTGCAGTTTTCCATTTGTCCTTATCCTGAGCAAGATTTATATATTCCATTCCATCTTTACCGATTTCTTTTTAGGTCCGCCTCCATCTTCGTTTTGGTCTCTTACCAACAGGTTTTCCCCAACAAGACTCCTGTAAACTCTTCTTTATTCTTTTCTCATTCGTGCCCACCTAGGTATTCATGATTTAATTATCAATCTAATAATATTTTGGAAACAAATATAAATTACGTACTTCTAAATTATGTAACCTTCACCATTCACTTGTTTCTTTATCCCTTTTAGGCTAAAATATTTTCCTAAGAATCTTATTTTCAAATAAGCCTCAATTTATCTTCAGGAGATCAAATTTTCGTATCCACAGACAAAATTACTGTTATTGTATACTTCAATTTTTCGTTTCTTAGATATTAAACAAAAATAAAAAGATTTATGAAGAGAAAAATAATATGAATTTTCCGAATTAATCCTACTTTTCATTTGTTAGTATTACTCCTAAGTACTTGAATTTGGAAACTGGTTCAAAATCGAATAATTATCACTTCGGCCTGTAATTGTCTCTTTGCTGCTTTGAAAAATATTTTAGCATTATTCTTAATTGTATTTACATCATCTGCAGTTGATGGCCGCGGTGGCTCAGTCGGTAACGCGTCTGACTACCATGCTAAAGGTTCCGGGTTCGATCCCCGGCCGGTTCAAATCCGGGAACTTTTCTAACGGTGGAAGCGGCCCCGGCGCACACCCAGCGTCGAATAACATGCGTACCTGGGGGAAACCCTGGGGGGGGGGGTAAAGGCGGTCAGGGGCGTGATGCTGATCACATCACCCCCACTCACGACCGGATCAAGAAAGTGTGGGGCGTTACCCCCACACCCCTTATACGCCTTCATGGCGTGGTGCTATGCACAGGGGAACACTTTACCTTTTTTTTTCATCTGCAGTTGAGTCACAGTACTTCGTTAGTTTCTTTTACCTTCCTAATAGCATATTCTAAGACAAAATTAAAAAGCAATAAATATGATGTATCTTTGTTTTATAACTTTTCATAAATTGTACATTTTGTCAGACATATTAACAAGATTTTTAGGTATTCCAAATTCGAAAAATTTATCTTTTTAGCATCTTTAAATTCAACTTAACTGCCAGGGATTGTATTTTTTTTATAGTGCCATGTGATTTCATAACTAACTAACCAACTAACTCTCTAGTCTTCTTAAACCCAAAAGTTCGTAGCTGCAGCAACACAGGTCTTCCATCTATCCATTTATATATTCTTAACCATCCCTAGCAATTTCCTTTAGATCCATCTCAAGATTGTCCTTCTATCTTCGTCTAGGCCTCCTCTTACCATCAAGTTTCCCAACAAAAATTCTGTAAACTCCTCTTTTCTCTCCCATTCAGGCTTTGTAGCACATATCCTGTCCACCTAACTCTTCTTTATTTAATTGTTCTAATAATATCTGGATATAAATATAAATTATGTAGTTCTAAATTATGTAACCTTCTCCACTAACCTGTCTTCTCATCCCATTTAGGTCCAAATATTTTCTTAAGAATTTTATTTTTAAATACACCTTAATTTATATTTGACCAAGTTTCACATCCATATAATACTACAAGCAAAATTACTGTTTTGTATATTTTAACTTTTAGTTTCTTAGAGAGAAATAGCATGCATTTCCTGAATTAAGTCTACTTTTTATTTTATTTCCTCTTTAATATAATTTTCATTTGTTTATATTATTAAGCATATCTTTTATCGATGTTTCATGAGATTTGGTCACCTGCAAAAATTAATCCATTTATCTCCTTGTTAGTAATAGTATTTTATTTATATATCATGTCAGGTTAGAAAAAAAGTTCGTGCCTCAGTCAAAACGATAAGTTGTGTAATAATATTATCTGTTTCAGCATTTGACTTATACCAATCATCCGTATATCGTCTCCTTCCTTCTCTCAGCTCATGAAGTTCGTCCATTCTATCAGCCAACTTTTTGCCTGCAGCCCGAAAAAGAGACTCAGGATTCTGTAACTTTTTAATACCACTTATTTTGCGAAGAATATCCATAAAAATCATCTCGCAGGGTAGACGAAATTCAGGCACTATTTTGCTTAACTCAACAAGCTTTGCAACATCCTCACCTGTATACTCAAAAATTTTGTATAGCAAGTCAAGTGGTAAGTCAGTTATACAAGTTGTCATTTTTACAAAATATTATTTAAATAAAAGTTTTATATATACATTTTCTCGGGGAAAAATACAAAACGCACAATCGTCAAAATTTAATAAGATTCTATTTACTAGAAAAAACAACACTTTTAAACTTATGATAATTGATAAAATATAACTTAAAAGACAATAATTATAATTATAATATTTTTTCAGCTCTGGTATTTATATATAAATTTTCTCGGGAAGAAATTCAAAATTCAAGTGTGTACATAACCCCAAGAATACAATTTAAAATCACTAATGTAATCACATTTTCAGAATCTTTTTTTCCTCTTTCCCTATACTTATCAACATCTAAAACCAACACATAGGCCTACATCTGATGGCAAATTTCCTATAACTATTTTATAATAAAAATTAAGCTGTATTAGGATATTCAGAAGCCCCAACTAATCCGAGTTCTGGGTTCAGGCGCGTGGAAGTGTGTTGGACCCTTTCTTGATAGTAATCCTCGAAAACTACATGTTACGCATTGCATCTCTTCTTATTATTATATCTTCTTGTTTGTAATATTGTTATTTTACGTCGCCTTTCTTTCGATTTTAGCTAATCGCAACAATAAGAATAAAGATGAAATTGGATAAGAAACACTTATAAAGATATCCTATGCAGGGGTTCGAACCCGGAAACTTCAGTGGTGATACCTAAAGTCGAACCTTGAACACTAAGCAGGTAGAATAATTATTGATCCACACAAAACTTAGTACCTGTCTGCATCCATACCTATATCAAAAAATTCGAACCATGTCTCAGCTCCTTGTAACTTATTTAATTATTTACACTTGTGCTTGTATTAGCTCTCTTCGGGTTTAAGATGTCTAGAGAGTTAGTTAGTTAGTTAGTTTTCCACTGCACTATTTGAATTTTTGAATAATCACATGTTAGTTATGAATACATTGTTGACATCCTGTCTACGTCAAGCAAGTTACATGATCCTCTATCTCTTTTTTTATAGAAAAAAGGAAATGTCACGACCTTCCCAAGCTAGTATTATTGACGTGAGATTCTTAAGAAGTTGACGTCACATCTACACACACGCACGCACACTCGATGAATGTTTGGAATGCAAAACTATTGATTTTGTCAACAACTAGGTTAGATGAGAATTCTTGCCAACATTTCTGTGTTGCAGAAGTTTCTTTCTAAAAATAATTGCAATTAAGAAATTTTTAGCCCCGTCTAGTTCGATACACTTTTAGACATATTGTGGAGTGCAGGTGCATCACAGCGCCAGGCAAGTGTAGTAGAACTGTGTTTTATGAACTTGTGCAACCATAAAATAATTGTTATACAATAAAATTGGAATTTGAATTCTTGCGTAAAACAAATTTTCAGTTTTTAAACTTGTAAAATCAGCTAAAATCATGATTTTCAGTTAAATTACACTAAGAGAGCCCACTATGAAATTGTTAGATTTTGGGGAGAGGAGGGTATTTACTCGTACCCCCTTCTCTGACTACTGAGGAGCACTGGAAAAACACCTCTATACTCTTCAACTATTCTCACAATATTAACTGATTTGTAATACGAAAACCCTTTAAGTAGCCTAAGCTCAAACCGCATATGAAACAGTAAGCCAATCAGAAGACACCACAGTAACCCAAAGGTGTCTAGTAGACCGGAAGTAGACCGGAAGTAGACCGGAAGTGGACCGGAAGTGGACCGGAAGTAGACCGGAAGTAGACCGGAAGTAGACCGGAAGTAGACCGGAAGTAAATATGTGTAGGTGGGTGTGTGAAGGTGTAGATGTGTGTAGGTATGGGTGGGTGTGGCTCATATGAGAATCTTGGATTAGTTTTAAGTGTAGCCGAAACAATATCGAGAAATGCCATATTTTTAACAAATTTATAACCAGCAATTTTAGCAAATTTAGGTTTGGCCACATCAATTTGGGGGGGTCATCTTTTCTCTTCCCTCTTCATCCCAGTAATATTGTACAAAATCTAAAATTTGATAGAGGGGGACACTTGAATAATAAACTTTTATAGGCATTTTAGCCTAATTTTAATACAAGAAAAGTTTTGGCCCAATAATACCGTATATTACACTACTGCTGTAGCAGCTCTTCAAGCCAAATTAAAGACTCAGGCTACCAACTCTGAGCAATTGAAACAACAATTAGAAGAACAGATTAATAATGTCCAGACACAGCTCCAAACAATTGTCAAAAGCATAAAATCACACGAAGATTTTGATCTAGTAATTTCCACTCTAAAGGAACAGATTCAATCACTACAGATACCTAATCTGGATCCTCTGAAGAATGCCATAGCCGAGGTTAAAGAAAAAATTGAGACACTTGAAACTTTTATGAACAACCTACCATCTTCTGATGCTCTGAGTGCTATAACTCGTAGTGTTGCCAACATCAATCTGCAACTCGAGACATATGAAGATTTTGGAAAAATTCAGAGTACCATAACCCACCTTGAAGGTACCATAGCAGCAGTGCCAAGTGATCTGATAAATATACAAGAATCTCTAGAATCTCGCCTGAATGGTATTGTAGACACCCTTGTCAGTGTCCAGCAACAAATCACCAAACTTGAAAACGTCAACACTGAATCTGAGCTATCTCATTTTCATCACTTGATCAATGATATCCAAACAAAACTTGAAATTTTACAACAATCAACGCCTACACAGGCAGACATAGCTCTGCTTCAAGATGCTATGCGTAGTGTGGCTGATGCTTCTGAATTAAATGATGTGAAATTGGCACTTGAATCTTTGCAGAATACTGTATCAAATCTGCCTACATCACAAATGCTCTGTCTGTTTTTGAGACACAGCTTCAAGAGATTGTCCAACAATACAAAAAACTTGCTGTGGACATAAAAATCAAGCCAGGACACGATGATGTTGTTATAAATATCAATGAGCACCTTGAATCTGTAATGAGTAGATTGCTTACAGCAGAAAAATAAATAACTGGCCTAATCGAGAATCCTAAACATACAGTAATTCTTGAATTGTATAGTATCCCCAACAAAGAATATGATTCACCATTTACACCAGGTGGCAAAATATATGTGCTGTCTCCTGCACAATTTTATTACCAGTTTCTTGTTGGGGGCATACTCAGACCAATCAAGATTAAATATTGGTTACAACCACAGGCACACCACTACCCTACTTTATCAATAACAAATGCTGACAACAAACCAAAAATCACCAGTATAGAGTTAGAGGATTTTACAGACACCAATACATTAGAAACATCTTATGCTGAAGATGATGGTTCTCTTAAATGTAATATACAATTAGGGGACAAATTATATTTAGAAAATCCTGTAGTATCAGCTGCTGAACACCCCATAGTTGCAATATTCTTGTTTACATACTATGTCTAGACAAATTATTGTTGATGAATTACACAGACAAACCAGACATAATTATAAGAGACTGCCAGTAGTCACAAAAGGCATAGATGGTTTATGGCAGTTTGTCATGGTTGAGATGGCAAGTAGACAGCTGAAAAACTTAGACAGAATCAACAAGGGCTACAAGTATCTACTCACTGTCATAGACATATTTTCAAAATAAGCCTGGGCTGTGCCACTCAAATCCAAGACTGGAGCATGTGTTACAGAAGCTTTCAGGACAATCATCAATCAGAGTGGAAGATCACTGCGCTGTCTACTAAAAGATAATGGCAAAGAATTCTATAATTCGGTGTTCCAACAATTTATTAATAGCCAGTCAATACAACATTACTCGAGTTACAGTGATCTCAAGGCCTCTATTGTAGAAAGATTCAACAGAACCCTAAAAAATCATATGTATAAACAATTTATCCTTCAAGGTAATTATAAATGGCTCAGTATCCTACCAGAACTTTTAGATAGATATAACAACTCAGTTCACACCACAATCAACATGAAACCCTCGGAGGTAACTTCATCTGATGAGCAAAAATTGATCCGTACTGTTTATTATCCTAGATACCAGCCAACAACAAGAAAAGCCAAATACAAGGTAGGTGATCAAGTAAGAATCAGCAAATATAAGCACATATTCAAAAGAAGCTTTACCAGAAACTGGAGCACTGAATTATTTACAATGGTTCAAGTTAATCCTGTTACCCGTAACACATATATAATAAAAGATCACCAAGGAGAAATTCTCAAAGGCAGATTCTATGAAGAAGAACTCAACAAAACTAAACAGCCGGACACTTATCTCATAGAAAAAATCATCCGCAGAAAAGGCAACAAGTTATTTGTCAAATGGCTAGGACTTCCAGAACACAGCTGGATCGAGGCAGACAAAATGATACTATGAACACCTGGGATGTTCTAAAAAGACTTCCAGATCCTGAACAGCAGAATAAGATAAATGGTAAGCTGCTGCCTGATAATATTAGATGTCTTATTGTTGGGCAATCGGCTTGTGGTAAAACTACACTAATGATTGATAATTTTTTATTGGCACCCAACTGGTTAGATTGGGAAAACAGGCACTTGTATGTCTTCTCTAAGAGCTTGGAACAATTAAAATATCAGCAGCTGATGAAGCTATATGATGGAATGGATATAGCCACTTTTGAATCAGATGTTAAGCCACTCCATGACTGTCTTGATAACTCTGTTGTTGTGTTTGATGACATTTTACTGGATAATCAAAACAAGGATAGAATTTTTTTTACACAGGGCCGACACAAAAACATAGATTGCTTCTACCTGGCACAGACTTTTTCTAAAATACAAAAGCAGCTGATAAGAGACAACAGCAATTTTATATGTGTGTTTCATCAAGATCATACCAACCTCAAACACATACATGATGAATAGATAGGTGGGGACTTGAGCTACAATGATTTTTCTAAGTTTTGCACTAGGTGCTGGAACCAGGACAGCTATGGGTTTGTCACAATTGATATGACAAGTAAACCCAATAGTGGTAAATACAGATATAAAATCAACAATTTTCTAGACATTGAAACATATATAAATAACCATGAAAAGGCCAATCATTGATGATATTAAATTAAGAGACTATCTTGTAAAAAGATTGAAGGGATGGAAATCAGAGAACCGAGGAATCTATGAACAACACAAGCAAACAGAACAACCTATTATTGATGCTATTAGTGAATTAGGTAAAAATATCAAAACTGTTACAAAGCAAAATCAAAATTTGATGACAGAGCTTGTACCTGTAGCTGCTAGGAACATATGAGATTATCCAATCACCCCACTTTCTAGTATTCATACACCTAGTCCTGTTTATCCTCGAAGAATTGAAGCTAGTCAGGATCGTATTGAATTGGGTCTTCTTGCTCAAAAATATTTAAGCACACCTAAAGACAACAAAGATGAGGTTTTTGGTTTATATACTGACACAGAGCTTGATGGTAGCATCATCATACATAGAATTGGCAATTTTAGAGTAACATTTATGGGAGATGATCTAATAGTATATTCAGAATCTCATCTTGGAGAAAGGGGTGGTTTTGGTAAGTATCCTGGCACACCTGGATTGTGGGAACTGATGACTAGGAAGAGACCTGGCAGATATACAGATCAAGATTATGAGCATTACAAAGAAATATTAATAAAATCAGATGCTCTATACCAGAACAATGATTCCACACAAAAAAGAGTCAAGTCTAGCAGTGGAGCAAAATACAACAACTTAATCAAGCCGATATGGTCACAGATCAAGACAGGTAGTGGAATCAAACAATACAACACCCTGCCTAAAGAATTTGTCTGGGTTGATGATGTCAGGAAACTTGTAGATAGGTTATTGGTGATAGCTGGGGAGGAAAATGCTGGCAACCACAATTTTTACAATGAAAAGGTTGGAATTATGGACATGATAGCCACCAAATTGTCTAATTTTATAGCTAAAGGGCATTGGATATCTTATAAAAAATATTAATACCCTACCACCTAAATTTTGGAATATCTCTGAGGGTCGGGGGCTGGTTAATGACATCATAAACAAGCTGCCATTTGAACTACACATACCAGGCTATCAGTATTGTGGTCCAGGCACAAAACTAGATCATAGACTAAACAGAGATGACCCTGGTGTTAATCCCCTTGATTCTGCTTGTAGAGACCATGACATAGCATACAACACACATACTCATCTTGACAGGAGACATGTGGCAGACAAAAAATTAGAAGAGGCTGCATTTGGTAGATTTGTAAGCAAAGACGCTTCTTTAAGTGAGAGAATAGCAGCATTGGGGACCACCATAGCTATGAACACCAAACAAAAACTGGGGTGGGGTTGTGATAAATTAAATAAATTGGCTACAACTTAATTGAACTAGTTAAACCCAGAATATGTATATAATAAAACTAGGATGAATGCCAAGGGTGTCATGTATCAGATACCTTATGCAGGTCTTAAATCTCTTAAAACTATTGATAGTCTTTTAACCAAAAAGCAGCGCAAGATGAAACGTTCTTGTCTTGCCAAGGGCCATGGTATGAAATTATTACTTAGTACCCCTCAATTAAAAAAATTACAGCAATCTAGAAAAAAATCATATATAGGTGGATTTATATTTAGTATCCCAGCTATTTTAGCAGCTTTGGGGGCTGTTGGCAGCTTGGCTGGGGGATCAGCTCCTATAGCAAAAACAGTAATAGATGCTAAGAAGAATAAGGCAGAAGTAGATGAATTGAAGCGCCATAATCTAGCTATGGAAAAGCAAGGCAAAGGTCTTAAGAGAGCCATGAATACGTTTTAAAAAAAAACAAGAGCTGCTTACAAACCAAGATATTGAAGCTTTAATCAAGCCACTGGGCATCAAAAATTTTAGAGGTGTGTACGTGTCTGATTCTTTACCAGAACAACCATTAAACAAAGAGTGTGGCATAGTTAATTTGGATAAGTACAAAAATCAGGTCACTCAGTGGATCTGTTATCTTAAATATTTAAAAGATGAGGCATTTGTGTTTGATTCATTTGGAGGTGTTCCAAATGAAAATTTAGTAAAATATCTAAAATCAACTAATCTTTATTACAATAATGCCCGTGTAAAAAATTTCAGAGATGTTAATTGTGGACATCTGTCTTTATCTGTTCTTAGATATCTGTTTCAAATAAATAAACCATTAATTGAAGATTTTCAAAAAGCCTTGTGGTATCTGAAGCATCATGGGAGTATTCCATCTCACCAGCCAAAATTTAATATTGAAACTTAGATTACATGATGATATAGTATAGCTCTCAGAGCATTTTATGGCATGTACTTGATCCCTAATATTACACACCACAACAACAAGATTGCAGTTGGTGACCAAAACATTGTCATCACTCCAGGGCAGTATAATCTGTCTACTCTAAATGCTCAGTTACCCAGAGGTATAATATTAACTCAAAATTCTGTCACTCACAGAGTAGAGATTGTGTCTGCTACAGAGACAGTGGATCTGGGTACTATAGGAGAGCTATTTGGCTTCCAGAACAACACAAAAATTTAACCAGCCATCAAACACACAGCTATTAATATACCTAAATTCTTGGCCATAGAGACTCTGAATATTCACTGTAATGTGGCCGAGGGTTTGATCACCAAATCAAATGGCATAAGTACTCACAATCAAACTGGGATCATTGTAACATTCAAACCTAACTCTGAATTTATGGAACCGATCATCTACACTCCATCACCAACATTATATTTTCCTGTGTGCCAAAATAGAATAGATTATATTGAGTTAATGGTCACTAGTAAAAAAGAAGAATTAGTTGATTTTGCTGGAGCCACAACAATTGCTATCATAGAAATTAATATTTAAATAAAAATACATACAAAAAAAATGGTAAATATTGAGAGTTATGAGCTACAATCATTCCCTCCAAACAGGAGGACATTTGCAAATTTAAATCAACCCAACACAGAGATAGAGGTTGATCTTGATGTAGGAGATGTCTTTATACACCCCCACAAAGCAGATATATACATCAAATTTGATGTTGTAAAGCTCGATGGTACAGATTATCCAGCTAACTCATATATAAGATTGGTAGACAATTTTGTGCCACATCTGTTCTCTGGAATTGAGATTAGAAAACATGGTGTTGTTATCAACAGAGTAGATTACCCTGGTATTACCTCTACAGCTTTGGCCACACTAAAATTATGACCGAGGCTTTTTACTACAAAATAGGTGGATTTGAGGCTGGTGATAAAATAATATCTAAGAGCCACAATGTGCTGTTTCCTATGCGCCTGTTGCCAGGATTCTTCTCAGATTACAAATTATATTATGTGGAAGGGTGGTTTAAGAATTATATTTAGAAGAGCTGCCAATGATAATAATGCTTTGATGAGGTACAGTACATTAAATTCTACTGGGGCAGCTCTGCCTAATACCCTACCTGATGAAGGCATGTTCCTTATTCAGACTATGGAGCTAAGAATTCCAGTAGTTGAATATCATGCCAGTTATGCTCTTAAATACAAAGCAGATATACTAAAAAATCCACAGGTGTCTTTACAATTTTATACATATCAATGTGTCCAGAAGGCTGCCACTGGTAGCTATTATGAATTTGATGCTACAAACTCATTCTCCAGTATACAATATGACATGCCAGATTTTGTGGTGGTACTGTTTCAGACTGGAAGACACAATAATCGGGAAAAAAATTCAAGTAAATTTGATAGCTGCAACATCAAAAACATATATCTTAAAAATGGCAGAAATGAGGTGTTCCCTAGAGAAAATTAAAATTTAAACATGTCCAAGGATGATTTCCTTAAATTATATGAAGCATTTACAGCATACAAAAGAGTTACAACCGGGAATACTGACATGTATTACTCACCAGATGAATTCAAAACACAGAGACCCATGTTTGTCATCAACACCTCAAAAATGAAACAAGTTGTGGTTAATGAAAGGACAAACATTAAAATTATCTGTGAATTCCATGATACATTCCTTGATGACACTATATGTAGTGTTATTCTTATAGGTGAAAAATCATATGTTTATGATGTAAGAAATGAGAGAGTCACAGAGCAATTCTAGAAGGTCTCTGCAAAATGCATTGTCTTAGTGCTAGATATACAAGTTGAGCCTGGTGCCCAATTAAAATATTCGGGTAAACATATTAATTCTCTGAACTTAAACCGGAAGTGGACCGGAAGTTGACCGGAAGTAGACCGGAAGTTGACCGGAAGTAAATATGTGTGGGTGTGGGTGGGTGTGGGTGTGTGTGGGTAGCTCTTTGGCTTAGTTTTAAGTGTAGCCAAAACAATATATAGAGGGGCATATTTTTGACAAGCTTATGGATAACAATCTCACAGATGTAGCTTTTGCACACATGGCCAAATCAATCTGAGGGGCTCATCATTTCACGGGAAAATCCCGAGAGCATTTTTACAAAAGTCTTGGGTTAGACAGAGTAACACACTTGAGCAATAAGCTCATATGGACATCTTGAGCTAGTTTTAAGTGTAACCAAATCTGCCTGAGAGGGTCTCATCATTTATCGAGCCAGTAATTTCACAAACCCCACTACTGTTATCCATGTAGATCCATGTAGAAGTCCATTCGCAAGAAAAGACCTGGGATGTTGTCTGGATACGTCATTCTTCTCCATGACAATACCCGCCCTCACACGGCCAATGTGACAACAACTCTGGCCAACATGCGCCGGGAAGTTCTGCCCCATCCCCCCTACAGTCCGGATTTAGCCCCCAGTGATTTTCATTTGTTTGCACCCTTTAAAGACCTATGGGAGGGAAAAAATTCACGACAGACGAAACACTGCGGAGCGATGTCCTCCAGGGGCTACTACAACAACCAAGTTCTTTCTCCACCAAAGGAATTCGGTAGCTGCCAGAACGATGGCAACGGTGCCTCGGCGCGCACGTAGAATACTTTGAAAAACTGGCATAGTTTGGTGTTTCTTCTGCTACCTATTTCCTCTGCAGAAATAAAAGTCCCGGTCAACCTTGAACGACCGTTGTATAAAGAGACTCCGACCAATGGTAGCGAAAATGGTGGAACATATTATTGATGTATGAACAATTATTTATTTATAACAGTAAATTTATGCTGCATGAGATTTGTGTGAGTGCTCCACATTTTGACACTGTGTATTATGCGCTTGTGAGTGTTCCCGAATATTTCAAAGACAACAAAGAATGCCGCTGGATTATAAATCAATATTCATGCATTAATGTGAACAGTGTCAAAAATTTATCTCTTACCTCAAATCCCTCATGAAAGAATTTCAGCAGCGGCTTAATCGTAATGTCTACGTGACTTATTCTTTTTGGTAAAGTTATTTTCATATATGTAATTCTGATATATTCTATATTTGTATATTAAATAAAAACAATCTTATAAAACTGAACTCGCGTGTTTTATTTGAATCCAAAATATATATGTAATCTAATGAAAATGATTTAAACTTTTTAAATATTATTGCTAAACAGTCACATATATATGCTTTTTGCAGGCTAAATAGGCTCTTGCGTGTGGTCCTATGCCTCCTACAATCCTCCGTAAGTTTCGCATTGTCCTATGAAATGTCGATATACATGGTAAGTGCCTAGATGGAGTCTAAGCTTAAAGCTTCAATCACTGCATTTTAGTCCTCGGAGACATATAGTGATCTTAGAGTAAAAATAACACTCGTATAATATAACAAATAAAAATATCTCCTGGTATTAACCAGTAATACTTGAAAATACCTTAAAAAGGGCTATAAAACTAAATAACAAAATAGAAAAAAATATTTTTTACAAATATTTATTATATGCACTACAATGCATTACACATTAGTATTTCTATTATAGTACCAACAAATAAGTCTTTGAACATTTCTAAATGCGAAACCTTGTTCAGCTGTTGGAGAAGTATCAGAATGATACATGCACAATCCTCCTTGAAACATAAGCAAATTCTTAAGGGAAGGAGTGTTGCAGTTTGTAAAGCAACAATAATATCAATATTGAACAAGTCTATCTTAATTTGGAATTTTCCTTTCCAGAAAAATGTACCACCTTGGCAGTTCAAGTTCCTAACTGACCATTGAACATAGTACATCCACGTGGAATATGAAACGTTAATGCATGAAGATTGTCTATAATCCAGCGGCATTCTTTGTTCTCTTTGAAATATTCGGGAAGAATCACAAGTGCATAACACACAGTGTCAAAATGTGTAGAACTCCCACAAATCTCATGCAGTATAAATTTACTGTTATACTGTAAATAAATCCTTGTTCATACATCAATAATATGTTTCCCCATTTTTGCTAAAATTGGTCGGAGTCTCTTTATACTTGTACAACTCTCACAAAAAATTTGTGTTACCATAAGTAAGGTCTGCCAAGCATGTAGCATCTATAAGAGATTTCACTAGTTCGATATTTTTTTTAGATTTCACATAACACAGTATAAAAATATTTGTATTCAGCCTGCACCGCGTGTGCCTTCAAAGCATTAGAGACTTCCTCATGGTTAGTAAGGTAAAAATAAAAAATATCTTTTATGTTATCCAAGTCCAGCAAATAAAATTGGATTCTCTCGCACATTCACTTAACACATCGTTGGCATTTATTCAAACAGGGTTCTCCTTGGCAAGTAAAATAACGTTCAGAGAATAAAACTTCATCTTTTCATCATACGCACTCACACTCGTAGAAATTGTTAACAACACAATCGTGGGCAAGTTTGTTGCCTTGATTGGAATAACATCTCCAGCATATAATTTACTTGCCAGGTGTATACCTCTTCAAAGTCTCCAACACACAATCCTTATAGATTTATTGGAAGAAACATGGACATGATAGTAGTTATGGGACCGCGTTTAGGCCAATAAATCAATTGATTGGAAAATATCGATCAAAGATCAATTGATGATGTAGGTGTGTGGGCAAGCAAGTGTGTTTTTTGCGTGATGACGTCATAAAAGGGGCGTGGTTTATTTTGTATGGAGCATTTTGATTGGTGTGTGGGTGGGGTTTTACTTTGTGTGGAGGATTTTGATTGGTTGTTGTGGAGGAGGAAAAATAGTGGATTCCTGTGATGGTTTCTCGGAATTGGAGTACGTGTTTCCGGTGTCTGAGGAAAGATGGCGTTGATGAGTTTGAAATTCGGGGAATCGTGATACGTGTTTCCGTTGTTTGAGGAGAGATGGCGTCTAAAAATGTACTAGGAGTTGATGTAGTAAAAGAGTTTGTACATACAAGTAAATGTTGTTATTGTATCGAGATAAATAGATGTAATATACGCACAAAATTCTCTCCCTCCATCAATACAACACTGTACCAGTAGAGGCGTTACGGAAGAATGAAAAATCTGCAGTGATGGTCACAACACATACATATCAGTTCTGTGTAGGGTTTGGTCATTAGCGGAACGGATGCAAATTCTATGCTGATTATGCATGCCAGAGATAACCAACCTCAACTTCCGCGTTGCGTCTGCGGGCAATGGGAAGTTTGCGGTTTGAGCCCGTTGCGTGTGGCGTTGATGATTTTGAAATTCTGAGAATTGGGAGGGGTGAATAAGATAAGAATGTGCGTTTAATTTGGGAGATAGGATAGTAATTGGTGTTGATGAAATTGTGGTGGGGAGAGGGAGAAAATCCGGCGACGGTTGGTTGCTTGGTATTATCATTTTGTCGGTCGTTAATTGAAAACGACGGGAAGGAGTGTGGCGTGTTTGTTGTGGTGGAGAAATGGGGTTTCCGGTTGTTAAGGAATTCGTGGAACGGTTGAGTGATATGTGTGGTGTGTTTGTCGGGCTGGAGATATGGGTTTTAATGAGTCTGGTGATTAAGGGAGAGGGTTACGAAACTTTCGGCTGAGTGCTATGTGCGGTGGTCCGGAAATGCTGAGATCAGAATTCGTGGAAGGCGTATGATAAGAATCCTTGTGGTGTTGAATAAAAGGAGATAGGAGTCTTTGTCGGATAGCATGTGATAGAGGAAGAGCAAAAGAAAAGAAAGAAGTCTGAGAATCTGGATGTAAAGAAAAGAAATAGAGCAAAAAAAGTAGGTTTCTCTGGAGAGGTGACTGTGTATAGTGTTCTGGGACAGGAAGAAGATAGGAGAGGCACGTGGGCGTTAGACGCTCTGCGCGAACGAATGCGCACGGAATGTATTGATAACGTAGATCGGAAGGAATGTATATAAGGGGCTAGCGGATTGTGTTGTTACCAGAATCACCATCTCCATTGTAGAATCAGCAGAATCGCTTTTCACTTGGAGCAGCAGATATTGGAACACCGTCGAAAGATCATCAGAGTCGTTGCTATCTGTCTGAAATCCGAGCATGTATCGAAGGTTGTAAGCCCATAGTGTAATATTGCTCATAAATGACGGATGTAGACTTAACAGACAGGTGACTCTGGAAGGTTCTGCCATTGGCTGGGCTTCTGCGCTGGTCGAGCGAGAAGTTTGGCGTGGCAGATCCTTGCCGACTACGAGAGACTTCTGACGTACTGGACACTGGCTGGACAGGCTGAGTATATTGCATTACGGTCTATCGCCCTTTATAGGCCCTCATGGCCGGGTGTAATTTACCTAAAGTCTATTGATTTATTTTGAGTTCTTAAAAGTGCAAGAAAAGGAAATTGTTTTAGTTTAGATTTTTTTGGTGGATTGCTCCGGGTCATGTTGGCTGTGGGGGGTTTTGGGCTGGGTTGCGATTTGCTCTGACTCGTGTAGCCTTTACTTACCGACTGCTGACTATCAAATGGGACAAATGAAACTAGGTTAACTGGGAGATAATCCATAGACATTTCTGTTGAATTAATTGTATTTGGAAAGTATAAGTACTAATATGTTTTGTAATAAATATTGGTAAACGAATATTAAGTTCCAATTGTATACTTTAAGTACCTAATATATGATCATCCACTGCGCCGATAAGACAATCCTCGTCTCACTTCTTTGGTATTAAAGGGGAAACAAGAGACGTAGAGGATTATAAGAGCAGAGCATGGTTCCATGCTGGTTCTGTCTCTGGTACTTATGTACATTTGGCTATCAATATATCTATATTTCCAGTTTGGTTAGACTGTAAAATGGTGCTGTAATATGGCTCGGAATTATTATACAGTAGATATTACGGGAACAGTGGATGGGAGGAATTTTGTTCCGCCTTTTCCCCCACTTTCTTCAACTCGTAGAGAACATTCTGCTTCGCAGTTGTTAAATGAATTTGTAGGACCCTTACCACACACCCCAGAAAATGCCCAAGGACGACAAAGGGAGGGGGAAGATGTAGAAACGTACGTAAAGGTACCTTGTAAACCCCGGTGGGTGAATAAACGCCCAAGTAAGCCTTTGGAAAGTTCGTCGTCGTCTGATGAAGACGAACGAGTATTATATAATAGGTCCGATTTGAGAAAGTTAAATATGGAAATGGCCAAAGACAATTTGACTCTATTAATAGCTACTGTACCTATAGTTAAGGAAATTAATGCTGAAAGCCTGTATAGATTTTTGTATGTATTGCAGGGTATTAAAGACAGAAAAATGTTTCCTTCTCACGAGATTATGCTCGCAGTTTTACCAAAATTAAATACTGAAATGGGTAAATTATGGATGAAATGTATAATTGAAAATATCCCTTGGAATGATGTATTTCAAATGATCTTAAATAAGTATGCAACTTCTATTGGGAGACAGTATTTATGTAATAAATATGTACTGGGTAATCAAAGAGATAATGAAACTCCCTTAGAGTATTTAGAAAGTAGAGTTCGAGCTGCTAAGATTTTACAGTATGATATGGATGAATGTACTTTTGTAAGTTATCTTGTTGATAGACTTAAACCTCAGTATTCCCAAAAATTGTATCTAAAGGGGATACCTAATACTTTAAATGAATTGCAGAACGAGTTGAAAGTTTTAGAAAAACTTTCTTATTTGTCCAAAGATTTTTGGGGATTACAAAATATCGAACGACAATTCAAGGCTAAAGGTCCTGCATACAAAGAATATACGCCCAAATATTGTCGTAAATGTTCAGCAAGTGATCATTTTGAGCGATGGTGTCCGATGCAGGTGCGAGGTGCTCAATTTGCTTTGCAAGGATCGCGTAGTGACATAAGACCCAGACAAGGTGGTGAAAATAAAGTGACTGCTGTGTTTGTTGACTGTAAAATCAAGAATCTGAATTTATTGGCATGTTTAGATTCTGCGTCAACATATAGTTTAATTAGTGAAAGTCTCTTAGATCGAATAAAGACTAGGGGAACTGTTCGAGAATGGGATTTGAATATGCAAGTGATAGTTGGTAACAACAACCTTATGAATATTAATAAAGGAGTTATGTTAAATGTTGGTCTTGGAAATTTATCGTGGACCACAACTTTTCATGTTTGCAAAAACATGCCTTTAGACTTAGTGCTTGGTGTGAGATTTCAGAAACAGTGCCACATGGTGATTAACTATTTAGAACAAATTGTTGGTTTTTCCGGAAGTGATGAGAAAATCCCTATTAAATGGACATCGGAAAGCTTATGCAAAAATTTTCGTGTTTTACAGAATATAGGTCAAAGACAAAGACAAGATCGTCCTTCATTTCCTGTACGTTCTCCTGCCCAGGGTTCTGCCAGCACAGGCCGAGGTGTCGGAGCTCGGTCTTATCAGCGCACGAGAACTGACCAAGGTCAACATGTAGCTTTTCAGCAGGCAGCAGGTGCGAACCAGGAAAACTTCGTCAGAAATGTAAACAGTGGTGAGAACTCCTTTCGGAGCCAGTCCAGGACTTCGTGGAGGCCACGAGAGAGAAGGCGTGGACTCGAATCCAGAGCTTCTGATGTTTCTGGCGCATCTTTTGGACAGTTTGCATTAGAGGATACTGAACAACAGTTATGTAAGTTGAAAAGTGAATTTTCTGATGTTATTACTTCTAAGCTAGGACGTTTAAAGAACTTTTCGTATAAAATTAAATTATATGATAATGTTCCTGTACATCGGAGTCCATATTTTGTTCCACCATCTAAACAACAGGAACTAGATGGAGTGATTACTGAATTATTAGAACAAAACATTATTGAAGCATCTTCGTCACCGTACGCAGCACCTTGCTTTGTAATTCCTTCTTCAGGGGGGACTAAAAGACTTATTTGTGATTATTCTGCAGTGAATAAGAAAATAATCTATGATGCGCACCCAGTGGCTAATATGGAAGAAACTATGGCTCAATTGAGTCAAGGGAGAGTATTTTCTGTTATTGATTTGAAAAGAGCGTTCAACCAAGTAAACTTGGATGAATCTAGTAGAGATGTAACAGCCTTTGTAACTCCCAATAATCAGTATAGATATAAGGTCATTCCATTTGGCATTAGTATTGGGCCAAGTTGCATGTCACGAGTTATGAACAAAGTTTTTCATGATTATAAGGGAAGGTTTTTACATTTATTTTGTGATGACATAATTGTTCATAGTGCTAATGAGAAAGAACATCTGGAACATTTACGTTTAGTACTGCAGAGATTACGTGAATATGGGTTAACGATTTCCCCCAATAAAAGTTGTTTTTTGAAAAGGAGAATAAAATTCTTGGGATTTATTGTGGGGCAAGGAAATTGTGAAATGGATCCAGACAGAATTGAAGCTATTCAAAATCTCCCTTCTCCGAGAAATTTAAAAGGATTATTAAGATTATTGGGTACCTTAAATTTTTATTCTAAATTTATTCCAGAGTATTCTACTGTGGTAGCTCCCTTAAATGAAATCCGAACACCCAAAATAAAGTTTCATTGGGGTTCTAGGCAACAAGAGGCACTAGAAAAAATTAAAACTCTATTTAGAGAACATGTAATTTTGAAATTGCCTGACTTAAATAAACCGTTTGTTATTCAATGTGATGGGTCCTTGAGAGGATTCGGCTCTTGTCTTTTACAAGCTGATGAAAATAATAATCTGAGACCAGTGGCGTTCTTTTCTAAAAGATTAAAAGAAGTTGATAGAAAACGAACAATTTATGAGATTGAACTTATAAGTTTAATGCAAGCCATATCACGTTTTGAATACTGTTTGAAAATTCAGCCTTTTATTATTCAATTAGATAATATGAGCCTTAGTTATATGGTTAAACAATCTAGGAAATATTCCAAATATGCGAGATGGATGGAGAAACTCTCTTGTTATAAGTTTGAAGTGG
This sequence comes from Lepisma saccharinum, assembly GCF_977018435.1. Classification (NCBI taxonomy): domain Eukaryota; kingdom Metazoa; phylum Arthropoda; class Insecta; order Zygentoma; family Lepismatidae; genus Lepisma; species Lepisma saccharinum. The sequence continues at coordinate 3,120,062 of NW_028142898.1, forward strand.
TGCACATACCTTCTAAGCAAAATGTGACTTCTGATTTATTATCTCGTATGTATGATTGGAGAGATTATCAAACGGAAGAATTGGATTCTGATTATGTTAGTAATGTTAATTTGGCCATGTTGGTAAACCCATTTCATGTCGATACCTTGAAGAAAGAAATGTTGAAAGATCAGGAATTGGCCAATATTATGAGACAAATGGAGCAAGGTATAAATTTCCCAAATTATAAATTGCATCGAGGTTTCTTATACAAAAGAACTAAAGCCAAGAATTTTCCTTATAGGATATGTGTACCAGATAATTTGAAACATCCTTTAATATTATATTATCACACTAATATGCGAACAGGATCTCATGGTAATTGGTTGAAAACACTTAAGCGTCTACAGAGACACGTTACTTGGGAACATATGTCTCAGGATGTTAAGGATTTAGTTCAATCTTGTGATGTATGTCAACGAGCTAAGTGTAAAAACACTACCCCTGAAAATATATTAACGTCTGAAATTGTAACAATTCCTATGAAAAGGTTGTACATAGATATTTGTGGACCATTACCTGTATCTAATGGTTATAAATATATTTTTGTTCTGGTAGATGGAGCCTCAAAATTTTGTATATTTGAGCCTATTAGGAAATTGAGTTCAAGGGTATTGATTGATAAATTAGATCATATTTTTATGACTTATGGCTATTGTTATGAGATTGTATCAGACAATGCGTCATATTTTGTATCAGATGCATTTACCAGTTATTTATTTAACCATGGAATTCAGCATATTAGATTATCTGTTGGCAATCCTCAGGCCAATTTAAGTGAAAGATACATACGTACTTTGAAAACTGCCTTGAGATGTTATTATTCAGCAGATCAAACTAAATGGCATCAAGGTTTGAAAAAGATACAGTATAGTTTAAATTGTTCATATCATCATACATTGAAGTATACTCCGTCGGAATTGTTTTTGGGACGACAATTGTGGGATCCATTGGAAATCCAATGGCAATTATCTGATATGGATTTTAATGTAGCAGATGGTAATTTGCAAGATAAATGGAAAAATGCTATCAGAAATATGCAAAGGGAATGGGAAAAGAGAAAACAATTGTATAAGAAGCGATATGCACCCATAACGTTTCAAGTCAATGACAAAGTATTAGTTAGGACTAAGATTAAATCTTCCTTAGAGGACAAGATAACTAAAAGTCTTTCTAATATGTACGAGGGTCCATATTTCATAAGTAAATTTCTAACAGAGAATTCAGTTCTGGTTAAGAAAGTTGATGATGACAAGGTATGTTCCAAAGTACATGTACATAAATTGAAAAGATATTTGGAGCCCAGGAGAGGCAATAATAGGTAATTTTATACATGGATCGACAAGATCTCTGACTATGTAAGGTTAATTAAGGATTCTCCCATTATATAAATGTAAATTATTGTAGATTTGGTGTAGGTTGACTGTATTATAGTAAGAATGAATGGTTTATGTTTGTAAACTTGTACTGGTACCAGTTTGTTTTCTTTTTCTTTTTGAATATTTACAGGCGATGGAGTTGGAGGGATGACATGCGCAAACCCCTATAACTATTACGAAACCTCGCTCTAAAGCTTGAAACTTGGTTATGTAAGAAGAGTATGTTTGAAATGTGAATTCTAAAAAGATATGTGTAACTAGTAGTACACTATGTGCTAGAAAATTGTAATTTTTGGGGGAAAGGTTGTTTTGTAAGCCCATAGTGTAATATTGCTCATAAATGACGGATGTAGACTTAACAGACAGGTGACTCTGGAAGGTTCTGCCATTGGCTGGGCTTCTGCGCTGGTCGAGCGAGAAGTTTGGCGTGGCAGATCCTTGCCGACTACGAGAGACTTCTGACGTACTGGACACTGGCTGGACAGGCTGAGTATATTGCATTACGGTCTATCGCCCTTTATAGGCCCTCATGGCCGGGTGTAATTTACCTAAAGTCTATTGATTTATTTTGAGTTCTTAAAAGTGCAAGAAAAGGAAATTGTTTTAGTTTAGATTTTTTTGGTGGATTGCTCCGGGTCATGTTGGCTGTGGGGGGTTTTGGGCTGGGTTGCGATTTGCTCTGACTCGTGTAGCCTTTACTTACCGACTGCTGACTATCAAATGGGACAAATGAAACTAGGTTAACTGGGAGATAATCCATAGACATTTCTGTTGAATTAATTGTATTTGGAAAGTATAAGTACTAATATGTTTTGTAATAAATATTGGTAAACGAATATTAAGTTCCAATTGTATACTTTAAGTACCTAATATATGATCATCCACTGCGCCGATAAGACAATCCTCGTCTCACTTCTTTGGTATTAAAGGGGAAACAAGAGACGTAGAGGATTATAAGGTGAAGTACCCTAAGGTAAATAAAAAATGTGCGTAGTATCGTGGCTGTTAGGATTTGCGAGTGGTGTGTTCGGTATGAAGTCTTCGCAGCCGCAGCAGTTTGAGGCAGTACAGGGTTCCCGTCCACTGCCGTCTCCTCCACTGTCACCACGACCGCCGATAGTGTCTGAATCGCCTAGGGAAGGAGAAGTGAAAGAAAAACCGTATGTAAGTGTTCCGGAATACCTGACGGGACGACAATTTCGTAACGTGTGGGACGAAAAAAATGCTGCCCAGCATCAGTATGAAGAAGTGAATTGTGGCAAAAAAGACACTATCGGCGGCGGGGTTGAAACGTCGAGGAAACGGAAACAGAGTTTTGACAGGAAAGCGGAGTGTAATCCTCTGTACGGCTATACAGAGCGTTTTCCCGAAAGGACAACGTGTCTCGCATACCCTGCAACGATTTCCGGATCAAAAAAGATGAAAGTCTGCAAAAGAAAATATTTCAGAGAGCAAATTCAAAATTGTTGATATTCGACGTCCCAGTAAGATACAGGGAATCATTTTTGGTGACATATTACGATAGAAATGTGCCTGAGCAAACTTGCATGCAGATTGATAGTCAAGGTTATCCGATCAGCATGTATTGTATTAATAATCGAAGAAGGGGTTTATGCGAGACGCATTATCAGTTCGAGAGAGCGCCTTTGTACGGTCATCTGCCGTACCGTGTCTGGAGTGGGCGTGTAGCCGGTGAGGTGGCGACACGAGGTTATCATGCCGGATCCTTTATTGTAGTGTCCGGAATTTCCCCGGTGGATTGTATGTGCATGGGATCTGAATCTGAATTAAATGCGGAACATGTAGATATAACATATCTGCATGTTCCTTCACGCCATCATGATGGCTGACGAGAGAATGATCACGGATGTGACGGTGTTGGAAATGAAAAGATATGAGAATGTGGATTAGTTGTTGAATGGGGAAATTCCATGTCGGTACCGGATCGGGTGTCACAAAAAATATATGTTAGTTGAGGAGGGGGATGTTGCAACACTCATGCACGAATTCCGGAAAACTTATACGGAATGCGTGTTGAAAATGTCCAAGGTGTTGCAATGGTTCAGATGTGGCACGAATTTGGAGGAAAAACTGAACGAGACACTAGGAATAAAAGGTCCTGAATTAGATCTGGAAGAGATGGTCGGATATTCCGACCGTCCTTCAATTCACGAGAATCTTAAACAAAAATATTTGTTTCTTTCCAGCATCAGCAAAGTGGAAGAGCAGTTCGGCAACAGAGGAGACTGATACGTCGGAAGCAGAAAACGATACAACTTGAAAGGTGAGAAAATAAAAAATATTACTTATGGCAGCAGAGGTTTATTTTGAACTTGAGAAGATACAGCCTATGGTGAGGGGGGTGGCTCTTCCCGGTCCTCTTCTCTAGCTGGAGCCAATGGAGGCGTAATATGTCCCTCCTCCTCCTCCTCCTGGTGTTGCACTAAATTGACCTCCACCTCTTCCGGAGCAGGAGAAGGAGGACGAACATAGCCCCTGAGGACCGCAGGAGGTACCAGTAGAAGTAGGTTATGAGCTATACGAATATTGCGTCGATCCATTCTGAAAAACAATATAAAATAATTAAAAAAATATATTGTGATCCATGTACATATCGGCTATAAAGAAAAAGTGTTATTGTCGGAATATGTCAAAATATACAATGTTATGAGAAATAAATTGAAAAATAATTACCTTTGCCGATATTGATGAAAAATGTATTCCATCAGTAGAGTTATTTGTGGTACTACTGGCTCGAGAAATGATGAACCCCCCTAAGGCAGATTTGTCTACACTTAAAACTTGCTCAACATGCCCATATGAGCTTTTTGCTGAAGTGTGGTACTCCGTCTAATCCAAGATTTTTGTAAAAATGACCTCGGGTAGTTCCTGTGAAATGATGAGCCCCCTCAGATTGATTTGTCCACACTTACAAAAGGCACTTCTGTGAGATTGTTGTCCATAAGCTTGTTAAAAATATGCCCCTCTTTTTTTTTTGCCCACACCTAAAACTAAGCCAAGATACACCCACACCCACCCACACCCACCCACATACACAAACACCCACCCACACCCACACATATTTACATCCGGTCCACTTCCGGTCCACTTCCGGTCCACTTCCGGTCCACTTCCGGTCCACTTCCGGTCCAATTCCGGTCCACTTCCGGTTTGCCTACTTCCGGTCCACTTGTGGCCTATTTCTGGTTTATTTATATTGCATCATGTTTTGCAACAAATTATTACCCAATATTATGCAATAAATTATTAGACATGTGTTGTTTTCTGATTGGTTGGTTATGACATAAAGTGATGATGTGTTATATTCTGATTGGCCTATTGTTTCAGATGCTTTCAATGCGGTCTGTGCTTAGGCTATATAAAGAGATTTTGCATTGGATATCAGCCAGTATTGAGAGAGTTGTTGAAGAGTAAGGTTGTGTTGTTGCAGTGCTGCTCATATTTTTTTAAACACAAAAATATTGCAAATTTATATAAATTGAATTACAAATCTATTTGATTTAATAGACAGAATTTTTGACAACCTGTCAAATGTTTATTAAGTATAGAGTTTTGATTTGAACCCCAAGTAATTTTATATAAATACCAAAGCCAAAAATATTAACACACATACACACACATATACACACACTAGGTATACAAAACACACTGCTGAACCCAACTGATATTTTTTATTAAGCATAGAATTTTGATTTGAACCCCAGGAAATCTTACATAATAAACAACAACAAAAATGCCAAATCAAAAATATTGTAATCAATGGAATAAGAATATAACCAGCCCCAATTGGACCAGGCATCAAAGGAATTGTAATCCAGACAAATGCAGGACTCCCACAAAAATATGCCCTAAATGCCATAGAAAATATAATCTGGAATATTTCACATATAAACATAAAGGTACTTGTTCTGCACAGTCATCAACATTGCCCCCACAACCATCTACATCTGGTCTGAAAAGGAAGCATGAAACACCTGTTAATGCTGGACCAGCAAAGCAGCCACGCTATGAACCCATCCATAGCATTTTTAACGGCCAATTAAGAGATCACCGTTTTGTATCAGAGCCAAGATGTGACATTAAGAATTTTTTGAACAGTATAAATTCTGATGTGCAGGCAATTCTAAATGCACAAAATGGCTCTTATAAGCTGTCCCTCAAATTGTTTACACAATATAAGAAGCCAAATGGCACAAAATTTACACAGCCCCACATAACAGAAACTGTACCTGTATATTCAAATACAAATTCAGACAAAATAATAAGCAGTTTGATAGATCAATTGAATATTAAACACTCTGAATTTGCAGCAAAAGAGTCTGGATGGAGCCTATGCGGTTCTCCACACAAGTTATATGTTAATATTTCTGAATTCAGCCCATTACAAGGATCTACATATTTGCCATTACCTGCCAAATTAAAAACAAACAAGCCGTGGTTCATATAAAAAATAAGGATGAGAAATGCTTTTTGTGGTGTATTTTAGCTGCTTTGTATCCAATTTCAAAGAATCCTGAGAGAATAACTTTTTATAAACAAAATGAAAATGATTTTGATGAGGCAATGGAGGGTTTAGAATATCCAATGTCTGTTCAGAATATTGATAAATTTGAAAAAAAGGCCCGGGATATTAATGGTAAACAATTATCTATTAATGTATTTACTTGTTCTACTGGCCGTGGCAATTGCTTGATAGCACCTCTCAGAATCAGTACATTTGATGATGATTCTGCTGTTCCGATTGATCTGCTCCTAATTGAAAGGGATGATACACGCCATTATACTCTGATACATAATCTTGAAGCTTTAGTCAGAACACAACTAGACAAAACTCATAGAATATTCAAGTTGTGCAGAAGATGTTTGTCTGTATTTGATGGTAGAAAAATGGTGAATGGTGTTTGTGAAGAGAATGCAGAAATTGCTAAAAACAAGTTAATTGAGCATCTGAAATACTGTGGCAATCATAAACCTGTTCATATGGTGATGCCTAATCCAAGTGAAAATGCCAAATTCAAAAAATTTAAAGCCTTGTTGGAACACCCAGCATATAAAGTGATTTTGAATCAAATCTCAAACCTCTTGCATTCTGTAGCCCAGATCCTGAGGAATCTTCAATTACACCATACCAGTTACATGAACCTTCTAGTTTTTATTATGTGGTTGTAGAGCATGGTGTTGTTAGTAAAGATTATTTATACATGGGAGCAGATTCCATCAAAGAATTTGCACATAGAATAGAAAATGAGAGCCGTGACATAGCATCTAATGTCTTATTAAAATCAAAACCCATGTTGCCTTTAACAGAGAAACAGATTGAAGATTTCAACAATGCAGAAAAATGCCCGGTATGTGATTCTGAATTTTCAGATACAAATATCAAGGTGAAACACCATTCTCATACAGATGGTAAATTCTTAATGGCCCTGTGTAATAGCTGTAATATTAAGATCCAGAGACCAAAATTTGTCCCTATATTTTGCCATTGAGCATCCAATTATGATTTCCATCATTTTATCAAGTACGAGGGGTTTGACAAGCAGAATTTAAATATTTTAGCTGAAAATAATGAGAAATATATTGCCATTAGCAAAATAATTAAAGTTAATGGTGTTCCTATTCACTTAAAATTTCTTGATTCATACAGAATTCTGTCTGCTAGCCTGGCTACACTGGCCACTCATTTATCTGATTATCAATTCAAAATCACATGTGCATTGTTTCCAAATCAGGACCTGAAATTAATTAGGCGGAAGGGTGTATATCCATATGATTATGTTACAGATTTTTCTAAATTTGATGAGTGTTCTCTGTCTCCACAACAAGAGTTTTACAGCAAAATCAGAGCATCTGGAATCACTGATGAAGATTATCACCATGCCCAATTGATGTGGAACAATTTAAAATGCCAGACATTTGGTGATTATCACAAGGCTTATTTAAAACTGACAATTTGATCTTTATTTGATCTGACAATTCCTGATGACTTACACAACATATTTTCTGATCTGCCCCCAATTCCCGAGGTTAAGTGTTCACCTGGCTCTAAACCGAAGAAATTGATGATGACTCTAGAGCCGAAACAGGATTATGTCATATATTACAAAAACCTCCAGTTCCTGAAGAAACATGGTGTTCAAGTGACCAAAATTTGAAAAGTTTTGAGGTTCAGGCACTCAAGATGGTTGAAACCATATATTGATACAAACACAGAGCTTCGAACATCTGCAATGAGCCAATTTGATAAGACCTTGTTTAAATTGATGGTCAATTCGGTGTATGACAAAACAATTGAAAATGTCAGAAAACATATTGATGTTAAAATAATTACTTACCCAAACCGGAGCAAAAAATTGATTGCAAAGCCCAACTTCAATTACAGAAGAATCTATGATGAGAATATGGCACTTATCAACATGAAGAAAACAAAGATTAAGTTTGATAAGCCTATTTATGTAGGGGCTGGAATATTGGAATTGGCCAAATTACACATGTTAAAATTGTATTATGAAGTGTTGAAGCCTTTTTATAAGGATCGTGTAAAACTGATGTACATGGACACAGATAATTTTGTTCTTGATATTCAAACAGAAGATGTTTATCAAGATATAACACATCCTGAATTGTTTAAATATTTTGATACCAGTGAACATACAGAGATTCAACACCACAACAAAAAGGTGCCTGGCAAGTTAAAAGATGAGACACTTGGTGATGTTATTGTGGCATTTGCTGGGTTAAGAGCCAAGATGTACAGTTTTAAAACATGTAGTGGCGCTGTTGCCAAAAAGGTCAAGGGCATTGGCAGAGTAATTGTTGACATAGAACTTGAATTTGAGGATTACAAAAATTGCCTCAAATCATGTAGCACAATCAGAACATCAGAATCCAGAATTCAGAGTGTGGATCACTTGTTGACTAGCAATATTGTAAGAAAAGTGGCTCTGGACACACATGATGACAAGAGATGCATTTTGTCATGTGGCATACATACTTTACCATGGGGTCATTGTGATTTGAAAAGTGGCAAACAATGCCCAATTACAGAGCATGATTTGAAATAAATAAACATGCCTATGAACTTATTTGGGTTCAAAAAACAGGCTGTTATGGACCTGCCAACACCACAACCCTCTTCTGATATAATATCTAAACTAAGTGCTTTGTTAATTATTCATCTGAACAGCATACTTACAGATGTTGATGATGAAACAGGTAAAATATTGTACATATTTAACAATAATTTAAATCATTACCAATTACCTGTAGGTGGTCAATTGCAATTTATTACAACCCCTGAAGGTAATGTCAAGATTTCAGTGGGGAGAAATATTTATAAAATTAAGCACTCAAACATGATTTCTGGCACTGTATATACTGTTTCTGCTGGTGACTGCTTATATATTGAGGTCCCGGGATCATATGACAAGCTTATACCTTTTTTTATAGAATTAAGAATCAGATATTCAATAATAAATAACCACTAAAACAAAATGCCTAATGATATATTTGGCCATCAAGGCATGAAGATCACAGTGATGAGATTCTGATGCTTGATGTCAGAGTCAATAAATTAAGAAGTGATTTACAAGCTTTACAAACCACACTGAATGCCAGTCTTCAACTAGAAATTACAAATTTACAATCACAATGCATGGACCCTCTTCTTAAAATTGATTCTGAACTCAAATTGCTGCTTCAAAAATATACTGATTTGGCCACATTAGATAATATTCAAAGTTGAGAAGAAGCTGTAGCAGCTCTTCAAGCCAAATTTAAGACCCAGGCCACCAACTCTGAGCAATTGAAACAGCAATTGGAAGAGCAGATAAATAATGTCCAGGCACAGCTCCAAACAATTGTCAAAAGCATAAAATTACAAGAAGATTTTGATCTAGTGATTTCCACTCTAAAGGAACAGATTCAATCACTCCAGATACCTAATCTGGACCCTCTGAACAATGCCATAGTCGAGGTTAAAGAAAAAATTTAGACACTTGAAAATTTTATGAACAACTTGCCATCTTCTGATGCTTTGAGTGCAATAACTCGGAGTGTTGCCAACATCAAGCTGCAACTTGAAACATATGAAGATTTTGGAAAAATTCAAAGTACCATAACCCATCTTGAGGGTACAATAGCAGCAGTGCAAAGTGATTTGACAAATGTACAAGAATCCCGCCTGCCTGGTATTGTAGACACAGTTGTCAGTTTCCAGCAACAGATCACAAAGCTTGAAAACCTCAACACTGAATCTGAGCTATCTCATTTTCATCACTTGATCGATGATATCCAAACAAAACTTGAAATTTTACAACAATCAACACCCACTCAGGCAGATATAGCCCTGCTCCAAAATTCTATGCAAAATGTGGCTGATGCTTCTGAATTAAATAATGTGAAATTGGCACTTGAATCTTTGCAAAATACTGTAACAAATCTGCCTACATCACAGGAACTTAAAAATATTAAGAGAGCAGTGAATCGCATATTGAAATCAGAAGATATCAAGAATATCCAGACAGAGATCAAACAACTTACTCAGACAGTGGCCACTCTACCAACTATTCAACATATTAATGAACTGCATGCCCTGTTTGAGGATATCAGAAGACAGGTCCATGATCTTACTGCCCAAAATTCAAAATTGGCAGTTGTTGAAAATTTGCAACAAATTGTAGCTAATATCAAGCAACAGCTAGGGACCATGGAATCCAATCAAGCAAATGCTCTGTCTGTTTTTGCCACCCAGCTTCAAGAGATTGTGCAACAATACAAGAAACTTGTTGTGGACATAAAAATCAAGCCAGGCCATGATGATGTTGTTAGGACCATCAATGAGCACCTTGAATCTGTAACAAGCAGATTGCTTACAGCAGAAAAAGAAATAACAGGCATAATTGAGAATCCAAAACATACAGTAATTCTTGAATTGTACAGCATCCCCAACAATGAATATGATTCACCATTTACACCAGGTGGCAAAATATATATGCTGTCCCCTGCACAATTTTATTACCAGTTTTTTGTTGGGGGCACATTGAGACCAATCAAGATCAAATATTGGCTTCAACCACAGGCACACCACTACCCCACCTTATCAATAACAAATGCTTACAACAAACCAAAAATCACCAGTGTAGAGTTAGAGGATTTTACCGATCCCAATACATTAGAAACATCTTATGTTGAAGATGAAGGCTCTCTGGAATTTTATATACAAATAGGAGACAAATTATATTTAGAAAATCCTGTAGTATCAGCTGCTGAACACCCCATAGTTGCAATATTCTTGTTTTCATATTATGTCTAGACAAATTATTGTTGATGAATTACACAGACAAGCCAGACATAATTATAAGAGACTGCCAGTAGTTACAAAAGGCATAGATGATTTATGGCGGAGCGACTTGATTGATATGGCAAGTGGACAGCTGAAAAACTTAGACAAAATCAACAAGGGCTACAAGTATCTACTCACTGTAATAGATACATTTTCAAAATTTGCCTGGGCTGTGCCACTCAAATCCAAGACAGGAAAATGTGTTACAGAAGCCATCAGGACAATCATCAATCAGAGTGGAAGATCACCGCGATATTTGCAAACAGATAATGGCAAAGAATTTTATAATTCTGTGTTCTAACAATTTATTAAAAGCCAGTCAATACAACATTATTCGAGTTACAGTGATCTCAAAGCCTCAATTGTAGAGAGATTCAACAAAACCCTAAAAAATCTTATGTATAAACAATTTACACTTCAAGGTAATTATAAATGGATTAATATTCTTCCAGAACTTCTATATAAATATAACAACTCGGTTCATTCCACAATCAACATGAAACCCTCTGAAGTAACTTCATCTGATGAGCAAAAATTGATCAGGACTGTTTATTATCCTAGATACCAGCCAACAACAAGAAAGGCCAAATACAAGGTGGGTGATCAAGTAAGAATCAGCAAATATAAGCACTTATTCAAAAGAGGCTTTACAAGAAATTGGAGCACTGAATTATTTACAGTGGTTCAAGTTAAACCTGGGACCCTTAACACATATATAATAAAAGATCACCGAGGAGAAATTCTCAAAGGCAGATTCTATGAAGAAGAACTCAACAAAACTAAACAGCCTGACACATATCTCATAGAAAAAATCATCCGCAGAAAAGGCAACAAGTTATTTGTCAAATGGCTAGGACTTCCAGAACACAGCTGGATCGATGCAGACAAAGTGATAATATGAGCACCTGGGATGTGATAAAAAGGCTGCCAGAACCTGAACAGCAGATTAAGAGAAATGGCAAGATGCTTCCTGAAAATATTAGATGTCTTATTGTTGGGCCATCGGCTTGTGGTAAAACTACTCTAATGATTGATAATTTTTTATTGGCACCCAACTGGTTAGACTGGAAAAACAGGCACTTGTATGTTTTCTCTAAGAGCTTGGAACAATTAAAATATCAGCAGCTGATGAAGCTATATGATGGACTGAATATTGCCACTTTTGAATCAGATGTTAAGCCACTTCATGAATGTCTCGATAATTCTGTTGTTGTGTTTGATGACATTATACTGGATAATCAAAACAAGGTTAGAAATTTCTTTACACAGGGCCGACACAAAAACATTGATTGCTTCTACCTGGCACAGACTTTTTCTAAAATACCGAAGCAGCTGATCCGAGACAACAGCAATTTTATATGTGTGTTTCATCAAGATCATGCCAACCTCAAACACATACATGATGAATATGTAGGTGGGGACTTGAGCTACAATGATTTTTCTAAGATTTGCAGTAGGTGCTGTAATCAAGACAGTTATGGGTTTGTCACAATTGATATGACAAGAAAACCCAATAGTGGCAAATACAGAAATAAAATCAACAATTTTCTAGACATTGAAACATATATAAATAACCATGAAAAGGCCAATCATTGATGATCTTAAATTAAGAGATTATCTTGTAAAAAGATTTAAGGGATGGAAATCACAGAACCGAGGAATTTATGAACAACACAAACAAACAGAACAGCCTATTATTGATGCTATTAGTGAAACAGGTAAAAATATCAAAACTGTTAAAGAGCAAAATCAAAATTTGATCACAGAGCTTGTACCTGTAGCTGCAAGGAACATATTAGATTATCCAATCACCCCACTTTCCAGTATTCATACACCTAGTCCTGTTGCTCCTCGAAGAATTGAAGCTACTCTGGATCCTATTGAATTGGGTCTTCTTGCTCAAAAATATTTAAGCACACCTAAAGACAACAAAGATGAGGTCTTTGGCTTATATGCTGACACAGATCGTAATGGTAGCATCATACATAGAATTGGCAATTTCATAGTAACATTTATGGAAGATGATCTAATTGTATATTCAGAATCTCATCTTGGAGAAAAAGGTGGTTTTCTTAAATATCCCGGCACACCTGGATTGTGGGAACTGATGACTAGGAAAAGGCCTGGCAGCTATACAGATCAAGATTATGAGCTTTACAAAGAAATATTAATAAAATCAGATGCTCTATACCAGAACAATGATCCCACACAAAAAAGAGTCAAGTCTAGCAGTGGAGCAAAATATAACAACTTAATCAAGCCCATATGATCACAGATCATGACTGGCTGTGGAATCAAACAATACAACACCCTGCCTAAAGAATTTGTGTGGGTTGATGATGTCAGGAAACTTGTAGATAGGTAATTGGTGATAGCTGGGGAGGAAAAAGCTGGCAACCACAATTTTTACAATGAAAAGGTTGGAATTATGGACATGATAAGCACAAAATTGTCTAATTTTATAGTGAATGACACTAAGGGGATTGGATATCTTATAAAAATTATTAATACTCTACCACCTAAATTTTGGAATATTTCTGAAGGTCGGGGGTTGGTTAATGACATTATAAACAAGCTGCCATTTGAACTACATATTCCAGGCTATCAGTATTGTGGTTCAGGCACAAAATTGGACCATAGATTAAACAGAGGTGATCCTGGTGTTAATCCCCTAGATGCTGCTTGTAGAGACCATGACATAGCATACAACACACAGTCTGATCTTGACAAGAGACATGTTGCAGACAAGAAATTAGAAGAGGCTGCATTTGGTAGACTTGTAAGCAAAGATGCTTCTTTGAGTGAAAGAATAGCAGAATTGGGGACCACCATAGCTATGAACACCAAGCAAAAACTGGGGTGGGGGCTGTGAATATGTATATAATAAACCTAGAATGAAGGCCAAGGGTGTTATGTATCAAATACCTTATGCAGGTCTTAAATCTCTTAAAACTATTGATAGCCTTTTAACCAAAAAGCAGCGCAAGAAAAAAAGCTCTTGTATTGCCAAGGGCCATGATATGAAATTGTTGCTTAGTACCCCCCAATTAAAAAAATTACAACAAACTAGAAAAAAATCACATGTGGTGGGTTTCATATCTACTATCCCGGCCATCTTAGCAGCACTTGGGGCTGTGGGGAGCTTGGCTGGGGGATCAGCTGCTATAGCAAAAACAGTAATAGATGCCAAGAAAAATAAGGCAGAATTAGATGAAATAAAGCGCCATAACCTGGCCATGGAGAAACAAGGCAAAGGTGTTAAGAGAGCCATGAATATGTTTTAAAAAAACAAGAGCCGCTTACAAACCAAGATATTGAAGCTTTAATCAAGCCACTGGGCATCAAAAATTTTAAAGGTATGTACATGTCTGATTCTTTACCAGAACAACCACTGAACAAAGAGTGTGGCATTGTTAATTTGGATAAGTACAAAAATCAAGGCAATCACTGGATTTGTTATCTTAAATATCTAAACAATGAGGCATTTGTGTTTGATTCATTTGGAGGTGTTCCACCTGAAAATTTAGTAAAATATTTAAAATCAGTTAATCTTTATTACAATAATTCCCGTGTTCAAAACTTCAAAGTAGTTAATTGTAGACATTTGTGTTTATCTGTTCTTAGATATATGTCTCAAATAAATAAACCATCAATTGAAAATTTTCAAAAAGTCCTGTGGTATCTGAAGCATCATGGGAGTATTCCATCTCACCAGCCAAAATTCAATATTGAAACTTAGATTACATGATGATATAGTGTATCCCAAAACAAAAGCTCTCAGAGCATTTTATGGCATATACTTGATCCCTAATATTACACACCACAACAACAAAATTGCAGTAGGGGATCAAAAAATTGTCATCACTCCAGGGCAGTATAATCTGTCCACTCTAAATGCTCAATTACCCAGAAGTATAGTATTAACTCAAAATTCTGTCACTCACAGAGTAGAGATTGTATATGCTACAGAAACAGTGGATCTGGGTACTATAGGAGAGCTGTTAGGCTTTGAGAACAACACAAAACTTGAACCAGCCATCAAACACACTGCTATTAATATACCTAAATTCTTAGCCATGGAGAATCTGAATATTCACTGTAATGTGGCCGAGGGTATGATCACCAAATCAAATGGCATAGGCACTCACAAACAAACTGGCATCATTGCAACATTTAAACCTAACTCTGAATTTATGTAGCCCATCATCTACACTCCATCCCAACATTATATTTTCCTGTGTGCCATAATAGAATAGATAACATTGAGTTGATGGTCACTAATGAAAAAGAAGAATTAGTTGATTTTGGTGGAGCCACAACAACTGCAATCATAGAGATTAATATTTAAATAAAAATACATACAAAAAAAATGGAAAATATTGAGAGTTATGAGCAACAATCATTCCCCCCAAACAGGAGGACATTTGCAAATTTAAATCAACCCAACACAGAAATTGAGGTTGATCTTGATGTAGGGGATGGCTTTATACACCCCCACAGAGCAGATCTATACATCAAATTTGATGTTGTAAAGCTCGATGGAACAGATTATCCGGCAAATTCGAATATAAGATTGGTAGATAATTATGTGCCGCATCTGTTCTCTGAAATTGAGATCAGAAAGCATGGTGTTGTTATAAACAGAGTGGATTATCCCGGCATTACCTCCACAGCTTCGGCCACACTAAAATTATCCAAAACCGAGGCTTTGTACTACAAAATAGGTGGATTTGAGCCTGGTGATAAGATATTATCTAAAAGCCACACAGTGCTGTTCCCTATGCGCCTGTTGCCAGGATTCTTCTCAGATTACAAAGATATTATGAGGAAGGGTGGTTTAAGAATCACATTTAGAAGCGGTGCCAATGATAATAATGCTTTGATGAGGTACAGCACATTAAACTCTACAGGGGAAGCTTTGCCTAATACCCTACCTGATGAGGGCAAGAGCATTATTCAGATTATGGAGCTAAGAATCCCGGTTGTTGAATATGAAGCCAGTTATGCTCTTAAATACAAAGCAGATATAATAAAAAATCCACAAGTACCTTTACAATTTTATACATATCAATGTGTACAGAAGCCTGCAACTGGTACTTACTATGAGTTTGATGCTACAAATTCATTCTCCAGTATACAATATGACATGCCAGATTTTGTGGTGGTATTGTTTCAGACTGGAAGACACAATAATCAGGAAAAAAATTCAAGTAGATTTGATAACTGCAACATCAAAAACATATATCTTAAAAATGGCAGAAATGAGGAATACCCTAGAGAAAATTATAATTTAGACATGTCCAAGGATGATTTCCTTAAATTATATGAAGCATTTACAGCATACAAAAGGGTTACTACTGGCAATACTGACATGTATTACACACCAGATGAATTCAAAGCACAGAGACCCATGTTTGTCATCAACACTTCAAAAAGGAAACAAGTTGTGGTTAATGACAGGACAAACATTAAAATTATCTGTGAATTCCACAATACACTCCCTGATGACACTATATGTAGTGTTATTCTCATAGGTGAAAAATCATATGTTTATGATGTAAGAAATGAGAGAGTCACAGAGCAATTCTAGAAGAATTACATTGTTTTTGTACTAGATATGCAAGTTGAGGCTGGTGCCCAATTGAACTTAAACCTGAAGTAAATTTGGGTGGGTGTGGGTGTGGGTGTATCTTGGCTTAGTTTTAGGTGTGGGCAAAAAAATATCAAGAGGGGCATATTTTTAACAAGCTTATGGACAACAATCTCACAGAAGTGCCTTTTGTAAGTGTGGACAAATCAATCTGAGGGGGCTCATCGTTTCACAGGAACTTCCCGAGGGCATTTTTACAAAAATCTTGGATTAGACGGAGTACCACACTTGAGCAAAAAGCTCATATGGGCATGTTGAGCACGTTTTAAGTGTAGACAAATCTGCCTGAGGGGGGTTCATCATTTCTCGAGCCAGTAGTACCACAAATAACACTACTTCCATCCTTTGCCAATTTCGGTTACGCCGAAACGAGAATACGGCAAAGGTGTATTCGTATTGCCGATCTATTTCAGCCTGCTAATCCAGGCACCTCCTAACACCCCTGGTAAGCTCTGCTAATTGCTATCCTTCTTCTGCTCCTACTTGATATTCATGAAAAGCATTTCGCAGAGCCTCTCCTTGCTGCATGTTACGTTCCTGAAAATATGTGTGAATTAATATATAACAGTGATTACAGTTTGTGTAATATATATATATATATATATATATGTATATATATATATATGTATATGTATATATATATATAACTAATATATTTTCTGTTTATTTTCAGATGACTACACTTCCACTGGGGTTCAGTCTACTGTATGGTGACGTAAAAGAGGAGACGGGGACTACAACAGAAGAGAGAAGAAATTTGTGGAGCAAAGTTCAGGCACGCCAAGTAGAAAAGCATGTAGTCAGCTACGTAAATTTCTGCGAAGAAAACGGGTTGGCCGATTATTTATTGCGCCGGCTAGAAGAAACGTGTAAAGATTTTGAAGTGAAGGTGGGCACATTGGTGAAAATATTCAGCTTCATTATTGAAAAAAAAGAAACGCGGCAGTGTTTGGCGATTTTGTCGAAAACATACAGAGAGACCAATATGTACCCTCGAATTTATCATTAAGAATCTGTTTCGAGTTGATGGAACTATTTAAAAGTGTGAGGAATGAAAGAGCAGAAAATAGGAAAACAGGAGGAACGGGGAAAGAGCTAGAGGAACGGATGGTGGAGATGTTAAAAAATAGAAAACTGAACGAATAAAGTAACAATCACTAATACATTAACACCTGTTTGTTCAGTTTTCTGACCGGTCACGGGCACTTTCGGCTTGTAACACTTGTATAACCTTGTTGTTGCAAGTCGAAAATGTACGTGACTGTAGATATTGTGGGGTCCTGCTGGATAACCGAAACTGTTTAATTATTTTAGAAAATAAGATGTGTTCTAAAATAAAATCTCCCCCTCCCTATTTTGAACCTCACTATGCTAAATGTTATTTACCAATGAAAAGTAAACTGTTAATATTGTAGAAAATGGAATGTGTTCCAAAATAAAAATGCTATATATCGGAACCCCCCTCCCCCATTTCTGCCCCGTACTATGTTAACCTTATTTACGAGGGAAAAATGAACTGCTTTTGGAACCTAATCGCCGCCACTGCGATAAACCTATACTAAAGTACCAGTATTTTAACAAAATGTAAAAAATATATATGAAAAACCTGTACTATGAGTTGAAGTAATAAAACAGTTCGTAAATACAAGTAAATGTTATTATTGTAATGAAATAAATAGATGTAATATACTTACAAAATTCTCGCCTTCCATTAATACACCACCGTACTTGTAAAGAGTGTATAGAAGAATGAAAACTTTCCACTGAAGGTCCCAACACATGCATATCATTCTGCAACTTCCTTGCTGATTATGTATGCCCGCGATAACAGACTTCTTTGTTCGATGGAGACTAATTAGTAGCGGCTATCTTTATCATATAACGATTTCCGCCTTGAATGCGATGGAGGACCTATTCATAGAAACACTATTTCCTTGTTACATCCTGTCACAAATTCCCCAGCGTTAAACACTTATAAATGGAAATGGAGAACATGCCTGTGAAAGGGGCTTATCTGCAGTATGTTTTACTGGGGGTCAAACAGGAACGGAACTGGGTTTTTTTTTAAACATGAGTACAGGGGCCTACAGTTTCAAAAGTGGGGATGTGTAGATTTCGAATATACAATTAGTTTTACTCTTAGGCAAACATGACCGTAACTGAGGACCCTTTGAAACATGAGGTCCGGAGCCAAACAGGGCCAGTAACTGAGGGCCCTTTGAAACTTGAGGTCTGGGAACAACAGAGTCGTAACTAAGGACCCTTTGATGCATGAGGTTTGGGACAAAGAGGATTGTAACTGAGGGTATTTTATTTCAACTTTTTTCAAACAAATTTTCAATTTTTCAAAACAAATTTTGAATTTTTGTCGATTATTTTCGATTATTTTTTGATTATTTGTTCGATTATTTTTCGATTATTTTTGCGAAAATTTCAAATCGATATATCTCCGTCCCTAATTGAGCTAGAAGGATGATCGATAGCTTTTCGGACTCCGAATGAAGTCCTTTTTCCGACGAACTAGGTTTCAGCGTTCTAGGTTTGGCTGTTTTCTACTTTCTTTATTTTCAATAGTAGATTCCCTTCCAACTCTTTACTGATAGGTCTCGACATCCAACGTTCTACTGATAGGTCTCGACATACAGATTCCAAATGTACAATCACTATCACTGTAGGACAATCAAGGTCGGATCGGAGACACTTTGAATAACAAAACTTTTCACTGTTAAAAAAAAAATATTTTAAAGACTGTTAATTAGTTCCTGGAATTTTCCATAAGGTTTGATATCAGTCAGGAACAGGAAAACGTCTGCTGAAGACAATAACGAGTTCCGTGAATTGTACATGATCTTTGATATGAGCCAGGAAAACATGTGATGAAGACGGTTAACCATTTCCGGAAAATTACATAGGCTTCATATTAGTTATAGATAAACATCAGAAGACTGCTACAAATTTCAGGGAAGTTTACAGATTAGACGGTAGAACCGTTAGGAATGGAAATAACTGCTTCGGCATGCTTGCGTATATAATGAACGGCGTTGTTTCCACAAGACAGTGTTCGTGAAACAGTCATCCTACTATCATGGACGTACAGTTATCCGCTGACGATCTGTTAGTGCTATATCGTGATGGATATTACACAACACATAGACAGTTGCGGGAAGTGTTGGTGAATATTGCGCAGAAAATCATCGCGGGAGAAAGTATCTCCTTGGTCGAGGAGTATGACCACTTACTACGGACAGTGACAACATCCGTACCCGATCCTTCCGGAGAAGGAAGGACTGGTATTTCCGAGCAGTCCCCAGGCACGTCATCGACACCCGGTCCTGCGTCACCAGTCACCAAGGAGAATCAGATAGCCGTCGCATCCGACTACGTTACATCACCAGGAACTTCTAGGATCGCTGCATCCGGATTACACCCGGAGCCTTTGCCAGGACCGTCATGGAGACCGGACCCCTTACCAGCAGCAGAACAGTCATCCCCGAATGTTTCTGTATCAGATGGGAAAGGTAAGAAAAGAAAACGTGCTTCAGTGTCTCGTGAACAGATAGGGAATATAATATTACACAACATTCAAGAACGCGAATATCCTAAATTCCCTTGCAAGGGACGACGTGTTGAATTCAGTTTCTCACACCCTCCAGAGAATGTCGATCCTCACACTTGGATCCGTGAAGGTGTTGAAAATCTTCTCACCTATGTTAAAAAAGACATCAAGAAGGAAGACAAAATAGGTTTAACTCTGTCTAACATATCTGATCCAACTGTGAAAGATATTTATATTGGATGGCATAGATGTGATCAGTTACACAGTAATATGGTGTGGAACATTATGTATAAAATATTGCAGAGTGCGAAAACATTCACAGCTACAGATCATTTAATTTTGCGAGCAGACCATGTCAATATACCTCTTGGAGGTGGTGGGGGTATTCGAGCATATTGTTTACCTAATTATATGTTAAGCACGCAGAAAAAAATATCGTCCGTGTGCTAAATAGAAAAAAAATCTCTGTTTAGCTGAAGCTTTAGTCATAGGGAAAGCCAATGCTGATAACGACCCGTTCTATACTCAATATAATAAAAATAGAAACCTTCTTAAACCAGTTTTCGAGCTGATGCGAAAAGCAGATGTAGATCTTTCAGACAATACGTGTGCCGGAAGTGGAATTCCGGAACTGAGAAATTTTCAGGAAGTTCTCCCAGAATATAAAATTATTGTATACAACAATCTTCGTGATGTTAAAGATGTTTTGTTTGAAGGACAGGTTGAAAATGCTTCAAAATTTATATATCTTCTCTATGATAATACCAGACAGCATTATGATGTGATAGTGAACCGTGTTGGAGCATTTGCGGCAAAACAAGAATGTCGTGGATGTAACAAAGTCATATTTCGTGGACCTCATAACCATCTGTGTAAACAATTGTGTTCTATGTGCCGTTCAATTCCCCCGTGTGTACCTGAACAGGGGGTTCGCAGAATATGACAGACATGCCACAGAATTTTCAAAAATTAAAACTGCTTCACGAATCATGTTTCTACACCATTCCGAAACGGTACAGTCTGTAGTGAAATACAACAGTGTCCCCGATGTTTCAGAATTATTCTAACACGCAATACATATGAAAAAGTGCATAAATGTAACATGAAGTACTGTACTGTATGTAACTGTGTGAAGCATATAAATCATTTCTGTCACATGGCTATACCGAAACCTTAACTGAATTCAAAATTTCTATATATATTTTACGATTTTGAATGTTATACAGATATTCCTTACTCTGAGAAAGAAAAAACTTTTCTGCATGTTCCCAATCTTATTGTTGTGCAGACAGCCTGTCACGCATGTTACAAAAAAGAGGATTTAACGGTTCCATGTTCTGTCTGTGGAACAAGAGAGTTTTTATTCTGGGATGATCCTGTAGACACTTTTCTGTCCTATCTCGAATTGCAACATAACTTTACCAACATAACCATCTGTGCACACAATGCACGAGGTTATGATTGCACATTTCTATTAAGGAGAATGTTGGAAAGAGAAATGAAACCTCGTGTCATCTTAGACGGAACCAAAATCATTAGTATCACATACCAAAATCTTCATTTTGTGGATAGTCTCAACTACGTTCAGACAAATCTTGCAGGATTTTCCAAACTTTTTGGTTTGCCCGTGCAGAAAGGATATTATCCGCATTTGTGGAACACCTACAAGAATAGAAATTACATAGGGGCCATGCCTCCTCCTTCTTCATACGGATATGAATATATGAAAACAGTTGAAGATCAACACCGTTTTATGTCTTGGTATGACATTGAATGCAATAAGAATATACCTTTCAACAACAAAAACCAACTTCTCCAATACTGCATGAAGGATGTTATCTTGTTGAGACAAGGATGTTTGAAGTTAAGACAGAATTTTCTCGACATATGCAAAATAGATATTTTCAAGGATTGCATCACAATAGCATCTGCCTGTTCCCTGATTTACAGAGGGAAATTTATGGCGGCTAATACTATAGGGATAATTCCTAAAGGAGGTTACCATCATGCAGATCAGATGTCCAAATTTGCATTGAAATGGTTAACCTATATTGAAGAACAGAATCATGTAATACTTCTTCACGGTGGACGTACTCGTGAAAAATATGTCATAAGAGGACGTTACAGAGTGGACGGTTATCACGAGGAGACGCAGACAGTGTATGAGGCGCTTGGCTACTACTGGCATGATTGTCAACGCTGCATATCAATTAACAGGGATATGTATCCGAAAAATAACGATGAAGATGAAACCGATCAGGATAGTAGCAGTCAGAAACACAGTGACATGTTGAACACTGCAGCCTTCAGATACGAAACAACATGCCGTAAACTTGCTGCTTTACGTTCGGAAGGATACCATGTCGTCACAATGCGGGAATGCGATTTCAACAAAATATTGAAAGCAGATCCTGAACTCGATAGATATCTATCGACACATCCTATTGTTTGCTGCATTCCTTTCAATCCACGAGACGCCTTATATGGAGGAAGAGTTGAAAGTGTCAGGACTTACTACAAGATCAAAGAGAATGAGAAATTACAGTACAATGATTTCACAAGTTTGTACCCTTATGTGAAAAATATTGTGCTTATCCTGTCGGCCATCTTACCATATTTCTAGGAAATTCTATTCCTTTGGTAAATGAGGTTCTGAACATGGAGGGCCTCATCAAATGTACTATTCTGTCGCCAAAACTATTTTACATCCTGTTTTGCTTACAAAAATGCATGTTTGTATGGTGTAAAGAGTGTGCTATCAAATTGAAATGTGAAGGTGCATGCCAGCATTCCGATGAACAACGCGCACTTTCGTTAACTTGGGTCATTGCCGAGGTACGAAAAGCATGCAGTTTATGTTACGAAGTGTTGTCGATGTCGGAAGTGTGGAAATATGAAACATCAATGTACAACCCTGTCACACAAACTGGAGGACGTTTTGCAGGATATGTCAACACCTTCTTGAAAATAAAACAGGAAGCGAGCGGTTGGCCTCCATGGTGTCAGAACGATGAGGATAAGAAGAAGTACATAAAGGAATATTTTGATAGGGAAGGTATTCTATTGGAAGAAAACAGTATCGAAATTAATCCTGGAAAACGTACTCTGGCTAAACTCTGCCTTAATTCTTTATGGGCCAAATTCTGTCAACGGGACAATCTTTCCCAAACAACCATCATCAAGGAATCGAAATATTTTCTAGATAAAATGACTGACCTAAATATAATGATCGGAGGAGTTGTGTTCATCAATCAGGACACTGTTTTAGTGAACTGGAAATATGTTGAAGAGGCTGTCAGTCTGAACAGGAAAGTAAATGTTCCTATTGCAGCCTTCACGATATGCCATGCTCGCCTCAAATTGTATGAACTTCTTGAAAAGTTGGGTGACAGAATATGTTATTGTGATACAGATTCTGTACTTTACATAGATAGTCCTGAAATGGAATATCACCCCCAGACAGGTGACGCATTAGGAGAACTCACCAATGAATTGACCGATTTCGGCCCCGATGCAGTTTGAGAACAATTTGTTTCAACGGGACCGAAAAGTTACAGCATGAAAATAACTAAACCATTCTCTGAATCTCGGTATATCTGTAAAGTGAAAGGGATTACATCGAATACCACCACATCGGAATTGGTTAATTTTGATACTATGTGCGACATGATAAATAATGAGAAACCTGAAGTTATAGTGGAAAATATTTTCAGAATTAGAAGAACAAAACAGTTCCAGGTTATCAGTACAAATGAAAGAAAGCTGTTTCAACCAGTATTGCTGAAACGACGATTCGACCATGAACATTTATCGTTTCCTTTCGGATACTGCGCAGACTAAAATATGTATGTAGTGCTCCAGAGTTCGAACCATTCTTCGGGCGACCAGTATATAAAATGTGTTTACACACTGACAGATCTTCATTTTTCTTCAGAATCTGTAAGACGTTTCTTCAGCATAAAACATGTTTCCTAAACTTTCCCATCCTTTCACCATGATGGTTTCCGGAGTATCAGGAAGTGGAAAAACTACCTTTGTGACAAACATAGTCGACTTCATCGTTCATCTCGTCGAAGGATCCGTCAAGAAAATCATATGGTGTTACGATCAGGAAAACAGTCTTCCGCAAAATCTTCGAGATGTGAAATATCATAAAGGTATCGTCGATTGGCAGTCGTGGAACGGAAAAAAACCACTTTCATAATCCTGGACGATCTTATTATGGTTGCTCAGGGAGAAAAAGTCGCCCACCTTTTCACAAAAGGTAGCCATCACAAAAACATTTCGGTGGTGTTCATAACAGAACCTTTTTCATCAAGGAAAAATTGTAGGGATATTTCGTTGAACGTGAAGCATTTTGTTATTTTTAAAAATCCACGAGATATGAACCAATTTACTGTTTTTGCACGACAACTTCATCCTCACCGCATGAAGGAACTCGAAAAAGTATATATAGATGCTACGACGCAACCTTTCAGTTATTTGTATATTGATCTTTCACAGTCAACACCGGATCAATTACGTTATCAGACAGACATTTTTAACCAGAATTACTCAACTGCATATCTTCCTCAGGAATGTTTAAAACATCGAGATGAGGAAAAAGAGGAAGACACGTACCAACTCACGTTCTAACAGGAAATGGCATTCGACTTCTTTCAAGAAACATTCACCTTTCTTGCACGTGTTGAAAAATTTACCTACCAAAATCCGTAAATCATTATTGAAAAGTGCTCCGAAAAAGACAATACGTTTCATCAGCGAATGCAGCTTGAAAGTTTTATAAGGAAACGTGAAAATTAAGCCATCTGCAAAACGCCGTCTGACACTTTACAAATCGGTCATATGCAATCTTGTGAAACCTAAAGTGAACATCGGGAAACGCAGAAAGCTTCTTCTTCAGAAAGGAGGATTTCTACCTTTACTTCTAGGCTAATTGTTATCGGGTCTTCTCGGTACTCTCATTCCTCATTGAGAAATGACATCTTCTTACAAAAAAATGATCGTTCTTTCACGGGAACGGTTAGCACGAATTCGTGGTTGCGATTTGTCTGTAACTCAAAAATTATCAGTTCTAGATAAGAAGATGAATTATATTCTAAAAATGAAAAATATATCAGACGGCCAAAAATGGCGTCTTTACAGAAAAGAACTGGACGAGTATTTATGGCTGAGTCGAAAATCCAAAGAACCATTACAGATTCCCATTGTTCAAGATAACGACGGTTCATCTACTATTTCACCAGAATCGACGAATTTTCCTCAGAACCTGGCAGAGACATTACACCGTAATACAAGTCATCAGTTACAGAATATCATCGATGAGTACCAATCTACGGCACAACATTTGATAGACGAACGTAAGGAAAAAACACTTCCGGATCCTAAAACGTTGAACTTCTCATCGTCGCCAACGGAAACCCCGGGACCGTCTCGTCCACAGAAACAGAAAAAGGAGAAGAAAGTGACCGACCGTGTTTCCATAAAAAAAACTACACCTTTTCTGAGAGCACCTGACGCTTACAAACTGGTTCCTCTGAGAAAAAGCCGTAGACAGAGAGAGATCGGTCATGGGAGTCCCTAAGTTGAAACACAAAAAAATTCTCACCAAAGTATATTACGATCCCCGACACCATGAGTAGTGTAATTGGGCCGTTTCTAAGTAACACTTTGTAGGTATGCATTTGTAGCCTCTTTTTTTATGAATTGAATATCACTTTTTGACATATTTTGACAATTTCTTGTCGATGTTTTAGAGTTTAGCGATGTTTTAGTAAAATTTCCCTTTTTTTCCCACTCATACTTGGTAGGTATGCATTTGTATCCTATTTTTTTATCAATTGAATATCAGTTTTTGACATATTTTGACAATATTTTGTCGATGTTTTAGCGTTTAGCGATGTTTTAGAAAAATTTCCCTTTTTTTCCCACTCGCACTTGGTAGGTATATCACGATCTTACGTGATATAACTTAACCTATTTATTTTTTTTTTCGTGATAAACTACAAGAGAGCCTCTACGTGCTTTGACCTACTTTAGAGTAGACCCAAATAGACAGTTCACCAACATCAAGTGAGGTTCACCAAAACCTCAAAAACTCACTTTCTCTCCACGTTCCGCGCCTTCATTCGTTGCGCTGACGATGTTTCACAGCGAAGAAAACAGCACCAAAACCTCAAAAACTCACTTTCTCTCCACGTTCCGCCTCGAAGTGAGGCTCGGTGAGGCTCGCCTTAATGGTTTTACGTGATAGAACTTAACCTATCTTACGATTTTCTTTTACGATCTTCAGTGATATAACTTAACCTATCATTTTTTTTATTTGCGCACCGAACTAACTTACATTATATTTTATATAACCTATAAAAAATGTGTTGATTTTCTTTAGTATGTGACAATTTTTTTACGATTTTTTTTAAAAAAAAACTGTTCCGTCACCCTCTCGTTATTCACGTCGTACGCGAAAGACTTCTCTGCGATCAGGATGACGCTGCACACGGTATCCTCTGGCAATGGACTGTGGAACTCGCAGACGACCTTGATGTTAGTGCGATCGTTGACCACGACCTGCTTCCTTTTTGTGGTGTTGATGACGAACATCGGCCTGCGTGCTTTGAATTCGCTGGGCGCGTAGTACATGTACACGCTCCCTCCGTTACCCTCTTGTAAGCGGTGTAAGCTTCGTAAAGTTTGACGTAATCATCTTTGGTCACGTCGAGGTTGTAATTCTCGCGCGGGAACACTTCGTTAATACCATTCTTGAGATAAACGTTCTTGATCTTGCAGTCGTCGAATTCGCAAACATATTTTTCCTAAGTCTTACCGTTTCCAATATAACCCCACTTCCGGTCGCCATTTTGGATTTCCGAGCATAGGTTCTATTGATATTTTACTTACATATAGGCGTACGTGATGAATCCGCAAACAGATTTCTCCTAAGTCTTAAGGTTTCCAAGATAACCCTACTTCCGGTCGCCATTTTCGATTTCCGAACATAGGTTCTATTCATACTTTTACTCACGTATAGGTGTACATGATGAATCCCCAAACATATTTTTCCTAATTCTTACCGTTTCCAAGATAACCCCACTTCCGGTCGCCATTTTCGATTTCCGAGCATAGGTTCTATGCATACTTTTTCTCAGGTGTAGGTGTACATGATGAATCCCCAAACAGATTTTTCCTACATCTTACCGTTTCCAAGATAACCCCACTTCCGGTCGCCATTTTGAATTTCCGAACATAGGTTCTATTCATACTTTTACTCACGTATAGGTGTACGTCATGAATCAGCAAACAGATTTTTCCTAATTCTTACCGTTTTCAAGATAATCACACTTTCGGTCGCCATTTTGGATTTCCGAACATAGGTTCTATTCACATTTTACTCACGTATAGGCGTACGTGATGAATCCGCAAACAGATTTTTTCCTAAGTCATGAATTGGAGGGTTCTATGGCAACCTATATTAATTCTCGTAAGAGAACAGAAAACACAAAAAAAAACAATACTGTGGTCACTACAACAAATAGTCTTCTTCAACCCCTATCCAACAAACCAAAAAAATCATCATCCTAACTAGAACCATGTAACTAACATTGTGATGATTCATATTAAGCACCCCTTAATTGTATTACTTATAAGGGTATACTATTGCAGAACGTTTTTGCAACAAGTTATTACGTAACATTGTGATGACTCATATCTAATGCCCTTCGTTGTATTAACTATAAGGGAGTAAACTATTACACAACATGTTGCAACAAGTTATGACGTAATGTGATGAGTCATATCTAACGTGGCGTCTTCTGATTGGTTAATTATTACAGGTGTTTTCAATACGGTCCGCGTTTTTATTATATAAGACGGCATACACTGCAGATCAGTCAGTGTCGTGTGAGCAGCCGAAGAGTACGGACGTCCTGTTGCAGCGCTCCTCGTTTTTGTAAAAAAAATAGGTATTTAACTTTCTTTGAAGCTACATACCATCTATTATTTCAAGTTCAAAGGTGTATCACGTGGTTTTTCATAGTAATTTCGACCAGATTGAATTTTGACGTGATCGTGCATTTTCTATTTCACCTCAAGAAATTCTATATAAATAACATACCTGAAAATTGTATCGCTATATACTAGACTTTTTGATTTATGTTATTTTCGAAAAAGCAATGGCATCCACCACCAGTTCCAATCGTAAAAATGATAAAACTGAATGTGTTACTTGTGGGAAGCTAATCTCAAGGAACAATTTATCGGTACACAGGGCAAGATGTAGCGAAACAGGTTTGAGAATTAATCGTTCGTTACCTTCTAAGCCTTGTGCTCGATGTGGAAAAATGATCAACATAGCAAATTTAAGTAAACACCTCAAAATTTGCAAACCATCGACCGGACAAGCATCGAAAAGGAAAATCGATAATTCAGAAACGGAAGCTTCCACTTCCAAGCAAATTAAATTATCTAATAAACGCAAACCAATTAGATCTGCATTCAACGACCAACTCCAGGATTTTTCAATTAAGTCAGAACCAGGCCGTGACATCCTTAGTTTCTTGGATGAAACGAAAACATCTGTACTAAATATTTTAAAAGATAAACTTGAAAACAACTCTATAAAAGTATACGTTGTTCTGTTTTCTGAATACGAAAAAGTTGATGGGACAGCGAGTATTTTTTATCTTCGTACAAAAAAACCAGACACTTTATTTTGCTTACGTCGAAAATTTGGACAACTTCTATTATAAAGTTTCCAACGAGCTGGTTAAGAAACATGACGATTTCGAGGCAAAAGGGTCGGGTTGGTCTCTATGTGGAAGTCCTCACACGTTAACTGTTTACGTGAACCAATTCTCGCCTCTTCGTGCATCAAGCTACGTTCCTCTTTCACCGAACATTCAACACAAGAGGGCTGTGTTAAATATACAGAACAGCGATAAAAAGTGTTTCCTTTGGTGTATATTGGCTGCACTGCATCCTGTTCATTGGTCAAATAATCCAGAACAGGTTTCTCATTACAAGCAATACAAGTCCGAGTTTGAAAGTGTAATGTCTGACATTGAATACCCGGTGACATTGTCGGATATAACAAAGTTCGAAAATCGTGCAGGAAAACGCATCGCTATTAATGTATATTCCTTCACGTCAGATAAATATCTCGTGCATCCCGTCAGGATAAGCGATATCGACGATGACGATGCTTGTGTAATAAATCTCCTTCTCATTTCCAACGAGGATGTCTATCATTACACGCTAATTCGTTCAATGTCTCGATTACTAGGAAGCCAAACAACCAAGCATGAAAATTGCATCGAAGTTTGCCCGAGATGCCTAACCACGTTCGACGATCGTGACCGACGTGATCATCAAAATCTTCATAGTCGTCAAATTGCTATCGAGAAACTTACCGAACATAAAATTTATTGCGGTGACAACAGACCGGCTAGAATGTTGATGCCCGAAACGAACGAAGTCGAAGAATTCAAAATGCACAAGGCATTGTTGGAACATCTCGCAATCATCGTCGCAGAATTCGAGTCTTTCCTGAAACCACTCTCCTACTGCGAACCGGATCCTGAAATTTCCTCCACAACGCCGTACCAGCTTCATCAACCTAATAGTTTCGGCTATGTTGTTGTGCGACGTGATAAAATAAATGAAGCATATATATACCGCGGGCCAAATGTTATCGAACACTTCCTTGAAAAATGGTGGAGGAGGTTGAGGTAATTGGTAGCGTACTGCTTACATCAAAACCGATGGCACCTTTAACTGAAAATGAACTTCAAAATTACAATTCCACTGAGGTGTGTCCGGTATGTGATCAAAGTTTCACTGATGAGAACAAAAAATATTCCACGATCATTTCAGCGGAAACTACATAGGTGGAATTTGCAACACGTGCAATTTTAAAATCCAGAAACCTAAATTCATCCCCATATTCTTTCACAACGGAAGCGGATATGATTTTCACCACCTGGTGAGACATCTTGGCTACGATCCGAAACGTATAGGTGTCTTGGCCGAGAATGAAGAACGCTACATAAGTCTCAGCAAGCAAGTGTCGATTCCGGGAACCAAAAATACAATCGAGATGCGCTTCCTGGATTCGTATAGATTTCTCTCTGCAAGTCTGGATGCTTTAGCGAACAAACTCACCGAAGATCAATTCAAAATAACTAGAGCTAGTTTTCCCAACATAGACATAGAACTCGTTAGACGTAAAGGGGTTTATCCTTTCTCACAACGTTGCAACGTTTAGAAAGTCGTTGATTTTATTTCTGTATTTTCCGTCGTTGGGTTTCCTCGTCATGTCGATCGTCGCGAATCCGAAATCGTCACTGTTCCAGCAAGAAGAGCAACGTTCCGAAAATTGATTGATCAACAGGCCGTTGAGTTTAGATAACATGGAAGGTAGAAATTCATGATCTGCCGTGCGGTGTACAGTCTCCATTGTTTGCTTTCGGAAACCAAAGAGATTCATTGTCCTTGCTAGTTATTTATTGTGTATGTGATAATTTGAGACAGTTAAAGTTTTTTTTATTTAAGTTATAATTATTTAAGTTTATTTTTTTCATTTGCATTGCCTACAATTTTTACTAATTTCTAAACGATAGTGTCCCCAAGGCAACGTGTGGATTCCACAAGACAAAATACATCTTTTATCGTCATGCGGATCTAATGCTACTTTCCTAACTTCGTTTGTTGTAATCACATGGTCTACACTTTGGATTCTTTGTTCTATACTTAGTATCGTCGATTGTGAGTAAAGGCAATCGATGTAATCGTGGAAGGTGAGTTTGTTCTCCACCGTATTTTTGCCCACAACTTTTGCTTTCTTCGTGACGCTACTCTCTGTTCTCATGGCATACATCTTCGAACGCAAACCCGCGAACTCGACAATAATATCACCGTTACATTCATCTTTCAGTTTACCTAGGACTTTTTTGTTACGAGATGGAATTCCAAATCTGTTGGGTTGAGGATACGCAGAAGTATCGAAATACTCAAGCATGGAAGGATTTTTTATGTCTTCGTATAGGTTAGATGTTTGTATGCTGTAAATAAAGCTGTCGGTGTCCGTGTACAAAAGTGATATTTTATCATTGTAGAAGGGTTTCATCACGTCATCATGAAATTCGAACATGTAAAGTTTCGATAAGGCGAGAACCGTTGCGCCAACGTAAATTGGTTTTCTGAATTTCATCAATTTTATATCTAGATTGAAAAGTGCCAAATTCTCGTTGTAAATTTTTCTCGACTTGAATCTAGGATCGGCTATCCACTTCCGACATTTATTCTTATCGGAAATTAATTTCACGTCTACGTGCTTTCTAACATTCTCCATGGTCTTTCCGTACACCGCATTGTTCATTAATTTAAAGAAGTCCTTGTCTAAATCGGAAGTGGCAGCTGTTCTATGTTGTGTGTTAGTTTCTATGTAAGGTCTTAACCACGTGGAATGTTTAAACTTTAGTATTCTTCTAACATTTACTATCTGAACACCCTTCCAAATCAAAAACCAGAGATTCTTGTAGTGGACGACGTATCTCTGTTTAGGGTCCAATGTTAACAAAAGCTTGTCTTGAACCGAGTCGGGTGGACATTTGATTTCGGGAGTCGGAGGCATATCCGAAAACGTGTCGTGCAGGTGGTCGGAGAATTGGAGATCTACCTCTGCGAAGAAACCACACTCGCTATCGTCGAAATGAATAATGTCTATCGAAGTGGGATCTAACCATTCGAATCCCCCGTAAGGAAGTTTCTGAAACATGGCATGTCCGTAGAGATTATTAACGTCGGCGTAGAAGATGTAATTCCATGCTCGATTTGAATCGTAATCTTCTTTCATGTGTACGTTATTAGCTTTTGCATGTCTCTGTACGCATTGCACCATTCCACCTCGTATCCCTCTTTCGATAAATAGCAACATGTCAACGTCCGATATCAGTTCCAGCTTGACCTTTGTCTGGAATAACATTGCCGACCACGCTAATCCCGGTAGGCTGTAGAAATACGCTGGATCTAATTTATAAATATTCGTTGCCGTTTTCCTGAACGCTTGAAAAACATCCACGAGTATCGTCACGTCTAATTTTAAGTATGCATCGTGGTAGTCTCCGAGTGTCCTACATTCTAATTTCTCCCACATGAGTTGCGCGTGTTGGTATTCTTCGTCCGTGATTCCTTTCTCTCTGAGTCTGCTGTAAAATTCTCTTGGAAGTGGGAGAGCGTCGTCGTTAAATTTAGAACCATCACTAACATATAAACATCACTAACATCACATAAAGGATAAACCCCTTTACGTCTAACGAGTTCTATGTCTATGTTGGGAAAACTAGCTCTAGTTATTTTGAATTGATCGTCGGTGAGTTTGTTCGCTAAAGCATCCAGACTTGCAGAGAGAAATCTATATGAATCCAGGAAGTGCATCTCGATTGTATTTTTGGTTCCCGGAATCGACACTTGCTTGCTGAGACTTATGTAGCGTTCTTCATTCTCGGCCAAGACACCTATACGTTTCGGATCGTAGCCAAGATGTCTCACTAGGTGGTGAAAATCATATCCGCTTCCGTTGTGAAAGAATATGGGGATGAATTTAGGTTTCTGGATTTTAAGATTGCACGTGTTGCAAATTCCACCTATGTAGTTTCCGCTGAAATGATCGTGGTGGAATATTTTTTTGTTCTCATCAGTGAAACTTTGATCACATACCGGACACACCTCAGTGGAATTGTAATTTTGAAGTTCATTTTCAGTTAAAGGTGCCATCGGTTTTGATGTAAGCAGTACGCTACCAATTACCTCAACCTCCTCCACCATTTTTTCCAGGAAGTGTTCGATTACATTTGGCCCGCGGTATATATATGCTTCATTTATTTTATCACGTCGCACAACAACATAGCCGAAACTATTAGGTTGATGAAGCTGGTACGGCGTTGTGGAGGAAATTTCAGGATCCGGTTCGCAGTAGGAGAGTGGTTTCAGGAAAGACTCGAAATCTGCGACGATGATTGCGGGATGTTCCAACAATGCCTTGTGCATTTTGAATTCTTCGACTTCGTTCGTTTCGGGCATCAACATTCTAGCCGGTCTGTTGTCACCGCAATAAATTTTATGTTCGGTAAGTTTCTCGATAGCAATTTGACGACTATGAAGATTTTGATGATCACGTCGGTCACGATCGTCGAACGTGGTTAGGCATCTCGGGCAAACTTCGATGCAATGTTCATGCTTGGTTGTTTGGCTTCCTAGTAATCGAGACATTGAACGAATTAGCGTGTAATGATAGACATCCTCGTTGGAAATGAGAAGGAGATTTATTACACAAGCATCGTCATCGTCGATATCGCTTATCCTGACGGGATGCACGAGATATTTATCTGACGTGAAGGAATATATATTAATAGCGATGCATTTTCCTGCACGATTTTCGAACTTTGTTATATCCGACAATGTCACCGGGTATTCAATGTCAGACATTACACTTTCAAACTCGGACTCGTATTGCTTCTAATGAGAAACCTGTTCTGGATTATTTGACCAATGAACAGGATGCAGTGCAGCCAATATACACCAAAGGAAACACTTTTTATGCTGTTCTGTATATTTAACACAGCCCTCTTGTGTTGAATGTTCGGTGGAAGAGGAACGTAGCTGGATGCACGAAGAGGCGAGAATTGGTTCACGTAAACAGTTAACGTGTGAGGACTTCCACATAGAGACCATCCCGACCCTTTAGCCTCGAAATCGTCATGTTTCTAAACCAGCTCGTTGGAAACTTTATAATAGAAGTTGTCCACATTTTCGACGTCAGCAAAATAAAGGGTCTGGTTTTTTGTACGATGATAAAAAATACTCGCTGTCCCATCAACTTTCTCGTATTCAGAAAACAGAACAACGTATACTTTTATAGAGTTGTTTTCAAGTTTATTTTTTAAAATATTTAATACAGATGTTTTCGTTTCATCCAAGAAACTAAGGATGTCACGGCCTGGTTCTGACTTAATTGAAAAATCCTGGAGTTGGTCGTTGAATGCAGATCTAATTGGTTTGCGTTTATTAGATAATTTAATTTGCTTGGAAGTGGAAGCTTCCGTTTCTGAATTATCGATTTTCCTTCTCGATGCTTGTCCGGTCTATGGTTTGCAAATTTTGAGGTGTTTACTTAAATTTGCAATGCTGATCATTTTTCCGCATCGAGCACAAGGCTTAGAAGGTAACGAACGATTAATTCTCGAACCTGTTTCGCTACATCTTGCCCTGTGTACCGATAAATTGTTCCTTGAGATTAGCTTCCCACAAGTAACACATTCAGTTTTATCATTTTTACGATTGGAACTGGTGGTGGATGCCATTGCTTTTCCGAAAATCACAGAAATCAAAAAGTCTAGTATATAGCGATACAATTTTCAGGTATGTTATTTATATAGAATTTCTTGAGGTGAAGTAGAAAATGCACGATCACGTCAAAATTCAATCTGGTCGAAATTACTATGAAAAACCACGTGATACACCTTTGAACTTGAAATAATAGATGGTATGTAGCTTCAAAGAAAGTTAAATACCTATTTTTTTTACAAAAACGAGGAGCGCTGCAACAGGACGTCCGTACTCTTCGGCTGCTCTCACGACACTGACTGATCTGCAGTGTATGCCGTCTTATATAATAAAAACGCGGACCGTATTGAAAACACCTGTAATAATTAACCAATCAGAAGACGCCACGTTAGATATGACTCATCACATTACGTCATAACTTGTTGCAACATGTTGTGTAATAGTTTACTCCCTTATAGTTAATACAACGAAGGGCATTAGATATGAGTCATCACAATGTTACGTAATAACTTGTTGCAAAAACGTTCTGCAATAGTATACCCTTATAAGTAATACAATTAAGGGGTGCTTAATATGAATCATCAAAATGTTAGTAACATGGTTCTAGTTAGGATGATGATTTTTTTGGTTTGTTGGATAGGGGTTGAAGAAGACTATTTGTTGTAGTGACCACAGTATTGTTTTTTTTTTGTGTTTTCTGTTCTCTTAAGAGAATTATTATAGGTTGCCATAGAACCCTCCAATTCATGACTTAGGAAAAAATCTGTTTGCGGATTCATCACGTACGCCTATACGTGAGTAAAATGTGAATAGAACCTATGTTCGGAAATCCAAAATGGCGACCGGAAGTGCGATTATCTTGAAAACGGTAAGACTTAGGAAAAATCTGTTTGCTGATTCAAGACGTACACCTATACGTGAGTAAAAGTATGAATAGCACCTATGTTCGGAAATCGAAAATGGCGACCGGAAGTAGGGTTATCTTGGAAAAGGTAAGACTTAGGAGAAGTCTGTTTGCAGATTCATCACGTACGCCTATATGTAAGTAAAATATCAATAGAACCTATGCTCGGAATGCCAAAATGGCGACCGGAAGTGGGGTTATCTTGGAAACGGTAAGACTTAGGAAAAATCTGTTTGCGAATTCGACGACTGCAAGATCAAGAACGTTTGTCTCAAGAATGTTAGGAACGAAGTGTTCCCGCGCGAGAATTACAACCTCGACATGACCAAAGATGATTACCTCAAACTTTACGAAGCTTACACCGCTTACAAGAGGGTAACGGAGGGAGCGTGTGCATGTACTACGCGCCCAGCGAATTCAAAGCACGCAGGCCGATGTTAGTCATCAACACCAGAAAAAGGAAGCAGGTCGTGGTCAACGATCGCACCAACATCAAGGTCGTCTGCGAGTTCCACAGTCCATTGCCCGAAGATACCGTGTGCAGCGTCATCCTGATCGCAGAGAAGTCTTTCGCGTACGACGTGAAGAACGAGAAGGTGACGGAACAGTTTTTTTTAAAAAAAATCGTAAAAAAATTGTCACATACTAAAAAAAATCAACACATTTTTTATAGGTTATATAAAATATAATGTAAGTTAGTTCGGTGCGCAAATAAAAAAAATGATAGGTTAAGTTATATCACCGAAGATCGTAAAAGAAAATCGTAAGATAGGTTAAGTTCTATCACGTAAAACCATTAAGGCGATCCTCACCGAGCCTCACTTCGAGGCGGAACGTGGAGAGAAAGTGAGTTTTTGAGGTTTTGGTGCTGTTTTCTTCGCTGTGAAACATCGTCAGCGCAACGAATGTAGGCGCGGAACGTAGAGAGAAAGTGAGTTTTTGAGGTTTTGGTGAACCTCAATTAATAAAAATGAGTTTTTGAGGTTTTGGTGAACCTCAAATGAGTAAAGTGAGTTTTTGATGTTTTGGTGCTGTGTTCTTCGCTGCGAAACATCTTCAGCGCAATAAATGAGGCGCGGAACGTGGAGAGAAAGTGAGTTTTTGAGGTTTTGGTGAACCTCACTTGATGTTGGTGAACTGTCTATTTGGGTCTACTCTAAAGTAAGTCAAAGCACGTAGAGGCTCTCGTGTAGTTTAGCACGAAAAAAAAGAAATAGGTTAAGTTATATCACGTAAGATCGTGATATACCTACCAAGTGCGAGTGGGAAAAAAGGGAAATTTTTCTAAAACATCGCTAAACGCTAAAACATCGACAAAAAATTTTCAAAATATGTCAAAAACTGATATTCAATTGATAAAAAAAGAGGATACAAATGCATACCTACCAAGTATCAGTGGGAAAAAAAGGGAAATTTTACTAAAACATCGCTAAACGCTAAAACATCGACAAAAAATTGTCAAAATATGTCAAAAAGTGATATTCAATTGATAAAAAAGAGGCTACAAATCCATACCTACAAAGTATTATTTAGAAACGGCCCAATTACACTACTACCATGCTTCATTCTCATCTGTAGATCGTCTGTGGAAAGCGGTACGGGATAAAAATATATCCCGCGATACGGTGAAAAAATGGCTGATGCATCAGGAAACCTACACTCTCCACAAACCGGCGAGAAAAATGTTCCCTCGAAATCGATACAATGTGTGGAACATAGACATGCTTTGGGAAGCTGATCTCAACGACATGGCATGGATACAAAACATAACGACGGGTACAAATATCTTCTGACAATGATCGACGTATTTTCAAAATATGCCTTTGCATTACCGCTAAAAATAAAACAAGCAATTCGGTAACCGAAGCTTTCAAAACTATTTTCGAACAAAACAAACGGATACCTTACACACTGCAGACCGACCAAGGAACGGAATTTACAAATTCTACGTTCCAGAATTTTTTTAAAAATGAACATGTACAATTTTCGACAGCTACAAATTATCCTGTGAAAGCTAGTGTAGTGGAACGTTTGAACAGAACATTAAAAGAACGGATGTGGAAATATTTCACCTCAAAACAAACAAGACGTTATGTAGATATTTTACCGCAACTTCTCGAAGGTTACAATACGGCAATCCATAGTTCCATAGGAATGGCCCCTCGAGATGTCAACGAGACAAATATTTACATTGTGTGGAAACGACTCAACAAACCTGACAAACGTGTTTCGCAACCATCTTCTGATCTGAATATTGGTGATATCGTACGAATTTCTGTAGTCAAAGGACATTTCGAGAAAGGATACGAACAATCGTGGTCACGAGAACTTTTCAAAATCCATTCCCTTTTTCAGCGAACACCTGTACCTGTATACATATTAGACGACTTAAATGAAGAACCAGTAAAAGGTACATTTTACAAACATGAACTGCAGAAAGTTTATTCGGATCCTGAAGAAGAGTATAAAATTGATAAAATTTTGAACACCCGGGGAAAAGGTAAAAATTTGGAATACCTGGTTCCATGGCTCGGATATCCACCTATTTTCGATTCGTGGATCAAGGCATCTTCCGTAAAACAGTTGTCGGAAAAATAACATATTTATATCAAAATATAACGTTACTGCAATCCAGTGAGTCCTCTGTGTTCGGCGAGAATGGAGGATAATTTCTATGTTTACCTCCTATCATCTGCATCGGAGGAATATTTTCCAAGCAACACACTCACACATTTCACCGTAAAACTTGCTAAACGGATCGATGTGTCTCCAGAATTGTGGGAAGCCGGATTGGCAAAACTACATTATTCAACTCTAAACGACAATATTTTGGAAACTGATTCTGGAATGTTAACTTTTCCTGTTCGGACATATGCAAGTGCTGAGGACCTGATCTCTACCATCAGAGAATCTCTCCCCGACGACCTGGAAATAAGGAGATCCGTTCTCGAGAAATTCTGGCATTTTTTGACGGAACTGCGATGATGAACATTTGGATCTACAGTTTGTCCGGATAACACACTCTACATTAACGAACAACCATTTTATTTTCCTGCAACAACATGTATGATAGAGGATCTGATTTATTTCCTGAAAACAGACCCTGCTAATGTAGCTGTTCCTACTCATCTCAGGTTTTTCTTCAAAGAGGCCGTGTACAAACATCTATCCGTGATAGGGATTCCGAAGCCTGAACCTGACGATGCTCCAACAAATACCGTTACACCCATAGAAGAAACTGATGACTATGCTAAATTTCGATATGACATATTGAAATCTATTTATTCTACGCACGCAATGTCCAATAGCGTTGTGGATAAAAAAACCTATATATTCATTTACTCCGATCTGGTGTAACAACAATTGGTCGGGGGAGAAATGGTACGTCTGTTGCGTCTAACCCGAAAACAGTGTTCGGACACAAATACATCTTGCACACTACCCGTAGCCCATCATACATTCGACCCGATTCATTATGTTCCTCTGGATAAAGCCTCTTTCGAAACAATAGAAATTGCGTTGTACGATAGAAAAGGAAAACTCCTACCTTTGAGAACTGGGTCCGTACCCACAATCGCTGTTTTACATATTCGTAGAAAAGCAAAGTCCTTTTAAAAAACAGTAGACCCCTATTTCTCTCAGTCTTTGTCGAAAAGCGAATGAATCACCATGAATTCACAGACCGAATATTATAGTAACCAAATCCGTGGAGGAATTGGACCCATCTACCGTTCAACTACAAATCAGAAAGGAGAGGATTGGGGTCACTTTTCGCAGGACTCTTTAGAATGGTGAAACCTCTACTCTGGAGCGGTGCAAAACGGGTACGTGAAGCGGGTCAAAATCTTCAAAGTAAAGCACAACGGAAAATCGACTATCTGGTAGGTTCCGGTATAAGAACAAAACCTGCAACAAGAATTGATCAGTTGATGTTAAAACGTTCAGCCACCCGTATTAGAACATCTACGATCCGTAAATAACGAGCATCCAAAAAACGAAGGAAAACATCCACGAAATCTAGGAGAACACGTAAAAGAAAACTCAAACAGAAGGTCGCAGGAAAAGATATTTTTGGATAATGATCGAGGATAACATGTGCATGATCTCGCAGTTCGACCTCTTCCGGAAAAGACCTATTCAGCAAAATGTGGAAAAAACGTACACGGCCACCTACAAACCTATCGCTTCCATCGATAATAAAATATACTTCAGTTTGTCATACCGGGGGAAGGAACTGATTTTCTAGATCTTTCATCTGCCTATCTCAGTCTGCAAACGCAAATGGTTAAACAGGATGGAAGTCCCATGAGTGCTTCCGAAACCGAAAACGCTCTCACAAAAAACTGCGGGGTCGTGAATTATCTTCTCCATTCACTTTTTTCCCAATGTACAGTGACTCTCAACGGCATTGCTGTAACAACCGCCGATAAAAAATTTCCCATATAAAGCAATCTTCGAAGCAGTTACGGAAGCGATGCCGCAAACACGCATCTCACGAATGCCCTGTGGTATTTGGACACACCTGAACATCAAGATGAAATCACTGCCGACAACACAGGTTTCACCACCAGGAAAAAAAATTTCCAGAATGTTCCGACGACCGGAAATCCTACGGAAGTGACAGCCGTGGTCGATCTTATGGGAAAACTTCACATAGATTTCTTCCACCAGTCTAAATACCTGATCAACGGTGTTGAAGTACGCATAGATCTAGCTAGATCACGTGACGTTTTTTACATCTGGGGAGACCAGACATCACCTACCACCAGAATAAAAATTTTAAAGGCTGTTCTCGAAATAAATCACATCATTCCTACTCCTACCACCAGTTTGGCCATAGACAGAGCACTCACTTACGCTGCTGCTCATTATCCGTTCACCAGAAGCGTCATCAAAGCTTATTCTTACGTCTCCGGAACGCAGCAGATTTCGATCGATAATGCTTTTCAAGGTCCTTTTCCGAATGTTGTTCTTTTTGCTATGGTATCCACTGCCAGCTTTCACGGAGACAGTAAGAAAAATCCGTTCGACTTTAGAAGTTATAACCTATCTTCTTTCCATCTTGTGAAAAATGGAGAACTTGTACCTTCCGAACCTTTGCGGATCACCACAGGCGGAAACAAAGATTGATAACACGTGCCTATCAGACTCTATTTTCCGGTACAGGCATTCACCACGCCAATTTCGGACACCAGATCACACGGAAAATGTTCGAGAACAGATTCTTTTTCCTGATTTACGACATAACGCCAGACTCTTCAGGAAACGACACGCACACCAGTCTCCAATAACAAGGTATCATCGGAGCCGAGATGCAGTTTTGTCCTCAGCTGACAGAAAATATAACTTGCCTTTGTATGCTGAATTTGAATCTGCTGTAGATATACCTAAAGATAGAAGTGAAACCGAATTTTCCATAAATATGTGTGCCTGTGTTTCTGACTCACAGTGTTATCGAAACAACTCCGATGTAAACATTATACTGCTTGTGATGGAAAAACCTATCAAAGTGATAACACGTACTATTAAGCATAGTAGTGTTTCTTCGAAAGTGACAACTTCAAAACCTGTGAACACACAATTGTTTCCCGAACTACTTGACAGAAGATTTTACCCTGCGAGCATAGAAATGACCAAAGACAGACACAATATTATACATTATTGAAAACATAAGCAGCATGAACACGTCGCAGATCAGACAGATTCTATCTCGTAACTGTTCCACCAGAAACATTTTCTACGGTGTTCACCCGAGAGATTTTTTACCTCGGACGATTTCTACCCCGGCCTTGATCATCGCAAACACTGACAAGTCCGACTCCCGGGGTACACACTGGGTGGCCTTCTATTTCGACAAAAACAGTGTGGCCGAGTATTTCGATTCATACGGATTTCATCCTTTCTATCAAGAATTCGTAACTTTCCTGAATCGTCATTCCTCGATTTGGACTTACAACAGCATTCCCTTACAGGGAGTATTGGCCACAACATGCGGACATTACTGTTGCGTGTATGCTTATTACAAAGCGCGCCATGTTACAACCAAGGATTTCATCCAGGCATTTCCACCAGGCATCAGTAAAGATGGATATATCCTACACCGTTTCCAGTAGTGCAATCAACCCGGTTCAACGCCATCAAGTGGTGAGCTGAAGTGGTGAGCAGTGTTGCCAACTCCTCACTCGAAAAAATCACCAAGGTTTTTGTTTTTGGGTCTAACCTAACCTAAAGCAAGGAGCTGGCAACCTTGCTTGAGGTATTTTCTCGCAGTGTTGCCAACTCCTTACTTGAAAAAATCACCAAGGTTTTTTTTTTGGTCTAACCTAGCCTAAAAGCAAGGAGCTGTCAACCTTGC
This sequence comes from Lepisma saccharinum, assembly GCF_977018435.1. Lineage (NCBI taxonomy): Eukaryota > Metazoa > Arthropoda > Insecta > Zygentoma > Lepismatidae > Lepisma > Lepisma saccharinum. The sequence goes on from NW_028142898.1 coordinate 3,161,646, forward strand.
TTGAGGCTTGCCTTACAGTGCATAAAGCAAGGTTGCCAACCCACTGGTATTTTTGCCATAGCCTTTTACAAGAAAAAAAAGAGAAAGGGAAGAGTTAAACAACCGACAGCTTACCCACAGCCTTTTTTGCTCTAACCTAACCTAAAGCAAGGAGCTGGCAACTTTGCTTGTGCAATCAACCCGGTTGACCGCCCTCAAGTGGAGATCAGTGTTGCCAACTCCTCACTCGAAAAAAATCACCAAGGTTTTTTTGCTCTAACCTAACCTAAAGCAAGGAGCTGACAATTTTGCTTGTGCAATCAACCCGGTTGACCGCCCTCAAGTAAAAATCAGCGTTGCCAACTCCTCACTCGAAAAAAAAATCACCATGGTTTTTTTGGTCTAACCTAGCCTAAAGCAAGGAGCTGACAACTTTGCTTGAGGCTTGCCTTACAGCGCATAAAGCAATTTTTGCCAACCTGCACACACTAAACAAGGAGAGCCGGCAACAAATATGTACTGCCGTAAAAGAAAGAGAGATGGGTGGATGGTAATATAGTATGTGTGTGCGTGTGCGCGTATAATATGTAGCATTATTAACTAGAGTGTGTTGGCAATTTACTTACAACTAAAAAAAAATAGAGATGCCAACTTTGCTGTAAGATGAAAAAAGAGAGAGAGATTTATGGCTGGCAAGAGTAATGAGCGAATGTGCCATATCGTAATTTTCTAACTCCGTATATCGTGACCTTTGTAAACCTCTCTCTCTCTCGGGGAAACGACGTGCCGCGCACACACACACACGCACACACACGCACGCGCACGCGCGCGCGCTTATGTATTGTAACACAAACAAACAAACAAAATAATAATGGTTGTTTTTTAGGATGCCTGGCCCCTATAACCTCGCCAGGGTGCGTGGTGCCCAACCAAAAATGTAAAAGTTTTCTAATGGCTGCGGTTATAGATTACCGCACCTCTGTAGAGTTTCACGTGTTTTTTTTCTCAAACTTCTTATATATTTTTTTAAATTTTTTTACAGGGTTTATTAAAATACATATTTGAGGAAAACAACGCCACCCATATATAAATAAACCCCTCAAACTAACACTAATTAGAATTAGCCTGCAAAATTTTTCTCGTAAGATATTTTTTTGTAAACACTCTACCACCAACAGATCACATATAAATAAACATACCCCCCAAAAAAATGCAATCTGAGAAAAGTTGCCCTGTGTGCAAGATAACCATATCAAGCGCACATTTTGCAAGACATTGTCGTACCTGCACACCTGGTAAGCGTGTAACCGCTAAAAAACCATGTCCCAGGTGCGGTATACCTATTACCATTAATAATTTGAAGAGGCATATAACATCATGCAAAGTTGTCGTCGAAGCACCTGTCCCCCAACCGTCGACCAGCTCGACCAAGAGGAAGGCAGAAGCAGCCTCCATCAATGCACCACCTGCCAAACGCGTCAAGCCTGTGGCGAAAGCGAACCAGACTGCTTTCGAGCGGTTGTTAGAGGACTTTGTCATCACTTCGGAGGGCTCATGCGACGTGCGTAGCTTTTTGGAGAACGTGCAAGCCAAAATCATTTCCATCCTCGGCGATGCACTGGCTACGTACTCCACCAAATTCTATGCATCGCTACGTTGCCAGTACAAGAAGCCGTCTGATGAAATTTACAGCTTCTGCCACAACACCAAGGCGAAGACGCTGCATCTGGCGGATATCGACAACCTCGAGGTCATCTACAACCAGTTTACCGATGAGCTGGTGGCGAAACAGGAGGAACATCAAGCTAAAGGCTCGGGGGGTTCGCTGTGTGGCGAGCCTCACGAACTGTGCGTCAAACTTTGCAAGTTCATACCTCTCTCCGCCTCCAGCTACGTCCCCTTACCACCTACCATTGCGGCAAAAAGGGCCGTCCTGAACATTCAGAACAGTGACGCCAAGTGCTTCGTATGGTCGGTGCTTGCAGCATTACACCCTGTCCACTGGAAAAACCATCCACACCGGGTTAACCACTACCTACCCTACGAGACAGAGCTGGAAGTTGCGATGGCTGGGATCGACTACCCGGTAGAGGTCCCGGATATTCGAAAGTTTGAGGCCCGTACACACAACCCTCGGTTGGCCATCAATGTTTACGGTCTCACTGACGAAAATGCGGTGTACCCCATCCGGGTGAGTGACGTAAACAACAATGATGCTCGAGAAATCCATCTCCTACTTATCAAGGACGAGACCCATCACCACTACACCCTTATTCGCTCCCTCTCTAGACTTGTTTCCAGCCAGCGGAGCAGTGATAGTCCCCACGTCGAGGTGTGTCGCAGGTGCTTGTCAATGTTCGACGGACAGGATCAACACAATTACCAACATGTTCGAGGCTCCAACATCGCTGCAGAGAAGCTTGCCAGCCACAAGATCTACTGCAATGACAACGAGCCAGGTGTGGCAGTCTTGCCCAAACCTGGCACCGTGGAGCGTTTCCACATTCACGGTGCTATGGTGGAGCACCCCGCTATCATCATCGCGGATTTCGAGGCCTTCCTCAAACCCCTGTCCACTTGCGATCCTGACCCTGAAGTTTCTTCCACCACCTCTTACCAACTCCACGAGGCCTCGAGTTATGCCTACGTTGTGGTGCGACGTGACCAGCACATCGCCTCCGAGCCCTACGTGTACCGTGGTCCCGACGCAGCCAAACACTTCCTCGAGAGGATGGTTGTCGAGGCCAACGAGATAGGGAAGGTACTGTTGGCCCCCAAGTCTATGCTCCCACTGTCTCCCGACGATCAGCGTAGACACGACGAGGCCATCGCTTGCCCTGTCTGCGTCAAGGAGTACACCGCCAACAACCGTAAAGTCCAACACCATGATCACTTTAACGGTAGGTATGTTGGTCCATGGTGCAACGGATGCAACCTCATGGCCCGGGACCCGCGATTTATCCCTGTGTTTTTTCACAATGGCTCGGGATACGACTTCCACCACCTCGTCAAGCATCTTGGGTACGACGACATGCGAATCAACGTCCTGGCGCAGAACGAGGAGCGTTACATTAGCTTGAGCAAGTGGGTGCGAATTTCAGGATCACACTCTACCGTCGAGCTTCGCTTCCTCGACTCCCTGAGGTTCCTCCCGGCCAGCCTCGATGCTCTTGCAGGGAAGCTTAGCGACGAGCAAATGTTCATTACCTCCGGAAACTTTCCGAACTTGGACGCCGGCCTCTTCAAGCGTAAGGGGGTCTATCCCTACGAATACATCACAGACCCTTCCAAGTTCGCGGAGACGTCGCTACCTCCCCAGGCGAAGTTCTACAGTCAGCTACGCGGCTCGAACATCACCGACGAAGAATATCACCATGCCCAGTCCATGTGGCACGAGCTGGGCTGTCGAACTCTCGGGGACTACCACGACGCCTACCTCAGACTTGATGTGACGCTCCTCGCCGACGTGTTCCAGACGTTCCGTGCGACCGCCATGAAGATCTACCAGCTGGACCCTGCCTACTTCTACAGTCTCCCCGGACTGGCGTGGTCAGCCATGTTTCTGGTGACGAAGATCGAGCTGGAGCTTCTTTCGAACGTGGACATGATGCTGTTTGTGGAACGTGCCGTGCGGGGTGGAATGGTCCAGGTGTCGCAGCGACACTCGCGCGCCAACAATCACCACATGGCCACCGGTTACGACCCCTCACAACCGTCCAGCTACATCATGTACACGGACGTCAATAACCTCTTCGGACACTCCATGATGCAGCCACTCCCTTTTAGAGGCTTCGAGTGGGCTGACCTTTCCAACTTCGACGTCGAAGCTTTCGACGATTCGGAACATGGGTTCTTCGCCGAGGTGGATCTTGAGTTCTCCGAGAAGCTGCAGGATTTGTTCAGCGATCTTCCCCCTGCACCCGAGTTCAAGTGTCCACCCGATTCCAACCAGAAGAAGCTCGTCATGGACTTCGAGCCCAAAGAGCGTTATGTCCTACACGACCAGAATCTCCGGTGGTTGATGCAGCGAGGGGTCGCGGTCCACGCAGTTCACCGCATCCTCAAGTTCGAGCATTCTCCATGGTTGCGTCCATATATTGAAGTCAACACCAAACACCGCACCGCAGCCACGTCCGAGCTCGATAAGGATTTCTTCAAGTTAATGAATAATGCAGTGTTTGGCAAAACTATGGAGAATGTACGGAATCGCATGGACATAAAATTGGTAACGAGCAAAGCACAATGTCGCAGGCTCGTAGCAAACCCATTATTTAAATCGAGGACCATTTATAACGAGCAGCTTGCTCTGGTGCATATGAGGAAGAGTGAGGTGAGGCTCGACAAGCCAATTTATGTTGGTGCCTCAGTATTAGACCTGAGCAAGCTGCACATGTTCGAGACGTACTACGACATATTACGTCCACATTATAGCCACAACATCTCGCTTCTCTACACGGACACGGACAGCTTGGTGTACCACGTTCGCACGGACGATGCGTACGGGGATATAGCCACAGCTCCATCTTTGGTTAACCTCTTCGACACCTCGGGCTATCCCCAGCCGAACCAGTACGGCATCCTGCCCCGAAACAAAAAAGTGCCTGGCAAACTCAAAGACGAGAAGGACGGTGATGTAATTCTCGAGTTTGCAGGTCTTCGCGCCAAGGCCTATGCCATCAAAGCCGAGGGCAGCGTTACCAAGAAGGCCAAGGGTGTCGGCAGACAGGTGGTTCGGGAGCATCTCGCATTCGAGGACTTTGTCGATTGCCTCAAGACCAGGTCGTCGGTTCTAAGAGAAGAACAGCGCATCCAGAGCGTCGACCATGTGTTGACCACAAACAAAGTTAGAAAAATTGCGCTGGATCCCAACGACGACAAGAGGTGCGTCCTCGAGTGTGGTATTCACACATTGCCGTGGGGGCACTATCGCTTAGCAGAAAGCAAAACCTGCAACATATGTCCATCTTCAACAGAAGATTCATAAAAACAAAACAAAACAAAAAAAACACTTTGACTGTCATTACAAAAAAAAACTATGACCGTATTCTTAAATAACCAGCATGCCTATGAATTTGTTCGGTTTCAAAAAACAGATCATTATGGAAACCATACCAGATCATGAAGTCTTACCTTCCGTGTTACCTAAACTCAACGGACTGTTGATCATTCACCTCAACAGCATTTGGACGAAACTGAATGACGATGTGGGCAAGATGTTTTATGTTTTTAATAACAATTTAGATTTCTACGAAATTCCGATCGACGGGAAACTTCAAATCACCGTGAATCCGGTGAACGCAGGCGAAATCAAAATATCTACCGGCAAGAACATTTTTCGAATCAAGCACGACAAGATGCTTTCTAACATTACGTACGATGTGTCTGCAGGAGATTATTTTTACATGGAACTCCTCGGAGATTACGACAAACTTATTCCTCTCTTCGTAGAATTACGAATCGTCTATCCTATTATAAATAACCGTTAACCAAAAATGCCTAACGACATTTTCGGCAACACCAAGCGTGTAGACCACGCAGAAGAGATTCTCATGTTGGACATTCGAGTTAAGAAGTTGAGGACCGATTTGATCGCTTTGCAGGAAACCTTAAACAAAAGTTTAGAGTCGGAAATCGCTACGCTCCAAACGCAATGTCTCGACCCCATTCTGAAAATCGATTCCGAACTGAAGACGCTGATAAAAAATTATGTCGACGTACCTTCTTACGACAACGTTCAAAATATACAGTTGAGCGTGGATTCGCTTCAAAATGATTTGGCCAAATTACAGCAATTTCAATCGAAAAATGAAGATTTGCAAAAATTGAAACTCGAAATCGAAGAACGAACTTCCGCAATCGAAAATAATTTCTCCGAACTTCAAACCGTCGTGAACGATATTGATGTAGAACGCTTGCACGTCGTCGTTTCCAAATTACAAGAAGAATTCACCGCCACGTTGGAAGAAATTAAATCCAAGTTGCAGACTTTGGAAGATACAATGACGAACCTACCATCGTCGGACGAACTGCAGGTCATCGGTAAAAGCGTCGCGAACATAAAAATTCAATTGGAGGCCTATCAAGATTTCGAACACATTCAAACCACCATCCCTACGCTTCAGGCGTCCTTGGAATTGATCAACGAAGAAATTAAAAATATTCACGCTGAAGCGAGAGCGTTGACGAGCATTCAAGACACGTTAAGCACGGTTCAGCAGAAGATCGAATATTTAGAAAATTTGAACGTCGAAACGAATCTCGCTCATTTTCATCACGTACTCGACAACATACAGGGTGACTTGGAATCGTTACGGACGAGCGTGCCTTCGAGCGAAGATTTGGAAAAATTGAAAACGGCGGTGACGGCACTATCCGATTCGAGCGACATCAAAAGTTCATTGAGCGATCTCGAGAGTAAAGTGGCCAATCTCCCCACCTCCAAAGAATTGCACGCTTTGAAAAGAAACATATCACGTATGCTGAAACGACTGGAAACGGAAACGGCGAACGTGGAACAGATTCGAGACGAAATTACTTCGCTGGTGTCGACGCTGCCCACTTCGCAGAGCGTCGCCGACCTTCACACGCAGTTTACAGAGATGCGAAGCATCGTGAACGATCTTACCGAGAAGAGCTCGAAATTGAATCAAGTCGAGAACCTTCAGAACATTGTCGTCAACATCAGAGATCAAGTTGGAGTGCTGGAATCCACGCAGGAATCGACGCTGGCCTCTTTCGGTGCCAAGTTGCAAGAACTCAACGAAAGCTACAAGCAGTTGAACGTGGAAGTGAAAATCAAACCGTCATTTTCTACCGTAACGGATACCATAGTCGAGCATTTGGTGCCCGTACAAAACACACTGGGTCAGCTTCACAGCAACCTCGTTAGCATCGATACTAAATTCGCTAAACTGCATTCTCTGCAAGCCATCGAAATCAACAGCATACCCAATCAACAGAGAATCTCCACGTTCGTCGAAGGTAACAAACTGTACATGTTGCATCCTTATCATCCGTACTACAAGTTTCTCCTCGATGGCACGATTCAGATAAACGAATTTTCGTACTGGTCTCACAGTAGAAAAGCTAGCGTTCCCACCATGACTTTGATATCGAATCGTGGTGTCCAGAAAGCAGGAAACATTCCTCTGGCACGTTGGAACGAAACGCGCAACATATATGAAATACACGAAGACGAAGATCTCACCGTTTTCGACGTGAGTGCCGGCGATAAGCTGATCATTCAAAACACGAGTGAAGTACCACCCTCTTTGAATCCCATCACGCTGGTGCTTCTCTTAAAACGTAATCTCTAAACAAAAAATGTCTAGGCAGGCCATCGTCGAAGAATTGCATAAACCTGCACGCCGCAACTACGAACGTTTGGCTGTGGTAACCAAGGGCATCGACGACCTCTGGCAAAGTGACCTCGTGGAGATGAGTAGCGGCAATTTGAAAAACGTGCATAAATTGAACAAGGGCAACAAGTACCTCCTCACCGTCATAGACACGTTTTCGAAATTCGCATGGGCTCTACCTTTGAAGGCGAAAACAGGAACGTGCGTCAGACGACCACGGTTTCTGCAAACGGACAACGGTAAAGAATTTTACAACGCCGTATTCCAAAAATTTATTCAAAAACATGGCATTCGACATTATTCTAGCTTCAGTCACATCAAAGCCAGCATCGTGGAAAGATTCAATCGAACCTTGAAAACACACATGTGGAAACGATTCACGCTTCGGGGAAATTACAAATGGATCGACATCCTGCCGGAACTCGTCGACACCTATAATGATACAGTACACAGAACAATAGGCATGAAGCCAGCTGACGTTACCAAATCTGACGAGCAGCGTTTAATTTCTACCGTTTACTGTCCAAAGTACACTCCCACGACAAAAAAAGCTAAATACAAAATTGGAGACCAGGTGAGGATCAGCAAATTCAAACGCACCTTCGAGAAGGGATTCACAAAAAATTGGAGCACGGAACTTTTTACGGTGGTTCGAGTTCTACCTGGAAACCAACACACGTATATAATAAAAGATAGTAGCGGCGAGATTTTGAAAGGAAGATTTTACGAAAAGGAACTCTCTAAAACAAAACACCCCGACACGTACCTCATCAAGAAAGTATTGCGTAGGAAAGGTGACAAACTGTTTGTCAAATGGCTGGGACTTCCGGAAAAGAGTTGGATCGACGCGGACGAAGTGATCTTGTGAGTACGTGGAACGTGGTGAAGCGTCTACCGGATCCGGAAAGTCAAACGAAGAAAAAGAACGGCGAGTTGCTTCCCGACAGCATCCGCTGTCTGATCGTAGGTCCTTCGGGGTGTGGGAAAACGACACTGCTCGTGGACAATTTTCTCCTCGCACCGAATTGGTTAAATTGGAAGAACAGGCACCTGTACGTGTTCTCGAAAAGTTTGGAGCAATCCAAATACCAGCAACTGATGAAACTGTACGATGGTCTGGACATTGCAACATTCGCCTCGGAAATAAAACCACTCGACGATTGTCGTGAAAATTCAGTCGTTGTGTTCGACGACGCCATCCTGGAAAATCAAAATGAAATTCGCAACTTTTTCACGCAAGGTCGTCACAAAGGAATGGATTGTTTTTACCTAGCTCAAACGTTTTCCAAAATTCCAAAACAGTTAGTGCGCGACAACGCCAATTTCATATGTTTGTTTCGTCAAGATCACACCAACCTCAAGCACGCGCACGATGACTACGTAGGCGGAGACATGAACTACAATCAATTTTCGGAAGGCTGCTCTACTTGCTGGAACGGTGACGATTTCGGATTCGCGACGATCGACATGACGAGGAAACCCAACGACGGAAAATACAGAAACAAAATCAACGACTTTCTAAACGTTGCAACGTTGTGAGAAACGACGTATATAAATAACGTCATGACGAAACGAAAAATCGAGGACGAAAATCTCACGCTTCGCGATTACCTCGCGAAACGCTTCAAAGGTTGGAAATCCGAGAATCGCGGATTCTACGAAGAGAAGAAACGTCAGGATCAACCCGTGATCGATGCCATCAGCAGTCTAGGTAAAGAAATTAAAAGTGTCACGGAACAAAATAAAAATTTGATTAATGAACTCGTACCGCTCGCAGCTAAAAGTTACGCCGTACCCACACCCATTTCGAGCATTCCTTCGACGCCGTTCGAACTGAAGGATGCACCGGCACGACGTCGAGCCATAGGCAGCACGTCTTCGGATAAAATCGAGTTGGGGCCTTTGGCACGAGACTAACTGAGCACGGGGAAATTCGACAAGGATGAAGTGTTCGGATTGTATCCCAGCATGGAAACCAGCGAAGGCGGCGGTGTGGTGTGGAAGATTGGGAAATCGAAGGTGACCTTCGAAGGCAACGACATTAAAGTCAATTTAGGCGACAAGGATAGTTGGAACAGGTATCCGGGTACGGTGGGACTGTGGGAACTCGTCGCCAAAAAGCAGCCGAAAGATTACACCGACGAAGATTACCAAAGTTACAAGGAAATTCTGATCATGACGGATGCCTTGTACCAGAACAACGACGCCTCGCAGAATAGGGTGAAATCGAGCAGCGGCGAGAAGTACAGGAATCTCATCAAACCGATTTGGAACCAGGTCAAAACAGGCAGCGGCGTCAAACGCTACAACACGTTACCCAAAGAATTCGTTTGGGTGGACGACGTTAGGAAACTCGTGGACCGATTGTTGGTGATAGCCGGCGAAGAGAATGCAGGCAACCGTAATTTCTACAACGAGAAGGTTGGCATCGTGGACATGATCAGCACGAAACTTTCCAACTTCATCGTGAACGACGACAAGGGCATAGGTTACCTGATCAAAATCATCAACACGCTGCCTCCGAAATTCTGGAACGTGGCCGAAGGAAAGGGACTCGTGAACGACATCATCAACAAGTTACCTTTCGAGATGCATCTACCTGGCTACCAGTACTGCGGACCGGGCACCAAACTCGAGAAAAGATTGGAGAGAGGAGACAAGGGTGTGAATCCGTTGGACGCCGCATGCAAAGATCACGACATCGCCTACAACACCACGCAGACGGATCTGGACGCACGTCACGAAGCAGACAGAAAGTTAGAGCATGCAGCTTTCGAAAGGTTCGTGAGCAGAGACGCATCGCTGGGTGAACGGGTCGCCGCACTAGGCACCACCATCGCCATGAACACAAAACAAAAATTGGGGTGGGGTATATAAATAACATCCAGTAAAAAAAAACAACATGGCTTGCATAACTGATTTGCCGCACGAACTACTATCTAAAATATTCAAGAAAGTAGTTAACGGAGATGTTAATAAACTTGTAAGCATGGCAAAAACAATGCCGGAATTTCGCATCCCTTGTGAAATGGTTCTCAAGGACCTTCTTCGGGAGATCAGCGGCCTGAGGTGCGGTGATCTCAACATTCTGCTTTCGGCTGCAGGGGAAAAATTAAACGATAGGTCAGACGAACTGTACGAGGCGATGCAGGGAAGAAGACAGTATACTGATGATTGGTACAAGTCTATGCAGGAGAAGGAAGATATCACTACGCACATCCTCGCGTTTTCCGAAGCACGAACTTTCTTCCTCTGTTAAAAAAATAATAATATATATACGTGTCAAAAAAAAACTTGATATATAAATAACACACATCGTGAAAAAAAATAATCTTCGGTATATATAAATAACACACATCGTGAAAAACAATTAAATTTCTCTCTAACACTCTGAAATTTTTTTTGATATGACGACCGAAAAAATAAGTGATCTCCAAGCATTAAAACAAATGCTAAATTTGTCAGTCGAGTATGTAAAAATTCAGGAATTGGAAGTCGACAAACCTTACACGATAGCTTCCGGTTCAATCGTTTCTACCCAGTATGGCCCCAAGGTACGTCTGTTGCTCAACGCACAATACAGTCTATTTTTACCAGATCGATACGCTAACATGTTATCCGACGAGAAGCTATCTATTTTAATCGAGAACAAAACTCGAATCGTGTACAAGGGGACAAAGGAACTTCTTGGCAAGAAAACAAAGCACGTAATAGAATTTGTGTAACGACTGCGAGGCCTTGAAAATATATAAATAACATACCGTAAAAAACTACACAAAAAAAATCTCAGAATATATATATAAATAACATACCGTGAAAATAACACATAGAGCATCAACATGAAGCCCAAGGGTGTCGTGTACCAGATACCATACTCCAATCTGAAAAATCTAGGTGCCCTCGATGGGTTACTCACCAAGAAACAACGCGAGAAGAAACGTTCTTGCTTGAGCAAAGGACACGGAATGAAATTGCTGCTCAGCACACCTCAATTGAGACGGTTGCAGCGTTCGCGGAAACAGCAAAAGATCGGAGGCTTCATATTCAGCATCCCGGCCATCCTAGCAGCATTGGGGGCCGTTGGAAGTTTGGCCGGCGGAAGTGCCGCCATCGCGAAAACCGTCATCGACTCAAAGAAGAACAAGGCCGAGTTGGAAGAACAGAAACGTCACAACCTGGCCATGGAGAAGAAGGGGAAGGGCGTGATGAGAAAGTTTAAAAAAAAGAAACAGAAGCACTCACCAACCGAGACATTGAATCTCTGATCGAACCGTTACAAATCAAACACTTCAGAGGAGTTTTCATGTCCGACTCGTTACCTTCAACCGTCAAAAGAAGAGAATGCGGAGTAGTCAACTTGGACGGTCAAGAAAATCCAGGCACGCATTGGATATGTTACCACAAAAACGACAATGATAAAGCATTCGTTTTCGATTCTTTCGGAGGTGTTCCACCTGCAAATTTAATTCATTATCTGAAAACGAACAAAACCTCTATATACTACAACGACGAACGCATTCAAAATTTCGGAGACGTGAACTGCGGTCATCTCTGCCTCTCCGTGCTCGCGTTTCTCTCTAAAATAAATAACCCTACGATCGAGGATTTCCAGAAAGCATTGTGGAACCTCAAACAGCATCACTAGGATGGGCGTGTTCCATCTCACGAGCGAATCATCGATCTTGAAACTCACGCTGCACGACAACATCGTCTATCCTAAATCCGTGGCTCTGCGTGCATTCTACAGCATGTACCTCATACCTAATGTTACGCATCACAACAACAAAATTAGCGTCGGAAGCGAACACATCGTCGTCACGCCAGGACAATACAATCTTTCCACTTTGCAAGCTCAATTACCCAAAGGCACGTACCTTTCTCAAAATTCGGTCACGCACAGAGTGGAAATCCTATCCGCTACGGAGACCGTGGACCTGGGCACCATGGGAGAACTTTTAGGTTTCGAGAATGACACCAAACTCGAAGCTGGCATCAAGCACGTGGCAACCAACATTCCTAAATTCTTGGCCATAGAGACTCTGAACGTACACTGCAACGTGGCGGAAGGCATGATCACGAAATCTTCGGACGGATTACTGGGAAGTCACAAGCAAACGGGAATCATAGCCACTTTCAAACCAAGTTCCGAGTTCATGGAACCGATCATCTACACGCCCTCTTCGCCGATCTATTTTCCAGTATGTCGCAACCGCATAGACGACATAGAGTTTTATTTATTTATTTATTAATGCCTTGTTTTAAATGGCGGAGTTAAGGCCGTACAATGCCTTTTCTTCCACTCAACCATACATTTAAAATTATACATTATTATATTATACACAAAGTACACTAAGTCATTTCACATAGGTCCACACACACACATTATACTCATACACACAAGTCTTAAAGTCTGACGAACGAGAAAGGAGACGTGGTGGATTTCGCAGGTGCCACTACGACGGCCATCGTGGAGATCAACGTATAATAAATAACACACATATGTAAAATGGAGCAAATCGAAAGTTACGAATTGCAATCTTTCCCTCCCAACCGTCGCACGTTCGCCAATCTGAACGAAGCGAACAGGGAGATCGAATACGACGTGGACGTAGGCGACGGGTTCGTTCATCCTCACAGAGCGGACCTCTACCTTCAATTCGACGTGGTGAAGAAGGAAAGCGGAGACGTGTTTCCTGCAGCAGCAAACTTGATACTCGTGGACAACTTCGTGCCTCACCTGTTCTCGCAGGTGGAGGTGAGGAAACACAACACCGTCATCGACAGAATAGATTATCCAGGCATCACGTCGACGGCAGTGGGAACGTTGAAATTATCCAAAACGGACGCAGCGTACTACCAGGCCGGGGGATTCGAAGCCGGGACCAAAATATCGACGTGAAGTCACACGGTGCTCTTTCCCATGCGTCTGCTGCCTGGTTTCTTCTCGGACTACAAGGAGATCATGTGGAAGGGAGGGCTGAGGGTCACGTTTCGAAGAGCGGCCAACGACAACGACGCACTGATGCGATACGCTACTTTGGGCCCGGACGGCACCACGCCGATAGCCAACACTTTACCCGAAGCAGCCAAGTGCGTCATCCGGAGCATGGAATTGAGAATGCCGGTGGTGGAATACGAAACGAACTACGCCCTCAAGTACAAAGCGGAGATCTTGAAAAGTCCGCAGGTGTTCATTCACTTTCACGCTTACCAGTGCGTGCAGAAGGTTGCGTCGGGAAGTCACATGGAATTCGACGTGACGACGCAGTTCAACAACATACAGTTCGACATGCCAGATTTCGTCGTAGTGCTTTTTCAGACCGGGAGGGACAAGAATCAGGAAAAAGATTCCAGCAAGTTCGACGACTGCAAGATCAAGAATGTTTATCTCAAAAATGGACGCAACGAAGTGTTCCCGCGCGAGAATTACAACCTCGACGTGACCAAAAACGATTACCTCAAACTTTACGAAGCATTTTCGGCTTACAAACGCGTGACCGAGGGAAACGTGGACATGTACTACACGCCCAGCGAGTTCAAAGCACGGAGACCCATGACCGTCATCAACACATCTAAGAGAAAGAAGGTTGTGGTCAACGATCGAACCAACATCAAGGTCGTCTGCGAGTTCCACGATGCCTTGCCCGAGGATACCCTATGCAGTGTCATCCTGATTGCAGAGAAGTCCTTCGCCTACGACGTGAAGAACGAGAGGGTCACAGAGCAGTTTTAACAAGTTTTTAACATCTTTTCTTGCAAAATAAGAAATTTTCTGCACTAGCACAATCAGTTGCAATGGCACAATACGAATTTCACTAGTTCAGATCAGTTACAAATATCAATTTCATTAGCTATCAGCTACAATATCTTTTTTGCACTATAGCACGAGACAATCAGAAAATTTGCACAAAAAAATTTGTTGTTGTTTTTTACACGTGAAAATTAACAATAAATTTTTTTTTATCGTTTCAGATGCTGTCGAAACATCAAAAACACATACACACACACACTAGAAAAAAGCATGCAACTTTATTTGTAACACACACATATTCTCCATCTTCATCAAGAAAATATTATAATAAACATAATTATTTTTATCTATATCTCACAATAAAACTCTATATCCAAAAATATCACAACATCAAATAACACTAGAGTCGTTAGTACACGTTGCATGCATTACGGAGGTCCTCTGTAGGGTTTCATGGAAGTTTGGGGGAAAAAAAACACGTGAAACTCTACAGAGGTGCGGTAATCTATAACCGCAGCCATTAGAAAACTTTTACATTTTTGGTTGGGCACCACGCACCCTGGCGAGGTTATAGGGGCCAGGCATCCTAAAAAACAACCATTATTATTTTGTTTGTTTGTTTGTGTTACAATACATAAGCGCGCGCGCGTGCGCGTGCGTGTGTGTGCGTGCGCGGCACGTCGTTTCCCCGAGAGAGAGAGAGGTTTACAAAGGTCACGATATACGGAGTTAGAAAATTACGATATGGCACATTCGCTCATTACTCTTGCCAGCCATAAATCTCTCTCTCTTTTTTCATCTTACAGCAAAGTTGGCATCTCTATTTTTTTTAGTTGTAAGTAAATTGCCAACACACTCTAGTTAATAATGCTACATATTATACGCGCACACGCACACACATACTATATTACCATCCACCCATCTCTCTTTCTTTTACGGCAGTACATATTTGTTGCCGGCTCTCCTTGTTTAGTGTGTGCAGGTTGGCAAAAATTGCTTTATGCGCTGTAAGGCAAGCCTCAAGCAAAGTTGTCAGCTCCTTGCTTTAGGCTAGGTTAGACCAAAAAAACCATGGTGATTTTTTTTTCGAGTGAGGAGTTGGCAACGCTGATTTTTACTTGAGGGCGGTCAACCGGGTTGATTGCACAAGCAAAATTGTCAGCTCCTTGCTTTAGGTTAGGTTAGAGCAAAAAAACCTTGGTGATTTTTTTTCGAGTGAGGAGTTGGCAACACTGATCTCCACTTGAGGGCGGTCAACCGGGTTGATTGCACAAGCAAAGTTGCCAGCTCCTTGCTTTAGGTTAGGTTAGAGCAAAAAAGGCTGTGGGTAAGCTGTCGGTTGTTTAACTCTTCCCTTTCTCTTTTTTTTCTTGTAAAAGGCTATGGCAAAAATACCAGTGGGTTGGCAACCTTGCTTTATGCACTGTAAGGCAAGCCTCAAGCAAGGTTGACAGCTCCTTGCTTTAGGGCTAGGTTAGACCAAAAAAAACCTTGGTGATTTTTTCGAGTAAGGAGTTGGCAACACTGCGAGAAAATACCTCAAGCAAGGTTGCCAGCTCCTTGCTTTAGGTTAGGTTAGACCCAAAAACAAAAACCTTGGTGATTTTTTCGAGTGAGGAGTTGGCAACACTGCTCACCACTTCAGCTCACCACTTGATGGCGTTGAACCGGGTTGATTGCACTACTGTTTCCGTCAGATCTTCAAATGTTTACCAAATTCCACGTGGCCCAGAGGGGAACAAGAGTGTTGTTCTATCCACGCGACCCGGTGTTGTGCCATGGAAAAAGCTATATAAAATGTGTGCTGCCGTATGTTTCTCTCAGTGCCATCGAGACAGCTCCAGCTAACACATCATGGAACTCGCTGTGGATTCTACAATAGAAAAACACGACAAACTTGTGAAACGTATGACCCGTCAGAATGATGCTTCCAAACGTAAAACTCGCAAACGTGTGCAACCCGTTAAATTCGAGATTGTCACTATCAAGAACGAGACGGTGGACGAGGGAATGGATGTGACTACGGTTTGCGATTTCATAAAAAGACGTAGGGAAATAGGCTTTTCCACAGATACAATCCAGTGTCCTGAACTACACGCCGTAGAGACATGTTTCGATCTCTATCTTGCGAACACATATTTTCTGAACAAAGAGAAGAGCAAGTACGTAGCGATAGGATTCGAAAAGGAATCCCCTTTCAATTTAGTGTGGGAGTTTTTGCAACAGGGGAGATCGCCCGTACGTTTCGATTCTAAACAGATTAGATAACTGTGTGCTTCGAAATCTGACTTATTAAATTACGTCGAAACAGATCGACGATTCAATTATTTGGTTACTGGAAATATCACCGTTAGTGGTGTAAATGTTTTCGGGAAACGGTGTATTTCAATGTATCAACATCATTCACCAGATGCTTTTATTTTCACAGATTCTGAACTACACTTATTTTTGTGTAACCTTTTTAGACCTCTGCAAAAATTAATGAACGACCGTTATCATAAATTACAATCAGAAATGGAGACTTTTGTATATTGAGTCAAAAAAAATATGAGTTCAGAAAAAAAAAGAAGTACGCGATGTAGTGAACTATTTTTATGTATTCTGGTACAACGAATTGATGATTGAAATATATCTTCAGAACAATCTTGGACACACATTGACATTGTAAATAAGTTATGTTATGTATCTGATGCTGTAAAGTATCCATCGTAAATCTATTCCACATCGTAAATGAACCATTGTTATTTTATGTATTGTAAATCAGTCTTTGTTATTTTTTGTATTGTAATATAACCCTTCAGGTATTGTAAACCTTCTATATCATCAATTGTAAATAAAACATTTGTGTTATTCTATATCCATATTATCTATTATAAATAAAACATTTGTATATTTTGAACATTTTTTTATTTATTACAATAAAAAGTGTACATTTTCCAGACATTTTCAACTACACAGGTTTTTTCACCTGTACCATGTTTTTTACATTTTAAACTTTCTGAACTGTTTTTGACACTGCTTAACTTTGGACATTCAAGTTCTTCGATATTGCATATAGTCATCTTACCCTCACCTTTTTTCCCCACTAATGTTTTCACCCATTCCATTTTCTCCGTACCTTTAACATAAACTTGCTGATTCATAAGCACTAAATACAGAAGATCTTCTAATTTCTCGTACGGTAGCCATCCATCATTCCAATCCAGACCATGTTTGTTGGTACGGAGCCAGTAATTCACTCGGCGATAATTTTCACTCAACAAGTGTAAACCATATGGAGGTTTCACTAAATAGTCAAATGCACTGTCGAAAGAAAATTTTAAAATGCCTACTTCTTTACACACAAATTCTCCTTCGACTCCCCGAAAACCTTGAATGTCCAAAAAACAGGCATCCATTTTGTTCAACAGGTGAACACTGTCAATGTATCATCAATACTGCCCCGACATACCGCACACTTGTCCAATTGAAAGGCACAGAGACCACAGGCTACAAACTGTCGACCCGGAAGAATTACCAGACTGCAAGGGTTTTCAAAACATATTTTACAGAGTAGCACAGAATCCACACTCTGATTATCGGGTGTTTTTTCAGTAGTTTCCACACTGTCGCAATATTTGCAACTTTTCGAATCACAGTGTAACGCTGCAACACTCTGTATGTAACTACAGGCTTGTATTGCCTGGTAATGTTCTAGAATCGGGCAATCTTCGGATATCCAATCACACGCTCCGTACCCATAATGGAAACATATTACCCTATCACTGAATCCTGAATAATAAAAACCTGCAGTGACTAATTCTTCAGCAGTCTGACGTAATCCTATTGGCCACTTTGTGTAAGTCTTATATCTCGCATTCACCGACATATAATCGGTGGTAAAAGGACGGCCTGCTATCAGACGAGTATGGTAAGTATACACTCTCATATGTCGAACAAAGGAAACCCGTCTGATACTGTAGGTGACGGCGTTGTAGGTATCGGCGATAAATGTTCAATCTGGTTATCCTCACTATCAGCAGGAAAGAGTGATCTGCGAACACCGGAAGAAAACACAGAGAAACAGGGATGTCCTTCTAATTTACGTAACAAAGGACGCTCGCAGTCTGAACACCACACGGAACTTCTGTTCTCAAGCAAAACAAGCCACTTTTTCACTCTTCCTTTCAATGCTTCATGGATCTCATCCTCATTCTTCCTGCGACGTAGTTCGCACATACACCTGTGACTTGGGAATCCTGTTTTTTCATCCACTCTTTTCTTTCTCTCGTCTATCTTCTTTAGTGTCTCGCAATATTCATGGACACCATTTCCTAATTCGTCAAACAGGTCACATCCACACCAGGGAGGTTCACGTACCCCCACATACATAAACGGAAAATAGTTCAACAGACGGTGCAGGGCTGTTCGGTCACTATCCAACTCCCCGCAAGATCGAACAATTTCCCAGAACTCCTCGTAACTATATTCGTAAAAATTCAGCCATCTACTAAACAATCCTGTGCCACACACGTCCATTCTAACATAACTATTTTCCAACTCTTCTATTTATACCTTTTTGTATCTACGTCACATCCTCCAACGGTCGTAAACGCTCAAAACATGTTCAAACTTGCCCCGATTAGCAAACAAGACATTTACCATCCTATCTCTCTAATTAAACGCACATCAACGCCATCACCGGAAACACGTATCACAATTCCAAGAAAAACACCAGCCATTTCCACCCGAATTTCAAACAACGACCGGAAACACGTACTCCAATTCCGAGAAACTGTCACCGGAATCCACTACTTTTCCTCCTCCACAACAACCAATCAAAATCCTCCACACAAAGTAAAACCCCGCCCACACACCAATCAAAATCCTCCATACAAAATAAACCACGCCCCTTTTATGACGTCATCACGCGAAAAAACACACTTGCTTGCCCACACACCTACATCATCAATTGATCTCTGATCGATATTTTCCAATCAATTGATTTATCGGCCTAAACGCGGCCCCATAACTACTATGATGCACCCAACTATTGTAGTCATGTCCTTGTCGGTTACATCTCTGGCGCCATTTCCAGTAATAGATCCTACCAACCGCAGGTACACAAATTAGAGCACTTGAAAAATAGAAACATAGTTGTAGTACTTTTTCACAATAACGATATAAATTTTTGTATTTACTTTTTCTTCGTTTCTTTGTTTTCTGGTTTTATATATTATTTAAAAATAAAGTAGTAGGGAAATATGCATTTTAGTGATAAAATCTCTTGCGAGGTGATCTCCGCAGTGTGATTAGCCTAGTTTTTGGAGCTTGAAGACGCCATCTTTAACTAATGGCCCCTTCCAGTCACACAGAAAAACAAAAGCACCTGAAAAAAGAAAAATAGTTGTAGAACTTTTTCACTTTACTCATATTTGTTTCGGTTTGCATTCCCTTTTTCTTCAGTTCAATATTTGTATTTACATATTATTTCAAAACACACTACATAATTAAAATCACTTCCCTTAACTATAACTTCAATTGATTTTTTTGTCTTCAACTCTCAAACAATGAACACAACTTGACATATTGTCTGACACAATGCTTCACAAATACTTCTCAAACTAGCATCTTCTCACTTTTACGCACTTTTTATACCTCATAAGCAAAACCGACGCTTTCTCTGATTGGTTGAAAAACAACCAACGCGTTTACTGATTTGGTTGAAATAAAACCGACGCGTTTTCGGATTGGTTGAAATATAAACCTCCGCTTTTTTAATTGGTTGAAATATTCTTAACATTAGTTCATCGAAAACCTAATAGATTTCATTCAAATGCATTAACAAATACACCCTTAAAATTCTTTGAAATATTATACGCACTTTGAAACTTTGTAATATCCTAATAAATATAGAAATACAAACTAAGAAAGAATAGTGAAAATCTTTAAAAGCGTTAACTATAAAATAACATTTAGTTAAAAATAATTTTTTGGTTATTGTTTTTTTAAAAAGTAAATAAATTTAAAAACTAAGTTAAAAATTACTAAATGAAAGATACAAAACGCAATAAATAAAAAAATAAATCTAATCCTGTAAATGAAAACATAAAACTTCAGAAAACACACTTTGTGCTTCCAAAAGATCTTGCTTGAATGTGTTATTTGAAAAAAATAAGCTTAAATTTTAAACAGAAGGGTAAACACTTGACAAGACACACTTTGTGAATCCAAAATGTAATAAGAAACGCATTTATATCGTGTTATATGAGGAAAAAAAAATAAATTTGAAAACAATGCTGTAAAATGTGATAACCGGTTCTTGAAAGCGACTCGCAGTTTTAAAGATTTGACTTGGACAACACATTCCCAGCCATCCTTTGTCGCCCTTCCGTTGCGTACCTTTACCATATTCTTCCGTTCTGGTTAACCTTGAAAAAACCGGTTCTGGAAATATACCGACGCGTTTTCTAATTCGTCAATCAGGTTCTTTCTTTGTTCTGGCATTCTGACGTCACTTGACCTTGACCACACATTACCCAAATTCCTTTTCCGTGTCTCTGTGAGGAATTCACCGTCTTCTGCCAAGCGTCTCGGATCAAAAAGTGTCAAGATTTGAGTACAACATTTATTACATAGTACATTATAACCATATAACTCTATTTCTTACTACACTATAATTATTTACATTACCTATCGTGGGTTCAAGTACAGGGACCGTCCTATATTGTAAAACGATCTTTACCCATTATCAACATCCATAACGTTTCATAATCCATAATCTCTTATTTTCAATAATATAAACATAAATTACTATATTTTTGTACATTACGTACTTTACAGTAATAAAGTTAAAACTATATGTGTAACATTTGGTAACACTAATTACCTTCTATTTGTTTATATAATTAAATAAATCATTAAAAATTCATTACAGGTATAAATATGCAGATAATAATAATAATAATAACCAATAACTCTACAGCCCGTGAGAGTCTTGGCTTACCTACCGACTGCTGGTCTCCCTCCCACACTGTTCCTCCGTCACCTGTTGTAGCGTGGAGATCTTAGACCAGTATTGGAGTGTCGGGGGATCAGCCCGACGAGCCCCCAGCCGTTGCAGGTCTTCTCGGTCGGGTTACGCTCACTCACTCGAAGCTTCCCAATTTCCTCACGATGGTGGGTTGCCCCCGGCCCTATACGTAGCCCAATAATTTCCGACCAGAGCCGGATTGGAACCTACGCCGTCCCACAGCGAACGATCTCAAGACGACTGAACGCCTGAACCCGCTCGACTACGGCGGAAGACAAATATGCAGATAAATAAATGTAAATTAATTCAAATGAAATGTGCATTTATTCTAAATACACGCAAATAAATTTTGAAGATTAAATACCAACATCCACTAACGCAGATAAATACAACTTATATATGTCTCGTTTGAGTTTGAGTTGCTGTTTTAAGTCCACTTTATGCACAGTAAGGCTAATCGGGACTGGACCTACAGTTTAAAGTGGGATCCGAACCACTTGTGCCTCCACCGGGTATCGAACCCGGGACCCCTTGATTACAAGGCAAATACCCTACCACTGCGCCATGGGGGAGGCCCCATATATGTCTCGTAATTACTTGTTGAAGCAGTCTTTCCTTCATTAACTTGCGTATTTATTAATTACTAGTTCTGTTTAATTGCGCAGCACCATTAAATATAAATCGTCGTTTGTTTTTTTATATATATAACTGTATATCTATATTGGACGTAAACAAGAAATAATGTCTTGCAGGGCTGTTACTGAGGCTTTGTGCTTTCACCATGCAAGTGACGAAGATACACCCGTTCTCAAATGTGATGGTAGAAAAATATTTTGCACAGCCGAAAATAAGTTGGCAATTCTGCGCACTCCGAAACATAAGTGATAAGACGCTTGAGGGTCCTGAAGCAATGTTTTCTCAACGCACCAAGTCAGTACTCGAAGGTCATGCCACACGTCGATCGGCAACTTTCTTGAGCATATTGTATGTCTACACAGTTCTCAGCAAATACCTGTTTGAAAATGAATCTTGTGTTCACGTTTTTTCTCTCCAACGTAGATCTTACATTGCAGTAGTCTTACAATATTGTTTTGGTTGTTCTTTTGTTTTGATTTTACCATGACATGTTAACAACTTATCGCAACTATGAGGGTGGATGATAATTAGATAAAATTGATAAATAAACACTACAGAGATAGAAATCCAAACCAGGACTCGAACTCGGAAGCAAGCAGTAGCGTACCCAGGATTTCATCAAGGTATGTGTTATTTCTAAAGCTCTCTCCAAATTCACGTTGTTTTATTAAACTGTAGTTAAATAATAGTAATCATAATTAATTAATAATATTTATAATTTACTAATTACTGAATTACTACTAATACCACTACTACTATTTTGTAATAGAGATCAAAATAAATATAGTATTTATGAAAGCAATAGAACCAAATTACTTTCTAGTCATTAGAGTTTTACAAATTCTATTAGCACGTTTTTTTTCTTTTGTACGAAATAATTGTCTAGCCAACGTGGTGAGGCATTTTAAGTGTGAAGAAAATCCATATAAACAAAAAAATGTATTAACATTAATTGAAATAATTAAAGTATAGAACTCATCCAAGTAGATGCAATGGTTTTGTTGGTAGGGCGTCTGACAACCACGAGGGCCATCAGTGTTCCATTTCCGGAAATTGTTGGAATTTTTCATCTCTTGTCCCCGCATAAATGTCTCCAATAATTCACATCTGGAATTGCTCGCTGTTCTTACCAACAAACCATTTTACAAAAGTTAATCTTATTGTCGTTTGAAATCCGAAATTTAAACGTGCCAGTGTAAACTATGGGAAAGTGGAATGGTGGCTGTGAATTCTTGTCCACCTAACTATACATTACCCACTTACAACGAACGAAGTACTTTCTTTAGTTATTTATGTATTTGTTTATTGAGAGAATTTCAGATACAGTACGTAGCCATTTTACACTGAAATCAGTAACAATGAAAAGTATGTAATGCTCATTATTCACACACACACATACGTGTAAACGTGGTCTTATAAGGACCGAGTGATTGTACATATGTTGTTGGAACCACTATCATTTGAGAAATTAGCATAATCAAGGAAATTTTAAAATGTCGAGACCATACATGTGATTACAAATACCACCGTGGTTTTTGAAAATTACCATTTATGCAGATTTCCTCACGAAAAATGGTTACTATTCTTGTTGGGACCTGGTACCAATATCAACTGTCTAATTTACAGGTTGTAATTTTAATACAATTTCATCCGTTGTGGGTACCAATCAATATTGCAAAACCCGTTCAACCAATCACAATTCTTGTAGGTCACATGATTTCTTCCTGTGTGTAAGCAGCTACGTGCCATACCGAATTGGGCAAAAAGTTGTGAAATGCGCTTTACGGCGTCAATTGAGAGAGCGTAGCTTACACGTATCTGTCTCGGCGCAGAGCATTAGGAAGGGTGACGGGGAAAAGAAGAGTTCCTCTCGCGGCGGAGTTAGGAAGGGATTAACTGATCCGCAGTCAGTGGCGTACTTAAGGGTTTTTTTGCCCCACTGTGTAATTGAGAAAATAATCATATTTACCCTAATCGTTGAATCTTAATTTTTACTTTGCATATTTTAAGTGTTGTTTAAAAATTTCAGAAATCAAAGCAGGCTTGTGCGGCCTATCATGCCGCAACTGTGTGAAACGAAGCTCTTTATTGGCCCGCTACCAAGCAAACGCAATGGGTAACAAGCGACAAGAGATACGTATCGCTTCGAATCAATTCGACCTTTCGGATCGATTCGACAGGGCAAGCTGCACATGTCGCTTGCGGGTCGATGCATTAGGTTTTTCGCATGAGCGGTGAATTTCTTGCTTTAGATTGAAGTCGCCAGTGTTGATGGGCGCCCGGTAGGGGTAGTTCAAGGGGGAGCCGTGCCCCCCTGGAAAATGAACGTCAACCAAAAATTATATATTTCACAAATATAATTTCATTTCAGCCACAATAATATGTGTTAATTAATGCACGAACATAATAAATTCAAATGTAAGCAATGTTTTTTGAGGGAACATTGGGGATAATGTGGCTTATTTGCCCCCCTGAAAAAATTCCTTCCTTGCCCCTCATGGAAAAAACCCTACTGACGTCTATGCCAGTGTTGCTTGTCGATTGTCGCCTGCCACTTGTCGCTTCGATATGAAGTCTCCTTGAAGGGGTCAGGGGAAGAATTCTGAGGGAGGCGACAAGCGACAGTGTGCTTCCATATCGACAAGACACACGGGTCCCTTTTGTCTTGTAGACTAAAACATTCACCGCCCGTACACGACAACAAGTGGAGGCGTCACGATGCACAACATTGATAAAATAGCCAGTTTGAGTGACACAACCAAGCAACATGTAATATTTGCAGCTTACCGTGCTGTATCAGTGCGAAACGTAGCATTGATTACCAAGGCTTGTCGCTTGTCGCGTTACGCTTCGGTCTGGAATCTGCTTAAACGGCATAAACGGCAGGCGACTAGCGACATGGAGATTTTATACCAAAGCGACAAGCGACATTAGACCATTCAATATAAGGCAAAACATTCACCGCGCATGCACGAATAAAAGTACTAAGCGACATGATGCACGGTATTAACAAAACTGGCCAATCAGAGCGACAAGTAAACTACAAGCGACACCTGCATCCTGTCGTGTCGCTTCTGTTCGAAAGGTTCAATTCATTACTGCTGGTTCGCTTCCAAGGGACACGTGTTGGTTGTCTCTTTCGTGTGAAATCTCCCTTACAAAGCAAAAAGCTGCAAAAGACAGACGACAAGTGACAGGCGACAAGCGACACGCAGAATTCACACAGAAGCTGCAAGCGGCATGCAACACTAGCACAGTTAGTTTAAATTCAAACATTCACCGCACATGAGATAACAAGAGCACGAGGTGACAGGATGCACGGTATTAAGAAAACTGCGTAATCAGAGCGACACGTACAGCTTGTCCTGTCGCTTTGATACGAAAGGTTGCTTATATTTCTAAATACTGGTTTGCAAGATAAGCGTGTCACGTGCCGCTCCCCTCTGAAAGCTACACCAAGCCGTTTTTTTTATTGAATTCTCCTCAGGGAAGGAAGAGAATGCTTATACAAATACAGTCTCCGCAGAACATTTGCGAAGCTACTCATTATATTTGAAACTCTATTATCTGTGCATACTCAGCGTGCACTATAATCTACTGAAGCCGCCCTAACAAATTATTTACTGGAACTAGAATGACACTTTCCTAATCGTTATGAAGGGTCACTTGCAATAGAATTGTTTGATTTTATCTCTCTGGTTGAGAACAGAATTTGGAGACTGTACTCGACTAAAAATTTACTTCTGTTGGAGTTATTAGATTTGGGGAGGAAGGTGGTGCTTCAGATGGCTGTTCCATGTAGGCTGTGCATTTGAACAAAACGAGCAAAGGAAAAGTAACTTATTTAATTTCTTTGTAAAATGAATTAAGTGTTAATTTAACAGAGGTCCAGTACAGTAAAACTATCCAAGTATATAATGGTATGCGTCTTAATGGACATTTTAATTAAACCTTTCTTCACAAACTGATTCAAAATTGAATAGGGCAGCACTGAAATGCTACTAACTTGTTAGTCTACAGATGGTTTTACATATGATTGTTCCAAACATTTGCTTATTTAGTCCTTTTTACATAAACAATATTACTGAATTTGAAATTTGTGCTTATTTTTTTAACTTAAGGCAAGGAACCTAACAACACTAACTTAGAGTTGCAAGTTTTAGAAAGGCCTATGCCTACATTCTGACTTGGGCGCCGCGGAAAGATTTTTAAACTACAAAGTTTTGGATCCCCTGAACTAGGGCATAATTGTAATAATGAATGATTGTCGTATAAACGTGATGTGAAGCGTACAGAAATGTTTGTTTCGCGAATGGAGCGAACAATAAAACGTTTTATAAATCTCATTCCTAGCAACAACCCATTCACAGTAACTGTTCATCAACTGACCTCTACTTCCACGTCACCCATGAAGCCTGCTGGTGTTTCTTTGCGTCCTAGCACAAGCATTTCGTTTTCGCGCATTTCTTACCGGACGCCCGGTCCTTTCTTACTTTGGTAGTTCTTCTCGCAGTCAAGTAGGAGGGGTACGAGTTCCACCTAAGGCCTCCCCGATGGCCCTGTCGACCTCCATGGCGGACTGGTTAGCACGGCGCGCTACGACGCCAGGAGTTCCGATTTCAGGTCCCGGGTAAGGCACGGGTATTTGTGTTCGTCCAAATGAGAAAAACTGAAAATTGAGAATAACCGAGAAATGAAAATCTTGAATATATAGTGAAAAAACGGGGGTTACTTCCGGTTAGTGGTATTCCTTAAAAAAATGGCGTAGTGGTTGCTTCGTCGCCTTGTAATCAAGGGGTCCCGGGCTCGATACTCGGTGGAGGCATTTCGTGGTTTGGATTCCACTTCAAACTGTAGGTAGTCCCGATTAGCCTTACTGTGCATAAAGCGGACTTAAAACACCAACTCAAACAAACGAGTTCCACTTGCACCAAAAGCAAGCATACAGTCAAGAAGTTTTAATATCGTATGTCTTCATGTCGTTACCCAGTCTCAAACGCAGGATAAGAAATAACCCATTTTACCACCTTGCTACCTCCATATCACAAACACTCCACCCTTGCAATACGCAACCACGATTAAGAAAGATAAATGAACCAACCTTCTGGAGGCCGAGTTGGGAGAAGTATATTATTGGTAAATAATCAAATCGTACAGTCACGGACACTTCTGTGTTGTAGCAACACTATTGACTTTCAATGGGATCATTACTACCCAGAAGTGTCCGTGACTGTACAACCCTAAACTGATGTTGCGTTATATTTTCTTGCAACGTTGGCTGAAATAACTCTCATAACATGTCGCAATAAAACAAGTGGCTTCACCAAAGCGAGGTAGAGGCGATCACACCTTTATTCTGCACTGTTATCTCAAGAATCCGATATTAGCAACAGAGGGAGACATTTCTTAGTCACAAGAAATGCTTTCAATTCACTACTTATGAAAAGTAGACGGTGTCGTCTTGGCAAAACATACTGACTCAACTACAAAAGCACAAGGAGCTAACTGGCTCGATTATTGATATTATAGGGTCTACTTTTATTATTATGTGTAGTTTTAACAACTAACCTTGAAATAGACAGTTTGGATCGACGTACACATGGAACATTTCCAACCAATGGCAGCACAAAACATGTCGTTACTAATACACAGCGACGTAGTGCAACAAGCCTACGAGCATAAAATGAACAATCTTTATATTATGGTGGTATTTTAAGACTTTAGATTTCAATGTCGTTGGAAAGGTGTAGAGTTCTTAACGCAAAAAATACTAATAAATAATGTGAATAGGAAACATACAAGGGTAAAGTAAAGTGCATTACAGCGTTGCATGGATGAAGTTGTAATATGCGACATATTATATCTCACTTAATGTCCCACTATTTTGGAACATTTCTTGATTTAAGGCAGTTATTTGGAAAATATTGTCCGTCGACGAAGCTGCTATGCCTGCAGTCATCTGTAGAAGACACAGAAAATCTCAGTCCGGATACGAGTGCATCAGCTCAATCTATGGCGTAAACTCGTTCCGAATTTTTTAATTGTTATTCTGCCCAGATTTGAAAGCACCACTGATGCAAGGCCTCTTGTTGAGTGAGCGTGTCATCCGTTTCTTTTCCTCCCTCCTAATTTATGATGGCGGGCCTCAAACAAAAAGTGCATAATTTTAAAGAGTGAGAAGTTGCATGAACGTTTTCTATATAGTATAAATGCTGATTACAATGACGGAAATATATTAAAGTTGCAACAAAGTTATCATTGAGAAGTTACAACATCTTGTAACTTGGATATTTATAAAAGTATTACAAGAAAGTTTGAACATTGTATTTTTGACTTGATTAAAACGTGATGAAAATGTAGGAACATTTTTATTAGATTCTCGTGTTTACAGTGAAAATGCAATTAACATCTGCTACTTAAAATATTTTGGAACAATATGTACTGGGCCTTCCCGATGGCGCAGTGCTAGCGTCTTCGCCTTGTAATTAAGGTGTCCAGGGTTAGATACACGGTGGAGGCACAAGTGGCTCGGATCCCACTTTAAACTGTATGTCCAGTCCCGATTAGCCTTACTGTGCATAAAGTAGACTTAACCAACCACAATATGTACTATTTTGGGAATATGGTAGTTGTGGAAAGGTTAACAATATAGCTATTTCGTTCTTTGATTATTGGGCTGCTTTAAATAGAATTCGTGAAGGCAACGAGAGCAAGTGAAATATTCATTCGAGAATTAGACTGCAACAATCACTAGCAGAGTTGTCTGTTTCCATTCGAATCGTGCCCGTGCCAAAAGCAAGTTCCGAGTGACACAGCTGACCGCTGGCGCCAAAGTGACTGAAATCGTCTCAAGCAGACAGGCCTTCAGTGAGCACAAATGCAATGAATTCGGTTTCTAATGAACTGACACTTATACATACAAGACCAGGGACGTGACCGGGTATGGAGGATTGGGACAAGATATACGTTGTTCAATTTGGACCAAATTGTCTGTTTTTACCATGTATTTAGTAACAATTGATTTGCTCGCTCCGCACTCTAAACATTTGTTTCTATGACCCGAAACACAAGGTTATGCTTATCACTTTAAAATTGGCACTCAGTTTTCCAAGAAATATGTTTACTAAACATTTCTTGCTCTTTAAGACACGCACTGAGAAACGTTTTTAATAGTAACAGCCATCTCATTCTTATTTAGAAAAAAACAGGCGACTTAAATGAATTTTGTCAGTTTCAATAAGATCTTGCTCACTCCTCTCCCAATGCGCTACACCTGTCCCATTTAGAAATGTGTTTCGCTTTGTTCGAAATACAATTGCTTTATGACGCTCATGCACACTTTGCACTCTTTAAAAGATATTTCTTATGTATGAATAAAAATTTCCTAAGGTGAGATACAAAGGACGTCAAATTCTATTCTCGACCCGGCCATATAAAACTGTCCAATTATGATTCATGTTTCATTACTGTGTAAATATTAAAACAAAAGGAAAAGTAATTTAAACGTCAAACAACGAAATTGTTATGTAATACTAATACTACTAATAATGATGCACTTAACTGAGAAATGTTTATTTTATATAGTATATGCCTTGCTTTCCCTAGAAATTCGAACAAATAGGCACATAATGTCTGAAAGTGATTTTGGCACAACGTGGATAAACTTCTGCGGACGCCTTGACTCTGCTTCAAGTTACTGTTGTAATGATTCAGATTTCATTATTGCAATCAACATTCTACACCTTGCCTTCTTCTCAATTCTTGCGCATACTGTGTGCTAACGGGAACTTAAATTTCAAAGATATTCTAATAAGTATGAACAAGATTGTGCGGAATCAAGCAACAATGAATTAGGAAAGACAGAACTGGTCTTCGATTGGCACCGGGTGTAGGTTAATTTGACTTCACATAATGGAAGTTTTCAGTTTTCAATGTAACGCAGGTGCTCTGCATAGCTATGGAGTCCAACAGCCTTTTGAAGACAAAAGCCTATCAATGGGTTCTTCGTTGGGCGCATTGAGTCCCATCGCCGCTGTTATCAGATTTTCTCAATAGAAGCCAGATCGTCCTTATTACGTTTTCAGCACTATATTCATTCTTTTGAGTCATCACCCAAATTTTGGAGCTCTGACCAGAGTTCGAACCCGGGACCGCGGATAATTCGCGGGAGACCTTTCATAGGAAGAGTATGATAATTACAATGGAATGAGAGCCCCGTAGCTAGATATTTTGGCGTCCTAGTAGTAGGGTGACCATAATATTTCGGCCTAAAAACGGGACATCCCAATGAGGTCAGTTTCCCTCCGCCCCTCCTGAAAAATCAGTTAGGCCTAATTATAAAATTATTGTCATAATTAAAGTATCGTTATTATTATTTGAAATATGAACAATCGTTGTTAAAATCTCGGTGTGACTTACACAGTATTTCTGGTTCCTTCTGATCAACCTTTGATTTTAGCCCTACGCTAAAGTTGAGGAGTGCAAGAAGTATTTATGAGAACAATCAATCTTCATGAGAGCAATTTTATTTTTCATCACCGTTTATAAATCTCCTTGAAAATCTTAGCTCACACGTCTGACGCGAGATTTGCCATTTGAGTTTCAGGTTTGTGTCTTGTCCCAAGTCCATATTGAAACTGCAAGTCCGCTTCTTGTGCTTGCTTATGCACTGCTCTACAAATAACGGAACACACGCAAAACAATACAACATTCTTAGCATGATATGTCTCAACTTTATACTTGGTTTTCAAGCTAACACCTAGACTTTTATAAAACGGGACAAATAGTGTTTTTAAATAATATCGAAGGGGCGACCGGGACACGCCTCTCAAACGGGACTGTCCCAGTACGGTTACCCTATATAAATTACAACATAACTAAGGACCTAATGAGTGAACTGTTGAAAAGAAGAGCGTGTTCGATAGTACGGTGCATTGAAAAAACATCAGGAAGTATAACTTCAGCTGTCCAAAGCCTGCCTATTGTTAATTCTGTCACATAACTCAATATTGTTAGCACACAGGGGGACGAAATTGTAATTTTCCAGATGTCATTTTATTTACTACAGAAAAATAAAGTTCAAATACGATACCAGAGACAGCACAGTCGCTTTCGATACCAAAAAACTAATTGCTACAATGCAATAAGTATATTTACAATTAATAGCAAATATATTAATATTTATTTTTTATTAGCAAACGTCTATGAATTTGTTTCGAACAAAAATATATTATAGATACAATGCCAGCTGTAAGGTTAAAATTGCCCCCCCCCATCCCACCAAATTGCATTACATACATGTGGGGGACAGAGGTATGAATGTTAACGTCCGTGGCATTACGAGAGAAGAGCCTGCTCAAAGGTTTTTGGTTAACATGCAATAGATAAATATGCTAGAAAAGACAGAGGAGGGGAGAATCAACACTGCACCACTATTGCCAGTTAGCATGTGTTAGATCGTAGTCATTGCCACAAACTCTCCATCTTACTGTATACTTATCATCTTAGAAGGCTACAAAATATATCGCATAGATCGTAGTCAGCGCTGTAAAATCCTATTTGTAGGTTCGCATCGCTTGTGAAATATCATATGGCAAAATTTTCATTGAGTAGATGACAACACCGAGTCCAAAAAAAGGTTTGTGAAGTGACTTTCTGGTACTAGTCATTGTTGCCAACTCCTATGTGGAGGTTAGCTTCGCCTGTAAAATATCATATGGTAAAATTTTCGTGGAGTGGGTTGGCAACACTGCGAGCCCACTGTGGCCAAAAAGATGTTTGTGACCCGGTTGATTACCACTACTCATGTTTATGTATTTTTTTTCAGAATTCATTTTATGCAAACTTTCAGCACGTAATGTTTATCAAGTTGAAAATATTACTTTTTATTTTATCATTTTTGGAAACAACATGTACAACAGAAGTAATTTTATCAGCGCTTTCACTCTGAGCTGGTAATTCCCACCACGACTGAGCTGTACCAATACGCTATCTTTCGGAATAATAGTCCTGTGGGTTGGTAATCCAGAGGAGGTTAGTTCGGGAGTATAAAATGGTTCTGGGTACCAGCAGTTCGGTTTGTTCTTAAAACGTCACCTCCTATTCCAACAACGTATGTGAATCGTTCTTTCCGTTCACCAATTGCAAGGGAATGCAAAGATGAGAGCAAGGTATAACCCTTAGCTTCCTAGCCGCGACAAATTCTGGCTGCAAATTCACTCTTCTCATCTGTGCTAATTTCACTGATACGTCAAAGGCTCATCGGTTATTGGCCCGAAGATTTGACATAACGTGAAACGCTAAACTATATAAAGATAGTCTATTCGAGTGCAAATCCAGGTTAACCCGATGATTGTTCAGAATGTCTTTTCCCAAAATAGCTCCCTATTCTATATTTAATCACCCGACAAGGATGACGAATTGAATACTCATTTAACGAAAATGTTAACAAAGAGATCTCCTTAACAGCAAGGGGTGTGTTCAACGCACAATGTATGAGAATGTCAATCTTAAAATTTTTCCGCTGGCAGGAACGTCCTTGCGGGCAATGATCTAAATCACCGATCCCTTATCCAGTAGTAATTTTAAAGGGTTTGCCTTCCTGTAACACGTTAATGGACTGTTAATGACTAGAACCATGTTCAGCTTCTTAACTCCGTTCCATTTATTTAGTTTATCGAGAATTTCCACGTGATCAAGATAGAGTAAAATATTGTCTCCGGCTGTGCCAATGAACTAGGATCCTTCGAATAGAAAGGGGTTCACTAATCCGAAAAAGGCTTCTTTTGGAAGGTGCTTTGGGGTTAGAACAAATTGACTATAGGATAGTGTGCGAGCTCAACTCCGAGTGAGAATCGGGCAGTGAACTGGCGTCTAGGCAGCCGTAGGGATGGTGTCGTAAAAACTAACGCCGAAAGCTTTTTCCGCTAGGATAGTGATATGATTTAACGTCTCATCTAATTCGTCCGCAAGGGGGAGATTTTGAAACGTTCGATTGAGACCATCGGCTACACCATTAAGCGATATGAAACATAGCTAAGACATGTGAAAACGAACAAAAATGTTTCAAAATTACGCAAAATTAGAAAGCGAATGCTAAAGTTAACGGGTAGCGGTAAAAAAAGAACACAAAAGTTTTAGTGTCTCCTAAAAAGGAGTGAAAGGATCTCAGGGAGCAAAACAAGGAATAGAAAATATTCATGTATTTGCGAGGGGAGATGGATGAATAGCAAAGCAAACTCCATCACGTGTTACATCTTAGGTAGATTTGGGGGATCATTACTAATGACAATGACTGCTTGACGCAACTCACTCGCTTAGCAAGTCGAACAAAATGGTTGTGGGATAATACCCCCAGATAAATGATAGAACACTAACAATATTTTATATAAAACACTTTCACTGACTGGACAGGCAGGACGAGGACATGATAGAGGAATGTTTGTACCTGTAGTTCTGTAGATATGACCTTCTTCACCGGTCCAAGAAGATGAGGTCAGTAGTATAAGTTGATTGTTTCCCCGAACAACCTTGTCCAAGGTCATTTAATACCATACCCTATTTTGGCTAAAATTAAGCTATTTTTTTCATATTTTCTGATGAATTTAGCTACTTTGTAGGTCTAGCAAATGCCAAACCTTACCACAAATTCTAAAACTTTCGTGTTAGGGTTTAACATAGTAGAGGGCTGGGGTAGGAGCTGACTCGTCCGGACGAGCCAAAGCCTTTTACGCCTATATTTTTAGTTATTTTTGGTTGTTTGTGTGTGTGTGTCTGTGTGTGCTTTGGAGTGTTCTATGCTCTATTTTGCGCATGAATGTGTGTGTGTGTTTCAAACTCTATCATTAGCCTCTGAGGTAGAGGAAGTTTATTTCTTTCTGCAGACAAGTTTTGTTTGATACCCCATCCCATTTTAAACAAAATTAAGCTATATTTTCATATCTTCTGGTGGAATTTACTAATCTGTAGGTGTAGCCAGATGCCCAACATTAGTAGAAATACTAAAAAAAACTTTTGTCCTAAGGTGACTAACATTCTTGAATATCTAGCTTTGGAATTCTACCATCAGAGTCATATGACACTATGTTGATTGGCTGAGAGTGTATTTAGAGATTATGTTCCAAGCAGATTCCTAATTTGTCTGATAAATGTTTTTCATCAGTTGTTAAAAAGTAGTTGTTACTGAGAGTTGTTGTAGTAAGTTTTTGCAAGAGCAATTGTGATATATAAGTTTAGTTATAATTGTGGTGTTGATGTAAATTCTACTAGTACCCAAAATATTTTACTATTTTTATACACTTAAGCATAAACTTGTGTCTCCAGCAAAAATATATTTATCAATACAATACACAAAATATTTTACAATTTTTGATTCACTTAAGCATAATCTTTTGTCTCCCGCAAAATCTATATATAAATGCAATACCCAAAATATTTTACTATGCTTTATACACTTAAGCATAATCGTGAGTCTCCAGCAAAAAAATATATATATAAATAAAATACCCAAAATATTTTATAATTTTTGATACACTTAAGCATAATCTTGTGTCTCCAACAAAATCTATAAATAAATACAATAACCAAAATATTTTACAACTTTTGATACACTTAATCATAATCTTGTGTCTCCAGCAAAATCTATATAAATACAATACCCAAAATAATTTACTATTCTTGCTACACTTAAGCAATGATTAGTTTAAAAGTATTTGTGCTAAATATATTATCTCTAAGTGAGATTGAAATATCAACACACTTTTGAGTTTTGATATATCCAGAAAAAATGTATATATAAATACCAAATAAAAACAATGGGTAATCCTACTTGTAAAACTGAGTGCCACACTTGTGGTAAATTCATATCCAAAACAAATTTGTCAAAGCACTTGTCAATATGCATTGGCCAACCCAAAAATCCTAAATTACCAACTCAGCCATGTCACTGTTGTTAAAAACTTATTAACATTCCTCATATGAACAGATATTAAAAGAATTGCAAATCTCAACCATCAAGCAGCCTGACCAGTCCCGGTGAAAGACAAGCAGATATAGATCCAACTGATGTTCCTGAATCAAAACAAAGTAGAGGTTTGACTAAACATAGTGCAACACCTTTTGGTGGTCGTCTTAATGATTACTCCTTTGATTCAGAGCCACACTGTGATATCAACAATTTCTTGAAGAATATAAATTATTCAATAATAGAACTCCTGAGAAATGAACTTAAAAATAAATTTTACAAGTTTTACACTACTCTATCTTCTGAATATGAAAAACCTGATGAAACGCATCATACATTTGCCATTGTTCCAAGACTCAGCTTCTATATTTGAGTGATATAGATAATTTGGAACAAATTTATACCAAGCTTATGGACACATTACTTACAAAAACATGATGAATTTGAGGCTAAAGGATTTGCTTGGGAATTATGTGGACTTCCACAAAAACCAAAACTTAAAATAAGTCAATTTCCACCTCTCTCTGCTTCTATTTACGTCATTTTTCCAGTAGATATTCAGAACAACAAAGCAGTGGTGAATATAAAAAATAAGGATAACAACAAGTGTTTTCTGTGGTGTGTCTTGGCAAAACTTTACCCAATTCATTGGAAAAACAATACAGAGCTAGTTGATCATTATATAGAGCATGAGACAGTGTACAAACATGTTAATCAAGGTATCCAATATCCTGTTGCTATGTCTGATATAACAAAATTTGAAAAACAAGCAAAATAACTCTTAACAATCTATGTATATGATCATACCGAAAATAATTTTCTACATCCTCTCAGACTGAATACCATCAATAATCACAATGCTACTGAGATCGATTTGTTACTTATTTCAGATGACAAGAATTCCAATTACTGTCTTATTTTTAATCTTTCTCGTATTGTTAAAAGTCAAATAACTAAATATCCTGGAGAAATCAAAATTTGTCGTAGGTGTTTCACTACATTGCAAACAAGAGAACTATGTCAAATATAATAATCAACAAATTGCTATCCAGAAACGTAAAGAACAGAAACAATACTGTGGTGAGAACAAGCCTGTAGGTATGATTATGCCCAAATCAAAATAAGTTGAGAAATTCAAATAATACATGGGCCTGTTGAGCATCCAGATAAAATTATAGCAGATTTTGAGGCATTACTCAAGCCATTCAACAATTCAGACCCAAATCCTGAAATATCTTCTACTACACCTTATCAGCTCCATGAGGTCTGTAGTTATGGTTACGTAGTTGTGTGGCGTAACTCATTATAAACCAATGAGCCTTATGTATTATATGATGCTACTGAGATTTGCACAAAGAGCATTTCATTTTTTACAAATGAAAATATAAGACAACTCATCATCATGACTATTTCACAGGAAAAAGAGATTTTGTGTAATAGCTGTAATCTCAAAATACATAGAGACACATATGTCCCCAAATTCTTTCATAAGGCTTATCTAAAATTAGATGAACAATTCTTGCTGACGTACTTCAAGCTTTTAGAGAATTTTTCATGGACATTTATGATTTAGAACCTGCACAATTTTAAAGTCTGCCAAGGATAGCTTGGTCAGCTACGTTGCAAAAAACAAAAATTGAATTGGAGCTAATTTCAGATGTGGACATGTTTCTTTTTACAGAAAAAGCTATACGTTGGGGCATGGTACAATGCACACAATGATATCCTAGAGCCAATGATATACATATGACATGGGAGTTGCGTTACGATATAATCATATTTGAACCCTCTAGCGATATATATTCTATGTTGATGTGAATATTTTATATGGTTATTCATCGATGCAGTATGGTGATTAGCAGTGGATAGACCCTACATAGATAGACACAGAAAATTTAAATGACACTGAGTGTGGTTTCTTTGCTGAGGTGGATTTTGATTTCCCTCATGAGTTGCATATTCTGTTTTCTGATTTGCCACCAGCTCCGCCTGAATCAAAAGAAAAGATGCTTCTGATGACTCTTGAATCTAAAGAGAGATATGTCATACACTATAAGAATCTCAAATTTTTAATATAGAAAAAGGATCATATAGTGCAAATTCGAAGAGTCCTTAGATTCAAGCATTCAGATTGGTTAAAGTCTTATATTGAAACTAACACAAGACACAGGAGACTTGCTACTTTAGATTTAGATAAGGATTTCTATAAATTAATGAATGATGCTGTGTATGGTAAGACCATGGAAAATATTAGGAACCATGTAGATGTAATGCTAATCTCTGATCCAAAAAAGTGTAATAAATTAGTGGCAAATCCAAAATTTCGATTTCGTGCCATATATCATGAAGATTTGTCAGCTTTTCAAACGGAGAAGGCATGGTTTAAGTTAAGAAACTTATTTATGTGGGAATTGCAGTTATGGATATGTCTAAGCTCCACATGTTGCAACTTCACTATAGTACAATAAAGCCTTTATGTAATGATGAGCTTCATCATATCTATATGGACACATATAGTCTTAAATATCATATCAAGTCACCTAATCTGTATGAAGATATAAAACATCATAAGTTGGTTGATTATTTTGACACATCTTCATACCCTCCTAGTTTTGATATTCCTTCCCACAACAAAAATGTGCATAACAAACTAAAATATGATGAAAGTAATAATATTATTAAGGAATGTATTGGATTAGGAGCAAAGATGTATGCAATTAGATCAGAGAAAGATATCATTAAATAAGCCAAGGGAGTAGGTAGAACCATAGTAGATAATAAAGTCTCCTTTCGTGATTATTACAACTGTCTCAAAGCTAAGTATCACAAACTGAAAGAGGAAAAAATAATTCAATGTGTTGATCATATATTAACCACAAACAAATTCTGAAAAATTGTCCTGGATTCATTGGATGACAAGAGACAGATTCTCTCATGTGATATACATAAATTACCATGGCGTCACTATTGCCTAGGAGATGACAACCAATGTAATATTTGTCAATAAAAGTAGCAATGAATCTATTTGGTGTTTTGCAGGATTTAAATGATGATAAAAATATAAATGAGACAGACGTAAATAAGAATTGGGAGCACATACGTAATGCAATAGAATCAGCAGCTAAAGAAAGTATAGGATACCATAAACCGAGAAAAAGTAAGCCATGGTCTGAAAATGAAGGTCATAATCTAATAGAAATAAGAAATCAGGCTAGACTTAGGTCGTTAAATAACTCTGATGATAAAAATCTAAACAATTATAATATAGAATAAAGCGAGACGTTAACCGCACGTTTAGATGCAAAAAAAGAGATTACTTGAAAAACAAAATTAACGAAATTGAAACAAACAGCAAAAACAAAAATATCAGAGATTTATATAAATGTGTAAATGAGTTTAGAAAGGGGTGGGACCTAAAGTAAACTTCATAAAAGATAAAGACGGTGATTTTCTAGCTGACCCAAGCGATATTCTAAATAGATGGACGAACTACTTTAATGGCCTTTTAAATGTCCATGTAAGGGATAAATCAGAAGTAAATGAAGTCCAAACAGCAGAACCTATAGTTCCAGAACCTAACTTGACTGAAGTTAAAGATGCTATTAAAAGGCTAAAGAATAACAAAGCACCTGGCATTGATTTAATACTAGCTGAGTTAATTAAATATGGTGGAAATTCATTAATATGTCAAATTCATAAATTAATTTTTTAACATCGAATAAAGAAGAAACCCCTCAACAATGGAAAGAATCCATATTGTTCCTGTGTTTAAAAAAGGTGATAAAATGAACTGCAATCATTACCGTGGAATTTCTCTACTCTCAACAACATATAAAATATTATCTAACATTCTTTTAACAAGGCTAACCCCATATGCTAATGAAATTATAGGTAATTATCAATGTGGATTTAAACATAACAGATCAACTACAGATCAAATTTTTCACATCAGACAGACACTTGAAAGAAAGTGGGAATATAATCAAAATATCCATCAGCTATTCATTGATTTCAAAAAAGCATATGATTCGGTCAAAAGAGATAAATTATATAATATATTAGTAGAGTTTGGAATACCTAAGAAGCTTGTTAGTATGATAAAAATATGCACCAGTGAAACAGAAAGTAAAATTCGTGTGGGTATTAATATGTCCGACAAATTTACAATTCATGATGGGTTAAAACAAGGAGATGAATTATCTCCATTGCTCTTTAATTTTGCCTTAGAATATGCTGTAAGGAAGGTAAAAGAAACTAAAGAAGGACTAAAATTAAATGGTGTGACTCAGTTGTTAGCATATGCAGATGATGTAGACTTACTGGGGAATGATGTGAATACAATTAAGAATAATGCTAAAATATTTTTCAAAACTGCTAAAGAGATAGGTTTGGAAGTTAACAAAGAGAAAACTAAATATATGCTTACAGGCCGAAACCAAGTGTTAATTAATAATCAAAATCTAATTATTGATAATAACTCGTTTGAACCAGTTTCCAAATTAAAATACTTAGGAGTAATATTAACAAATGAAAATTATATTAAAGAGGAAATAAAAAGTAGGCTTAATTCAGGAAATGCATGTTACTTCTCTCTTCATAAACTTTTGTCTTCTCGTTTAATATCTAAGAAACTAAAAGTTAAAATATATAAAACCGTAATTTTGCCTGTAGTATTATATGGATGTGAAACTTGGTCCCTTACATTGAAAGAGGAACATAAATTGAGAGTATTTGAAAATAAAATCATTAGGAAAATCTTTGGACCTAAAAGGGATGAGGAGACAGGTGAGTGGAGAAGGTCACATAATTTAGAACTACATAATTTGTATTCATGTCAAGATATTATTAGAATAATTAAATCAAGAAGACTTATGTGGGTAGGCCATGTGGCACGAATGTGAGAGGAAAGAGGAGTTTACAGGATTCTTGTTGGAAAACCTGATGGTAAGAGACCTGTAGGAAGGCCAAGACGAAGATGGAGGGACAACGTTGAGATGGTCCTAAGGGAAATCGGTAGGGATGGAAAGGAGTATATAGAACTTGCTCAAGATAGGGAAAGATGGAAGGCCTGTGTTGCTGCAACCATGAACCTTCGGGTTTAAGAAGGCTAGAGAGTTAGTTAGTTATGAATCTATTTGGATTTAGAAAAAAAGCTATGGAAGTGCCTGTTCAGATAGTCTCCCGAAAAGTTTACTCATTTCTTGTGTAAACTAAAAAGATTTCTAATTATCCACTTGAACTGTATCCTAACAGAATATAATGATGATACTGGTAAAATACTTTATATATTTTTAATAATAATCTGAATTATTACAAATTCCCGTTTGGTGAAAACCTTCAATTTGCTATAAATCCTGTGAGCAAATGTTACATAAAAATATTTACTGATAGTAATATCTATCGTATTAAATATGATAAGTTGAATACTATCACCACATATGATATATCTGAAAATTGATGTCTGTATGTAGAGTTGCTGGGAGATTATGATAAACTCTTATCCTATAATAAATAACCATTACCAAAATGCCTAACGATATTTTTGGTCGTACAAAACACAATGATCAGAGTGATGAAATTATTGTACTTCATATTAGAGTTAAAAATTTACGTAGTGATCTACGAACATTTCAAAAAACACTCAACTCTCGCCTCCAATCTGAGATAACTAGCCACCAGTCTCAGTGTCTGGATCCTATTCTCAAAATATATCCTGAACTCAAATCCTTACTGCAAAAAAACACTAATTTCGCCTCAAAAGACAATCTTCAAAACTTAGAAGAAAGCGTAGGCAAATTAAAAAATGAGGTTGAGAAATTAAAACAAGCTCTGACTACTAATGTAGAACAATTGAAAGAAAAATTGAATAATCAAACAAACAGTATTCGTGCAGAACTACAAGCAAATATCCAAAATATTAAAACTCAAGAAGATTATGATAGTATAATTGCTGATTTGCGTGGCCAGTTTCAATCCTTTGAGATTCCTACATTGGAAAATATAAAAATTGAACTACAAACAGATGAGCTGCATACTGCTATAACTGAAGTCGAAGCCAAACTTCAAATATTAGAAAATTTTATAAATAATCTACCCTCCTCTAGTGAACTTAATGCCATTTCTCGTAATGTTAATAAGATCTAACTCCAGCTTGAGACTTACGAAGATTTTGGGAAAATCCAAAGTACCATAGCCCACATTGAGGATACTTTGGCAACAATGAAAAATGAGCAAAGTAGTGTCCAGGAAGTACTGGAATCAAAATTACCTGGCATTACTGAAACTCTGAGTAAAATCCAACAACAAATTATTCAGCTGGATAACCTGAACACTGAATCTGAATTATCTCATTTTTATCATTTGATAGATGACATACACAACAAATTCGAAACACTTCAATCATCAACACCCACACAAAATGACATAATACAACTCCAAGATGTCTTAAGTACTGTAGCTAATGGTATTGAATTAAATGCTGTGAAAGACGCTTTGACAATACTTCAAAATACTGTAGCTAGCTTACCTACTTCCCATGAACTAAGAGCTCTTAAAATATCAGTTTAATAGAATCCTCCAATCTGAAGATATTCAAAACATTCATGTGGAAATTGCACAATTTCAATAAACTATTACCATTTTGCCCACCAACCAAATTGTCAGTTAACTTCACTCATTATTTAAAGAAATAAAAAACCAAGTACATGATCTTTCTAGCCACAGTTCCGGCTTGTGGAGAGTTTACAGCAAATTATTTCAAATATTAAGCTTCAATTTGGGACTATAGAAACAAATCAAGAATCAGCAATATTACGTTTTACACATAGCTTCACGATTTAAATGAACAATTTAAACAACTGTATGTTGATGTGAATATCAAACCTAGCTATGATGAGATTGTTTCTACTATAGGAAAACACTTGGAACCATTCTTGAGCAGATAGGATCAAGTAGAATCTACTCAGTTGTTCTCTGTTGAGATTGTCAGACTTCACAGTATTCCAAAACTAGAGGGCACTGGACATATGTTAAGGCTGGTAATATTTATAAATTATATTCTCACTCACGGACTCGTGAATTTTTGCTCAATGGTAATATTCAATTTCTGAAGTATAGATATTTGAAAAAATTAAAACACTTTGAATTGCCACTTTTCGCTATACAAAGAAAAGCTGGTGTATTCAGGGCACTTCAAATACAAATAGCATATTGGGATGATACTACCAATAAATATAAAATACATGACGATAAACAATTGTCTGCTGTTGATGTTGAAACTGATGACCAACTTTTATTTGAAGTTAAACAATTGTTTACCTGACACAATGTCTAGACAAGATATAGTTAATAAACTACTCAAAGCAGCTCGTCTTAACTACAAACGACTATCTGTGGTAACAAAAGAATTAATGATTTGTGGCAGGCTGGTTTCATTGAAATGAACACAGGAAATTTGAAATAGCTGAATAAGATAAATCATCGTTTTAAGTATTTGCTTAATGTAATGTACACTCTTAGTAAATATACTTGGGCTATTCCTCTGAAATGTAAAACAGGAGCTTGTGTAACTGAGGCCTTTAAGTCTATTTTTGAAGAAGGTAGAATACCTCGTCACCTACAGACAGACAGAGAAAAAAATATTTTTTTAATTCCACATTCACCAAATTAATGGTCCAGCATGATATTAGACATTATTCTACATAAAGTAATTTGAAAGCTAGCATAGTTGAACGTTTGAACAGGACGTTAAAAAATCATATGAAGAAACAGTTTTGTTTGCAGGGTAATTATAAGTGGGTAACAATTTTATCTGATCTTTTTCATAATTACAATAACTCAATACATAGAACCATACGTATGAAACCTTATGAGGTACTAAATCTTACGAATTTCAATTGATTTCTACTGTTTACTGTGTTTAGTATCAACATACAACCAAGAGACCCAAGTACAAAGTAGAAGATCAAGTGATAGTAAATTGAAACATCGTTTTGAAAAGGGATTTACTAAAAATTAGAGTACGGAGTTGTTCACTGTGGTTGAAGTCTTACAAAGGAACAGGTATACATAAAAAAAAAGACAATTGAGATAGAACATTGAAAGGAAGATTTTGTGAAGAGGAACTTAGCAAAGCTGAATACTCAGATACATATCTTATTGAGAAATTATTACGTAGAACAAACAAAAATTTATTAGTGAAATGGCTGGGATTTCCAGAAAAAAAGTTGGATTACCACAGACTAAATAATTCTATAACAAACAACATGGAATGTGGTAAGACATTTGTCTGATTTACTAGAAACTAGGAAGACAAATGGTGAGTTGCTCATTGTAGGTCCATCTGGTTGTGAAAAACTACACTCGTAGTGTATAATTTTCTGCCTGCCCCCAATTGGTTAGACTGTAAGAACAGACAATTGTACATTTCTGAAAAAGTTTGGAACAACCAACATACCAGAAGCTTACGAAACTGCACGAGGGACTGGAAATAGCTACCTTTAAATAAGAAATTAAACCACATAAGTATTGTCTTGAAAACTCAGTTGTAGTTTTTGATTATGTAATTTCAGAAAATCAAAATAAGGTACGTATTTTTTTTTACTCAGGGTCGTCACAGAGGAATAGACTGTTTTTATCTGGCACACACGTATTCTAAGATACCCAAACAGTTACTTCGTGATAAGACAAATCTAGTTTGTCTGTTTCGTCAGGACCACACTAATCTTAAACATGTATATAAAGACTATATAGGAGGAGATTTAAACAACAATAAATTTTCAAAATTCTGTTCTTCCTGCTGCAACAAAGATGATTTTGGATTTGTCACAATTGATGTGGCTCAAAAACCAAACAATGGAAAAGATAGATATAAAATTAACAAGTTTACAAATGTTGAGTCATTATAAAATACTATGTGTCGTTATAAATAACCTATGAACAAAAATGACAAAACATAAAATTGAAGACAATTTGAATTTACGTAACTATCTTGTTAAAAGATTTAAAGGCTGGAAATTTGAAAATAGAGGATACTATGAACAACACAGACGTCAAGATCAGAAATTATTTATGTTCTCAGTGGTCTTGGTAGTGAAATTAAGGGTGTCAAAGAACAAAATAAGAATATCATAAATTAACTAGTGCCTCTTGCTGCTAGAAATTATGCAGATTTGCTTCCTACACCATTATCTAATATTCATACTCCTCTAGTACTCCAACAACCACCTACTAAGGCCATATGAGATTCAGAAAAAAATAATTAAGTCCCTTGGCAAAAGATTACCCGAGTGCTGGGAAATTTGACAAAGATGATGTGTTTGGATTATTTCGTACCATGTAGCCTAATGAGGGTGTAGTTTGAAAAATTGGAAAATCAAGAGTTACATTTCAAAGAGATGACGAACAAGTCAAATTAAGAGGAGCAAATAGCTGGTCTTGACATACTGGCACTGTGGGACTGTGGGAACTGATCACCAAGAAATATCCTAGAGATTATACAGATGAAGTATACCA
This sequence comes from Lepisma saccharinum, assembly GCF_977018435.1. NCBI lineage: Eukaryota > Metazoa > Arthropoda > Insecta > Zygentoma > Lepismatidae > Lepisma > Lepisma saccharinum. The sequence continues at coordinate 3,205,856 of NW_028142898.1, forward strand.
TAGTTACTCAGAAATTTTAATACTGTCTGATGCTCTATACCAAAACAATGATGCTAGTCAGTATAGAGATAAATCTATCAGTGGAGGCAAATACAAAAATTTGATTAAACCTATATGGAACCAATTTAAAACTGGTAGTAGCATTAAACACTACAATATTCTACCAAAAAAGTTTGTGTTTGTGGATGATGTGAGAAAACTCATAGATAGATTGTTGCTTATAGCAGGAGAAGAAAATGCTGGCAACAATAATTTTTATAATGAAAAATAGGCATTTGGGGATATGATTAATACTAAACTAACCAATTTTATTGCAAATGACAGTAAAGGATTAGGATACTTAATTAAAATTATTAATACTCTACCTCTCAAATTCTGGAAGGGTCAGGGTTTAGTTAATGACATTATTAACAAACTTCCTTTCGAAATGCACTTACCTGGTTACCAATACTGTGGTCCAGTGACTAAACTAGAACTGGAACTAGAACTAGACTGGAGAAAGGAGACAAATGAATTAATCCTATGGATACAGCTTGTAAAGACCATTACATTGCCTACAATACTTACAATGACCTTGGTGTCAGTCATAAGGCTGAACAAAAAATGGAAGAAATAGAATTTGAAAGACTAATCAACAAAGATGCTTCATTAGGTGAAAAAATAGCATCATTAGGAACAAACATTTTAATGAATACAAAACAAAAATTAGGGTAGGGACTGTAATTATAAATATATATTCAGGGTTATACCTGCCGCAAAATTAGTTTGGTATTGAGAGCTGAAGGAACACGCGTCACGGTGTTGCCATATCATGCGGTACGGTACGCAGTGCAGCCGTCTGACGCTGTGTCGAGGAAAACGTGTTATGAAAAAGAACAACAACGATGAAATGTGTTATTGTTTTTCGAGGAAAACGGAATAACAATGATGACAACAATGATGAATGTGTTATTGTTTTCTCTCTTCATTTCCGTCTCCCTTACAACATGAACGAATTAACGAAACGAGCATTGTTTACAGGTTACCTTTTCAATCCATTCTGTATATACACTTTCAATAATCATTTCTTTCCGAAGTCGCCGTTAAAGTCTGACTATCTTTCAATTATACCGCAACTGAATTGCACAAAGTCCAGTTGGTGAGGCGTCTGACTTTTACGCGGGAGACCCGCGGTGGTTTGGGGAACTCTTTCAAATATCCTTAGCAGGCCTCCCCGATGGGGTAGTGGTAATCAAGGGGTTCGATACCCGGTGGAGGCACATGGCACAGTGGTTCGGATCCAACTTTAAACTGTTTTACCAGTCCCGATTAGCCTTCCCGTGCATAAAGTGGACTTAAAACAACAAATCAATCAATCAATCAAATATCCCTAGCGGCTCCGGAGTCGACTCAGTCCAAATGAGTACCTGGGGCAAACCTGGGTAAAGGCGGTTGGTGAACCACATCACCTCCATAATATGGTCGAGGTCGAGAATGTGTGGAGCCCTACCTCCACATCCCCATATGCTTCCATACTTTACTTTATTTTGCGTCCATTATTTGTTTTTGTATGAGAATCCCAGAGATTTTATGACTGTCCTTAAAGATGTTTTCCCACCTTGAAAAAGTCCCGAATCTTTCAACGAAACGCGCAGTTTCCTTACAGTGGGATGAACTTTCCTCCTATAATAAGAGTAAATATGGCGACGAATAGCGTCTTGCTGAAAGGTATCTAAATTTCTTACGCGTTTACTGATATTCCTCTACTTTCCTGGGGTTTCCAGTTTTGAAGCCTCGCATTGATTTATTTCTACCATATTATATTTCTTTTCCCCTATGGTTGTTCTTAGACACGCCGACAGCAGCAGCAGTCCTGTCCAGAACTTTATTTACAGAAATGATTGAACCCCCATTGTTTCGCTCTTGCTCAAAATATTTGCGCACAGAACAAACGTTTTCCCGCGTTTGGCCTTTGAGAGGAATTCCTCGAGTATTGCCTCCTGTGCTTGACATTCTTCACACAAGCACACGACATACTCAAGCAGAAAATTATGTACAAAAAAATAACACGCTATATACAACAAAGAATACACTAAATTCAGTAAACACTAAACAAACGGACTGGTTAAAATATCACAGCAACGCAACAAACAACACATCCTCTCCCAACAACATGAAAACTGATCGCAAGAACAATCGCCCGATAAGCGGCAACACCGTGATAAACGTTTTCTGTTGCTAGGTAACCAGAGCTTGGGTGAAGCACTGGGATTATTTTGATTGGCTCGCATGCCAGCAACCCACCCTGCCGCAGTAAAGTAAACCCTCTTTCTCCACGCGCTTCCCAAGCGTCAATACCAAACTAATTTTGCGGCAGGTATAGTCAGACGTATCGGGCCAGGCCAGTAATAACGAGACCCGTGGACGGAGGAAAATCACATGTTCAAGTGGGTATTGGCGCATAAACTGCATTGAATGGGGGTGTGGATATCATGGCAGCCATCTTAGATTCCGCCATATTGGATATCACGCAATATTTTCAAATGGAAAGGGGTATGTATGACACATCAATTTAGGCTATTATCGTCCAACAAACGACAATCCAAACTCATTTTGGACCTATCGCCATTCGTGGAAGAGATAGGGTGTACTACGTTAGACCAAAAAATGAGATTTGTCTGAAAGAATTGTTTACTGTATTATTGTGGGTAACTGTACACTGCAAATTACAGACAGCATAAACAAGGAAACATGACATTGTCTTATAGAATGCCTCAAAGCAAGTGCTCACACTCAGCGGCGTAGTGCCCACGTAAGGCTTGAAAGTCCACCTTACGAGTTGAAATTATTGAAGAAAACGTATTTCATTCCCGTATTTATCGCCTCAACACACATAGCAATATCAGACTGCAAGTAGAAATTCTAACGAAACAATTGAAGACTTGTTTTTTTTCGAGTTGTTTCTCTGTAAGGCTTCTTGAGAGGATTTACGTGTGGGTGAATGGGAGAAATGATTTAGACTCGCCCATGGCGAGTGTGTTTGTTTACGTAGTATCTTCTCAACCAATGACAGGGCGCCCCGATTCTCAAGCACTGTAAGGCGCATTACCAGTTAACTGGAGAGAATTTCTGTCCCCGCTGCGTCTGACTCATGTTTGCCACGGTCGGAAGAGAACCAAGAAAATCGACTCCCGTGTTGTTTTAACAAAGCTTGACGGGAGGTGTAGCTAACAAAACGGGTGTCATTTTAAATGGGTAAACTAACTACTAAGTTCACAAAGATATGGTTTAATGTTGGATATTACCTTTATTAGAAGCAGCGAAGTTAAAGATAAAAGAGAAATGTCTGTCAATCCTAGATCCATCAGCGCCCGCAAAGTTCGGCCCGTGCATCCCAGTTGCCCGTAATGTTAAAAGCATACGAGTAATACTTAGCGTTATGATTTACAAATTTTTTACCTTTTCCTTTCACTGAGTTGCTTGATATGCTTTTCAAAATGTGTTCACATATCGTAACCATGATAATGAGTAATATTCTCGAATGCATTTGCATTTGAAAATTGCATCCTACGCATTTCCCACATGTTTTTTTAGAGAAAGAAAAATAATAATAAGAATAAAAATATGACATGACCTATCCAGAAGAAGAGTTTGTGTCCTTAACTAATCTGTATGCGAAATTTGTCAATTGCTACCAGTTGAAAGTTGAGCTACAGGTAATTTATTCTGAAGCCGAATATCGAATAAAGAGTGTGTTTGAACATCATGAGTACTTGCAACTTGCGTACTACCCAATTGAATGAAGCAGTTGAACAAGTGTACAAACTAACAGAATTGTTCCTCACTGTTCCTGCTTCAAGCTCGTCGGTGGAAAGGTCGTTTTCTGCACTGAAGAGGATTCATACATTTCAACGCAGCACACAGACTCAGGCAAGAAAATCTGACTTGGGACTGATACGCGTATCCATTGAGCTGCTGAAGACATCGACCAGAAACTCCTGATTCCACGACGACGTGATTGAGGGGTTCAGACTAAAGGATCGTCTCATCGAGTTACAGTTTAAATGAGAATTTTCATTAAGTAAAACATATGCTATTATTGTTAACATAGAGTGTGTGCATTTGTGTTTGAAATTGAGAATGTCCATACATGACTTAGATTCAAACAGATTCTATTTAGTTAAAATATCTTTGTGATTTCCGTATCCAATATTCAGGTCAGGTTTATCTAAGGATGTCTTACACCTTTCATTCAATCACGCTACACCACTGCTCACACTGCTTCCGTCGACTGTCTGACAATACTTAATTCAATCACGCTACGCCACTCCTCACACTGCTTCCGTCGACTGTCTGGCAATACTATGTCAACCGGTCGTAAAACTGCAAGATGCACGTTATATCATATCCGAGAAAGTCCTCTTGTTTCGTCCACAATGCGATTCTGTAGATCATTCAGGGAGTGAGGTTTGGTGTGATACATTTTGTCCTTCATGTGCCCCCATAGGAAGAAATCCAGGGATTATAGATCGGGAGACCTTGCAGGCCATTCGATCATACATCGTCTTCCAATCCATCGTTGTGGAAAGGTTTTATGTAAGTATTGTCGAACACACCGTCCATAGTGTGGCGGCGCTCCGTCATCTTGGAACTAAACACGATTGAAGTCTGGTGTCGACACTTGGATGGCAGGGTCAAACTGCTCACGAAACATTGTCAAATACTGATCATCTGTCAGATTGTCGTCAATGAAGAAAGGGCCAAGAATGATGCCTCTTATCATTCCTACCCATGCATTCAGTTTCTGTGGATACTGGGTATGATGTACCATCATCCAATGCAGGTTTTCATCGCTCCAATAGTGACAGTTATGGCGGTTCACCTGCCCGTTTAACATAATGTCGCTTCATCAGAGAATGCAATGTCATTGACGTGAATACTATCGTTATCGATATTTCGCATCATTACTTCGAAGAATTTAATACGGCGATCAAAGTCATCTTTCGTCAGTTCGTGCCTAAACTCACTTTGTAGGGTTTAAACTTGCTGCGCACTTAAATTCGTTGCACTGAACTCTGGGAAATGTCAAGCATGTGGCAACGCTGGTTGTCCATGTATGCAGATTTTACACAGAAGATTGTGTAACACATCCAAATAAATGGCTGATCGCTACACGATTTCGGCCTTCCTGATCGCAGACGGTCTTTAACATTTCCACTTGCTGCAAAACGTCGAATGGTTCTTTCGACGGTTGACTTCGAAATTGGGTTACGTTCAGGGAATGTAGCATTAAATAACTGTCGCATCTCGGTATATGATCGCTTGAGATCTCCATAGCCACGCATCATTAATAACGTAATACCTTCTCGTTCACTGAGCTCCATTTTGACCACTGACACTTACACAAATCTCCTTCCTTTGGCACAACACTCACCAACATGAGCGACATGCAGAACGTTTGCAAGGACGATAACAAATGCAACTGACCTTCGAGGAAGTTGACTACAATCTACAAGGGATGTGTACAGGTAGAGTCCATATCCAGACGAATACTGTTAAGGGAAAGTAAAACAAATACGTACCTGATGCTCTTAATTCGACAAATAGGATTGTTAGCTACAAAAGAGTATGTTACTCTGTTGTAATAAAGGATTGTTTAGACTTGCATTCTTTAATTCTGTAATTTGCGATATTATGTTATCTTCAACAAACTATCAAAGCAACCCGGGGAAAGGACTAGAGGCAGGAAAGGAAGACACGAAGATAAGTAGAAGTCACAGCGTCGAAGTAAGGTTCCATCCTGGCATTCGCCTTGGGAACTGAGGAAAACCGATCTCCCGATCTATCACCCCTGGATTACTTTATGGGGGCACATAAAGGACAAAGTGTATCGCACCAAACCACACTCCCTGAATGTGCTACGGAATCGCATTGTAGACAAAACAAGTGGACTTTCTCGGGATATGCTTCAAGGTGCACCTTGCAGTTTTTACGATCCGTTGACATAGTATTGTCAGACAGTCGACGGGAAGCAGTGTGAGCATTTGCTTTGAAGCATTCTCTAATTCAATATCATGCTTTCCTGTTCATGATCTCTGTTTAATTGCAGAGTACAGTTACCCACAAGTATAGAGTAAACAATTCTTTCAGACAAATCTCATTTATTGCAGTCTAAAGTAGTACAACATATCTCTTCCACGAATGGCGGTAGGTCCAAAATAAGTTTGGATTGTTGTTTTAGGGACGATTCTAGCCTAAATTGATGTGTCATACATACCCCTTTCCGTTTGAAAATATTGTGTCATATCCAATATGGCGGAATGCAAGATGACTGCCATGATGGCTACACTCTCATTCAATGCAGTTTCCGCACCAATACCCACTTGCAACATGTGATTTTCCTCCGTCAACGGGTCTCGTTATTATTTTCCTGCCCCGATACTTTTGACTAACCCTGTATGTAGAGATGCAAGTATTATATGTTTTGTCCTGTGTTTCAGAAACGAATGTAACTCTATTCCTTTCGATTCATACATGATCTTATCATGAAATAAAATCTGACGACTTCCATCGCAGACAGACACCGACATGTGTGGCAAGGTTTTTATTCTATGTAAGGAAATCTATTAAGAACGCGAGAGACAGCATTTTTCAGACTAGCCTACACCAAAAGCAGTACCGAGCCTTTCTGCTTGGCGGAGTGGTTAGAACAGCACGTTACGACACCCAGGGTCTCGAGTTCGAATATCGAATTGTGTAGAGTAGGTGTCCCTTCATCAATTTAATTATACACTCCTCGCAAATAGTTTGTGATATTGTTATATAACGCAATAAGTGATAGGCAAGATCTTGGAATTGAAAAACGTATGTTATATGTCTTCTGGAACTTCTCGTGTTATACCACAACCTCTATCACCTATCGTCTAATCGTCGTCGCCATTTAATCATGGATCCCCAAGTTCGATTACCGGTGGAGGCACATAGAGGTTTGGATCACATTTTACACGTTAGGTCCAATTCCGATTAGCCTTACTGTGCATAAAGAGGACCTAAAAACACCAGATCAATCAATCAGTCAAAACCTATCGTCTAATATAAAAATATTGCAAACTTTTGTGCTAAATATAACAATATTCCTAATTGTCTTGCGAGGAGTGCATAATCAACCATCCTGATTCGCATGATTAGCCAAAAGTGTAAGAAAAGCGACTCTAATTTACAAAAATTAATCAAAACCGGAATGCGTTGTCTCGCCGAGAAATGCAAGTGAATTTCAAGTCGAATGCTGAACAACGTATCATCAGTGCTGCCATAGTAGTAGAGGCACAGTCGGCTCGCAGTGTTACTAACCCACCCAACGAAAATTTCACCATATGATATTTTACAGGCGACGCTAATTTATAAATAGGATTTGGCAACACTGACTAGTACCAAGAAAATTGCTTCACAAATTATTTTATTAATTTTCCATATGATATTTCACAGGCGAGGCTAACCTACAAATAGGAGTTGACAGCGCCGACTACGATCTATGCTGTCATATTTTGTAGCCTTCTAAGATGATAAGTATGAAGAAAGATGGAGAGTTGGTGACAAATGACTAAGATCTAACACATGCTAACTGGCAATAGTGGTGGTGCAGTGTTGATGACCCTCCCCTTTTCCCCTTTTTTCTGTTTTTTTTTTCTAGCATACTGATCTATTGGAAGCTAACCAAAACTCTTAAGCAATATTGGGAGGCAGACTCTTCTCTTGTAACGCCACGGACGGAAACATGCATTATTCTGTCCTCCACATGTATGTATGTAATGTGATTTGGGGGGAAAAGAGGGCCAATTTTAACCTTACAGCTAGAAATGTTTCTATAATATAACAATGCGTATAAATCTGTTTGGCTTCAGGAAGCAAGCTATGGTAGTGCCCGTCAAGCCTACGTCGTCGCCGAGCTTCAACGAACTCCTGTCTTTCATGCTATCTAAACTTAACGGTCTGTTAATTATACACTTGAGTAATATAAAATGTGGTATTACTGGGATATAACAAGTATGACCCCCCTCAGACTGGTTTTGGATACACTTAAAACTATGTCAAGATGCTTATATAAGCATATTGCCTACAGTGTGCTACTCTGTCGAACCCAAGAATTTAGTAAAAAAGCCCTCGGGGATTTCCAGTAAAAAGTATGACCCTCCTCAGATTGATTTGGCTACACGTACAAAAGCTGCATCTGTCAGATTGTTGTTCATAGGATTGTAAAAAATATGGCCCTCTTGGCATTGTCTTGGCTACACTTAAAACTAAGCCAAGATGCTCATATGAGCTTATTGCTTTTAGTGTAATAATCTATCAGTATATCCTTATTAGCTAAAAAGCACACTGCTGAACCGAAATGATATTTTTTATTAAGTATATAGTTTTTTGATTTGAGCCCCAAAAAATTATATATAAATACCAAAATCAAAAATTGTAACAGACTTAGTATACACACTAAGTATACAAAGCACACTGCTGAACCCAACTGATATTTTTCATTACGTATATAGTTTTGATTTGGATCCCAAGAAATTGTATATAAATACATACGACGAAAATTGCAAAATCAAAATTTTGTAATCAATGCGATAAGAGTATATCCATCCCTAGTTGGGCCAAGCACCAACGTAATTGTGATCCTGAGAAACGCAAATTGCCCACTAAAATATGTCCAAAACGCCATAGAAAATTTTGCAAGGCATACTTCAATAGACATATAGGCTCTTGTTCTGCACAGGAACAACATTGCCCCCACAGCCATCTACATCTGGTCTAAAAAGAAAGCTTGCTACATCCGATAATACTAGACCGGCAAAGCGAACATGAATTCGGCTATTCATAGTATTGATATTAAGAATTTTTTGAACAGTAAAAATCCTGATACGCTGGTTATTCCAAATGCACAAAATGGCTCTTATAAGCTATCTCTTAAATTGTATACTGAATATAAGGAACCAAACGGTACAAAATTTACACACACCCACATAACAGAAACTGTACCTGTATACTCAAATACAAACATAGACGAAATGCTAAGCAGGTTGATATACCAATTGCTTATCAAACATTCTGAGTTTGCTGCTAAAGAATCAGGATGGAGTCTTCGTGGATCTCCACACAGGCTCTATGTTAATATTTCTGAATTCAGACCTCTACAAGGTTCTACATATCTGCCTTTACCTGACAATATCAAAATCAAAAGAGCCGTGTTTAACGTAGAAAATACCGACCAGAAATGCTTTTTGTGGTCTATTTTGGCTGCTTTGTTTCCAGTTATAAATAATCCACAGCGAATAATCATTAAAAACAGCACGAACATGATTTTGATGATGCTATGGATGGCTTAGAATATCCAAAGTCTGTCAAGAATATTGATAAATTCGAAAAAGGGCCAAAAATAGCAATGGTATGTCGTTATCTATTAATGTGTTTATTTGTTCTGCTAGTCGTGGAGATTGCTTAATAGAGCCTCTTAGAATCAGCAACCTTGATGATGACTCTGCTGTCCCGATTGATCTGCTCTTAATTGAGGGGGATTGTACATATCACTACACTCTGATACGCAACCTTCAGGCTTTAGTCAGAAAACAACTAGGCAAATCCAATACAATGTGCAAGTTGTGTCGAAGATGTTTGACTGTGTTTGATGGTCGAAAAATAGTAAATGGTGTTTATGAAGAGAATACCAAAATTGCTCAAAATAAGTTGGTCGAACATATAAAATACTGTGGCAACCATAAACCTGTTTATATGCTTATGCCTAAACCAAACGAAAATGCCGAATTAAAAAAATTCGAAGCCTTGTTGGAGTACCCAGCGTATATAGTTTGTGATTTTGAATCAAATCTCAAACCGTTTGCTTTCTGCAGCCCAGATCCCGAAGAGTCTTCAAGTACACCGTATCAGCTACATGAACCTTCTAGTTTTTTATATGTGGTTGTACAGGATGTTGTTATTAGTAAATGACACTTATACATTTATCAAGATGCTATCAAAAAATTTGCACGTAAAATAGAAAATGAGTGCGTCGCATAGACCATGATATATTATTAAAATCAGAACCTATGCTAACTTTAACAGAGGATCAAATCGAAGATTTCAACAGTACAGAAAAATGCCCCGTATGCAATTCTGAATTTTCGGATACAAATATCAAGGTGGGTCATCATTGCCATACGGACGGTCGATATCAACAGGCTTTGTGTAGTAGCTGTAATATTAAGATCCAGAGACCAAAATTTGTCCCAATATTTTTCCACGGTGCATCTAATTGTGATTTTCATCATGTGATCAGATACGAAGTGTTTGACAAGCAGGATGTAAATATTTTAGCAGAAAATGACGAAAAATATATAGCTATTAGTAAAATATTCAGTGTTAATGGCAGGCCCATATACCTAAGATTTCTAGATTCATGTAGATTTTTGTCGGCTAACCTTGCCACTCTCGCCAGTCAATTATCTGATGCCCAATCAAAATTACGTCTGCCACGTTTCCAAATTTGGACTTAAAATTTCTTAGGCGTAAGGGTGTATATCCATACGATTATGTTACCGATTTTTTAAAATTTGATTAGTGTGCTCTGCCACCGCAAGAAGCGTTCTACAGCAAATTCAGGGCATCAGGAATCACCTATGGCGATTATCGCCATGCAAAGTTGATGTGGACCAACTTAAATTGTCAGAATCTTGGTGATTATCATAAATGCTATTTGACACTCGATGTGACGCTCTTAGCCTATGTCATTGAGGCATTTAGAGCATCCTCAATACAAAATTATTACCTTGAGCCGGTCTATTTTTACAGTGCTCCAGGCCTAGCATGGTCTGCGATGTTTCTGAACACTAAAATAAAATTGGATCTGATCTAGGACCAGGACATGTGTCTGTTCATCGAACAATGTATACGAGGGGGCAGAGTACAATGTTCTCAAATATATACCAAAGCCAAAAACAAGTATGATCCAGATTATGATCCTGGACGACCATCAAACTATATATTTTATGTGGATGCCAAGAGCCTGTATGGCTATGCCATGATGGATATACTGCCATATGCAGGGCTTGTGTGGGTTGAAGATTTTAATATTGAGTTTTTCAAGACTTTGATGACAGTGACTGTAGGCTGTTCTTAGAAGTGGATCTGGTAATTCCTGATAATTTACACAGCCAGATTTCTGATCTGCCGCCAATACCTGAGGTCAAGTGTCCACCTGACTCAAAACAGAAGAAGCTGATGATGACTCATGAGCCAAAACAGGGATATGGCATATACTACAAGAACCTCCAGTTCCTGATTCGTCACGGTGTTAAAGTAACCAAGGTTGGCAAAGTCTTAAGGTTCAGGCACTCAAGATGGTTGAAGCCATATATTGATACAAGCACTGAGCTTCGAACCCTTGCAGTAACACAATTTGATAAGACCTTGTTCAAATTGATGGCCAATTCGGTGTATGTTAAGACCACAGAAAATTTCAGAAAACATACTGATGTCAAGTTGGTTAATGACTAAAGCCAGAGAAAAAAATTGGTAGCAAAGCCTAATTTCAACTACAGAAGAATTTATGATGAGAATCTGGCACTCTTCAACATGAATAGAACAAAGATCAAGTTTGATAAGCCTATTTATGTAGGGGTTGTAATATTAGAATTGGCCAAATTACATATGCTGGTGCTTTATTACGATGTGCTTAAGACTTTTTGTGGTGATTGTGTAAAACTGATGTATAGGTACCCGGATAGCTTTATCCTTGATATTCAGACAGATGATGTTTATAAAGATATAGCATAGACTGCATTGCTTGAATATTTCGATACTAGCAAATTGCCTGTCCATTTGAATATTCAACCCCACAACAAAAAGGTGCCTGGCAAGTTAAAAGACGAGACACTTGGCGATGTTATTGAAGCATTGGCTAGGTTAAGGGCCAAGATGTACACATTTGAAACATCCAGTGGTGCTGTTACAAAAAATGCCAAGGGCGTTGGTATAGTAACTGTAGACAAAGAGCTCAGATTTGAAGATTACGAAGATTGTCTCAAATCATGTAGCACAAGCAGAACATCAGAATGCAGAGTCCAGAGTACGGATCACTTGTTGACCACAAATGTTGTAAGAAAGGATGCTCTGGACCCACATGACGGTAAGATATGTGTTTTATCATGTGTCAGACATACCCTACCATGGGGTTATTGTGACTTGATAAGTGGCAATCAATGCCCAATCACAGAGCATGCCTTGCAATAAATAAACATGCCAATGAACTTTATTGGGTTCAAACAACAGGCTACTATGGACCTGCCAACACCAGCACCCTCTACTGATATACAATCTATGGCATCTAAACTAACTGGTTTGCTAATTATTCATCTTAATAGCATACTACCAGATGTTGATGTTAATACAGCTTAAACATTGTACATATTTAACAATCATTTAAACCACTAACAGTTAACTTTAGGTGGTCAATTACAATGTATTACAACCCCCGAAGGCAATGTCAAGCTTTCAGTAGGCAGACATATTTACATAATTAAGCACTCAAACATGGTTTCTGGCACTGTATATACTGTCTCTGCCGGTGACTGTTTATATATTGAGGTTGTAGTACACTATGACAAGCATATACCTCCTTTTATAGAATTAAGAATCATATACTCTATAATAAGTAACCGCTAAAAAACACAATGCCTAACGATATATTTGGCCATACAAGGCGCAAAGATCACAGCTACGAAACTATGATGCTCGATGTCAGAGTCAAAAATTAAGAAGTGATTTACAAGCTCTACAAACCACACTCAATGCCAGTCTTCAACTCGAGATTACTAATTTACAATCACAATGCATGGAAAATCTTCTTAAAATCGACTCAGAACTTAAATTGCTGCTTCAGAAATACACTGACTTGGCTACACTAGATAATCTACAGAGTCTTGAAGAGGCCGTAAGAGCTCTTCGAGCCAAATTTAAGACTCAGGCTACCAACTCTGAGTAACTGAAACAGCAAATAGAAGAGCAGATTGGTAGTGTCAAAACACAGCTCCAAACAATTGTTCAAAGCATAAAGTTCCAAGATGATATTGATCTTGTGATTTCTACTTTATAAGAACAGATTCAATCACAATAGATACCTAATCTGGACCCCATACACAATGCCATAGCCGAGGGCAAAGAAAAAATTGAGACACTCGAAAACTTTATGAAGAACCTACCATCTTCTGATGCACTGAGTGCCATCACTCGTAGGGTTGCCAACATCAAGCTAACACTAGAGACATACGAGGATTTTGGCAAAATTCAGAGTACCATAAGCCATCTTGTGGGTACCATAGCAGCAAAACGCAACGATCTGACAAATGTACAAGAAACTCTGGAGTCACGTTTACCTGGTATCGTAGACACCCTTGCCAGTGCCCAGCAACAGATTACCAAACTTGAACATCTTAATACCGAATCTGAGCTATCACATTTTCATCACTTGATCGATGATATTCAAACAAAGCTTGAAATTTTACAACAATCAACACCTACTTAGGCAGACATAGCCCTGCTCCAAGATACTATGCGTAGTGTGGCTGATGTTACTGCATTAAATGCTGTAAAATTGGCCCTTGAGTCTCTGCAGAATACGGTTGCCAATCTGCCTACATAACAAGAAGTTAAAAATATTAAAGAACCGTACATCGTATATTGAAATCTGAAAACATCAGGAATATTCAGACAGAGATCAAACAGCTTACTCAGACAGTGGCTAGTCTTTAAACGAATCAGCATATTATCGAACTGCATGCTCTGTTTGAGGATATCAGAGCCCAAGTGATTCATCTTACAGCCGAAAGTTCAAAATTGGCTGTTGTTGAAAATCTACTGTAAATTGTAGCCAACATCAAGCAACAGCTAGGGACCATGGAATCCAACCAAGCAAATGCTCTCTCTGTTTTTGCCATGCAGCTTCAAGAGATTGTGCAACAATACAAAAAACTTGCTGTGGACATAAGAATCAAAATGGTCACGACGAGATTGTTAGGACTATCTACGAGCATCTTGAATCTGTAATAAGTAGATTGCTTACAGCATAAAAAGAAATAACTGGCCCAATAGAGAATCCTAAGCACACAGTAATTCTTGAATTGTACAGTGTCCCCAACAAAGAATACGAATCAGCGTTTACACCAGGTGGCAAACTGTATATGTAGTCCCCTGCACAATTTTATTACCAGTTCTTCGTAAGTGGCACATTCAGAACGGTCTAGATCAAATACTGTTTACAACCGCAGGCTCAGCACTACCCTACCTTGTCAATAGCCAATGCTGACAACATACCAAAAATCACCAGTGTGGAGTTGGAGGATTTTACAGACCCCGATACATTAGAAACAGCCTATGCAGAAGATGATGGTTCTTTGGAGTTTGACATACATATAGGGGATAAGCTGTATCTAGAAAATCCTGTGCTATGAGCTGCTGAACACCCTATAGTTGCACTATGTCTAGACAAACCATAGTTGACGAGCTACACAAACCAGCGAGACGTAACTGTAAGCGACTGTCAGTGGTCACAAAAGGCATATACGATCTGTGGCAGGTTGACTTGGTTGAGATGGCAAGTGGACAGCTAAAAAAAAACACAAGATCAATAAATGCTACAAGTATCTACTTACTGTCATTGACACATTTTCGAAATATGCATGAGCTGTGCCACTTAAACAAAGACTGGAGCATGTGTTACAGAAGCTTTTAGGACAATCATCAATCAGAGTGGCAGATTACTGCGCTATCTACAAATCGATAACGGCAAAGAATTCTATAATTTGGTGTTTCAACAATTTGTGAAGAGCCAGTCAATACGACATTACTCAAGTTACAGCGATCTCAAAGTCTCTATTGTAGAAAGATTTACAGGACCCGAAGAAGTCATATGTATAAGCAAATTACGCTTCAAGGTAATTATAAATGGGTTGCTATAATACCACAACTTCTAGATCAGTATAACAACTCAGTCCACACCACAATTAATAAAAAGCCATCTGAAGTAACCAAATCTGACGAGCAGCAATTGATCAACACTGTTTACTATCGTAGATATCAGCCAACAACCACAAGACCTAAATACACGGTAGGTGATCAAGTAAGGATTAGTAAATATAAACACATATTCGAAAGAGGCTTTGCTAGAAACTGGAGCACTGGATTATTTACAGATTTACAGTGGTTCAAGTTATAGATGTGACCCGTAACACATATTTAATAAAATACCATCACAACGAAAACCTCAAAGGCCGATTCTATGAAGACGAACTTAGCTAAACTAAACAGCCCGACACATATCTCATAGAAAAAATCATCCGCAAGAATGGCAACAAGCTACTGGTCAAATGGCTAGGTGATCCAGAAAACAACTGGATCAAAGCAGACAAAGTGATACTATGAACACCTGGGATATTATGAAGCGACTACCAGAGCCCGAACAGCAGACTAAGAAAAATGGCAATCTGCAACCTGATAATATTCGTTCTTATTGTTGGGCCATCGGGTTGCGGTAAGATTACGCTACTCGTTGATAATTTTTTACTGGAAAATAACTGTTTAGACTGGATAAACAGGCACTTTTACGTCTTTTCTAAGAGCTTCGAACATTTCAAATATCAACAGCTGATGAAGCTATACAATGGACTGGATATAGCCACTTTTGAATCAGATGTTAAGCCACTCGATGACTGTCTCGATAACTCTGTTGTTGTGTTTGATGACATTATACTAGATAATCAAAACGAGGTTCGAAATTTTTTTACACAGGGGCGACACAAAAAATAGATTGTTTTTCATTGGCGCAGACCTTTTCCAAGATACCCAACCGCTGCTACGAGACAACAGCAATTTCATATGTGCGTTTGGTCAATATGATACTAACCTCAGACACATCATGACGAGGATGTAGGTGCTGACTTAAGCTACAACGATTTTTGTAATTTTTGTGGTATTTGATAGAACCATGACAGCTACGGGTTTGTCACAATCGATATGACAATGAATCTCAATAGTTGTAAATACAGTAGATAAATCAACGATTTTCTAGACGTAGAGACGTATATAAACAACCATGAAACGAGCAATCGTTGACGATCTTAAATTTAAAGACTATCTTGTAAAACGATTCAAGGGATTGAAATCAGAGAACCGAGGTTTATATGAACGACACAAGCGCACAGAACAGCCTATTATCGATGCTATTAGTGAACTGGGTAAAAATATCAAAACTGTTACAGAGCAGAACCAAAATTTGATCACAGAGCTTGTGCCGGTAGCTGCTCGGAACATATTTGATTATCCAATCACCCCCCTTTCTAGTATTCATTCACCTCAAAGAATCGAAGCTAGTCAGGATCCTATTGAATTGGCCCTTCTTGCTCAAAAATATTTAAACGCATCTAAATACAACCAAGACGAGTTCTTTGGTTTATATGCAGACACAGAGCGTGACGGTAGCATCATACATAAAATTGGCAATTTTAGTGTAACGTTTAAGGGCGATGATCTGATTGTATATTCAGAATCACATCCTGGAGAAAGAGGCGGTTTTGTTAAGTATCCTGGAACACCTGGATTGTGGGAAATGATGACTCGTAAACGGTCTGACGACTATACAGATCAAGACTATGAGTACTACAAAGAAATACTAATAAAATCGGATGCCTTGTACCAGAACAACGATCCTACACAAAAAAGAGTCAAGTCTAGAATTGGAGCAAAATACAACAACTTAATCAAGCCCATATGGACACAGATCAAGACAGGTAGCTGGATCAAACAGTACAGCACCCTGCCTAAAAAATTCGTCTGGTTTGACGATGTCAGGAAACTAATAAATAGGCTGCTCATCATAGCCGGCCTAGAAAATGCCGGTAGCAACAACTTTTACAACGAAAATGTCGGAATTATGGATATGATAGTCGATTGGATATCTTATAAAAATTATTAATACTCCATCGCCTAAATTTTGGAATATCTCTGAGGGTCGGGGGCTGGTTAATGACATCATAAACAAGCTGCCATTTGAGCTACACATACCAGGCTATAAGTATTGTGGTCCCGGTACCAAACTAGACCATAGACTAAACACGGGGGACCATGGTGTTAATCCCCTAGACGTTGCTTGTAGAGACCATGACATAACATACAACATACATATCAATCTTGACAAGCAACATGTGGCAGACAAAAAATTAGAAGAGTCTGCATTCGGTAGATTAATAAGCAGAGATGCTTCTTTGAGTGATAAAATAGCACCATTAGGGACCACCATAGCTATGAGCACCAAACAAAAACTAGGGTGGGGGTTGTAACAGACTAAATAAACTGGCCCAGCAATAAGTGTTACGACTTAAATTTAAACCACTTAATTAAGCTATGTAAACCCAGATTATGTATATAATAAACCTACGATGAAGGCCAAGAGTGTTATGTATCAGATACCTTATGCAGGTCTTAAATCTCTTGGTACTATCGATAGTTTTTAACCAAAAAACAGAGCAAAAAGAAGAGCTCTTGTCTTGCCCAAGGCCATGGTATGAAGTTCTTACTTAGTACACCCCAATTAAAAAATAACAGCAATCCAGATAAAAAATCACATGTAGGTGTCTTTATATTTAGTATCCCGGCTATCTTAGCAGCACTCGGTGCAGTTGGTAGCTTAGCAGGGGGATCGGCTGCCATAGGAAAACTGTAATAGATGCCAAAAAGAATAATGCCGAATTAGGTGAACAAAGGCGCCATAATCTGGCCATAGGAAAACAATTCAAAGGTCTTAAACGAGTCATAAATAAGTTTTAAAAAAACAAGCGCCACTTACCAACCAAGATATTGAAGCTTTAATCGAACCACTGGGCATCAAAGATTTTAGAGGTGTGTACATTTCTGATTCTTTACCAGAACAACCCCTCAAAAAAGAGTGTGGCGTAGTCAAGTTGGATAGCTACAAAAATCAGGGCACACACTGGATCTGCTATCTTAAATATTCAAACAACAAGGCGTTTGTGTTCGATTCGTTTGGGGGGATTCCACCTAGTAATCTAGGAAAATATCTAAAATCTCATAATCTGTATTACAATGACGATCGTATTCAAAATTTTGAAGATATTAATTGTAGACATCTGTGTTTATCTGCACTTATATATCTGTCCCAAATAAATAAACCATCAATTGAAGATTTTCAAGAGGCCCTGTGGTATCTAAAAAATCATCATGGGCATATTCCATCTGACCAGCCAGAATTCAATCTTAAAACTCAAACTACATGATGATATTATGTATCCCAAATCAATAGCTCTTAGAGCATTCTAAGGCATGTACTTGATCCCTAATATTACACACCATAACAACACAATCACAGTTGGGGATCAAAAAATTCTCATATCTCCAGGGCAGTATTATATATCTACTTTAAATGCTCAGTTACCTAGTGGTGTTGTTTTAACTCAAAATTCTGCCATTCACAGAGCAGAGATTGTGTCTGCTACAGAGACATTGGATCTTGGTACTATAGCAGAGCTATTAGGCTTCCAGAACAACACAAAACTTCAACCAGCCCTCAACCACACTGCTGTTAATATACCTAAATTCTTGGCCATAGTGACTTTAAATATTCATTGTAATGTGGCAGAGGGTATGATAACCAAATCAGATGGCATAGGCACTCACAAACAAACTGGTGTCATCGCAACATTCAAACCTAACTCTGAATTCATGGAGCAAATCATCTACACTCCATCACCAACATTATATTTTCCTGTGTGCCATAATAGAATCGACTACATTGAGTTGGTGGTCACTAACGAAAAAGAAGAATTAGTTGATTTTGCTGAACCCACAACAACCGCCATCATAGAGATTAATATATAAATGAAATACATACTAAAAATGGAGCATATCGAAAGCTACTAGCTACAGTCGTTCCCTCCGAACCATAGGACCTTTGCCAATTTGAATCAGCCCAACACAGAGATTGAGTTTGACCTTGACGTAGGGGATGGCTTTATATACCCCCACAGAGCAGACCTATATATAATTTTGATGTTGTCAAGCTCGACGGCACAGATTATTCTGTTAACTCAAATATAAGAGTAGTAGACAATTTTGTACCGCAGCTGTTTTCTCAAATCGAGATCTTAAAGCATACTGTTGTCATAAACAGAGTAGACTTTGGCCACATTAAATTTATCCAAGACCGAGGCCTCGTACAACAAAATCGGTGGATTTTTAGGCTGTTGATAAAATAATAACTAGGAGCCACACTGTACTGTGTCCGATGCGCCTGTTACCAGGATTCTTCTCAGATTACAAAGACATTATGTGAAAGGGTGGTTTAAGAATCACATTTCGAGGAGTCGCCAATGATAATAATCCTTTGATGCGGTACATTACATTAAACTCTACTGGGGCAGAGTAGCCTAATACCCTACCTGACGAAGGCAAATGTCTTAATCAGACTATGGAGCTAAGAATCCAGGTTGTTGAATACGAAGCCAGTTATGCAATGAAATACCAAGCAGGTACACGATAAAATCCACAGGTGCCATTACAATTTTATACATATCAATGTGTCCAGAAGCCTGCCACTGGTAGCTATTACGAATTCGATGCTACGAATTCATTTTCTAGTATGCAATATGACATACAAGATTTTGTGGTGGTGCTGTTTCAAACTGGTCGAGACAACAACCAGCAACAAAATTCAAGTAAGTTCGATAACTGCAATATCAAGAACATATATCTTAAAATCGGCAGAAACGAGGTGTTTCCTAGAGAAAATTATAATTTAGACATGTCCAAGGATGATTTTCTTAAATTATATGAGGCCTACACAGCATACAAAAGAGTCACTACTAGCAATGCAGACATGTATTACTGAACCGATGAATTCAAAGTACAGAGACTTATGTTTGTGATCAACACCTCAAAACGCAAGCAGGTTGTAGTTAATGACAGGACAAACATTAAAATAATCTGTAACTTCCATGATACACCACCTGCCGACACCATATGCAGTGTTATTCTTATAGTTCAGAAATCATATGTTTATGATATAAGAAACGAAAGAGTCACAGAGCAATTCTAGAAAGCCTCTGCATAATGCATTGTCTTAATACTAGATATATAAGTTAAGCCTGGTCCCGAATTAAGATATTCAGCATATTTTGGGTCAGCATATTAACATGGCAGTTTGGCAAAAATACTTGTAACTACTTGTAACTACTTGTGTGTGAATGTGTTTGTGTGTGTAGCTAATACGATTTTTCTTTACAGAGTATTACACTAAAAGCATCTTGTCTTGGCCTAGTTTTAAGTGTTGCCAAAACAATATCAAGATGGGCATATTTTTTACGATCCTATAGACAACAATCTGACAGATGCAGCTTTTGTACGTGTAGCCAATTCAATCTGAAGTGGGTCATACTTTTTACGGGATATCCCCGAGGGCTTTTCTACTAAATTCTTGGGTTCGTCAGAGTAGCACACTGTAGGCAATATGCTTATATAAGCATCTTGACATAGTTTTAAGTGTAGCCAAAACCAGTCTGAGGGGGATCATACTTTTTATGTCCCAGTAATACCACAAAACTATACTACTCACTTGAATAGCATTCTGACCCAGTACGACGAGGATGTGGGCAAAACTTTCTATGTATTCAACAACAACTTCAATTATTACCGGTTCCTCATTTCCGGCGAACTGCAGTTAAACCTGAACCCTGAGAACAAAGGGGAGGTAAAGGCTTCTTCTGGCAAGAACATCTATTGCATCAAGCATGATAGGATTATTGCGACCACAACGTACGATGTGTCTGCTGGCGATCGTCTGTACGTGGAGCTTCTGGACGACTACGACAAACTCATCCCTCTTTTTGTGGAGATGCGAATCACCTACCCTATAATAAATAACCACAGTGGTAACAATGCCTAACTATATTTTTGGTCACACGAAACGCGTCGACCACGGCGACGAGCTTCTCATGCTCGACGTCAGGGTCAAGAAGTTGCGAAGCGACTTGCAGGCCCTGCAGGCCACGCTCAACTCCAGCCTCCAGTCAGAGATAGGCAGCCTGCAGTCTCAGTGCTGGACCCCGTACTCAAGATCGACGCCGAGCTCAAATCGATGCAGCAAAAGTACACCAACCTCGCGTCAATAGACAACTTCGACAACTTGGCGCTGAGCATAGGCAAGCTGCAGAACGAACTTGTGAATCTGCAGCAAACGCAAACTTCTGACGTGCAACAGCTGAAGCGACACTTGCGTGACAAAACTAGCACCATCCAGACTGACCTGCAAAATATTATCTAGAGTATAAAAACTAAAGATGACTACGATCGCGTGAATACCAGTATTGCCAAATTGCACGAACAGTTTCAATCGTTCGAAATTCCTACGTTGGAAAGCATCAAGGCTGAACTTCAAACGGACGCTTCGCATGCAGCCATCAACGAAGTCAAAACTAAACTCCATACGCTACAGGACTTCAACGACAATCTACCATCGTCCAGCGAGCTGAATGCTATTGCCCGTAGCGTGGCCAACATCAAACTCCAACTTGAGACCTACGAAGATTTCGGTAAGCTCCAAGGTACCATAACGCACGTTGAGGATGCTCTTGCTGTTATTAAAAATGATCTGGCAAACGTACACGGACCAGCGAACAACAGCAGATCACCAAGTTGGAAAATCTAAACACCGAATCAGAGTTGTCGCATTTTCAACACTTGATCGACGACATACAGCCTAAGTTGGAAACTTTGTAACAATCCACCCCCACCCAGGACGACATAACACAATTACAAGAAGGCATACGAGCTGCTTCTGCTGCCTCAGAGTTGGACGCGATGAAAAAAGCTTTGGAGTCACTCCAAAACACGGTGGCCACCCTGCCTACCTCGCAGAAATTGAAAAGCGTGAAGAGGGCTCTCAACCGAATACTGAAATCCGACGATTTCAAAAACATCCAATCCGAAATTGAATTGCTTCGGGAGTCTGTTGCAACGTGTAACGGTGATGACGTGAACCTGCATTTGTAAGTCCCGCTTGCCGTCATTCCATTACATAGAGTGAAAATTTCCCACCCGGGAAATTTCATTCGATAAAAATCCCCATGAGGTTATTTTTTCCTCACTACAAATTTATACCGATAGATGTCTCTCCGGTCACTTCTTCTGTTTTCTTCTTCGCTAGCAGCGGAGGTAGTAAAATCACAGTTCGTCGCACGACAATCAAGGTTCAACGTCGCTTGATTTTTTATCCAAAATTGGGGCAAATTTTATTTCATAGTGTGCAACCACATATCGTAAGTTTGTGACTTTAGAACCTTCTTATTCATTTTTAAAGTTTACGTGTTGCAGTTTTCGAACTTACATTGCTTCTTTGCAACATCTTGTCCCGTCACAAAAAAAGCAGTTGTGAGGAATGGTGCTTTTGGACTTATTTGTGAAAACAATTTTCTACCATATATATATTTAAATCTTGCGATAGTCCTTGGTGGTAATGGTAATGCCCAGTATTTTAATTCGTGGTAAACATTTTTACGCATATATATATTTGCACGACTAGTATTTGTTTTACGAAGTAATTAACCGACAAGCATTTTAATGTCAGCATGAACTTTAGTCGGAATATAGACATTGAACCTTGAAATAACTGTAACCAATACAATTTGCTGCAGTATCCACGAGCGCACATGGCATCAAGGAAGTAACGGCATAAAAATCTATTACGCAACTGAACATTTGAATTTGACTGTATCAATTCGACTACCTTGGAGGTTGCGAACAGCTGGTTCGATTTGGCAACTAGAACATTTGTGAAGGTATGTAAGATTACGTGTGTTTTTAGTGAATTGGAACTGGAATAACAAACTTAAATTCTTACTTCCCAATTTGTTGATTTTGTGCATTGCAAATAAGACACGATAAAAGATGGGGGCTTGGAATGTGTCATGTGCATAGAACTCGATCACGAATGAGAAAGATAGATACGTACATGCGTGAGTACAAGTGATGGTGTAAAACATTACCGCTAGTAACCTAAATTGTGCAACCAATACGCGTGCGATCCAAGAATGCAATTTTTGTTAACCTCAAACACGTCGTAACGAAAGCCATTTACAACTAATAGCAAAACGAGACAAATCTTAACCGACTTAGCATTTGGAATTAATGAGCATCTAATTCGCATTAATAAAACAAATAAAATAGGCAGAGGTTTTATTATTATTGTAAAAATAAATTATAATTTTAGGTATTTATACATTAATAGAAATTGTCCATTAAATGTTGCACTGGTATTAACCTTTTTAAAAACGAAGTAAATTTTATCTGTATTATAGTCGAAAAAGGGATACCAGTTAAATGCATTGTTATTTTTGTAGCAAATTATTCTGATCAAAAAAGAATGCTAAGAATCAGAATTGTCGATCGTATGTAAACTGGAAGTTGTTGTAAATCTTAGTATAAAGAATGACAGAAGGAAATATTGAAAGAATGTTGCCACAAGTTTGAATTTTTGTTAAATAAACGTCTATAGTGAATGTACTATCTTTCATTGGTGTGAGTTGTGATTGGTGGCATAATAGAGGTAACGCTTGTTTGTATAACTTGCTGAATTTTGGAAAGGGTAAAGAAGGGTGCGGAATTTACATACTCCTTATTCAAACTGTTGTTATTGTGGGAATCATTCCGTATAAATATTCGGTTAACTCCATAACAAGTAAAAAATTGTAATTGCGGTTCCTCGATTTATTTATCCACGCTCAATATACCTCTGCGAGTATTGGCCATTTGTTCATGCGTTTCTTCCCATTTTTACCGACATCGAGGAACGGCGTTACAAACGTTGCCTACCAACCAGAACATCAGCGAGCTACATGGCTTGTTTGCAGAAATTAAAACCCAGGTCCACGACCTCGCAACCCAGAGCTCCAAGTTGACACTCGTGGAAAGTCTATAGCAGATTATCGCCAATTTGAAAGAGCAAATTGGCAGCATCGAGGCGAGCCAGGAATCAGCCATAACCAATTTCAGTACCCAACTACATGAGTCAAACGAAAAAGTGGAGTTGGTCGATTTCACCCACCGCGAAACTCGCGAGACAGTTTATGCCGAAGATGCCACTCAAATTATCGAAATAGAAATAGGTGACAAGCTGTACATAGAAAACCCGGCATTGTCTGCGGCCTGAAATCCCATCCAAGCTATATTATTATTTTCACACAACGTCTAGGCAGGCTATTGTGAACGAGCTGCACAAAGCTGCACGACGAAATTATAAACGATTGGCGATAGTAACCAAAAGCATAGACGACCTGTGGCAAGCTGACCTTGTGGAAATGAGCAGTGGCAACTTAAAAAAATTTACATAAAATCAACAAGTTATACAAATATCTTCTCACCGTTATAAACACATTTTAAAATTTTTTTTGGGCTTTACCCCTCAAGGCAAAAACAGGAACCTGTGTAGTGCAAGCATTCAAAACTATTTTCAATGAAAGTGACAGGCGACCTCGATTTCTTCAAACGGATAACGGAAAAGAATTGTACAACTCTGTCTTTCGGGAATTTATTCAAAAACATAATATTCAAGATTACCCGACCTTTAGTCTCATCAAAGCCAGCGTATTGGAACGTTTCAACCGAATTCTCAAATCACGCATGTGGAAACAATTCACGCTTCAGGGGAATTACAAGTGGCACGACATGCTTCCGGAACTTGTTAACAGCTATAATCACAGTTTGCATCGCACGATAAATATGAAACCAGCTGACGTTAACAAATCTGACGAGCGGCGTTTAATTTCTACGACTTATTGTCCAAAGTACAAATGTACAAGCAAGAAACCCAAATACAAAATTGGAGATCATGTGAGAATCAGTAAATTTAAACTTACGTTCGAAAAAGGCTTCACTAAAAATTGGAGTACAAAACTTTTCAAAGTAGTTCGAGTCTTACCCGGAAACCGTCACACGTATATAATAAAAGATAGTCGCGATGAAATTCTGAAAGGAAGATTTTACGTAGAGGAATCTTCTAAAACAAAATAACCCGACACATATCTTATTGAAAAGGTATTACGTAGAAAAGGTGACAAACTGTTGGTGAAATGGCTGGGAGTCGAGGAAAAAAGTTGGATAGACGCAAACAAGGTGATTGTGTAACAGGTGCTTGGGATGTGGTGAGGCGACTACCAGATTTTCCATCGGAACGTCAGGATAGGAAAAATGGCGAGCTTCTACCCGACAACATTCGCTGCCCCATTGTTGGAACTTCTGGATGTGCAAAAACAACGTTACTTATTGATAATTTTCTTCTTTCACCCAACTGGTTAAACTGGAAGAACAGGCACCTGTATGTTTTCTCCAAAAGTTTGGAGCAACCGAAGTAT
The DNA here is from genome assembly GCF_977018435.1 of Lepisma saccharinum. Classification (NCBI taxonomy): domain Eukaryota; kingdom Metazoa; phylum Arthropoda; class Insecta; order Zygentoma; family Lepismatidae; genus Lepisma; species Lepisma saccharinum. Next base: position 3,231,292 of record NW_028142898.1, read on the forward strand.
CGCCAGCTGTCGAAACTGTACGAGGGACTAGGCATAGCTATATTTGCTTCTGAAGTTATACCACTAGACTGCTGTCTCCAAAAGTCGGTGGTGGTTTTTGACGATGAGATCCTGGAGAACCAGAACGAAATTCACATTTTTTTACTCAGGGTCGGCACAGAGGCATAAACTGCTTCTATCTTGCTCAGAATTTTTCCAAAATCCCCAAGCAGCTACTCCGAGACAATGCTAATTTTATTTGTTTGTTTCGTCAAGACTTCACCAATTTAAAACACGCTTACGATGATTATGTAGGTGGGGACATAAACTAAAATCAGTTTTCCAAATTTTGCTCTTCATCCTGGAACCAAGATGATTTTGGATATGTCACAATAGACATGACGACGAAATCCAATACAGGAAAATACAGAAACAAATTTAATAATTTTCTAAATGCTGCAACGTTACAAGAAACGTCTTGACTTATTATAAATAACTACAAACAAAAAAAAAAGGAAACGCAAACTTACAGCCGACAACCTGAAGCTACGTAGCTACCTTGCAAAACGGTTTAAGGTTTGGAAATCCGAGAATCATGGAATTTACGAAGAGAAAAAGCGTCAGGCCAAACCTATCATCGATGCTATCAGTGGACATGGTAAAGAAAACAAAATATCACCGAGCAAACAAAGAGTTGATCAACGAGCTTGTACCACTCACTGCTCGAAATTATACCATACCCACACCGATATCCAGCATTGACACTACTCCGTGTGAACTTGCACCACCTCCGAGACGTCAGGCCCTAGGCAGTACGGGCTATACCCAACCATGGAACCCAATAAGTGTGCGGTTTGGAAAATTGGAAAATCGAAAGTCACGTGTGAGGGTGACGACGTGAAAATGAATTTGGGCGAGAAGAACAGCTGGACTAGGTATCCCGGCACAGTGGGACTGTGGGAGCTCATTACCAAAAAAAACCCAAAGATTACACGGATGAGGATTACCAAAGTTATACGGAATTTTTAATCATGACGGACGCCCTGTACCAAGACAACGACGCAACACATAATCGCGTCAAATCCAGCAGTGGCGAGAAGTATAGGAACCTCATGAAGCCGATATGGAACCAGGTCAAAACAGGCAGTGGCGTCAAAATCTACAATAACCTACCTAAAGAGTTTGTTTGGTTGGACCACGTGAGGAAGCTTGTGGATCGTTTGCTGGTTATCGCAGGCGAAGAGAATGCAGGAAATCGCAATTTAAGCAACGAGAAGGTTGGCATCGTGGACATGATCATCTCGAAGCGTGCTAACTTTATTCAGAACGACAGCAAAGGCATAGGGTACCTCATCAAGATAATCAATACCCTGCCTCCGAAATTTTGGAATATGGCCGAGGGTCGAGGTCTCGTGAACGATATTATCAACAAGCTGTCCTTCGAGATGCACCTGCCGGGTTACCAGTACTGCGGCCGCGGTACCAAACTCGAACAGCGACTGGATAGAGGAGACAAGGGTGTGAATTCCCTGGATGCTGCATGCAAGGATCACGACATTGCTTACAACACACACACAGATCTCGACGCACGTCACGATGCCGACAGGAAGTTGTAGCATGCAGCTTTCGGGAGACTCGTCATCAGAGACACCTTGCTAGGTGAACGTTTTGATGAATTGAGTATGACCATCACTATGAACACAAAACGAAAATTGTAGTGGGGGCTGTAAATAAATAACACCCTGCGAAAATAGCAACCATGAAAACCAAGGGCGTTGTTTACCAGATACCCTACACAAACCTCAAGTCTCTTGGAATATTAGATGGAATGCTCACCAAAAAGCAGCGCGAGAAGAAACATTCCTGCCTAGCCAAAGGTCATGGAATGAAATTGCTGGTCAGCATTCCTCAGTTGAGGAGGTTGCAACGTTCGCGAAAGCAGCAGAAGATTGAAGGTTTTATATTCAGCATCCCGGCTATATTGCAGCTTTGGACTCTGTAGGCAGCTTGGCAGGAGGCAGTGACGCCATTGCCAAGACCTTCATCGGCGCAAAGAAGAACAAGGCCGAGCTGGAAGAGGAGAAACGCCGCAACCTGGCTATAGAGAAGAAGGGGAAAGGTGTGACCAAAAAGCTAAAAAACAACTTCGAACCTTTGAAAATGTTAAAAAAAAGGTCCAACCTGGATATTGAATCTCTGATCGATCCGTTGGGGATCAAGCACTTCAGGGGCGTTTTCATGTCCGACTCTCTACCCACTGTTGTGAAGAAAAAAGATTGTGGCGTGGTTAACCTGGAGAGTTACGAAAATCCAGGTACCCATTGGATATGCTACCTGAAAGTCAACAACAACAAACATTTGTTTTCGATTCATTCGGAGGCATGCCACCTGATGGGTTGGTAAAGTATCTCAGTGTTGTCAACCTCTACTACAATGACGAACGAATCCAGGGTTTCAGCGATGTGAAGTGTGGCCATCTCTTCGTTTCCATGCTTGTCTTCCTCTCGCAATTAAATAACCCAACAATCAAGGATTTCCAGAAAGCATTGTGGCACCTGAATCACTATGATAGTATTTCATCTCACAAGCGACACTTCGCTTCTGAAACTCGCATTGCATGACGATATCATCTATCCTAAATCTATTGCTCTTCGTGCATTCTACAGCATGTACCTGATACCTAATGTGACGGTACATAACAATACCATCAAAATTGGCATCGAAAAAATCAGCATCACCCCTGGCCAGTACAATATGTCTACCTTGCAGGTTCAATTGCCTAGAAGTGTACTGCTGTCGCAAAATTCGGTAACTCACAGGCGGAACTGGTGTCTGCCACGGAAACCGTGGACCTGGCCACCACCGGAGAGCATTTGGGATTCGAGAACAACACAAAACTCGAGCCTGCCATCAAGCACATCGGTGCTAACATTCCTAAATGTCTAGCCATCGAGACTCTGAACATACATTGCAATGTGGCAGAAGGTATGATCACCAAATCCTCGGACGGCATCCTAGGGAGTCACAAGCAGATAGGTATTATAGCTACGTTTAAACCAAACTCTGAGTTCATGGAGCCAATTATCTACACAGACGATAGTGCACCCACGGAAGCGTGTGAATCCCACATTTCAGAACACACCTCTTGTCTTCGCGTGCGTCCAGGGCAACCTTTCTCACCTCTTTGGTTGTCAACACATGGTCGACACTCTGGATGCGCTGCTCCACTCCTAGAATTGGCGTCCTTGTTTGAAGAGTCTCGACGTAATCCTCAAACTTGAGGTGATCTTGGACAACCTGCCTGCTCACACCCTTAGTTTCTTTTGTGATGGAACCCTCTGCCCGAATAGCATAGGCTTTGACGCGAAGACCGGCAAACTCAAGAATTACATCTCCGTCCTTCTCATCTTTGAGTTTGCCAGGCACCTTCTTGTTGCGAGGTAGGATTTTGTATCAGTTCAGCTGGGGATAGCCTGACGTGTCAAAGAGGTTCACAAAAGTTGGTACCTTGGCTATATCCCTATAAGCGTCGGCCGTGCGAACGTAGTACACCAAACTATCTGTGTCCGTGTAGAGAAGGCTGATATTGTTCTTATAGTGTTGGCGTAGTATCCCATAATATATTTTAAACATGCGCAGCTTGCTCTGGTCTAATACTGAGGCACCAAGATAGATTGGCTTTTTGAGCATCACCGCGCTCTTCCTCATATGCACCAGAGCAAGCTGCTCATTGTAAATAGTACGTGACTTGAATAACAGGCTTGCTAGAAGCTTGCGACATTGTGCTTTTTTATATATTAGCCTTACATCCACATGATTTCGCATATTCTCCATGGTTTTCCCAAACACTGCGTTGTTCATTAACTTGAAGAAATAGCGATCGAAATCAGAAGTAGCGGCTGTGCGGTGTTTGGTGTTGAACTCGATGTATGGCCTCAACCATGGAGAATGCACGAACATAAGAACTCGATGTACTGTGCGGACCTTAACCCCTCGCTCCATCAACCTTCAGAGGTTTGGGTAGTGCATAACATAACGCTCTTTGTTCTTGAAGTCCATGACGAGCTTTGGTTGGTTCGAGCCAGGCGGGCACTTAAATTCCGGGGCTGGCGGAAGGTCGCAGAACAAATCCTGCAGCTTCTCGGAGAACTCAAGGTCCACCTCGACAAGAAACCCGCATTCCACATTGCTGAAACTTTCAACGTCAAAATTGGAGGGATCAGCCCACAGGAACCCTTCGGAGGGGAGTGGCAGCATCATGCAGTGTCTGTAGATGTTGTTGACGTCTGTGTACATGATGTAGCTGGACGGTTGGGAGGGGTCGTAACCGGTGGCCATGTGGTGATTGTTGGCGTGCGAGTCTCGCAGCGACATGTGGACCATTCCACCCCGGACGGCACGTTCTACAAACAGCATCATGTCCACGTCCGAAAGAAACTCAAGCCTGACTTTTGTAACAAGGAGCATGGCCGACCATGCTAGTCCAGGAAGACTGTAGAAGTATGCAGGGTCCAGCTTGTAGATCATCTTCGCAGTTGCACGAAACTCCTGGATCACATCAGCTAGGAGCGTCACATCGAGTTTTAGGTAGGCATCGTGGTAGTCCGCAAGATTTTGACAATCCAGCTCGCGCCACATGGACTGAGCATGGTTGTAGCCGTCCTCAGAGATGCCTGAGCCTCGCAGCTTGCTGTAGAACTTTGCTCGAGGAGGCAGCGACTTCTCCGCAAACTTGCTAGAGTCGGTGATGTATTCGTTGGGGTAGACCCCCTTACGCTTGAAGAAACCGGCGTCCAAGTTCGGAAAGATGTCAGAGGTGATGAGCATTTGTTCGTTGCTGAGAATTCTCGCCAGGGCATCGAGGTTGGTCGGAAGGAACCTCAGGGAGTCGAGGAAACGAAGTTCGATGCAAGAGCCTGATTCTGGGATTCGTACCCACTTGCTCAAGCTAATGTAACACTCCTCGTTCTGTGCCAGGGCGTTGATTTGCATGTCCTGGTACCCAAGATGTGGCACCAGATGGTGGAAGTCGTACCCCAAGCCATTGTGGAAAAACAGGGATGAAGCGCGGGTCCCGGGCCAACAAATTACACCGGTTGCACGAAGGACCAACGTAGTTGCATTTGAAATGATCATGATGTTGGACTTTACGGTTGTTGGTGGTAAACTTCCAGGTGCACACAGAACAGGTAGTAGCCTTCTAGTGCTTGATTTCGTCGTCAGGAGACAGCGATTCCATAGACTTGGGGGTCATCAGGAACTTCCCTATCTCGTTGGCTTCCACAAGCATCCTCTCTAAAAAGTGTTTGGCTGCGTCGGGACAGCGATAAACATGGGGCTTGGGGTCAACAAGTCGGTCTCGCCACACCAAAATATAAGCAAAACTCGAGGCATCGTGGAGTTTGTAAGGGGTAGTGGAGGAAACTTCGGGATTGGGATCGCGTGTGGACATAGGTTTGAGGAAGGCCTCGAAATCGGCGATGATGATAGCAGAGTGCTCTACCACGGCACTGTGCATGTAGATCATTGCCAAGACCTTCATCGGCGCAAAGAAGAACAAGGCCGAGCTGGAAGAGGAGAAACGCCGCAACCTGGCTATAGAGAAGAAGGGGAAAGGTGTGACCAAAAAGCTAAAAAACAACTTCGAACCTTTGAAAATGTTAAAAAAAAGGTCCAACCTGGATATTGAATCTCTGATCGATCCGTTGGGGATCAAGCACTTCAGGGGCGTTTTCATGTCCGACTCTCTACCCACTGTTGTGAAGAAAAAAGATTGTGGCGTGGTTAACCTGGAGAGTTACGAAAATCCAGGTACCCATTGGATATGCTACCTGAAAGTCAACAACAACAAACATTTGTTTTCGATTCATTCGGAGGCATGCCACCTGATGGGTTGGTAAAGTATCTCAGTGTTGTCAACCTCTACTACAATGACGAACGAATCCAGGGTTTCAGCGATGTGAAGTGTGGCCATCTCTTCGTTTCCATGCTTGTCTTCCTCTCGCAATTAAATAACCCAACAATCAAGGATTTCCAGAAAGCATTGTGGCACCTGAATCACTATGATAGTATTTCATCTCACAAGCGACACTTCGCTTCTGAAACTCGCATTGCATGACGATATCATCTATCCTAAATCTATTGCTCTTCGTGCATTCTACAGCATGTACCTGATACCTAATGTGACGGTACATAACAATACCATCAAAATTGGCATCGAAAAAATCAGCATCACCCCTGGCCAGTACAATATGTCTACCTTGCAGGTTCAATTGCCTAGAAGTGTACTGCTGTCGCAAAATTCGGTAACTCACAGGCGGAACTGGTGTCTGCCACGGAAACCGTGGACCTGGCCACCACCGGAGAGCATTTGGGATTCGAGAACAACACAAAACTCGAGCCTGCCATCAAGCACATCGGTGCTAACATTCCTAAATGTCTAGCCATCGAGACTCTGAACATACATTGCAATGTGGCAGAAGGTATGATCACCAAATCCTCGGACGGCATCCTAGGGAGTCACAAGCAGATAGGTATTATAGCTACGTTTAAACCAAACTCTGAGTTCATGGAGCCAATTATCTACACAGACGATAGTGCACCCACGGAAGCGTGTGAATCCCACATTTCAGAACACACCTCTTGTCTTCGCGTGCGTCCAGGGCAACCTTTCTCACCTCTTTGGTTGTCAACACATGGTCGACACTCTGGATGCGCTGCTCCACTCCTAGAATTGGCGTCCTTGTTTGAAGAGTCTCGACGTAATCCTCAAACTTGAGGTGATCTTGGACAACCTGCCTGCTCACACCCTTAGTTTCTTTTGTGATGGAACCCTCTGCCCGAATAGCATAGGCTTTGACGCGAAGACCGGCAAACTCAAGAATTACATCTCCGTCCTTCTCATCTTTGAGTTTGCCAGGCACCTTCTTGTTGCGAGGTAGGATTTTGTATCAGTTCAGCTGGGGATAGCCTGACGTGTCAAAGAGGTTCACAAAAGTTGGTACCTTGGCTATATCCCTATAAGCGTCGGCCGTGCGAACGTAGTACACCAAACTATCTGTGTCCGTGTAGAGAAGGCTGATATTGTTCTTATAGTGTTGGCGTAGTATCCCATAATATATTTTAAACATGCGCAGCATGCTCTGGTCTAATACTGAGGCACCAAGATAGATTGGCTTTTTGAGCATCACCGCGCTCTTCCTCATATGCACCAGAGCAAGCTGCTCATTGTAAATAGTACGTGACTTGAATAACAGGCTTGCTAGAAGCTTGCGACATTGTGCTTTTTTATATATTAGCCTTACATCCACATGATTTCGCATATTCTCCATGGTTTTCCCAAACACTGCGTTGTTCATTAACTTGAAGAAATAGCGATCGAAATCAGAAGTAGCGGCTGTGCGGTGTTTGGTGTTGAACTCGATGTATGGCCTCAACCATGGAGAATGCACGAACATAAGAACTCGATGTACTGTGCGGACCTTAACCCCTCGCTCCATCAACCTTCAGAGGTTTGGGTAGTGCATAACATAACGCTCTTTGTTCTTGAAGTCCATGACGAGCTTTGGTTGGTTCGAGCCAGGCGGGCACTTAAATTCCGGGGCTGGCGGAAGGTCGCAGAACAAATCCTGCAGCTTCTCGGAGAACTCAAGGTCCACCTCGACAAGAAACCCGCATTCCACATTGCTGAAACTTTCAACGTCAAAATTGGAGGGATCAGCCCACAGGAACCCTTCGGAGGGGAGTGGCAGCATCATGCAGTGTCTGTAGATGTTGTTGACGTCTGTGTACATGATGTAGCTGGACGGTTGGGAGGGGTCGTAACCGGTGGCCATGTGGTGATTGTTGGCGTGCGAGTCTCGCAGCGACATGTGGACCATTCCACCCCGGACGGCACGTTCTACAAACAGCATCATGTCCACGTCCGAAAGAAACTCAAGCCTGACTTTTGTAACAAGGAGCATGGCCGACCATGCTAGTCCAGGAAGACTGTAGAAGTATGCAGGGTCCAGCTTGTAGATCATCTTCGCAGTTGCACGAAACTCCTGGATCACATCAGCTAGGAGCGTCACATCGAGTTTTAGGTAGGCATCGTGGTAGTCCGCAAGATTTTGACAATCCAGCTCGCGCCACATGGACTGAGCATGGTTGTAGCCGTCCTCAGAGATGCCTGAGCCTCGCAGCTTGCTGTAGAACTTTGCTCGAGGAGGCAGCGACTTCTCCGCAAACTTGCTAGAGTCGGTGATGTATTCGTTGGGGTAGACCCCCTTACGCTTGAAGAAACCGGCGTCCAAGTTCGGAAAGATGTCAGAGGTGATGAGCATTTGTTCGTTGCTGAGAATTCTCGCCAGGGCATCGAGGTTGGTCGGAAGGAACCTCAGGGAGTCGAGGAAACGAAGTTCGATGCAAGAGCCTGATTCTGGGATTCGTACCCACTTGCTCAAGCTAATGTAACACTCCTCGTTCTGTGCCAGGGCGTTGATTTGCATGTCCTGGTACCCAAGATGTGGCACCAGATGGTGGAAGTCGTACCCCAAGCCATTGTGGAAAAACAGGGATGAAGCGCGGGTCCCGGGCCAACAAATTACACCGGTTGCACGAAGGACCAACGTAGTTGCATTTGAAATGATCATGATGTTGGACTTTACGGTTGTTGGTGGTAAACTTCCAGGTGCACACAGAACAGGTAGTAGCCTTCTAGTGCTTGATTTCGTCGTCAGGAGACAGCGATTCCATAGACTTGGGGGTCATCAGGAACTTCCCTATCTCGTTGGCTTCCACAAGCATCCTCTCTAAAAAGTGTTTGGCTGCGTCGGGACAGCGATAAACATGGGGCTTGGGGTCAACAAGTCGGTCTCGCCACACCAAAATATAAGCAAAACTCGAGGCATCGTGGAGTTTGTAAGGGGTAGTGGAGGAAACTTCGGGATTGGGATCGCGTGTGGACATAGGTTTGAGGAAGGCCTCGAAATCGGCGATGATGATAGCAGAGTGCTCTACCACGGCACTGTGCATGTGAAATGTTTCTACAGTGCCAGGTTTAGGCACAACTGCCACCCCTATCTCGTTGGCATTGCAATAGAGTTTGTGGCGAGCAAGCTTCTTGGCAGCAATGTTGGGACCTCTGATGCTGTTATAGTCCTGCTGTTTTTGATTATCAAAAGTGGACAAACTTCTATGTGGTGTTTGTGTTTGCTTGTTTGGCTAGAAACAAGCCGAGAGAGAGAGCGAATAAGAGTGTAGTGATGGTGAATTTCATCCTATATGAGTAAAAGGTGGATTTCTTGAGCATCATTGGTGTATACGTCGCTTACCCGAATAGGGTATACTTTGGTTATCTTCTCCGTGAGGCCATAAACATTGATAGCCAACTGCGGGTTGTGTGTACTGGCCTCGAACTTACGAATATCCGAGACCGCCACCGGGTAGTCGAACCCAACTCTCGAATCTTCCAGCTCTGGCTCATAGGGTAGGTAGTGGGCAACACGATGCTGTTGTTTTTTCTTGTTCACAGGGTGCAACCCTGCAAGCACCGACCAGAGGAAGCACTTGGCGTCACTGTTCTGAATATTCAGAACAGCCTTCTTTGCCACAAACTTGAATGTCAGAGAAACATAGCTGGACCCCAACAGTCGCATGAACTTTGTAAGTTTGACTCAGAGTTTGTGCGGGGTGCCGCACAGCGAGCCACCCGAGCCTTTTGCCTCGTGCTCCTCCTGTTTGGCCTGCAGCTCTTCGACAAACTTGCCATAGATGGTTGCGAGCTTGTCGCCATCCGCCAGAAGCAATGTTTTTGCCTTGGTGTTGTGGCAGAAGCTGTACGTTTCATTGGATGGCTTCTTGTACTTGCAACATAGCGAGGCGTAGAACTTAGTAGAATGCGTGGCCAATGCATCGCGAAGGATGGAAACTATCCTGGCCCGTTCGCAATCTAAGAAGCTTCGCACGTCGCATGAGCCATCCGAAGTGAGAACAAAGTATTCCAATATACTCTCGAAAGCGGTTTGGTCTGCTTTTGCCACAGGCTTGACGCGATTGGCAGATGGTGCGTTGATGGGAGCTGCTTCTGCCTTCCTCTTGGTCGAGGTGGATGCTTGTGGAATGGGGCTCGGTCACCCTTGCAAGCAAGTCGATGCCTTTTTATGTTATTTATAGTAATGTGTTTACCAAATCCGGAACACTGTTTGGTAGCAGATACATGTTTACCAGGCACACAGGTACGACAATGTTGTGTGCAATATTTACTTGAAATATTTTTCTCGCACACAGGGCAAGATTTTATGGAGCGCATCATGCTGAGATTTTTTTGGGGGGTATGTTTATTTATACACAGTATACAGTGCAGCGGAGTATAAGAAAAACATTTTTATACTTCGTAAATAATTCACAAGAACCACTGTGATAGGACGTCTGTATTGTTATTGCTCTCACAGGACTGACTTCTCCACACTGTGAACTTCTGACCATTCAAAAAATATGTTATTTTTTAATACAATTATTTTACACATACTGATGCACAAGAATAATACACAATCACTATACTTACGTACTACGAGAAGTGCTGCAACATGTGTCCTTACGCTTCAACTGCTCTCACAGTACTGACTGATTTGTAATATAGAACCCCTTAAGTACCTTAAGCGCGAATCACTTTAAAAATACTAACGTAAACGGTACGTTGTAGCAACATTAGGTATGTTAGGGGCTAAAGTTGCCACAACGTTTGGACAACGTTATCTTGTTGACTAGGATAGTAATATATTTATTTTATTCACGCACTCAGGGTACAGTTCGGTCTCAGTTAACCAAGAAAAATCGCTGCGTACTCTTCAATCGTTTTCTTAATTTGCAAAATATCCCAGTTAAATTCGATCCATGTATCTAAATCGAAGAAACCGACAATTCACATATCCCCATATCATTGTATGCTTGCCCTATTAGCCTCTTTTTTGTTGTTGTGCTCAATTAGTTTTCACTAATTGGCGATTTTCTTGTAGAGGTCTAATAGAACAAGATACGGCTGTATGAGAAATACGTAAACTAAAGATATTTTAACAATATACGACGTCTTAAGAAAGGCATATTCAGCTCCAATGTTCTTTGTCTAACACTTACTACCATTCCCTATTGCTGGCAAAGAGAGTTTAAAATGATGTAGTATTGAAAAAAAAGTTGACTTGTTCCCAAGTGTTCACATAGTTTAGACATTTGCACATAGATGGCTCTGTTCTTGTCGCTTATCAAATATATATATATATATATATATATATATATATATATATTTATTTATTTATATATATATTGGAATATCTCTAAAACGGAGAGAAACATGCAAATTCTGTTTGCAGATTTCTAATGTCCACTCGAAGATAAGTAAAAGTATGAATGCAACCTATGCTCAGAAATTAAAAATGGCGACCGGAAGTAGGTTTATCTCTTAAACGGTACGATATAGCAAAAATCTGTTTGCAGATTTGTAATGTACACTCGAAGATAAGTAAAGGAATGAATACAAAGTAGTGTAAGTGTATTGTATCTACGCCGTCACTTAGTAGGTATCGTCTTTTTTATCAATAAAATATTAGTTTTTGACATATTTTGACAATTTTTTGTCGATGTTTTAGCGTTTAGCGATGTTTTAGTACAATTTTCAATGCACCACTTTTTTCCCACCTCGCACTTTGTAGGTATCCTCTTTTTTATCAATTGAATATCAGTTTTTGACATATTTTGACAATTTTTTGTCGATGTTTTAGCGTTTAGCGATGTTTTAGTACAATTTTCAATGCACCACTTTTTTTTCCACCTCGCACTTGGTAGGTATATCACGATCTTACGTGATATAACTTAACCTATTTTTTTTTTCGTGCTAAACTACACGAGAGTCTCCACGTGCTTTGACGTAGTAGACCCAAATAGACAGTTCACCAACATCAAGTGAGGTTCACCAAAACCTCAAAAACTCACTTTCTCTCCACGTTCCGCGCCTCATTTATTGCGCTGACGATGTTTCGCAGCGAAGAAAACAGCACCAAAACATCAAAAACTCACTTTACTCATTGGGGGTTCCGCCTCGAAGTGAGGCTCGGTGAGGCTCGCCTTAATGGTTTTACGTGATATAACTTAACCTATTTTACGATTTTTTTTACGATCTTCAGTGATATAACTTAACTTATCATTTTTTTTATTTGCACACCGAACTAAATTACATTATATTTTATATAACCTTGTTGATTTTTTTTTAGTATGTGGCAATTTTTTTTAGGGGTATTTTTTAAAACTGCTCCGTGACCCTCTCGTTCTTCACGTCGTGGACGAAGGACTTCTCTGCGACCAGGATGACGCTGCATAGAGTATCGGCAGGCAGCGCCTCGTGGAACTCGCAGACGATCTTGATGTTGGTGCGACCGTTGACCACGACCTGCTTCCGCTTCGTCGTGTTGATGACGGACATAGGTCTGTGGGTTTTGAATTCGTTGGGCGTGTAGTGCACGTCCACGCTTCCCTCCGTTACGCGCTTGTAAGCCGTGTAAGCTTCGTAAAGTTTGAGGTAATCGTCTTTGGTCATGTCGAGCTTGTAATTTTCGCGCGGGAACACTTCGTTCCTGCCATTCTTGAGATAAACGTTCTTGATCTTGCAGTCGTCGAACTTGCTGGAATCTTTTTCCTGATTCTTGTCCCTCCCGGTCTGAAAGAGCACTACGACGAAATCTGGCATGTCGAACTTTATGTTGTTGAACTGCGTCGTCACGTCGAATTCCATGTGACTTCCCGACGCTATCTTCTGCACGCACTGGTAACCGTGAAAGTAAATCGGCACCTGCGGACTCTTCAAGATCTCCGCTTTGTACTTGAGGGCGTAGTTCGTTTCGTATTCCACCACCGGCATTCTCAACTCCATGCTCCGGATGACGCACTTGGCTGCCTCGGGTAAAGTGTTGGGCAGCGGCGTGGTGACGTCCGGACCCAAAGTTGCGTATCGCATCAGTGCGTCGTTTTCGTTGGCCGCTCTTCGAAACGTGACGCGCAATACTCCCTTCCACATGATCTCCTTGTAGTCCGAGAAGAATCCCGGAAGCAGACGCATGGGAAAGAGCACCGTGTGACTGCTCGTCGATATTTTCGTCCCCGCTTCGAAACCTCCCGCCTGATAGTATGCTGCGTCCGTTTTGGATAATTTCAATGTTCCCACTGCCGTCGACGTGATGCCTGGATAATCGATTCTGTCGATGACGGTGTTGTGTTTCCTCACCTCCACCAGCGAGAACAGGTGAGGCACGAAGTTGACCACGAGTATCAAATTGGCTGCTGCGTGGAACGCGTCTCCGCTTTCTTTCTTCACCACGTCGAATTGAAGGTAGAGGTCCGCTCTGTGAGGATGAACGAACCCGTCCCCGACGTCCACATCGTATTCGATCTGCCGGTTCGCTTCGTTCAAATTTGCGAACGTGCGACGGTTGGGAGGGAAAGATTGCAACTCGTAACTTTCGATTTGTTCCATGATGTATGGTTATTTATTATACGTTGATCTCCACGATGGCAGTGGTCGTTGCACCTGCGAAATCCACCACGTCTCCTTTCTCGTTCGTGACCACCAACTCTATGTCGTCTATGCGGTTGCGACATACTGGAAAATAGATCGGCGAAGAGGGTGTGTAGATGATCGGTTCCATGAACTCGGAACTTGGTTTGAAAGTGGCTATGATTCCCGTCTGCTTGTGACTTCCCAGCAACCCGTCCGAGGATTTCGTGATCATGCCTTCCGCCACGTTACAGTGTACGTTCAAAGTTTCGATGGCCAAGAATTTGGGAATGTTGGTTGCTACGTGCTTGATGCCAGCTTCGAGTTTCGGGTGATTGTTCTCGAAACCTAAAATTTCTCCCATTGTGCCCAGGTCCACGGTCTCCGTCGCCGACACGATTTCGACTCTGTGCGTGACCGAATTTTGAGAAAGGTACGTGCCTTTGGGTAATTGAGCTTGCAAAGTAGAAAGATTGTATTGACCTGGCGTGACGACGATATGTTCGCTTCCTACGCTAATTTTGTTGTTGTGCTGCGTGACGTTAGGTATGAGGTACATGCTGTAGAATGCACGCAGAGTTACGGATTTAGGATAGACGATGTCGTCGTGCAGCGTGAGTTTCAAGATCGAAGATTCGCTCGTGAGATGGAACACGCCCATCGTGATGCTGTTTCAGGTTCCAAAATGCTTTCTGGAAATCTTCCACCTGTGGCTTATTTATTTTAGAGAGAAACGCGAGCACGGAGAGACAGAGATGACCGCAGTTCACGTCTCCGAAATTTTGAATGCGTTCGTCGTTGTAGTATATAGAGGTTTTGTTCGTTTTCAGATAATGAACTAAATTTGTAGGTGGAACACCTCCGAAAGAATCGAAAACGAATGCTTTATCATTTTTGTGGTAACATATCCAATGCGTGCCTGGATTTTCTTGACTGTCCAAGTTGAATACTCCATATTCTCTTTTTTTAACGGTTGAAGGTAACGAGTCGGACATGAAAACTCCTCTGAAGTGTTTGATTCGTAATGGTTCTATCAGAGATTCAATGTCTCGGTTGGTGAGTGCTGTTTCTTTTTTTTAAACTTTTTCATCACGCCCTTCCCCTCTTTCTTCTCCATGGCCAGATTGTGACGTTTCTGTTTTTCCTATTCCGCCTTGTTCTTCTTCGAGTCGATGACGGTTTTCGCGATGGCCGCACTTCCGCCGGCCAAACTTCCAACGGCCCCCAATGCTGCCAGGATGGCCGGGATGCTGAATATGAAACCTCCGATCTTTTGCTGTTTCCGCGAACGCTGCAAGCGTTTCAATTGTGGAGTGCTGAGAAGTAATTTCATACCGTGTCCTTTAGTCAAGCAAGAACGTTTCTTCTTGCGTTGTTTCTTGGTGAGTAACCCATCGAGGGCACCTAGATTTTTAAGATTCGAATGTGGTATCTGGTACACGACACCCTTGGGCTTCATGTTGATGCTCTATATGTTTTTTTTTCACGGTATGTTATTTATATATATAAATGTTCTGAGATTTTTTTTGTTTCCCTATCGTGTAATTTTTTTTCAAGATATGTTATTTATATATATATATATATATGTGTTCCGAGATTTTTTTGTTTTGTGTATTTTTTTTTCAAGGGATGTTATTTTATATACTCCGCACAGCCCTGTTACACAAATTCTATTACGTGCTTTTTTTTCTTGCCAAGAATTTCCTTTGTTCCCTTGTACACGATTTGAGTTTTGTTCTCGATTGAAATAGCTAGCTTCTCGTCGGATAACATATTAGCGTATCGATCTGGTAAAAATAGACTGTATTGTCCGTTGAGCAACAGACGTACCTTGGGACCATACTGGGTAGAAACGATTGAACCGGAAGTTATCGTGTAAGGTTTGCCGACTTCCAATTCCTGAATTTTTACATACTCGACTGACAAATTTAGCATTTGTTTTAATGCTTGGAGGTCACTCATTTTTTTTCACTCATATCGAAGAAAAAAATTTCAGGGTGTTAGAGAAATTTAATTTTTTTTCACAATGTGTGTTATTTATATACATCGAAAATTATTTTTTGTTCACGATGTGTGTTATATATATATCAAATTTTGACACGTATATATATTTTTATTTCTTTTAACGGAGAAAGAAAGTTCGTGCTTCGGAAAACGCGATGATGTGCGTGATGATTTCTTCGGTCTCCTGTTTAGACTTGCGCCAATCATCCGTGTATCGTCTTCTCCCCTGCCTCGCCTCGTGCAGTTCGTCCATTCTCTCGTTTAATTTTTTCCCTGCGGCCGAAAGAAGAGTGTCGAGATCACCGCACATCATGCCACTGATCTCCCGAAGATGATCCTTGACAGCCATTTCACAATGGATGTGAAATTCCGGCGTTGTTTTTGATATGATCAAAAGTTTCCCTACATCTCCGTTTACTGCGTGTTTGAATATTTTACATAGTAGCTCGGGCGGCAAACCAGTTATACGAGACATGTTTTTTTACTGTATGTTATTTATATACCCCACCCAAATTTTTGTTTCGTGTTCATGGCGATGGTCGTACCCAATGCTGCGACAAGTTCACCCAAAGAAGCGTCCCTGCTGACGAATCTTTCGAAAGCTGCGTGCTCTTACTTTCTGTCTGCTTCGTGACGTGCATCCAGATCGGTGCGAGTGTTGTTTTAGGCGATGTCGTGATCTTTGCATGCAGCGTCCAACGGATTCACACCCTTGTCTCCTCTCTCCAATCTTTTCTCGAGTTTGGTACCCGGTCCGCAGTACTGGTAGCCAGGTAAATGCATCTCGAAAGGTAACTTGTTGATGATGTCGTTCACGAGTCCCTTTCCTTCGGCCACGTTCCAGAATCTCGGAGGCAGCGTGTTGATGATTTTGATGAGGTAACCTATGCCTTTGTCGTCGTTCACGATGAAGTTGGAAAGTTTCGTGCTGATCATGTCCACGATGCCAACCTTCTCGTTGTAGAAATTACGATTTCCTGCATTCTCTTCACCGGCTATCACCAACAATCGGTCCACGAGCTTCCTCACGTCGTCCACCCAAACGAATTCTTTGGGTAACGTGTTGTAGCGTTTGACGCCGCTTCCACTCTTCACCTCGATCCAAATCGGTTTGATGAGATTCCTGTACTTCTCGCCACTGCTCGATTTCACCCTATTCTGCGAGGCATCGTTGTTCTGGTACATGGCATCCGTCATGAATAGAATGTCCCTGTAACTCTGGTAATCTTCCTCGGTGTAATCTTTCGGCTGCTTTTTGGCAAGGCGTTCCCACAGTCCCACCGTACCCGGATACCTGGTCCAACTATCCTTCTCGCCTAAATTAACTTTAATGTCGTTGCCTTCGAAGGTGACTTTCGATTTCCCAATCTTCCATACGACGCCACCCTCGTTGGTTTCCATGCTCGGATACAATCCGAACACTTCGTCCTTGTCGAATTTCCCCGTGCTCAGGTAGTCTCGTGCCAAAAGTCCCAACTCGATCATATCCGAAGACGTGCTACCTATGGCTCGACGTCGTGCCGGTACGTCCTTCAGTTCGAACGGCGTCGAGGAATGCTCGAAATGGGCGTGGGTACAGCGTAACTTTTAACTGCGAGTGGAACGAGTTCGTTGATCAAATTTTTATTTTGTTCCGTGACGCCTTTAATTTCTTTACCTAGACCGCTGATGGCGTTGATCACAGGTTGATCCTGACGTTTCTTCTCTTCGTAGGATCCGCGATTCTCGGATTTCCAACCTTTGAAGCGCTTCACTAGATATTCCCGCAACTTGAGATTGTCCTCTTCTTGAAATTGACGTTTTGACATTTTTCTATATACGTTGAAACGTTTCTGAAACGTCGAATTCTCAGCCTATACGTTCGGTTCTCGTAGTTTTCTTGCTGTCACCCGCTTGAGACTATTCACTTTTTCTAACACTCACTTTTTGTTGTAATGGTTATTTTATATATGCTTGTCAGACGTTTGAAAAAAAAGAACGTTTTTTCAAATTTTATTTTTTAGATTCTCGACCTTTGATTTTTTTGGATTTTATCTTCTTGTTGCAAATCTGAAATTGTCCTCTTGTTAGCCTTTGAGACGTCTAGATAAACGTTTATTTTATTTCTATATTTTCCATGGTTTGCTTTTCGAGTCATGTCAATGGTCACGAATCCGAAATCGTCACTGTTCCAACAGTGGGTGCAGAATTTAGAAAATAGATTGTAATTTATGTCAGCCCCTACGTAATCATCGTGTGCGTGTTTTAAATTGGTGTGGTCTTGTCGAGACAAACATATGAAATTAGCGTTGTCGCGTACCAGCTGTTTCGGAACCTTGGAAAAAGTTTGTGCCAGGTAGAAACAATCCAATCCTTTGTGACGTCCTCGAGTGAAAAATTACGAATCTCGTTTTGATTTTCCAAGATCATGTCGTCCAACACCACAACGGAATTCTCGAGACAATCGTCCTGTGGAATGATTTCAGATGCGAAAGTTGCAATGCCCAGTCCCTCGTACAGTTTCATAAGTTGCTGGTATTTAGGTTGTTCGAGACTTTTCGAAAATACGTAGAGGTGTCTGTTTTCCCAGTCTAACCAAATGGGTGCGAGGATAAAATTATCAATGAGCAGTGTCGTCTTTCCGCACCCCGAAGGTCCTACGATCAGACATCGTATGCTATCGGGGAGCAATTCGCCGTTCCTTTTTTTTCGTTTGACTCTCCGAATCAGGTAAACGTTTCACAACATTCCACGTACTCATAGAATCACTTCGTTTGAATCGATCCAACTCGTTCCCGGAAGTCCCAGCCATTTCACCAAAAGTTTGTCACCTCTCTTACGCAAAACGTTTTCGATAAGGTACGTGTCGGGGTATTTAGTTTTCGAGAGTTCCTCCTCGTAGAAGCGCCCCAATAAAATTTCACCGCCACTGTCCTTTATTATATACGTGTGACGGTTCCCGGGTAAAACTCGAACCACGGTAAAAAGTTCCGTGCTCCAGTTTCGTGTGAAACCCCTGTCGAACGTTCGCTTCAATTTACTGATTATCACCTGGTCTCCAATTTTGTATTTAGGTTTTTTTGTCGTGGGTGTGTACTTTGGACAGTAAACGCTAGAAATTAAACGTTGCTCGTCGGACTTGGTAACGTCAGCTGGCTGCATGCCTATCGTTCTGTGCACCGTGTGATTATAGTCGTTGACGAGTTCCGGAAGAATGGTGACCCACTTGTAGCTTCCCTGAAGCGTAAAGCGTGACCACATGCGCGATTTCAAAAGTGCGATTAAATCTTTCCACGATGCTGGCCATGACGTCACTGAAGGTCGAGTAATGTTGAACGTCGTGTTTCCGAATAAACTTTTGGAATACTCCATTGTAAAATTCCTTCCCCTTGTCCGTGTGCAGAAACCGAGGTCGTCTGCCGCCGCTTTCGCGAAAAATTAATTTGAATGCTTCCGTGACGCATGTTCTTGTTTTCGCCTTCAAAGGTACTGCCCATGCGAATTTCGAAAATGTGTCTATGACGGTGAGGAGGTACTTGTTGCCCTTGTTCAATTTATGTACATTTTTTAGATTGCCACTACTCATCTCGACGAGGTCACTTTCCCAGAGGTCATCGATGCCCTTGGTTACCACGGCCAAACGTTCGTAGTTGCGGCGTGCAGGTTTATGCAATTCTTGGACGATGGCTTGCCTAGACATTTTTTTTAGAGTTTACGTTTGAAGAGAAGCACCAGCGTGATGGGATTCAAAGAGGGTGGCACCTCGCTCGTGTTTTGAATGATCACCTTATCGCCGGCACTCACGTCGAAAACGGTAAGATGTTCGTCTTCGTGTATTTCATATATGTTGCGCGTTTCGTTCCAACGTGCCAGAGGAATGTTTCCTGCTTTCTGGACACCACGATTCGATATCAACGTCATGGTGGGAACGCTAGCTTTTCTGCCGTGAGACCAGTACGAAAATTTGTTTACCTGAATCGTGCCATCGAGGAGAAACTTGTAGTACGGATGATAAGGATGTAACATGTACAGTTTGTTACCTTCGACGAACGTGGAGATTCTCTGCTGATTGGGTACGCTGTTGATTTCGATGGCTCGCAAGGTGAACAATTTGGCGAATTTAGTGTCGACGCCGAGCAGATTACTGTGAACGTGTCCGAGTTTATTTTCGATGGGCAACAAATGCTCTACTATGGTATCCGTTACGGCAGAAAATGACGGTTTGATTTTCACTTCCACGTTCAACTGCTTGTAGTTTTCGTTGAGTTCTTGCAACTTGGCACCGAAAGAGGCCAGCGTCGATTCCTGCGTGGATTCCAGCACTCCAACTTGATCTCTGATGTTAACGACAATGTTCTGAAGGTTCTCGACTTGATTCAATTTCGAACTTTTCTCGGTAAGATCGTTCACGATGCTTCGCATCTCGGTAAACTGCGTGTGAAGATCCACGACGCTCTGTGAAGTGGGCAACGTCGACACCAGCGAACTAAGTTCGTCTCGAATCTGTTCCACGTTTGCCGTTTCCGTTTCTAGTCGTTTCAGCATTCGAGATATGTTCCTTTTCAAAGCGTGTAATTCTTTGGATGTGGGGAGATTGGCCACCGTACTTTCGAAATCGCTCAACAAACTTTTGATGTCGCTCGATTCGGATAATGCCGTCACCGCCGTTTTCAATTTTTCCAAATCTTCCTTCGAAGGTACGCTCGTCCATAACGATTCCAAGTCACCCTGTATGTTGTCGAGTACGTGATGAAAATGAGCAAGATTGGATTCGACGTTCAAATTTTCTAAATATTCGATCTTCTGCTGAACCGTGCTTAACGTGTCTTGTATGCCCGTCAACGCACTTGCTTGAACTCTAATATTTTTAATTTCTTCGTTGATCAACTCTAGAGACGCCTGAAACGTAGCGATGGTGGTTTGAATGTGTTCGAAATCTTGATAAGCCTCCAATTGAATTTTTTTTGTTCGCGACGATTTTACCGATGACCTGCAGTTCGTCTGACGAGGGTAGGTTCGTCATGGGATCTTCCAAAGTCTGTAACTTGGATTTAATTTCTTCCAACGTGCTGGTGAATTCTTCTTGTAATTTAGAAACGACGACATGCAAGCGTTCTGCGTCGATATCGTTAACGACGGTTTGAAGTTCAGAGAAATTCTTTTCGATTGCGGAAGTTCGTTCTTCGATTTCGAGTTTCAATTTTTCCAAATCTTCATTTTTCGATTGAAATTGCTGTAATTTGGCCAAATCATTTTGAAGCGAAACCAAGCTCAACTGTATATTTCGAAAGTTGTCGTAAGAAGGTACGTCAACATAATTTTTTATTAGCGTTTTCAGTTCGGAATCGATTTTCAGAATGTTGTCGAGACATTGCGTTTGGAGCGTAGCGATTTCCGACTCTAAACGTTTGTTTAAGGTCTCCTGCAAAGCGATCAAATCGCTCCTCAACTTTTTAACACGAATATCCAACATGAGAATCTCTTCTGCGTGGTCTACACGCTTGGTGTTGCCGAAAATGTCGTTAGGCATTTTTGTTAACGGTTATTTATAATGGGATAGACGATTCGTAGTTCTACGAAGAGAGGAATGAGTTTGTCGTAATCTCCGAGGAGTTGAACGTAAAGACAATCTCCTGCGGAAACATCGTACGTAATGTTAGAAAGCATCTTGTCGTGCTTGATTCGAAAAATGTTCTTGCCGGTAGATATTTTGATTTCGCCTACGTTTTCCGGATTCAAGGTGATCCGAAGTTTCCCGTCGATCGGAATTTCGTAGAAATGTAAATTGTTATTGAAGACGTAAAAAATCTTGCCCACGTCCTCATCCAATTTCGTCCAAATACTGTTGAGGTGAATAATCAGTAGACCGTTGAGTTTAGATAACACGGAAGGTAAGAGGTTATTGGAATTTGATGGTGCAGTTTCCATGATGGTCTGTTTGCGGAAACCAAAAAGATTCATTGTCCTTTTAGTTACTTATTTTGTATGTGAGACAGTTAAAGTTTATTTTTTTTATTTGCATTGCCTACAATTTTTACTAATTTCTAAACGTTAGTGTCCCCAAGGCAACGTGTGGATTCCACAAGACAGAATACATATTTTATCGTCATGCGGATCTAATGCTACTTTCCTAACTTTGTTGTAATCACGTGGTCTACACTGTGGATTCTTTGTTCTATACTTAGTATCGTCGATTGTGAGTAAAGGCAATCGATGTAATCGTGGAAGGTGAGTTTGTTCTCCACCGTATTCTTGCACACACCTTTTGCTTTCTTCGCGACGCTACTTTCTGTTCTCATGGCATACATTTTCGAACACAAACCCGCAAACTCGACAATAATATCACCGTTACATTCATCTTTCAGTTTACCTAGGACTTTTTTGTTGAGGGAAGGAATCCCAAATCTGTTGGGTTGAGGATATGCAGAAGTATCGAAATACTCGAGCATGGAAGGATTTTTTATGTCTTCATAGAGGTTAGGTGTTTTTATGCTGTAAATGAAGCTGTCGGTGTCCGTGTACAAAAGTCATATCTTATCATTGAAGAAGGGTTTCATCACGTCGTAATGAAATTCGAACATGTAAAGTTTCGACAAGTCGAGAACCGTTGCGCCAACGTAAATAGGTTTTCTGAATTTCATCAATTTTATATCTAGATTGAAAAGTGCCAAATTCTCATTGTAAATTTTTCTCGACTTGAATCTAGGATCGGCCACCCACTTCATGCATTTATTTTTATCCGAAACCAATTTCACGTCTACACGATTCCGCACGTTTTCCATCGTCTTCCCATACACCGCGTTATTCATCAGTTTAAAAAAATCTTTGTCTAAATCGGAAGTGGCAACCGTCCTATGTTGCGTGTTTGTTTCAATGTACGGTTTGAGCCACTCGGAATGTTTAAACCTGAGGACTCTTCTAACATTCGCTACCTTAGCACCCTTCCCGATCAAGAATCGGAGATTCGAGTAATGAACAACGTATCTCTTTTTCCCCTCTAGAGTCAATAAAAGCTTGCATTGATTAGATTGAGGCGAAGATTTGAACTCGGATGCCGGTGGTAAATCGCTGAACAGATCGTGCAAGTGGTCGGGGAATTCGATGTCCACCTCTGCGAAGAAGCCATACTAACTATCGTCAAAATTTTCTACATCTATTGATGCCCATTCGAATCAACCGTAAGGAAGTTTCTGTACCATGGCATGTCCGTAGAGATTATTAACGTCGGCGTAGAAGATGTAATTCGATGCTCGATTTGCTCATAATCTTCTTTCATGTGCACGTTGTTGGCTTTTGCATATCTCTGCACACATTGTACCATCCCGCCCCGAATCCCCCTCTCGATGAAAAGTAACATGTCCACGTCCGATATCAGTTCCAGCTTGACCTTCGTCTGGAATAACATTGCCGACCACGCTAATCCCGGTAGGCTGTAGAAATACGCTGGATCTAATTTGTAAATATTCGTTGCCGTTTTCCTGAACGCTTGAAAAACATCCGCGAGTATCGTCACGTCTAATTTTAAGTAGCCATCGTGGTAGTCTCCGAGTGTCCTACATTCTAATTTCTCCCACATGAGTTGCGCGTGTTGGTATTCTTCGTCCGTGATTCCTTTCTCTCTGAGTCTGTTGTAAAATTCTCTTGGAAGTGGGAGAGCGTCGTCGTTAAATTTAGAATTATCACTAACGTGTTCGTAAGGATAAATCCCTTTACGTCTAACGAGTTATATGTCTACGTTGGGAAAACTAGCTTTTGTAATTTTGAATTGTTCGTCTAAAAGTTTGCTGGCAAGAGCGTCCAAGCTGGCAGAGAGAAATCTGTATGAATCCAGAAACCTCATCTCGATGGTATTTTTAGGCTCAGGAATCATAACTTTCTTACTTATGGAGATGTATCGTTCTTCGTTTTGAGCAAGAATATCTATTTTTTGAGTGTCGTATCCGAGTTTCCTAATTAAGGGATGAAAGTCGTAAATAGAGCCATTGTGAAAGAATATGGGGACGAATTTCGGTTTTTGGATTTTGAGGTTGCATGCATTAGAGATTCCGCTTATGAAGCGACCGTCCGTATGCGAATGGTGAAACACTTTACGATTGTCGTCTGTGAAGTGGTTATCGCACACAGGACACTTGACAGTGTCATAGTAATTTTGAAGTTCGATAGCAGATAACGGAAGCATCGGTTTCGATGTTTGCAGCATGCATCCATTTTCCCAACCTCCTCGACCATCTTTTCGAAGAAGCGTTCGATTGCATCGGGTTCTCGGTATACGTACGGTTCATCTATTTTATCCCGTCGCACGACAACGTAACCGAAACTGTTTGGTTCGTGAAGCTGATAAGGTGTGGTGGAAGAAACTTCGGGATCCGGATCGCAGTACGAGAGTGGTTTGATGGGAAATCAGCAACGATGATGTCCGGATGTTCCAGCAATGCCTTGTGCATCTTGAATTCTTCCACTTCGTTCTTTTCGGGCATCAACATTCGAACCGGTCTGTTGTTGCCGCAATATATTTTATGTTGAACAAGTTTATCGATAGCAATCTGACGTCCGGTGTATTTTCGATAATCGGATTGTTGTCGATCGTTGAACGTGGTTAGACATCTCGGGCAAACTTCGATGTTGTTTGCATACTTGGTTGATTGACTTCTGACCAAGCGTGATAGTGAACGAATTTGTGTGTAGAGATGAACACTCTCGTTTGAAATTAGAAGAAGATTAGTCACACGAGCATCGTCATCGTCGACATCGCTTATCCTGACGGGATGCACGACATGTTTATCCAACGTGTAGGAATACACGTTGATGATTAAGCGTTTTCCTTCTGCATCTCGTGCTCGTGTTTCGAATTTTGATATATCAGAAATGGTCACCGGGTATTCGATGCCAGCCATTACATTTTCCAGTTCATGTTCATGCTGCTTGTAATGATAAACCCGTTCTGGATGATTTGACCAATGAATCGGGTGAAGTTCCGCCAACACACACCAAAGGAAACACTTGTTATCGCTGTTCTGTATATTTAACACAGCCCTCTTGTGTTGAATGTTCGGTGGAAGAGGAACGTAGCTGGAAGCGCGAAGAGGCGAGAATCGGTTCACCTAAACGGTTAACGTGTGAGGACTTCCACACAGAGACCATCCCGACCCTTTAGCCTCGAAATCGTCGTGTTTCTTAACCAGCTCATTTGAAAGATCGGAATAAAATTCGTCCAAATTATCGACGTCCACCAAATGAAGAGCCTGGTTTTTTGTTCGATGATAAAAGACTCTTGTTGTACCATCGACTTTTTCGTATTCGGAAAATAGATCAACGTATACTTTTATGGAATTATTTTCAAATTTATTTTTTAGAATATTTATCACGGATGTTTTCGTTTCACGCAAGAAACTAAGAATGTCGCGGCCTGGTTTCCGAAGTAAAAGAGAAATCCTGAATATGACGGTTGAATGCAGATCTAATCGGTTTGCGTTCATCGGATAATTTTACTTGTTTGGAAGTGGAAGCTTCCGTTTCAGGATCATCGATTTTTCTTTTCGATGTTCCTCGTTCGGTCGATGGTTTGCAAATTTTCAGGTGTTTACTTAAATGTGTAATGCTGATCATCTTTCCGCATCGAGCACAAGGTTTAGAAGGTAACGAACGATTAATTCTCGAACCTGTTTCTCTACATCTTGCCCTGTGTACCATAAATTGTTCCTTGAGATTAGCTTTCCACAAGTAACATATTCAGTTTTATCATTTTTACGATTGAAACTGGTGGTGGATGCCATTAAGATTTCTCCAAAATCACAGAAATAAAAAAAAGTCTAGTATATATATTATATAGCGATACAATTTTCAGGTATGTTATTATTTTATATAGAATTTCTTGGGGGTGATTACAAAACTCAAGAATTCAATCTAAACTCTGAATAGAATTTTCAGGTATGTTATTTTTTATAGAATTTCTTGGGTGCGAATTTCAAAAAATCTCAAGAATTCAATCTATACTGTGAATACAATTTTCAGGTATGTTATTTTATATAGAATTTCTTGGGAGTGATTACAAAACTCAAAAAATTCAATCTATACTGTGAATAGAATTTTCAGGTATGTTATTTTATATAAAATTTCCCGGGGTATTACAAAAATCAAAAATTCAATCTATACTGTGAATATAATTTCCAGGTATGTTATTTTATATAGAATTTTCTCGGGGTTCACATACGTCCCTTCTACCCGAGCGTCATGGTCGCAGTGGTGCTCTCGCCACTCCAAGTTCACGTTGAAGGGCGTGAATTCCACACCGACAAACGTCCGTTCCACCGGGCACGGAAGTCGATGTTTATCGCGGCAGCACGAATCCCCAAACCGGCTGCACGGAAGCAGATCTCCACGTGTATTTTTCGCCCGACACGCTCAACGCGCCATGTGCATTCGGAAGATCATGGCCTTGCGTAAAAAAAAAATCAAGGAAGTCAAGAACTGCAAGAAGACCTTGCCGCCGGGCAAACTGCTCGAAATGGACGCGAAACAGAACACGGCGAAGTTGATGATGAACAGCATGTACGGTCAGATGTACGAGCTGAAAGACATCCCTGAAGAAATTCGATCTCACGTGAACCAACCTTACGTTCGAAGGCCGTACGGGAAAACGTTGCGGGATCGTTCGTTTCGAAGAAAATCCCGCTTGTGCTTCTCTGGTCACTTTTCTGTCGCGAACCATCTTATTGAAATCGCGCGACGTGGTCGAAAATTTCCCCTCGAACCCGCGTCCGCGCATGATGTACATGGACACGGATTCGCTTTTCATCCTCATGGATAAACGCGATCAGGCTAGCTTGATCGATCACCTGCACGAGCGGTTGGTTCCCGAACTTGCGGGTGAAAATCGAATTCGTACTGAAAAACTTTTTCGCGTTGACCAAGAAAAAATACGTCGTGCAGCTGGCCGACAGCGACGAGGTGCAATTTAAAGGGCTGAGGACCGCCATAGACGTGCGAGAGAGAAATTTTCTGATCACGATCTTGAAGAAAACTTTGGGGGCGAATACTTCGACACGGGATATCCTACGACGGACTCGGTGGAACAGATCGTCACGAGCATCGTGTGGCCCACGGCGAAGGCTTACTTGGAGTTCGTGGAAAGGCACGCGAATCAATTCGATTTGGGGAGGAAGCTCGATCTGTCAGCCCCCAGCTGGCTAGTTTCAAAAGCGATTTCATCAACGCTCTGGCTTGGCGTCACGTTTTCGAGAAGGTTTTCAGAAAGGATCCGGCCATGTTCTTGTGAACGATTTTTCCGAACAACGTCTGCGACAGCCACATTCTGAACGAATTCACGTGGACGACCCAGCATCGTTTCCACACGCATTACTTTCTCGGCTGGGGTCTGAACTATCGATTCTGCTGCATCATCCCAACGTTCTTCATCATACACTGCAACATCAATTACTTGGTGTTGCATTATACGGTTCTGGAAAACAAGTTGAACGTCGTGAAAGATTTATACCAGGACGTAACCGAAACTGACGCGTTCAAAACTCAATTTCTGCGCCTCCTGAGGAAAGAAAAAAAGAATATCGACTCAGTGCAAAACCTTCGAACGGACGATCCTGCCCGATAATTTTCCACCATATTGTAGAGGGTAGCGAGCAGCAGCAGCACCACGTGTGGTCTTGGGTCACGTGCATCGATTCTCTCAACCTAGATGCAAGCAAAGAACGCTACTTTCATAAAAGGATTCTGCATTCGTTCGGGAGCGTATCGAGCTCGTAACGGAGGGAAGCGTGGACGTGTACTACACGCACAGCGAATTCAAAACCCACAGACCCATGTCCGTCATCAACACGACGAAGCGGAAGCAGGTCGTGGTCAACGGTCGCACCAACATCAAGATCGTCTGCGAGTTCCACGAGGCGCTGCCTGCCGATACTCTATGCAGCGTCATCCTGGTCGCAGAGAAGTCCTTCGTCCACGACGTGAAGAACGAGAGGGTCACGGAGCAGTTTTAAAAAATACTCCTAAAAAAAATTGCCACATACTAAAAAAAAATCAACAAGGTTATATAAAATATAATGTAAGTTCGTTCGGTGTGCAAATAAAAAAAATGATAGGTTAAGTTATATCACTGAAGATCGTAAAAAAAATCGTAAGATAGGTTAAGTTATATCACGTAAAATCATTAAGGCGAGCCTCACCGAGCCTCACTTCGAGGCGGAACCCCAAATGAGTAAAGTGAGTTTTTGATGTTTTGGTGCTGTTTTCTTCGCTGCGAAACATCGTCAGCGCAATAAATGAGGCGCGGAACGTGGAGAGAAAGTGAGTTTTTGAGGTTTTGGTGAACCTCACTTGATGTTGGTGAACTGTCTATTTGGGTCTACTCTAAAGTAGGTCAAAGCACGTAGAGTCTCTCGTGTAGTTTTGCACGAAAAAAAAATAAATAGGTTAAGTTATATCACGTAAGATCGTGGTATACCTACAAATGCGAGTGGGGAAAAAAGGGAAATTTTACTAAAACATCGCTAAACGCTAAAACATCGACAAAAAATTGTCAAAATATGTCAAAAACTGATATTCAATTGATAAAAAAAGAGGATACCTACAAAGTGCTGCGTTCAAACAATCAATTTACACTATCTTGCGTGGTATACCTACAAGTGTGAGTGGGAAAAAAGGGAAATTTTACTAAAACATCGCTAAACGCTAAAACATGTACAAAAAATTGTCAAAATATGTCAAAAACTGATATTCAATTGATAAAAAAAGGCTACAAATGCATACCTACCAAGTGCGAGTGGGAAAAAAGGGAAATTTTACTAAAACATCGCTAAGCGCTAAAACGTCGACAAAAAATTGTCAAAATATGTCAAAAAGTTATATTCAATTGATAAAAAGAGAGGCTAAAAGACGATACCTACTAAGTGACGGCGTAGAAACAATACACTTACACTACTATACAACCTATGCTCAGAAATTAAATATGGCGACCGGGAGTAGGTTTATCTCTTAAACGGTAGGAACTAGCCAAAATCTGTTTGCAGATCTGTAATGTACACTCGAAGATAAGTAAAAGTGTGAATACAACCTATGCTCTGAAATCCAAAATGGCGACCGGAAGTAGGTTTATCTCTTAAACGGTAGGAGTTAGCCAAAATCTCTTTGCAGATTTGTAATGTGCACTCGAAGATAAGTAAAAATATCAATACAACCTATGCTCGGAAAATTTATAAACAGAGTTCATAGGCATTGTTATTTTATAGAAACGATGCCAGCTGTAAGGTTAAAATTACATACAAATGGGGGACAGAGGTATGCATGTTTCGCCCGTGGCATTACAAGAGAAGAGCCTGCTTAAGAGTTTTGATTAGCATGCAATAGATCAGTATGCTATAAAATACGGGGGGGAAGCATCAACACTGCACCACCACTATTGCCAGTTAGCATGTGTTAGATCGTAGTCATTTGTCACCAACTCTCCATCTTACTGCATACTAACATCTTAGAAGGCTACAAAATATTACAGAATAGATCGTAGTCAGCGCTGTAAACTAATATTTGTAGGTTAGCCTCGCCTGTGAAATATAATATGGCAAAATTTCCATGGGTTAGGTTGGCACCACTGAGTCCAAAAAAAGTTTGTGAAGCGACTAGTCAGTGTTGCCAACTCCTATTTATAAATTAGCGTCGCCTGTAAAATATCATATGGTGAAATTTTTGTGGGGTGTGTTGGCAACACTGCAAGCACACTATGTCCAAAAAGAAGTTGCTGAACCGGCTAATTACCTCTACTCATAGTGGATCCACATAAAACAGGTTCATTTCACATTGCAGCAAATAAAATATGCAATCAAATTTGTTTCGTCTTTATTACAAATATTTTCTTCGTTCTCGTCTCGTCCTCGATGTCGTCTAGAATTATCAATATCTTCCTTAGTTTCGGCTCGTCACATTGCATTTTAAAATACACGTATGTGTTGTCGCTTGTAAATTAAGTTTCCAATTATGTATATGTAACGATTTAGCACAGCTTTCATTAGTAAGTCTGAAAAAGTGTTAAGCTGATAGAACATTTCTTTCTTGTGGTGTCTCTTCTCGTGTGTAACCAGCAACATTTTCGACATATTCTTGTCCTCATATCGAAAATCAAGATCTCAATATAATATCGTATCTCAAATATGTAATGTAAGCAATACATGCAGACTGGAACTGAACCAAAATATACAGCATTCATTTACATATTATAAACTTTTGTATAAAATCTATGTTGGCACAGCAAATTACGGATATTGTTAAATAATCACTTACGTGGGTGGGGGGGATGGAGAGAATATAATCAACTCGTTGCAACTATATATTACAGATAATTATCTGTTATAATATACGTATGTGTGCCACAAAAATAACAAAAAAGAGGGTTTCCATAGAACTAGTGCACAAAAACAAACAAGCTTAACAGTATCAACTTACCGTCATGACATCACTTAAAAACTTTAAAAATAATAAGATAGACGAACAGACGTTTAATTTACGAGGAATTCATTATCCTATTGATTAGCAAGGCAAGGCCACACATATATCCACATATATCAATTAACTTCGATTTACTCTCGCTCATAAGTCCATATATCAAGACAATAAGAGGGAGGGAAAGGGAGGCGATTTTTTTCCTAATTCAGAAACTACTTCGCACAGCATGCTAGAGTCTCGGGTTAGAATCTGATCCCGGCTTTCGAAAATGTTCTTTTTCCGTGATATTCTTTGAATCTATCCCTTTCCATCACTTCATTTTAAAATAACACATCCTCATCTTGGCAAGGAACCAAACATGACAAAATATAGTATATTCCAAACCAATCAAACAAACAATTATAGTCCTCCCGATGACATAGGAATAACGTCGTGGTTTGTAATCAAAATGTCCCTCGTTCGATTCCTTGTGAAAGGTTATTGCAGAGTGGCTTGGTTAATCATTCTCTGGAACATTACCCCACAGATCACATGGACTACATTATCGCTGTACTGACGAGGCTCTGGCAACTGGACACATGGCCAGTGTTATTGTCCATGCAGCCTGACTTGTATGCTGTTCACATGTATATATCATTATGCCTTCGTCTATTCCATGTTAATATCATTCGTCCTCATCTTTGCAATGAGTCAAGTCTGGCTGTTGTGCAAATTATTAATAAAACTCAATCAAGAACTTCGTAAGGGTCCCCTGACAAAAGTAGGGATTTATTGTTTCGAAGATATATCCGCCGTCGTTTTGAGAATGTACCTTTTAGATTCTAAATTAAATTACTGATTTGAATACACTATGATATCTTACTTGTATTTCTCGCCCCAAATTGTTTGGTCTCAATGATCTTGCAAAATCTTTTATGTTTCTACTGCCTTGGTGTGTGTGTTCCCCTCCCCAAACTAGCGACGATGCGAGTCTCCGTGTGTGTATATATACACGTATATACACCATCTTACTCTCAGACATGGACAAACATGCCACGTGACGCCTCACCAAACGGAAAAAGTTCCTGTAGCTGATCGGGAGAATTCCCGAGCGCCAAGTATAAAAAAATGCTAGGTAGGGTTCGATCTCAACTATGATATGCTCGATTTCGAGCAAACTTGTGAAAAGTCCTCGTCGCTGATCTGGAAAAAATCACAAGTGGCCAAAATAAAACACAATTTCTTCGTGGCTATGAAAATGGTCAAATTCGAACATGATCGTGAAAGGCAAAGTTAAAGAACTCAAGAACACCCTCCAATTATGGTTCAAGATTCCATAATATGGTTTAAAGGAGATGAGCATAGGATCATCATATTAGGAAAATACGCTATAAAATACACTATGTGGAAGAAAGTCATTGGACACCCCGGTTTCAACTCTGAAACGAACTCCTTATGGAAAAGAGAGTACAGACGGGTATATATAGGGCAGCAGGAGGCTTCTCAGATCATTCGCTGATAAAATGACGGACAGGAAAGAGCTCAGCATGTTTGAAAGAGGGATCATAGTAGGCTGCTTCATAGGAGGCATGAGTATACGTAGCATAGCTGATGCCCGACAGGTCCCTAAATCAACTGTAGCCTTTGTCATCAAGAAGTGGAAGGAAAAGGGACACTGCAGCAATCCACCACGAAGTGGAAGACCCACGAAATTGGACGACCGGGACAGGAGAGTGCTGAGGAGGGAGATTCGGAAAAACAGGAGCCGTCCGATGCATTCGATTGCAGAAGAGTTTCAAAGTGCGACCAATTTGACTGTTTCGACGAAGACACTTCGCAAGGAGGCCCATGCGCTCGGTTATCATGGTCGAGCCGCTGCCTACAAACCCCTGATAACAAAAAAAACAATAAGCGGCAGAGACTATGCTGGTGTAAAGAGCGGAGAAACTGGACGGTGGAGCAATGGCGGAAGGACCTGGGGAGAGAGGAATCACGCTTCACACTGTCTCGATCAGATGGGAGAGTGTGGGTATGGCGATTACCTAGAGAACGTCGGTTACCCGAGTGTGTAGTGCCCACAGTGAAATATGGTGGTGGCGGCATCATGTTCTGGGGATATTTCAGCTGGAATGGCGTGAGTCCACTGGTACCGGTGTATGGCCACATGACGTCTGCGTCCTACCGAGATATTCTAGACAACTCCATGCTCCCCACATTGTGAAGTTTCCAAGGAAGCGAAGAATGTGTGTTCCAGGACGATAATTCGACTTGTCATGTTTCCAGGGCTACCACGGAGTAGTATGCAGAAAATAATGTCATCCGACTGGATTGGCCTGCTCAGACCCCTGACCTCAACCCTATCGAACATCTATGGGACGAACTGGAGCGCCAATTGAGGTCTCGATCGCCTTGTCCTTCTACAGTTCCAGGGTTGGTGACTGTACTGCAGGAGGAATGGCGGAATATCCCACTCGGTGTACTACAAGACCTTGTGGCCATTTTACCACGACGAGTGGCTGTTGTTATCGCTGCCAAAGGCGGACCGACCTCCTATTGATTGCAAGAAAACTGATGGTATCCACTGACATGTGGTGTCCAATGACTTTCTTCCAGATAGTGTAGCTATTTAAGCTATATAATTATTTTGTTTTTAAAAACTGTTTGTAGAAAATATCCTTAACCACTACTTAGGTTTGGTCCCGAGTAGCCTTTCAGTTCACAAAGTAGGCTTAAAAGCCAAAATGAAAAAAATCTGAGCACCATATTGAGCAGGACTTAAAAGTATAATAATGAATAATATATACTTCATAACAGCGTTTGAAGTTAAAAATGTTATTTTGGGGTTGTTTGAACGAACCATGGTGTAATTTTGTGTGCTATGGAAGAGAAAAGGTACAGGTTTAAGTTTCATTCCTTGCATTTGATTGGAGGTTCTTTTTAATGGAGATCTAAAATTGAAAGATTTAGAGGGAGTCGTTGCTCCTGTTGGTTAACATGGTAATAATTAGACAATTGAGAGGATGTTGTGAGAAAATTTAACAAAAGTAAGGATAATATCCTATCCGCCCTCACTTCTAGCACTGTGTCAGTGCTTTTCCAGAAAGAACATTAATTGTGTAATCTATATATTCTTATGGCGAAGATGTTTGAAAGTACAACCATGTAAATGTCCCTAAATATAGAAGATTACTATAGCTGTTACTGAGAAATTTGTTTTGGGATTACTTCATGTAGACGTTCAAAGGTAGATGATTAATCTAAAGTTCAAATGTTTTAATCAGATGAAAATTGATGGTCTGGTAAGTTGCATTGGCCCTGAGGTCCCGTCGTCTGCAGTATCCAAAAGCTCATTTTACTTCACCGAGATGATCGTATGTACGTTCTCCTCGTGGACATTGCTGGGCTTCTCGTTTGAGAGGGAGAATGGTTGGGGAAGAAAAAAAGAAGCAGAACTTGTAATCTTCTAATGCAAAATAACAGGTAGCCATCTTCTGCCAAGGAGGATGCTCTCAAAAAGAATTGATTTCAAGAGGAAAAATGTTTTTTCTTGTCTTGTTTGGGTTAAGTAAATACAAACTCCAAAATGAAACTCGTAACTATATACTTTAATAATTCAAACCAGAAAATCATATTTCAAGGTCATTCGGATGTAAATAAGCTACCACGAATTGCCTCAGCAGCATATCAACATATTTTCGTGGATAAGTAACACGTCCAGAGATGGTTTGCAAGTAAAAAGTAAAACGTATTAAGTAGGAATGGAAACAACTTGGCCAAGATTTAAAACCAATGACAACCATGTGTTCCTCCTGTTCACTTACTGGGGTCGAGGGGCGACCCAGGAACCTCTCCCTTGCCAAGACCGCAGTGCTTGTTCGATGAACACGTCCTTCTCGAGGTGACCCTGATTTCGCTAAACACTGTGGATCTAGACTTGGAAGTCGATAAAAAACCCTGAAGAGGGGCAGCAGCTTCTTCAGTACTGGCCTAGAGTCGATGAGGACATCAGTCCAAAAGAGTCTAGAATCAGACAGTCACAGGCGGAGTTCGAGCAACAGAATGGCTGTGACACTGCGAGGGAGTAAACCCTCCAAACTGGTAGGCCGGAAAGCCATAAGAAGGCAGCCCCTTCATTCGGCTAGACTCACCGTAGGGCTAATAACCCACGTGGCGTCGAAATCCATTTTATTCAGAGAAGACATAAGGTAGAACCCGGACAGATCAAATGGAAACGACAAGGCAAGAAAAGGAAAATGATTATTGGAACATGGAATGTAACCTCTCTGACTGGAAAAGAATGTGAGATAATAGAAGAAATTTAAAAATACAAGATTAAAATCTTAGGCATAAGCGAGACTAAAAGGAAAGGATCAGGAGAGATGCTGATGAATAAGGGATATACCTTAATATTCTCAGGAGTAGATAAGAAAGCAAGAGCAAAATAAGGTGTAGGTATAATATTTGAAGAAGAATGTACAAAGAAAATAGTAAATTGGGAACCAATTACATCACGAATATTAAGAGTAGATATGGAAATGGAGGAGAAGATATCACTTATTCAGTTCTATGCACCTACAGAGGATGCAAATGAATGTGAAAAAGATATTTTCTATGTCAACCTAGAGGATACTATAAATAAGGCTAAGGACTTTGCCAGACATGTGATCATCATGGGAGACTGGAATGCCAGAATAGGAAATGAATCAGAGAAGGGGAACGAGTGTATGGGAAAGCATACAGCAGAAACAGTGAAAAATAACAATGGAGAGAGAATGATTGAATATTGTATAGACAATAATTTACTTATAGGAAATACATTTTTTCCACATATAACAATACATAAAATAACATTTGTAGCAGAAAGGAGAAGAGCAAGAAGTGCAATAGATTATTTCACTTACACAGAAAATACAAGGTATGCAATACAAGATGTCAGAGTGTACAGAAGTGCAGAACTAAGCACCGAGCGTAAATTACTAATAATGAAAACAAGATTTCAGGAACCTAAACAAATACAAAAAGTAAAGTACACAAAAATTAAAATAGGAGAACTAAGGACAGAATGCAAGCAAAAGGAATTTAAAAGGCAAGTGAAGGAAGAGTTGAACAAAAGAGAGAGAGAGCTAAGTATCCAGAACCAAGATAAAGAAGAATTAGAAGAAAGATGGAATATTCTAAAAAGAGTATTGATTAAAACAGCTACAGAAGTTTGTGGCTTAACAACTGTAGGATATCAAAAGAAAAGATCAAGATGTTAGAATAACTTGGTTAAAGAAATCGTTAAAAGGAAGAAACAAGCATGGAAGAGGTACATGGAAAATAAAACAGAGGAGAAATGGAATGAGTATGATCAGAGGAGAACTGAAGCAAAAGAAGCAGTCCGACAAGCAAAGAAAGAATCATGGGAAGACTTTGGGTTAGAAATAGAGAAAAACTATCAAGGGAGTAGTCGAAAGTTCTGGCAGACAGTAAAAGCAATGAAAGGAAAATATGTAAAGAGAATAAGAAACATAGAAGATGAATCAGGAAAGATTCAAACAGAAACTGAAGATATATTGAAGACATGGAGTAAGTATTACGAAAATACTTTTAGAGATGAAAATGGGAAGATGAATGAAGAAGATGCAATAGAGAGTGCAAATGTAGAGGAGGATGAAAGAGATGAAATAAAAACGCAAGAAGTGGAGAATGAAATATAGAGAGTGAAATTAGGTAATGCAGCAGGAGCAGACGGAGTATACCTAGAACTAAGAAAGATGGGAGGAAAGAAAGTAGTACAATGGTTGTTGAAGATTTGTAATGAAGCGTGGAAGAGAAATAAAATACCCAAAGACTGGGAAAGAAACATGATCATACCAATCCATAAAAAGGGTAGCACTGTAAAATGTGAAAACTATAGAGCAATCTCTCTATCTTCAGTAGCTCTAAAAATATACACAAGAATCTTAGAAAAAAGGCTAAGAGATGAAGTAGAGGAGGAGTTAGAAGAACAAGCAGCTTTCAGAAGAGGAAGACAAACACAAGATCACATTTTCACGCTGCGACAAGCCATAGATAAATTTCTTAGCAGAGAAAAAGAACTGTTTGTTGCCTTTCTGGATTTAAAGGCAGCCTTTGATACAGTACCACGACAGCAACTATGGTCAGCCTTACAGAAAATAGGAACCTCAGAAAAATTAGTAAGAAGAATACAAAGTGTCTACAAAACAATTAAAGGAATAGTGAGAATAGGAGGGGAGAAATCAAAAGAATTTAACATGAACAAAGGAGTTAAACAAGGAGATAGCCTAAACCCCTTACTATTTATAATACTAATAGATCAGATACATAAAGAAAGCAGAAGAAGAACACGAAAATGTAAGGTTGGAAATAGGAAACTGAAACCAGTTTATGTACAATCACTTCTTTATGCTGATGAGATAGCGTTAATAACATCTACAAAACAGGAACTACAAAATACAGTAATAGAATGGGCCAGCTCAATACAAGATAGAGAAATGAAAGTGAACCCAAAGAAATGCATATATCAAAGCATGGAAATGAAGAGAGATTGGAATGAAATGGCAAGGAGAACAGCTAGAACAAGTGAATAGATATGAGTAGTGGTATTGACTGTACTATAAACTCGAGAAAGTACGAACCCCCCTCCAGCATCTTTGGCCATACTTAAAACTTGCTCAACATGCCCATATGAGTTTTTTGCTCAAGTGTGGAGCTCTTATAATTCAAGATTTTTGTAAAAAATGCCCTCGGGAATTTTTCAGAAAGTAAGAGCTCTTCAGATTGATTTGTGCATACTTACAAAAGTTGCATCAGCCAGATTTTTGTCCATAAACTTGTCAAAAAGTGATATATTTTTGGCTACACCAGAAATTAAGCTTATAGTATGTTTTTCTGTCAAAATCCCAGGAATCTTGAATTGATATCTATTGGGTTCTGAGACCGAGTGGAGTGTGGTGCATGGTTTTTATTGTCTTGTAATCAAAAGGTTCGGGTTTGAGTCCTCATAAAATCTGATGGCAAAATGTTAATATTGTAGTTTTGTAAACAAGGGGCTCTGGGTTCGAGTCCTGATAGATGTGGCATTCCATATGTGAGATTTTGAGAATAAATACTGCTAGTTGATAGCTCCCAGATCTTAAATTTGGTAAAAAATGTTATACAGCAGAGCAAAATTATTCTCTATTAAGAATCACCAGAGTTTTGTTATCTGGGTAAAATATCAGCTCAACAATACGGGCAAAACTGCCTGATCAATACAATAGAATGGAGGTCAAGTAAACATTCCATGTTCTTTCCAATCTTTTGATCAGTCCCATGTTTCTGCCAACAATTAATCATGCTTGCCCGGGAAATTAATGCCAATAGATATAATCTTTATTGTGTCTTTTCAGAGAGTTATTCATCATCAAAGAGACATTAGTAAATGCATGAGTGATTATATCTGTTGATATTACCTACACTGTGTCTTTTTCCGAGGGAAATTACATGTCATTTGTCATGGAACTCAAAGAGAAATTCTTATCTACACTGTGCCTTTTCCGAGGGAAATTACATGTCATTTGTCATGGGACTCAAAGAGAAATTCTTATCTACACTATGCATCTTTTCAGGGACCATTCCATCATATTGAGGAAATTTCTTCATGGATATTGTCATGCAAAGGTTTGGTCTTGTTGTACACAAGTCTGTAACTTACAGAATAATTATTACAATATTTCTGTATTTCAGTTTTTGGCAAATGTGCTGGGTAGGTAAAAGCTTTTTTGCCACGAGCAGAGGTGCTATAAAATGGGTAGGTAACTGACGGTAAAGTATTGTTTTATATCCAAAGGGCTTCTGTGTTTGAATCGTGCTTCTAGAACTGCTCTGTGACCCGCTCATTTCTTACATCATAAACATATGATTTTTCACCTATGAGAATGACACTGCATATGGTGTCATCTGGTAAAGCCTCGTGGAATTCACAGATAATTTTAATGTTTGTCCTGTCATTTACCACAACTTGTTTTCTTTTTGAAGTGTTAATTACAAACATGGGTCTCTGATTTTTGAATTCATCTGGTGTGTAATACATATCCGTATTGCCTGTAGTGACACGCTTGAAAGCCGAAAAAGCTTCATATAATTTGAGAAAATCACCCTTGGACATGTCTAAATTATAATTTTCTCTAGGAAAAACCTCATTTCTGCCATTTTTAAGATATATGTTCTTGATGTTGCAGTTATCAAATTTGCTTGAATTTTTTTCCTGATTATTGTGTCTCCCAGTCTGAAACAGTACCACCACAAAATCAGGCATGTCAAATTGAATACTGGAGAATGAATTTGTGGCATCAAACTCATAATAAGAACCAGTGGCAACCTTCTGTACGCATTGATATGTGTAAAATTGCAGAGGAATCTGTGGATTTTTTAGGATATCAGCTTTGTATTTAAGAGCATAGCCGGCCTCATACTCAACAACAGGGATTCTTAACTCCATAGTCTGAATAATGCACTTGCCCTCATCAGGTAGGGTATTAGGCAAAGCTTCTCCTGTAGGGTTTATCGCACTGTATCTCATCAAAGCATTATTATCATTTGCAGCTCTTCTAAATGTAATTCTTAACCCCCCCTTCCACATGATATCTTTGTAATCCGAGAAGAATCCTGGCAACAGGCGCATAGGGAACAGCACTGTGTGGTTCTTGGTTAATATCTTATCACCAGCCTCAAATCCGCCTATTTTGTAGTAAGAAGCCTCGGTTTTGGATAATTTTAATGTGGCCAAAGCTGTGGAGGTAATGCCGGGATAATCTATTCTGTTTATAACAACGCCATGCTTTCTGATCTCAATTTCAGAGAACAGATGCGGCACAAAATTATCTACAAGTCTTATATTCGAATTTGCCGGATAATCTGTACCATCGAGCTTTACAACATCAAATTTGATGTATAGATCTGCTCTGTGGGGGTGTATAAATCCGTCCCCTACATCAAGATGAACCTCGATCTCTGTGTTGGGTTGATTTAAATTTGCAAATGTCCTCCTGTTTGGAGGGAATGATTGTAGCTCATAACTCTCAATATTTTCCATTGTATGTATTTTTATTTAAATGTTAATCTCTATGATTGCAGTTGTTGTGGCTCCAGCAAAATCAACTAATTCTTCTTTTTCATTAGTGACCATCAACTCAATGTAATCTATTCTATTATGACACACAGGAAAATATAATGTTGGGGATGGATGGTAGATGATGGGCTCCATGAATTCGGAATTAGGTTTGAATGTTG
Organism: Lepisma saccharinum; assembly: GCF_977018435.1. Classification (NCBI taxonomy): domain Eukaryota; kingdom Metazoa; phylum Arthropoda; class Insecta; order Zygentoma; family Lepismatidae; genus Lepisma; species Lepisma saccharinum. Next base: position 3,270,482 of record NW_028142898.1, read on the forward strand.
CAATGATGCCTGTTTGTTTGTGAGTGCCTATTCCATTTGATTTGGTGATCATACCCTCTGCCACATTACAGTGAATATTCAGAGTCTCTATGGCTAAGAATTTAGGTATATTCATAGCAGTGTGTTTGATGGCCGGTTCGAGTTTTGTGTTGTTCTCGAATCCTAACAGCTCTCCTATAGTACCCAGATCCACTGTTTCTGTAGCAGATACAATCTCTACTCTGTGAGTGACAGAATTTTGACTTAACACTATACCTCTGGGTAATTGAGCATTTAGAGTGGATCGATTATATTGCCCTGGAGTGATGACAATTTTTTGATCCCCTACTGCAATTTTGTTGTTGTGGTGTGTAATATTAGGAATCAAGTACATGCCGTAAAATGCTCTGAGAGCTATTGTTTTGGGATACACTATGTCATCATGCAATTTGAGTTTCAATATTGAATTTTGACTGGTGAGATGGAATACCCCCATGATGTTTCAGATACCACAGGGCCTTTTGAAAATCTTCAATTGATGGTTTATTTATTTGAGACATGTATCTAAGAACAGATAAACACAAATGTCCGCAATTAACATCTCTGAAGTTTTGAACACGGGCATTATTGTAATAAAGATTAGTTGATTTTAGATATTTTATTAAATTTTCAGGTGGAACACCTCCAAATGAATCAAACACAAATGCCTTATTGTTTAAATATTTAAGATAACAAATCCAGTGAGTGCCCTGATTTTTGTACTTATCCAAATTAACAATGCCACACTCTTTGTTGAGTGGTTGTTCTGGTAAAGAATCAGACATGTACACACCTCTAAAATGTTTGATGCCCAATGGCTTGATTAAAGCTTCAATATCTTGGTTTGTAAGCGGCTCTTGTTTTTTTTAAACTTATTCATGGCTCTCTTAACACCTTTGCCTTTTTTCTCCATGGCCAGGTTATGTCGCCTCTGCTCATCTAATTCTGCCCTATTTTTCTTGGCATCTATTACTGTTTTTGCTATGGCAGCTGATCCCCCAGCCAAGCTCCCAACAGCCCCGAGAGCAGCTAAGATGGCCGGGATGGTAAATATAAATCCCCCCACATGTGATTTTTTTCTTGATTGCTGTAATTTTTTTAATTGGGGTGTGCTAAGCAACAATTTCATACCATGTCCCTTTGCAAGACAAGAGCTTTTTTTCTTGCGCTGCTTTTTGGTCAAAAGACTGTCAATAGTTTTAAGAGATTTGAGACCTGCATAAGGTATTTGATACATAACACCCTTGGCCTTCATTGTAGGTTTATTATATACATGTTCACAGCCCCCACCCCAGTTTTTGTTTGGTGTTCATAGCTATGGTGGTTCCCAATGCTGCTATTTTTTCACTCAAAGATGCATCTTTGCTTACAAATCTACCAAATGCAGCCTCTTCTAATTTCTTGTCTGCAACATGTCTCTTGTCAAGATCAGAATGTGTGTTGTATGCTATGTCATGGTCTCTACAAGCAGCATCTAGGGGATTAACACCAGGGTCACCTCTGTTTAATCTATGGTCCAATTTTGTGCCTGGACCACAATACTGATAGCCTGGAATGTGTAGTTCAAATGGCAGCTTGTTTATAATGTCATTAACCAACCCCCGACAATCAGAAATATTCCAAAATTTAGGTTTTAGAGTATTAATAATTTTTTATGAGATATCCAATCCCCTTAGTGTCATTCACTATAAAATTAGACAATTTTGTGCTTATCATGTCCATAATTCCAACTTTTTCATTGTAAAAATTGTGGTTCCCTGCATTTTCCTCCCCAGCTATCACCAGCAACCTATCTACAAGTTTCCTGACATCATCAACCCAAACAAATTCTTTGGGCAGGGTGTTGTATCGTTTGATCCCACTGCCAGTCTTGATCTGTGACCATATGGGCTTGATTAAATTATTGTATTTTGCCCCACTGCTAGACTTAACCCTTTTTTGTGTGGGATCATTGTTCTGGTATAGAGCATCTGATTTTATTAATATTTCTTTGTAATATTCATAATCTTGATCTGTATAGCTGCCAGGCCTTTTCCTAGTCATCAGTTCCCACAATCCAGGTGTGCCGGGGTACTTAACAAAAGCACCTTTTTCTCCGAGACGACATTCTGAATATACAATCAGATCATCTCCCATAAAAGTTACTCTGAAATTGCCAATTCTATGTATGATGCTCCCATCAATCTCTGTGTCAGCATATAAGCCAAACACCTCATCTTTGTTGTCTTTAGGTGTGGTTAAATATTTTTGAGCAAGAAGACCCAATTCAATAGGATCCTGAGTAGCTTCAATTCTTCTAGGAGCAACAGGACTAGGTGTATGAATACTGGAAAGTGGGGTGAATGGATCATCTAATATGTTCCTAGCAGCTACGGGTACAAGCTCTGTGATCAAATTTTGATTTTGCTCTGTAACAGTTTTGATATTCTTACCTAAATTATTAATAGCATCAATTACAGGCTGTTCTGTTTTTTTGTGTTTTTCATAAATTCCACGGTTCTCTGATTTCCATCCCTTAAATCTTTTTACAAGATAATCTCTTAACTTAAGATCATCAATGATTGGTCGTTTCATGGTTATTTATTTATTTATGTCTCAACGTCTAGAAAATCGTTGATTTTATTTCTGTATTTGCCACTATTGGGTGTTCTTGTCATATCAATTGTGACAAACCCATAACTGTCCTGATTCCAGCACCTACTGCAAAACTTGGAAAAATCATTGTAGCTCAAGTCCCCACCTACATATTCATCATGTATGTGTTTGAGGTTGGTATGATCTTGATGAAACACACATATAAAATTGCTGTTGTCTCGGATCAGCTGCTTCGGTATTTTTGAAAAAGTCTGTGCCAGGTAGAAGCAATCAATATTTTTGTGCCGCCCCTGTGTAAAGAAATTTCTAACCTTGTTTTGATTATCCAGTATAATGTCATCAAACACAACAACAGAATTATCGAGACATTCATGAAGTGGCTTAATATCTGGTTCAAAAGTGGCTATATCCAATCCATCATATAGCTTCATCAGCTGCTGATATTTTAATTGTTCCAAGCTCTTAGAGAAGACATACAAGTGCCTGTTTTTCCAGTCTAACCAGTTGGGTGCCAATAAAAAAATATCAACCATTAGTGTAGTTTTACCACAAGCCGATGGCCCAACAATAAGACACCTAATATTATCAGGCAGCAATTTGCCATTTCTCTTATTCTGCTGTTCAGGTTCTGGCAGCCTTTTTATAACATCCCAGGTGCTCATATTATTATTTTGTCTGCATCGATCCAGCTGTTTTCCGGATGACCCAGTCATTTGACAAATAACTTGTTGCCTTTTCTGCGGATAATTTTTTCTATGAGATATGTGTCAGGCTGTTTAGTTTTGCTGAGCTCTTGTTCATAGAATCGGCCTTTGAGAATTTCTCCTCGGTGATCTTTTATTATATATGTGTTAAGGGTCCCGGGTTTAACTTGAACCACTGTAAATAATTCGGTGCTCCAGTTTCTTGTAAAGCCTCTCTTGAATAAGTGCTTATATTTGCTGATTCTTACTTGATCACCCACCTTGTATTTGGCCTTTCTTGTTGTTGGCTGGTATCTAGGATAATAAACAGTCCTGATCAATTTTTGCTCATCAGATGAAGTTACTTCAGAGGGTTTCATGTTGATTGTGGAATGGACCGAGTTGTTATATTTATGTAGAAGTTCTGGAAGAATATTAAGCCATTTATAATTACCTTGGAGGGTAAATTGTTTATACATAAGATTTTTTAGGGTTCTGTTGAATCTCTCTACAATCGAGGCCTTGAGGTCACTGTAACTCGAGTAATGTTTTATTGCCTGGCTTTTAATAAATTGTTGAAACACTGAATTATAAAATTCTTTGCCATTATCTGTTTGCAAATAGCGCGGTGATCTTCCTGAATGATTGATGATTGTCCTGATGGCTTCTGTAACACATTTTCCAGTCTTGGATTTGAGTGGCACAGCCCAGGCAAATTTTGAAAATGTGTCTATGACAGTGAGTAGATACTTGTAGCCCTTGTTGATTTTGTCTAAGTTTTTCAACTGCCCACTTGCCATTTCAATCAAGTCGCTCTGCCATAAATCATCTATGCCCTTTGTGACTACTGGGAGTCTCTTAAAATTATGTCGGGCTTGTCTGTGTAATTCATCAACAACTAGACATAATATGTAAACAAGAATATTGCAACTATGGGGTGTTCAGCAGCTGATACTACAGGATTTTCTAAATATAATTTGTCCCCTATTTGTATATTAAATTCCAAAGAGCCATCATCTTCAGTATAGGCTGTTTCTAATGTATTGGGGTCTGTAAAATCCTCTAACTCTACACTGGTGATTTTCACTTTGTTGTCAGCATTTGTTATTGATAAGGTGGGGTAGTGGTGTGCCTGTGGTTGATGCCAATATTTGATCTTGATTGGTCTAAGTGTGCCCCCAACAAAAAACTGGTAATAAAATTGTGCAGGGGACAGCATATATATTTTGCCACCTGGTGTAAATGGTGAATCATATTCTTTGTTGGGGATGCTGTACAATTCAAGAATTACTGTATGTTTTGGATTCTCGATTATGCCTGTTATTTCCTTTTCTGCTGTGAGCAATCTGCTTGTTACAGATTCAAGGTGCTCATTGATGGTCCTAACAACATCATCATGGCCTGGCTTGATTTTTATGTCCACAACAAGTTTTTTGTATTGTTGCACAATCTCTTGAAGCTGGGTGGCAAAAACAGACAGAGCATTTGCTTGATTGGATTCCATGGTCCCTAGCTGTTGCTTGATATTAGCTACAATTTGTTGCAAATTTTCAACAACTGCCAATTTTGAATTTTGAGCAGTAAGATCATGGACCTGTCTTCTGATATCCTCAAACAGGGCATGCAATTCATTAATATGTTGATTGGTTGGAAGAGTGGCCACTGTCTGTGTGAGATGTTTGATCTCTGCTTGGATATTCTTGATATCTTCTGATTTCAATATCCTATTCACTGCCCTCTTAATATTTTTAAGTTCCTGTGATGTGGGAAGATTTGAAACAGTATTCTGCAAAAATTCAAGTGCCAATTTCACATTGTTTAATTCAGAAGCATTTAATTCACCATTAATTTAAACAAGCCCTTATCAAATTGGCTCTTTGCAGATGTTCGAAGCTCCGTGTTTGTATCAATATATGATTTCAACCATTCTGAGTGCCTGAACCTTAAGACTTTGCCAACTTTGGTCACTTGAACACCATGTTTCATCAGGAACTGGAGGTTTTTGTAATATGTGACATATCCCTGTTTCGGCTCCAGAGTCATCATGAGCTTCTTCTGTTTAGAGCCAGGCGAGCACTGAACCTCGGGAATTGGGGGCAGGTCAGAAAATTTATTGTGCAAATCATCAGGAATTGTCAGATCAACCTCTAAGAAGAGGCCATATTCACTGTCATCAAAGTCCTGAAGATCCTCAATATTGAAATCTTCAACCCATTCAAGCTCTGCATATGGCAATTTATCCATCATAGCATGACCATAGAGGCTGTTTGCATCTACATACAGTATATAATTTGATGGCCGTGCTGGATCATAATCAGGAATATGCTTGTTATTTGCTCTGGCATATCTCTGGGAACATTGCACCACCCCCCCTCTTATACATTTCTCCATGAACAGATACATATCTTGATCGTGGATCAGATCCAATTGCATTTTAGTATTCAAAAACGTTGCGGCCCATGCTAGACCCGGGGCACTGTAAAAATACACTGGGTCCAGTCCATAATTTTGCATGGAAGATTTTCTGAATGCCTGTATTATATCAGCTAAGAGGGTGACATCAAGTTTCAAATAAGCCATGTGATAATCACCAAATATCTTGCATTTTAAATTGTTCCACATCAACTGAGCATGGTGATAATCATCATCACTGATTCCAGATCCTCTGATTTTGCTGTAAAACTCTTCTTGTGGTGGTAGGGAACACTCATCAAATTTAGAAAAATCTGTAACATAGTCATATGGATATACACCCTTCCGCCTAATTAATTTCAGGTCCTGATTTGGAAACAATGCACGTGTGATTTTGAATTGATCATCAGATAATTGATTTGCCAGTGTGGGCAGGCCAGCAGATAAAAATCTGTAAGAATCAAGAAATCTTATGTGAATAGGAACACCATCAACTTTAATTATCTTGCTAATAGATATATATTTCTCATCATTTTCAGCTAAAATATTTAAATTCTGCTTGTCAAACCCCTCGTACCTGATCAGATGATGGAAATCATAATTGGATGCTCCATGGCAAAATATGGGGATAAATCTTGGTCTCTTGATCTGAATATTACAGCTATTACACAGGGCCATTAAGAATTTACCATCTGTATGAGAATGGTGATGAACCTTGATATTTGTATCTGAAAATTCACAATCACATACCGGGCATTTTTCTGCATTGTTGAAATCTTCAATCTGTTCCTCTGTTAAAGGCAACATAGGCTTTGATATTAATAAGATGTTAGATGCTATGTCACGGCACTCATTTTCTATTCTATGTGCAAATATTTTGATGGCATTTGGTCCCTTGTATGAATATTCTTTAATAACAACACCATCCCGTATAACCATATAACAAAAGCTGGAAGGTTCATGTTGCTGGTATGATGTAATTGAAGATTCTTCTGGATCTGGGCTACAGAATGCAAGAGATTTGAGGTTCGATTCAGAATCCCAGACAATATATGCTGGGTGTTCCAACAAGGCTTCATTCTTTTTGAATTTGCAATTTTCACTTGGATTGGGCATCACCATATGAACAGGTTTATGGTTCCCACAGTATTTCAGATGCTCAATTAACTTGTTTTTAGCAATTTCTGCATTCTCTTCCCGAACCCCCTTCACCATTTTTTGACCATAAAATACAGATAAACATCTTCTGCACAACTTGAATATTGTATGAGTTTTGTGTAGTTGTGTTCTCACCAAAGCTTCAAGATTATGTATCAGAGTATAATGATATGTGCCATCCCCCTCAATTAAGAGCAGATCAATCGGAATAGCAGAATCATCATCAATTGTACTGATTCTGAGAGGATCTATCAAGCAATTGCCAGTGGAACAAATAAATACATTAATAGATAATTGTTTGCCATTGATGTGCTTGGCCTTTTTTTCAAATTTATCAATATTCTGAACTGACATTGGATATTCCAAACCCTCCATTGCATCGTCAAAATCGTGCTCATGCTGTTTGTAATAACTTATTCTCTGAGGATTCCTTGAAACTGGATACAAAACAGCTAATATACACCACAAAAAGCATTTCTGGTCGGTATTTTCAATATTGACCACGGCTCTTTTGTTTTTGATATTGGCAGGTAATGGCAGATATGTAGATCCTTGTAATGGGTTGAATTCAGAAATATTAACATATAACTTGTGTGATGAACCACATAGGCTCCATCCTGATTCTTTTGCCGCAAATTCAGAGTGTTTGATATTCAGTTGATTTATCAAGCTGCTTATTATTGTGTCTAAATTTGCATTTGAATATACCGGTACAGTTTCTGTTATGTGGGGGTGTGTAAATTTTGTAGCGTTTGGCTTCTTATAATGTATAAACAATTTGAGAGAGAGCTTATAAGAGCCATTTTGTGCATTTAGAATTGCCTGCACTTTAGGATTTACACTGTTCAAGAAATTCTCAATGCCGCATCTTGGCTCTGATACAAACCGGTGATCCCTTAATTGGCCGTTAAAACTGCTACGGATAGGTTCATGGCGTGGCTGCTTTGCTGCTCTGGCATTAAGAGGTGCTTCGTGCCTTCTTTTCAGACCAGAAGTGGATGGTTGTGCAGAGCAAGTATTTTTATGTGTATATGTGAAATATTCCATGTTATATTTTCTATTGCATTTGGGGCAAATTTTTGTGGGAGTTTTGTATTTGTCTGGATTACAAATTTTTTGATGCTTGGCCCAATTAGAGCTGGATATATTCTTATTGCACTGATTACAATATTTTTGATTCGGCATTTTTGTTGTTGTTTATTATATACAATTTCCTGGGTTTCAATTCAAAACTTTATACTGAACAAAAAATATCAGTTGGGTTCAGCTGTGTGCTTTGTGTGTGTGTAGGTGTATATGTGTGTATGTGTGTTAATATTTTTGGCTTTGGTATTTATATAAAATTTCCTGGGTTTTAAATCTAATCTCTATGGATTAATATTAATAATATTAATCTTATGACAGGTTGTAAAGCCAATAGCCCACAAGTGTAAAATCATTCACACTGACCCAGCGCAAATGCCTGCACAAACATGCATATCTTGAATAGCAATAACCTTGTTATGTATAACAGGCTGGGACAAATATAAGCTTGACTCTAAATATGAGTGGATTACAACAAATAACAGATTTTATATTGTTCAATATGAATTTAAACCAGTAAGTATGAGAAGCACTGTATCAACACATCTGTTCCCCTCAGTCAGTCTCACAATACTGAATGATGCAATACTCGGGAATTTCTGTAAATACTGGCGCTGAGGGCAAGGCAAAAATCAATACTACCGTCTCGGGAATTCCACACACTGACACAGAGGAGAAACATGCAAACATATAATATAAGAAATAGAGTGTCACGGAGCAAGCAAATTGAACCTAGTATCCAATTAAACTTAAACCGGAAGTAAATATGTGTGTGTATGTATGTGTATGTGCTTAATTTCTGGTGTGGCCAAAAATATATCACTTTTTGACAAGTTTATGGACAAAAATCTGGCTGATGCAACTTTTGTAAGTATGCACAAATCAATCTGAAGAGCTCTTACTTTCTGAAAAATTCCCGAGGGCATTTTTTACAAAAATCTTGAATTATAAGAGCTCCACACTTGAGCAAAAAACTCATATGGGCATGTTGAGCAAGTTTTAAGTATGGCCAAAGCTGCTGGAGGGGGGTTCGTACTTTCTCGAGTTTATAGTACAGTCAATACCACTACTGATATGAATATTTGGGAACAATAATAACAGCCGATGGAAAACTAGAAGAAGAAATAAATAGCAGGGTTCAAAAAACAAATAAAATATATTACCAAATAAGTAATACAATAGTAGGGAAAAAGGAGGTACAAGAAAATACTAAATTAAGGATTTACAAATCCATAATTATACCAACAATGCTCTATGGTATAGAAAGCTTAACGCTCCAAAATAAGCATAAAAGTAGATTAATAGCAACAGAGATGAAATACCTTAGAAAACCAGACGAGATAGAATCAGGAACACTAAAATCAGGGAACAGCTACAAGTAGAATCAATTGAAGAGATAATAGAGAGAAGAACACTGGGCAGGTATGGACACGTCATGAGATTGGGAGAAGAAAGAAAACCGAAACAAGTAATGGAAGCGAGACCAGAAGGAAGGAGAGGACGAGGAAGACCTCAGATAGAATGGGAGCAATACTTGTCAGAGATGGTTACTAAAAGAGGAAAGGCACTAATGGAAGTTAAGAGAATGGCACATGATAGGAAGATTTTTAGCAGATGGCTGAAGGACCCCGACGCCTAACAGCACGAAGGGGAAGAAGAAGTAAGTAAGTAAGTAAGTAAGTAAGTAAGTTTACTTACGTCGCTTGTGAAGAATTGTGTGGTTACTGGAGGTCATGATCTAGCTACACTGCAACAGACTTTCTGCCAGTATTACCAAGTGTACTCACGAAAATTAACTACATTTCGAACATTAGTTACAGAATTTCATAGACCACTCTAAAGGGCATGCGCATGTGTGCATAAGATGACGAATATTTTCAAAAAGGACTAAATAATTTACACTCTGTCTCTGGAAACTCTGGAAAAAGGAAACTCAAATACGTTATATCCGCGTATGTAGGACTCAAGAGGGTTCGGCCAGTTAGTGCATGATTCCATGGAGAGGAAACACGGCTCAATCTACTAGCTATGTGCAGCAGCGCGTAAAGCGTTCCTCCACCCACTCGATCTCTGCCATTGTCTAACGACCTTGCTCAACAGAAGTCCGGTACAGAGTGTAACTAGGCTACAAAGAGTACTTGAAATAATCATGTGCATAATTCAGCAATTTGAATTTTTCGGACAAAAATGATATTATTCTGAGCTATTGAAAATATATAATACAAGTAAATTTAATATTTTCGAAATAAGACAATTACAATTATGTATTACATATATCTACAGCTCATGGGTTATTTTCAAACATTGCAAAATATTTAAAGTAATGTTTAAATGTAGCACATATGAACAAAAAACATAAAAATGTGTGCACTCAATACACTAACTCATTTTCTTAAGGTAGGCAACGAGAGTAGAGTAGCGCACATTGTGAGTGAAAGCAAGATCATGCGTTCAAACTTTACTCGCTACACGGCAGATTTTGGTAGCAAGCTATGTCATTATACATATGTAATGAAATGTAATTTTATAGTCTACAAATTTCGTCCGGAATTTTTTCCAATATTATCAATCTTAACGAAAATACAGAGCAAGAAAGTAAGTATAAAATTTGTCATTTTTACTTAAAATTACTAGGAACATTTAAAACATGGAGCAGACAAAATTTGTAGAGAAATATGGGGTTGTAAATAAGAAAAAGTCCCGGTATGTTTAAATTATAATTTTCTCTGGGGAACACCTCGTTTCGGCCATTTTTAAGATATATGTTCTTGATGTTGCAGTTGATTATCTTCTCGTCCGGTCTGAAACAGTACCACTACAAAATCTGGCATGTCATATTCTATACTGGAGAACGAATACGTAGCATCGTAATATCAAACTGTAACTGTAACTGTAACTGTTTCTGGACACATTGATATGTACAAAATTGCATAGACACTTGTGGATTTTTCAACATATTGGCTTTGTATTTAAGAGCATAACTAGCCTCGTATTCAACTACCGGAATTCTTAGCTCCATAGTCTGGATAACACATTTGCACTCGTCAGGGATGGTATTGGGCAGCTCTGCACGAGTAGAGTTTAATGTAGTGTACCGCATCAAATTATTATTATCATTAGCAGCTCTTCGAAATGTGATTCTTAAATCACCCTTCCACATATCATCCTTGTAATCGGAAAAAAATCCTGGCAACAGGCTCATAGGGAAGAGTACAGTGTGGCTCTTGGTTAATATTTCATCGCCAGCCTCAAATCCGCCTACTTTGTAGTAAGAAGCCTCGGTCTTGGATAAGTGTAGTGTGGCCAAAGTTGTAGATGTAACACCAGGGTAGTCTACTCTGTTTATAACAACACCATGCTTTCTGATCTCGATTTGAGAAAACAGATTGGGTACGAAATTGTCTACCAGTCTTATATTTGTATTAACCGGATACTCTGTGCCATCGAGCTTTACAAAACTTGATATAGAGGTCTGCTGTGTGGGGGTGTATATAGCCATCCCCTATGTCAAAGTAAACCTCAATCTCTGTGTTGGGTTGATTCAAATTTGCAAAGGTCCTACGGTTCGGGGGAAGGACTGTAGCTCGTAAACTTCAATATTTTTCATTTTTTGGTATGGTATTTTATTTAGATATTGATCTCTATGATAGCGGTTGTTGTGGCTACAGCAAAATCAACTAATTGACCTTTTTCGTTAGTCATCGATGTGGTCGATTCTATTATGGCACACAGGAAAATATAATGTTGGTGATGGAGTATAGATAGTTGGCTCCATGAATTCAGAGTTAGGTTTGAATGTTGCGATGATGCCAGTTTGTTTGTGAATGCCTATGATATATGATTTGGTGAACATACCCTCGGCCACATTACAGTGAATATTCAGAGTCTCTATGGCCAAGAATTTAGGTATATTCATAGCAGTGTGTTTGATGGCCGCTTCAAGTTTTGTGTTGTTCTGGAAGCCTAATAGCTCACCTACAGCACCCAGATCTACTGTCTCTGTAGGAGACACAATCTCTACTCTGTGAGTGACAGAATTTTGACTTAACACTACACCACTGGGTAACTGACCATTTAGAGTAGACAGATTATATTGCCCTGGAGTGATGACAATTTTTTAGTCACCAACTGCAATCTTGTTGTTGTGGTGTGTAATGTTGGGGATCAAGCACATGCCACAGAATGCTCTGAGAGCTATTGCTATGGGATATACAATATCATCATGTAGTTTGAGTTTCAATATTGAATTCTGGCTGATAAGATGGAATACGCCCATGATGTTTCAGATACCACAAGACATTCTGAAAATCTGCAATTGATGGTTTATTTATTTGAGACAGATATCTAAGAATAGATATACACAGATGACCACAATTAACATATTGGAAATTTTGATCACGCTCGTCATTCTAATAAATATTAGTCGATTTTGAATATTTTACTAAATTCTTAGGTGGAATGCCTCCAAACGAATCGAATAAAAATGCTTTATTTGAATATTTAACATAGCAGATCCCGTGAGTGTTCTGATTTATATATTTATCTAAATTGACTATTCCGCACTTTTTTGAGCGGTTGTTCTGGTAATGAATCAGACATGTACACACCTCTAAAATTTCTGATGCCCAGTGGTTCGATTAAAGCTTCGATATCTTGGTTGTTAAGCGGCACTTGTTTATTTTAACCTTATTCATGACTCTTTTAAGACCTTTGCCTTGTCTCTCTATGGCCAGAATATGGCGCTTCTGTTCAGCTAATTCTGCCTTATATATCTTGGCATCTATTACTGTTTTTGCTATGGCAGCTTATCCCCCTGCTAAGCTACCAACTGCTCCTACCGCTGCTAAGATAGCTCAACACGGGATTTTTTTCCCTGGAATGCTGCAATTTTTTAATTGGGGGGTACTAAGTAACAATTTCATACCGTGGCCTTTGGCAAGACAAGAGCTTTTTGTCTTAAGCTGCTTTTTGGTTAGAAGACTATTGATATTCCCAAGAGGTTTGAGACCTGCATATGTTTTCTGATACATAACACCCTTGGCCTTCATTGTAGGTTTATTATATAGAATTGACCAGCTTAAGATCCAAAATTTAAGTTGTAACAATTGTTGGTGGGCAAATCTATAACTAACTAACATCCTAGCCTTCTTAAACCCGAAGATTCATGGCTGCAGCAACACAGGCCTTCCATCTTTCCCTATCTTGAGCAAGTTCTATATACTCTTTTCCATCCCTACCGGATTCCCTTAGGTCCATCTCAACGTTGTCCCTCCATCTTCGTCTTGGCCTTCCTAGAGGTCTCTTACCATCAAATTTCCCAAGAAGAATACTGTAAACTCCTCTTTCCTCACCCATTCGTGCCACATGGCCTGCCCACCTAAGTCTTCTTGATTTAATTATTCTAATAATATCTGAACATGAATACAAATTATGTAGTTCTAAATTATGTAACCTTCTCCACTCACCTGTCTCCTCATCCCTTTTAGGTCCAAGGATCTTCCTGAGGATCTTATTTTCAAATACTCTCAATTTATGTTCCTCTTTCAATGTAAGGGACCAAGTTTCATATCCATATAATACTACAGGCAAAATTACTGTTTTGTATATTTTCACTTTTAGTTTCTTAGATATTAATCGAGAAGACAAAAGTTTATGAAGAGAGAAGTAACATGCATTTCCTGAATTAAGCCTACTTTTTATTTCTTCTTTAATATAATTTTCATTTGTTAATATTACTCCTTAGTATTTGAATTTGAAAACTGGTTCAAACGAGTTGTTATCAATAATTAGATTTAGATTATTACCTAACACTTGGTTTTGGCCTGTAAGCATATATTTAGTTTTCTCTTTGTTAACTTCCAAACCTATCTATTAAGCAGTTTTGAAAAATATTTTAGCATTATTCTTAATTGTATTCACATCATCCCCCAGTAAGTCTACATCATCTGCATATGCTAACAGCTGAGTCATACCATTTAATTTTAGTCCTGCGTTAGTTTTTTTTTACCTTCCTAACAGCATATTCTAAGGCAAAATTAAAGAGCAATGGAGATAATGCATCTCCTTGTTTTAACCCATCTTGAATTGTAAATTTGTCAGACATATTAATTCCCACACGAATTTTATTTTCTGTTTCACTGGTGCATATTTTTATCATACTAACAAGCTTCTTAGGTATTCCAAACTCTAAATCAATCAATAGCTGATGGACATTTTGATTATATTCCCACTTTTTTTCAAGTGTCTGTCTGATGTGAAAAATTTGATCTATAGTTGATCTGTTACGTTAAAATCCACATTGATAATCACCTATAATTTCATTAGCATATGAGGTTAGTCTTGTTAAAAGAATGTTAGATAATATTTTATATGTTGTTGAGAGTAGAGAAATTCCACGGTAATTATTGCAGTTCATTTTATCACACTTTTTAAACACAGGAACAATTATAGATTTTTTCCACTGTTGAGGGATTTCTTCTTTATTCCATATTAAACAAATTAGTTTATGAATTTGATATATTAATGAATTTCCACCATATTTAATTAACTCAGCTGGTATTAAATCAATGCCAGGTGCTTTATTATTCTTTAGCCTTTTAATAGCATCTTTAACTTCAGTCAAGTTAGGTTCTGGAACTAAAGATTCTGCTGTGTGGACTTCATTTACTTCTGATTTATCTCCTACATGGACATTTAAAAGGTCATTAAAGTAGTTCTTCCATCTATATAGAATATCGCTTGGGTCAGATAGAAAATCACCGTCTTTATCTTTTTTCAAGTTTACTTTAGGTTGCCACCCCATTTCTAAACTCATTTACACGTTTATATAAATCTCTGATATTTTTATTTTTGCTGTTTGTTTCGATTTCTTTAATTTTGCTTTTCAAGTAATCTCTTTTTTTTACTTCTAAACGTGCGGTTAAATTCTCGCTTTATTCTATTATAATTCTTTAGATTTGTATCATCAGAGTTATTTAACCACCTAAGTCTAGCATGATTTCTTATTTCTATTAGATTATGACATTCATTATCAAACCATGGCTTACTTTTTCTTGGTTTATACTTTCTTTAGCTGCTGATTATATTGCATTACGTATGTGTTCCCAATTCTTATCTACGTCTGTTTCATTTATATTTTCATCAGTAGTGTAATTGGCTATACAACCAGCACGAGAAAGTATGAACCCCCCTCAGGCAGATTTGCCTACACTTAAAACTTGCTCAACATGCCCATATGAGCTTTTTTGCTCAAGTGTGGAACCCTGTCTAATCCAAGATTTTTGTAAAAATTCCCTCTGGAATTTCCTGAGAAAGTATGACCACCCTCATATTGATTTGTCTACACTTACAAAAGGCACTTCCGTGAGATTGTTGTCCATAAACCTGTCAAAAATAAGCCCCTCTTGATATTTTTTTGCCCACACCTAAAACTACGCCAAACGAATTAACACACACACAACACACACACACACTGATCTTGACCTTGACCTTGAGATGATCTTGACCTTGACCATGTTTTCGATTATTTTTCGATTATTTTTTTTCGATTATTTTTTTCGATTATTTTTTGATTGTTTTTTTCGATTATTTTTTCGATTATTTTTCGATTATTTTGACCTTGACCTGACCTTGAGATGACCTTGACCTTGACCTTGACCACACCCACCCACATACACACCCACACCCACATACCCACCCACATACACACCCACACCCACCCACATACACACCCACACACACCCTCACATATTTACTTCCGGTCCACTTGTGGCCTATTTCTGGTTTATTTATATTGCATCATGTTTTGCAACAAATTATTACGCAATATTATGCATTAGACATGTGTTGTTTTCTGATTGGTTGGTTATGACATAATGTGATGATGTGTTATATTCTGATTGGCTTATTGTTTCAGATGTTTTCAATGCGGTCCGTGCTTAGGGTATATAAATAGATTTTGAATTGCATATCAGCCAGTATTGTGAGAGTTGTTAAAGAGTGAGGGTGTGTTGTTGCAGTGCTGCTCATATTTTTTAAACTCAAAAATATTGCAGATTTGTATAAATTGAATTACAAATCTATTTGATTTAATATATAGAATTTTTAACAACCTGTCATAGGTTTATTAAGTATAAAGTTTTGATTTGGACCCCAAGAAATTATATATAAATACCAAAGCCAAAAATATTCACACACACACACACACACACACACACACACACACACACACACACACACACACACACACACACATATTAAGTATACAAATCACACTGCTGAACCCAACTGATATTTTTATTAAGCATAGAATTTTTATTTGAACCCCAAGAAATTTTATATAATAAACAACAACAAAAAAAGTCAAATCAAAAACATTGTAATCAATGCAAAAAGAATATATCTAGCCCCAATTGGGAAAAGCATAAAAGGAATTGTAATCCAGACAAATGCAGAACCCCCACAAAAATATGCCCTAAATGCCATAGAAAATATAATCTGGAATATTTCACATATAAACATAAAGGTACTTGTTCTGTACAGTCATCAACATTGCCCCCACAACCATCTACATCTGGTCTGAAAAGAAAGCATGAAACACCTGTTAATGCTGGACCAGCAAAGCAGCCACGCTATGAACCCATCCATAGCAGTTTTAGCGGCCAATTAAGGGATCACCGTTTTGTATCAGAGCCAAGAAATGACATTAAGAATTTTTTGAACAGTATAAATTCTGATGTGCAGGCAATTCTAAATGCACAAAATGGCTCTTATAAGCTGTCCCTCAAATTGTTTACACAATATAAGAAGCCAAATGGCACAAAATTTACACAGCCCCACATAAAAGAAACTGTACCGGTATATTCAAATACTAATTCAGACAAAATAATAAGCAGTTTGATAGATCAATTGAATATTAAACACTCTGAATTTGCAGCAAAAGAGTCTGGATGGAGCTTATGCGGTTCTCCACACAAGCTCTATGTTAATATTTCTGAATTCAGCCCATTACAAGGATCTACATATCTGCCATTACCTGCCAATATCAAAAACAAAACAGCTGTGGTTAATATAAAAAATAATGATGAGAAATGCCTTTTGTGGTGTATTTTAGCTGCTTTGTATCCAATTTCAAAGAATCCTCAGCGAATAACTTTTTATAAACAACATGAAAATGATTTTGATGAGGCAATGGAGGGTTTGGAATATACAATGTCTGTTCAGAATATTGATAAATTTGAAAAAAAGGCCCGGGATATTAATGGTAAACAATTATCTATTAATGTATTTACTTGTTCTACTGGCCGTGGCAATTGCTTGATAGATCCTCTCAGAATCAGTATATTTGATGATGATTCTGCTGTTCCGATTGATCTGCTCTTAATTGAAGAGAATGGCACTTCTCATTACACTTTGATACATAATCTTGAAGCTTTAGTCAGAACACAACTAGACAAAACTCATAAAATATTCAAGTTGTGCAGAAGATGTTTGTCTGTATTTGATGGTAGAAAAATGGTGAATGGGGTTCGGGAAGTGAATGCACAAATTGCTAAAAACAAGTTAATTGAGCATCTGAAATACTGTGGCAATCATAAACCTGTTCATATGGTGATGCCCAATCCAAGTGAAAATGCCAAATTCAAAAAATTTGAAGCCTTGTTGGAACACCCAGCATATATAGTCTGTGATTTTGAATCAAATCTCAAACCCCTTGCATTCTGCAGCCCAGATCCTGATGAACTTTCAAGTACATCATACCTGCTACATTAACCTTCTAGCTTTTATTATGTGATTGTACAGGATGGGGTTGTTAGTAAAGAAGATTTATACATGGGAGCAGATGCCATCAAAGAATTTGCAGATAGAATGGAAAATGAGTGCCGTTGCATAGCATCTAATGTCTTAATAAAATCAAAACCTATGTTGCCTTTAACAGAGAAACAGATTGAAGATTTCAACAATGCAGAAAAATGCCCGGTATGTGATTCTGAATTTTCAGATACAAATATCAAGGTTCATCACCATTCCCATACAGATGGTAAATTTTTAACGGCCCTGTGTAATAGTTGTAATATTAAGATCCAGAGACCAAAATTTGTCCCTATATTTTGCCATGGAGCATCCAATTATGATTTCCATCATTTGATCAAGTACGAGGGGTTTGACAAGCAGAATTTAAATATTTTAGCTGAAAATAATGAGAAATATATTGCCATTAGCAAAATAATTAAAGTTAATGGTGTTCCTATTCACTTAAGATTTCTTGATTCATACAGAATTTTATCGGCTAGCCTGGGTACACTGGTCACTCAATTATCTGATGATCAATTCAAAATCACATGTGCTTTGTTTCCAAATCAGGAGCTGAAATTAATTAGGCGGAAGGGTGTATATCCATATGACTATGTTACAGATTTTTCTAAATTTGATGAGTGTTCTCTGCCACAACAACAAGAGTTTTACAGCAAAATCAGAGCATCTGGAATCACTGATGATGATTATCACCATGCCCAGTTGATGTGGAACAATTTAAAATGCCAGACATTTGGTGAATATCACAAGGTTTATTTAAGACTTGATG
Source organism: Lepisma saccharinum (assembly GCF_977018435.1). Classification (NCBI taxonomy): domain Eukaryota; kingdom Metazoa; phylum Arthropoda; class Insecta; order Zygentoma; family Lepismatidae; genus Lepisma; species Lepisma saccharinum. Next base: position 3,289,013 of record NW_028142898.1, read on the forward strand.
TGACCCTCTTAGCTGATATACTGCAGGCATTCAGAAAATCTTCCATGCAAAATTATAAGCTCGATCCAATGTATTTTTACAGTGCTCCGGGCCTAGCATGGTCTGCAATGTTTTTAAACACTAAAATGCAATTGGATCTGATCCAGGATCAAGATATGTATCTGTTTATGGAACAATGTATAAGAGAGGGCATGGTGCAATGTTCTCAGAGATGTGGCAGAGCAAATAACAAATATATTCCCAATTATGATTCAGCACGGCCATCAAATTATATACTGTATGTAGATGCCAACAGCCTCTATGGTTATGCCATGATGAAAAAACTGCCATATGCAGGGCTTGAGTGGGTCGAAGATTTAAATATTGAAGATCTTAAGGATTTTGATTATAGTAACTATGGCCCGTTCTTAGAGGTTGATCTGACAATTCCTGATGATTTACACAACACAATTTCTGATCTGCCCCCAATTCCCGAGGTTAAGTGTTCACCTGGCTCTAAACAGAAGAAATTGATGATGACTCTAGAGCCGAAACAGGATTATGTCATATATTACAAAAACCTCCAGTTTCTAATGCATCATGGTGTTCAAGTAACCAAAATTGGAAAAGTTTTGAGGTTCAGGCACTCAAGATGGTTGAAACCATATATTGATACAAACACAGAGCTTCGAATATCTGCATTGAGCCAATTTGATAAAACTTTGTTTAAATTGATGGTCAATTCAGTGTATGGCAAAACAATTGAAAATGTCAGAAAACATATTGATGTTAAAATAATTACTGACCCCAACCGGAGCAAAAAATTGATTGCAAAGCCCAACTTCAATTACAGAAGAATTTATGATGAAAATATGGCACTTTTCAACATAAAAAAAAACAAAGATTAAGTTTGATATGCCTATTTATGTAGTGGCTGTGATAATGGAATTGGCCAAATTACACATGTTAAAATTGTATTATGATGTGTTGAAGCCTTTTTATAAGGATCGTGTAAAACTGATGTACATGGACACAGATAGTTTTGTTCTTGATATTCAAACACAAGATGTTTATCAAGATATAACACAGCCTGAATTGTTTAAATATTTTGATACCAGTGAACATACAAAAATTAAACACCACAACAAAAAGGTGCCTGGCAAGTTAAAAGATGAGACACTTGGTGATGTTGTTGTGGCATTTGCTGGGTTAAGGGCCAAGATGTACAGTTTTGAAACATGTAGTGGCGCTGTTGCAAAAAAATCCAAGGGCATTGGCAGAGTAACTGTTGACAAAGAGCTTGAATTTGAAGATTACAAAAATTGCCTCAAATCATGTAGCACAATCAGAACATCAGAATCCAGAATTCAGAGTGTGGATCACTTCTTGACTACAAATATTGTAAGAAAAGTGGCTCTGGACCCACATGATGATAAAAGATGTATTTTATCATGTGGCATACATACTTTACCATGGGGGCATTGTGATTTGAGAAGTAGCAATCAATGCCCAATTACAGAGCATGATTTGAAATAAATAAACATGCTTATGAACTTATTTGTGTTCAAAAAACAGGCTATTATGGACCTGCCAACAGCACAACCCTCTTCTGATATAATATCTAAACTAAGTGCTTTGTTAATTATTCATCTGAACAGCATATTTACAGATGTTGATGATGAAACAGGTAAAACATTGTACATATTTAACAATAATTTAAATCATTACCAATTACCTGTAGGTGGTCAATTGCAATTTATTACAACCCCTGAGGGTAATGTCAAGATTTCAGTAGAGAGAAATATTTATAGAATTAAGCACTCAAACATGATTTCTTGCACTGTATATACTGTTTCTGCTGGTGACTGCTTATATATTGAAGTCCCGGGATCATATGACAAGCTTATACCTTTTTTATAGAATTAAGATTCAGATATTCAATAATAAATAACCACTAAAACAAAAATGCCTAATGATATATTTGGCCATACAAGACATGAATATCACAGTGATGTGATTCTTATGCTTGATGTCAGAGTCAAGCAATTAAGAAGTGATTTACAAGCTTTACAATTAATGCCAGTCTTCAACTAGAAATTACAAATTTGCAATCACAATGCATGGACCCTCTTCTTAAAATTGATTCTGAACTCAAATTGTTGCTTCAGAAATATACTGATTTGGCCACATTAGATAATTATCAAAGTTTAGAAGAAGCTGTAGCAGCTCATCAAGCCAAATTTAAGACCCAGGCCACCAACTCTGAGCAATTGAAACAGCAATTGGAAGAGCAGATAAATAATGTCCAGACACAGCTCCAAACAATTGTCAAAAGCATAAAATCACAAGAAGATTTTGATCTAGTAATTTCCACTCTAAAAAAACAAATTCAATCACTCCAGATACCTAATCTGGACCCCTTGAACAAAGCCATAGCCGAGGTTAAAGAAAAAATTGAGACACTTGAAAATTTTATGAACAACTTGCCATCTTCTGATGCTTTGAGTGCAATAACTCGGAGTGTTGCCAACATTAGCTGCAACTTGAAACATATGAAGATTTTGGAAAAATTCAAAGTACCATAACCCATCTTGAGGGTACAATAGCAGCAGTACAAAGTGATTTGACAAATGTACAAGAATCTCTAGAATCTCACCTGCCTGGTATTGTAGACACCCTTGCCAGTGTCACGCAACAGATCACAAAACTTGACAACCTCAACACTGAATCTGAACTATCTCATTTTCATCACTTGATCAACACCTACTCAGGCAGATATAACCCTGCTCCAAGATGCTATGCGTGGTGTGGTTGATGCTTCTGAATTAAGTGATGTAAAATTGGCACTTCAATCTTTGCAAAATACTGTATCAAATCTGCCTACATCACAGGAACTTAAAAATATTAAGAGAGCTGTGAATCGCATATTGAAATCAGAAGATATCAAGAATATCCAGACAGAGATCAAACAACTCACTCAGACAGTGGCCACTCTACCAACTAATCAACATATTAATGAACTGCATGCCCTGTTTGAGGATATCAGAAGACAGGTCCATGATCTTACTGCCCAAAATTCAAAATTGGCAGTTGTTGAAAATTTACAGCAAATTGTAGCTAATATCAAGCAACAGCTAGGGACCATGGAATCCAATCAAGCAAATGCTTTGTCTGTTTTTGCCACCCAGCTACAAGAAATTGTGCAACAATACAAGAAACTTGTTGTGGACATAAAGATCAAGCCAGGCCATGATGATGTTGTTAGGACTATCAATGAGCACCTTGAATCTGTAACAAGTAGATTGCTTACAGCAGAAAAAGAAATAACCGGCATAATTGAGAATCCAAAACATACAGTAATTCTTGAATTGTACAGCATCCCCAACAAAGAATATGATTCACCATTTACACCAGGTGGCAAAATATATATGCTGTCCCCTGCACAATTTTATTACCAGTTTTTTGTTGGGGGCACACTGAGACCAATCAAGATCAAATATTGGCTTCAACCACAGGCACACCACTACCCCATCTTAACATTAACAATTGCTGACAACAAACCAAAATTCACCAGTGAAGAGTTAGAGCATTTTACAGATCCCAATACATTAGAAACATCTTATGCTGAAGATGATGGCTCTCTGGAATTTCATATACAAATAGGAGACAAATTATATTTAGAAAATCCTGTAGTATCAGCTGCTGAACACCCCATAGTTGCAATATTCTTCTTTTCATATTATGTCTACACAAATTATTGTTGATGAATTACACAGACAAGCCAGACATAATGATAAGAGACTGCCAGTAGTCACAAAAGGCATAGATGAGACTTGATTGAGATGGCAAGTGGACAGCTGAAACACTTAGACAAAATCAACAAGGGCTACAAGTATCTACTCACTGTAATAGACACATTTTCAAAATTTGCCTGGGTTGTGCCACTCAAATCCAAGACTGGTAAATGTGTTACAGAAGCCTTCAGGACAATCATCAATCAGAGTGGAAGATCACCGCGATATTTGCAAACAGATAATGGCAAAGAATTTTATAATTCTGTGTTCCAACAATTTATTAAAAGCCAGTCAATACAACATTATTCGAGTTACAGTGATCTCAAGGCCTCAATTGTAGTTAAATTCAACAAAACCCTAAAAAATCTTATGTATAAACAATTTACACTTCAAGGTAATTATAAATTGCTTAATATTCTTCCAGAACTTCTACATAAATATAACAACTCTGTCCATTCCACAATCAACATGAAACCCTCTGAAGTAACTTCATCTGATGAGCAAAAATTGATCAGGACTGTTTATTATCCTAGATACCAGCCAACAACAAGAAAAGCCAAATACATGGTGGGTGATCTAGTAAGAATCAGCAAATATAAGCACTTATTCAAAAGAGGCTTTAAAAGAAACTGGAGCACTGAATTATTTACAGTGGTTCAAGTTAAACCTGGGACCCTTAACACATATATAATAAAAGATCACCGAGGAGAAATTCTCAATGGCAGGTTTTATGAAGAAGAACTCAGCAAAACTAAACAGCCTGACACATATCTCATAGAAAAAATCATCCGCAGAAAAGGCAACAAGTTACTTGTCAAATGGATAGGACTTCCAGAACACAGCAGAATCGATGCAGACAAAGTGATAATATCAACACCTGGGATGTTATAAAGAGGCTGCCAGAACCTGAACAGCAGATTAAGAGAAATGGCAAGTTGCTGCCTGATAATATTAGATGTCTTATTGTTGGGCCATCAGCTTGTGGTAAAACTACACTAATGATTGATAATTTTTTATTGGCACCCAACTGGTTAGACTGGAAAAACAGGCACTTGTATGTCTTCTCTAAGAGCTTGGAACAATTAAAATATCAGCAGCTGATGAAGCTATATGATGGATTGGATATAGCCACTTTTGAACCAGATGTTAAGCCACTCCATGAATGTCTCGATAATTCTGTTGTTGTGTTTGATGACATTATACTGGATAATCAAAACAAGGTTAGAAATTTCTTTATACAGGGCCGACACAAAAACATTGATTGCTTCTACCTTGCACAGACTTTTTCTAAAATACCGAAGCAGCTGATCCGAGACAACAGCAATTTTATATGTGTGTTTCATCAAGATCATACCAACCTCAAACACATACATGATGAATATGTAGGTGGGGACTTGAGCTACAATGATTTTTCCAAGTTTTGCAGTAGGTGCTGGAATCAGGACAGCTATGGGTTTGTCACAATTGATATGACAAGAAAACACAATAGTAGCAAATACAGAAATAAAATCAATAATTTTCTACACATTGAAACATATATAAATAACCATGAAAAGGCCAATCATTGATGATCTTAAATTAAGAGATTATCTTGTAAAAAGATTTAAGGGATGGAAATCACAGAACCGAGGAATTTATGAACAACACAAACAAACAGAACAGCCTATTATTGATGCTATTAGTGAATTAGGTAAAAATATCAAAACTGTTACAGAGCAAAATCAAAATTTGATCACAGAGCTTGTACCTGTAGCTGCAAGGAACATATTAGATTATCCAATCACCCCACTTTCCATTATTCATACACCTAGTCCTGTTGCTCCTCGAAGAATTGAAGCTACTCTGGATCCTATTGAATTGGGTCTTCTTGCTCAAAAATATTTAAGCACACCTAAAGACAACAAAGATGAGGTCTTTGGCTTATATGCTGACACAGAGCGTGATGGTAGCATCATACATAGAATTGGCAATTTCAGAGTAACATTTATGGGAGTTGATCTTATTGTATATTCAGAATCTCATCTTGGAGAAAAAGGTGGTTTTGTTAAATATCCCGGCACACCTGGGTTGTTGGAACTGATGACTAGGAAAAGCCTGGCAACTATACGGATCAAGATTATGAGCACTACAAAGAAATATTAATAAAATCAGATGCTCTTTACCAGAACAATGATCCCACACAAAAAAGAGTCAAGTCTAGCAGTTAGCAAAATATAACAACTTAATCAAGCCCATATGGTCACAGATCAAGACTGGCAGTGGAATCAAACAATACAACACCCTGCCTAAAGAATTTGTGTGGGTTGATGATGTCAGGAAACTTGTAGATAGGTTATTGGTGATAGCTGGGGAGGAAAATGCTGGCAACCACAATTTTTACAATGAAAAGGTTGGAATTATGGACATGATAAGCACAAAATTGTCTAATTTTATAGTGAATGACACTAAGGGGATTGGATATCTTATAAAATTTATTAATGCTCTACCACCTAAATTTTGGAATATTTCTGAGGGCCGGGGGTTGGTTAATGACATTATAAACAAGCTGCCATTTGAACTACACATTCCAGGCTATCAGTATTGTGGTCCAGGCACAAAATTGGACCATAGATTAAACAGAGGTGATCCTGGTGTTAATCCCCTAGATGCTGCTTGTAGAGACCATGACATAGCATACAACACACATTCTGATCTTGACAAGAGACATGTTGCAGACAAGAAATTAGAAGAGGCTGCATTTGGTAGATTTGTAAGCAAAGATGCTTCTTTAAGTGAAAAAATAGCAGCATTGGGAACCACCATAGCTATGAACACCAAACAAAACTGGGGTGGGGGCTGTGAATATGTATATAATAAACCTAGAATGAAGGCCAAGGGTGTTATGTATGAAATACCTTATGCAGGTCTTAAATCTCTTAAAACTATTGATAGTCTTTTAACCAAAAAGCAGCGTAAGAAAAAAAGCTCTTGTATTGCCAACAACAATCTAGAAAAAAATCACATGTGGGGTGTTTCATATTTACTATCCCGGCCATCTTAGCATCAGTTGGGGCTGTTGGGAGCTTCGCTGGGGGATCAGCTGCCATAGCAAAAACAGTAATAGATGCCAAGAAAAATAGGGCAGAATTAGATGAATTGAAGCGCCATAACCTGGCCATGGAGAAACAAGCCAAAGGTGTTAAGAGAGCCATGAATAAGTTTAAAAAAACAAGAGACGCTTACAAACCAAGATATTGAAGCTTTAATTAAGCCACTGGGCATCAAAAATTTTAGAGGAATGTACATGTCTGATTCTTTACCAGAACAACCACTCAACAAAGAGTGTGGCATTGTTAATTTAGATAAGTACAAAAATCAGGGCACTCACTGGATTTGTTATCTTAAATATTTAAAAGATGAGGCATTTGTGTTTGATTCATTTGGAGGTGTTCCACCTGATAATTTAATAAAATATCTAAAATCAACTAATCTTTATTACAATAATGCCCGTGTTCAGATCTTCAAAGATGTTAATTGTGGACATTTGTGTTTATATGTTCTTAGATATATGTCTCAAATAAATAAACCATCAATTGAAAATTCTCAAAAAGCCCTGTGGTATCTGAAACATCATGGGGGTATTCCATCTCACCAGCCAAAATTCAATATTGAAACTCAAATTACATGATGATATAGTGTATCCCAGAACAATAGCTCTCAGAGCATTTTATGGCATGTACTTGATCCCTAATATTACACACCACAACAACAAAATTGCAGAAGGGGATCAAAAAATTGTCATCACTCCAGGGCAATACAATCTGTCCACTCTAAATGCTCTATTACCCAGAGGTATAGTATTAACTCAAAATTCTGTCACTCACAGAGTAGAGATTGTATCTGCTACAGAAACAGTGGATCTGGGTACTATAGGGGAGCTGTTAGGCTTTGAGAACAACACAAAACTTGAACCAGCCATCAAACACACTGCTATTAATATACCTAAATTCTTAGCCATAGAGACTCTAAATATTCACTGTAATGTGGCCGAGGGTATGATCACCCAATCAAATGGCATAGGCACTCACAAACAAACTGGCATCATTGCAACATTTAAACCTAATTCTGAATTTTTGGAGCCAATCATCTACACTCCATCCCCAACATTATATTTTCCTGTGTGCCATAATAGAATAATAATATTGAATTGATGGTCACTAATGAAAAAGAAGAATTAGTTGATTTTGCTGGAGCCACAACAACTGCAATCACAGAGATTAATATTTAAATAAAAATACATACAAAAAATGGAAAATATTGAGAGTTATGAGCTACAATCATTCCCCCCAAAAAGGAGGACATTTGCAAATTTAAATCAACCCAACACAGAAATTGAGGTTGATCTTGATGTAGGGGATGGCTTTATACACCCCCACAGAGCAGATCTATACATCAAATTTGATGTTGTAAAGCTCAATGGAACAGATTATCCGGCAAATTCAAATATAAGATTGGTATATAATTTTGAGCCGCATCTGTTCTCTGAAATTGAGATCAGAAAACATGGTGTTGTTATAAACAGAGTGGATTATCCCGGCATTACCTCCACAGCTTTGGCCACACTAAAATTATCCAAAACCGAGGCATCATACTACAAACTAGGTGGATTTGAGGCTGGTGATAAAATATTAACCAAGAGCCACACATTGCTGTTCCCTATGCGCCTGTTGCCAGGATTCTTCTCAGATTACAAAGATATTATGTGGAAGGGTGGTTTAAGAATCACATTTAGAAGAGCTGCCAATGATAATAATGCTTTGATGAGGTACAGCACATTAAACTCTACAGGGGAAGCTCTGCCTAATACCCTTCCTGATGAGGGCAAATGCATTATTCAGACTATGGATCTAAGAATCCCAGTTGTTGAATATGAAGCCAGTTATGCTCTTAAATACAAAGCAGATATAATAAAAAATCCACAGATTCCTTTGCAATTTTATACATATCAATGTGTACAGAAGCCTGCAACTGGTACTTATTATGAATTTGATGCTACAAATTCATTCTCCAGTATACAATATGACATGCCGGATTTTGTGCTGGTACTGTTTCAGACTGGAAGACACAATAATCAGGAAAAAAATTCAAGTATATTTGATAACTGCAACATCAAGAACATATATCTTAAAAATGGCAGAAATGAGGTATTTCCTAGAGAAAATTATAATTTAGACATGTCCAAGGATGATTTCCTTAAATTATATGAAGCATGTACAGCATACAAAAGGGTCACTACTGGCAATACTGACATGTGTTACACACCAGATGAATTCAAAGCACAGAGACCCATGTTTGTCATCAACACTTCAAAAAGTAAACAAGTTGTGGTTAATGACAGGACAAACATTAAAATTATCTGTGAATTCCAGGATACACTCCCTGATGACACTATATGTAGTGTAATTCTCATAGGTGAAAAATCATATGTTTATGATGTAAGAAATGAGAGAGTCACAGAGCAATTCTAGAAAGTCTCTGCATATTACATTGTTTTAATATTAGATAAACAAATTGAGGCTGGTGTCCAATTGAACTTAAACCGGAAGTAAATATATGTGTGTGTGTGTGTGTGTGTGTGTGTGTGTGTGTGTGTGTGTGGGTGGGTGGGTGTGTGTGTGTTAATACGTTTGGCGTAGTTTTAGGTGTGAGCAAAAAAAAATATCAAGAGGGGCATATTTTTGACAGGTTTATGGACAACAATCTCACAGAAGTGCCTTTTGTAAGTGTAGACAAATCAATCTGAGGGGGGTCATACTTTCTCAGGAAATTCCCGAGGGCATTTTTACAAAAATCTTGGATTAGACAGGGTTCCACACTTGAGCAAAAAGCTCATAAGGGCATCTTGAACAAGTCTTAAGTGTAGGCAAATCTGCCTGGGGGGTTCATACTTTCTCGTGCTGGTTGTATAGCCAATTACACTACTTTCATCATCATTTAAATCCTGCAAAGCATCAAATCTATTTGACAGTTTAATTTGGTAATCTTTCTTAATTCTTTCATCAGTAACCTTTCCTGTATCAAATTTTAGAACTTTTAGATTTTGTTGCTTATGATTTATCACTGAAAGTCTTTCTCTGAATTTAGCAATTACTAAAAAATGGTCACTGGCACAGTCAGCACCTCTATGTGTACGAACGTCAATTATACTAGTATGCCTTCTCTTATCAATGAGATTATGAGTTTTACCATCTGGAGAAGACCAGGTATATTTATGGATATCTTTATGTTTAAAAGTGGTACTGTTTACAATTAAATTCTTTGAGGCTGTAAAAGTAATCAATGTTATGCCATTATCATTACTTAATTCATGAAGACTTTCTTTACCAATCGTGGGTTTAATGTCTCTTCTTTGCCAATCTGTGCATTACAGTCACCTAACAGAATTTTCATATCATACTGAGAAAATTTATCAAAGACCTGTTCTAACTCTGCATAAAAATCATCTTTAGTATTATCATCTTTATCTTCCGTTGGTGCATGTATGCTTATTAAAATAATTTTACACCACCTACCCTGTAAAACTGCATATGATATCCTATCATTAATGAATTCTACTATTTTAAGAGCCGAGATAATTCTATTATTTATGCAAAACCCTTTTCCAAAATTATGATGTTCAGTACCACCATAGAGAAAAGTATAATTTTTAGTTTTACAATTCATTTCTGCTGGCCACCTAACTTCCAGGACAGCTACTACAGCTAATTTATACTTAACTATCTCATAAACTGTACAGTGAAATGCCCCACGCCGGTAAAGGCTCAGAACATTCCAGGTGCCTAATTTAATATTTTTATTCCTAACGTAGATCTTATCCTTAGTCCAGGGACCTCCCAAAGTAGACCCCACCCGGAGGTCCAAACGGGGGACTATTTTACCTCCGGAATATTTTACCTTGGGAACATCCATGGCCTTATATTGCTGTTTCTTCACATTTTTTTACAGTGCAGAGTTGTCAGCTCTACGCCTAACCCCTAATATGAATGGAGGAACTACTACATTAGACAAACACAACCACATTAGACAGCACAATTACTACACAAGATGAACACAAGCACATTAGACAGAACAACTACTACACAAGACACAAACAAAAACATCACAACTATAACACAATATAAACACAAACACACCACAATACTAAATAATATAAACATAAACAAACTACACACAACAACTACTACACAACTACTACACAAACATACTAGACAGCACAACTACAACTCAAGACACATACATACACATCACCGATACTACACAAGACAAACAGAAATACATTAGACAACATAACTACTATATAAAATAAACACAAACACACTAGACAGCACACATACTACGCAAGACAATCCCAACCACACTAGACAGCACACCTGTATATATATATATATATATATATATATATATATATATATATATATATATTCCAAACCACACCCCAGTTCTTGTTTGGTGCTCATAGCTATGGTTGTCCCCAACGCTGCTATTCTTTCACTCAAAGAAGCATCTTTGCTTACTAATCTACCGAATGCAACCTCTTCTAATTTTTTGTCTGCCACATGTCGCCTATCAATATTGGCATGTGTGTTGTATGCTATGTCATGGTCTCTACATGCTGCTTCTAGGGGATTCACATCTGGGGCCCCTCTGTTTAGTCTCTGGTCCAGTTTCGTACCGGGACGTGGTATGTGTAGCACAAATGGCAGCTTGTTTATGATGTCATTAACCAGCCCCCGACCCTCAGAGATATTCTAAAATTTAGGCGGTAGAGTATTAATAATTTTTATAAGATATCCAATGCCCTTAGTGTCATTGACTATGAAATTTGACAATTTGGTGGCTATAATTTCCATAATTCCAACCTTTTCGTTGTAAAAATTATGGTTACCGTCATTTTCTTCGCCAGCTATGACCAGCAACCTATCTACGAGTTTCCTGACATCGTCAACCCAGACGAATTTTTTTTAGGCAGGGTGCTTTACTGTTTGATCCCGATACCTGTCTTGATCTGTGTCCGTATCGGCTTGATTAAGTTGTATTTTGCTCCACTGCTAGATTTGACTATTTTTTGTGTAGGATCATTGTTATGGTATCCGATTTTATTAGTATTTCTTTGTAGTACTTTGTAATAATTAACAAAACCGCCTCTTTCTCCAAGATGTGATTCTGAATATACAATCAGATCATAGCCCATAAACGTTACACAAAAATTGCCAATTTTATGTATGATGCCACCGTGAAGCTCTGTGTCAGCGTATAAACCGAAGACCTCGTCCTTGTTGTCTTTAGGTGTGCTTAAAAATTTTTGAGCAAGAAGGCCCAATTCAATAGGATCCTGACTAGCTTTGATTCATTGAGGACGAACAGGACTAGGTGTATGAAAATTAGAAAGGGGGGTGATTGGATAATCGAATATGTTCCGAGCAGCTACCGGCACAAGCTCTGTAATGAAATTTTGGTTCTGCTTTGTAACAGTTTTGATATATATACCCAGTTCACTAATAGCATCAATAATAGGCTGTTCTGTGCGCTTGTGTTGTTCATAAAACCTCTGTTTTCTGATTTCCATCCCTTGAATCGTTTTACAAGATAGTCTCTTAATTTTAGATCGTCGACGATTGCTCGTTTCATGGTTGCTTCTATACGTCTCTACGTCTAGAAAATCGTTGATTTTACTCCTATATTTACCACTATTAAGCTTTCTTGTCATATCGATTGTGACAAACCCTTAGCTGTTCTGGTTCCAGCACCTACCACAAAATTTAGAAAAATCGTTGTAGCTTAAGTCTGCACCTACATACTCGTCAAATATGTGTTTGAGGTTACTATGATCTTAACGTAACGCACATATGAAATTGCTGTTGTCTCGTAGTATTATGGTATTTTGGAAAAGGTCTGCGCCAGGTAGAAGCAATCTATCTTTTTGAGTAATGAAATTTCGAACTTTGTTTTGATTATCCAGTATAATGTCATCAAACGCAACAACAGAGTTATCGAGACAGCCATTGAGTGGCTTAACATCTGATTCAAAAGTGGCTATATCCAGTCCATTGTATAGCTTCATCAGCTGCTGATATTATCATTGTTCTAAGCTCTTAGAAAAGACGTAAAAGTGCCTGTTTTTCCAGTCTAACTAGTTAGGTGCCAGTAAAAAATTATCAACGAGTAGCGTAGTATTACCGCAACCCCATGGCCCAACAATAAGACAACGAATATTATCAGGTAGCAGATTGCCATTTTTCTTAGTCTGCTGTTCGGGCTCTGGTAGTCGTTTTATAACATCCCTGGTGTTCATAGTATCACTTTGTCTGCTTTGATCCAGCTGTTTTCTGGGAGGCCTAGTCATTTGACAAGTAGTTTTTTGACTTTTTTGCGGATGACTTTTTCTATGAGATATGTGTCGGGCTGTTTAGTTTTTCTGAGTTCTTTTTCGTAGAATCGGCCTTTCAGAATTTCACGCAATGGTATTTTATTATATATGTGTTACAGATCCCAGTTATAACTTGAACCACTGTAAATAATTCAGTGCTCCAGATTCTAGTAAAGCCTTTTTCGAATGTGTGTTTATATTTACGGATCCTTACTTGATCACCTACCTTGTATTTAGCTTTTCTGGTTGTTGGTTGATATTTTGGATAGTAAACAGTGTTGATCAATTTCTGTTCTGCCAGATTGGGTTACATCAGAGGGCTTCATTTTGATCGTGGCATGGACCGAATTGTTTTATCGATCTAGAAGTTCTGGTAGGTTAGTAAGCCATTTATAATTACCTTGAAGCGTAAATTGTTTATACATACGACTTCTTAGGGTAGTGTAAATATCTCTACAATAGAGGCTTTGAGATCGCTGTAACTTGAGTAATGTCGTATTGACAGGTGACCTTCCGCTGTGATTGATTATTGTTTTGAAGGCTTTTGTAACCCATGTTCCAGTCTTGGATTTGAGCTGTACAGCCAAGGCATATTTCGAAAATGTGTCCATGACAGTAAGTAGATACCTGTAGCCATTGCTGATGTTGTGTATTTTTTCAGCTGTCCACTTGCCATCTCAACCAAGTCAGCTTGCCACAGTTCGTCTATTCTTTTTGTGACCACTGGCAGTCGCTTATAGTTACGTCTGGCTGGTCTGTGTAGCTTGTCAACTATGGCTTGTCTAGACATAGTACGTAAACAAGAATATCGCAATTATAGGGTGTTCGGCAGCAGATACCGCAGGATTTTCTAGAAGCAACTTGTCCCCTATTTGTATATTAAACTCGAGAGAGGCATCATCTTCAGCATAGGCTGTTTCTAGTGTATCGGGGTATGTAAAATCATCTAACTTCACACTGGTGATCTTTGGTATGTTGTCAGCATTGGTTATCGATAACCTAGGGAAGTGATGAGCCTGCGGTTGTAACCAGTATTTGATCTTGACCGGTCTGAGTGTGCCCCTCACGATGAACTGGTAATAAAATTGTGCAGGGGACAACATATACAGTTTGCCATCTGGTGTAAACGGTGAATCGTATTCTTTGTTGTGGACACTATACAATTCAAGGATTACTGTGTGCTTCGGATTCTCGATTAGGACAGTTATTTATTTTTCTGCTGTAAGCAAGCTACTTATTACAGATTCAAGAAGCTCGTTGATAGTCCTAACAATATCGTCGTGACCTGGTTTGATTCCTATGTCCACAGCAAGTTTCTTGTATTGTTGCACAATCTCTTGAAGCTGCGTGGCAAAAACAGAGGGAGCATTTGCTTGGTTGGATTCCATGGTCCCTAGCTGTTGCTTGATGTTGGCTACAATTTGCTGTAAATTTTCAACTACAGCCAATTTTGAACTTTGTGCAGTAAGATCATGGACTTGGGTTCTGATATCCTCAAACAGAGCATGCAGTTCGTTAATATGCTGATTTGTTGGAAGAGTAGCCGATGTCTGAGTAAGTTGTTTGATCTCTGTCTGAATATTCTTGATGTCTTCAGATTTCAATATGCGATGTACGGCTTTTTAAATATTTTTAAATTCCTGTGATGTAGGCAGATTGGCCACCGTATTCTGCAGAGACTCAAGGGCCAATTTTACAGCATTTAATTCAGTAGCATCAGCTACAATACGCATAGCATCTTGGAGCAGGGCTATGTCTGCCTGAGTAGGTGTTGATTGTTGTAAAATTTCAAGGTTTGTTTGAATATCATCGATCAAGTTATGAAAATGGGATAGCTCGGATTCGGTGTTGAGGTTTTCAAGTTTGGTAATCTGTTGCTGGACACTGGCAAGGGTGTCTACGATACCAGGTAAACGTGACTCCAGAGTTTCTTGTACATTTGTCAGATCGTTTTGTACTGCTGCTATGGTACCCTCAAAATGGGTTATGGTACTCTGAATTTGTCGAAAATCTTCGTATGTCTCTAGTTGCAGGTTGATGTTGGCTACTCTACGAGTGATGGCACTCAGAGCATCAGAAGATTGTAGGTTGTTCATAAAGTTTTCGAGTGTCTCGATTTTTTCTTTGACCTCGGCTATGGCATTGTTCTGGGAGTCCAGATTAGAAATCTTTAGTGATTGAATCTGTTCTTTCACTAGTTTAAAATCATCTGGGGACTTTATGCTTTTGACAATTGTTTGGAGCTGTGTTTGGACATTACCAATCTGCTCTTATAGTTGCTGTTTCAGTTGCTCAGTGTTGGTAGCCTGAGTCTTAAATTTGGCTTGAAGAGCTGATATGGCCTTCTCTAAACTCTCAAGATTATCGAGTGTAGCCAACAATGTGAGTTCTGAGTCGATTTTAAGATGAGAGTCCATGCATTGTGATTTTAAATTGGTAATCTCGAGTAGAACACTGGCATTGAGTGTGGTTTGTAGAGCTTGTAAATAACTTCTTATTTTTTTTTTACTCTGACGTCAAGCATCAGAATCTCATCGCTGTGATCTTCGTGCCTTGTATGGACAAATATATCGTTAAGCATTGTGTTTTTAGCGGTTATTGATTATAGAGTATTTGATTCTTAATTCTATAAAAAGAGGTATATGCTTGTCATATTGTGCCAGAACCTCAATATATAAACAGTCACCGGCAGAGACAGTATATAC
This sequence comes from Lepisma saccharinum, assembly GCF_977018435.1. Lineage (NCBI taxonomy): Eukaryota > Metazoa > Arthropoda > Insecta > Zygentoma > Lepismatidae > Lepisma > Lepisma saccharinum. Next base: position 3,304,897 of record NW_028142898.1, read on the forward strand.
AGTGCCAGAAACCATGTTTGAGTACTTAATTCTGTAAATATTTCTGCCTACTGAAACCTTGACATTGCCCTCGTGGGTTGTAATAAATTGTTATTGGGCACCAACAGGTAACTGGTAGTGTTTTAAGATATTGTTAAATTTGTACAATGTTTTACCTATATTAATATCAACATCTGTAAGTATGCTATTCAGATGAATAATTAACAAACCACTTAGTTTATATAGCATAGATTGTATATCAGGAGAGAGTGCTGGTGTTGGCAAGTCCATAATAGCCTGTTTTTTGAACCCAAATAAGTTCATCGGCATGTTTATTTATTGCAAACCATGCTCTGTGATTGGGCATTGATAGCTACTAATCAAGTCACAATGACCCCATGTTAGAGTATGTATACCACATGATAAAACACATCTCTTATCGTTATGTTTGTCCAGAGCCACTTTTCTTACAATATTTGTAGTCAACAAGTGATCCGTACTCTGGATTCTACATTCTGATGTTCTGATTTTACTACATGATTTGAGACAATCTCCGTAATCTTCAAATTTGAGCTCTTGGTTTACAGTTACTCTACCAATGCCCTTTCTTTTTTTGTGACAGCACCACTGGATGTTTCAAAGCTGTACATCTTGGCTCTTTACCCAAATATCCTACTATAACATCGCGAAGTGTCTCGTCTTTTAACTTACCAGGTAATTTTTTGTTGTGTGGTTGAATATTCAGATGGCCAGGCAATTAGCTAGTATCGAAATAAACAAGCAATGAAGGGTCTGCTATATCTTGATAGACATCTTCTGTCTGAATATCAAGGATAAAGCTATCCTTGTCTATATACATCAGTCTTATACGATCAGCAAAAAAAAACAACAACTTCAACACATCGTAATAAATCTCCAGCATGTGTAATTTGGCCAATTCTAATATTACAGCCCCTACATAAATGGGCTTATCAAACTTGATCTTTGTTTTATTCATGTTAAAAAGCGCCAGATTATCGACATAAATTTTTCTGTAATTGAAATTGGGCTTTGCTACCAAGTTTTTGCTCTGGCTGTGGTCAGTAACAAATTTGACATCAGTATGTCTTCTGGCATTTTCTATGGTCTTATCATAAACAGAATTGACCATCAATTTGAACAAGGTCTTATCAAATTAGGTTACCGCACGTGTTCGAAGCTCGGTGTTTGTATCAATATATTGCTTCAACCACCTTGAGTGCTTGAACCTCAAGACCTTGCCAATCTTGGTCACTTGAACACCATGACGCATCGGAAACTGGAGGTTCTTGTAGTATATACCATAACCCTGTTTTGGCTCTAGAGTCATCGTCAGCTTCTTCTGTTTAGAGCCAGGGAGACCCTGGAACTCAGCAATTGGCGGCAGATCAGAAAACTGTTTGTGCAAATTATCAGGAATTGCCAGATCGACCTCTAAGTACAGGCCATAGTCACTGTCATCAAAGTCTTGAAGATTCTTAATGTTGAAATCTTCGACTCACTCAAGCCCTGCATATGGTAGTTTTTTCATCATAGCATAACCATACAGGCTGTTGGCATCCACATAAATTATATAGTTCGATGGTCGCGCAGAATCATAATCGGGAACACAATTGTTGTTGGCTCTGGCATAACTTTGAGAACATTGTACCATGCCCCCTCGTATACAATGTTCGATGAAAAGATACATGTCCTGGTCCTGGATCAGATCCAATTCTATTTTAGTCTTCAGAAACATGGCAGACCATGATAGGCCTCGAGCACTGTAAAAACGGACCGGGTCCAGCTCATAATTTTGCATCGATGATGTTCTAAATGCTTCAAGTACATCGGCTAAGAGCGTCACATCAAGTATCAAGTATCTCTTATGATAATCACTAAGCATATGGCATTTTAAGTTGGTCCACATAATTTGGGCATGGCAATATTTATCATCACTAATTCCTGATGCTCTGAGTTTGCTGTAGAACTCTCGTTGCGGTGGTAGAGCACACTCGTCAAATTGGAAAGAATCGGTAACATAGTCGTATGGGTATACACCTTTACGCCTAATCAATTTCAGGTCCAAATTTGTAAACATGTCACATGTGATTTTGAATTGGGCATCAGATAATTGGCCAGCCAGAGTAGCCAAGCTAGCCGACAGAACCTAGAACCTAGAATTCTTTAGTGTATAGGCCTGCCATTAACATTGATTATCTTGCTAATAGCAATATGTTTTTCGTCATTTTCTGAAAAATATCTAAATCCTGCTTGTCAAACTCCTCGTATCTGATCAGATCATAATTGGATGCCCCGTGACAAAATATCTGGACAATTCAGACAAAATATACCACAAAAATCATTTCTGGTCGGTATTTTCTACGTTTAACACGGCATGTTTGTTTTTGATATTGTGAGGTAAAGGCAGATATGTAGAACCTTGTAGAGGTCTGAATTCAGAAATATTAACATAGAGCCTGTGTGGAGATCCACGAAGACTCCATCCTGATGCTTTAGCAGCAAACTCAGAATGTTTGATAAGCAATTGGTCTATCAACCTGCTTAGCATTTCGTCTAAGTTTGTATTTGAGTATACAGTAAGGTGGAGTGAAAATATAGGGCATTTTTTTGTTTTTCAAAAAATGAAGATGCCTGTAGTGGGAAACGCTGTGTTATTTTACAATTAATTAACCCTAACTATTTCACGAAAAAGAATTGATTCTGAGTGGTTCCTCAGGGTCACTGAAGATTTCATATTGAAAATCAGCACTGACTCACCGAAAATTATAACTTTTTATTTATTTTTGTTTTTGATATTGTCAGGTAAAGGCAGATATGTAGAACCTTGTAGAGGTATGAATTCAGAAATATTAACATAGAGCCTGTGTGGAGATCCACGAAGACTCCATCCTGATGCTTTAGCAGCAAACTCAGAATGTTTGATAAGCAATTGGTCTATCAACCTGCTTAGCATTTCGTCTAAGTTTGTATTTGAGTATACAGTAAGGTGGAGTGAAAATATAGGGCATTTTTTTGTTTTTCAAAAAATGAAGATGCCTGTAGTGGGAAACGCTGTGTTATTATACAATTAATTAACCCTAACTATTTCAGAAAAAAGAATTGATTCTGAGTGGTGCCTCAGGGTCACTGAAGATTTCATATTGAAAATCAGCATTGACTCACCGAAAATTATAACTTTTTATTTATTTTTGTTTTTGATATTGTCAGGTAAAGGCAGATATGTAGAACCTTGTAGAGGTCTGAATTCAGAAATATTAACATAGAGCCTGTGTGGAGATCCACGAAGACTCCATCCTGATGCTTTAGCAGCAAACTCAGAATGTTTGATAAGCAATTGGTCTATCAACCTGCTTAGCATTTCGTCTAAGTTTGTATTTGAGTATACAGTAAGGTGGAGTGAAAATATAGGGCATTTTTTTGTTTTTCAAAAAATGAAGATGCCTGTAGTGGGAAACGCTGTGTTATTATACAATTAATTAACCCTAACTATTTCAGAAAAAATAATTGATTTTGAGTGTTGCCTCAGGGTCACTGAAGATTTCATATTGAAAATCAGCATTGACTCACCGAAAATTATAACTTTTTATTTATTTTCCTGAACAGAAACACATAATACCCTGTTTCCTAAGTAAACAATTACAAAAAATATATATTTGAATAAAAGCATAAAGTTGTGCTACCGAAATACATAAACAAACTACCCAAGTGCCCATTAGTACCCAAAATATGTAACAATGTTAAACTTTTACATTTACTTTTACTTTTACATTTACATATTTAATACTAATTACTTTTACAATTTATATTCTTTCTTAGTGTGAAATGTTTTCATCAATGCTCTTGACTTGATAGTTGAAAAGATAAATCCATTTCTTTGCACTGGAGTATATCCCATCACCACAAACGTCACAAGAGTTGTCAAATTATTTGAGGGTTTATCAGTCGATACATACAACCTTAGCAGTCTTGCAGCTGTTGTTAGCCACCTAGAATGGTTTCATAGGCGTCGTTTGCGATTCGCTAATTCATCACTGCAGTGTCCATTTGTTACACTAATACACCAATTATAGATATACCTCTGATCAATACTTAAGTCTTCAAAGTCAACATTCCCAACAAGCTGACAAGAAGAAGGAACATTTATTGGATCGAATTGCACAAGAGGTTGTTTTTCGCAAGTTTGTAGAGCGTTTCCTTTTTCCCAAGAAAAATATTTTGGACCAGTTGTGAATCCAACAATTTTCTGAAAGAGATGGCGCATTGGGAGTTCATGTATATGCAGCAAACACATAAGCCACTGGAGGGGTCTACCAAGTTCTTTTTTGAGTAAAACATTACCTCCTCCTTTGTTTCCTGTATTCACATTTGTACCATGACATCCAACTGCAAAAAGATCGTCCATACTTATTTCCATCTTAACACAGAAGCTCACGATCTCATTTTTATAGTGATACAGTGACGTGTCCTATATACTTAGAATTTGGCTCCTGGACTAACATCACATGCTCTTCTGTTACGACGCGACCATAATTCTTCACTCCTCTTTTTATTAATTCTTCTCTGGTCCTTCCTGCCATCAAAATACAATCCAGTCAGATTTTCCAAACTATCAGCAGCTGTTTCCCTGACTTTACTTCTTTCCCTTCTACCCTTCCTCCCATCTTTCACTTTAAAAACACCTGCATCACTACATCTTGAAGAACTGCACTAGCAATTTTAGCTGCACTTCTGTCAGATATGCGATGTCTGTGACACTCTCCAGCAAAATTCTTAAGAGGGAACAGCATTTGAGTTTCGTTTGAGGTTAATGAGGAATTCGCTGAAGTGGAAGGCATTTCCGATTTGGTTTTAAGTACTTTACTCGTGTCGCTGTGAGTATCTCAACCTTCTGCCTCCAGTTCACTTGATGGACTTGATGGAGGACTACTAGTAGCAGCATTGACACTACAGCGTGATAAATGTTTCTGAAGTCTTGTTTCTTCCATAACTTTTATTGCTTGCTTCTTCTGCAATTCTTTGGATTGTTTTAAATCAGTTTCTCCAAAGAACATTTTTCACGTTGTTCTTTGATCCAAAATAAATTCTCTTTCTTGAATAGGTACTTTCTTCTCTCTAGAACAAACACAGGTTGAAAAGTCTTTTCACTTGCAACACGATATATCAAATAATGTAGAGTTAGCATGTGAGTAATACAATGCAATTTTTCTTTAAGTTCTCTTCATTTTGTCTACGCTTAAAGAGCTTTAAGAGATTTCGATAGTGTTCGTGAAGTTTTTTCACATTTGCAACGACTTGCTGATGTGACACTGAATTTAATGAAGCTTTCATCAAAATTCCTACCACTTGGTGAGAAACATTTTCACTAATTTCTGAAACGTGAGGTTCCTGAGTTTTTCTCATTTTGCTTTTAAAGGCGGATATGAAGATATAATTTCATCACATCTAGAATTCTCCATGTATATTTCAATACGCTAAAATCAGAGGAAATATGAAAATTTCGGAGGTCTTGGGGCACCAGAAGAAATTGACCTGGAGAGCTGTTTTTTTATTTCACTATCTGATACCAAAATTCATCTTTCTTGACTACAGGCATTTCGAAATTAAAAAAAAAACATTCTCCATGTATCTTTCAATACGCGAAAATTAGAGGAAATATGAAAACTTAGGAGGGCTTGGGGCACCAGAAGAAATTGACTAAGAGTGCTGATTTTTTTGTAATTGGCTATCTGATACCAAAATGCAACTTTTCTGACTACAGGCATTTCAAAATTCAAGAAAAAAATTTCATTCCACCCTAGTATACAGGTACAGTTTTTGTTATGTGGGACTGTAAATTTTGTACTGTTTGGTTTCTTATATTGAGTATACAATTTGAGGGATAGCTTATAAGAGCCGTTTTCTGCGTTTAGAATAGCCTGCACATCAGAATTTACACTATTCAAAAAAATCTTAATATCACATTTAGGCTCTGATACGAAACGGTAATCCCTTAGTTGACCAATAAAACTACTCTCAATGGGTGCTTTGCATGGCTGCTTTGCTGGTCTAGTATTATCAGATGTAAAAAGCTTTCTTTTTAGACCAGAAGAAGATGTGGATGGCTGTAGGGACGATGTAGATACTTGTGTGGAACAAGCGCCTACATGCCTATTGAAGTATGCCATGCTAAATTTTCTATGGCATTTTGGCCATATTTTAGTAAGCATTTTGCGTTTCTCATGATCACAATTACGTTGGTACTTAGCCCAATTAAGGCTAGATATATTCTTATCGCATTGAATACAATATTTCTGATTTGACATTTTTTGTTTTGGTATTTATATATAATATCTTAGGTCTCAAATCAAAAACTATAAACTTGATACAAAATATCAGTTGGCTTCAGCAGTGTGCTTTGTATACTTAGTGTGTATACTTAGTGTGTTACTATTTTTTGTTTTGGTATTTATATATATTTTTTGGGGGCCCAATCAAAAACTATATACTTAATAAAACTATATACTTAAAAAACTGGAAAAACCCAAAGGTGCCTGTCAAGTAAACCGGAAGTAGACCGGAAGTAGACAGGATGTTGGCCGGAAGTGGACAGGAAGTATACCGGAAGTAAATGTGTGTGGGTGTGGGTTTGGAGTGGGTTGGTGTGGGTGTAGATGTAGCTAATAAGATTACACTTTACAGAGTATTACACTAAAGGCAATAAGCTCATATGAGCATCTTGGCCTAGTTTTAAGTGTAGCCTAAACAATGCCAAGAGGGCCATATATTTTACGATCCCATGGACAAGAATCTGACAGATGCAGCTTTTGTACGTGTAGCCAAATCAATCTGAAGGGGGTCATATTTTTCACGCGAAATCCCCAAGGTCTATTTTACTAAATTATTGGATTCGACAGAGTAGCACACTGTATGCAATAAGCTTATATAAGTATCTTGACATAGTTTTAAGTGTAGCCAAACCAATCTGAGGGGGGTCATAATTTTGTGTTCCAGTAATGGTATATTTTATACTACTTGCATTTACATAAAAAAATCAAAAATATAGCATTTTGAATTTTTGTAGGTTCATTTTACTGGAGTATACGGAGTTGTCGCTTATGGGAAATCTTCAATTGCTAAATTATATGAAGCAGACATTACTAACATAAGAGTTAATTTCAAGATGGAAGCATCTAATGAAGAAATGAGAAGTATTCCGGAAGATGTCAGAAAATGTCGCTTCCCTAACGAAAATTACAATTCGCCATTTTTTGATTACTACAGTCAGAGTGGATGCCACGACGTTTGCAGATTTCTTGTCCATGCCTATGATTGCACGGTGACGTTATTTCCTGGAGAAATGGGAGAAGGTAATGTGATTTATCGATAGTAATTAAAATTTCAAGTGAAATAGAGCTAAAAAATAGTATCATTCTTCTTGACATATGTATGTATGGTTGGTTCATTTGGTGGATGAAATCCACGTTATGCACAGTAACGATAAACGAGGCTGGTCCAAGAGTTCAAAGAGTATATTCTTCTTAGGACCGGCGTATCTTTAAACACCTTTCTTAATGGGACCAAAAAAATTGTTGGGACTTTTTGCCGGTCCCAATAAGGAAAAGGCCATTTCGAGATCCCTGAGAGCCCTTGCGACCTGTACGCGAAGTATTTCGAAGGTACCAAAAAGTTCATATTTGTTGGATTAGTGTTTATGTCGCTGTGTTACATTCTGCCACCTGCTGGTGAAACCTGGTAGCTTCAAGGCTGTGTAAAACTGTGGTGTTTAATCGCATCTCTTGGTACCGTGAAGTGTGGGTGTGTAAAATCTTGGATCTATTTCGCATGTATTGGTACCGAACATCGCAGGGGGTTGAGAGGCAAGGAAAGGTTCGTTCGGCGGCCGCCGGGATTCCCCGCTCGCCTGGCCGTCCTGTTGCTCCCGAGCTGTCAATATTGCCAACTTAAAACTTTGGAACCAAATCTGTTCTTCTATTATACTTTATTCCTATACTCAAACAATACTCTACAAGATAATTTCTTCCTCCAAATGTGACTTTTTTATGTATCCATAATAAATTATCAGTTGGTTTTAATATAACACTAGTAAATGCACTATAAATGCATTTCTAAAGCACATTTTCTTTCATTGCCAAGAAACAAATAGCAGAGTTTTCAAACTTTATTGGTAACTTCTCGTTACTTGTTTCGGTCATGCTGAAGAAAAATGAATTGATAACGAAATAATAATATTTTTTTAAAAAGAAATAAGAATGGAGATTTCTGTTCAAAAGTGACAATCGACGGGGCAATAGGGGTGGGGGGTTATATCGAAATGACAAGTGACACAAGTACCTTGGTCTATATGCAAGTCTTCTCATATCCGCCAACAACAGACCAAGACGACATGATGCATAACATTCATGGAACTTTCAGACCGAAGTGGAAGGCGACAAGTGACACGTATCGCTTTGAGACAATTGCAACACTAATGAATTCAACATTTCGAAACAAAGCAATGTGACAAGTTGCACGTCTCGCTTATTGCTTACGTGTTGCACAGAATGGGCAGTTTTCTAAATATCGTGAATTACGTCGCATCGGTCTGGTGTTCGGGCTTTTGCATTTTAATACTTTCTGATGGACTAAAGTGGTCCGTGTGTCTTGTCACTTGTTACTTCGATGTGAACTTTAATTGTCACTTGCCGCCGTTGTGTGATACTTGTACCCTGTAGCTTCGGTTTGAAGTCTCTCCGTAAGAAACCATTCAACGCGTGGCCACGACCCCAGACGGGAGAAACACGGCAACGCTCATTGCGAGAAACACGTAAGCGACACATGTTGTTTGTCGTGCCGCATTGGTTCGAAAACGACGCACGGGTCCCGGGTTCGAATCCTGGCCTGGGCATAGATGTTTGTGAGTGTTTATTCATCAATTTCATCATGTCATCAGTCATCCCCATCTTCGCAAATTAGCCAAAAGTGGCATAAAAAGCGAAGTAAAATATAGCAAAATAGCATTGGTTCGAATATTTCATTTATATTTTATCGAATATTTCATATATATATATAAACGCTCATACTAAGAATAACAGTGTGTACAAACTAAGGGGTCCATACCGAAGTAACAAGCAACACGCACCTCTTAAGAATATAAGCAAGCATTCAGTGCAGCTGCGCTACCAGAAGACGACACCAGATTAGAACGACGCAATGCGACTCGACATGTGCACCTTGTCATGTCACTTCGAAACGTCACATATACTTTTGAGTGTTTGTTTTCAAGTTAAATGCTTCGCTTCTCACTTTGGTCAGGAAGCTCCCTAAACTCGTACAGGATTCGAACGCGGAATCCCCAGTGTAGAGCACGGAGACAAGTGTTTATACGTCTAAAAGCTAACTGCTTGGTCTGAGTCCTTAACTTCAATGTAGTTCTTTTTCTAAGGACCGTGTTTGGCAACACTGTTGTTTTATGCGATCCACCTCTGCGGCCACTGCGCCGTGCATGAGTTTTTTTGCTACGTTGCCACACTTTTTGTCGTCTTCACTTCCCGCCCTCTCTGCTTAAAGTGCGACTTGAAAAGTTGATAAGCTCCTCACCTGACAACGTCGCGGGGGAACACAAGTACGCTCCCCTCATGCAGAAAAGGATCAACGCGACTTGCTAAGCTGCCCGTTATCACGTTCATCTATCTCTCCATTGCGTATCAGCTTCACAAAGCAGGAAACCCATCATTTCGTATGTTGAAGTTGATACAATTCCATTTAAGTTACATTCTGTGTCCTGCTCTTGTTGTCGTGTTGTTTATGTGCGTGTATTCAAGAGAAAATATAAATAGATAACATACAAATTCTTACGCAGGGATATTCGAATTATTATATGCGTATCATCCTTAATGCACATTCTTACTTACATAAAACAACAGAGAGAACAATGAAATAAGGGCATCTTTGCTAATGTTCTACAACAAACAACTTTGGGGAAAGGGGAAAACCTCGAGTAGAAAACATTGATTTTATTCCTTTATGATCAATAATGCCTGGAAACTACACATGTACTTACCATCTACGATCATAAAGAAAATATTAATTCCATTAATTTTAAAATGACAAGGTAAAAAAAAAACTACATAAATACTCTTCCCGTTTCTAAACGTGAATAATATGTAGATGTTTATTTGATTGAGATTAAAATAAATTATGTAATAAAATAAAGGGCCAACAAGAAATTCAGTTTTAGTAAAAGGAAGCGTGTTCATTTCCTTAGTGTGGCTTTATTGAGACAATATTTACGAAGTTACACAAACAAGTGTACTTAGGGGGAACAGCGAAGCCCTAGGCAGAGGTTATGCCATTAAAAGGTGTGTGGGCGAGTGGTACAAAAGGTAAAATTCTTTCTTGTGCATCTTACGGTGCTACCTTTCAAGCAGAAGATATGGCTCCACACATTCTCGATCACGGCCGTACTGCGGGTGATATTGTCAACAGCACGCTCCGTTGAAGGGATAATAAAAAATGAAAGCTATGTAGTTAAACTTCCCCTTAAAACTGTATATGCGGTGGAGCCATATAGTGGTTCGGAACCCACTTTAAACTGTGGGTCCAGTCCCGATTAGCGTAACTGTGCATAACGTGGAATTAAAACACCAAATCAATCGATCAATCAATCAATGCGTATATGTTCTCATTCAGTAAATTCGACTCTATTGTAGCTGCCGGCCCTCATGGCGGAGTGGTTCGCACATCGCGAAACGTCACCAGGGGTACCGGGTTGGAGTGCCGGCCTGAGCGTGGATGCTTGTGAGTGCCCATTCATCAATTTCATCATATCATCACTCATCCCCATTTTCGCAAATTAGCCAAAAGTGGCACAAAAAGCGAAGTAAAATAAAGCAAATCAATCGGTCAATCTATTGCAGCTGACCTTCATGGCGTAAAGGTTAGCGCAGCGCATTACGACGCTACTTGGGTGTTCCTTTGTGGGCGCTCTTCATCAATTTCATCGTATCATTACTCATCCCATCGTTTCGTCTGGACAAAAGGGAAAGAAAAGCGACGCTAAATAATAATATTCAAATCAAATCAACTGTATTGTATTATTTTTTTTTTACCTTCCGGTCTGCATGAAGGAGTAGCTACGAAGCCAGAAGCCCTAATTTAGAATCCTGAGTAAGGCATAGATATACCATTGTGTTCGTTCTTTCATTTATTTCTGCATTCCACCATTAATGCTCATTAACGATTAACTGAAGAAAAGCAATTCAGATTAACGTTAAAGGCTATACGTTGCATTTTCTGTCGCTTCATTAATGTTTACCATTTCACTATCCTAGGGTATAATTTTAGTTAAGCAACGTAAGGAATATTTACATTCGAGGCAATCCAAGGCATGGGAAGGGATAATAAATTCAAAATACCGTCATTCGAAGCGTCACATATATTTTATGCAGTTGTGTTTGTACGTTGAGCATTTTATTGTTAGTTTATTTAACGTCTCATTTCTACCATTTCTGGCTAATTGCGAGGATGCAAATGAATGTTAGAAATGGATGAAGGGACAAACATATAACGCAAACCCCACAGAGGATTATACTGATTGTGAATCCAAGCGCTAGAACCTCCTTCTTCTGCACAATGCAGTCGAGGTTGTACTACGTGGAAGAGAGGTTGACATTTGGATGTATTGAACATTTTATTGTATTATAATTGTCAGATATACAATGTTACACTGTATGTAGGAAACTGTAATATATCAAGAGACAGCCACTCGGGATCACAGGATCATAAAGTATTCTGACAGCACTATACTTAACTCTCCTAAGCAACTAGCATGTTTAATTTTTACAATTAGAATTCTAATCAGTGGCGACGATTAGGGGGAGCGAGGGAGGCTGTTGTCCCCTTACTTATGCCACTTTTGCCCTCACACTATGCTAAATCTTATGCACCAAAGTAAACTGTCCTTGCCCCCCCGAGTTTTGGAACCCAATCGCCGCCACTGATTCTGACAATTCTACGTTGTTAGGTTAGGAGAGGAGATTTAGGGCTCTTAGCAACCAATTTTCGCTTCGTGTGCACGTCGCATTGCACCACGTTCTGCGCTCTCTTGTCACTGATGTGTGCTTTATTCTATGACATTCTGATATTGTCCTCGGATTTCTTACAACTTTTCTTTAAATCCTCGATTTTTATTGCATACAACAATGTGTACAATATTCACCATGACAACTTGCCTACTGCTACATTTGCAAACTGGAAGTAACAAAATGAAACTAATTTTTACTGCTGTAATCTAATTTTGTATTGGTATAATTGTTACTTCCCCTTGCTCGTCCCTACTCTTCGCGGCCTCTTGTCCGGACTTCGAGGCGCCAATCATTCCTCTCATGCTTGTTTTCCTCTGAAGTTCAAATGCTATGGAAGAATAAAGCTTTGAATTCAAAGCATTTAGAAGGAAAACGTTTAAGTAAAATTTGTATTTTATTCTAACGATATTAATATAAATAAATAAACTAGATAAACATGTGTAGAATAAGTGAATTATTTTAGATAAACAAGTTACTTTTCCTGGATATTCAGGTAAAGAACTATGAGTTGTTACAAGTCACTACCGTCAACATATTATGCGCCGCTCAGTGTTGTGTTTTCTAGCTTATGACTACGCCGAACAACCGATTGGGAATTTTAGGTTTAAAATGAAAGCCTTAACCTCCAAAAGTATCATATTAATATGAATGATTAATATTAGAAAATGAATGAAACTCTTCAACAAAGTTTTAAACTATATAATTGTAGTTCTAAAAACCTACAGATTAAATTCTATTCTTACACAAATATCCATACTTTGAAACATATTTTTATAGAAAGAACTCACGACTTTTCAACAACACTTTTAATGTCAGTTAAAATATAATGATATTTTCAATCACTTAATGACGCATAGTCGTAACGTAATTTCCTGAGAAATATGGTGTGAAAAGATTAATTCCCCCACTTCTAAAGGTTCGACACTGTGGACGAGTGCGTTGAGTGACCGTACACTCCGAGTTCGAGTTGGTTTGAGTTGGTGTTTAAAGTCCACTTTATGCACAGTAAGGCTAATCGGGACTGGACATACAGTTTAAAGTGGGATCCGAACCACTTGTGCCTCCACCGGGTATCGAACCCGGGACCCCTTGATTACAAGGCAATGACGCTATCACTGCGCCATGGGGGAGGCCCACTCCGAGTTCGAGTCCCGTCAGCCTGGACGAGACGGTTTTGTGAGTGTCTCTTCATCCATTTAACATAATCATGATCGATCGTCGTGAATAGTCAAAAGTGGAAGAAAAGCGACGTAAAATAAATATGAAATACAAATGACTTCTAAACAACACTGGCCTGGAAGACGACAAAGCTTCGTATTGTCCATAAACTCCACAAATTAATCTCGCAGTCCATCACCCCTCCCCCCCCACTTCCCTTTTAAACAGGGGATCATTTGGTGGGGTTATAACTGCACAAATATAAGACATAAAATAGAACAAAGTTGGTTTCAGCGGTGACCAGTTGCACAGCAGCAGCTCCCTCAATGCAGGGAAGGGGGAGGGTAGGGACCTGGAAATGTTTTCTATGCCTTCAAATATTGGATAATTTCACATAAATATTTTTTTACACTAACAAACCGGTCTAAATTGTCCGTTTCAACCCTAAATTGAGTGATGTAAATTTCCTCGGTCGATTCACAATGAGAGCTTTACTTCATATTGAGTATATATGCTCTAAAATAATACTTTCGACAGAAGCAAAAGTTTAATGATGTGTAAAGGGTGTGTCGAATTGTGTTGTTCTCTTTGGCGTAGAATTCTCAACCTACGGCTCTATGAATGCACAAATTTTAAACAATATTCACTATACAGCTTCCCTAACTGAATGTAATGTATTCGCTATATGATATAGTCTAATAATAATAATAATAACTGCATGTTAACTGAATCAAGTCTTTTTCGGTATTAAGTGCCTTCGATCCCCAATAAATCTTAAATATCGATATTTATGTGTGAGACGAGAACAAAAAAATGCAGCTTTTTATGTGTTTTTTAAACTATGCTCACTTCGAGATTCTGTAATTAAAAAACTTGTGGTCCAATTTTGACGAAATTTAAATACGTAGCTCTACTGGTTAATTTTTAATTAAAGTTCAAACTCGAGTCTCCATAATGTTTAACCCGACTGTAGACAATCAATCGCTCTCAGGCCATATGCCCTGAAAGCAAAGAAAACAGGAATGGCATAGTCTCCCTTCTTTCCGTAATTTCAAGCGGCAACCCTTGAATCAGCCACGAACGGCGTCACACATCCCCTCCTCTCCCTTGACGTCCCCTCGCACTCAAGCAAGAAGCACAGCGTCGGAGATCCAATTGCTTACATGGGCCAATCTTGAGGGTGTCAAACAATTACCAAAATTCTGGTTTGAAAGACTGCGTTAAAACTTTTTCACAATTTTCCGCGAAGTTTAGCTAAATCTAAAGAATAAACGCGATAATATGGAGTCATGGACATCGTGTTAGTACCTTCATAATTTTATCATTCCACCTCATTGTCTCGATTCAATCACGAAATAGACCAAACAAAAAAATAAATAGAAGTAGCTATGTAGGGACATGGAACATTTTAATTGAATAGGTCGCCAATTCTTTCAAAAGAATTTGACGTGTAGAAACGTTTATATTACAATCGAAGCAAGCAAGAAATATTTTTTTTTGCAAAATTGAGGGAAAAACCGGCAATTTTGACCAAATATTTAGTCTAAAATTTCTACTAAAGTAAAAAGTTGTTAACCGTAAGTGGCTGCTGGGAGCTCAGAATGTTATCTTGATTTATTTGGGAGATGCAGAAAGTGCCTCGTCTAACCACCCACTTCCCCCAAGCACAAAGTGTGCCTATATAAAATGAGTTGGCATAATAGTCCTTCCATTGAAACTGGCCATGGTTTGATTGCACATATCTCTCAGACATCTGTACTTAAACTGACTTGCAAAAGCGTTTTTGCATGATTTTTCATTTACATTTGTTGAACAAAGAAAACTGGGAAACATTGTTAACTTTTCGACCATTTCTTACATTAACCTTTTGATTCCCAAGGCCTTTTTCACATGTAACTCCCTTGTCCCCGAGCCGATTTTGGGTAAAATGTAAAGTTTCAATTAAATGAGTGTAGATCGGAGGCTAATTGCCCTAGAGAGATGAGTGATATCCCGTTGTATGCGGAATGAACCAGAGATTCAGACTATATGAAATTTATGCAAATTCGGCGTATATGTTGCGATTAACACGATAGGTAGAAAATGGGTGTAAAATAGAAATACACTGGAACTCTTAGTTTAGTGTTGACATTGGCGATGCATGGCAACTGTAAGCACAAACATTCGTGTATTAGACGGCCAAGATTTGAAATGTATGCTACTTTTCCAAGAATTCAATTGCCACTTTTTGCACAGAAAGGCTATTCGAGACTGAACCTACAGTCTAAAGTGGAATCCGTACCACTGTACACGTGCCCCCACCGGTATCAAACCCACGACCCCTTGACGCTATCGTTTTCGAAGACCACAGCAAAACGTCCTTTTCCTATATACAGTCAACGGGAAAAATTATAGCAGGCAAAATATCCATAGTTTTTCCATTATTTACTTTCCCAGACAGGTTTTTTTTTTTAAGAAGCTGTATTATTATTATCTTTATATATTATTTGAAGTAGGGTTACACTTAAGCTTACAGTATTTTTACACGGGAAAATCACATTGAGCAACACAGAATTAATTAACATAATGATTAGCAATTTGTCTGTTTTTACATTTGCCTTCGATTGTGCGCAAAACACAGGAATTCTGCATTTATCGCAAGTTACACAGGAAGAGGGAGAGAAACCTGCGAAGTGCTTCTACAGGTAACATCTAAAATCAACACCGAGTGATTTCCCCCCATTCCTTGTCTGCGAGGGGGAGTGCGAGGGACTTAGTGGGCATGGTTGCCACTGCCTCAGAAACACATGCAGGTCGTGTGGGAAGAGAGAGAACTAAGAACGCCCCCTCCCGTGTTCTCTCTGCATTGCTTCACGAAACGTATAACAGAAATATTCTCAATTTAAACTGTGTATACCAAGTTTATGCTTTAATGTTGAAAAAATAACGTTATTTAAAAACAGCGCAGTTAAGCATAAATGATGAAGGTCTGGCAACCTTAGATACCGATGGAAGAGAAGCAAGATCGCCTGGTTGTCCTGTCTCCTGGTTGCAACCTCATACATTGCAAACGCAAGCTGCAGAAAATGCAAGCTCTTCGGAAAAAAGTTTAGAAAACACTTTTGTTTTTATAATCAATCGGTCTACAAACCGAAGGCAATAGCAATTGAATAGAATGGTCATATTTCCATACAACAACTTTACTTTTTACTCTACACTTTTTTTGTCTGAGAGCGTACCGGTGGTGGTGGGGGGGTCTGTATACTCCCCTAATACATGAGCAATATTCAAAGAACTTTAAATGCAGTATTCATTCATTCATTCATTAAGTATAAGTTATATACACGTGACTTACAAAGTACGAAATTACCTTGCATATAATTTTGTTGTGGATTTGTCACATTTTACATTGTTATAACAATTTTCTTCTGCGATAAACAAGTGCTTAGCTTTCCTTAAGTTGTCATTGAATATAAGTCAACCAAGTGGACAACTGAAATCCTCAGCATTATACCAACATGTGACACTGGCGACACCACACAAAATTAGATAAAATTCATAATACAACCACCTCGTACTCCAAACCAAACAATGCAATGCTCAGGTTATAATACCAATAATATGGCTACCGTTCCAAGAATTTTTTTTGTGAAAGTATTGTGGATTGTGTGGATTAGTAGGAGATGAAGGTAACTAATTTGTACCGTCTGGTTAACCACGACGCGGATTTGACAGGGCGTGCAGAACGGTAGAAACGGGATATTTCCTGGAAGTTATCTAAGGTTCTGTTCAAATAATCGTCTGCAATAAGTGAGAAATAATTCCAAAGGGCGGAATCACAGCCTAATTTCCTGAAATTGCTGTTCTCTGCTTGCTTTCCTATACTCAATAATATGCAACTCACTATCACTACTATTCACGAATGTTGAAGAAAATATGATTTAAATAAGATGAGGCATTTTGCCACCCCAAACTCGTGCACCCCAAGGTTCGGGATGAGAAGTTAACTTTAGGTCTAGCGCTGAGTAACTGAACGTAAAACTAAAATTACAGTCAAAATAAATTCATTAAGTGAAGGGCTCTGGTGTAAAACATGGTAAGTGACATCTTACCATGTACATCTTACACGTACAATCTTACAAAAATGGTCAAAATGTCACAAACAGTTCAATCTGTTCTTTATACTTGATATTTTGTGATTTTCTTGCCACCTGAAGTGAAATGAAGGAAGGTTTTTTCACCGTAACACTGGATTGCTCAATATCCCTCGAAACGATCTCCTCTCAGCGGATGATAGTGCATGAGAACAATTGGGAGTGGAGAGGTCCAAGGGCAAGGTGCAACGGGGGTATCTCCCCAACAATCTCTCTTTCAAACGATCGTTAACAGATCTGCAGCAATAGCAACGTATTCACAATTAAAGTGAAACAAGAAAGGACAATAAATATAAGAATGAAACGTAATTGATTTATATTAATAGAAAAACTAAACACAATGTTTCAAGTGTTACGCCGACATCCGTGGCGGGCGAAGTGGTTGTCGACCTCCGTGGCGAAGTGGTTAGCAGAGCGCGCTACAACGCCAGGGGTTCTGCGTTCGAGTCCCGGGTAAGGCATGGGTATTTGTGTTCGTCCAGTTGATAAGAAACAAAGAAAAATGTAAGAATTGAAAAGTGTAAAAGTGAGAAAAAGAGTGAATGGTGGGGGATACCTCCGTGTAGGGGTATTTCCTTTTTATATATATATATATATATATATATACATATATATATATATAAAAAGTGGTTAGCATAGCGTGCTACGACGCCTGAGGTTCCGGGTTCGAATCCCGGCCTGGGCATGGTTATTTGTGAGTGTCCCTCCATCGGTTTCATTGTACATCAGCCATTTCCATCTTCGCGATTAGCCAAAAGTGGCAGAAAAGCGAAGAAAAATAAACCAATTCAATCAATCAATCTTTCAGCTGTTCCATAATAAAACGATTTCAACAATTTTGAAACTAATTGACATCTTTAACCACTTAGTAAAGAAATCAGTTTGCTACTTGAATCAAATCTGATATTTATAAATGTAAAAAGATAATTGCTTTAAATGTATTTAATAATGTTATTTTTAAATATTTAGTGATTTTGTATTTAGTAATGTTGTATTTAATTACGTACACATATTAGCGCGCACGTGCGTGTAGATTAAGATCTTTCCCCCCTCAAAAAGTGATTTCACACCATGTACACGAAGCAAAAAGAAGAAGAGTCAGTATTGATTGATTGAGTTGGTGTTTTAAGTCCATTTTATGCACAGTAAGCCTAATCGGAACTGGACCTATAGTTTAAAGTCGAATCCAAACCACTATGTGCCTCCACCGGGCATCGAACCCGTTACCCCTTTATTACAAGGCGACGACGAAGAGTCAATATGATGATGTTACACCCATATTCTGTCTACCGTTTCAAAGATAAGGGCCTCACTCATTGTTTCATGCCCAACGCTGTCGCTTTGTAATCAAAGGATTCCGAGATCGAACTTTCATGTTTGCTTGGGGTAGATTGATCAGAGGCTCGAATCCCACTTTAAACTGTAGGTCCTTCCCGATTAGCCTGTCATGCAAAACGTGGACTCAAAACAAAGTTAAAGCACAGATGAATGTGGTTTGACCAAAGTTTTGCTATGACACGTAGGCTATATTAAACGATGAAACAGCATTGCCCCCCACCCTTCACTCATCCGTTTTGCTTTGTAGTTCGCATGTATTGACTTCAATTATATCCTACTTAAGTGGATGATAGACCAAGTTTGATGTACAGATATTACCAACGATGGCAAAAGCCAAGTACGTAGTGACTAGCAGCTAATGCAAACGCAATTTTGAGTCTGTAGCTTTTCCGAACGCGGGATGAGACTTCCTGGCGCCATTCTTTACTCCGCTGACGCTGCCAGCAAGGGAGGCCACGAAGCAAGTTGCACAGAATTAGCTATCGCTTGTGGCGTTCTGAAAGACCACTGTGGAAAGTAAAGGAACCCACCAAAGTGTGTTTTCGTTTTACTTTGTACAGTCAACGGCAAAGAAATGGTAGGCAAATTGTCCATTGCTATTTTCATTACTTTTTTTATTGTACATCCTGTGCTGTTTTAAGGAATGACACTATGTTGGTTCGATGCAGGCATTGTTCTCTGCTTATTGACGTCATTATTTCAAGTCAGTATCATCACATTGTGTAATACAGACCGAATGAAAATGGTGGTGGACAATTCGCCTACTGTTTCTTTCGCCGCTGAGTGTACAGTAGAACAGTTAAATACATTTATAAAATGATCAGAAAATACTTTAAATAACTTTAGATCAATTCTTCTTTTCTTTTGAAAAATTCAGCCTGAGGCTATCCAACTACTCTTCTTTAGCCAACATATTTAAAGACGCTAAAAGCATGAAGCTTGTAGAAAATCATGTAACGAGATTTCTAATTTGAAGCAAGTATATATGATAAAATATTTTGAGACTCTTTTTAGTCAACGCAAAGCAATGTCCATTTTCTGCAGCGACCAGTTTATTCGTCCAAGAAACTTATGTAAGTTAATTAGACAACTAACCACTTCTACTCGTTCCTTTGCGCCGGCCGCAGAAGGTAGAGTGGTTAGCACATCGCGCTACGAAGCCAGGGGGCCCGGGTTCGAATCCTGGCCTGGGCATGGAAGTTTGTGAGTGTGCATTCATCAATTTCTTCATGTTATCACTCATCGTCATCTTCGAAAAATTAGCCAAGAGTGGCACAAGAAGCGAAGTAAAGTAAAGCAATATAATCAATCAATCGTTCCTTTGGGGCAGGTAGGAGATTCAGTTCAGACGCGACAGAGTAATGTGGAACGGCTTCACCCCTAACTAAAACCGAGACGCAGTACGATAATATTTTCTTTCGCCCTTCTTTCTCTTAGATGTTCGACTGTGCATTATGGCAATTGCCAGTGAGTCACTGATAAAGTAAGATCATAAATGTGAAGGATAATGGCAGGTTGACGTGTGAATATACAAAATTATTGCTTTGGAGTACCTAAATGTACAATCGTTGCGATTAAGAAAACAGGAAGAAAAGCCACTTAAAATATACAGTGCGTTCAATTTAAAATTGAACCCACCGGAAAAGCATCATGAGAGTAAGTATTAATTTCCTTGCCTCTTCGTTCCACACCTAGCTACGTGACTATTCAGCCGTCGTGTTACCATTACAAACAAAAAAAATGCATTGCGTTAGGTATTCGTAAATGGGTGGACTGAGGTAGAATTTTAAATTGAACGCGCTTTAAATAACAGAGTATAAATAGTTGTTTATTAACTTTGGATATTCCTTTTATGTTCCTTACGAATTTAGAAACGGTACCTGAATACTTTCTTCCGAAAGAAGCACTGCACAGGCACACAGCCTCCACAATGTGTGCATATGTATAAGTGTGTGATTAGAAAATAAATATGAATGATAAGAAACGTGATACTTTTTAAAGATGGTGGAGTTATTGATTTACCGTTACTTGAAAATACCGGAATCTCAGGTATTGGCAACACCGAAATATCGTTATATCGAAACGGTACCTACGTTATTTCCCGGTTCTTTCTGCATCGGTATTTGGAGATATTGAACCCCGGTATCTAAAACTCACTCTATACTCGTAATATTCTGAGACTGACACTTGCAAGGTATAAGTTTACTCTCCAGCACTTGAAATGAGAACGGAAAGGAAGGGGGGGGGGATTTATCGCACCCATAAGGAAATATGAAGACATAGGACTGGATCGAAATTCTGCCATTCATTGCAACAACTAGGGTGATGTTTTAGCCCCTTTTAGCTCTAAATGAGTATCACCTCACCTCACGTCACGAAGTCTACGGGGTGTCACTTCGCGAGGTTTTCTTTCTCCTGATAGGAGAGGGAGCTCCTTTTTTAGTTTTACCTTGAGACGGTGCAAAAGGAGCCGACATCTGGGCAAAGCATGTCAAGCTGTTGATCACGTGGCCTCGGGTTAGAATCTCGACCGTCCCCCAAACTTTACGTTGCAGAGAAACGAATGGCAAATGCTGTAGCAAGAGAACCAACAAAACGCACGCATTCATGTAATAAAAAGATTTTCATCTAAAACGTTGTTAAATGTTTAAAAACTCATACTTGACTGATCGAAATCAAATTATTTCAAGGATGGGGTCGACTTCTCACATGATCACTCTTTTGGTTTGCCTCTAATTGTGGTCATCCATTCTTAACTTACTTATTTCTTTATTCCATTCCTTTTGAAGTGTGGCCTCCCCGATGGCGCAGTGGTTGCGTCGTCGCCTTGTAATCAAGGGGTCCCGGGTTCGATACCCGGTAGAGGTACAAGTGGTTCGGATCCCACTTTAAACTGTAGGTCCAGTCCCGATTAGCCTTACTGTGCATTAAGTGGACTTAAAACACCAAATCAACCAATCCTTTTGAAGTGGAGATGAGTGGAGTGTCAGGAAATTTCGTTAGAGGACGCAGTTGCGGGTACAATAAGTGCCAAAATTTGAGGGGAGGCAACTACCCCCAAACCCCCATAATCACCGCCACTGTGTATAACCCTATTCTGTTTAATATTAATAATAATAATATGTTAATGTAATTTCCCTTGTTCACCAAGAAGTGATTCTACGACTGATGGCTACTGTCCCACGATATTAAGGGAGTAGCCTCGGCTAGAATCTACGATGGTGTTGTTTTTTATATAATCCGCTTCGTGAGCTAATTACTTCATTTCCTTGAGGTTAACTTGCTGGTGTATATAGTGCACCGTAAAGCAGGCAAAATTAAAAAAAAATCCTGTAATGGTTGCATAATCGGGGTATATTTAGTGCTGCTGAAACTATTGATTAATTTGGTTTATTTTCCTTCGCTTTTCTGCCTCCTACGGTTACTTGCGAAGTTGAGGATGAGTGATGATATAGCCTAATGAAATTGATGAAGAGACTTGCACAAACACCCATGCCCTGGCCAGGACTCGAACCAAGGACCCTTGGCATCGTAGCGCGCTGTGCTAGCCCCTCCACCTCGGAGGCCGGTTGCAGAAACCATCGATAGACGGGATCCGTTATCTGTACTCGAAAATATGACCTCTATATATCGATATACTGAGAACCGACATTTTCGGTATCTTCGGTAACCAACATAAAGTACTCTCTTTAATGGTGACATTCATTTACCTATATCTTGTAAGGTTGAGTAGTAGAGGCACTAAAGTTAGGACCTACGAGAATATTTTTGCGCGTCTGTATTTATTTTCTCTCATCTACCAACCACTTCGACTCATTGTTATCTTTGCGATAGAGACGGCCGAAACACGCCCGCTCTAAATTGCAATTGATTTTGTAATGTTTAAAAATGTTGTAAAAATAAATTTAACTATATCCATGTCTATATGTCCAGTTTTTTTTTATTTTAGAAATCTCGCAACCCTACTTACAGCGAAAGAGGCAAACTACGTTCAAAACGTAAATACTCTCATGTAAAACGCTAGTAACAACAGAGAAGTAGGGGAGAAACATTTTCAGCACTCTGAACTCAATATTTCACATGCATGTACTACATGAGAAGCAGCAAATTGAACTTTCCTAAAGGATAAATTGAAAATCTGCTGCTACAAGGGTTCTCTGGATTCTAGTCTAACTCCGCGCTATTAATTCGAGGAGACGATTTTCTTCACATATTGACTCGCATGCTAGTCATTCATGAAAATCCGCGCTTTTAGTAGGTCATTCCCAAGCAGTGGCATGAATAGATATTGATATTTTTTAACCTTAAAATTCAAGAAGCTATTTTCTAATGAATCATTTCTTCCTTTGCTGTTTATATTAGTGCAGTTATATAATAATTATAATAATTGCAAAATTATAATCATTAATTAAAAGGGAACCAATTATTGCACCAGTATTACACACAAATTTTATCATTTACTAAACCTCAAAGTAATATGTTAATATTGAATCAATGCTTTTTCTTGTTCACATTACATCACCTCCATATTAGCCGCGATTGAGAGGTGTGCGAGGCCCTACACATGGTTTTATATATTCTGATAGATAGTCTGGTCATTGTTAAGAGACTAAACAAAATGCAGGACTACATTTAGAATATAATCGTTATATTTGCACCTTTAATCACTGCCACATGCACTGTAGGAGCAATGCGTATAAAGTGTGTTTACAACACGCTCCGAGACGTTTGCCGGAATAATTTCAATGGGTGTGATTTCGCGCTAACAATTGTGGGGGAAGTTGTTGGCTGAATATCATCCAATGGAAACAGCCGCTGAGGCTCTAATGGTGATCGAACGCCGGACCTCATCATTACATGTGATACCGTTACCACTACGCCATTGGGGGCAATTGCGATAGCAGACAACATTCACACCATTTCGCCATCTTTATTTGCAGTTGAAGTTAATTGTACAGCGAGCTTGAACGATATTGGGAGTACTGTATTCTCAACCAATTGCCCCCATGCACACTCCACTGTTGCTTGTGAATATAGCCTAAGTGTTCACTCATTTACAACCGAAACCGAAACTCGAGCTCTCAGCGACAGAAATCCAGACGTTGTGGCGCCTGAAACAGACGTTCGTTGGATCCTGCATTTCTACAGTCGTGGCCTTTGTCCCCCTGCTTTGGTTGCGATGAAGTATTTTGACAGGTTTCCGTCGTTCGCTGCAGGATACATGCAAGGCTTAACAGAAGAATGTTAATGATATGCATATGATATATAATGGTGATTAATTATTATTCGGAAATTAATACATGATTTATCTTCTGCAGAGTGTAAGAATTTTTTCTTCCGATAAAATTAACAACAACGAAATAATAAAAAAATGTATTTAATCAGAAATCAACAAAGTGAATAACAGCGATTGCTTTTATTTACCTTTTGAAATATTACCAAAGAAATTACCGACTTTTTTTTAATACTGCCGATACTGTGCGTAAATGCAGCCTTCCCCAAAATGATATGTTTACTGTCTCTTTATATATCTCTGCCTCTAATTAGTTCTTTATTTGCCACGTAATACAGATGAAACTGACATAGGAATTCGAACCCAGAATTTATTGTGCTAAGATAATGAGTCAACCGACATTTAACAATCGTTACTTCCTTTATCTTTTCCAGGCAGTCATAGCCGAGGTATATAAAACAACGTTTCGATTATAATTCTGTTGGTTAAACTTGGATAATTTTTCGTAAGTAACGAAAACGCTTTTCTCGTTTACGAATAGCACCTTTCAGTAAAAAAAATTACAGATTGATCGATTTCGTGTTTTAAGTCCACTTTAAATATAGTATGCACCGGACTAGACCTACAGTTTAAACTGGAAACCTAACAACTGGTTATCGAACCCAGGACCCTTTGATTACAATATATATATATATATATATATATATATATATATATATATATAAGAACACAGTAATAGGATGAGAAAGAGTGCCACAAGGGCGGATAAACTCTAATAATGGAGAGAGAGTGTATATATAGCCTATGTAAGTACACAGAAGAGTAACAGTGTACAAATTACTTTCTTTTGGTCTATAAAACAACCGATATTAACACACCTTCAAAAAACAGCTTGTACATATGAAGAAAATTAAAATTGATATGTGAGGGCATAGTAGTGCGCACGCGGGTTGCCAGTGGTGCATGAACACCTCCAAATGCGTCCTCAAAAAATTAAGAATGTAGAAACAACCATTACAATAATGAAAATAATGTATCCCCTGCTGTCTTGAAATTTGAATTTTAATGGTCGGACCTTTCTAAAAGAAGAAGAGTGAAACGACTTGCAGCCAAAGATATCCCCTTCCCTATATTTAAGCTGCTCTTCCCTATCCTCCTCTCTACTCTGCTTCGTAAATAAGGAAAGTGTCGTGAGGCTAATGTTCTTTTCATTTTCATCAGTTAATTTTTGAACACCCTGTGCACTTTTACTTTTCCATCCTTCATATTTTCCTTTCTGACACTGCGCAGCATATCGTGCAGGAAAATATCTTCTAAATGCAACTCAAATTTCGCAAATTCTTCTTCGCTCATTCTCGCGCAAGATTTATGGTACCAATGTTTACAAAACTACATTCTATTGCCCCAGCATTCAAGTGTTTTATTCCAGTCTATGTCGGCTGCTTCGTCCTGAGACGGAGAGATCGACGTTCGAACCATGTTTGTACCACTGACCTACTTGTCGCTAGCTCGCTAATCCCCTACAGCTGCAACGAAAAAGCCTGCTCACAGGATCAAACAGTACAGTTCTTTGTCACTTTCTTACGTAGAGCACAAATATTTTACACACAAATAATCCTATCTTAACTTATTATTAATACGATTTCTTAAGTTTAATGTATTATCTCAACAAATAACCAGAAGGATATCCTGGGTCCAAGGCACCAAGTAAGGTTATACAAAATATAATCTAAGTTGAAGTTTTATTGTGGACTGACGTCAAAAGTAAAACTTTAAATAAAACCGACCGTGGATTTTTATATTTAAATTTATATGTATACATATACATACAGGGTGGCTCAATAAGTCACTTAACACCTTCGGTACAAGGCCACTGCGCCATGGAACGTGAAAATAGCGATGACCAATCTTTGCCTGGCCAAGGGGGAACCATATTGACGTCACCCGCATGGACGGCAGCCATCTTGAATTCAACTTCAGAAATTTAAATGGGAAGGAGGTCGTGCGACATAACAAAATTGGCTAGCATTTTACCAGTAGTTTTCATTTATTTCCCTTTAGTGCGTATGCGGTATTTGTGTGGTATGGTGAAATGCATTTTGCAAGTGGCAGTGTTTTTTTTTTAAAGAAACTAAATTTACAGAATAATTTTTAATCAGATGTCTATATCTTAAAGATATAGTGGAATTAGTGGAAGTGAAGTATCATGATAAGAAAACTCTTAATAATAATAATAATAATAATAATAATAATAATGTCGATGCTGCCCAAAACAAGGAATAGTCAACGAGGCCAAATGTTATCAATCCTGCTCTGCCTGGACGACAAACGTGGCTTTGGCTTCTAGACTCACAGTCAGTCTGCCTTTTCCGCACTGCCCATGCGTATTTGTCATTGCCCTTGCATTAATTTCATCCTAATCTTCGCGATTGGCTAAAAGAGACAGAAAATAAATCAAATCAATCAGAAGAAAAGAGCAGCAAATGGATGTGCCTTTCCCAAATTGAGGATTCATATGGCAAGTCTCGCATATAATATGAAGGTTAGAATGAATAATGAAAAAGTTTGTTGGAACACACACAATTTCATGTCCAGGTTCTATCCAGGATGCGAAACTAGGACACCAAGTTTATTTGCTCGTTACGCTAACCATTCAGCCACAGAGCCGAACTAAGGGTCCCGGGTTCAAATCCGGTCGGGCTTGGTTGTTTGTGAATGTCCATTCATCAATTTCATCATTTCAATTTCTCATCCCCATCTTCGCAAATTAGCCAAGAGGCACAAAACGCGAAGTAAAATAAACTAAATCAAATAAAAAAAAATAAAAATAAAAAACAGAGCAGAACTGAAATACTTTGTATTTGGGCGAGTGATTCCCGTATTGATTCGAGTGATTCAACCATATCAGTATAAATCACTCAACTTGATTTTGTGGTTTCAGGGTGAATAGTAAGCAAACCCATACTTCCGGTCGTTCTGTCTGTTTCTGTCCTCCAACTTAGAGCTATGCGTGTGTAACATAGTGTTAATGCGCAGGGACATGTGAAAAATGCTAAAGTTGGGATAACCGTTAAAATAATAGAAATGATAATTGCATTATGGTGGATTAAGGGTGTTGTTTGTTAACTGACTGTCACAATTACAAGTATGGAAATTTAAATCTTTGTAGTTAAGTAAAACTCTTGGTAAAATATTTTATATCTTCATACCAATGGCTATTAATGTATTTAAACGCGTCGTTTCCCAACGTATGGAGCGCGCCCCACTGCTGGGTCCCGAGAAGGCGTTTGGTGTGTCGCGAAGTCGGGCTCGAAAATTTATTTTTTGTGTCTCAAACACTTATTACATTTTAATTACTAAGATACATTGTTTAACAATTTAAATTCAACTCTTGTTGTACGAAGTCTAAGCTCTGCATGTCTATTATTTGCGCTCTACCATCGCTTTTTGCCGGCATCTCTCAATTTCATCATGCGTGTTTAGTTAGACTAGAGTAAATTAGTCTTAAATCACATATTTACTTTTCTTGAAGGAAGTATACGTAATTTCATTACGGAAATGTAAAAGAGGGCTTCTTAAAGTACTCGATGTTAGCAAAAGTATGATTTTAAACTGGGTGCACACCCCTTCAAGTAATTTTGCCGGCGGCCATACTTGTGTGTCCCGTGAAGTGTAATATCCTTCAAGGTGGGTCCCGAACTGAAAAAGGTTGAGAACCATTTACTTAAAGGTAATATACCTAGATATTAGTATTTTCAGTTTGAGACATCACAGAGTGCGAAGGGGTGGTTTTTAAAGGACTGCTGAATTCCCGCATTATTCCTGCAAGGGAAAGGGTGGGGATATCGTATTGTATCCATGTACATACGAAGCACAGACTTGAAGTTTCCTATGGGATATATTAAAAATTACGTGCAACCCCCTCTCCTCCTCCGGCCAATAAATCTTTGGCACGCTGCTACCACGGGTCTAACTTTGCGCTTTTAGTCAGAGAAGACGCGTTTCTTCACACACTCACTCACCTAATAATTCATGAAAATCCACGTTCTTAGAATGTCATTGCCAATCAGTGACATTCGAATAGAAATGCGGATATATAGCTTTGAAACGGTGTTCATTGAAAATAACCCAGGAAGCTTTCACGTTGAACGGTGCTGAAACTTGGTTCACTTCAAAATTCACGTCTTGTCGAATTGTATTACTCGTCCCCATATGTTGCCACATCGATGGCGATGCAATCGATCACGGTTAAGCTCTGGCAGTTAGTAATATTTTATTATTACTGCAAGAACTGTGCGTTACTGCTAGGCCTACTAAGTGCATTTCCTTTCCATACACGTTACATTAAATCATTTTATGAACAAAATAAATTTAGAAACATTGGTAGGGAACATCCCTAGAGAACAGTGTAATTTATTTTCATTTTTCATTTAAATATCTACAGTTAAAAACTTGATAACAAGAGATTGTAGGCATGGCAGCACCACCCTCTCCTCGTGGTCCAGTCTCGATCAACCTATCCGTGAAGAAAGTGAACTATAAAGAAGAATGATGTTCCCAAGTCATAGAGGATCACCGGCCTCTACTCCGATGGAGGTACAAGGGCTGATACTTTTTTAATGTTACTCGGCCACCCAATATATAATAACATTTTAAGACTTTTTCGGCGAAAGTATCTCATTTCCCAGTAAATCCGCCCATGACTAAATTTAAATTGCATAGGCTATTTTACGCTTAATGGGGAGAGTTTCCTCTATTTCTGTGTCCTATTTTGGATATTTTACGTTGCTTTTCACCGTAGAAAGATGAAGAAATGGCATTAAAATCGCACAAACACAATGAATCGTCATTGCCTAACCAGCGTTGAACCCGCTTACCTCTGGCTCTGGAGGCTGTTAATCTCAACACTTAACCGTGGTTGGTTGGAACTTTAGTGAATGCACGTATGCCAATAAAATTGTTTATAATGATAGGTTGGATTAGATATATTTCATTCGCTTACTTTCAGTTAATCGCAAAGATTATTTGGATCGAGTGTCTTGAGCACGTACTGCAGGGTCCATGGTAAATATGAGGTTAAGGAGACCGTCCCTTAATATTTCCATTGTACCAGAAAATACAACAGGAAAAATAGGGAGACAGAAGGGTGTGTATTTTAGGGACAAAATATCATTGGACATACCCATAAAAACCATACGAAGATAAAATATATGGGTTTGAAAAATCGTTTATTGATTGTACTTCTCTTGAACTTGCTTTCTGTGAGGCGAGAGGTTGTATACACCTTATCCCGTTTGTTGTCGCGAAGTACGTTATTTTATATTCTACCGTTGCCCTCGGTCTCCTTAGCGATTTTCTTTCAATCCTCAAATTTTGTATTGCATATGGCATAGTTATAAACATAGTGATGGACAACTTGCCTGCTGCTTCAGCTGCTGCTTAAAATAAGAGAATGCAAGTAAAATTATGCTATTGCAAGTTTAATTTGTGGAAGCAAACGTTATCTTTTTCCTTCCTTCATTCCTACCTTTCGCCGACCCTTCTACAGACTTCGAAGCGCCATGCACTGACACAGTTTGCAGAAGCATTCTTCCCAAACTTGTTTCTGTCCGACTCAAGTGCTAGGGGGAATAAAGCATTGGATCGTATCGTTTCTCAACCTATGGGGCGCGACCCACAGCTGGGTCCCGAGAGGGTGTTTGGTGGGTCGCGAAGTCGTGCTTGAGAATTTACTTACTGTCTTACAAAACTATTACATTTAAAATACTAGTATATATTGTTTCAATATTTTAAATTCAACCCGTGTTGTCCGTAGTCTAAGCTTTACATTTCTGTTTTGCGCACCCTACCATTGCTTTTCACCGGCATCTCTCAATTTCAGCTTTTAAAATTATATATGTATGGCACTTTTCTAGAATGAAGTATGTGAAATTTGTTTAAGCAAGCGTAAAAGATGGCTTCGTAAATTACTCGATGTTAGCAAAAACACGTACTATTATAAACTGGGTGCACACCCCTTCAAGTAATTCTGCCGGCACCCATACTTGTGGGTCCCGTGAAGAGTAATATTCTTCAGGGGGGGTCCCGTACTGAAAAAGGTTGAGAACTACCTGATTAGAGGCCCTTGAAAAGTTTGATTCGATTGACTGATTGATTGAGTTTATTTTACTTCGCTTTTCTGCTACTTCTGGCTAATCGCGAAGAAAAGAATGAGTGATGAAATTGAAGAAGAGACTCTCTCAAAGAACCCCAATTCCCAAGTCGGGAATCGAACTAAGAACTCGTGGCGTACTACCCACTTCGTTACGCAGGGCGGTGCCCTAAAGGAAAACTTGAAATTGGAAGTAAATTCCGCACAGAAATGCGTACAAAGTAAGTGAATGGTGGGTGGCGTTTTCTGAATACTGATGGAAATAATTAAAGAGTTGATTTAAGTCCCGAGAATGAAGAGAATTCGTTCAAACCTAATCGGGTTTGAACGGAATCCAAGCAAATATGAGCCTCCACAGGACATGAATTCGTGACCCTTGATAAAAAGTTGACAGCATTACCAGTGCACCATCAATATAAACGGCTTGAAAACACATTGCCCCTTTGCTCGTTTCATGATTAGTCTGTTAGAGTCAGCGCCAGGGTCCAGGTGAAGTCCCTGGAGGTTTTGCAGTGCAAATTTAGAGAAAACCGAATGACATATAGTACAGACAGATGCCTTTTATCATTCTTCTGAAAATTTATCCAAATGCTGTTTATACGGCCTTACTAAAAAAACCTTGCGAAAAACACTTCGTTATGTGTTGCCGAACAAAGTTCATACATTGCTGAAGACATTATTAGAGTTCACAATGAAAATTATTTGGTTATGCCATACAGTGTTGCAACGAGGCTAGAAAAAGCCATTTTACCTATCGTATATTAATTTTAAAATGTGACTTTTTGTCGTAGTTTTCTTTTTTAAGTTTGTCCATTTACTTATGCCAAATCACGGGAATGTAAAACCTTTAATAAGTAGTGTAATTGATGCTACTATTGGCGCGATAAATGATGAGCCCCCCCCAGGCAGATTTGGCTACACTTAAAACTTGCTCAACATGCCCATATGAGCTTTTTGCTCAAGCGTGGTACTCCGTCTAATCCAAGATTTTTGTAAAAATGCCCTCGGGAAGTTCCTGTGAAATGATGAGGCCCCTCAGATTGATTTTTCCACACTTACAAAAGGCACTTCTGTCAGATTGTTGTCCATAAATTTGTTAAAAATATGTCCCTCTTGATATTTTTTTTTGGCTACACTTAAAACTAAGCCCTTGCATCATGTTATGCAACAAATTATGATGCAAGAGCTTTTGCATTGTGCAACAAATTATGATGCAAGAGCTTTTTGTATTACATATCAGTTAGTATTGTGAGAGTGGCTGAGGAGTACAGATGTGTTGTTGCAGTGCTCCTCTTATTTTTTTTAAATATAGCAGATTTGTATAAATTGAATTATAGGTTTGTTTGATTCAATATATAGAATTTTCTAATATATTGAACAAAGGGTTTATATTTGCCCTAGTTTGTTATACAAGATCAATACATGACACATGGTATTAGGTCAATGCCTTTCCATGCACATCACGACATGCCTGTGCAGACATGCAATTGTGAAAGGTCAGTGCTTCAGTGGATCAATACTTATTCTATCTTTGTGCATGTAGGCTATCCTGTACACCTGTCATAGGTTTATTAAGTATAGACTTTTGATTGGAACCCCAAGAAATTTTATATAAATACCAAAGCCAAAAATATTAACACACATACACACATACACACACACACTAAATATACAAAACACACTGCTGAACCCAACTGATATTTTTATTAAGCATAGAATTTTGATTTGAACCCCAGGAAATCTTATATAATAAACAGCAACAAAAATGCCAAATCAAAAATATTGTAATCAGTGCAATAAGAATATAACCAGCCTCAATTGGGCCAGGCGTCAAAGGAATTGTAGTCCAGACAAATGCAGAAGTCCCACAAAAATATGCCCTAAATGCCATAGAAAATATAGCATGGAATACTTCACTTATAAACATAAAGGTACTTGCTCTGCACAGTCATCAACATTGCCCCCTCAACCATCTACATCTGGTCTGAAAAGGTAGCATGAAGCACCTGTTAATGCTAGAGCAGCAAAGCAGCCACGCTATGAACCCATCCATAGCAGTTTTAAAGGCCAATTAAGGCATCACCGTTTTCTATCAGAGCCAAGATGTGACATTAAGAATTTTTTGAACAGTATAAATCCAGATGTGCAGGCAATTCTAAATGCACAAAATGGCTCTTATAAGCTGTCCCTCAAATTGTTTACACAATATAAGAAGCCAAATTGCACAAAATTTACACAGCCCCACATAGCAGAAACTGTACCGGTATATTCAAATGCAAATTCAGACAAAATAATAAGCAGTTTGATAGATCAATTGAATATTAAACACTATGAATTTGCTGGAAAAGAGTCTGGATGGAGCCTATGCGGATCTTCACACAAGTTATATATTAATATTTCTGAATTCAACCCATTACAAGGATCTACATATTTGCCTTTACCTGCCAATATTAAAAACAAAAGAGCCGTGGTTAACATAGAAAATAATGATGAGAAATGCTTTTTGTGGTGTATTTTAGCTGCTTTGTATCCAGTTTTAAGGGATCCTGAGAGAACAAGTTATTATATACAGCATGAACATGATTTTGATGAAGCAATGGAGGGTTTAGAATATCCAATGTCTGTTCAGAATATTGATAAATTTGAAAAAAAGGCCAGGAATATCAATGGTAAACAATTATCTATTAATGTATTTATTTGTTCTACTGGCCGTGGCAATTGCTTGATAGCACCTCTCAGAATCAGTACATTTGATGATGATTCTGCTGTTCCGATTGATCTGCTCTTAATTGAAGGGGATGATACACACCATTATACTCTGATACAAAATCTTGAAGCTTTAGTCAGAACACAACTAGACAAATTTAATAAAACATTTAAGTTGTGCCGAAGATGTTTAACTGTATTTGATGGTCAAAAAATGGTAAATGGGGTTCGTTAAAAAAATGCAGAAATTGCTAAAAACAAGTTAATTGAGCATCTGAATTACTGTGGCAACCATAAACCTGTTCATATGGTGATGCCTAATCCAAGTGAAAATGCCAAATTCAAAAAATTTGAAGCCTTGTTGGAACATCCAGCATATATAGTCTGTGATTTTGAATCAAATCTGAAACCTCTTGCATTCTGTAGCCCAGATCCTGAGGAATCTTCAATTACACCATACCAGTTACATGAACCTTCTAGTTTTTATTATGTTGTTGTACAGGATGGTGTTGTTAGTAAAGAATATTTGTACATGGGACCAGATGCCATCAAAGAATTTGCACATAGAATAGAAAATGAGTGCCATGACATAGCATCTAATATCTTATTAAAATCAAAACCCATGTTGCCTTTAACAGAGAAACAGACTAAAGATTTCAACAATGCAGAAAAATGCCCGGTATGTGATTGTGAATTTCCAGATATAAATATCAAGTTGAAACACCATTCTCATACAGATGGTAAATTTTTAATGGTCCTGTATAATAGCTGTAATATTAAGATCCAGAGACCAAAATTTGTCCCCATATTTTGCCATGGTGCATCCAATTATGATTTTCATCATTTGATCAGGTACGAGGGGTTTGACAAGCAGAATTTAAATATTTTAGCTGAAAATAATGAGAAATATATTGCCATAAGCAAAATAATTAAAGTTAATGGTGTTCCTATTCACTTAAAATTTCTTGATTCATACAGAATTCTGTCTGCTAGCCTGGCTACACTGGCCACTCAATTATCTGATGATCAATTCAAAATCACATGTGCTTTGTTTCCAAATCAGGACCTGAAATTAATTAAGCGGAAGGGTGTATATCCATATGATTATGTTACAGATTTTTCTAAATTTGATGAGTGTTCTCTGCCACCACAACAAGAGTTTTACAGCAAAATCAGAGCATCTGGAATCACTGATGATGATTATCACCATGCCCAGTTGATGTGGAACAATTTAAAAAGCCAGACATTTCGTGATTATCACAAGGCTTATTTAAAACTTGAAGTCACTCTCTTACCTGATATACTGCAGGCATTCAGAAAATCTTCCATGCAAAATTATAAGCTGGATCCAATGTATTTTTACAGTGTCCGGGCCTAGCATGGTCTGCAATGTTTTTAAACACTAAAATGCAATTGGATCTGATCCAGGATCAAGATATGTATCTGTTTATGGAACAATGTATAAGAGGAGACATGGTGCAATGTTCTCAGAGATATGCCAGAGCAAATAACAAATATATTCCTGATTATGATCCAGCACTGCCATCAAATTATATACTGTATGTAGATGCCAATAGCCTCTATGGTTATGCTATGATGGATAAATTGCCATATGCAGGGCTTGAGTGGGTTGAAGATTTCAATATTGAAGATCTTAAGGATTTTGATGACTTTAACTATGGCCTGTTCTTAGAGGTTGATCTGACAATTCCTGATGATTTACACAACACATTTACTGATCTGCCCCCAATTCCTGCGGTTGAGTGCTCACCTGGCTCTAAACAAAAGAAATTGATGATGACTCTAGAGCCAAAACAGGTTTATGTCTTATATTACAAAAACCTCCAGTTCCTGATGAATCATGGTGTTCAAGTGACCAAAATTGGCAAGGTTTTGAGGCTCAGGCACTCAAGATGGTTGAAACCATATATTGGTACAAACACAGAGCTTCGAACATCTGCAATGAGCCAATTTGATAAGACCTTGTTTAAATTGATGGTCAATTCTCTGTATGGCAAAACAATTGAAAATGTCAGAAAACATATTGATGTTAAAATAATTACTGACCCCAGCCGGAGCAAAAAATTGATTGCAAAGCCCAACTTCAATTACAGAAGAATTTATGATGAGAATATGGCACTTTTCAACCTGAAAAAAACAAAGATTAAGTTTGATAAGCCTATTTATGTAGGGGCTGTGATATTGGAATTGGCCAAATTACACATGTTAAAATTCTATTATGATGTGTTGAAGCCTTTTTATAAGGATCGTGTAAAACTGATGTACATGGACACAGATAGTTTTGTTCTTGATATTCAAACAGTAGATGTTTATCAAGATATAGCACAGCCTGAATTGTTTAAATATTTTGATACCACTGAACATTCAAAAATTAAAAACCACAACAAAAAGGTGCCTGGCAAGTTAAAAGATGAGACACTTGGTGATGTTATTGTGGCATTTGCTGGGTTAAGGGCCAGTATGTACAGTTTTGAAACATGTAGTGGTGTTGTTGCAAAAAAGGCCAAGGGCATTGGCAGAGTAACTGTTGACAAAGAGCTTGAATTTGAAGATTACAAAAATTGCCTCAAATCATGTAGCACAATCAGAACATCAGAATCCAGAATTCAGAGTGTGGATCACTTATTGACTACAAATATTGTAAAAAAAGTGGATCTGGACCCACATGATGATAAGAGATGCATTTTATCATGTGGCATACATACTCTACCATGGGGTCATTGTGATTTGAAAAGTGGTAATCAAAGCCCAATTACAGAGCATGATTTGAAATAAATAAACATGCCTATGAACTTATTTGGGTTCAAAAAACAGGCTATTATGGACCTGCCAACACCACAACCCTCTTCTGATATAATATCTAAACTAAGTGCTTTGTTAATTATTCATCTGAACAGCATACTTACAGATGTTGATGATGAAACAGGTAAAACATTGTACATATTTAACAATAATTTAAATCATTACCAATTACCTGTAGGTGGGCAATTACAATTTATTTCAACCCCTGAGGGTAATGTCAAGATTTCAATAGGGAGAAATATTTATAGAATTAAGCACTCAAACATGATTTCTGGCACTGTATATACTGTTTCTGCTGGTGACTGCTTATTTATTGAGGTCCCTGGATCCTATGACAAGCTTATACCTTTTTTTTATAGAATTAAGAATTAGATATTCAATAATAAATAACCACTAAAACAAAATGCCAAATGATATATTTGGCCATACAAGACATGAAGATCACAGTGATGAGATTCTAATGCTTGATGTCAGAGTCAAGAAATTAAGAAGTGATTTACAAGCTTTACAAACCACACTCAATGCCAGTCTTCAACTAGAAATTACAAATTTACAAACACAATGCATGGACCCTCTTCTTAAAATAGACTCAGAACTCAAATTGCTGCTTCAAAAATATACTTACTTGGCTACATTGGATAATTTTCAAAGTTTAGAAGAAGCTGTAGCAGCTCTTCAAGCCAAATTTAAGACCCAGGCCACCAACTCTGAGCAATTGAAACAGCAATTGGAAGAGCAGATAAATAATGTCCAGACACAGCTCCAAACAATTGTCAAAAGCATAAAATCACAATAAGATTTTGATCTAGTGATTTCCACTCTAAAGGAACAGATTCAATCACTCCAGATACCTAATCTGGACCCCTTGAATAATACCATAGCCGAGGTTAAAGAAAAAATTGAGACACTTGAAAATTTTATGAACAACTTGCCATCTTCTTATGCTTTGAGTGCAATAACTCGGAGTGTTGGCAACATTAAGCTGCACCTTGAAACATATGAAGATTTTGGAAAAATTCAAAGTACCATAACCCATCTTGAGGGTACAATAGCAGCAGTGCAAAGTGATTTGACAAATGTACAAGAATCTCTAGAATCCTGCCTGCCTGGTATTGTAGACACACTTGTCAGTGTCCAGCAACAGATCACAAAGCTTGAAAACCTCAACACTTAATCTGAGCTATCTCATTTTCATCACTTGATCGATGATATCCAAACAAAACTTGAAATTTTACAACAATCAACACCCACTCAGGCAGATATAGCCCTGCTCCAAAATGCTATGCAAAATGTGGCTGATGCTTCTGAATTAAATAATGTGAAATTGGCACTTGAATCTTTGCAAAATACTGTAACAAATCTGCCTACATCACAGGAACTTAAAAATATTAAGAGAGCTGTGAATCGCATATTGAAATCAGAAGATATCAAGCATATCCAGACAGAGATCAAACAACTTACTCAGACAGTGGCCACTTTACCAACTAATCAACATATTAATGAACTGCATGCCCTGTTTGAGGATATCAGAAGACAGGTCCATGATCTTACTGCTCAAAATTCAAAATTGGCAGTTATTGAAAATTTGCAACAAATTGCAGCTAATATCAAGCAACAGCTAGGGACCATGGAATCCAATCAAGCAAATGCTCTGTCTGTTTTTGCCACCCAGCTACAAGAAATTGTGCAACAATACAAGAAACTTGTTGTGGACATAAAAATCAAGCCAGGCCATGATGATGTTGTTAGGACCATCAATGAGCACCTTGAATCTGTAACAAGCAGATTGCTTACAGCAGAAAAAGAAATAACAGGCATAATCGAGAATCCTAAACATACAGTAATTCTTGAATTGTACAGTATCCCCAACAAAGAATATCATTCACCATTTACACCAGGTGGCAAAATATAGATGCTGTCCCCTGCACAATTTTATTACCAGTTTTTTGTTGGGGGCACACTGAGACCAATCAAGATCAAATATTGGCTACAACCACAGGCACACCACTACCCCACCTTATCAATAACAAATGCTGACAACAAACCAAAATTCACCAGTGTAGACTTAGAGCATTTTACAGATCCCAATACATTAGAAACATCTTATGCTGAAGATGATGGCTCTCTGGAATTTCATATACAAATAGGAGACAAATTATATTTAGAAAATCCTGTAGTATCAGCTGCTGAACACCCCATAGTTGCAATATTCCTGTTTACATATTATGTCTAGACAAATTATTGTTGATGAATTACACAGACAAGCCAGACATAATTATAAGAGACTGCCAGTAGTTACAAAAGGCATAGATGATTTATGGCAGAGCGACTTGATTGAGATGGCAAGTGGACAGCTGAAAAACTTAGACAAAATCAACAAGGGCTACAAGTACCAGCGGCCGCGGTGGATCAGTCGGTAACGCGTCTGACTACCATACTCAAGGTCCCGGGTTCGATCCCCGGCCGGTTCAAATCCGGGAACTTTTCTAACGGTGGAAGCGGCCCCGGCGCCTATACCCGGCGCCGGTACCTGGGGGAAACCCTGGGGGGTAAAGGCGGTCAGGGGCGTGATGCTGATCACATCACCCCCACTCACGACCGGATCAAGAAAGTGTGGGGCGTTACCTTCACACCCCCTATACGCCTTCATGGCGTGGTGCTATGCACAGGGGAACACTTTACCTTTTTTTTTACCTTTGCTACAAGTATCTACTTACTGTAATAGACACATTTTCAAAATTTGCCTGGGCTGTGCCACTCCAAGACTGGAAAATGTGTTACAGAAGCCATCAGGACAATCATCAATCAGAGTGGAAGATCACCGCGCTATTTGCAAACAGATAATGGCAAAGAATTTTATAATTCTGTGTTCCAACAACTTATTAAAAGCCAGTCAATAAAACATTACTCGAGTTACAGTGATCTCAAATCCTCAATTGTAGAGAGATTCAACAAAACCCTAAAAAATCTTATGTATAAACAATTTACACTTCAAGGTAATTATAAATGGCTTAATATTCTTCCAGAACTTCTACATAAATATAACAACTCGGTCCATTCCACAATCAATATGAAACCCTTTGAAGTAACTTCATCTGATGAGGAAAAATTGATCAGGACTGTTTATTATCCTAGATACCAGCCAACAACAAGAAAAGCCAAATACAAGGTGGGTGATCAAGTAAGAATCAGCAAATATAAGCACTTATTCAAAAGAGGCTTTACAAGAAACTGGAGCACTGAATTATTTACAGTGGTTCAAATTAAACCTGAGACCCTTAACACATATATAATAAAAGACCACCGAGGATAAATTCTCAAAGGCCGATTCTATGAAGAAGAACTCAACAAAACTAAACAGCCTGACACATATCTCATAGAAAAAATCATCCGCAGAAAAGGCAACAAGTTATTTGTCAAATGGCTAGGACTTCCAGAACACAGCTGGATCGATGCAGACAAAGTGATAATATGAGCACCAGGGATGTTATAAAGATGCTGCCAGAGCAAGTTGCTGCCTGATAATATTAGATGTCTTATTGTTGGGCCATCAGCTTGTGGTAAAACTACACTAATGATTGATAATTTTTTATTGGCACCCAACTGGTTAGACTGGAAAAACAGGCACTTGTATGTTTTCTCTAAGAGCTTGGAACAATTAAAATATCAGCAGCTGATGAAGCTATATGATGGAATGGATATTGCCACATTTGAATCAGATGTTAAGCCACTTCATGAATGTCTCGATAATTCTGTTGTTGTGTTTGATGACATTATACTGCATAATCAAAACAAGGTTAGAAATTTCTTTACACAGGGCCGACACAAAAACATTGATTGCTTCTACCTGGCACAGACTTTTCTAAAATACCGTAGCAGCTGATCCGAGACAACAGAAATTTTATATGTGTGTTTCATCAAGATCATACCAACCTCAAACACATACATGATGAATATGTAGGTGGGGACTTGAGCTACAATGATTTTTCCAAGTTTAGCAGTAGGTGCTGGAATCAAAACAGTTATGGGTTTGTCACAATTGATATGACAAGAAAACCCAATAGTGGCAAATACAGAAATAAAATCAACAATTTTCTAGACATTGAAACACATATAAATAACCATGAAAAGGCCAATCATTGATGATCTTAAATTAAGAGATTATCTTGTAAAAAGATTCAAGGGATGGAAATGAGAGAACCGAGGAATTTATGAACAACACAAACAAACAGAACAGCCTATTATTGATGCTATTAGTGAATTAGGTAAAAAATATCAAAACTGTTACAGAGCAAAATCAAAATTTGATCACAGAGCATATACCTGTAGCTGCAAGGAACATATTAAATTATCCAATCACCCCACTTTCTAGTATTCATACTCCTAGTCCTGTTGTTCCTCGAAGAATTGAAGCTACTCAGGATCCTATTGAATTGGGTCTTCTTGCTCAAAAATATTTAAGCACACCTAAAGACAACAAAGATGAGGTCTTTGGCTTATATGCTGACACAGAGCGTGATGGTAGCATCATACATAGAATTGGCAATTTCAGAGTAACATTTATGGGAGATGATATAATTGTATATTCAGAATCTCATCTTGGAGAAAAAGGTGGTTTTGTTAAGTACCCTGGCACACCTGGATTGTGGGAACTGATGACTAGGAAAAGCCCTGGCAGCTATACAGATCAAGATTATGAGCATTACAAAGAAATATTAATAAAATCAGATGCTCTATACCAGAACAATTTTCCCACACAAAAAAGAGTCAAGTCTAGCAGTGGAGCAAAATACAACAATTTAATCAAGCCCATATGGTCACAGATCAAGACAGGCAGTGGAATAAACAATACAACACCCTGCCTAAAAAATTTGTGTGGGTTGATGATGTCAGGAAACTTGTAGATAGGTTATTGGTGATAGCTGGGGAGGAGAATGCTGGCAACCACAATTTTTACAATGAAAA
Organism: Lepisma saccharinum; assembly: GCF_977018435.1. Taxonomy (NCBI): domain Eukaryota; kingdom Metazoa; phylum Arthropoda; class Insecta; order Zygentoma; family Lepismatidae; genus Lepisma; species Lepisma saccharinum. Next base: position 3,345,466 of record NW_028142898.1, read on the forward strand.
GGTTGGAATTATGGACATGATAAGCACAAAATTGTCTAATTTTATAGTGAATGACACTAAGGGGATTGGATATCTTATAAAAATTAATAATACTCTACCACCTAAATTTTGGAATATCTCTGAGGGTGGGGGGTTGGTTAATGACATCATAAACAAGCTACCATTTGAACTACACATCCCAGGCTATCAGTATTGTGGTCCAGGCACAAAATTGGACCATAGATTAAACAGAGGTGATCCTGGTGTTAATCCCCTAGATGCTGCTTGCAGAGACCATGACATAGCATAAAACACACATTCTGATCTTGACAAGAGACATGTTGCAGACAAGAAATTAGAAGAGTCTGCATTTGGTAGATTTGTAAGCAAAGATGCTTCTTTAAGTGAAATAATAGCAGGATTGGGAACCACCATAGCTATGAACACCAAACAAAAACTGGGGTGGGGGCTGTGAATATGTATGTAATAAACCTAGAATGAAGGCCGAGGGAGTTATGTATCAAATACCTTATGCAGGTCTTAAATCTCTTAAAACTATTCATAGTCTTTTAATCAAAAAGCAGCGGAAGAAAAAAAGCTCTTGTATTGCCAAGGGCCATGATATGAAATTGTTGCTTAGTACCCCCCAATTAAAAAAATTACAACAATTTAGAAAAAAATTGCATACAGGGGGTTTCATATTTACTATCCCGGCCATCTTAGCAGCACTTGGGGCTGTTGGGAGCTTGGCTGGGGGATCAGCTGCCATAGCAAAAACAGTAATAGATTCCAAGAAGAATAGGGCAGAATTAGATGAATTGAAGCGCCATAACCTGGCCATGGAGAAACAAGGCAAAGGTGTTAAGAGAGCCATGAATAAGTTTAAAAAAACAAGAGCCGCTTACAAACCAAGATATATTAGCTTTAATCAAGCCACTGGACATCAAAAATTTTAGAGGCGTGTACATGTCTGATTCTTTACCAGAACAACAACTCAACAAAGAGTGTGGCATTGTTAATTTGGATAAGTACAAAAATCAGGGCACTCACTGGATTTGTTATCTTAAATATTTAAAAGATGAGGCATTTGTGTTTGATTCATATGGAGGTGTTCCACCTGAAAATTTAGTAAAATATCTGAAATCAGTTAATCTTTTTTACAATAATGCCCGTGTTCAAAACTTCAAAGATGTTAATTGTGGACATCTGTGTTTATCTGTTCTTAGATATATGTCTCAAATAAATAAACCATCAATTGAAAATTTTCAAAAAGCCCTGTGGTATTTAAAACATCATGGGGGTATTCCATCTCACCAGCCAAAATTCAATATTGAAACTTAGATTACATGATGATATAGTGTATACCAAAACAATAGCTCTCAGAGCATTTTATGGCATGTACTTGATCCCTAATATTACACACCACAACAACAAAATTGCAGTTGGTAATCAAAAAATTGTCATCACTCCAGGGCAATATAATCTGTCCACTCTAAATGCTCAATTACCCAGAGGTATAATATTAACTCAGAATTCTGTCACTCACAGAGTAGAGATTGTATCTGCTACAGAAACAGTGGATCTGGGTACTATAGGAGAGCTGTTAGGATTTGAGAACAACACAAAACTCGAACCGGCCATCAAACACACTGCTATTAATATACCTAAATTCTTAGCCATAGAGACTCTGAATATTCACTGTAATGTGGCCGAGGGTATGATCACCAAATCAAATGGCATAGGCACTCACAAACAAACTGGCATTATGGCAACATTCAAACCTAACTCTGAATTTATGGAGCCCATCATCTACACTCCATCCCCAACATTATATTTTCCTGTGTGCCATAATAGAATAGATTATATTGAGTTGATGGTCACTAATGAAAAAGAAGAATTAGTTGATTTTGCTGGAGCCACAACAACTGCAATCATAGAAATTAATATTTAAATAAAAATACATACAAAAAAATGGAAAATATTGAGAGTTATGAGCTACAATCATTCCCCCCAAACAGGAGGATTTTGCAAATTTAAATCAACCCAACACAGAGATTGAGGTTGATCTTGATGTAGGGGATGGCTTTATACACCCCCACAGAGCAGATCTATACATCAAATTTGATGTTGTAAAGTTCGATGGAACAGATTATCCGGCAAATTCAAATATAAGATTTGTAGACAATTTTGTGCCGCATCTGTTCTCTGAAATTGAGATCAGAAAACATGGTGTTGTTATAAACAGAGTGGATTATCCCGGCATTACCTCCACAGCTTTGGCCACACTAAAATTATCCAAAACCGAGGCTTCTTACTACAAAATAGGTGGATTTGAGGCTGGTAATAAAATTATATCTAAGAGCCACACAGTGCTGTTCCCTATGCGCCTGTTGCCAGGATTCTTCTCAGATTACAAAGATATTATGTGGAAGGGTGGTTTAAGAATCACATTTAGAAGAGCTGCCAATGATAATAATGCTTTGATGAGGTACAGTACATTAAACTCTACAGGGGAAGCTCTGCCTAATACCCTACCTGATGAGGGCAAATGCATTATTCAGACTATGAAGCTAAGAATCCCGGTTGTTGAATATGAAGCCAGTTATGCTCTTAAATACAAAGCAGATATTCTAAAAAATCCACAAATTCCTTTACAATTTTATACATATCAATGTGTACAGAAGCCTGCCAGTGGTACTTATTATGAGTTTGATGCTACAAATTCATTCTCCAGTATACAATATGACATGCCGGATTTTGTGGTGGTACTGTTTCAGACTGGAAGACACAATAATCAAGAAAAAAATTCAAGTAGATTTGATAACTGCAACATCAAGAACATATATCTTAAAAATGGCAGAAATGAGGTATTCCCTAGAGAAAATTATAATTTAAACATGTCCAAGGATGATTTCCTCAAATTATATGAAGCATTTACAGCATACAAAAGGGTCACTACTGGCAATACTGACATGTATTACACACAAGATGAATTCAAAGCACAGAGACCCATGTTTGTCATCAACACTTCAAAAAGGAAACAAGTTGTGGTTAATGACAGGACAAACATTAAAATTATCTGTGAATTCCACGATACACTCCCTGATGACACTATATGTAGTGTTATTCTCATAGGTGAAAAATCATATGTTTATGATGTAAGAAATGAGAGAGTCACAGAGCAATTCTTGAAGGCCTCTGCATATTGCACAAGTTGAGCCTTGTGTATAATTAAACTTAAACCGGAAGTAAATATGTGTGTGTGTGTGTGTGTGTGTGTGTGTGTGTGTGTGAGTGTGTGTTTTTTTTTGGGTGTAGGTGGGTGGGGGTGGGTGGCTTTTTGGCTTAGTTTTAAGTGTAGCCAAAAAAATATCAAGATGGGCATATTTTTAACAAATTTATGGACAACAATCTGACAGAGGTGCCTTTTGTAAGTGTGGACAAATCAATCTGAGGGGGCTCATCATTTCACAGGAACTTCCCGAGGGCATTTTTACAAAAATCTTGGATTAGACGGAGTACCACACTTGAGCAAAAAGCTCATATGGGCATGTTGAGCAAGTTTTAAGTGTAGCCAAATCTGCCTGAGGGGGGTTCATCATTTATCGCGCCAATAGTAGCATAATTTACACTACTTTAATAACATAAATTGGGAGAGAAATTATCTCACACAAACTAATTTGGAAGCATTAGGTGACTGTAACATCTAGAAATAATAGATTTCGTGAATATAACTTGCCTGATAATTGCAGGACAAACCACATCGTTGGAAATTGATATTGCTGAAATTAATGTCGAATTATAGGGAACGATTGATTGATTTATTTGCTTTATTTTAATTCGCTTCTTGTGCCAGTTTTTGCTAATTTGCGAAGATGGAGATGAGTGATGATATCATGAAATTGATGAATGGACACTCACAAACATCCAGACCAAGGCCGGGATTGAACCCGGGGCCCCTGGTGTCGTAGCGCGATGTGCTAACCACTCCACCACGGGGGCCGACTTAACAAGAACGAAACAAGTTTCAAAATATTAAATTTCGTACGTAAATAAATCACCGAATGCATAGTCCGCGTATGCAAGGGCCGAGTGACAGAGCAACCAAAACATTAAAAATTGCTTCATGTTTGTGAACCCGGCGTTGGTCTACTTGTTAGCGTTGCTCTAACATTGAAATTTATGTGCTTATATATCTGTTGTAAAATTCGAAAGTCTTTTGTTTTGTCACGGGCCGGAGGGCGGTCATAACATGGTGGAGCAGTGGTGGCGATTAGGGGGGCGAGGGGTGTACTTGCCCCTCGTTCATCGTCACTTTTGTCCTTGCACTGTGCTAAAACTTATTTTCAAAGGGAAATATTGTCTTTGACCCCGCGGTTTTGGAACCCAATCGCCGCCACTGGGGTGGAGCATTTCCTATCGTCATTCGGTGCTGTGCCGTTATCCTGCAAACACATTGTCTATGTTAACTTGATGTTCACGTGTCGACCAACCTCGAAATTGTTTTTTTTAATATTTTTTTAGTGAATTGTATTGGTCTTCTTGTGCTTATGTGATTTTTTCTCATGATGGACAATACACACATATTGTAATGTCTCTCTTGCCCTCCGTGCGCACGCCTATGAGAAGGATTGTTACTGCTGTGGGTTTTCATCCGAAGTATGATTTGGAACGGTCTTCTTATCCTGAACAGGTATTGAACGTTTGAAAGATCCTAGGTGATTACTTTGAAGATCTGCCTATTAAAGGAGGAGTTCAATGATACATGGATTCAACACACACAGAAACGCTCAGGTCGTTAGACCTGACTCAACTTTTATTCATTTTTATTATTTTAATTCACTTTTCGGTCACTTTTGACTAATCGCGACGATGAGGATGAAGTTGATGAAGTGACACTCGCATCCATTCCCAGTCCAGAATTCGGAACATTGGACGCCGGGCGACAAGTAAATCGAGTTCACAACCGTTGACTTCGTAGTAACCATTCATCTACTCGTCATTATATGAACACTGACGTCATCAAAGCTGCTACCCTCGAGATATAAATAACCATCAAGACTAAGTTTCGGTTGTGATAAATTGTAGACAGTTGTTGCTTCATTCTGCGTGCAACATTTCATCGTACCCTAACCTCTCGATTTCAATACACCGAGCTGTTTGACACGCTCTTCATTTCAACAGTTCACTCATTAGGTCCTTATTGATGTTGTCATTTATATAGGGTGACCGTACGTCCCGTTTTGACCGGGACAGTCCCGTTTGAGAGACGTGTCCCGGTCGTCCCTTCGATATTATTTAAAAACACTATTTGTCCCGTTTTATAAAAGTCTAGGTGTTAGCTTGAAAACCAAGTATAAAGTTGAGACATTTGGTGCTAAAAAAGTTTGTATTGTTTTGCGTGTGTTCCGTTATTTGTAGAGCAGTGCATAAGCATGCCCAAGAAGCGTACATGCAGTTTCAATAGGGACTTGGTACAAGACACAAACCAGAAACTCAAATGGCAAATCTCGCGTCAGATGTGTGGGGTAAGGTTTTCAAGGAGATTTATAAACGGTTGATGAAAAAATATAGCTGGTCTCAAGAAGATTGATTGTTCTGATAAATACTTCTTGCACTCCTCAACTTTAGCGTAGGGCTAACATAAAAGGTAGATCAGAAGGAACCAGTAATACCGTGTAAGTCACACCGAGATTATAAAAACGACAGTTCATATTTCAAATAATAATAACGATAGTATAATTATAACAATAATTTTATAATTAGGCCTAACTGATTTTTCAGGAGGGGAGGAGGTAAACTGATCTCCTTGGGATGTCCCTTTTTTGGGCCAAAATATTATGGTCACCCTACTACTAGGGCGCCAAAATATCTAGCTCCTGGGTTCTCATTCCATTGTAATTATCATGCTCTTACCATGAAAAGGTCTCCCACGTATTATCCGCGGTCCCGGGTTCGAACTCTGGTCATAGCTCCAAAATTTAGGTGATGACTCAAAAGAATGAGAATATAGTTAGGAAAACTTACTAAGGACGATCTGGCTCCTATTGAGAAAGTCTGATAACAGCGGCGGTGGGACTCAATGCGCTCAACGAAGAACCCGTTGATAGGCTTTTGTCTTTAAGAAGGCTGTTGGACTCCATGGCTATGCAGAGCACCTGCGTTATATGGAAAACTGAAAATTCATTACGTGAAGTCAAATTAACAATTTTGTAATAGCAATTTTGAAGTAATAAGCATAATCTTGAGTTTCGGGTCATAGAAACAAATGTTTAGAGTGTGAGCGAGCAAATCAATTGTTACTAAATACATGGTAAAAACAGACAATTTGGTCCAAATTGAACAAAGTATATTTTGTCCCAATCCTCCATCCCCGGTCACGTCCCTGGTCTTGTATGTATACGTGTCAGTTAGAAACCGAATCCATTGCCTGTGTGCTCACTGAGGGTCTGCTTGAGACGATTCCCGACACTTTGGCGCCACCGGTCAGCTGGGTCGCTCGGAACTGGCTTTTGTCGCGGGCACGATTCGAATGGAAACAGACAACCCTGCTAGTGATTCTTGCAGTCTAATTCTCGAATGAATATTTCACTTGCTCTCGTTGCCTTCACGAATTCTATTTAAAGCAGCCCAATAAATCAAAGAACGAAATAGCTATATTGGGAACCTTTCAACAACTCCCATATTCGCAGCAAAAATATTTTACAATAACAGGTGTAATTGTATTTTTGACTGTAAACACAAAAATCTAATAAAAATCTTCCCACATTTTTCATCACGTTTCAATGAAGTCAAAAATTACACTGTTCAAACTTTATTTTAATACTTTTCTAGTTATCCAAGTTACAAGACGTGATTTCTCAACGATAACTTTGTTGCAACATTAATATATTTCTGTCATTGTAATCAGCATTTCTTAGCTACGGTATAGTAATCGTTCATGCAAGTTCCCACTCTTTAAAATGATACACCTTTACGTGAGGTGAGATTCCGCCACCATAAGTTAGGATTTGAGGAACAGAAACGGATGACACGCTCACTCAACAAGAGGCTTTGCATCAGTGGTGCTTTCAAATCTGGGCCGAATAACAATTACAAAAGTCAGATCAAGTTTACGCCGTAGTTTAAGCTGATGCACTCGTATCCGGACTGAGATTTTCTGTGGTTTCTACAAACGACTGCAAGCATAGAAGCTTCGTCGTTGGCCAGTATTTTTCAAATATTCCTAAATCAAATAACTGTCCAAAATAGTGGACATTAAGTGAGATAGAAAGTGTGGCCCCTTACAGCTATATTCGTGCAACGATTTAATAAATTTTATTTTACCTTTATATGATTCACATTCATATCATCGATAAATATTCCACTCCTTTCTGACAATTAATATTATAATGCAATTTCTGAAGTGCAATAATGAACGTGGTATGGTGTCTGACTATCACGGGGTGACCTACCTAGGATTTTATTATTAATTAATTCAATACTTCGAATCAATATTTAGCCATTTGCAGTTTCTTAAGACAGGTCTACTCATAAGAAACGGTTGAAGGGAAAAGTGAACTGTGCACCGTATCCGACGAAGAGAAAGAAAACTGTTCGTGTTAACTAACTCCTTTATCACGAAGAATATTTTTTTTATAGGATAAATCTCTAACATGCCCACATGTACGTATTCGTTTAGGTCTCTGGTTTGAATTCTTATTTGGAAAAATAAATAACAGAAATAAAAGTTTCATCGATGTAATTAAATGTTACAAAGATTACAAATGTTACAAATTTCATCCTGTCATCACTCATCCTCGTCGTCGCGATTAGCCAAAACTGGTAGGAAAGTGACGCTAAATAACAAAATCAAATCTTTCCAAGACCGCGAACACACAACCAACATCCATACATTGAAGAAACTGAATAGGAGCAAAAGTTTTAACATTTCCTTTCACGCGTGTGTATCTTTATTTTTTCCCTTTCAGCCGAGTACTGCAGTGTTGCCAGTTGCCTTCAGTGCTTCATTGTCAAAAGGTTTAACAACGATAAATATTACATCTCTACTTTCGATGTGTGAGGTTCGTGATGATACAAATGCTCAGCACTGAATAAAGATGATGACCGTGCTGAACATTTTGGCAACGCAGGAGCAGGATTGCATGGTAAACACCAGATTGCTCCCTTACTGTTGAAAATTATGCAACAGCGCCAGTGGATTGTTCTTATCTTGGTGAAGCTACGTTTCTTGGGTGGATTTCGAAATCAAATCAAACTTGGGCGAATATACGAGTTATTCGTTTCCTTCGCTGCTGATACGTTTTCGCCTTTAAAGTAAATGCAGGAAAAGCACGCCTTGTGTGAGAAGCTAAGAGCATTAAAAACGTGTTCGTTCGTCCCTCCCCCTCTCTGTAAGAAAGCAATAAGAATTGCGCCCTTTTTAATCTTCACCCACCTCCATTCAGTTAATCATGTTATACACATTACAAGACCTGGGCTCGGTGGTTTACTGAGGACGGAATAGGCAGTAAAATGTTACAAAATGAATGTTTGGCCCATCTTTCAGAGCTCAAAGACGAGGTTACGAAGTATCTTTGCGAAACTTTTCTTTGGCTTGTTCAAAGTATTTACTGGTGATTCTTTACTGCAAAGATTACTGTGGCTGTGTTTGCTTTATCATTTTTATTTCCGTCATGTCATGATCGGAGCTTCGAAACAGTCGAATGGTAAGGGCCTAACATATAGGGCCTCCCCGATTTAGTAGCAGTAACATCGTCGGCCTGTAATCAAGGAGATCCGGGTTCGATACACGGGAGAGTGGTTCGGATAACTGTAGGTCAATCCTGATTAGCCTATATTTGCATAAAGTATATTTTGAACTCAAGTTAGCGCAATCACAGAACATTTCGGTTTCTTGAAGGCAATTGAGGAGCTACGTGGACTAGCAGGTTCCGATCGAGAAAACCAGATAACAGCGGCAATGCGATTCGATGTACTGACCACGTGTCAACCAATGAGGAAGTCTATTAACGGGCCGTTGTTATTGAAGGAACCTTTTGCCACGGAGTTAAGTAGTATAATTGATGCTATAATGAGCGCACTTATAGCGTAGAAAGAAGAGGTCATTTGATTAAACAGCCCGATTTGCTTACACTTAAAATTATGAGAAGATGCCCATATTCCCCAATTCTTCAAGTGTGATATGCTCTTAATCCCATGAATCTTGAATCCTAGTGAAGAAAAGAAGAGTCCATATGCCCCGATTTGCCCACACTTAAAATTATGTCAAGTACCCATATGATTTTATTGTTTATAGCGTGTTATTCTGTCAAAATCCCAAGAATCTTGAATTCTAGTGTAGAAATGAAGAACTCCCCTCAGACAGATTTGCCCATGTGTGTAAAAGCTACATCTCTCAGTTTGTTGTCCATAAACTTCTCAAAAATATGACGCCCCCCCTTGATATTGTTTTGGCTACACTTAAAACTAAGGCAAAAAGCTACTCTCACCCACCCACAACCATTTATATTTACTTCCGGTCCGGTAATATGCTGAAATCTTCTAGAATTGCTCTGTGACTCTCTCATTTCTTACATCATAAACATATGATTTTTCACCTATGAGAATAACACTACATATAGTGTCATCAGGGAGTGTATTGTGGAATTCAAAGATAATTTTAATGTTTGTCCTGTCATTAACCACAACTTGTTTCCTTTTTGAAGTGTTGATGCCAAACATGGGTCTCTGTGCTTTGAATTCATCTGGAGTGTAATACATGTCAGTATTGCCAGTAGTGACCCTTTTGTATGCTATAAATGCTTCATATAATTTAAGGAAATCATCCTTGGACATGTCTAAATTATAATTTTCTCTAGGGAATACCTCATTTCTGCCATTTTTAAGATATATGTTCTTGATGTTGCAGTTATCAAATCTACTTGAATTTTTTTCCTGATTATTGTGTCTTCCAGTCTAAAACAGTACCACCACAAAATCCGGCATGTCATATTGTATACTGGAGAATGAATTTGTAGCATCAAACTCATAATAAGTACCAGTTGCAGGCTTCCGTACACATTGATATGTATAAAATTGTAAAGGAATCTGTGGATTTTTTATTATATCAGCTTTGTATTAAGGGCATAACTGGCTTCATATTCAACAACTGGGATTCTTAGCTCCATAGTCTGAATAATGCATTTGCCCTCATCAGGAAGGGTATTGGGCAGAGCTTCCCCTGTAGAGTTTAATGTGCTGTACCTCATCAAAGCATTATTATCATTGGCAGCTCTTCTAAATGTGATTCTTAAAACCACCCTTCCACATAATATCTTTGTAATCTGAAAAGAAACCTGGCAACAGGCGCATAGGGAACAGCACTGTGTGGCTCTTGGATAATATTTTATCACCAGCCTCAAATCCACCTATTTTGTAGTATGATGCCTCGGTTTTGGATAATTTTAGTGTGGCCAAAGCTGTGGAGGTAATGCCGGGATAATCCACTCTGTTTATAACAACACCATGCTTTCTGATCTCAATTTCAGAGAACAGATGCGGCACAAAATTGTCCACCAATCTTATATTTGAATTTGCCGGATAATCTGCACCATCGAGCTTTACAACATCAAATTTGATGTATAGATCTGCTCTGTGGGGGTGTATAAAGCCATCCCCTTCATCAAGATCAACCTCAATTTCTGTGTTGGGTTGATTTAAATTTGCAAATGTCCTCCTGTTTGGAGGGAATGATTGTAGCTCATAACTCTCAATATTTTCCATTTTTTTGTATGTATTTTTATTTAAATATTAATCTCTATGATTGCAGTTGTTGTGGCTCCACAAAAATCAACTAATTCTTCTTTTTCATTAGTGACCATCAATTCAATATAATCTATTCTATTATGGCACACAGGAAAATATAATGTTGGGGATGGAGTGTAGATGATTGGCTCCATAAATTCAGAATTAGGTTTAAATGTTGCAATGATGCCAGTTTGTTTGTGAGTGCCTATGCCATTTGATTTGGTGATCATACCCTCGGCCACATCACAGTGAATATTTAGAGTCTCTATGGCTAAGAATTTAGGTATATTAATAGCAGTGTGTTTGATGGCTGGTTCAAGTTTTGTGTTGTTCTCAAAGCCTAACAGCTCTCCTATAGTACCCAGATCCACTGTTTCTGTAGCAGATACAATCTCTACTCTGTGAGTGACAGAATTTTGAGTTAATACTATACCTCTGGGTAATTGAGCATTTAAAGTGGACAGATTATACTGCCCTGGAGTGATGACAATTTTTTGATCCCCTACTGCAATTTTGTTGTTGTGGTGTGTAATATTAGGGATCAAGTACATGCCATAAAATGCTCTGAGAGCTATTGTTTTGGGATACACTATATCATTATGTAATTTGAGTTTCAATATTGAATTTTTGCTGGTGAGATGGAATACCCCCCTGATGTTTTAAATACCACAGGGCTTTTTGAAAATTTTCAATTGATGGTTTATTTATTTGAGACATATATCTAAGAACAGATAAACACAAATGTCCGCAATTAACATCTTTGAAATTTTGAACACGGGCATTATTGTAATAAAGATTAGTTGATTTTAGATATTTTACTAAATTTTCAGGTGGAACACCTCCAAATGAATCAAACACAAATGCCTCATTTTTTAAATATTTAAGATAACAAATCCAGTGAGTGCCCTGATTTTTGTACTTATCCAAATTAACAATGCCACACTCTTTGTTGAGTGGTTCTTCTGGTAAAGAATCAGACATGTACACACCTCTAAAAGTTTTGATGCCCAGTGGCTTGATTAAAGCTTCAATATCTTGGTTTGTAAGCGGCTCTTGTTTTTTTTAAACTTATTCATGGCTCTCTTAACACCTTTGCCTTGCTTCTCCATGGCCAGGTTATGGCGCTTCAATTCATCTAATTCTGCCCTATTCTTCTTGGCATCTATTACTGTTTTTGCTATGGCAGCTGATCCCCCAGCCAAGCTCCCCACAGCCCCAAGTGCTGCTAAGATGGCCGGGATAGTAAATATGAAACCCCCCACATGTGATTTTTTTCTAGATTGTTGTATTTTTTTTAATTGGTGGGTACTAAGCAACAATTTCATTCCATGGCCCTTGCAAGACAAGATTTTTTTTTCTTCCGCTGCTTTTTGGTTAAAAATCTATCAATAGTTTTAAGAGATTTAAGACCTGCATAAGGTATTTGATACATAACACCCTTGGCCTTCATTCTAGGTTTATTATATATATATATTCACAGCCCCCACCCCAGTTTTTGTTTGGTGTTCATAGCTATGGTGGTCCCAATGCTGCTATTCTTTCACTCAAAGAAGCATCTTTGCTTACAAATCTACCAAATGCAGCCTCTTCTAATTTCTTGTCTGCAACATGTCTCTTGTCAAGATCAGAATGTGTGTTGTATGCTATGTCATGGTCTCTGCAAGCAGTATCTAGGGGATTAACACCAGGATCACCTCTGTTTAACCTATGGTCGAATTTTGTACCGGGACCACAATACTGATAGCCTGGAATGTGTAGTTCAAATGGCAGCTTGTTTATAATGTCATTAACTAACCCCCGACCCTCAGAAATATTCCAAAATTTAGGTGGTAGAGTATTAATAATTTTTATAAGATATCCAATCCCCTTAGTGTCATTCACTATAAAATTAGACAATTTTGTGCTTATCATGTCCATAATTCCAACCTTTTCATTGTAAAAATTGTGGTTGCCAGCATTTTCCTCCCCAGCTATCACCAATAACCTATCTACAAGTTTCCTGACATCATCAACCCAGACAAATTCTTTAGGCAGGGTGTTGTATTGTTTGATTCCACTGCCAGACTTGATCTGTGACCATATGGGCTTGATTAAATTGTTGTATTTTGCTCCACTGCTAGACTTGACTCTTTTTTGTTTGGGATCATTGTTCTGGCATAGAGCATCTGATTTTATTAATATTTCTTTGTAGTGCTCATAATCTTGATCTGTATAGCTGCCAGGTCTCTTCCTAGTCATCAGTTCCCACAACCCAGGTGTGCCGGGATATTTAACAAAACCACCTTTTTCTCCAAGATGAGATTCTGAATATACAATTATATCATCTCCCATAAATGTTACTCTGAAATTGCCAATTCTATGTATGATGCTACCATCACGCTCTGTGTCAGCATATAATCCAAGGACCTCATCTTTGTTGTCTTTAGGTGTGCTTAAATATTTTTGAGCAAGAAGACCCAATTCAATAGGATCCTGAGTAGCTTCAATTCTTCGAGGAGCAACAGGACTAGGTGTATGAATACTGGAAAGTGGGGTGATTGGATAATCTAATATGTTCCTTGCAGCTACAGGTACAAGCTCTGTGATCAAAGTTTGATTTTGCTCTGTAACAGTTTTGATATTTTTACCTAATTCACTAATAGCATCAATGATAGGCTGTTCTGTTTGTTTGTGTTGTTCATAAATTCCTCGGTTCTATGATTTCCATCCCTTGAATCTTTTTACAAGATAATCTCTTAATTTAAGATCATCAATGGTTGGCCTTTTCATGGTTATTTATATATGTTTCAATGTCTAGAAAATTGTTAATTTTATTTCTATATTTACCACTATTGGGTTTTCTTGTCATATCAATTGTGACAAACCCATAACTGTTTTGATTCCAGCTCATACTGCAAAACTTGGAAAAATCATTGTAGCTCAAGTCCCCACCTACATATTCATCATGTATGTGTTTGAGGTTGGTATGATCTTGATGAAACACACATATAAAATTGCTGTTGTCTCGGATCAGCTGCTTCGGTATTTTAGAAACATTCTGTGCCAGGTAGAAGCAATCAATGTTTTTGTGTCGGCCCTGTGTAAAGAAATTTCTAACCTTGTTTTGATTATCCAGTATAATGTCATCAAACACAACAACAGAATTATCGAGACATTCATGAAGTGGCTTAACATCTGATTCAAATGTGGCAATATCCAGTCCATCATATAGCTTCATCAGCTGCTGATATTTTAATTGTTCCAAGCTCTTAGAGAGGACATACAAGTGCCTATTTTTCTAGTCTAACCAGTTGGGTGCCAATAAAAAATTATCAATCATTAGTGTAGTTTTACCACAAGCTGATGGCCCAACAATAAGACATCTAATATTATCAGGCAGCAACCTGCCATTTCTCTTAATCTGCTGTTCAGGTTCTGGCAGCCTTTTTATAACATCCCAGGTGCTCATATTATCACTTTGTCTGCATCGATCCAGCTGTGTTCTGGAAGTTCTAGCCATTTGACAAATAACTTGTTGCCTTTTCTGCGGATGATTTTTTCTATGAGATATGTGTCAGGCTGTTTAGTTTTGCTGAGTTCTTCTTCATAGAATCTGCCTTGGAGAATTTCTACTCGGTGGAATTTTATTATATATATGTTAAGGGTCGCAGGTTTAATTTGAACCACTGTAAATAATTCAGTGCTCCAGTTTCTTGTAAAGCCTCTTTTGAATAAGTGCTTATATTTGCTGATTCTTACTTTATCACCCACCTTGTATTTGGCTTTTCTTGTTGTTGGCTGGTATCTAGGGTAATAAACAGTCCTGATCAATTTTTGCTCATCAGATGAAGTTACTTCAGAGGGTTTCATGTTGATTGTGGAATGGACCGAGTTGTTATATTTATGTAGAAGTTCTGGAAGAATATTAAGCCATTTATAATTACCTTGAAGTGTAAATTGTTTATACATAAGATTTTTTAGGGTTTTGTTGAATCTCACTACAATTGAGGCTTTGAGATCACTGTAACTCGAATAATGTTGTATTGACTGGCTTTTAATAAATTGTTGGAACACAGAATTATAAAATTCTTTTCCATTATCTGTTTGCAAATAGCGCGGTGATCTTCCACTCTGATTGATGATTGTCCTGAAGGCTTCTGTAACACATTTTCCAGTCTTGGATTTGAGTGGCACAGCCCAGGCAAATTTTGAAAATGTGTCTATTACAGTGAGTAGATACTTGTAGCCCTTGTTGATTTTGTCTAAGTTTTTCAGCTGTCCACTTGCCATCTCAATCAAGTCGCTCTGCCATAAATCATCAATGCCTTTTGTAACTACTGGCAGTCTCTTATAATTATGTCTGGCTTGTCTGTGTAATTCATCAACAATAATTTGTCTAGACATAATATGTAAACAGGAATATTGCAACTATGGGGTGTTCAGCAGCTGATACTACAGGATTTTCTAAATATAATTTGTCTCCTATTTGTATATGAAATTCCAGAGAGCCATCATCTTCAGCATAAGATGTTTCTAATGTATTGGGATCTGTAAAATCCTCTAACTCTACACTGGTGATTTTTTGTTTGTTGTCAGCATTTGTTATTGATAAGGTGGGGTAGTGGTGTGCCTGTGGTTGTAGCCAATATTTGATCTTGATTGGTCTCAGTGTGCCCCCAACAAAAAATTGGTAATAAAATTGTGCAGGGGACAGCATCTATATTTTGCCACCTGGTGTAAATGGTGAATCATATTCTTTGTTGGGGATGCTGTACAATTCAAGAATTACTGTATGTTTTGGATTCTCGATTATGCCTGTTATTTCTTTTTCTGCTGTAAGCAATCTGCTTGTTACAGATTCAAGGTGCTCATTGATGGTCCTAACAACATCATCATGGCCTGGCTTGATTTTTATGTCCACAACAAGTTTCTTGTATTGTTGCACAATCTCTTGAAGCTGGGTGGCAAAAACAGACAGAGCATTTGCTTGATTGGATTCCATGGTCCCTAGCTGTTGCTTGATATTAGCTACAATTTGTTGCAAATTTTCAATAACTGCCAATTTTGAATTTTGAGCAGTAAGATCATGGACCTGTCTTTTGATATCCTCAAACAGGGCTTGCAGTTCATTAATATGTTGATTAGTTGGTAGAGTGGCCACTGTCTGAGTAAGTTGTTTGATCTCTGTCTGGATATTCTGGATATCTTCTGATTTCAATATGCGATTCACAGCTCTCTTAATATTTTTAAGTTCCTGTGATGTAGGCAGATTTGTTACAGTATTTTGCAAAGATTCAAGTGCCAATTTCACATTATTTAATTCAGAAGCATCAGCCACATTTTGCATAGCATTTTGGAGCAGGGCTATATCTGCCTGAGTGGGTGTTGATTGTTGTAAAATTTCAAGTTTTGTTTGGATATCATCGATCAAGTGATGAAAATGAGATATTTCAGATTCAGTGTTGAGGTTTTCAAGCTTTGTGATCTGTTGCTGGACACTGACAAGTGTGTCTACAATACCAGGCAGGCGGGATTCTTGTACATTTGTCAAATCACTTTGCACTGCTGCTATTGTACCCTCAAGATGGGTTATGGTACTTTGATTTTTTCCAAAATCTTTATATGTTTCAAGTTGCAGCTTAATGTTGGCAACACTCCGAGTTATTGCACTCAAAGCATAAGAAGATGGCAAGTTGTTCATAAAATTTTCAAGTGTCTCAATTTTTTCTTTAACCTCGGCTATGGCATTGTTCAAGGTGTCCAGATTAGGTATCTGGAGTGATTGAATCTGTTCTTTTAGAGTGGAAGTCACTAGATCAAAATCTTCTTGTGATTTTATGCTTTTGGCAATTGTTTGGAGCTGTGTCTGGACATTATTTATCTGCTCTTCCAATTGCTGTTTCAATTGCTCAGAGTTGGTGGCCTGGGTCTTAAATTTGGCTTGAAGAGCTGCTACAGTTTCTTCTAAACTTTGAAAATTATCCAATGTGGCCAAATCAGTATATTTCAGAAGCAATAATTTGAGTTCTGAGTCAATTTTAAGAAGAGGGTCCATGCATTGTGATTGTGAATTTGTAATTTCTAGTTGAAGACTGGCATTGAGTGTGGTTTGTAAAGCTTGGAAATCATGAAAAACTAAATATGCTGACCAAGGCAGTAATTTATTTTATTAAAAACATAAACTAACGTAACGTTTCAACCTTCTAGCAAGGTCTAGAAATAGAGAAGAAAGGCGAAGAAGACACAATGAACTGGAAAGGGGGACTGAAGTTAAACAAAGAATGGAAGAAGATGTTAGAAAGAGTGGAAAGGACAAGAGAAAAAGAGGTGAGGAGAAGGAAAAAAAATGAAGGGAAAAGAGCGTGAGATTAAAAAGTCCTACCACATTCTATATGGAAGTAAATGTGTTTAGCCTTTTAGGTGAAAGTAAAGTTGGAAAGTGAAAGTCATCTGCTAGAAAGTTCCAAACAACTTTCTAAATAGTTTGGAGGGAGTAATGTTTGTGTATATATGTTACCCTTCTTGTTGTATCTGGTTACTTTTGTACTTGATACAGAGTCTGAAGAAGACCTTGCTAGAAGGTTGAAACGTTACGTTAGTTTATGTTTTTAATAACATAAATTACTGCCTTGGTCAGCATATTTAGTTTTTCATAATCATGGAAACAAGGCTTAATGGAGTTATACTTGTAAATTCTTCTTAATTTCTTGACTCTGACATCAAGCATCAGAATCTCATCACTGTGATCTTCATGTCTTGTATGGCCAAATATATCATTAAGCATTTTTGTTTTAGTGGTTATTTATTATTGAATATCTAATTCTTAATTCTATAAAAAAAAGTATAAGCTTCTCATAGGATCCCGGGACTTCAATATATAAGCAGTCACCAGCAGAAACAGTATATACAGTGCCAGAAATCATGTTTGAGTGCTTAATTCTATAAATATTTCTCCCTATTGAAATCTTGACAGTACCCTCAGGGGTTGTAATAAATTGCAATTGACCACCTACAGGTAATTGGTAATGATTTAAATTATTGTTAAATATGTACAATGTTTTACCTGTTTCATCATCAACATCAGTAAGTATGCTGTTCAGATGAATAATTAACAAAGCACTTAGTTTAGATATTATATCAGAAGAGGGTTTTGGTGTTGGCAGGTCCATAATAGCCTGTTTTTTGAACCCAAATAAGTTCATAGGCATGTTTATTTATTTCAAATCATGCTCTGTAATTGGGCATTGATTACCCCTTTTCAAAACACAATGACCCCATGGTAGAGTATGTATGCCACATGATAAAATGCATCTCTTATCATCATGTGGATCCAGAGCCACTTTTCTTACAATATTTGTAGTCAAGAAGTGATCCACACTCTGAATTCTGGATTCTGATGTTCTGATTGTGCTACATGATTTGAGGCAATTTTTGTAATCTTCAAATTCAAGCTCTTTGTCTACAGTCACTCTGCCAATGCCCTTGGCCTTTTTGGCAACAGCGCCACTACATGTTTCAAAACTGTACATCTTGGCCCTTAACCCAGCAAATGCCACAATAACATCACCAAGTGTCTCATCTTTTAACTTCCCAGGCACATTTTTGTTGTGGTGTTTAATTTTTGAATGTTCAGTGGTATCAAAATATTTAAACAATTTAGGCTGTGCTATATCTTGATAAACATCTTCTGTTTGAATATCAAGAACAAAACTATCTGTGTCCATGTACATCAGTTTTACACGATCCTTATAAAAAGGCATCAACACATTATAAAACAATTTTAACATGTGTAATTTGGCCAATTCCAATATCACAGCCCCTACATAAATAGGCTTATCAAACTTGATCTTTGTTTTTTTCATGTTGAAAAGTATCATATTTTCATCATAAATTCTTCTGTAATTGAAGTTGGGCTTTGCAATCAATTTTTTGCTCTGGCTTGTGTCAGTAATTATTTTAACATCAATATGTTTTCTGATATTTTCTATTGTTTTGCCATACACAGAATTGACCATCAATTTAAACAAGGTCTTATCAAATTGGCTCATTGCAGATGTTCGAAGCTCTGTGTTTGTATCAATATATGGTTTCAACCATCTTGAGTGCCTGAACCTCAAAACTTTTCCAACTTTGGTTACTTGAACACCATGATGCATTAGAAACTGGAGGTTTTTGTAATATATGACATAATCCTGTTTCGGCTCTAGAGTCATCATCAATTTCTTCTGTTTAGAGCCAGGTGAACACTTAACCTCGGGAATTGGGGGCAGATCAGAAAATGTGTTGTGTAAATCATCAGGAATTGTCAGATCAACCTCTAAGAACAGGCCATAGTTACTGTCATCAAAATCCTTAAGATCTTCAATATTAAAATCTTCAACCCACTCAAGCCCTGCATATGGCAGTTTATACATCATAGCATAACCATAGAGGCTATTGGCATCCACATACAGTATATAATTTGATGGCAGTGCTGGATCATAATCAGGAATATATTTGTTATTTGCTCTGGCATATCTCTGAGAACATTGCACCATGCCTCCTCTTATACATTGTTCCATAAACAGATACATATCTTGATCCTGGATCAGATCCAATTGCATTTTAGTGTTTAAAAACATTGCAGACCATGCTAGGCCCGGAGCACTGTAAAAATGCATTGGATCCAGCTTATAATTTTGCATGGAAGATTTTCTAAATGCCTGAAGTATATCAGCTAAGAGGGTCACATCAAGTTTTAAATATGCCTTGTGATAATCACCAAATGTCTGGCATTTTAAATTGTTCGACATCAACTGGGCATGGTGATAATCATCATCAGTAATTCCAGATGCTCTGATTTTGCTGCAAAACTCTTGTTGTGGTGGCAGAGAACACTCATCAAATTTAGAAAATTCTGTAACATAATCATATGGATATACACCCTTCCGCTTAATTAATTTCAGGTCCTGATTTGGAAACAAAGAACATGTGATTTTGAATTGATCATCAGATAATTGAGTGGCCAGTGTAGCCAGGCTAGCAGACAAAATTTTGTATGAATCAAGAAATCTTAAGTGAATAAGAACACCATTAACTTTAATTATTTTGCTAATGGCAATATATTTCTCATTATTTTCAGCTAAAATATTTAAATTCTGCTTGTCAAACCCCTCGTACCTGATCAAATGATGAAAATCATAATTGGATGCACCATGGCAAAATATAGGGACAAATTTTGGTCTCTGGATCTTAATATTACAACTATTACACAGGGTCATTTTGAATTTACCATCTGTATGAGAATGGTGATGAACCTTGATATTTGTATCTGAAAATTCAGAATCACATACCGGGCATTTTTCTGCATTGTTGAAATCTTCAATCTGTTTCTCTGTTAAAGGCAGCATAGGTTTTGATTTTAATAAGACATTAGATGCTATGTCATAACACTCATTTTCTATTCTATCTGCAAATTTTTTGATGGCATCTGCTCCCATGTATAAATTTTCTTTACTAACAACACCATCCTGTACAACAACATAATAAAAACTAGAAGGTTCATGTAACTGGTATGATGTACTTGAAGATTCATCAGGATCTGGGCTGCAGAATGCAAGAGGTTTGAGATTTGATTCAAAATCACAGACTATATATGTTCGGTGTTCCAACAAGGCTTCAAATTTTTTGAATTTGGCATTTTCACTTGGATTAGGCATCACCATATGAACACGTTTATGGTTGCCACAGTATTTCAGATGCTCAATTAACTTGTTTTTAGCAATTTCTGCATTTTTTTCACGAACCCCATTTACCATTTTTTGACCATCAAATACAGTTAAACATCTTCGGCACAACTTAAATGTTCTATTAAATTTGTCTAGTTGTGTTCTGACTAAAGCTTCAAGATTTTGTATCAGAGTATAATGGTGTGTATCATCCCCTTCAATTAAGAGCAGATCAATCGGAACAGCAGAATCATCATCAAATGTACTGATTCTGAGAGACGCTATCAAGCAATTGCCACGGCCAGTAGAACAAATAAGTACATTAATAGATAATTGTTTACCATTGATATTCCTGGCCTTTTTTTCAAATTTATCAATATTCTGAACAGACATTGGATATTCTAAACCCTCCATTGCCTCATCAAAATCATTTTCATGTTGTTTATAAAAAATTATTCGCTGAGGATCCTTTGAAATTGGATACAAAGCAGCTAAAATACACCACAAAAAGTATTTCTCATCATTATTTTTTATATTAACCACGGCTTGTTTGTTTTTAATATTGGCAGGTAATGGCAAATATGTAGATCCTTGTAATGGGCTGAATTCAGAAATATTAACATAGAGCTTGTGTGGAGATCCGCATAGGCTCCACCCAGACTCTTTTCCAGCAAATTCAGAGTGTTTAATATTCAATTGATCTATCAAACTGCTTATTATTTTGTCTGAATTTGCATTTGAATATACCGGTACAGTTTCTGTTATGTGGGGCTGTGTAAATTTTGTGCCATTTGGCTTCTTATATTGTGTAAACAATTTGAGGGACAGCTTATAAGAGCCATTTTGTGCATTTTGAATTGCCTGCACATCTGGATTTATACTGTTCAAAAAATTCTTAATGTCACATTTTGGCTCTGATACAAACCGGTGATCCCTAAGTTGGCCATTAAAACTGCTATGGATAGGTGGTGCATAGTGTGGCTGCTTTGCTGGTCCAGCATTAACAGGTGTTTCATGCTTCCTTTTCAGACCAGATGTAGATGGTTGTGGGGGCAATGTTGATGACTGTTCATAACAAATACACTTATGCCATTTGTAATATGCCTTGCTTAATATTTTATGGCATCTTGGACACATTTTTGTAGCCTTTCTGCATTTCTTAGGGTCACAAATATGGCGATGCCTAGACCAATTATAACTAGATATATTTTTTTTGCATTGATTGCAATATTTTTGATTTGGCATTTTTTTGTTTATTTATATAAAATTACCTGGTCCAAAAAAAACAGAACTATGGACAATATGCCACAGCAATTATAACAGCAGTTAGTGGCTGAGCTGGTGCTTTTATACCCAAACAACAGCAGTAACTAGGCTCTGGTGATCCCCAATATAAAATAGTTTTGCTCTTTTATGCTGTTGTACAACACACTTTACCAGGTTTCAAACCTCAGCTGTATATCAGCTAGCAGTGAATATTCTCAAAATCTCACGTGTGGAGATATTATTTTGCCACATGTATTTCAATCTTACATATTTTATCAGGACTCAAACCCAGAACTCTTGTTTACAAGGCAACAATATTAACACTTTGCCATCAGAGGAGACCTCACATTTTACCAGGACTCAAACCCAGAGCTCTTGTTTACAAGGCAACAATATTAACACTTTGCCATCAGAGGAAACTTCACATTTTACCAGGACTCAAACCCAGAGCTTTTGTTTACAAGGCAACAATATTAACTCTTTGCCATCAGAGGAGACCTCACATTTTACCAGGCCTCAAACCCAGAGCTCTTGTTTAAAAGGCAATAAGCCATGGGACTATGTCCACATGCAATACACATTGAATATCAGAACCCAGGAGTTATGAGCTCTATATCAGCTAAATACAATTCAAAGTTGGACTTTGAACTGTGCAATGAATATTCTGTAAGTCTCACTCGGGTATATATTATCAGAACAAGGCAAAACCTGAATCCAATTCATGCATATATGATAACATGCAAGAGTGAAGTTTTATGCTCTTCCAGTAAATTGGAGTTAATAGCATGATGGCATGGCAATTTTCCCTGAAAGGGCACAGTGTAGATTTTATCTCATGCATGCAAGCATATAAAATCTCCCAGGCGTGCATAATTTATTGCTGGCCGGGACATGAAACTGATCAAAGATTAGAAAAAACATGAAACCAATTTGCTTGCCTGCCCTTGTCCTATTGTATTGATCTGTAAGTTGTAGAGGATGAGAATGTAAGCATTTTTGCCCTAGTTTTAAGTATAGTCAAAACAATATCAAGAGGGGCATATTTTTGACAAGTTTATGGACAACAAACTGAGAGATTCAGCCTTTGCACACTTGGCCAAATCTGTCTGTTGAGGCTTCTTCTTTTCTACACTAGAATTCAAAATTCTTTAGATTTAAATATGTACACACATGGCCGATTGGGCTATATGCCCCCTCTTGTCATAGTTTTAAGTGTAGGCAAATCTGTCTATTGAGGGTTCTTGTTTTCTACACTAGGATTCAAGATTCATGGGATTAAGAGCATATCACGCTTGAAGAATTGGGGAATATGGGCATCTTGGCATAATTTTAAGTGTGGGCAAATCGGGCTGTTTAATCAAATGACCTCTTCTTTTCTACGCTATAAGTGCGCTCATTATAGCATCAATTATACTACTGAGTTAGTTCATCGTAACTGTTACGAATATAATTAATATATAAATTGAGCAGGTAAATATTAACAAAACAGGCTGTTATAGTAACCACTACATCGGCTTGTATTATGTTCACGCTAAACGGGATTAAATTCTGTTACCGGGTGATAGACCAGTATTATGATGTGCAAGCTGCGAAGTTATGTAACAGTGGCGTATCTAGAAGTAGTTTTAGAGGGACATAGTCTTATTTTTGATCAACTTTCCTTTCAAAACACGTAAAACATAGGAAAATAATTCAGGATCTAGGAGCGGTAAAAATAACTCATAACTCCCTTATGCTCACATTTCTTTACTACATTTATGTACACGCCACTGAAAGCTGGTGAATACAGCCCACAAGTGGAGAGGTTTCCATATTTAGCGATAACAGAAGCGGGGTGTAAGGGATGATTCTCCTTTAAGCACCAAAATGCCAACCTCTCTCCACGTATTACACCCTGTACTCAGGAAAGGGGGGAGGGTTGCCACTAAGCTATCTTATGCTATAACCTAGGGTCGGACATAAATGAGGCCCTGAAGGGGCAGAAGTGAAAAAGACCATCGACTATTTTCTTAATGTTGTGATAATAGCAGATTAGAACATGTCAGATCCCTTTTACCTGCTTATTTTATGAATGAACGTAGAAGGAAGGAGTTTCTAGCGTTTAAATAAGTTCTTGCATGATGATCCTATTTTCAAAGGTCAAGTCATATAAACAATATGTACAATTTTTATGCTCGAATATAAACAATTGTTCCTCGTAAAAACGAATGTAAACATTTTAAATGCCAATAATTAAAAGTCAAGTGAAGTGGAGGGATACTAACGGTCCAAATTAACATCCTTGTTTCTTGGTTAATTCGCGTCCAGTGTGGCTACCGTAATGTAGTGTTGGTTTCTGTTCCTTTAGTGTTTGTACAGTATTAGTCTGGTATGGTGAAATGCATATTGAAAGTGGCAATTTTGAAATAAATTGAAATTTACTGAATAATTTATTATCAGACGTGTCTATATTTTAAAGTTTACAAGTGTTATTAATAGAGAGCATGCAATTAGTGGAAGTGAAGTACCATGAAAAGAAAACGGTTAATAATAATAATAATAATAATAATCATAATAACAATGATAATATCGACAGTGCCTAAAACAAGGGATAGTCCAGGAGCCCAAATTTTATAAATCCCAGTCTGCCTGGACTACAGTCAGTCTGTATTGCGCACTGTCCCTACGTATTTCTTATTACCCGCGCATCAATTACAACCTAATTTTCGCGATTGGGTAAAAGAGACAGAAGGGAGAAGTAAAATAAATCAAATCAATCCGTAGGAAAAAAGTAAAATCCTCCCCTGTGCTTTGTACCACGCCATGAGGGCATATACGGGGTGTGGAGTTGGGCCCCACACTTTCTTGGTCACAGCCAAAGCCCTGGCCGCCCCCAGAGTTTCCTCCAGATACCCACTTTGTACGACGCTGGGTGGGCGCCAAGGCCGCTTGAACAGGTGGAAAAAATCCCGGTTCTCCCTCGCCTGGTAGTCAGACGCCCTGCCGACCGAGTTACAGCGGCAGTATAAAACAGCAGCAAATGGCTGTACCTTTCTCAAATTGAGGATTACTGTGGCAAGTCTCTCATATAATATGAAGGTTAGAATGAACGATGAAAAAGACTTTCGGAACAAACACAACTTCTATCCAGGATGCGAACCTAGGACACCGTGTTTTGTAGCGCGTCATGCTAACATTTCAACCACAGAGCCGAACTGAAATACTTTGTAATTGGGCGAGTGATTCCCGACACTTACACGATACAACTGGGAAGATAAAAAAGGAATGTTGCATTGGCGCCTTGAAGTTTGCGCAGAGCATTCAACCATATCAGTTACAATACCTCAACTTGATTTCATGGTTTCAAGGTGAATAGTATGTTGTGTTTCTGCCGTACAACTTATAGATTTGCATCAATAACATAGTGTTAATGCGCAGGGATATGTGAAAAATGCCAACGTTGAGATATCCGATAAAATAAAAGAAATGATAATTCAAGGATCGTGGATTAACGGTGTTGCTTTGGTAACTAGCTGCCGCATTTATAACTATATATATACATAAAACTCATATATTTAAATTACTAAGATATATTGCTTTAATAATTCAAATTTAACCCGTGTTGCACGTACATAGTCTAAACTCTGCATGTCTATTATTTACGCTCTACCATTGTTTATACCGGCATCTCTCAATTTCAGCATGTGTTATTAGTTAGACTATAGTAAATTAGTGTTTTAAATTACATATTTACTTTTCTAGAATGAAGTATGCGTAATTTGTTAACGCAAGTGTAAAAGAGGGTTTCTTAAAGAACTCGATGTTAGCAAAAATATGATTAAATACCAGGTGCACATCCCTTCAAGCAATTCTGCCGGCGCCCATTTTTATGGGTTCCGTGAAGCGTAATATCCTTCAAGGTGGATCCCAGACTGAAAAAGGTTGAGAACCACTTATTTAAAGATAATATATATTTTCAGTTTGAGACACCACAGAGGGTGAAGTGGCGGTTTTTGAAGGACTGATGAATTTGCCTCATTATTCCTACAAGCGAATGGGTGGGGATATGTGCACAAAATGTAAATACTCGTATTTAAATCGCCAGTAACAATAAAGAAATAGAGGGGAAATTGTTTTCAGCACTCTGTCCTCAATATCTTGTATGCATATACATAAGAAGCAAGGACTTGAAGTTTCTTATGGGATAAATGAACAATTACGTGCAACCCTCCCCTCCTACCACCAGAAAATCTTTGGCACTCTGCTAAAAAGGGACTATACCATAACTTTGCGCTTTTAGTCAGAGGAGACGTGTTTCTTCACACATTCACTGACATACTAGTCATTCATGAAAATCTACGCTCTTGAAGGTCATTCCCAATCAGTGACATTATGAATAGAAATGCGGAAATATAGCTCGAAGACTTTGAAACAGTGTTCTTTAAAAATAACTCGTGAAGCTTTCACGTCGAACGGTGCTGAAACTTAGTTCACGTTAAAATTCACGTCTTGTCGAATTCTATTACTTGTCCCCATCTGTCTCCACATTGCGTGAATTTTACCGTGAACGAATCGATCACGGTTAAGCTCTGGTAATTAGTAATATTTTATTATTACTGCAAGAATTGTCCATTACGTGAATTTCATTCCATGCCCGTTACCTTTATCATTTTATGAACAAAAGTAATTCAGAAACATTGGTAGGTATCATCCACAGGGAACAACGTAATTAATTTTACTTTGAAGCAAATATTCACAGTTGAAAATTTGATAAACAAGAAACGGTGGACCTGTCCCTCTGGGAATCCAGTCTCAATCAACTTTTCTATGAGCAAGTGAACTATGAAGAAGAATGCTGTTCCCTCGTCATAGTACAGGATCACCGACCTGTGCTCGGAACGAGGCACCGGGGCTGATACTTTCTCAATTTCACTAGGTCACCCAATATATTTTTTAAAAATTGAGACGTTTCGGTACAGGCGAAAGTATTAGATTTCCCAGTTAATCCGCCCATGATAAATGTACATTGCATAGGCTACTTTACGCTTAATGGAGAGAGTTTCTTCTATCTCTGTGTCTCATTTTGGTTATTTTACGTTTTATCTTCACCGTAGAATGATGACGTAATGGCATAATGGCACAAACACAATGAATCGTCACATTGTCATAAAAATTGCACCGTTCAACGGTGGCTTCGATTTAGGGGACAGTTGCTCCCCATTTTTTGCCTCCGCACTATGGCCTCTTAATGCTAGGCCTTGTCTACCAAGAGAGAGTAAACTTTCCTTGTCCCCCCCCCCCCGTTTGGCACCAAAAGTTGCCAAAAGGCCACCACTAGCCCTACACATACACTTGTGAGGTTCTATCTATACCCCTTAAAAATATGTTATTCAGCCCCCCCCCCCCCCCGAAAGGTGCCTGATTGCAAGCTTATTTTGTGTAAGTAAATGTTTTCTTTTCCTTCCCTGATTCCTGCTCTTTGCTGACACTTCTCCAGACTTCGAGCCGCCATGCACTGAGACAGCCTACAAAAGCATTCTTCCAAAATTTGTTTCTGTTCGACGCTCAAATGCTAGGGGGGAATAAGGCATTAGATCGAATCGTTTCTCAACGTATGGGGCGCGACTCACAGCTGGGTCCCGAGGGGATGTTTGGTGGGTCGCGAAGTCGGGCTTGAGAATTGATTTACTGTCTTAAAAATCTATTAAATTACTAAGATATATTGTTTCATCATTTTAAATTCAACCCGTGTTGTACGCAGTCTACATTTCTGTTATGCGCACCCTACCATTGCATCTCTCAATTTCAGCCTTTAAAATTATATATGTATGGAACTTTTCTAGAATGAAGTGTGTGAAATTTGTTTAAGCAAGTTTAGAAGAGGGCTTCTTAAAGTACTCGATATTAACAAAAATACGATTATAAACTGGGTGCACACCCCTACAAGGAAATGTGCCATGCTTGTGCCTCCCGTGAGGTGTTGTATCCTTCAAGGTTGATCCCGGACTGAAAGAGGTTGAGAACTACCTGATTTGAAGTTTCAAGATGGCTGTCAATTAGAGTCAGCGCAGGGTGCGGGTGCAGTCCTAGAGGGCTTTAAGAGCAAATTTAGAGAAAACCGAATGACATACAGTACGGACAGATGCCTTTATCAATTTTCTGAAAATTTATCCAAATGCTGTTTATACCGCTTTACTAAAAACACCTCGTTACGTGTTGCCGAACGACGTTCATACATTGCTAAACACATTATTAGAGTTCAGAGTCAAAATTATTTTGTTATGCGATACAGTGTTGTAACGAGGCTACAAAAAAAACATTTTACCTAGGCCTGATCATCGTATATTAATTTGAGAATGTGACTTCTCGTCGTATTGTCCACTTGCTTATGCCAAATCACAGGAATGTAAAAGCTTTAATAAGAAAAATTGGGGAAGAAATTATCTCACCCAAACGAATTTTTGAAGCATTAGGTCACTGTAACATCTAGAAAGAATAGATTTGGTGAATATAACTTGCCTCATAATTGCAGGACAAACTACATCGTTGAAAATTAATATCACTGTCGAATTATTAAGAACGATTGATTGATTGATTTGCTTTATTTTACTTCGCTTTTGGTGGCACTTTTGGCTAATTTGCAAAGATAGCGATGAGTGATGATATGGTGAAATGTATGAATGGACACCAAACATCCATGTCCAGGACGGTATTGAACCCGGGGCCCCTAGTGTCGTAGTGTGATGTGCTAACAACTCCGCCACGGGGGCCAACTTATCAAGAACGAAACAAGTTTTAAAATATTATATTTCGTATGTGGAAATACTGTATTTGCCCCCCCCCCCCGGTTTTGGAACCGAATCGCCACCACTTAAGCACAAGAACACGAATTCAATTTTCTCATGATGGACAATACACACATATTGTAATGTCTCCCTTGCCCTCCGTTCGCACACCTATGAGAAGGATTGTTACTGCTGCGGATTTCCATACAAAGTGTGATTTAGAACGGTCTTCTTATCCTGAACAGGTATTTAACTTTTGAAAGATCCTAGGGTATTACTTTGTAGTTCTGCCTCTTAAGGGAGGAGTTGAATGATGCATGTATACAATTGATGAATAACCCAACACACATAAACTCTCAGGTTGTTATACCTGACTCAACTTTTTATTCATTTTTATTATTAACTTCACTTTTCTGTCACTTTTGACTAATCGCGACGATGAGGATGAAGTTGATGAAGTAACACTCACATCCATGCCCAGTCCAGAATTGGGAACATTGGGAGCCGGCGACAAGTAAATCGAGTTCACAACCGTTGACTTCGTAGTATCTTATTCTACAGACAAAACCGTTGATCCCCGTTCATCTACTCGTCCCCCCTTCGAGTTTGCGTGATCAAATGTTTATTTACCGGTGGGAGCTCCAACATTTCCGTCGTTCGAAGTTCTGACCACGTGTTAACCAATTAACAGGCATTTGTTATACAGGGACGTCTTGCCACGGAGTTTATTCATCATAACCGTTATGGAGATGATGAATAGATAAGATGGGCGGCAAAATATTAACAAAACATGCTAACATCCTAACCACTAGATAAGCTTGTACTGTGTTTCACGCTAAACAGAGCCGAATTCGGTCACCGGGTGATTCAAGCGTGTTACGATGTGCCAGCTGCAAAGTTATGTAACAGTGGCATATCTACAAGGAGTTTTAGAGCAACTATCCTAAAAAAACGCCAAATTTAGGAAAAGATTGCACGATCTTGGCGTGGTAAGAAATAACTCATGCTCACATCCCTTTACTACATTTATGGGTACGCCACCGAAAGCGTGGGGAATACTGCCCACAAGTGGAGATTTCCTTATGTAACGATAACAGGAAACGGGGTGTAAGGGATGACAATTTTTTTGCAAGCGCTTCTCTTCCACGTATTACTCCCTGGACTCACGGAAGGGTGAGCTGGGGGTTGCCACTAGGCTATCCCAGGCTATATTGACGGTTGAAATCCTTGTTTCTCGGTTCGCGTCTGGTGTGGCTACCGTAATGTAGTGTTGGTTTGGTTTCCTTTAGTGCGTGTGCGGTATTAGTGTTGTATGGCGAAATACATATTGAAAGTGGCGGCTTTAAAGGAAAACAAAGTTTAATGAATCATTTTTAATCAGATGTATCGATATTTTAAACTATAAAAGTGCTATTAGTACAGAGCAAGCAATTAGTGGAAGTCAAGTACCATGATAACAAAATTGTTAATAATAATTATAATAATGTCGACAGTGAACAAAACAAAGGATATCGTAAGGGCCCAAATTATATAAATCCAGCTCTGCCTTCACTACATTTTGCAGACAAACGGGGCTTTGGTGTCTAAACTCACAATCAGTCTGTGTGTGGCATACTGCCTATGCGTGTTTGTTATCCTTCGCATCAATTTCGTCCTAATCTTTGCGATATGCCAAAATAGGCAGAAGAGGAAGTAAAATAATTCAAATCGATCAATAAATAACAGCAGCAAATGACTTTACCTTCATCAAATTGAGGATTCCTGAAAATCTCGCATATAATATGAGGGCTAGTATGAATGATGAAACAGACTCTTGGAACAAACACAACTTCGTGTACAGATTTTATCCAGGATGCGAACTTAGGACACCGAGTTTTGTAGTCTGCTACGCTAACTATTCAGTCACAGAGCCGAACTGAAATAATTTGTGCTCGCGGGAGTTACACAACACTTCAACTTGATTTTGTGGTTTCAAAAGTGAATAGCATGTATTCCCTTACTCCTGGTAATTGTGTTTCTGTATTATCAAGGGGTCCCGGGTTCGATACCCGGTAGTGGGACATAGGATTCCACTTTAAACTGTAGGTCCAGTCCCGATTAGCCTTACTATGCATAAAGTGGACATAAAACACCAAGTCAATCAATTGTGTTTCTGTAGTCGAACTTGATATATGCATGCGAAAAGAAATGTTAATTCCATGATGGTGGATTAAGGGGGTTGCTTTGTTAACTGACTGTAGCAAATACAATAATGCAAAATTAAATCTTTATAGGTAAGCTCACCTAAAAACTTCTGGTATTTTTTTTTACATTTTTATACAAATGGCAAGTTAATGTACTTGAAGGTTTGAGACATCGCAGAGGGTGGATGGGTGGTTTTTGAAGGACTGCTGAATTCGCCGCCTTACTCCTACAATGAAGGGCGGAAACTCTTCGTTCAAAATGTAAATACTCTTATCTAAAACGTTAGTTAGCAATATAGAAAGAGGGTAGGAAAAGTTGTTTTCAGCACTCTGTCTTTTTAATATTTCGGATGCTTGAGAAGCACGGACTTGAACTTTACAACAGAAAAAATGAAAAATTACTTGCAACTCCCCCTCTTTCCCCAAAAAAATCTACCAGGGGGCTCTGGTTCTACTCTAACTCCGCGCTTATAATCCGAGGAGACGGATTTCTTCACATATTTACTCGCATGCTAGTCATTCAGAAAATCCGCGCTTTTAGTATGTCATTCCCAATGAATAGAACTGCGGAGGTATAGCTCGCATACTTTGAAACAGTGTTTGTTAAAAAAAAAAAACAAAAAAAAAACAACTTGGTTCACATCAAAATAGAGGCCTAGCAATCTTTGTCGAATTGTATTCCTCGTCCCCATCCGTCTCCATATCGATGGCGGGCAATCGTTTCACGGTTAAGCTCTCGAAATTAGTAATATTTTATAATTACTGCAAGAATTGTTCGTTAGCTTTCATTTCCTTTTTGCTTACTTGTGAAATCTCGATTATTTATTTCAATTTCACTGGCTTTTATAGTTTTTATTCTTATTTTTAACATACGTATATTGTATCTTAACCTGTTCAAAAGATGTAACTTGTTTCTCTAATATCTAGACTTGAAACACGACCAATTTGTACTATTTTTATACCTTACTTAAACCTGTTCTTCCAACAAAAATGAATTGTGTTATTTAAGTCACGACTTTACAATCTTAAGATCTGTAGGAATTGAACAGGAAAGGGTCTCAAATTACATTAGCTTTACCTTTTATCGGCTACATTTGAATTGTACCTATTCTGGCTCAAGAGGAAAAGACAGAGGAGGATAGGTGGCAGCCAAGATGTTGAATGAATGAGAATCTAACCAAAGAACCCTTGCAGAAATATTATACGTATAAGACATGATTGCATTCATGAAACCATTGTTTAACAAAATAACTGCAGTTAAGACTGGAAGAAGTTTTATATTATCCCTAGCTTACCCCTGGCGTACAATAAACGTAGACAGACTACTTACATAAGGGAGGCCTCAGAGGCCCACACATTTTCTTCTTCTTTAACATTAAAATTCAAGAAACAATTTTTTAAAATGAATCATTTCTTCCTTTGTTGTTCATATAGCTGCAGTTATATAATATTGCACGAGTGTCACGCACAAATTTTATCACTCACTAAACCTGAAAATAACATGTTAATGTTGAATCAATGATTTTTTTGTTTACATATGAGCAGTTCTATAGTTGTTATAATAATTACATTAATTACCATAATTACCAACCAATTGTACACTGTTACAAGGTACACAAGTACCTTGGTGGAACATACATCTGTATTAGGGCTGATAGGCCCTCAACCTAAATTTTCCTCGTATGTACGTTACCTTCATCATTTTATGAACGAAGGCAATTGAGAAATATTGGTAGCGAACATTGTAATTGACTTTAGTTTATTTTCAATTTTTTTATACAAATATCAACAGTTCAAAATTTGATAAAAGAGGTGGTGGGTTTGGAGTCTCTCCTTCCCCCCTGCCCATCACGGATAAGCTATTGCTAACAATAAATCATTTTAATTAAGAGCGCTGGGGAAGGGGCTGTAGTGAAACTAAGTAGCTTATACACAATACAGTAGGGATCCTGGCTCCCACGGGAGTCCTATGGATGATCTAAGGTCATTTTTTCTTCGGCCATGTCCATGCATAAAACGGCTCTGGAGCTCACCCAGCCTCAAACAAACGGGTGCCTAGGGTTAAACTTTGGGGGGGGGATTAAAGGCGGCAAGAACGTGTTGCTTGGGCTTGTTCACTTAGAAGCGAAACCGAAACTCGAGCTCTCTAGCACACAAGTGGCGATACAACTCCAGAAGGTTTTGCGCCAGGGACGGAGATCGGTTTAGCAACTGAGGTTCGGTTGGAACCTGCATTTCTACAGTCGTGGCTTTGTTCCACTGCTTTGGTTGCGATGAAGTATTTTGACAGCTGTCTGTATTTCACTGCAGGGTTGTTGCAAGGGGTAATAAAAGAATGTTAATGCTAGTATTACCTCGTGTGATATAACATGGATTATTATCTCTCTTTGGATAAAATTAACAACGGCAAGATAGCAAAGTATTTAATCAGAAATCAAGAAAATGAATACAGCATTTACTTTTCTTTACCTTTTGATGTATTACCAAAGGAATTAGCTGTCTTTGTTTTTAAATACTGCCGATACTGTGCGTAAATGCAGTCGGTAACCCTGCCCCCAAAATGGTATGTTTACTGTCTCTTCCAACGCTCTCTGTTTCTAACTATTTACTTATTGGCCTCCTTAGGCAGATGAGACTGATATGCGAATTCGAACCCAGAATTTTTGGAGCTGTGATTACGAGTCGCAGTCATAGCTCCGATATATAAAAGAAAGTTTAGATTACAATTCTGTTGAAGTAGGAGAATTTTTCGTAAGTAACGAAAGCGCTTTGCTCATATCAGAATAGCACCTTTCAGTAAACAAAGGATTCATTGATTGACTTTGTGTTTTAAGTGTACTTTATGCACAGTGTGGGTAATCAGGACTAGACCTACAGTGTAAAGTGAAATCCGAACCACTATGTGCCTCCACCGGCTATCGAAGCCGGGACCCCTTGATTACAATGCGACGACGTTACCACTACGCCAACAGGGAGGTCCCAGTAAACAAACAAACACAATACGAGTACCCTCTCATATGTCCTCAAAGAAAAATATGTATAAACAACCATTACAATAATGAAAATAATGTCTCCTGCGCTGCCTCCAAATTTGAATGTTAACAGTTGGGTCGTTCTCGAGTTACAACTGGGGCCTCCCCGCTGGTCGATACCCAGTGGAGGCACATAGTGGTTCGGATCCCACTTTAAACTGCAGGTTCAGTCCCAATTAGCTTTACTGTGCAGAAAGTGGACTTAATAAAATACTTACCAAATTCAATCAATCAATCAGTCGAGTTAGAGCCGGTAGGTTGAAGAGACTTGCAGCCAAAGCTGGAAACCATCCGGAGAGATGACCTTTCGTTCGGGATTCACAAGAGATAAGAGGAAATACTTGAATGCTTGTCGAGTTTCAAACAAATGATGTTGACTAATACAATAAAATACAATGGTAACAATACCCACAATAGTTTCCAAAATGATCTACGTAATCTGTACGATGTTTCTAGACGAGAAACATTCTACTTGAGAGGTTTCAAAGTAGACTTCGATTGATTTGATTTATTTAACATCGCATTTCCACTACTTTTGGGTAATTGCGAAGATGAGGGTGAATGGTAATACGATCAGATTGATGAAGTAACAATCACAAACCTACATGGACGACACAACCCAGGCACCAGAGCCTCGTTAGTCTGATAAATACAGTTCAAGGTCAGACTCCAAGACACACATTTTGGCGAAGTACAAAATAATTTTAACTATATTCTTCTTATTATTATTCAATTTGTTCGACATAGCATGCAGTTTTTCTTGCATAACAATTGTGTTACTGAATTCTAATTAGATTTTTTATGTGTAAATATTTAGCGTACTACATACTGCACGAGAAATTACTCTACTCGATTTATATAGGGCCTCCTTAATCTGTTTTTCGGGGGGGGTGCAAAACTGATATAGCAGTCACCGTTTTGCTGGTGGGTATTAACGCTTTTCGTATAGTAACGTTATCGGCCTGTAATGAAGATGTCTCTGATTCGATTTTCAGTGGCGGCACATATAAATGGTGTAAATACCCCTTGATTACAATGCGACGACGTTACCACTACGCCAACAGGGAGGTCCCAGTAAACAAACAAACACAATACGAGTACCCTCTCATATATAGTGTATTCCTTCCCTCAGTGTGGTCTTTATATAACAATATTTACAAAGTTACAGAAGCAAATGTACTTGAAGGGACAGCGAAGCGTTAGGTAGATTTTATGCCATCAAAATATATGTGGCGACTGCTACAAAAAAAGTAAAGTTCCCCCTGTGTATGGCACCGTGCCGTGACACCATTCGAGCAAATGATATGGCTCCACACATTCTCGATCTCTGCCGTATTGAAGGAGACATGAATGATCAACACCACGCTCTGATGTAATCTAGGGGTCCCGGGTTCGACACGCGGTAGAGGCACATGGTACGGTGATTCGGATCCCACTTAACTGTAGGTCCAGTCCCGATTAGCTTAACTGTGCATAAAGTAACTTAAAATTCCAAATCAATCAATCAATGAATCAAAAACCACGCTCTGGTGAAGCATTATAAAGGGAAGTCTCCTCAAAACGAACGTATTCAGTAGATTCGACTATATTGCAGCTAACCTTCGTGGAGGAAAGGTTAGCACAGTGCGTTACGACGGTACGTGGTTTCGGTTCGAATCCCCGTCTGCTCATGGGTGTTTTTTTACGGTGAATTTCATCATATTATTACTCGTCCACGTCGTTTGGATTAGCCAAAAATGAAAAAAGCGACGCTAAAAATAATCTAATAAAATGTATTCATTTTTTACCTTCCGGCTTCCATGAAGAAGTGGCTACGAAGCTAAAGCCCTACTTTTGAATCCTGGGTAAGGAATGAATATGTCATCGTGTTCGTTCTGATTCCACCATTAATGCGCATTAACGATTAACCTACGACGTAGAAATACGCTTAAAATAAACGTAAATATACGTTACTTTCTTCTGTTGCTTCATTAATGTAGATCATTTCTCTATCCTAGGGAAAAAATGTTAGTTTCGCAACGTAAAGAATATTCACTTTGGGGGCAATCCAAGGCATTGAGAGGCAGTGGTGAAGCAAGGGGTGCGAGAAATGCGCGACCGCACGGGGCCTCGCGCCTAAAGGTGTCTCGAGTCGCATTAGCTTCATACGAAAAATGTTATAAATAGAAGTGGGGGGGAAAAAACATGTGGGCAATAATATTAAACTATTCTGTATTCATCTGGTTTTAAATTCTAGTTAAACGTTATAATTTGAATGAATACGTCAAATCAGGGGCATAACATAGAGTCAGGCAGGAATAAGTAAAAAATGATCGTCTTTTTTCTCACGTGAAACAGTTAGCAACAATTCACGATAACTTGCTTAGACATTTGTTCCCATTTATTCTTTCATTAATAAAAAGCCCGTTGTCTTGTATTCTCTTCTTTCTCTTTATCTTTCACTCCCGATTATAATAAGTTAACAACAAACGCCTCCAACTGCCACGAAGCAAGTGTGAGGCATTTAAATGCTCGCGTTGTTTTATTGCTTCCTAGAACAGGCCCGTACCCAGGATATTTTTGAGGAGGTTGGAGACAGATCCGAAAATGTGGAACAAAATGGAAGATCAGAATTGCTGTTGGATTTGTTGAGTTAGATTATTTTACGTTGATTCTCTGACACTTTGGCTTATCGCGATGATGAGGATGAGTAACGATATGATGAAATTTATCAAGGAACACTCACAAAGAACATCCAAGACCAACCCTGGATTCGAACCCGGAACCCACGGCTTCGTAGCGCGCTGCGCTAACCACTCCGTCAAGGTGGTCGACCCTGGTCGGCGCAATTCTGTTGGGAGTAGTGGATGTGACCACCAATGTTTCGGTAGTATTATTGTACGAGCTAGTGCTAGCTCGTAGATACAGTGCTAAGTGTACACTCAACGGTTAAAGCAATATGTCCATCTCCTTTGAATTTTCATTCAGTCTGTTTTCCACAGTGTCATGATAATGGGTTGAAATAGAAACGCAGATGTCAACATAAGCTTCACATCAAAAGAATCAATGACCCCTTAGAAGAACACAAGATGTAGGGTAAAGAGAGAATGAAAATGGTGGTGAATAATTTGCCTACTATTATCTTTCCTAGCTATAGAACTGTAGAGTTGCAATGTTATGGTCCAAAGTATCGGGAAAAAATGAACTCACCGATAAGCCCTCTCCCCCCTATCCGACAATCAGCATTCAGCAAAACTATCGCTTACAGACTAATGTTGGTGCTTATTGTTTGCATTCAATTCTCAGAAGTTGAATAGTACTGTGTTCCGCAAACTAAAAATGTTTTCATTATTTTAGAAACGTTCTTGTACCAGCACCATTGAACAGCCATGATAATTCTATGGTTAGAAAATAATACATATATTAATTAAATTATACGTATTAGCAATCATTATTAAAATGAAGAACATGTCAAAATGTGAGTTACCCCCCCAAAAAAATAAACATTTTTGAAACACGACTTAAGTTTGAAAGAAATTGGGACAGGGATTAGAAGAAATGGACTGTCGCGACTAAATTGGAATGCCTTGTAAACACGCATCAATGATTATAAAACAAAAATTACATGGA
The DNA here is from genome assembly GCF_977018435.1 of Lepisma saccharinum. Lineage (NCBI taxonomy): Eukaryota > Metazoa > Arthropoda > Insecta > Zygentoma > Lepismatidae > Lepisma > Lepisma saccharinum. The sequence goes on from NW_028142898.1 coordinate 3,382,773, forward strand.
CAGTTTACTTTCCCTTGGTAGATAAGGTTTAGCATAGTGCTGTCGCAAAGGTGGAAAAAAAGGGGGAAGCGGCTGCTCGCCCCCACTTCCCCTTAATTTCCGCCACTGGTTGCGCGCCTCGCCTTCTAATCTCGTCCAGGGCTTCGCATACTGCTACGCAACTGAGAGAGGATTACCAAATTCAAAATTCCACCTTTCGAAGCGTCATACATGGATTGTGCACTTATTAATATACTTACTGTGAGTTAATTTAGCTCATTTGACGTCGCATTTCTACCACTTCTGGCTAATTGCGAGGATGCAAATGAATGCCAGAAATGAATGAAGGGACAATCACAGATTTAAGGGTCTTAGCAATAGCAAATTTCGCGACGTGTGACCTTCGCATTACATTACCTTCTCCCCTCTCTCTTGCCATTACTGTGTGCCGTGTTCCTTCAAATTCTGACATGTTTTTGTATGAAGTTCAAATGCTATGCAAGAAAAATATTGGAATTGAAAGCGTTTTGGAGGAAAACTGAAGTAAATTTTGCATTTAATTCTAACGATGTTAATACAAATAAATAAACTATGTAAACATGTGTAGAATTAGTGACTTAGTTCAGATCGACAAGTTACTGTTCCTAGCCTCCCCGATGGCGAAGTGGTAGCGTCGTCGCCTTGTAATCAAGGGGTCCCGGGTTCGATACCCGGTGGAGGTACAAGTTGTTCGAATCCCACTTTAAACTGTAGGTCCAGTCCCGATAAGCTTTACTGTACATACAGTGGACTTAAAACACCAAATCAATCAATCAATCAAGTTACTGTTCCTGGATATTAAGGTAAAGAGATAATGGGTTGTTGCAAGTCTACTTTGTGAACAGATCGACTAATCGGGACTGAATGGGATCCGAAACAATATGTGCCTCCACCGGACATCGAATCCGGGAGCCCTTAATCAAGGTCCGTAGAATCATTCTTCCTCCCCGTCTGAGAAGGTCCCGTCATAACTGGGCTTTTCTAACAACCCCTGCGGTCGAGAATTCTGTGACGTCATCGCGAAAGCACTTGCCTTCCTTCACCAGTCTTTTCACATGGATGAGCATTGGAGGCACGAATGTTTTGAATTAGTATACAGACCTATATGTACGCAATTGTTGTTGGAATTTTTGTATGCAACGTCGTATTTAGAGGGTGGGTTCTGTGGCCAAGCTCCCCCGGAAAACTTGCGAAGTAGCTACTTAAATTTAAAAAGCAAAATACTTGATTACAGTATGAGCAGTAAGCCGGAACGCTCCGGAACTCTGTTTGTTGAAGGAACTCAGTTCCTGCTGCGACATAATACACGAAAGTCCATTCTTTGTTACACCTTGTAAACAATAGGTAAGTAGGAAGGAGAAAGATCGTGAACTAAATTTTACTCTTGTCGGTGGTTGGTCCGAAAATTTAGAAAAAAAAATACATTTCGGTAATAATAATAATTATATATTATTATTATCGCAAGTTAGCCAAAAATTGCCCAAAAAGCTAAGTAAAATAAAGCATTTCAATCAATATCAATAAATCAATAAAAATAACAATCTCGGGTCTCGTAGCAGTCAGACGCCCTACCGACTTAATCACCACAGCTCCCTGCTTCTATTCACAAATCATCCATAATTATTACATAATAATAATTATTATTCCTATTTTATGAAAGTCAACCCTTTACGCACTCTGCCATAGATCCGTCTATTCTTTGTCTTTTAACGTAGTGTTATTAGCAGATATTTTAATACCAAGACATTTTTGTGTGATACATATTATACTATTATATGTGATACAATTGACCAACGTTCATGAACCCTTCCCGGAATATATTTCTAGATAAATGTCTGCGTCCATTTCATACCCCAGAAATAAAATAAAAGATATAATGAGTTAAATATTTTGTTGTAACTATTGGAAAATATTGACACCTCGTCGTTGTTTGAAATGAATTTGTCAAGGCAGAGGAGAAGCTTCCTTCCGAGGTGACGCCACAAGTTTACGACCCCCACCCCTCGCGGAAAAGGGGCTGTTATGGACAGACCTCTTCAAGCGGGGTAGGAGAAAGTCTTCACGGACCTTGCCCTTAATAAAAACCTTGATTAGAAAGTGACATCGTTCTTAGTCCACCATTTATATATGTATAGAAAGATTTCAACACTGGGAAATATACAATATTACAGGATTGTAAAAAAACAATTATAAAATCACTGTAAAATTTAAGAACGATAAGTAGTTACGAGGATTTCCGAATAAATCGTTCCGAGTAATGTTTTGGTCCTAAAAACTTAGAAGAATCAGGTAATTGACTTGAGGTTTTATTTCAAATCTACTTTATGTACAAATAGGTTAGTCATAGTGGACACCTACAGTTTAAAGTTGAATCATAACACTATATGCCTCCATCGAACAAAGAACCACTTGCTTACAAAAGGACATGTGAAAAATGCTAACGATGGGATAACCGTTAAAATAAAATAAATTATATTTGTATGATGGTGGATTAAATGTGTTGCTTTAACTGACTTTCGCAGTTATAACTATCGAAAATTAAATATTTGTAGTTAGGTTCGCCTAAAATATATTGGTTGTTGGTTGATTTGGTGTTTTAAGTTCACTTTATGCACAGTAAGGCTATCTAAAATATATTGGTAAAATGTTTTACATTTTCACACAAATGTCAAGTTAATGTACTTGAAGGTTATATATAGTGTAAGTTTGAGACCTCAGAGAGGGTGGAGGGGTGGTTGTTGAAAGACAGCTGAATTCGCCACATTATTCCTACAAGGGGAGGGGGAAACTCTGCGTTCAAAACGTAAATATTCTCACCTGAAACGCTAGTAGCAACAAAGAAAGAGGGGTGAATTATTTTCATGTCTTTGTCCTCAATATTTAGCATGCATGTACTAGTACATGAGAAGCAGCAACTTGAACTTTCCTAAAGTATAAATGAAAAATCTGCTGCTACCAGGGGCTCTGCGTACTGGGTTCTACTCGTAACGGTGTTTTCACATGTTGACTCACATGCTAGTCATTCATGAAAGTCTGTGCTCTTAGTAGGTCATTCCTAATAAGTGACATGAATAGATTTTGATATTTTTTAACATTAAAATTCAAGAAACTATTTTCTAATGAATAATTTCTTCCTTTGTAGTTTATATTAGGTGCAGTTATGTAATAATTATAATAATTGCAAAATTATAATCATTGAAAAAAGAGAACCAATTGCACGAGTTTTACACGTATTTTATCATTCTCTAAACCTTAAAATAATATGTTAATATTGAATCAATGCTTTTTCTTGTTCACATCACATCACCATCACCTCCAAATTAGCCGCGATTGAAGGATGTGTGAAGCCCTACACATCGTTTTATCTAGTCTGATAGATAGTATGGTCATTGTTAAGAGGTAAAAGAAAGGTAAAGTGCTTAGCACTACGCCATGAAGGCGTATAGGGGGTGTGGGGGCAACGCCCCACTGTTAAGAGACTAAACAAAATGCAGGACTACATTTAGAATATAATCGTTATATTTGCACCTTCAAGAGTGTTTACAACACCTTCCGAAACGTTTGTCGGAATCATTGCAATGGGTGTGATTTCGCGTACATAATTGTGGGGGACGTTGTTGGCTGAATATCATCCAATGAAAACAGCCGCTGAGGCTCTAATGGTGATCGAACGCCGGACCAAATCATTATATGTGATATCGTTACCACTACGTCATTGGGGACAATTACGATAGCAGACAACATTTACACCATTTCGCCATCTTTATTTGCAGTTGAAGTTAATTTTATAGCGAACTTGAAGCATATTAGCAGTAGTGTATTCCCAACTAATTGCCCCCATGCACACGCCACTGTTGCTTGTGTATATAAGTGTTCACTCACTTACAAGCGAAACCGAAACTCGAGCTCTCAGCGAGACAACTCCCGACTGTTTGGCGCCTGAAATAGACGTTCGTTGGAACATGCATTTCTACAGTCGTGGCCTTTGTCCCACTGCTTTGGTTGCCATGAAGTATTTTGACAGGTTTCCGTCGTTCGCTGCAGGATACATGCAAGGCTTAACAGAAGAATGTTAATGATATGCATGTGATATAAAATGGTGATTATGATTCGGAAATTAATACATGATTTCTCTTCTGCGGAGTGCAAGAATTTTCTCTTCCGATAAAATTAACAACAACGAAATAGTAAAAAAATATTTAACCAGAAATCAACCTTTTGATATATTACCAAAGCAATTGCCAATCTTTGTTTTTTAATACTGCCGATACTGTGCGCAAATGCAGTCTGTAGCTACCCCCTGCCCCCAAAATGATATTTTTATTGTCTCTTTATATATATATATATATATATATATATATATATATATGGTTCTAATTAATTACTTCTTTGCCACATACGAGAGATGAAATCGACATAGGAATTCGAAGCCGAATTTATTGTGCTAAGAAAATGAGTCGACCGACGTTTAACAATCATTACGTACTTTAACTTTTCCAGGCAGTCATAACCGAGATATATAAAACAACGTCTCGATTATAATTCTGTTGGTTAAAGTTGGATAATTTTTCGTAAGTAACGAAAACGCTTTGTTTCTTTTCCGAATAGAACCTTTCAATAACAAATTGATAGAATGATCGAGTTCGTGTTTAAGTCCACTTTACTTACAGATTAGTTAATCGGGACTAGACCTACAGTTTAAACTGGAATCCGAACCTTTTTCTGACTAAACTTTTTATCGAACCCCCCGGGACCCCTTGATTACAAGGCGACGACGTTACCACTACGCCAAAAGGGAGTACCAGTAACCAATATATATATATTATGAGTACAAAGAAGAGTAACAGTGTAAAATTTATTTTCTTTGCTCTATTAGACACCAGATATTAACACACTTTCAAACAACATCTTGTACTTATGAAGCAAATTAAAAGTGATATGTGAGGGCATAGGAGTGAGCACGGGGGTTGCCAGTGGTGCATGAACACCTCCAAATGCGTCCACAAAAAATTAAGAATGTAGAATCAACCATTATAATAATAATGAAAACTATGTCTCCCCTGCTGTCTCGAAATTTTAATGGTCAGATCTTTCTAAAGTTAAATCCAGAAGAGTGAGACGACTTGCAGCCAAAGCTATCCTCTTCTCTAAATTTAAGCTGCTCTTGCCTATCGTCTTCTCTACTCAGCTTCATAAATGATAAAAGTGTCGCGAGGCTAACGCTCTCTTTATTCTCGTCAGTTAATTTTTGAACACACTGTGCACTTTTACTTTTCCTTTTCTGACAGCGTGTAGCATATCTTGGAAGAAAAAAATTATTCTATGCAACTCAAATTTCGTAAATTCTTCTTCGCTCATTCCCGCGCAAGATTTATGGTACAACTTTTTACAAAAACTACATTCTATTGTCCCCTCATAACAAAGTTATTTGCCGCAGCATTCAAGTATTTTATTCCAGCCTATTTCGGCTGTTTCGTCCTGAGAAGGAGAGATCGACGTTCGAACCATGTTTGTACCACTGACCTACTTATCGCTATCTCGCTAATCCCTTAATCCCTTACAGCTGCAACGGAAAAGTCTGCTCCCCTGATCAAACAGTACAGTTTTTTTTTCACTTTCTTATGTGAAACACAAATATTTTACATACAAATAATCCTATCTCAACTTATTATTAACAAGATTTTTTAAGACCCCTTGATTACAAGGCGACGACGCTACCACTGAACCATCGGGGAGGCCCAGTACATATTGTGCCAGAATATTTTAAATAGAAGGTATTAATTGTATTTTTGACTGTAAACACGAGAATCTAATAAAAATGTTCCTACATTTTAATCACGTTTTAAGGAAGTCAAAAATTCAATGTTCAAACTTTCTTGTAATACTTTTCTAGATATCCAAGTTACAAGATGTTGTAATTTCTCAATGATAACTTTGTTGCAACATTAATATATTTCTGTCATTGTAGTCATCATTTCTCAGATAGGGTGTAGTAAACGTTCATGCAACTTCCAACTCTTTAAAATTATGCACTTTTTGCGTGAGGCCCGCCATCATAAATTAGGAGGGAGGAAAAGAAACGGATGACACGCTCACTCAACAAGAGGCCTTGCATCAGTGGTGCTTTCAAATCTGGACCGAATAACAATTACAAGAGTCAGAACGAGTTTACGCCATAGATTGAGCTGATGCACTCGTATCCGGACTGAGATTTTCTGTGTCTTCTACAGATGACTGCAGCCATAGCAGCTTCGTCGACGGTCAATATTTTCCAGATAATTGCCCTAAATCAAGAAATGTTCCAAAATATTGGGACATTAAGAGTGATATAATATGTGGCTCCTTACAACTACATCCATGCAAACCTGTAATGCACTTTACTTTACCCTTGCATGTTTCACATTCATATTATTTATTAGTATTTTTTGTATTAAGAACTCTACACCTTTCCAACGACATTGAAATCTAAAGTCTTAAAATACCACCATAAAATAGAGATTGTTCATTGTATGCTGGTAGGCTTGTGGCACTACGTCGCTATGTATTAGTAGCGACATGTTTTTTGCTGCCATTGGTTGAAAATGTTCCATGTGTACGTCGATCCAAACTGTCTATTTCAAGGTTAGTTGGTAAAGGTACACACAATAATAAAACTAGACCGTATTTGAGTCAGTATGTTCTGCCAAGACGACACCGTCTACTTTTTATAAGTAATTAATTGAAAGCATTTCTTGTGACTAAGAAATTTCTCCCTCTGTTCCTAATATCGGACTCTTGAGATAACAGTGCAGAATAATGGTGTGTTCGTCTCTACCTCAGTTTGGTGAAGCCACTTGTTTTATTGCGACATGTTATGAGAGTTTTTTAGTCGACATTCCAAAAAAATGTAACGCAGCATCAGATTAGGGTTGTGCTGTCACGGACACTTCTGGGTAGTAAATTCCGTTGAAAGTCAATAATGTTGCTACAACACAGAAGTGTCCGTGACTGTACGATATGATTATTTACCAGTAGTGTATATTAGTTGTTTCAACGCAATACTTTGTAGGTATCCTCTTTTTTTATCAATTGAATATCACTTTTTGACATATTTTGACAATTTTTTGTCGATGTTTTAGCGTTTAGCGATGTTTTAGTACAAATTTTTACTATACTCATTTTTTTTCCACTCATACTTGGTAGGTATATTATGATCTTACGTGATACAACTTAACCTATACTTTTTTTACGATTTTTTAATTTTTTTTACGATCCTAAGTGATATAACTTAACCTATCATTTTTTTATTTACGCACCGAACTAACCTACAAGGGACTCTGTTTGTTTTAATATTTCAGTATTATAAGGTTTTCACAAATTTTATATAACCTAAAATGTGTTGGATGTTGATTTTTAGTATGTGGCAATTTTTTATGAATTTTAAAACTGCTCTGTGACCCTCTCGTTCTTCACGTCGTAGGCGAAGGACTTCTCTGCAATCAGGATGACACTGCATAGAGTATCCTCGGGCAAGGCGTCGCGGAACTCGCAAACACCCACTCTACAAAAATTCTACTATATGATCTTTCACTGGCTAAGCTAACCTACAAATAGGAATTGGCAGCACTGACTTATAAACCCACTGGGTCTTCTTGGCATGTTTTTTCATGATGTGTTGCCAGGCTATTGGGCATCTTGGCGTATACAATGTATATATTTTGAGAGGGGGGTTATAGCTTTTTATGCTGTACGAATACTAAAAACTTGACAGTGACAACCAACAGAGTAAATAAACCTACATGCAGAAACTAACAACACTAGTTTCTGACAGTGAATTTGAAATAAAATATTAAACAAAATACATGAGTAAGCACTGTGATTACAAATAATACCAGTGTTATGCCCCCCAACTCCAACTGGACAACTGGGGAAAATAATTGTACAACAATTTGTACCTAATTGTACAATACTTGTACCTAATTGTACAACATATACACAGACATAAAAGAGAGAGCCTTCCCGTAACTTACCTCATGTACAATTTATATGATTTTACAACTGTGAAAAGAAAGCATATGTGTTCTGTATGCACACATTCATTCTTATTTTTCGAAGTTGAATGGAAGCACATGTTTTTTTACGCTCTCGTAATACTGACCTTGCCCCAGTGATTTTAAATTGCTTCCATCCGCTTTTTTTTCTGTGTTATTTCCGCATGCACGCAACATTCGCTTTCAATAGTTTAATGAAATACAGAAGGAGTGTTAGTATAGCAGGCTCCGAGTTTACAATTTATTAAATTAAACAATAATTTATGTAAGAATATACTTGTACTTACCGAACACAAAATAATAAAAGCACATGTGAATTTTTGCGTGTGTTCATGTTATATGACGACTGAGTAAAAAAAATAATGTTGACTCCCCGAAAGATAAAAGTTCCCGGTTCGATATCAGATGCATGCAAATTTTATGTTTTGCTCTCCAAAATCTTGATTTTTATGTTTGTGCTATTTGTCATACAGCAGAGGAGAAGAGGGGAGAGGGCAGGGGAGGGGGTACTATTAGCGCCATCTATTAGCAAACAATAGAAATAAAAAGTAGCGTCAAACGTTTTCAACACCCAAAAATTTTAAACGTCCTCGCGTAGTAATACGATCTAGCTGAAGATGTTTGAAGGAGTACTCTTAGTCGACGAAGCTAATTGCTAGGGCCCATATATTGCTAAAATGTTCTTTGATTTGCATATTTCTCATACCGCCATATGTTGTTCTAGTTGACTTCTTCCAAAAAAATGCTAATTAGCGAGAGTTAATTAAGCAAGGCAAGTAAAAGAAGCAAATAGGACAATATGTGGTGGCGTGAGAATATGTAAAAATTCGATTCAGAGGTGGATCGAATTAAAATTGGGGGATATTTTGCATTTTTTCCCTATAATGTACAAAACATTTACCGTACATAATCTTTTCCATTTACAACAGTATAAAATAAGAGGAATGTGTGACAATATCCATATTAATTAGGAAGGTATGTTGTATGCTAGGTTAGCTAATTGTGTCTTCTACAACTTTACTGTATAGAGGAAAGATGGAAAAAGAGAGCTCTACAAAAACTAACGCTCTTAACAATATTGAACGCCCCGTGAAAATTATATATAAATAAGGCATAAACGTATTATCTGCTTTCATGTCAGATTTTCCCGACCTGTGAGCTGTAGTGTTTAGGTGACAAGCGATGTGCTCAAATATAATACCGTTGACAATATTGTACGCCCCGTGAAAATTACATATAAATAAGGCATAAGCGTATTATCTGCTTTCATGTCAGATTTTCCCGACCTGTGAGCTGTAGTGTTTAGGTGACAAGCGATGCGCTCAAATATAATACCGTTGACAATATTGAACGCCCCGTGAAAATTACATATAAATAAGGCATAAGCGTATTATCTGCTTTCATGTCAGATTTTCCCGACCTGTGAGCTGTAGTGTTTATGTGACAAGCGACGCGCTCAAATATAATACCGTTGACAATATTGTACGCCCCGTGAAAATTACATATAAATAAGGCATAAGCGTATTATCTGCTTTCATGTCAGATTTTCCCGACCTGTGAGCTGTAGTGTTTAGGTGACAAGCGATGCGCTCAAATATAATACCGTTGACAATATTGTATGCCCCGTGAAAATTACATATAAATAAGGCATAAACGTATTATCTGCTTTCATGTCAGATTTTCCCGACCTGTGAGTTGTAGTGTTTAGGCGACAAGCGACCTGCTCAAATATAATACTGTTGACAATATTGTACGTATATTGTATTGTATAGGAGACTAGAAGCATATAATTTGGCGGAAAAAAAAAACAAAAACAAGTAAGGTCATAGAAAATAGTTAAAAAAAAAGTGAGCAATTTATTTTGCATTGCACAGCATTAGGTATTAAATAACATACCCCAAAAAATCTCTGCATTATGCGTTCTGTAAAAAATTGCCCTACGTGCCAAATTACTGTGTCAAGTAAACATTTTCAAAAGCACTGTCGTACTTGTGTGCCGGGAAAGCAAATATGTGCGACCAAACTGTGCTCTAAGTGTGGAAAAAAATATTTCTATTGCCGACTTCAAGTTGTTTTTTTTGACACGTATATATATTATTATTTTTTTAACAGAGGAAGAAAGTCCGTGCTTCGGAAAACGCGGTGATGTACGTAATGATATTTTTCTTCTCCTGCTCAGACTTGTACCAATCTACTGTGTACCGTCTTTTTCTCTGCCTCGCCTCGTGCAGTTCGTCCAATCTCTCGTCCAATTTTTCCTCTGCAGCCGAAAGCAGAATGTTGAGATCACCGCACCTCAGGCCGCTGATCTCCCGAAGATGGTCCTTGAGAACCATTTCACAAGGGATGCGAAATTCCGGCGTTGTTCTTGCTATGATTACAAGTTTCCCTACATCCTCACAATCTCCGTTTACTGCGTGTTTAAATATTTTACATAGTAGCTCGGGCGGCAAATCAGTTATACGAGACATGTTGTTATTATTATTATTTTTCACTCTATGTTATTTATATACCCTACCCCAATTTTTGTTTCGTGTTCATGACGATGGTGGTAGAGTGCCACACACGTAAATTTGCTGTTGCGTAGAAACGAATTTTCGTTTCGTCTCCCTCTCTCTTAGCATTATGTGTTCTACCCTGCTCGATAACCTTTGCTATTGTTGCCACATTGTTATTCCATTCCTGGACACACTCGCGCAAACATCATTGAAAACAATTGAATAGCGCTCCAGCTCGCGGTTCCCACCGTTCGGTAGGGACGCTAATGTGGCAATATAGCACGGCGTAGTGCTTGCTTTTTTTTTATGCAGTGCATGTTTATTGGCTAGCTAGTAACTAGTGTTGCCAACTGTAATAATGAAGTACTATTTCTGTCATGGAAGGGGAAAAGGCAGGTAAAGTGGCGGTGAGTTTTGTTGGATTGGAAGCACCATATTTTTATTTTATACTAAGTATTTGACCGGTTTGACGTTGTGTGCGTGTATTGCGTGTGTGTATGTAAAAGTGTGTGTTTGCTAATGAACGTTAAATTCCATAATGCCTCCAGTTCTGTTGAAGTTGAAATCAAAAACCTTGCATAGCCAAGCTCGGGAAATTCTAAGCAACGTGCACGAGTTCATGAAGGAGGAAGCCAGTCATGGTGTTAGCATCCCAATAAAGCATTTTGGCAAGAGAGCAGCAACAAATTGTTCATATTTCATAATTTTGGAATTTTTCAAAATAAATAAATTATGTAGCTCCAACATTATTTCAACTCTGGCTCCGGCACGTGTTCTTGTAGAAATTGCATAGAGGAGGCTGTTATTTTTGCTGCTTAATGCGATACATATTGTTTTCTGTGTTAAAATTGCCATGCTTTGATGGGTGATAAGCCTATTGAAAACTGTGATCGAGCGAGATATTTTTTTTTGCGCTGAATAGTATTGAAATAGCATAAGAAGTCTTATTATTTATTTTATATTTTGATGTTTTAGTTAGGAATATATTGATTTTCAATTTTCCGTTGCTGCGTAATGACCAGGGGGGTCGAAATAGAGCGGCATCTGCCGCCACCTCCCAGGGAGGCAAAATGACTAGCGCCGGCCCTGGTTCATAACAAAAGAAAAAGCCGCGCAGCTTATCGTCTAGTGGCAGTATATGTACTTGTTATTGTTGTGGAAGCCGGCATTTTTTGTAAATGTACAACAAAGGCAACCGACTGTCGCCGATCTCAGAGAGGAAATAATAATACTGCTTCAGGAGGAGTGTTATGGTGCAATTGTAGCGGTTTAACACGTTGGCATGTTATTATCTGCCGTTGCAGTTCCATACCAGTGTATACGGGTTTTGGAAGTGAAAAGTTAGAACGCCACCAGTGCATTAATGCAATGAAAAATAATATATATATTTTTTTATTTTGTTTGAAATTACTCAAATAAGGAATCGTATGAAGAAGTCTTCTTTGCAACATTTTTGGTAATTTTACTTATGTGTTAGTTCATATTTTGCGAATTTTTAGTCTATATGTATGTAGCTACATACAAAGTTATTTGTTAGTACATATTAATCCTAGTCCTGGTATAATGCATGACGTTTAAAACTCAACGTTAGATAGACCTGAATTCTCTAATTTTATTGTTGTACGTAACAGCTGTGCATCGGCGCACTGCAGCGATTTTTTTATCTGCTCTATTAGCAATACTGTTTTTTTAGTTCTTTCGCGTATCGCACGGTAGAATTATCTGTGCTGGACTCTACCCAGTGCGGCGACCCGTTCACCCAGCGATGCGTCTCTGCTCACGAACCTTTCGAAAGCTGCGTGCTCTAACTTTCTGTCTGCTTCGTGACGTGCATCCAGATCCGTCTGCGTGGTGTTGTAAGCGATGTCGTGATTTTTGCATGCGGCGTCCAACGGATTCACACCCTTGTCCCCTCTCTCCAATTTTTTCTCGAGTTTGGTACCCGGTCTGCAGTACTGGTAGCCAGGTAAATGCATCTCAAAAGGTAACTTGTCTGGATATTGCAACGTTCGCCTCGGAAATAAAACCACTCGACGATTGTCGTGAAAATTCAGTCGTTGTGTTCGACGACGCCATCCTGGAAAATCAAAATGAAATTCGCAACTTTTTCACGCAAGGTCGTCACAAAAAAAAATGGATTGCTTCTACCTAGCTCAAACGTTTTCCAAAATTCCAAAACAGTTAGTACGCGACAACGCTAATTTCATATGTTTGTTTCGTCAAGATCACACCAACCTCAAGCACGCGTACGATGACTACGTAGGCGGAGACATGAACTACAATCAATTTTCGGAACGCTGCTGCTCTACTTGCTGGAACGGTGACGATTTCGGATTCGCGACGATCGACATGACGAGGAAACCCAACGACGGAAAATACAGAAACAAAATCAACGACTTTCTAAACGTTGCAACGTTGTGAGAAACGACGTATATAAATAAACGTTTATTTATATACGTCGTTTCTCACAACGTTGCAACGTTTAGAAAGTCGTTGATTTTGTTTCTGTATTTTCCGTCGTTGGGATTCCTCGTCATGTCGATCGTCGCGAATCCGAAATCGTCACCGTTCCAGCAAGTAGAGCAGCAGCGTTCCGAAAATTGATTGTAGTTCATGTCTCCGCCTACGTAGTCATCGTACGCGTGCTTGAGGTTGGTGTGATCTTGACGAAACAAACATATGAAATTAGCGTTGTCGCGTACTAACTGTTTTGGAATTTTGGAAAACGTTTGAGCTAGGTAGAAGCAATCCATTTTTTTTTGTGACGACCTTGCGTGAAAAAGTTGCGAATTTCATTTTGATTTTCCAGGATGGCGTCGTCGAACACAACGACTGAATTTTCACGACAATCGTCGAGTGGTTTTATTTCCGAGGCGAACGTTGCAATATCCAGACAAGTTACCTTTTGAGATGCATTTACCTGGCTACCAGTACTGCAGACCGGGTACCAAACTCGAGAAAAAATTGGAGAGAGGGGACAAGGGTGTGAATCCGTTGGACGCCGCATGCAAAAATCACGACATCGCTTACAACACCACGCAGACGGATCTGGATGCACGTCACGAAGCAGACAGAAAGTTAGAGCACGCAGCTTTCGAAAGGTTCGTGAGCAGAGACGCATCGCTGGGTGAACGGGTCGCCGCACTGGGTAGAGTCCAGCACAGATAATTCTACCGTGCGATACGCGAAACAACTAAAAAAACAGTATTGCTAATAGAGCAGATAAAAAAATCGCTGCAGTGCGCCGATGCACAGCTGTTACGTACAACAATAAAATTAGAGAATTCAGGTCTATCTAACGTTGAGTTTTAAACGTCATGCATTATACCAGGACTAGGATTAATATGTACTAACAAATAACTTTGTATGTAGCTACATACATATAGACTAAAAATTCGCAAAATATGAACTAACACATAAGTAAAATTACCAAAAATGCTGCAAAGAAGACTTCTTCATACGATTCCTTATTTGAGTAATTTCAAACAAAATAAAAAAATATATATATTATTTTTCATTGCATTAATGCACTGGTGGCGTTCTAACTTTTCACTTCCAAAACCCGTATACACTGGTATGGAACTGCAACGGCAGATAATAACATGCCAACGTGTTAAACCGCTACAATTGCACCATAACACTCCTCCTGAAGCAGTATTATTATTTCCTCTCTGAGATCGGCGACAGTCGGTTGCCTTTGTTGTACATTTACAAAAAATGCCGGCTTCCACAACAATAACAAGTACATATACTGCCACTAGACGATAAGCTGCGCGGCTTTTTCTTTTGTTATGAACCAGGGCCGGCGCTAGTCATTTTGCCTCCCTGGGAGGTGGCGGCAGATGCCGCTCTATTTCGACCCCCCTGGTCATTACGCAGCAACGGAAAATTGAAAATCAATATATTCCTAACTAAAACATCAAAATATAAAATAAATAATAAGACTTCTTATGCTATTTCAATACTATTCAGCGCAAAAAAAAATATCTCGCTCGATCACAGTTTTCAATAGGCTTATCACCCATCAAAGCATGGCAATTTTAACACAGAAAACAATATGTATCGCATTAAGCAGCAAAAATAACAGCCTCCTCTATGCAATTTCTACAAGAACACGTGCCGGAGCCAGAGTTGAAATAATGTTGGAGCTACATAATTTATTTATTTTGAATAATTCCAAAATTATGAAATATGAACAATTTGTTGCTGCTCTCTTGCCAAAATGCTTTATTGGGATGCTAACACCATGACTGGCTTCCTCCTTCATGAACTCGTGCACGTTGCTTAGAATTTCCCGAGCTTGGCTATGCAAGGTTTTTGATTTCAACTTCAACAGAACTGGAGGCATTATGGAATTTAACGTTCATTAGCAAACACACACTTTTACATACACACACGCAATACACGCACACAACGTCAAACCGGTCAAATACTTAGTATAAAATAAAAATATGGTGCTTCCAATCCAACAAAACTCACCGCCACTTTACCTGCCTTTTCCCCTTCCATGACAGAAATAGTACTTCATTATTACAGTTGGCAACACTAGTTACTAGCTAGCCAATAAACATGCACTGCATAAAAAAAGCAAGCACTACGCCGTGCTATATTGCCACATTAGCGTCCCTACCGAACGGTGGGAACCGCGAGCTGGAGCGCTATTCAATTGTTTTCAATGATGTTTGCGCGAGTGTGTCCAGGAATGGAATAACAATGTGGCAACAATAGCGAAGGTTATCGAGCAGGGTAGAACACATGATGCTAAGAGAGAGGGAGACGAAACGAAAATTCGTTTCTACGCAACAGCAAATTTACGTGTGTGGCACTCTACCACCATCGTCATGAACACGAAACAAAAATTGGGGTAGGGTATATAAATAACATAGAGTGAAAAATAATAATAATAACAACATGTCTCGTATAACTGATTTGCCGCCCGAGCTACTATGTAAAATATTTAAACACGCAGTAAACGGAGATTGTGAGGATGTAGGGAAACTTGTAATCATAGCAAGAACAACGCCGGAATTTCGCATCCCTTGTGAAATGGTTCTCAAGGACCATCTTCGGGAGATCAGCGGCCTGAGGTGCGGTGATCTCAACATTCTGCTTTCGGCTGCAGAGGAAAAATTGGACGAGAGATTGGACGAACTGCACGAGGCGAGGCAGAGAAAAAGACGGTACACAGTAGATTGGTACAAGTCTGAGCAGGAGAAGAAAAATATCATTACGTACATCACCGCGTTTTCCGAAGCACGGACTTTCTTCCTCTGTTAAAAAAATAATAATATATATACGTGTCAAAAAAAACAACTTGAAGTCGGCAATAGAAATATTTTTTTCCACACTTAGAGCACAGTTTGGTCGCACATATTTGCTTTCCCGGCACACAAGTACGACAGTGCTTTTGAAAATGTTTACTTGACACAGTAATTTGGCACGTAGGGCAATTTTTTACAGAACGCATAATGCAGAGATTTTTTGGGGTATGTTATTTAATACCTAATGCTGTGCAATGCAAAATAAATTGCTCACTTTTTTTTTAACTATTTTCTATGACCTTACTTGTTTTTGTTTTTTTTTTCCGCCAAATTATATGCTTCTAGTCTCCTATACAATACAATATACGTACAATATTGTCAACAGTATTATATTTGAGCAGGTCGCTTGTCGCCTAAACACTACAACTCACAGGTCGGGAAAATCTGACATGAAAGCAGATAATACGTTTATGCCTTATTTATATGTAATTTTCACGGGGCATACAATATTGTCAACGGTATTATATTTGAGCGCATCGCTTGTCACCTAAACACTACAGCTCACAGGTCGGGAAAATCTGACATGAAAGCATATAATACGCTTATGCCTTATTTATATGTAATTTTCACGGGGCGTACAATATTGTCAACGGTATTATATTTGAGCGCGTCGCTTGTCACCTAAACACTACAGCTCACAGGTCGGGAAAATCTGACATGAAAGCAGATAATACGCTTATGCCTTATTTATATGTAATTTTCACGGGGCGTTCAATATTGTCAACGGTATTATATTTGAGCGCATCGCTTGTCACCTAAACACTACAGCTCACAGGTCGGGAAAATCTGACATGAAAGCAGATAATACGCTTATGCCTTATTTATATGTAATTTTCACGGGGCGTACAATATTGTCAACGGTATTATATTTGAGCACATCGCTTGTCACCTAAACACTACAGCTCACAGGTCGGGAAAATCTGACATGAAAGCAGATAATACGTTTATGCCTTATTTATATATAATTTTCACGGGGCGTTCAATATTGTTAAGAGCGTTAGTTTTTGTAGAGCTCTCTTTTTCCATCTTTCCTCTATACAGTAAAGTTGTAGAAGACACAATTAGCTAACCTAGCATACAACATACCTTCCTAATTAATATGGATATTGTCACACATTCCTCTTATTTTATACTGTTGTAAATGGAAAAGATTATGTACGGTAAATGTTTTGTACATTATAGGGAAAAAATGCAAAATATCCCCCAATTTTAATTCGATCCACCTCTGAATCGAATTTTTACATATTCTCACGCCACCACATATTGTCCTATTTGCTTCTTTTACTTGCCTTGCTTAATTAACTCTCGCTAATTAGCATTTTTTTGGAAGAAGTCAACTAGAACAACATATGGCGGTATGAGAAATATGCAAATCAAAGAACATTTTAGCAATATATGGGCCCTAGCAATTAGCTTCGTCGACTAAGAGTACTCCTTCAAACATCTTCAGCTAGATCGTATTACTACGCGAGGACGTTTAAAATTTTTGGGTGTTGAAAACGTTTGACGCTACTTTTTATTTCTATTGTTTGCTAATAGATGGCGCTAATAGTACCCCCTCCCCTGCCCTCTCCCCTCTTCTCCTCTGCTGTATGACAAATAGCACAAACATAAAAATCAAGATTTTGGAGAGCAAAACATAAAATTTGCATGCATCTGATATCGAACCGGTGCCTCCCCGATGGCGCAGTGGTAGCGTCGTCGCCTTGTAATCAAGGGGTCCCGGGTTCGATACCTGGTGGAGGCACAAGTGGTTCGGATCCCACTTTAAACTGTAGGTCCAGTCCCGATTAGCCTTACTGTGCATAAAGTGGACTTAAAACAACATATCAATATCAATATCGAACCGGGAACTTTTATCTTTCGGGGAGTCAACATTATTTTTTTACTCAGTCGTCATATAACATGAACACACGCAAAAATTCACATGTGCTTTTATTATTTTGTGTTCGGTAAGTACAAGTATATTCTTACATAAATTATTGTTTAATTTAATAAATTGTAAACTCGGAGCCTGCTATACTAACACTCCTTCTGTATTTCATTAAACTATTGAAAGCGAATGTTGCGTGCATGCGGAAATAACACAGAAAAAAAGCGGATGGAAGCAATTTAAAATCACTGGGGCAAGGTCAGTATTACGAGAGCGTAAAAAAACATGTGCTTCCATTCAACTTCGAAAAATAAGAATGAATGTGTGCATACAGAACACATATGCTTTCTTTTCACAGTTGTAAAATCATATAAATTGTACATGAGGTAAGTTACGGGAAGGCTCTCTCTTTTATGTCTGTGTATATGTTGTACAATTAGGTACAAGTATTGTACAATTAGGTACAAATTGTTGTACAATTATTTTCCCCAGTTGTCCAGTTGGAGTTGGGGGGCATAACACTGGTATTATTTGTAATCACAGTGCTTACTCATGTATTTTGTTTAATATTTTATTTCAAATTCACTGTCAGAAACTAGTGTTGTTAGTTTCTGCATGTAGGTTTATTTACTCTGTTGGTTGTCACTGTCAAGTTTTTAGTATTCGTACAGCATAAAAAGCTATAACCCCCCTCTCAAAATATATACATTGTATACGCCAAGATGCCCAATAGCCTGGCAACACATCATGAAAAAACATGCCAAGAAGACCCAGTGGGTTTATAAGTCAGTGCTGCCAATTCCTATTTGTAGGTTAGCTTAGCCAGTGAAAGATCATATAGTAGAATTTTTGTAGAGTGGGTGTTTGCGAGTTCCGCGACGCCTTGCCCGAGGATACTCTATGCAGTGTCATCCTGATTGCAGAGAAGTCCTTCGCCTACGACGTGAAGAACGAGAGGGTCACAGAGCAGTTTTAAAATTCATAAAAAATTGCCACATACTAAAAATCAACATCCAACACATTTTAGGTTATATAAAATTTGTGAAAACCTTATAATACTGAAATATTAAAACAAACAGAGTCCCTTGTAGGTTAGTTCGGTGCGTAAATAAAAAAATGATAGGTTAAGTTATATCACTTAGGATCGTAAAAAAAATTAAAAAATCGTAAAAAAAGTATAGGTTAAGTTGTATCACGTAAGATCATAATATACCTACCAAGTATGAGTGGAAAAAAAATGAGTATAGTAAAAATTTGTACTAAAACATCGCTAAACGCTAAAACATCGACAAAAAATTGTCAAAATATGTCAAAAAGTGATATTCAATTGATAAAAAAAGAGGATACCTACAAAGTATTGCGTTGAAACAAGTAATATACACTACTTTTACCATAATATACTTCTCCCAACTCGGCCTCGAGAACGTTGGTTCTTTTCTCTTTCTTAATCGTGGTTGCGTATTGCAAGGGTGACGTGTTTGTGATATGGAGGTAGCAAGGTGGTAAAAAGGGTTATTTTTTATCCTATTTATTTAAACTTCTTGACTGTATGCTTGCTTTTGGTGCAGGTGGAACTCGTTTGTTTGAGTTGGTGTTTTAAGTCCGCTATATGCACAGTAAGGCTAATCGGGACTGGACCTACAGTTTGAAGTGGAATCCAAACCACGAAGTGCCTCCACCAGGTATCGAACCTGGGACCCCTTGATTACAAGGCGACGAAGGAACCACTACTAAATTTTTTTAAAGGAATACCACTAACCAGAAGTATCCCCCTTTTTTCATTATAATCTCAAGGTTTTCATTTCTCGGTTATTCTCAATTTTCAGTTTTTCTCATTTGGACAAACACAAACCCATGCCTTACCCGGGACTCGAACCCGGAACCCCTGGCGACGTAGCGCGCTGTGCTAACCACTCCGCCAAAGAGGTCGACAGGGCCATCGGGGAGGCCTTAGGTGGAACTCGTACCCCTCCTACTTGACTGCGAGAAGAACTACCGAAGTAAGAAAGGACCGGGCGTCCGGTAAAAGAGGCGCGAAAACGAAATGCTTGTGGTAGGACGCAAAGAAACACCAGCAAACTTCATGGGTGACGTGGAAGTAGAGGTCAGGTGATCAACAGTTACTGTGATTGAGTGGTTGCAAGGCATGAGATTTATAAAACATTTTCTTGTCCGCTCCATTCGCGAAACAAAAATTTCTGTACGCTTCACATCAAGTTTATACGTCAATCATTCATTATTACAATTATGCCCTATCTCACGGGATCCCAAACTTTGTAGTTTTAAATTTTTTCGGCGGCGCACAAGTCAGAATGTAGGCATAGGCCTTTATAAAACTTGCAACGCTAAGTTAGTGTTGTTAGGTTGCTTGCCTTAAGTTAAAAATTAAGCACATATTTCAAATTCAGAAACATTGTTTATGTAAAAAGGACTAAATAAGCAAATGTTTGAAACAATCATATCTAAAACCATCTGTAGACTGACAAGTAAGTGGCATTTCAGTGAAAATATCACACCCCGGGGCACCGCGGAGCACACTTTGGGAACCACTGCTCTATTCAATTTTGAATCAGTTTGTGAAGAAAGGTTTAATTAAAATGTCGATTAAGACTCACACCATTATATACTTGGATAGTTTTACTGTACTGGACTTCTGGTAAATTAACACTTAATTCATTTTACAAAGAAATTAAATAAGTTATTTTTCCTTTGCTCCTTTTGTTCAAATGTACAGTCTACATGGAACAGCTATCTGAAGCACCACCCTCCGCCCCCAATCTAATAACTCCAACAGAAGAAGTAAATTTTTTGTGGACTATAGTCTCCAAATTCTGTTCTCGCCCAGAGAGATAAAATCGTAACAATTCTATTGCGAGTAACCCTTCACAACGATGAGGAAAGTGAGATCCTAGTTCCAGCGAATAATTTGTTAAGGCCGCTTCAGTAGATTAAAGTGCACGCTGAGTGTGCACATAAAGTAGAGTTTCAAATACAACGAATGGCTTCGTAAATGATCTACGGAGACTATATTTGTATAAGCATTCTCTTCCTTTCCTGAGGAGAATTCAATAAAACAATGGCTTGGTGTAGCTTTCAGAGAGAAGCTGCTCATGACACGCTTCACTTGCAAACCAGCATTCAGAAATAATTGCAACCTTTCGTATCAAAGCGACAGGTCAAGCTGCACGTGTCGCTCTGATTAGGCAGTTTTCTCAATAGCGTGCATCCTGTCACCTCGTGCTCTTGTTAGCTCATGCGAGGTGAATGTTTGAATTTAAACTAACTGTGCTAGTGTCGCTTCCCGCTTGCAGCTTTTGTGTGAATTCTCCGTGTCGCTTGTCGCCTGTCACTTGTCGTCTGTCGTTTGCAGCTTTTTTGCTTTGTAAGGGAGATTTCACACGAAAGCGATAACCAACACCTGTCCCTTGGAAGCGAACCAGCAGTAATGAATTGAACCTTTCTAACAGAAGCGACACGACAGGATGCAGGTGTCGCTTGTAGCTTGCGTGTCGCTCTGATTGGCCAGTTTTGTTAATACCGTGCATCATGTCGCTTCGTACTTTTGTTCGCTCATGCGCGGTGAATGTTTTGCCTTATATTGAATGGTCTAATGTCGCTTGTCGCTTTGGTATAAAATCTCCACGTCGCCAGTCGCCTGCCGTTTATGCCGTTTAAGCTGATTCCAGACCGAAGCGAAAGCGACAAGCGACAAGCCTCGGTAATCAATGCAACGTTTTGAACTGATAAAGCAAGGTAAGCTGCAAATATTGCATGTCGCTTGGTTGTGTCACTCAAACTGGCTACTTTATCAATGTTGTGCACCGTGACGTATCCACTTGTTGTCGTGCACGGGCGGTGAATGTTTTAGTCTACAAGACAAAAGGGACCCGTGTCTCTTAACGATGTGGAAGCACACTGTCGCTTGTCGCCTCCGTCAGAATTCTTCCCCTGACCCCCTTCAAGGAGACTTCAGATCGAAGCGACAAGTGGCAGACGACAATCGACATGCAACACTGGCATGAACGTCAGCAGGATTTTTTCCAGGGAGGGGCAAGGAAGGTATTTTTTTCCAGAGGGCAACTAAGCCACATTTTCCCCAATGTTCTCTAAAAAAATATTGCTTAAATTTGAATTTATCATGTTCGTGCATTAACACATATTATTGTGGCTGAAATGAAATTATATGTGTGAAATATAAAATTTTTGGTTGATTTTCATTTTCCAGGGGGGGCACGCCCCCCCCTTGCCCCCCTTCCGGACGCCCATGAACACTGGCGACATCAATCTAAAGCAAGAAATTCACCGCTAATGAGCGAAAAACCTAATGCTTCGAGCGGAAAGCGACATGTGCAGCTTTAACTGTCGCATCGATGCGAAAGGTCGAATTGATTACTGAGGGTTCACTTCCAAGCGATACGTATCTCTTGTCGCTTGTTACCTATTGCGTTTCTATTGGTAGCGTGCCAATAAAGTTCACACCGTTGCGGCATGATAGGCCGCACAAGTCTGCTTTGATTTCTGAAATCTTCAAACAACACAAAAAAGGATGCAAAGTAAAAATTAAGAGTACGCGATTGGGGTAAATGTGATTATTATCTCAATTCCACAGTGAGGCAAAAACTCCTTCAGTAGGCCACTGACTGCGCAGCAGTCTGACTGCGCCCTTCCTCAACTGCGCCCTTCCCGCGAGAGGAACTCTTTCCCCCCCTCCCCTTCCTATTGCTCTGTGCCGAGACAGAGACGCGCAAGCTACGCGCTCTCAATTGACGCCGTAAAGCGCATTTCACAACTATTGCCCAATTCGGTATGGCACGTAGCTGCTTACACACAGGAAGAAATCATGTGACCTACAAGAATTGTGATTGGTTGGACAGTTTGTGCAATATTGATCGGTACCCACAACGGATGCAATTGTATTAAAATACAACACGTAAATTAGACAGGTGACATTGGCACCAGGTTCCAACAAGAATAGTAACATTTTTTCGTGAGGAAAACTGCATAAATGACAATTTTCAAAAACCACGGTGGTATTTGTAATCACATGCATGGTCTCGACATTTTAAAATGAATTTGATTATGCTAATTTATCAAATTATAGTGGTTCAACAATATATGTACACTCACTCGGGCCTTATAAGACCACGTTTACACGTATGGGTGTGTGTGTGTGTGTGTGTGTGTGTTTGTATACAGGGTGTCTCATGAGAACTCGCTCAAACTGACGCAGGTGAAAGTACACAATAATAGAAACGAAAAGGTTTCAGCAAACATGGTTCTGCAAAATAGCCGTTTTAGAGATAATCGCGAATATGTGTTTACAAGACGCCACTGACTTCATTGTTTGGAAACGCCGTCCTAGTTGGTAAAATGCTAATAATATGTGCGAATGTGTGGTTAGAAGCCTTCACTGATTGCATTTTGTAAACACTGAGTGCTTTAAACCTTTCGTGTTCTAAGGTTTGCTCTTTGTTTACAAAAGAGAACATTTCCGTGAGGTGCGATGTAATCAAACAAGATGGATAGAATCAGTAATCATTATGTTCAATGAAACTAACTAACTAACTAACTCTCTAGTTTTCTTGAACCCGAATGTTCATGGCTGCAGCAATACAGGCCTTCCATCTGTCCCTATCTTGAGCAAGATCTATATACTCTTTTCCATCCCTACCGATTTCCTTTAGGTCCATCTCAACGTTGTCCCTCCATCTTCATTTTGGCCTTTCTACA
The DNA here is from genome assembly GCF_977018435.1 of Lepisma saccharinum. NCBI lineage: Eukaryota > Metazoa > Arthropoda > Insecta > Zygentoma > Lepismatidae > Lepisma > Lepisma saccharinum. The sequence goes on from NW_028142898.1 coordinate 3,406,243, forward strand.
GGTCTCTTACCATCAGTTTTCCCAACTAGAATCCTGTGAACTCCTCTTTCCTCTTCCATTCGTGCCACATGGCCTGCCCAACTAAGTCTTCTTGATTTAATTATTCTAATAATATCTGGACATGAATACAAATTATGTAGTTCTAAATTATGAAACCTTCTCCACTCACCTGTCTCCTCATCCCTTTTAGGTCCAAATATTTTCCTAAGGATCATATTTTTAAATATTCTCAATTTATGTTCCTCTCTCAATGTAAGGGACCAAGTTTCACACCCATATAATACTACAGGCAAAATTACTTTTTTGTATATTTTAACTTTTAGTTTCTTAGATATTAAACGAGAAGACAAAAGTTTATGAAGAGAGAAGTAACATGCATTTCATGAATTAAGCCTACTCTTTTATTTCCTCTTTAATATAATTTTCATTTGTTAATATTGCTCCTAAGTATTTGAATTTGGGAACTGGTTCAAACGAGTTGTTATCAATAATTAGATTTTGATTATTACCTAACACTTGGTTTCCGCCTGTAAGCTTATATTTAATTTTCTCTTTGGTAACTTCCAAACCTATCTCTTTAGCAGCTTTGAAAAATATTTTATCATTATTGTTAATTGTATTTATATCATCCCCTAATAAGTCTACATCATCTGCATATGCTAAAAACTGAGTCGCATCATTTAATTTTAGTCCTTCCTTAGTTCCTTTTACCTTCCTAACAGCATATTCTAAGGCAAAATTAAACAGCAATGGAGATAATAAATCATCTTGTTTTATTTAACCCATCATGAATTGTAAATTTGTCAGACAAAATAATACCCACACGAATTTTAATTTCTCTTTCACTGGTGCATACTTTTATCATAGTAAGAAGCTTCTTAGGTATTCCAAACTCGACTAATGTATTATATAATTTATCTCTTTTGACCGAATCATATGCTTTTTTGAAATCAATGAATAACTGATGGACATTTTGATTATATTCCCACTTTCTTTCAAGTGTCTGTCTGATGTGAAAAAAATTGATCTGTAGTTGATCTGTTACGTTTAAATCCACATTGATAATCACCTATAATTTCATTAGCATATGGGGTTAGTGTAGTTAAAAGAATGTTAGAAAATATTTTATATGTTGTTGAGAGTAGAGAAATTCCACGGTAATTATTGCAGTTCATTATATCATCTTTCTTAAACACAGGAACAATTATGGATTATTTCCAATGTTGAGAGATTTCTTCTTTATTCCATATTAAACAAATTAATTTATGAATTTGACACATTAACGAATTTCCACCATATTTAATTAACTCAGCTGGTATTAAATAAATGCCAGGTGCTTTGTTATTTTTAGCCTTTTAATAGCATCCTTAACTTCAGTCAAGTTAGGTTCTGGATTGGATTGGATTGATTTGTTGTTTTAAGTCCACTTTATGCACAGTAATACTAATCGGGACTGGACCTACAGTTTAAATTGGGATCCGTACCACTATGTGCCTCCACCGGAAATCGAACCCGGGACCCCTTGCTTACAAGGCGACGACGCTACCAATGCACGATCGGGAAGGCCAAGTTAGGTTTTGGAACTAAAGGTTCTGCTGTGAGTACTTCACTTACTTCTGATTTTCATGAAAGCAATGACTTTTCTTACTTTATTATTAGAATTTTGTTTACAAACAATAAGGTCAGTGGCGCGTTGTAATCACACATTCGTGATTATCTCGAAAACGGCTCGTTTGCAGACTCATTTTTTGCTTCTATTATCGTGTACTTTCACCTGTGTAAGTTTGCGGTATTACTTATGAAACGCCCTGTGTGTGTGCGTGTGTGTGTATATATATATATATATATATATATATATATATATATTTTGACTGTTTTCAATTTGTAAAATATATAATCACTTCTTGTGTAAAAGAAAAAGAAAGAAATGCCATAGCATACTGTTTTGTTGCATAGCAACCAGTTGTAAGAAACAAGTGAAGAGAGTTAACAAGAACGTTTTTGCACATAGTTCGAATCATATTAATTGGTGAATAATTTAATACATTTATTCAGTGCAAATAATAAGTATACTCATCAGAGAACAGTGTTGTGATTTTGAACTATTTACATTATTGTTATTTCATAATTTGCTGTGTGGTAGAACAGTGATTGACTGAGTATAAAGTAAAATGCTCAAGCCTCTACGACAATAGCAAAAAGTGGCGACAGTGTGACAGGACTCCGAAGTTAAGTAGTTCTTCAGATAAATGATGTGAAATATAATCTCAGTAGGTCTGGGATTGAAGCGGATTCTCACTGCATTTGATTGATATTCAAGTATTTAAGTGTGTGTAAGGTTTTTTTTTTCGTTAATGAAAAATGTCTTCCAGAGATTCATCTAAATCTCGTAGCAGAAAGAAGACTGCTATGCAATACGAGGGCACACATCTAGCAACGTTTACAAACGTTCAAGGTTAAGAAGTTAATTCTGCTGATAAGACTGATACCAGTACTCGAAAGGTGGAATGTTGTGGTGATACAAAAGCTGACATCAGATTTGTTCAGTGCTATAAATGTCTTTCATGGTTTCACTTATCTTGTCTTAAGTTGTCAGTTGTACATTGGTCCATTTATTCTACTACGGTAGAGAATTACTTTTGTAAATCTTGTGAACCTAGCTATAATCCATATGAATTGTCAGCTTACAAAGAGAGTATTAGTCCTAATTTTAACGATCTGCTAGAAACAATCAAGAGCATTCAGTTCGTTGTAGTTAATTCTAGTAAAGAATTAAAATCTCAGCTTGAGGATTCAAACAAAGAATTAAAATCTCAGCTTGAAGATTCCAACAAAGAATTAAAATCTCAGCTTGAAGCTTCCAATAGAGAATCTAAATCTTCCAGCGAGGAATTATTATCTCAGCTTGAAGCTTCCAATAGAGAATTGAAATCTTCCAGAGAGGAATTAAAATCTCAACTTGAAGCTTCCAACGAAGAGTTGAAATCCAAAATTGAAGCTTCCAATGTCGAATTACAGTCTACAATTGAATCTATGAATTTTGATTTTAAGCAGGTTAATAACCGTATAGACATGTTGGCTTCTAATGTAGCAATAAGAATCGAATCCTTAGCAGAAACGTGTGTAAGTTCAAAAGAAGAATTAAACCAGAAGTTGCAAGAAAGCGTGCGAAATTATGACTGTAAAATATCAGACATTCTTAGTACACAAGATCTTCGTGAGAAACAAATAAATGAAACTGAAGGTACTTTAGTAGTGGGGTTTGTGGTATTACTGGCACAAAAATCATACAAATGAAGAGCTCATATGATTAACATACCCGATTTGGCTATACTTAAAACAATGTCAAGATTTCTATATGAATCAATTGGCCAAGTGTGCACACAGTTAAATCTAAAGAATCTTGAGCGCTAGTGTACAAATGAAGAATCACACAGTGTACAAATGAAGAGCTCATATGATTAAACAGATTGATTTGGCTATACTTAAAACAATGTTAAGATGTCTATATGAATCAATTGGCCAAGTGTGCACACAGTTAAATCTAAAGAATCTTGAGCCCTAGTGTACAAATGAAGAATTACAGTGTACAAATGAAGAAGCCTCAACAGACCGATTTGGCCATGTATGCAAAATCTGAATCTTGTCAGTCTGTTGTCTGTAAGCCTGCTAAAGATATAGTCTTCTTGGGATTGTTATGGCTACACTTAAAACTAAGCCAAAAATGCTCATAAAACCCACATCCACACACACACCCACCCACACACACACATGTTTACTTCCGGTCCACTTCCGGTCCACTTCCGGTTTACTTCCGGTCCACTTCCGGTCCACTTCATGAACTTGTGAATGTCAATGAGATTATAATGTATTTCCTGTAGCAGAAATTCATGGACTGCAATTCAGATTGCTTGGTAGAAAACTTGAGGTTTGGCCTGTTTGATGCAAAATGTCATTGCGGCAAACAACTGTGCCTAATTTTGCAATAATTTGTTTTAGATGCAAACCTACTTTGACAGAAGAAACATCTCAAGATACATAAAATCCGAGTCAATTGTTGAGGATTTCAGGATTAGGTTGCAGGGTGTAACAGAGTATGACCTGTTTGAAATCAACAATGAAACAGAGTTACACTGGGTGTTGAACAGCACCAAGTGCTTCAAGTATCTGAGCTTGCGAGACATCACAATATTTGAAGAGCATGTCTACAATGAGTGCAGGAGAGTTGTTGGATTTTTGTTGCTTTCAATATCTGTTTAGGGTGGAGATGGTGTACAAATTGCTTGATAAATGATAATATTGTTTACCTGTATGATTACCAGGTTACAGATCAAAGTTGTTTCAAGAAGCTAAGCTTTCATCAACACAATATGTTTTATAGATTCTCTGATTTAATATTTGATTTTGAGAATATTCTTGTGAATATGAATGAGATTATAATGTATTTCATATGGCAAAAATTTATGGATTGCAATACAGATTGCTTGACAGAAATTTTAAGCTTTGGACTGTTTGAAACAAGATGTCACTGTGGCATGCAACTGTGCTTAACTTTAGCCTAATTTATATTCTAGATGGGAACTTTTTTTGACAGAAGAAACATCTCAAGATATATAGAATCCAAGTCAGTTGTAGAGGATTTCAGGATTAGGTTGCAGGGTGTAACAGAGTATGACCTGTTTGCAATAAAGAATGAAACAGAGTTGCACTGGGTGTTGAACAGCACCAAGTGCTTCAAGTATCTGAATTTGAGAAGCATCACAATATTTGAAGAGCATGTTTATAATGATTGCAGGAGAATTGTTGGATTCTTTGTTGCTTTCAATATCTGCTTTGGGTGGAGGTGGTACACAAACTGCTCAATAGATAATCGTGTTGTTCACCTGCACACTGCTTACAGGATCACAGATGAATATTGTTTCAGGCAGTTGGGTTTTTATTTCCAACACAAAGGGAAATATGTGCTGTACAGAGGCTCTGATTTTAAAAGTTTATTTGATTCTGACAACAAACTTGCAAATATGAATGAGATTGTATTGTATTTCATATGGCAAAAATTTATGGATTGCAATGTGGATTTGCTTGGTAAAAATATTAAGCTTTGGATTCCTTGATACAAGATGCCACTGTGGCAAGCAACTATGCTAAATTTTGCAATAATTTGTATTTTTCTAGATGGGAACTTTTTTTGACAGAAGAAACATCTCAAGATACATAAAATCCAAGTCAGTTGAGGATTTCAGGATTAGGTTGCAGGGTGTAACAGAGTATGACCTGTTTGCCATCAACAATGAAACAGAGTTGCACTGGGTGTTGCACAGTGATGGATGCTTCAAGTATCTGAGCTTGAGGCATATTAGCAAGTTTGAAAGGGGCATATATAAAAGATGCAGAATTGTTGGATTTTGTGTTATTTTTTATCATTATATCTGGTCTGAATATTATGTGCGCTGGTTTACAAACCACCCGGGCTATGAAGACAGGCACAGGGTTAATTTGTATTCCTGCCAGAGTTCAAATTGGAATCATTTGATATATGAGAGTTTCTATCTGGATAGGGTAATATACAATATGCTGGATTTCAATACCCAGCTTTTGTTTTACTATGACAAAAATATTGTCAACATGAATGAGATTATTATGTATTTTATCAGGCAGAAGTTCAAGAATTGCAGTATTGATTGCCTGCTGAAGATTTTAAGGTCGGGTTTTTTACACAAAATATGCTACTGTGGCAAGCAGTTGTGTTTTATGGATGATATGGTCCGGTTTTTTTCCAAGTAGCCTGCAAATTGCACAAGCAATGCTGATAAATACAGTGCCTGTTTAATTTTCAGATGCAAACTTTTTTGGCAGAAGAAACATTGCAGCATTTATTATGTCTGAATCACTTGTGGAGGATTTTAGGAGAAAATTCTCAAAATTATCAGAATATGAACTGTTTGCAATTGTCAATGAAACTGAGCTGCAGTTTGTGCTTAATAGTGATCATCACTTAAAGTATCTGAGTTTGAATCATATTAATAGAATTGAGGCAAGGGTGTACAACAAGTTTAGGAGGGTTATAGGTTTTTTGTTAATTTTCAGTATGTTGGATTTACCTTTTATGGGTATTGGTTTACAAACTGCAACTCTGAAGTTGCTTATGATTTTTACCTGTATTGCCACCAGGCTTCAAACTGGAGGCATTTCAATTCTATAAACCTATTCACAAGAATATTTGATAATTTAGAATTTGTGACCACAGATGATGGAAGGTTTTATACTGGTGAAGATTTTGTGTATTTGAATAATTTGAAGATTGATAAGTTGTTTAATGTAAATGAGCTTGTTTTGTTTCTTCTTAAGCAAAAATTTAAAACTTGCAGCAGTGATTGCCTTGTTAAAGTCCTAGATATTGGATCCAGTTTTTTACATACAGTTTGCAATTGTAACAAGAAGCTAAATAGCCTACCTGTTGTTGTGGGTTAGCCTAGGATGTACATATATTTGCATGTAAATCTTATGATTTTTTTTATTTCAAGGCTGTGGATTGGGATAGCATGCAAACATATTTTGAAAGAAGAAACATTGCAGACTGTCTTTTGGATTGTTTTAGGCAAAAATTTGAAAATCTTTCAGAGAAGAATTTTTTTGCAGTGAGAAATGAGACAGAAGCAAGATGGGTGTTTGACAGTGATGCAGGGTTTGGGTATGTGAGTATAGGTATGGGATGTGCCTGTGAAGAGTTTGAATCCAATATATACCGGCAAAGAATTGATGCATATTTGCTGCATTGCTATTGTGGAAAATATGTTGTGTGGTTCAGCAAGAGCACTGTAAATTTAGAAAGGATTAGGTTTTACATATTTTTCTACCCTAAAAGATATACAAAAATCAGATGGTTTGTTAAAAATATTCACCATACCCAATCTAAAATAACAATTTTCACAGATAGTGATGGGCATGTGTATGGAGCAAGAAGACACCTAGTGGGTTTGAAACCTAATCTGAATTATATGTTTTTTTAATGAGGCAATTGTGTGCTTGCTTGAAGGTAATATCAAGTGCAGCTCTTTTGATATCACTCCTGTCACAGATGTTGATTGAAGTTGCAATCAAAATAATATAGCCAGCCCGGATACATATAGTTTCATGTCTGATCTGTTTACCCTGCATGTGTTGAAATTTTGCTGTTGTAAACAATACATTTGTTTTGTAGATGGAATACCCACCAGATTACAATCCATTCTATGGAGAATATGTTTACACAGGTCCATTGTCTGAGTATAAGGGACACTATGTTGTGTTTAATAGATATGGGAAACCTCACAAGATCCTACCCACTGAGTGTGCTGAGGATATTGAGACCAAGAACAAGATCATCTCTCCTAAATTAGGGGTGGTGCCTCTGGCACAGCAATGTGCAGATATGCTTGTAGAGAACAATTTAAGCTTTGTGGCCGAGCCTGACATATTTCCTGAAGCAATTACTCACATAAATTACATGTGACTGTTCGGGGCCTGACATGTTTTCCTGGAACAATTAATTATGTATACATATGATCTTTACATGGTCTGTTTGGAGCCTTGCATGTCCAGAGCCTGACAATTAATTATATGTGACGTTTACATGTTCTGTTTAGGGCCAGGCATGTCATACCATAGCAATTAATTATCATGACATGTTCTGTTTGGCAGAGTGTGTATTGATTGTGTGGCACAGAATAGAATTCACTTCTTCACAATTTTACCTATCCAGCGGATGTTGTTCTGCAAGCAGGTGAATATTATAAACCAAGCATGGAATATTACAAGAATGTTGAGAGACAAGAACCACCCCAATATAGAGAGGTGGAAAGGGATTGTTGCTACTGCCCTGTTAATCCTGAAACAGGATATTCTCAGTGTGGCCCTACAGTTTTGAAGGCTATGTTTGATTTTAGGCCACTTGTATTTCTGGGGGTGATCCAGCATAGGATACAGAACAACATACTCAAATTTTGAAAAAAATCAATAATTTTGTTTCTCTGATATCTCTGAAACTATTGATGCTTGGTGATTTTTCATATGCATGCCAAAATGCAACTTTATGATCTCTAATTTTTCAAAAAAACCTTGTTGTTCTCTAGATCCTGAATAACTTGCCTATTTTTCAAGATAGAGTCATGGGAGTTGTGTATTTCAACTCTGTATGCTGTTTAGATGTTTTGTGAAAAAATCGATAATTTTTTGATTTTGTGATTTCTCAAAAACTACAAGTGCTGGAGACCTGAAATCTTGTCAGGTGAATTCTGTGCATGATTCTCTATGTTTTAGGTCTCTATAATGTTTTTGATAGATGCAATATTTAAGCTGCAAATGTCCAATTTATGTCTGTTCTATAAATAGAATTTTATGAAAAGTGCAGTATTAACAGTATTTTGAGAACTATGCATTCTTTGCCACTCCAGCAGGAAGATATCAACTTGTGGTACCCTACTGAAAAACATACTCAAAATTTGTTGAATTCTGATAATCTCAGAAACTATAAGTGATGTGGACCTGTAATGTTTTCATATGCCATGTGATGCATGCCATTGCTATGTGCTTGAATAACTCAAAAATGATGCATGTAACAAGCACGGGGGTTTGAGATTTGAACTCTCCTGGCTGTTATACATGTTTTTGAAAAAATCGATAATTTTTTGAATTTGATTATCTAAGAAACTATAAGTGATGGAGACATCGAATTTTTTCAGATGTAATGCATATATAATTCTCTATGTTTTGTACCTCTATAATTTTTTCAAAAAACTTGTAATTCTACCTATGTGCTTGAATAACTCAAAAATGATGCATGTGACAAGCACGGGGGTTTGAGATTTGAACTCTCCTGGTTGTTATACACGTTTTTGAAAAAATCGATAATTTTTGGAATTTGATTATCTCCGAAACTATAAGTGATGGAGACCTGAAATCTATTCAGATGTCATGCACATACAATTCTCTATGTTTTGTGCCTCTATAATTTTTTCAAAAAAACGCTCATTTTGGGGTCTGCCTTAAGTAAACGTAGCTGCTTGTCCCGAACATAATTTGTAACTGGCTCAGTTTCCTTATGCAACCTGTATCGAATTTGTTCCTCGATCTGGAGTTGATCCAAGGACCCTGTAAATTCATCCTTAAATTTTTGTTGTATATCCTCGTAAGACCTACCTTGATTTTCTGGATCATCTTTCCAAGTCTTGTACCATCGTAACGATGGTCCGGCCAGAAGGGCTGGGAATAATTCCTGTTTTCTGACGCTGTTCCAACCATTTAAAATGGCAAGGCTATCTACTTTGTCTAAAAATTTTGAAACGTCTTCCCGGATATCCCCTGAAATGGGATACCCTCTAAAATAGTTGGAGGAACAAACTGAGACTGAGCCATAGTTGCAAATTGTGTTGGAGCTAAATCTCTAATATCCTGACCTTGGTGCTCTAATTGCTTTTTCTTTTCCGGTTGTTCTAATAATTGTCGCTGAAGGCGTCTGGTTAATATTGGACTACGTTTAAATTTGGGGGTGGAACTTGCAGTTGGACCGTTGACATCCAAATTAAAACTTGTACTTCCTCGTGCTATATCTAATAACTGGTCTAATGTTTCATCGAGTTCATCAGCAAGGTGAAAGCTCGACATCTATCATGGCATATGTAAATCCTTCTCCCCCATTAATGTAAAAAAAACCTTTAAGCCCTATGTATTTTCAAAATCAATTCTGGCAAGGACATACCAAAAAAAAACTAAACATGTGAGCAAAATTTTGGGGTGGGTTTGAATTTAAAACTGATTGTTGAAGCCTCTACTAGTTAACATTCTATTTTCTCATCGCATTTCCGAGGAAATGGACGGGAAGCCCAAATCTTCACCACGTAACGAAATTTGGGGTGGGGTTGAATTCTAAAAAGGTTAAAAATTTCTTTTCATTTCTGAAAAAATGGAAAGGCCCGCTAATCTCCACCACGTAACGAACCTTAAAGTTCGTGGGATCTTACGAGTATCTAGAGTGTTAACCAATTAAGCAAAGGGTGATGTAAACTACTCATCATTCATCCTCTGATGAGAGCACTCGTCGTTGGCACGACGTGTTTACGCTTGGCAATGCGAAAGGTACAAAATCACACTAAGGAACTTAACTACAGAAAAGACAATGGTCACTCGTTGGGTTTTGTGAACCGTTGATCCTGAATCATGGCTGGGTGTTAGGATAATTACCTGTCTATCTGAAGTGTTAAGCTGACTAAAATAAGCGAAGTCCTCTGTAAGCTTCTCCACTACGCTGACCAAAGCGTCCTTCCACTTCTGACCTACTGCCTTGCTGACCACCTCTTCTCTCTCCACTCAATCTCAAAAGTCAGTCCCCTCTCAGCTTGTCTCACCTCTATATTACTAGGCCATCGAGCTCTTCCTCTATGCCGAATCGTGCTATTAATTGCCGCTATGCAAACCGCTGACTCCATAAACAGAAGGAACTACCTGTTTTCCTGAATGCTCAGGAGGTTTGCATAGCGCAACACTGTGCATTATAAACATGCCTCAGAGGCTTGAGACAACTGAGAAAAACAAGTGAATGCCCTGGTCAACGTGAAGCGTTCAGGGAGACTTAATAAAATAAACATATAATCTTAGGGATTGATACGAAGTGACAATCACAAACCTATATGGACGACACAACCCAGGCACCAGACACTCGTTAGTCTGATAAATGTAGTTCAGGGTCAGACTCCAAGACACACATTTTTGCGAAGTACAAGATAATTTCGACTATATATTCTTCTTATTCAATTTATTCGACATAGCATGCAGTTTTCTTGCATAACAATTGTGTTACTGAATTCTAATTAGATTTCTTTATGTGTAAATATTTAGCGTACTTCAAACTGCACGAGAAATTACACTACTGGTTTTATATATAGCCTCATTATTCAGTTCCTCAGCGAGGGGGGGGGGTGCAAAACTGATATAGCAGTCACCGTAATCAAGATGTCTCGGACTCGATTTTCAGAGGCGGCACATATAAATAGTATAAATACCGTCACAATAATAGCAAAACCTGTGCTAAGGTGATTATGCATACCTATAAACCATAAGGTAAAATGGTTTCTGTGAAAGGGGGAAATGAACGTACGCCAATTAAGGTAACATTGTCCAGATAGGCTACTGAAACACCCCTTAACACTCCCAAATAAATTAGTCTGCGCTTGAATATGTGTGTGAGGGGAAGGGATAGGGGAGCGTATAGTTTTGAATTCTATTACCCACGTGTTTAAGTGACATTTCAGAAGCTGAATATATTTTTCCCGGCATCACGAAACATGACCTTGAGACTGCTTATCGTATCGTTAACTAAATAACGGAGAAAAGGATGGTAATTGGACATTATTGATTGTTCACTTTTCTTTTCTGTCACTCTTGACTAATCGCGAATATGAGGATGAGCTCTGTATTTCTCCCTATATTAGTAGTATAATTGGCTATAATATTGGCGCGATAAATGATGAGCCCCCCTCAGGCAGATTTGGCTACACTTAAACTTGCTCAACATGCCCATATGAGCTTTTTGCTCAAGTGTGGTACTCCGTCTAATCCAAGATTTTTGTAAAAATGCCCTCGGGAAGTTCCTGTGAAATGATGAGCCCCCTCAGATTGATTTGTCCACACTTACAAAATGCACTTCTGTCAGATTGTTGTCCATAAATTTGCTAAAAATATGCCCCTCTTGATATTTTTTTTGCCCACGCCTAAAACTAAGCTCTTGCATCATGTTATGCATCAAATTATGATGCAAGAGCTTTTGTATTATGCAACAAATTATGATGCAAGAGCTTTTGTATTGTGCAACAAATTATGATGCAAGAGCTTTTGCATTACGTTGTGCAACAAATTATGATGCAAGAGCTTTTTGTATTACATATCAGTTAGTATTGTGAGAGTGGCTGAGGAGTACAGATGTGTTGTTGCAGTGCTCCTCTTATTTTTTTTAAATATAGCAGATTTGTTTAAATTGAATTATAGGTTTGTTTGATTCAATATATAGAATTTTCTAATATATTGAACAAAGGGTTTATATTTGCCCTAGTTTGTTATACAAGATCAATACATGACACATGGTATTAGGTCAATGCCTTTCCATGCACATCACGACATGCCTGTGCAGACATGGTCAGTGCTTCAGTGGATCAATACTTATTCTATCTTTGTGCATGTAGGCTATCCTGTACAACCTGTCATAGGTTTATTAAGTATAGAGTTTTGATTTGAACCCCAAGAAATTTTATATAAATACCAAAGCCAAAAATATTAACACACATACACACATACACACACACACTAAATATACAAAACACACTGCTGAACCCAACTGATATTTTTTATTAAGCATAGAATTTTGATTTGAACCCCAGGAAATCTTATATAATAAACAACAACAAAAATGCCAAATCAAAAATAGTGTAATCAATGCAATAAGAATATAACCAGCCCCAATTGGGCCAGGCATCAAAGGAATTGTAATCCAGACAAATGCAGAACTCCCACAAAAATATGCCCTAAATGCCATAGAAAATATAGCATGGAATATTTCACTTATAAACATAAAGGTACTTGTTCTGCACAGTCATCAACATTGCCCCCTCAACCATCTACATCTGGTCTGAAAAGGAAGCATGAAACACCTGTTAATGCTTAACCGACAAAGCAGCCACACTATGCACCACCCATCCATAGCAGTTTTAACGGCCAACTTAGGGATTACCGGTTTGTATCAGAGCCAAAATGTGACATTAAGAATTTTTTGAACAGTATACATTCTGATGTGCAGGCAATTCTAAATGCACAATAAGGCTCTTATAAGCTGTCCCTCAAATTGTTTACACAATATAAGAAGCCAAATGGCACAAAATTTACACAGCCCCACATAACAGAAACTGTACCGGTATATTCAAATGCAAATTCAGACAAAATAATAAGCAGTTTGATAGATCAATTGAATATTAAACACTCTGAATTTGCTGGAAAAGAGTCTGGATGGAGCCTATGCGGATCTCCACACAAGCTCTATGTTAATATTTCTGAAATCAGCCCATTACAAGGATCTACATATTTGCCATTACCTGCCAATATTAAAAACAAACAAGCCGTGGTTATTATAAAAAATAATGATGAGAAATACTTTTTGTGGTGTATTTTAGCTGCTTTGTATCCAATTTCAAAGGATCCTCAGCGAATAATTTTTTATAAACAACATGAAAATGATTTTGATGAGGCAATGGAGGGTTTAGAATATCCAATGTCTGTTCAGAATATTGATAAATTTGAATAAAAGGCCAGGGATATTAAAGGTAAACAATTATCTATTAATGTATTTATTTGTTCTACTGGCCGTGGCAATTGCTTGATAGCACCTCTCAGAATCAGTACATTTGATGATGATTCTTATGTTCCGATTGATCTGCTCTTAACTGAAGGATATGATACACACCATTATACTCTTTTACATAATCTTGAAGCTTTAGTCAGAACACAACTAGACAAATCTAAGACAATATTCAAGTTGTGTAGAAGACGTTTAACTGTTTTTGATGGTAGAAAAATGGTGAATGGGGTTCGGGAAGTGAATACAGAAATTGCTAAAAACAAGTTAATTGAGCATCTGAAATACTGTGGCAATCATAAACCTCTTCATATGCTTATGCCTAATCCAAGTGAAAATGCCAAATTCAAAAAATTTGAAGCCTTGTTGGAACACCCAGCATATATAGTCTGTGATTTTGAATCAAATCTCAAACCTCTTGCATTCTGTAGCCCAGATCCTGAGGAATCTTCAATTACACCATACCAGTTACATGAACCTTCTAGTTTTTATTATGTTGTTGTACAGGATGGGGTTGTTAGTAAAAAAGATTTATACATGGGAGCAGATGCCATCAAAGAATTTGCACATAGAATAGAAAATGAGTGCCGTTGCATAGCATCTAATGTCTTATTAAAATCAAAAACCATGTTGCCTTTAACAGAGGAACAGATTGAAGATTTCAACAATGCAGAGAAATGCCCGGTATGTGATTCTGAATTTTCAGATGCAAATATCAAGGTTCATCACCATTCCCATACAGATGGTAAATTTTTAATGGCCCTGTGTAATAGCTGTAATATTAAGATCCAGAGACCAAAATTTGTCCCCATATTTTGCCATGGTGCATCCAATTATGATTTTCATCATCTGATCAGGTACGAGGGGTTTGACAAGCAGAATTTAAATATTTTAGCTGAAAATAATGAAAAATATATTGCCATTAGCAAAATAATTAAAGTTAATAGTGTTCCTATTCACTTAAGATTTCTTGATTCATACAGAATTCTGTCTGCTAGCCTGGCTACACTGGCCACTCAATTATCTGATGATCAATTCAAAATCACATGTGCTTTGTTTCCAAATCAGGACCTGAAATTAATTAGGCGGAAGGGTGTATATCCATATGATTATCTTACAGATTTTTCTAAATTTGATGAGTGTTCTCTGCAACCACAACAAGAGTTTTACAGCAAAATCAGAGCATCTGGAATCACTGATGATGATTATCACCATGCCCAATTGATGTGGAACAATTTAAAATGCCAGACATTTGGTGATTATCACAAGGCTTATTTAAAATTTGATGTGACCCTCGTAGCTGATATACTGCAGGCATTTAGAAAATCTTCCATGCAAAATTATAAGCTGGATCCAATGTATTCTTACAGTGCTCCGAGCCTAGCATGGTCTGCAATGTTTTTAAACACTAAAATGCAATTGGATCTGATCCAGGATCAAGATATGTATCTGTTTATGGAACAATGTATAAGAGGAGGCATGGTGCAATGTTCTCAGAGATATGCCAGAGCAAATAACAAATATATTTCTGATTATGATCCAGCACTGCCATCAAATTATATACTGTATGTAGATGCCAACAGCCTCTATTGTTATGCTATGATGGATAAATTGCCATATGCAGGGCTTGAGTGGGTTGAATATTTCAATATTGAAGATCTTAAGGATTTTGATGACAGTAACTATGGCCTGTTCTTAGAGGTTGATCTGATAATTCCTGATTTACACAACACATTTTCTGATCTGCCCCAAATTCCCGAGGTTAAGTGTTCACCTGGCTCTAAACAGAAGAAATTGATGATGACTCTAGAGCCGAAACAGGATTATGTCATATATTACAAAAACCTCCAGTTTCTAATGCATCATGGTGTTCAAGTAACCAAAGTTGGAAAAGTTTTGAGGTTCAGGCACTCAAGATGGTTGAAACCATGTATTGATACAAACACAGAGCTTCGAACATCTGCAATGAGCCAATTTGATAAGACCTTGTTTAAATTGATGGTCAATTCTGTGTATGGCAAAACAATAGAAAATATCAGAAAACATATTGATGTTAAAATAATTACTAACACAAGCCGGAGCAAAAAATTAATTGCAAAGCCCAACTTCAATTACAGAAGAATTTATGATGAAAATATGATACTTTTCAACATGAAAAAAACAAAGATCAAGTTTGATAAGCCTATTTATGTAGGGGCTGTGATATTGGAATTGGCCAAATTACACATGTTAAAATTGTTTTATAATGTGTTGATGCCTTTTTATAAGGATCGTGTAAAACTGATGTACATGGACACAGATAGTTTTGTTCTTGATATTCAAACAGAAGATGTTTATCAAGATATAGCACAGCCTAAATCGTTTAAATATTTTGATACCACTGAACATTCAAAAATTAAACACCACAACAAAAAGGTGCCTGGGAAGTTAAAAGATGAGACACTTGGTGATGTTATTGTGGCATTTGCTGGGTTAAGGGCCAAGATGTACAGTTTTGAAACATGTAGTGGCGCTGTTGCCAAAAAGGCCAAGGGCATTGGCAGAGTGACTGTAGACAAAGAGCTTGAATTTGAAGATTACAAAAATTGCCTCAAATCATGTAGCACAATCAGAACATCAGAATCCAGAATTCAGAGTGTGGATCACTTCTTGACTACAAATATTGAAAGAAAAGTGGCTCTGGATCCACATGATGATAAGAGATGCATTTTATCATGTGGCATACATACTCTACCATGGGGTCATTGTGTTTTGAAAAGGGGTAATCAATGCCCAATTACAGAGCATGATTTGAAATAAATAAACATGCCTATGAACTTATTTGGGTTCAAAAAACAGGCTATTATGGACCTGCCAACACCACAACCCTCTTCTGATATAATATCTAAACTAAGTGCTTTGTTAATTATTCATCTGAACAGCATACTTACTGATGTTGATGATGAAACAGGTAAAACATTGTACATATTTAACAATAATTTAAATCATTACCAATTACCTGTAGGTGGTCAATTGCAATTTATTACAACCCCTGAGGGTACTGTCAAGATTTCAATAGGGAGAAATATTTATAGAATTAAGCACTCAAACATGATTTCTGGCACTGTATATACTGTTTCTGCTGGTGACTGCTTATATATTGAAGTCCCGGGATCCTATGAGAAGCTTATACTTTTTTTTATAGAATTAAGAATTAGATATTCAATAATAAATAACCACTAAAACAAAAATGCTTAATGATATATTTGGCCATACAAGACATGAAGATCACAGTGATGAGATTCTGATGCTTGATGTCAGAGTCAAGAAATTAAGAAGAATTTACAAGTATAACTCCATTAAGCCTTGTTTCCATGATTATGAAAAACTAAATATGCTGACCAAGGCAGTAATTTATTTTATTAAAAACATAAACTAACGTAACGTTTCAACCTTCTAGCAAGGTCTTCTTCTGACTCTGTATCAAGTACAAAAGTAACCAGATACAACAAGAAGGGTAATATATATACACAAACATTACTCCCTCCAAACTATTTAGAAAGTTGTTTGGAACTTTCTAGCAGATGTCTTTCACTTTCCAACTTTACTTTCACCTAAAAGGCTAAACACATTTACTTCCATATAGAATGTGGTAGGACTTTTTAATCTCACGCTCTTTTCCCTTCATTTTTTTTCCTTCTCCTCACCTCTTTTTCTCTTGTCCTTTCCACTCTTTCCAACATCTTCTTCCATTCTTTGTTTAACTTCAGTCCCCCATTCCAGTTCATTGTGTCTTCTTCGCCTTTCTTCTCTATTTCTAGACCTTGCTAGAAGGTTGAAACGTTACGTTAGTTTATGTTTTTAATAAAATAAATTACTGCTTGGTCAGCATATTTAGTTTTTCATGATTTCCAAGCTTTACAAACCACACTCAATGCCAGTCTTCAACTAGAAACTACAAATTCACAATCACAATGCATGGACCCTCTTCTTAAAATTGACTCAGAACTCAAATTATTGCTTCAGAAATATACTGATTTGGCCACATTGGATAATTTTCAAAGTTTAGAAGAAGCTGTAGCAGCTCTTCAAGCCAAATTTAAGACCCAGGACACGAAATCTGAGCAATTGAAACAGCAATTGGAAGAGCAGATTAATAATGTCCAGACACAGCTCCAAACAATTGTCAAAAGCATAAAATCACAAGAAGATTTTGTTCTAGTGATTTCCACTCTAAAGGAACAGATTCAATCACTCCAGATACCTAATCTGGACCCCTTGAACAATGCCATAGCCGAGGTTAAAGAAAAAATTGAGACACTTGAAAATTTTATGAACAACTTGCCATCTTCTGATGCTTTGAGTGCAATAAATCGGAGTGTTGCCAACATTAAGCTGCAACTTGACACATATGAAGATTTTGGAAAAATTCAAAGTACCGTAACCCATCTTGAGGGTACAATAGCAGCAGTGCAAAGTGATTTGACATATGTACAAGAATCTCTAGAATCCCGCCTGCCTGGTATTGTAGACACACTTCTCAATGTCCAGCAACAGACCACAAAGCTTGAAAACCTCAACACTGAATCTGAGCTATCTCATTTTCATCACTTGATCGATGATATCCAAACAAAACTTGAAATTTTACAACAATCAACACCCACTCAGGCAGATATAGCCCTGCTACAAAATGCTATGCAAAATGTGGCTGATGCTTCTGAATTAAATAATGTGAAATTGGCACTTGAATCTTTGCAAAATACTGTAACAAATCTGCCTACATCACAGGAACTTAAAAATATTAAGAGAGCTGTGAATCGCATATTGAAATCAGAAGATATCCAGAATATCCAGACAGAGATCAAACAACTTACTCAGACAGTGGCCACTCTACCAACTAATCAACATATTAATGAACTGCATGCCCAGTTTGAGGATATCAGAAGACAGGTCCATGATCTTACTGCTCAAAATTCAAAATTGGCAGTTATTAAAAATTTGCAACAAATTGTAGCTAATATCAAGCAACAGCTTGGGACCATGGAAACCAATCAAGCAAATGCTCTGTCTGTTTTTGCCACCTAGCGTCAAGAGATTGTGCAACAATACAAGAAACTTGTTGTGGACATAAAAAACAAGCCAGGCCATGATGATGTTGTTAGGACCATCAATGAGCACCTTGAATCTGTAACAAGCAGATTGCTTACAGCAGAAAAAGAAATAACAGGCGTCATCGAGAATCCTAAACATACAGTAATTCTTGAATTGTACAGCATCCCCAACAAAGAATGTGATTCACCATTTACACCAGGTGGAAAAATATATATGCTGTCCCCTGCTCAATTTTATTACCAGTTTTTTGTTGGGGGCACACTGAGACCAATCAAGATCAAATATTGGCTTCAACCACAGGCACACCACTACCCCACCTTATCAATAACAAATGCTGACAACAAACCAAAAATCACCAGTGTAGAGTTAGAGCATTTTACAGATCCCAATACATTAGAAACATCTTATGCTGAAGATGATGGCTCTCTGGAATTTCATATACAAATAGGAGACAAATTATATTTAGAAAATCCTGTAGTATCAGCTGCTGAACACCCCATAGTTGCAATATTCTTGTTTTCATATTATGTCTAGACAAATTATTGTTGATGATTTACATAGACAAGCCAGACATAATTATAAGAGACTGCCAGAAGTCACAAAAGGCATAGATGATTTATGGCAGAGCGACTTGATTGAGATGGCAAGTGGACAGCTGAAAAACTTAGACAAAATCAACAAGGGCTGCAAGTATCTACTCACGGTAATAGACACATTTTCAAAATTTGCCTGGGCTGTGCCACTCAAATCCAAGACTGGAAAATGTGTTACAGAAGCCTTCAGGACAATCATCAATCAGAGTGGAAGATCACCGCGCTATTTGCAAACAGATAATGGCAAAGAATTTTATAATTCTGTGTTCCAACAATTTATTAAAAGTCAGTCAATACAACATTATTCGAGTTACAGTGATCTCAAAGCCTCAATTGTAGAGAGATTCAACAAAACCCTAAAAAATCTTATGTATAAACAATTTACACTTCAAGGTAATTATAAATGGCTTAATATTCTTCCAGAACTTCTACATAAATATAACAACTCGGTCCATTCCACAATCAACATGAAACCCTCTGAAGTAACTTCATCTGATGAGCAAAAATTGATCAGGACTGTTTATTATCCTAGATACCAGCCAACAACAAGAAAAGCCAAATACAAGGTGGGTGATCAAGTAAGAATCAGCAAATATAAGCACTTATTCAAAAGAGGCTTTACAAGAAACTGGAGCACTGAATTATTTACAGTGGTTCAAATTAAACCTGAGACCCTTAACACATATATAATAAAAGACCACAGAGGAGAAATTCTCAAAGGCAGATTCTATGAAGAAGAACTCAGCAAAACTAAACAGCCTGACACATATCTCATAGAAAAAATCATCCGCAGGAAAGGCAACAAGTTATTTGTCAAATGGCTAGGACTTCCAGAACACAGCTGGATCGATGCAGACAAAGTGATAATATGAGCACCTGGGATGTTATAAAAAGACTGCCAGAACCTGAACAGCAGATTAAGAGAAATGGCAAGTTGCTGCCTGATAATATTAGATGTCTTATTGTTGGGTCATCAGCTTGAGGTAAAACTACACTAATGATGGATAATTTTTTATTGGCACCCAACTGGTTAGACTGGAAAAATAGGCACTTGTATGTCCTCTCTAAGAGCTTGGAACAATTAAAATATCAGCAGCTGATGAAGCTATATGATGGACTGGATATTGCCACATTTGAATCAGATGTTAAGCCACTTCATGAATGTCTCGATAATTCTGTTGTTGTTTTTGATGACATTATACTGGATAATCAAAACAGGGTTAGAAATTTCTTTACACAGGGCCGACACAAAAACATTGATTGTTTCTACCTAGCACAGACTTTTTCTAAAATACCGAAGCAGCTGATCCGAGACAACAGCAATTTTATATGTGTGTTTCATCAACATCATACCAACCTCAAACACATACATGATGAATATGTAGGTGGGGACTTGAGCTACAATGATAATTTTTCAAGTTTTGCAGCAGGTGCTGGAATCAAAACAGTTATGGGTTTGTCACAATTGATATGACAAGAAAACCCAATACTGGCAAATACAGAAATAAAATCAACAATTTTCTAGACATTGAAACATATATAAATACCCATGAAAAGGCCAATCATTGATGATCTTAATTTAAGAGATTATCTTGTAAAAAGATTTAAGGGATGGAAATCAGAGAACCGAGGAATTTATGAACAACACAAGCAAACAGAACAGCCTATTATTGATGCTATTAGTGAATTAGGTAAAAATATCAAAACTGTTACAGAGCAAAATCAAAATTTGATCACAGAGCTTGAACCTGTAGCTGCAAGGAACATATTAGATAATCCAATCACCCCACTTTCCAGTATTCATACACCTAGTCCTGTTGCTCCTCGAAGAATTGAAGCTACTCAGGATCCTATTGAATTGGGTCTTCTTGCTCAAAAATATTTAAGCACACCTAAAGACAACAAAGATGAGGTTTTTGGCTTATATGCTGACACAGAGCGTGATGGTAGCATCATACATAGAATTGGCAATTTCAGAGTAACATTTATGGGAGATGATCTCATTGTATATTCAGAATCTCATCTTGGAGAAAAAGGTGGTTTTGTTAAATATCCCGGCACACCTGGATTGTGGGAACTGATGACTAGGAAAAGACCTGGCAGCTATACAGATCAAGATTATGAGCATTATAAAGAAATATTAATAAAATCAGATGCTCTATACCAGAACAATGATCCCACACAAAAAAGAGTCAAGTCTAGCAGTGGAGCAAAATACAACAATTTAATCAAGCCCATACGGTCACAGATCAAGACTGGCAGTGGAATCAAACAATACAACACCCTGCCTAAAGAATTTGTCTGAGTTGATGATGTCAGGAAACTTGTAGATAGGTTATTGGTGATAGCTGGGGAGGAAAATGCTGGCAACCACAATTTTTACAATGAAAAGGTTGGAATTATGGACATGATAAGCACAAAATTGTCTAATTTTATAGTGAATGACACTAAGGGGATTGGATATCTTATAAAAATTATTAATACTCTACCACCTAAATTTTGGAATATTTCTGAGGGTGGGGGGTTGGTTAATGACATTATAAACAAGCTGCCATTTGAACTACACATTCCAGGCTATCAGCATTGTGGTCGAGGCACAAAATTGGAGCATAGATTAAACAGAGGTGATCCTGGTGTTAATCCCCTAGATGCTGCTTGTAGAGACCATGACATAGCATACAACACACATTCTGATCTTGACAGGAGACATGTTGCCGACAAAAAATTAGAAGAGGCTGCATTTGGTAGATTTGTAAGCAGAGATGCTTCTTTAAGTGAAAAAATAGCAGCATTGGGGACCACCATAGCTATGAACACCAAACAAAAACTGGGGTGGGGGCTGTGAATATGTATATAATAAACCTACAATGAAGGCCAAGGGTGTTATGTATCAAATACCTTATGCAGGTCTTAAATCTCTTAAAACTATTGATAGTCTTTTAACCAAAAAGCAGCGCAAGAAAAAAAGCTCTTGTATTGCCAAGGGACATGGTATGAAATTGTTGCTTAGTAACCCCCAATTAAAAAAATTACAGCAATCCAGGAAAAAATCACATGTGGGTGGATTTATATTTACTATCCCGGCCATCTTAGCATCACTTGGGGCTGTTGGGAGCTTGGCTGGGGGATCAGCTGCCATAGCAAAAACAGTAATAGCTGCCAAGAAAAATAAGGCAGAATTAGATGAATTCAAGCGCCATAACCTGGCCATGGAGAAACAAGCCAAAGGTGTTAAGAGAGCCATGAATAAGTTTAAAAAAACAAGAACCGCTTACAAACCAAGATATTAAAGCTTTAATCAAGCCACTGGGCATCAAAAATTTTAGAGGTGTGTACATGTCTGATTCTTTACCAGAACAACCACTCAACAAAGAGTGTGGCATTGTTAATTTGGATAAGTACAAAAATCAGGGCACTCACTGGATTTGTTATCTTAAATATTTAAAAAATGAGGCATTTGTGTTTGATTCATTTGGAGGTGTTCCACCTGAAAATTTAGTAAAATATCTAAAATCAGCTAATCTTTATTACAATAATGCCCGTGTTCAAAACTTCAAAGATGTTAATTGTGGACATTTGTGTTTATCTGTTCTCAGATATCTGTCTCAAATAAATAAACCATCAATTGAAGATTTTCAAAAGGCCTTGTGGTATTTAAAACATCATGGGGGTATTCCATCTCACCAGCCAAAATTCAATATTGAAACTCAAATTACATGCAACATCCAACCTAACTCTGAATTTATGGAGCCCATCATCTACACTCCATCCCCAACATTATATTTTCCTGTGTGCCATAATAGAATAGATTATATTGAGTTGATGGTCACTAATGAAAAAGAAGAAATAGTTGATTTTGCTGGAGCCACAACAACTGTTATCATGGAGATTAATATTTAAATAAAAATATATACAAAAAAAATGGAAAATATTGAGAGTTATGAGCCACAATCATTCCCCCCAAACAGGAGGACTTTCGAAATTTAAATCAAACCAACACAGAAATTGAGGTTGATCTTGATGTAGGTGATGGCCTTATACACCCCCACAGAGCAGATCTATACATCAAATTTGATGTTGTAAAGCTCGATGGAACAGATTATCCGGCAAATTCAAATATAAGATTGGTAGACAATTTTGTGCCGCATCTGTTCTCTGAAATTGAGATCAGAAAGCATGGTGTTGTTATAAACAGAGTGGATTATCACGGCATTACCTCCACAGATTTGGCCACACTAAAATTATCCAAAACCGAGGCATCATACTACAAAATAGGTGGATTTGAGGCTGGTGATAAAATATTATCCAAGAGCCAACCAGTGCTGTTCCCAATGCGCCTGTTGCCAGGATTCTTCTCAGAGATATTATGTGGAAGGGTGGTTTAAGAATCACATTTAGAAGAGCTGCCAATGATAATAATGCTTTGATAAGGTACAGTACATTAAACTCTACAGGGGAAGCTTTGCCTAATACCCTACCTGATGAGGGCAAATGCATTATTCAGACTATGGAACTAAGAATCCCGGTTGTTGAATATGAATCCAGTTATGCTCTTAAATACAAAGCAGATATAATAAAAAATCCACAGATTCCTTTACAATTTTATACATATCAATATGTACAGAAGCCTGCCGCTGGTACTTATTATGAGTTTGATGCTACAAATTCATTCTCCAGTATACAATATGACATGCCGGAGTTTGTGGTGGTACTGTTTCAGACTGGAAGACACAATAATCAGGAAAAAAATTCAAGTAGATTTGATAACTGCAACATCAAGAACATATATCTTAAAAATGGCAGATATGAGGTATTCCCTAGAGAAAATTATAATTTAGACATGTCCAAGGATGATTTCCTTAAATTATATGAAGAATTTACAGCATACAAAAGGGTCACTACTGGCAATACTGACATGTATTACACACCAGATGAATTCAAAGCACAGAGACCCATGTTTGTCATCAACACTTCAAAAAGAAAACAAGTTGTGGTTAATGACAGGACAAACATTAATATTATCTGTGAATTCCACGATACACTCCCTGATGACACCATATGTAGTGTTATTCTCATAGGTGAAAAATCATATGTTTATGATGTAACAAATGAGAGAGTCACAGAACAATTCTAGAAGATTTTTGCATATTACATTGTCTTAGTACTAGATATATGAGTTGAGGCTGTTGTCCAATTGAACTTAAACCAGAAGTAAATATGTGTGGGTGTGGGTGGGTGTGGGTGTGGGTGTATCTTGGCTTAGTTTTAGGCGTGGGCAAAAAAAATATCAAGAGGGGCATATTTTTAACAAATTTATGGACAACAGTCTGACAGAAGTGCCTTTTGTAAGTGTGGACAAATCAATCTGAGGGGGCTCATCATTTCACAGGAACTTCCCGAGGGCATTTTTACAAAAATCTTGGATTAGACGGAGTACCACACTTGAGCAAAAAGCTCATATGGGCATGTTGAGCAAGTTTTAAGTGTAGCCAAATCTGCCTGAGGGGGGCTCATCATTTATCGCGCCAATATTATAGCCAATTATACTACTTATATTTAAGTCGCAATTAGTCATCATGCACAGTTTTTTGCTCCACAACTACGTAAGTTTGAATAGAAAAGAATAGTTGCAAGGAACACAGACATTTTCTAGTAAAAAAGCATGATCTCGGCGCTTTACAAAAGTAGGAAAACCATTTTTTTCTTTGTAATTAACAAATCATCCAACTTTTTAACCGCTACGGCCACTAGGCCTAACTATAACAAAGCGTATCAGGTTCAACTACAGTTTCTGCCTAGATCAATACTCTCATCACGGGAATTTTAACGTCCTTTCTACAACAATTATTTTCTCAAAAACCACGACAGTGCAGTTATGCAACGTGCGTGTATAAATGTTAGCCACAGAAGATCCTACATGTGTAGGGGATCGAGGAATAAAGAGTGTCTGCCAAATGGCAACCGTTACGGAGAAAGGGGGACGGGATGGATAAAGCCGCGTTTACACCGAATGTTCCCTGCAAACGTTATCAACTTTTTGTTACCAAGAAGGTTAACAACAGACGCTGTGAAAATGTTGGTAGCCATAACACTACTTTCACTTTGCTTTTGTTAATAACTTTTGTTAACATTTTGGCTGCATGATGCAGACCGTGGAGGACGTTGTACTCTCTGTGGCAGCATGTGTCATTTTGTCGAAACAGAGAAGACCGAAGATTCTGGGTGAGACCTTCACTGCGGACAGGAGCTAATTGTAGGGGAAGTGCGCTTTGATCTGTAGCGACTTCTAGTGGATAACAACATTTCTGTTTCCAACACGGGAAATCTGTTGAAAACATGAGATGTTGATAAGAAATTCACAAGCGTTTTTTGAAATATTAACGACATTTGCTGTTAACATGTGAGAGCAACCCCGGTGTAAACGCGGCCTAAGAGCATGGATAAATCCTGGAAAGTTTCGATACAAAGTTTGTTTTCCAACAGTTTTGATGTCCTGAATTGGTATTGAACTACAGCTAGGATAGTAGCAGTTAGTTAACACACTATTCTGTTCATCATTTGAAACTTTTCACGTACTACAAATCGACAATAACACTTGAAATAGACGATTACGTTACATTTACTAGTAAATGTAATGTAATTGTTTGAGCAATGTTAATTTGTTCGAGCAATACAATATAAATAAGAATTTAAGAACTAAGAATATGATTTACATTTATTGATTTTACAGTATATTGATTGACTTGGTATTAAAATGTCTGTTTTATGCACAGTAAAGCCAATCGAGACTCGACCTACAGTTTAAAGTGGTATCCCAAGAACTATGTGCCTCCACAAGGTATCGAACCCGTCGAACCTTGGACCCCTAATTTACAAGGCAACGACGCACAATATATTTCTTTCTGTACTGAAAACTTCCGTTTCACTTTACGGAAAGAATATAGAAACTTAGCAAAATATACTGGCTCTAAATTAAGAATCATAACATTGTGTAAGATGATATGAACTTTCGCTTGCTATGCCTAAGTAAATATTGAACAGTATTTATTGATTTCATTAAACAAGAAAACAAATGACAAAAGTGTGAGCAAAATAATTAGTTGCAAGTCTAGATACAATGGTGACAGTTGTTGCTTGATATGTTGAAAATCTCGCCGTAACTGCTGACCTGAAGGCACCATGCAGTGCATATCAGCTCCCTCTCTCACTCTGTGTGGGAGTATGTAAATAGGAGTCCTAAACCAGCCTCAAATATGGTGTTAGAGATTTCTGAAACTGGAAACATTCGATTGAAAATTTAAAGTTCATGGAAAACTTAAACTAAGTTTACCTCGGAAAATAACAGTTGTCTCAATAATCAAATCGACTGAGGAGAATGTATTTTAAACTTTTTGGCTGTTATTGTTAGTTCATTCAAAATATCTTGCTCATGATAACCTGTACTCAGAAGAAAATTGCTACTACGAAGGAAAATTTCATAGAACGTTTAAAAGACAGAAGGTAAAATTATCCAAAATATTGAATTCAATGATTGTCTCTTCATTCCGTTTCCAGTCTCATAACTCTTATTTTGATCAAATATTGCTTATTTGATATATTAAAATGTTTATGTGCAGATCTACCTGCTAATTTTATAAATCAGCGTTTAAAATGTTTTACATTATTAATGACTAGGCTATATATCTTGCAATTTCTTACGCAACTCACACTGTTTCACATGCAAAATTATTTTTCACTTTCAACCTCTCTAGTGTATTCCAATTTAATAATTTAATTCCACCCCCAAATAATTTGAAGCTACAGAAAGCAGTTATAATTCCTAATATTTTTGCCTTACGAATTTGAAAAAAGTGGTACAGCAGCATACCTGTGGTTTCATTTGAGGTGGGGGGCTAAGCCTAGAGCCTATTGAACGTAGAGGCAACTTTAGTAAATAAGGCATAAACGGGTTTTCCTCCATCCTTATGTATGTGTTTGTATGTGTTACCCCAGAAAACCAGAGTAGACGTAGAGTGAGGTACCGACAGATTTTTCCTTAGTTTTTATAACTAAGTTACAATATTTAGAACTAAATTATAATATTTAGAACAAAATCAACCTTTTTATTTGCGTATTTTATTCATTATTCATAAATTAATATTCATAAGACACAAATTATTCATAAACCAAAAGAGTTGATATAGTTTCAAATATTACAAATTAGTTCTAAATATTATAATTTAGTTCTGAATTTTGTAACTTTCTTCTAAACACTAAAAATGAAACTTCCGGTATTTCATTCTCATTCTACCTCTACTAACCAGGTAGGACATAACAGCGGTGTTGAGAAGCACTGGCCTGGAGAAAAAGATTAAAAAATTGCTTCAATGTAAGAGAGGTGGTCAGAATTGCAACAGCGTGTTTGTGTTTACATTCTTTAATTTACATATGTTTTCAGCCACTATTGGCGACGACGAAGGTGAATTATGAGTTACAGTTACAAAGGTACACTCATGCCCAGGCCAGAACGTGAACATTTTTGATTGATTTATTTAAATTATGGACACGTCAGCACATTGGCCATTGCATTTAGCACTCACTTGGGTTTCCAACCGAGTTCTCACTGCTTTATTTGAAAATGTTGATTTTTCTCAAAATTTCGGAGTGGTTCTAGTCCCTTCAAGCCTCCCCCTCTTCTGCCTACGCCAGTGATTACAATCGAGACAAATACTAGAACTGCTGTGGTCCGCAGGGCAAACATGTCAACACAAAGCAAAAGATTATGCTGCCTGTGTGTCTGGGCTCCAGAGCCTCGTAATTCTGCAGAATGCGGCCCAGGCCTTTGGCACGTGGAATTTCTACCCTTCACGAAAGTCACACCTTACACCACGCACAGGGAATCGAACCCGGATCCCTCGCTACGTTACCAGTATACCACTCAACACGCTCGACCACCGAGATATCTACCTGTACACATGACCCAATTAAAAGCACAGAAGAATGCTGCACGCTAGGTTGATGGAAATCAGATAGCCTAATTATTAAAGAATACTTTTCACTGCAACGTGGAAGTTTAACGACTAACTATATGCTATACAAAAAATATTTTAGTTTCTTTATTTTTTACTTCAGAAGATGTATACTTTCTTAAATATTCCCTCAAAATATTCTAAAGTTCATGAAATATTGTTGTTTTGTTAAACAAACTTTACTTCTTTCCTTCATACACGGGAACAGACCCACCTGTGTATCTCAGATGACGTCATACGCCAGAAGGGCGAGTTTTCAGGACCGCGTTGCATTCACCTTGCGGTCTTTCCACCTTGGAAGAGTGCCAGCTCTAATCCCTATATATTTGTTCGTTCGTGGATTTCCTCTATATCACGTGTCCCTTGTATTGTTGATATTGCATGATGTACGAAACACTTCGTGGTGATGTGGTTAGCACAGCTCGCTACGGCGCCAGGTGTCTCGGGTTTAAATCCTGGTCTAGACATTGGTGGCATTTCTTATTTCATATCATCCTCATCTCCGCGATTAGCCAAAGGTGGCAGAAAAGGGAATTAAAATAAACCAAATCAATCAATCAATTATGAAGATATTTTAGAATGAGTAATCTTGAATTTCAGTCTGCCCATTATTTGTTTTGGTCAGTTTATAAATACTGTGAATCCTTCTTACAACATCGCAAGTATCATTAATGGTTTGGATTTTGCTCAAGCAAGACTCCCAAGTTGTTGTTCTTAAGTCGTCTCTCTTAACGAGGAACGCTAGTGGCAACCCTGCCACGCGCCCCTGCTAGTTATGTCAGAGCAAGCGTTTGCTGTGTTGGGTTGCATACGTACAGGATAGACTTTAAGCGCTTATAGCACAGAAGCTAAGCGCTTTCGAGGTAAACTTTATAGGGAAAAGTTACTTGTTTTTATGATATCTACCAGCTCCCAAGCGTTGTTGAAAGAGTTTTGCGACACCCTGTGTAGAAAATGTTCATGCAACTTCCCAATCTTTAAAATTATGCACTTTTTGCGTGAGGCCCGCCATCATAAATTAGGAGGTAGGAAAAGAAACGGATGACACGCTCACTCAACAAGAGGCCTTGCATCAGTGGTGCTTTCAAATCTGGGCCGATTAACAATTACAAGAGTCACAACGAGTTTACGCCATAGATTGATCTGATGCACTCGTATCCGGACTGAGATTTTCTGTGTCTTCTACAGATGACTGCAGGCGTAGCAGCTTCGTCGACGGACAATATTTTCCAAATAACTGCCCTAAATCAAGAAATGTTCCAAAATAGTGGGACATTAAGTGAGATATAATATGTGGCCCCTTACAACTACATCCATGCAACGCTGTAATGCACTTTAATTTACCCTTGCGTGTTTCACATTCATATTATTTATTAGTATTTTTTGTGTTAAGAACTCTACACCTTTCCAACGACATTAAAGTCTAAAGTCTTAAAATACCACCATAAAATAGAGATTGTTCATTTTGTGCTCGTAGGCTTGTTTGTTGCACTAAGTCGCTGTGTATTAGTAGCGACATGTTTTGTGCTGCCATTGGTTGGAAATGTTCCGTGCGTACGTCGAACCAAACTGTTTCTTTCAAGGTTAGTTTGTAAAACTACACACAATAATAAAACTAGACCGTATGATCGCAATAATCGAGACAGTTAGCTTCTTGTGCTTTTGTAGTAGTCAGGTCAGTTCGTTCTGCCAAGACGACACCATATACTTGTTATAAGTAGTGAATTGAAAACATTTCTTGTGACTTAGAAATGTCTCCCTCTGTTGCTAATATTGGACTCTTAAGATAACAGTGCAGAATAATGGTTTGTTCGCCTCTACCTCAGTTTGGTGAAGCCACTTGTTTAATTGCGACATGTTATGAGGATTTCTTAGTCGACATACCAACAAAATGTGACGCAACATCAGTTTAGGGTTGTACAGTCACGGACACTTCTGGGTAGTAATGATTCCATTGAAAGTCAATAGTGTTGCTACAACACATAAGTGTCCGTGACTACAATATTATTATTTACCATAATATACTTCTCCCAAATCGGCCTCGAGAACATTGGTTCATTTCTTTTTCTTAATCGTGTTTTCTTATCCTGCGTTTGAGACTGGGTAATGACATAGTAGTTATGTACAAGCGTTGAAGTCGATAAATCAATTGATTCGAAAAGATCGATCAAAGATCAATTGATGATGTAGGTGTGTGTGGGCAAGCAAGTGTGTTTTGTTTGCGTGATGACGTCATAAAAAGGGCGTGGCTTATTTTGTGAGTATGATTTTGATTGGTGTGTGGGCGGGATTTTACTTTGTGTGGAGGATTTGGATTGGTTGAGGAGGAAAAGTAGTGGATTCCGGTGACGGTTTCTCGGAATTGGAGTACGTGTTTCCGGTGTCTGAGGAAAGATGGCGTTCATGAGTTTGAAATTCTGGGAATCGTGATACGTGTTTCCGTTGTTTGAGGAGAGATGGCGTCTAAAACTGTATTAGGAGTTGAAGTAATAAAACAGTTTGTACATACAAGTAGGTATTGTTATTGTATCGAGATAAATAGATGTAATATACGTACAAAATTATCTCCCTCCATCAATACAACACTGTACCAGTAGAGGCGTTACGGAAGAATGAAATGTTGCAGTGATGGTCACAACACATACATATCAGTTCTGTGTAGGGTTTGGTCATTAGCGGAACTGATGCAACTTCTTTGCTGATTATGATTGCAAGAGATAACCAACCACAACTTCCGCGTTGAGTCTGCGGGCAATTGGAAGTTTGCGGTTTGAGCCCGTTGCGTGTGGCGTTGATGATTTTGAAATTCTGAGAATTGGGAGGGGTGAATAAGATAAAAATGTGCGTTTAATTAGGGAGATAGGATGGTAATTGGCGGTGGGGAGAGGGAGAAAATCCGGCGACGGTTGGTTGCTTGGTATTATCATTTTGTCGGTCGTTAATTGAAAACGACGAGAAGGAGTGTGGCGTGTTTGTTGTGGTGGAGATATGGGGTTTCCGGTTGTTATGGAATTCGTGGAACGGTTGAGTGATATGTGTGGTGTGTTTGTTGGGCTGAAGATATGGGTTTCCGGCTGTTAATGAGTCTGGTGATTAAGGGAGAGGGTTACGAAACTTTCGGCTGAGTGCTATGTGCGGTGGTCCGGAAATGCTGAGATAAGAATTCGTGGAAGGCGTATGATAAGAATCCTTGTGGTGTTGAATAAAAGGAGATAGGAGTCTTTGTCGGATAGCATGTGATGGAGGAAGAGCAAAAGGAAAGAAAGAATTCTGAGAATCTGGATGTAAACAAAATAAATAGAGCAAAAAGAGTAGGTTTCTCTGGAGAGGTGACTGTGTATAGTGTTCCAGGACAGGAAGAAGATAGGAGAGGCACATGGGCGTTGGACGCTCTGCGCGAACGAATGCGCACGGAATGTATTGATAACGTAGATCGGAAAATTTGTATATAAGGGGCTAGCGGATTGCGTTGTTACCAGAATCACCATCTCCATTGTAGAATCATCAGAGTCGCTTTTCACCTGGAGCAGCAGATATTGGAACACCGTCGAAAGATCATCAAAGTCGTTGGTATATTTTTGAAATCCGAGCAGGTATCGAAGGTGAAGTACCCTAAGGTAAGTAAAAATGTAGTATCGTGGCTGACACTAGGAATAAAAGGTCCTGAATTAGATCTGGAAGAGCAGGTCGGATATTCCGACCGTTCTTCAAGTCACAAGTAGCCTGCCCGATTGCGCAGTGGTAGCGTCGTCGCCTTGTAATCAAGGGGTCCCGGATTCGATTCCCGGTGGAGGCACATAGTAGTTCGGATCCCACTTTAAACTGTAGGTCCAGTCCCGATTAGCCGTACCGTGCATAAAGTGGACTTAAAACACCCAATCAATCAATCAATTCAAAAGTCACAAGAATCGGAAACGAAAATATTTGTTTCTTTCCAGCATCGACAAAGTGGAAGAGCTGTTCGGCAACAGAAACCCGCATCGTGAATTCCCGGATATCATAGAGGAGACCGACACGTCGGAAGCAGAAAACGATACAACTTGAAAGGTGAGAAAATAAAAAATTTTACCTATGGCAGCAGAGGTTTATTCTGAACTTGAAAAGATACAGCCTATGGTGAGGGGGTGGCTCTTCCCGGTCATCTTCTCTAGCTGGAGGTAATGGAGGCGTTATATGTTACTCCTCCTCCTCCTCCTCCTCCTCCTCCTCGTGTTCCACTAAATTGACCTCCACCTCTTCCGGAGCAGGAGAAGGAGGACGAACATAGCCCCTGAGGACCGCAGGAGGTACCAGTAGAAGTAGGTTATCAGCTCTACGAATATTGCGTCGATCCATTCTGAAAAAACAATATATAATAATTTTAAAAAATATATTGTGTTCCATGTAGATATTGGCTATCAAGAAAAAAGTGTTATTGTCGGACTATGTCAAAATATACAATGTTATGAAAAATGAATTGAAAAATAATTACCTTTGACAATACTGATGAAAAATGTCTTCCATCCTTTGCCGATTTCGGTTACGCCGAACCGCGAATTCGGCAAAGGTGTATTCGTATTGCCGAACTATTTCACCCTGCTCCTCCAGGCACCTCTTAACACCCCTGGTAAGCTCTGCGAATTGCTCTTCTTCTTCTGCTCCTACTTGATATTCATGAAAAGCATTTCGCAGAGCTTCTCCTTGCTGCATGTTACGTTCCTGAAAATATGTGTGAATTAATATATAACAGTGATTACAGTTTGTGTAATATATATATATATATATATATATATATATATATATATATATATTTTCTGTCTATTTTCAGATGACTACACTTCCACTAGGGTTCAGTCTACTGTATGCTGACGTAAAAGAGGAGACGGGGACTACAACAGAAGAGAGAAGAAATTTGTGGAGCGAAGTTCACACACGCCAAGTAGAAAAGCATGTAGTCAGCTACGTCAATTTCTGCGAAGAAAACCGGTTGGCCGAAGATTTATTGCGCCGACTAGAAGAAAGGTGTAAAAGATTTTGAAGTGAAGGTGGACACATTGGTGAAAATATTCAGCTTCATTATTGAAAAAAAAAAGAAACGCGGCAGTGTTTGGTGATTTTGTAGAAAACATAGAGAGAGTCCAATATGCACCCTCGCATTTATCGTTAAGAATCTGTTTCGAGTTGATGGAACTATTTAAAAGTGTGAGGAATGAAAGAGCAGAAAATAAGAAAACAGGAGGAACAGGGAAAGAGCTAGAGGAACGGATGGTGGAGATGTTAAAAAAGAGAAAATTAACGAATAAACTAACAATCACTAATACATTAACACCTGTTTGTTCAGTTTTCTGGCCGGTCACGGGCACTTTAGGCTTGTAACACTTGTATAACCCAGGTGTTGCAAGTCGAAAATGTCCGTGACTGTAGATACTGTGGGGTCCTGCTGGATAACCGAAACTGTTTAATTATTGTAGAAAATGAGATGTGTTCCAAAATAAAAATCCACCGCTATTTTGCCCCTCACTATGCTAAACCTTATTTACCCATGAAAAGTAAACTGTTAATATTGTAGAAAATGGAATGTGTTCCAAAATAAAAATGCTATATATCGGACCCCCCCTTTCTGCCCCGCACTATGCTAAAGCTTATTTACGAGGGAAAAATGAAATGCTTTTGGAACCTAATCGCCGCCACTGCGATTAACCTATACTAAAGTACCAGTATTTTAACAAAATGTAAAAAAATATATATGAAAAACATGTACTATGAGTTGAAGTAATAAAGCATTTGTAAATACAAGTATATGTTATTATTGTATAGAAATAAATAGAGGTAATATACTTACAAAATTCTCGCCTTCCATTAATACACCACCGTACTTGTAAAGAGTGTATAGAAGAATGAAAACTTTCCACTGAAGATCCCAACACATGCATTAAACACTTATATCTGTAAATGGAGAACATGCCTGTGAAAGGGGCTTAACTGCAGTATGTTTTACTGGGGGTCAAACAGGACCGGAACTGTTTTTTTTTTTAAACATGAGTACAGGGGCCTACAGTTTTAAAAGTGGGGATGTGTAGATTTCGAATATACAATTAGTTTTACTCTTAGGCAAACATGCCCGTAACTGAGGACCCTTTGAAACATGAGGTCCGGAGCCAAACAAGGCCAGTAAATGAGGGCCCCTTGAAACTTGAGGTCTGGGAACAACTGAGCCGTAACTAAGGACCCTTTGATGCATGAGGTTTGGGACAAAGAGGATTGTGACTGAGGGTATTTTATTTCAACTTTTTTCAAACAAATTTTCAATTTTTCAAAACAAATTTTGATTTTTTGTCGATTATTTTTCGACTATTTTTCGATTATTTTTTCGATTATTTTTGCGAAAATTTCAAATCGACATATCTCCGTCCCTAATTGAGCTAGAAGTATGATCGATAGCTTTTCGGACTCCGAATGAAGTCCTTTTTCCGAAGAACTAGGTTTCAGCGTTCTAGGTTTGGCTGTTTTCTACTTTCTTTATTTTCAATAGTAGATTCCCTTCCAACGCTTTACTGATAGGTCTCGACATCCAACGCTCTACTGATAGGTCTCGACATACAGATTCCAAATGTACAATCACTATCACTGTAGGACAATCAAGGTCGGATCGGAGACACTTTGAATAACAAAAATTTTCACTGTTAAAAAAAAATATTTTAAAGACTGTTAATTAGTTCCTGGAATTTTCCATAAAGTTTGATATCAGTCAGGAACAGGAAAACGTCTGCTGAAGACAATAACGAGTTCCGTGAATTGTACGTGATCTTTGATATAAGCCAGGAAAACATGTGTTGAGGACGGTTAACCATTTCCGGAAAATTACATAGGCTTCATATTAGTTATTGATAAACATCAGAAGACTGTTACAAATGTCCGGGAAGTTTACAGATTAGACGGTAGAACCGTTAGGAACGGAAATAACTGCTTCGGCATGCTTGCGTATATAAAGAAAGGAGTTGTCTCCACAAGACAGTGTTCGTGAAACAGTCATCCTACTATCATGGACGCACAATTATCCGCTGACGATCTGTTAGTGCTATATCGTGATGGATATTACACAACACCTAGACAGTTGCGGGAAGTGTTGGTGAATATTGCGCAGAAAATCATCGCGGGAGAAAGTATCTCCTTGGTCGAGGAGTATGACCACTTACTACGGACAGTGACAACATCCGTACCCGATCTTTCCGGAGAAGGATGGGCAGGTATTTCCGAACAGTCTCCAGGCACGTCGTCGACACCCGATCCTGCGTCACCAGTCACCAAGGAGAATCAGATAGCCGTCGCATCCGACTACGTTACATCACCAGCAACTTCTACGAACGCTGCATCCGGATCACACCCGGAGCCTTTGCCAGGACCGTCATGGAGACCGGACCTCTTACCACCAGCAGAACAGCCATCCCAGAATGTTTCTGTATCAGATGGGAAAGGTAAGAAAAGAAAACTTGCTTCAGTGTCTCATGAACAGATAGGGAATATAATATTACACAACATTCAAGAACGCGAATATCCTAAATTCCGTTCCAAGGGACGACGTGTTGAATTCAGTTTCTCCCACCCTCCAGAGAATGTCGATCCTCACACTTGGATTTGCGAAGGTGTTGAAAATCTTCTTACCTACGTTAAAAAGGACACCAAGGAAGAAGACAAAATAGGTTTAACTCTGTCTAACATATCTGACCCAACTGTGAAATATATTTATATTGGATGGCAAAGATGTGATCAGTTACATAGTGATATGGTGTGGAAAATTATGTACAAAATATTGCAAATTGCAAAAACCTTCACTGCTACAGATCGCTTAATTTTACGAGCGGACCATGTCAATATACCTGTTGGAGGGGGTGGGGGTACTCGAACATATTGTTTACCTAATTACATGTTAAGCACTCGAAAAAGAAGTATTGTCGGTGTGTCAAATAGAAAAAAACACTCTGTTTAGCTGAAGCTCTGGTCATAGGGAAAGCCCATGCTGATAAAGATCCGTCCTATATTCAATATTGAAGAAACAGAAATCTTCTTAAACCTGTTTTCGAACTGATGCGAAAAGCAGATGTAGATCTGACAGACAATACGTGTACTGGAAGTGGAATTCCGGAACTGAGAAAATTTCAGCAAGTTCTCCCTGAATATAAGATTATTGTATAAAACAATCTTCGTGATGTCAAAGATGTTTTGTTTGAAGGACTGGTTGAAAACGCTTCCAAATTTATATACCTTCTCTATGATAATACCAGACAGCATTATGATGTAATAGTGAACCGTGTTGGAGCATTTGCGGCAAAACAAGAATGTCGCGGGTGTAACGAACTCATATTTCAATAAGCTTATAACCATTTGTGTAAACAATTGTGTTCTATGTGCCGTTCAACTCCACCGTGTGTACCTGAACAGGGGGTTCGCAGAATATGCCAGACATGTCACAGAATTTTCAAAAATGAAAACTGCTTCACGAATCACGTTTCTACACCATTCCGAAACGGTACAGTCTGTAGTGAAATACAACAGTGTCCGCGATGTTTCAGAATTATTCTAACTCACAATACATATGAAAATGTGCATAAATGTAACATGAAGTACTGTACTGTATGTAACTGTGTGAAGCCTATCAATCATTTCTGTCACATGGCTATACCGAAACCTAAATTGAATTCAAAATTTCTCTATATATTTTACGATTTTGAATGTTATACAGATATTCCTTACTCTGAGAAAGAAAAAAAAATTCTGTATGTTCCGAATCTTATTGTAGTGCAGACAGCCTGTCACGCATGTTACAAAAAAGAGGATTTAACGGTTCCATGTTCTGTCTGTGGAACAAGAGAGTTTGTATTCTGGGATGATCCTGTAGACAGATTTCTGTCCTATCTCGAATTGCAACATAAGTTTACCAACATAACCATCTGTGCACACAATGCACGAGGTTATGATTGCACATTTCTATTAAGGAGAATGTTGGAAAGAAAAGTAAACCTCGTGTCATCTTAGATGGAACCAAAATCATTAGTATGACATACCAAAATCTTCATTTTGTGGACAGTCTCAACTACGTTCAGACAAATCTTGCAGGATTTTCCAAACTTTTTGGTTTGCCTGTGCAGAAAGGATATTATCCGCATTTGTGGAACACCTACAAGAATAGAAATTACATAGGGCCGATGCCTTCTCCTTCTGCATACGGATATGAATATATGAAAACTGTTGAAGACACCGTTTTATGTCTTGGTATAACATTGAATGCAATAAGAATATACCTTTCAATAACAAAAACCAACTTCTCCAATACTGCATCAAGGATGTTGTCTTGTTGAGACAAGGATGTTTGAAGTTAAGACAGAATTTTCTAGATATATATGCAAAATAGATATTTTCAAGGATTGCATCACAATAGCATCTGCCTGTTCCCTGATTTACAGAGGGAAATTTATGCCGGCTAATACTATAGGGATAATTCCTAAAGGAGGTTACCATCATGCAGATCAGATGTCCAAGTTTGCATTGAAATGGTTAACCTATGTTGAAGAACAGAATCATGTAATACTTCTTCACGGTGGACGTACTCATGAAAAATATGTCATAAGAGGACGTTACAGAGTGGACGGATATAACGAGGAGACGCAGACAGTGTATGAGACGCTTGGATGCTACTGGCATGATTGTCAACGCTGCATATCAATTAACAGGGATATGTATCCGAAAAATGACGATGAAGATGAAACCGATCAGGATAGTAGCAGTCAGAAACACAGTGACATGTTGAACACTGCAGCCTTCAGATACGAAACAACATGCCGTAAACTTGCTGCTTTACGTTCGAAAGGATACCATGTCGTCACAATGCGGGAATGCGATTTCAACAAAATATTGAAAGCAGATCCTGAACTCGATAGATATCTATCGACACATCCTATTGTTTGCTGCATTCCTTTAAATCCACGAGACGCCTTATATGGAGGAAGAGTTGGAAGTGTCAGGACTTACTACAAGATCAAAGAGAATGAGAAATTGCAGTACAATGATTTCACAAGTTTGTACCCTTATGTGAACAAATATTGTGCTTATCCTGTCGGCCATCCTACAATATTTCTAGGAAATTCTATTCCGTCGGTAAATGAGGTTCTGAACATGGAGGGTCTCATCAAATGTACTATTCTGTCGCCAAAACTCTTTTACATCCTGTGTTGCCTACAAAAATGCATGGAAAACTCATGTTTGCATTTTGTAAGGAGTGTGCTATCAAATTGAAATGTGAAGGTACATGCCAGCATTCCGATGAACAACGCGCACTTTCGGGAACTTGGATCATTGCCGAGGTACGTAAAGCATGCAGTTTAGGTTACGAAGTGTTGTCGATGTCGGAAGTGTGGAAATATGAAATATCCATGTACAACCCTGTCACACAAACTCGAGGACTTTTTGCAGGATATGTCAACCCCTTCATGAAAATAAAACAGGAAGCGAGCGGTTGGCCTTCATGGTGTCAGAACGATGAGGATAAGAAGAAGTACATACAGGAATATTTTGATAGGGAGGGTATTCTATTGGAAGAAAACAGTATCGAAGTTAATCCTGGAAAACGTACTCTGGCTAAACTCTGCCTTAATTCTTTATGGGGCAAATTCTGTCAACGGGACCGTCTTTCCGAAACAACCATCATCAAGGATCGAAAGATTTTCTCGATAAAATGACTGACCCAAATATAATGATCGGAGGAGTTGTGTTCATCAATCAGGACACTGCTTTAGTGAACTGGAAATACGTTGAAGAGGCTGTCAGTCTGAACAGGAAAGTAAATGGTCTGATTGCAGCGTTCACGACATGCCATGCTCGCCTCAAATTGTATGAACTTCTCGAAAAGTTGGGTGACAGAATATGTTATTGTGATACAGATTCCGTCATTTACATAGATAGCCCTGAAATGGAATATCACCCCCAGACAGGTGACGCATTAGGAGAACTCACAAATGAATTGTCCGATTTCGGCCCCGATGCAGTTTGTGAAGAGTTTGTTTCAACGGGACCGAAAAGTTACAGCATGAAAATAACTAAACCATTCTCCGAATCACGGTATATCTGTAAAGTGAAAGGGATTACATTGAATACCACCACATCGGAATTGGTTAATTTCGAAACTATGTGCGACATGATAAATAATGAGAAACCTGATGTTATAGTGGAAAATATTTTCAGAATTAGAAGAACAAAACAGTTCCAGGTTATCAGTACAAATGAAAGAAAGCTGTTTCAACCACTATTTCTGAAACGACGATTCGACCATGAACATTTATCGTTTCCTTTCGGATACGGCGCAGACTAAAATATGTATGTAGTGGTCCAGAGTTCGAACCCTTCTTCGGACGGTCAGTATATAAAATATGTTTACAGACTGGCAGATCTTAATTTTTCTTCAGAACCTGTAAGACGTTTCTTCAGCATAAAACATGTTTCCTAAACGTTCCCATCCTTTCACCATGATGGTTTGCGGGGCATCTGGAAGTGGAAAAACTACCTTTGTGACAAACATAGTCGACTCCATTGTTCATCTCGTCGAAGGATCCGTGAAGAAAATTATATGTTGTTACGATCATGAAAACAGTCTTCCGCAAAATCTTCGAGATGTGCAATATCATAAAGGTATCGTCGATTGGCAGTTGTGGAACGAAAAAAAAAACACTCTCATAATCCTGGACGATCTTATGATGGCTGCTCAGGGAGAAAAAGTCGCCGACCTTTTCACAAAAGGTAGCCATCACAAAAACATTTCGGTGGTGTTCATAACACAGAATCTTTTTCATCAAGGAAAAAATTGCAGGGATATTTCGTTGAACGTGAAGCATTTTGTTATTTTTAAAAATCCACGAGATATGAACCAATTTACTGTTTTTGCACGACAACTTCATCCTCACCGCATGAAGGAACTCGAAAAAGTATATATAGATGCTACGACGCAACCTTTCAGTTATTTGTATATTGATCTTTCACAGTCAACACCGGATCCTTTAGGTTATCAGATAGACATTTTTAACCAGAATTACTGAACTGCATATCTTCTTCAGGAATGTTCAAAACATGGAGATGAGGAAAACGAGGAAGATACGTACCAACTCACGTTCTAACAGAAATAGGCATTCGATTTCTTTCAAGAAACATTCACCTTTCTTGAACGTGTTGAAAAATTCACCTAACAAAATCCGTAAATCATTATTGAAAAGTGCTCCGAAAAAGACAATACGTTTCATCAGCGAATGCTGCTTGAACGTTTTAAAAGGAAACGTGAAAATTAAACCATCTGCAAAACGCCGTCTGACACCTTACAAGTTGGTCATACGCAATCTTGTGAAACCCAAAGTGAACATCGAGAAACGCAGAAAGCTTCTTGTTCAGAAAGGAGGATTTCTACCTTTACTTCTAGGCTCCTTGTTATCGGGTCTTCTCGGTACTCTCATTCCTCTGAGAAATGACATCTTCTTACAAAAAAATGATCGTTCTTTCACCGGAACAGTTAGCACGTATTCGTGGTTCCGAATTGTCTGAAACTCAAAAATTACCCGTTCTAGATAAGAAGATGAATGATATTCTAAACGTGAAAAATATATCAGACGATCAAAAATGGCGTCTTTACAGAAAAGAACTGGACGAGTATTTATGGCTGAGTCGAAAATCCAAAGAACTATTACAGATTCCCATTGTTCAAGATAACGACGATTTTTCTACTATTTCATCAGAATCGACGTATTTTCCTCAGAATCTGGCAGAGACATTACCCCGTAATACACATCATCAGTTACAGAATATCATCGATGAGTACCAATCTACGGCACAACATTTGATAGACGAACGTAAGGAAAAAACACTTCCGGATCCGAAAACGTTGAACTTCTCATCGTCGCGAACGGAAAGCCCTGGACCGTCTCGTCTACAGAAACAGAAAAAGAAGAAGAAAGTGACCATCCGTGTTTGTAGAAAAACTACACCTTTTCTGAGAACACCTGACGCTTACAAACTGGTTCCTCTGAGAAAAATCCGTAGACAGAGATCGGTCATGAGAGTCCCTAAGTTGAAACACAATAAAATTCTCACCAAAATATATTAAGATCCCCGACACCATGCTTCATTCTCATCTGTAGATCGTCTGTGGAAAGCGGTACGGGATAATAATATATCCCGCGATACGGTGAAAGAATGACTGATGCATCAGGAAACCTACACTCTCCACAAACCGGCTAGAAAAAGGTTCCCTCGAAATCGTTACAATGTGTGGAACATAGACATGCTTTGGGAAGCTGATCTCAACGACATGGCATCGATACAAAAACATAACGACGGGTACAAATATCTTCTGACAGTGATCGACGTATTTTCAAAATATGCCTTTGCATTACCGTTAAAAAATAAAACAACCGAAGCTTTCAAAACTATATTCGAACAAAACAAACGGAAACTTGTCACACTGCAGACCGACCAAGGAACGGAATTTACAAATTCTACATTCCAGAATTTTTAAAAAAATGAACATTTACAATTTTCGACAACTACAAATTATCCTGTGAAAGCTAGTGTAGTGGAACGTTTCAACAGAACATTATAAGAACGGATGTGGAAATATTTCACCTCAAAACAAACAAGACGTTATGTAGATATTTTACCGCAACTTCTCGAAGGTTACAATACGGCAATCCATAGTTCCATAGGAATGGCCTCTCGAGATGTCAACGAGACAAATGTTTACATTGTGTGGAAAAGACTCAACAAACCTGACAAACATGTCTCGCAACCATCTTCAGATCTGAATGTTGGTGATATCGTACGAATTTCTGTAGTCAAAGGACATTTTGAGAAAGGATACGAAAAATCGTGGTCACGAGAACTTTTCAAAATCCATTCCCTTGTTCAGCGAACACCTGTACCTGTATACATATCAGACAACTTAAATGAAGAACCAGTAAAAGGTACATTTTACAAACATGAACTGCAGAAAGTTTATTCGGATCCTGAAGAAGAGTATAAAATTGATAAGATTTTGAACACCCGGGGAAAAGGTAAATATTTGGAATACCTGGTTCGTTGGCTCGGATATCCACCTAGTTTCGATTCGGGGATCAAGGCATCTTCCGTAAAACAGTTGTCGGAAAAATAACATATTTATATCAAAATATAACGTTACTGCGATCCAGTGAGTCCTCTGTGTTCGGCGAGAATGGACGGTAATTTCTATGTTTACCTCCTATCATCTGCATCGGAGGAATACTTTCCAAGCAACACACTCACCCATTTCACCGTAAAACTTGCTAAACGGATCGATCTGTCTCCAGAATTGTGGGAAGTCGGATTGGCAGAACTACATTATTCAACTCTAAACGACAATATTTTGGAAACTGATTCTGGAATGTTAACTTTTCCTGTTCGGACATATGCAAGTGCTGAGGACCTGATCTCTACCATCACAGAATCTCTCCCCGACGACCTGGAAATAAGGAGATCCGTTCTCGAGAAATTCTGGCATTTTTTGACGGAACCGCAATGGCGAACATTTGGATCTACAGTTTGTCCGGATAACACACTCTATATTAACGAACAACCATTTTATTTTCCTGCAACAACATATACGATAGAGGATCTGATTTATTTCCTGAAAACAGACACTGCGAATGTAGCTGTTCCTACTCATCTCAGGTTTTTCTTCAAAGAGGCCGTGTACAAACATCTATCCGTGATAGGGGTTCCGAAGCCTGAACCTGACGATGCTCCAACAAATACCGTTACACCCATAGACGAAACTGATGACTATGCTAAATTTCGATATGGCATATTGAAATCTATTTATTCTACGCACGCAATGTCCAATAGCGTTGAGGATAAAAAAAACCTATATATTCATTTACTCCGATGTGGTGAAACAACAATTGGTAGGGGGAGAAATGGTACGTCTGTTGCGTCTTACCCGAAAACAGTGTTCGGACACAAATACATCTTGCACACTACCCGTAGCTCATCATATATTCGACCCGATTCATTACGTTCCTCTGGATAAAGCCTCTTTCGAAACAATATAAATTGCGTTGTACGATAGAAAAGGAAATCTCCTACCTTTGAGAACTGGGTCCGTACCCACAATCGCTGTTTTACATTTTCGTAGAAAAGCAAAGTCCTTTTAAAAAACATTAGACCACTATTTCTCTCAGTCTTTGTCGAAAAGCGAATGAATCAACATGAATTCACAGACCGAATATTATAGTAACCAAATCCGTGGAGGAATTGGACCCATCCATTGTTCAACTAGAAATCAAAAAGGGAGAGGATTGGGGTCTCTTTTCGCAGGACTCTTTAGAATGGTGAAACCTCTACTCTGGAGTGGTGCAAAGACGATCGGAAGAGAAGCTTTAAAAACAGGAGCAAATATTATCACCGATATTGCAACAACCCAACAAACTCCGAAAACTTTTGTTCGTCAACGGGTACGTGAAGCGGGTCAAAATCTTCAAAGTAAAGCACAATGGAAAATCGACTATCTGGTAGGTTCCGGTATAAGAACAAAACCTGCAACAAGAATTGATCAGTTGATGTTAAAACGTTCAGCCACCCGTATTAGAACATCTACGATCCGTAAAAAGCAAGCATCCAAAAAACGAAGGAAAACA
This sequence comes from Lepisma saccharinum, assembly GCF_977018435.1. Classification (NCBI taxonomy): domain Eukaryota; kingdom Metazoa; phylum Arthropoda; class Insecta; order Zygentoma; family Lepismatidae; genus Lepisma; species Lepisma saccharinum. Next base: position 3,449,972 of record NW_028142898.1, read on the forward strand.
TCCACGAAATCTAGGAGAACACGTAAAAGAAAATTCAAACAGAAAGTCGCAGGAAAAGATATTTTTGGATAATGATGGAGGATAACATGTGCATGATCTCGCAGTTCGACCTCTTCCGGAAAAATCCTATTCAGTAAAATGTGGAAAAAACGTACACAGCCATCTACAAACCTAACGATTCCATCGATAATCAGAATATAATTCAGTTTGTCATACCGGGGGCAGGAACTGATTTTCTCGATCTTTCATCTGCCTATCTCCGTCTGCAAACGCAAATGGTTAAACAGGATGGAAGTCTCATGAGTGCTTCCGTAACAGTAGTGGTAGTGTCCGGGTTCAAAGCCATCAATTGAGGATCAAAAATACCTCAAAAACTCACTTTCACTCCACTTTCTGCGACTCATTTATTGCGCTGACGATGTTTCGCAGCGAAGAAAACAGCACCAAAAGATCAAAAACTCACTTTACTCATTTGAGGATCACCAAAACCTCAAAAAAAAAAACTCACCTTTTCTCCACGTTCCGCGCCTTATTTATTGCGCTGATGATGTTTCACAGCGTGTTTATATATCGTGACCTTTGTAAACCTCTCTCGGGAACGATGTGTAGTGGACTTTAGAGAGTTCTGCGCCCTTAAGTGAGGTTCAGTGTTGACAACCCCCAAAGAAAAATGAACAGAAAAAGCTCTGGCATCACTTTTCAAGCTATTTTTTAACTCCTGCAAATCTTGCTCTTATGCTACCTCGTCCTTTAACCTACACTTTTGAAATGACTTACGACCTTTTCCTATACGTCTGCTGTCTCCTCTTACTGTACGGTCCCTCAGTGTAATCTACTACGACCTTGTGCTCTCAGCGTAACCTGCTACGATGTTTTTTTTAAAAAAAAACTCATGTGTGATCTTCTGCGGTGTGTGTGTGTGTGTGTGTGTGTGTGTGTGTGTGTGTGTGTGTGTGTGATAATCAAAATTATTTTTGTTAAGGCCCTCAAAAAAGAATAAAAAAAATATCCCGCCATAGAGAGAGGGGTGCGTGGTGCCCAACACCAGTTCTAAATGGTCATGGCTATCGAAGCCATGCCTCTGTAGAGTTTCATGAGTTATTAGTTTTTTTTATTTGCCCACCGAACTAACTTACATTGTATTTTATATAACCTTGTTGATTTTTTTAGTATGTGGCAATTATTTTTTTTTTACGAATTCTTTTTTAAAACTGCTCCGTGACCCTATCGTTCTTCACGTCGTACGCGAAGGACTTCTCTGCGATCAGGATGACGCTGCATAGAGTATCGGCAGGCAGCGCGTCGTGGAACTCGCAGACGACCTTGATGTTGGTGCGATCGTTGACCACCACCTGCTTCCTTTTCGTCGTGTTGATGACGAACATCGGCCTGCGTGCTTTGAATTCGCTGGGCGTGTAGTACATGTCCACGTTTCCCTCGGTCACGCGTTTGTAAGCCGAGAACGCTTCGTAAAGTTTGAGGTAATCGTCTTTGGTCATGTCAAGGTTGTAATTTTCGTGCGGGAACACTTCGTTCCTACCGTTCTTGAGATAAACGTTCTTGACCTTGCAGTCGTCGAATTTGCTGGAATCTTTCTCCTGGTTGTTATCGCGCCCGGTCTGAAAGAGCACTACGACGAAATCTGGCATGTCGAACTGTATGTTGTTGAATTGAGTCGTCACGTCGAATTCCATGTGACTTCCCGACGCTATCTTCTGCACGCACTGGTAACCGTGAAAGTGAATCGGCACCTGCGGACTTTTCAAGATCTCCGCTTTGTACTTAAGGGCGTAGTTCGACTCGTATTCCACGATCGGCATTCTCAACTCCATGCTCCGGATGACGCACTTGGCTGCTTCGGGTAAAGTGTTGGCTATCGGCGTGGTGCCGTCCGGACCCAAAGTAGCGTATCGCATCAGTGCGTCGTTGACGTTGGCCGCTCTTCGAAACGTGATCCTCAATCCTCCCTTCCACATGATCTCCTTGTAGTCCGAGAAGAAACCGGGAAGCAGACGCATGGGAAAGAGCACCGTGTGATTTCTCGTCGATATTTTCGCCCCCGCTTCGAATCCTCCCGCCTGTTAGTATGCTGCGTCCGTTTTGGATAATTTCAACGTTCCCACTGCCGTCGACGTGATGCCTGGATAATCTATTCTGTCGATGACGGTGTTGTGTTTCCTCACCTCCACCTGCGAGAACAGGTGAGGCACGAAGTTGTCCACGAGTATCAAGTTTGCTGCTGCGGGAAACGCGTCTCCGCTTTCTTTCTTCACCACGTCGAATTGAAGGTAGAGATCCGCTCTGTGAGGATGAACGAACCCGTCGCCTACGTCCACGTCGTATTCGATCTCCCGGTTCGCTTCGTTCAAATTTGCGAACGTGCGACGGTTGGGAGGAAAAGATTGCAATTCGTAACTTTCGATTTGCTCCATGATGTGTGTATGGTTATTTATTATACGTCGATCTCCAGGACGGCAGTGGTCGTTGCACCTGCGAAATCCACCACCTCTCCTTTCTCGTTCGTCAACACCAACTCTATGTCGTCTATGCGGTTGCGACATACTGGAAAATAGATCGGCGAAGAGGGTGTGTAGATGATCGGTTCCATGAATTCGGAACTTGGTTTGAAAGTGGCTATGATTCCCGTCTGCTTGTGACTTCCTAATCCGTCCGAGGATTTTGTGATCATGCCTTCCGCTACGTTGCAGTGTACGTTCAGAGTTTCGATGGCCAAGAATTTAGGAATGTTGGTTGCTACGTGCTTGATGCCAGCTTCGAGTTTTGTGTCGTTCTCGAAACCTAAAATTTCTCTCATGGTGCCCAGGTCCACGGTCTCCATCGCGGACACGATTTCCACTCTGTGCGTGACCGAATTTTGAGAAAAGTACGTGCCTTTGGGTAACTGAGCTTGCAAAGTGGAAAGGTTGTATTGGCCTGGCGTGACGACGATATGTTCGCTTCCGACGCTAATTTTGTTGTTGTGATGCGTGACGTTAGGTATGAGGTACATGCTGTAGAATGCACGCAGAGCTACGGATTTAGGATAGACGATGTCGTCGTGCAGCGTGAGTTTCAAGATCGAAGATTCGCTCGTGAGATGGAACACGCCCATCGTCGTGATGCTGTTTGAGGTTCCACAATGCTTTCTGGAAATCTTCGATCGTAGGCTTATTTATTTTAGAGAGAAACGCGAGCATGGAGAGACAGAGATGACCGCAGTTCTCGTCTCCGAAATCTTGAATGCGTTCGTCGTTGTAGTATATAGGATTGTTCGTTTTCAGATAATGAACTAAATTTGTAGGTGGAACACCTCCGAAAGAATCGAAAACGAATGCTTTGTTATTGTAGTTTTTGTGGTAACATATCCAATGCGTGCCTGGATTTTCTTGACTGTCCAAGTTGACTACGCAGCATTCTCTTCTTTTAACGGTTGAAGGTAACGAGTCGGACATGAAAACTCCTCTGAAGTGTTTGATTTGTAATGGCTTGATCAGAGATTCAATGTCTCGGTTGGTGAGTGCTGCTGTTTCTTTTTTTAAACTTTTTCATCACGCCCTTCCCCCATTTCTTCTCCATGGCCAGGTTGTGACGTTTCTGTTCTTCCAATTCCGCCTTGTTCTTCTTCGAGTCGATGACGGTTTTCGCGATGGCGGCGCTTCCGCCGGCCAAACTTCCAACGGCCCCCAATGCTGCCAGGATGGCCGGGATGCTGAATATGAAACCTCCGATCTTTTGCTGTTTCCGCGAACGCTGCAAGCGTCTCAATTGAGGTGTGCTGAGAAGTAATTTCATTCCGTGTCCTTTGCTCAAGCAAGAACGTTTCTTCTCGCGTTGTTTCTTGGTGAGTAACCCATCGAGGGCACCTAGATTTTTCAGATTGGAGTATGGTATCTGGTACACGACACCTTTGGGCTTCATGTTTTTTTTCACGGTATGTTATTTATATATATAAATGTTCTGAGATTTTTTTGTCTCGTGTAATTTTTTTTTTTCAAGGTATGTGTTATTTATATCGTCTCACTCAAAACAACTGTGGCGATGTGTTATTTATATATATGTATTCTGGGGAAAAAAAAAGTTTTTGCTTCGCCTAATGCTATCATGTGGTTTACAAGATCGACAGTTTCAATGTTCGACGCGTACCAGTCTTCGGTAAATCTTCTTCTCCCCTGCCTACACTCGTGCAGCTCGTCTAACTTATCGTCAATTTTTTTGTTTGCGGCTCGAAAGAGAGTCTCTGGGGATCGAAACATTTTTTTCATTCCGCTTATTTCTCGGAGGTGATCCATGAAAATCATTTTGCACGGTGAACGAAATTCTGGCGTTACTTTACACAAGTCTATGAGTTTAGTTACATCCCCGTCGAACGTGAACGTAAATATTTTGTGCAATACTTCGGGAGGAAGTTGATTTAGACAAGTTGTCATATTTTTCATGGTATGTTATTTATATATATATATTCCGGGGGTTGGGGTGTCCGTGATTAAACAAATTCTATTACATGCTTCGTTTTCTTGCAAAGAAGTTCCTTTGTCCCCTTGTACACGATTCGAGTTTTGTTCTCGATTAAAATAGATAGCTTCTCGTCGGATAACATGATAGCGTATCGATCTGGTAAAAATAGACTGTATTGTCCGTTGAGCAACAGACGCACCTTGGGACCGTACTGGGTAGAAACAATTGAACCGGAAGTTATCGTGTAAGGTTTGTCGACTTCCAATTCCTGAATTTTTACATACTCGACTGACAAATTTAGCATTTGTTTTAATGCTTGAAGATCACTCATTTTTTTTCAGTCGTCATATCGAAGAGAAATTTCAGGGTGTTAGAGAATTTTAATTTTTCACAGTGTGTGTTATTTATATATACCGAAGAATTTTTTTTGATTTCGTAGATTTTTTTTCACGATGTGTGTTATTTATATATCAAGTTTTTTTTTTACTTGTACATTTTTTTTGACAACTTTTTTTTCTGACGGTAATAATTTTTCCACGTCAACTTTTTTTTTTGACGACAAATTTTTTTTGACGATAAAAAATTTTTACGATAAGGCAACTTTTTTCTGACGGTAATAATTTTTCCACGTCAACTTTTTTTTGACGAGACAAAATTTTTTTGACGATAAAAAATTTTTACGATCAGGCAACTTTTTTTTCTAACGGTAATAATTTTTCCACGTCAACTTTTTTTGACGAGACAAATTATTTTTGACGATAAAAAATTTTTACGATAAGGCAACTTTTTTTCTGACTAATAATTTTTCCACGTCAACTTTTTTTTTGGCGTGACAAATTATTTTGACGATAAAAAATTTTTACGATAAGACAATTTTTTTTCTGACGATGTCCACGTCAACTTTTTTTTTGACGAGACAAATTTTTTTTGACGATAAAAAATTTTTCCATGGTAATTTTTTTTGACATCTACATTTTTTTTGACGTATATTTTTTTGTCTCATATTTTTTTGACGTTTTTTTTTGACACGTATATTTTTTTGACACGTATATTATTATTTTCTTCACAGTGTGTGTAAGAGGAAGAAAGCTTTTGCTTCTGAAAACGAGATGACGTGCGTTACAATATCTGTCGCCTTCTTTTCAGTCTTGCACCAATCACCCGTGTCCATCCTTTCGTTTAATTTTTTCCCTCCAGCGGAAAGAAGAGTGTCGAGATCGCCGCACCTCAGGCCGCTGATCTCCCGAAGATGGTCCTTGAGAACCATTTCACAAGGGATGCGAAATTCCGGCGTCGTTCTTGCTATGATTACAAGTTTATGTACATCCTCACAATCTCCGTTTACTGCGTGTTTAAATATTTTACATAGTAGCTCGGGCGGCAAATCAGTTATACGAGACATGTTGTTATTGTTTATTTATTTTTTACTCTATGTTATTTATATACCCCTCCCAAGTTTTTGTTTCGTGTTCATGGCGATGGTGGTGCCCAGTGCGGCGACCCGTTCACCCAGCGAAGCGTCTCTGCTGACGAATCTTTCGAAAGCGGCACGTTCCAATTTCCTGTCTGCTTCGTGACGTGCATCCAGATCGGTGCGAGTGGTGTTGTAAGCGATGTCGTGATCTTTGCATGCCGCGTCCAACGGATTCACGCCCTTGTCTCCTCTCTCCAATCTTTTCTCGAGTTTGGTACCCGGTCCGCAGTACTGGTAGGAAGGTAGATGAATCTCGAAAGGTAACTTGTTGATGATGTCGTTCACGAGTCCCTTTCCTTCGGCCACGTTCCAGAATCTCGGAGGCAGCGTGTTGATGATTTTGATCAGGTAACCTATGCCCTTGTCGTCGTTCACGATGAAGTTGGAAAGTTTCGTGCTGATCATGTCCACGATGCCAACCTTCTCGTTGTAGAAATTACGATTGCCTGCATTCTCTTCGCCGGCTATCACCAAAAATCGGTCCACGAGCTTCCTCACGTCGTCCACCCAAACGAATTCTTTGGGTAACGTGTTGTAGCGTTTGACGACGCTGCCTGTTTTGACCTGGTTCCAAATCGGTTTGATGAGATTCCTGTACTTCTCGCCGCTGCTCGATTTCACCCTATTCTGCGAGGCATCGTTGTTTTGGTACATGGCATCCGTCATGATCAGAATTTCCTTGTAACTCTGGTAATCTTCGTCGGTGTAATCCTTCGGCTGCTTTTTGGCAACGAGTTCCCACAGTCCCACCGTACCCGGATACCTGGTCCAACTATCCTTCTCGCCTAAATTAACTTTAATGTCGTTGCCTTCGAAGGTCACCTTCGATTTTCCAATCTTCCACACCACACCACCGCCTTCGTTGGTTTCCATACTCGGATACAATCCGAACACTTCATCCTTGTCGAACTTCCCCGTGCTCAGGTAGTCTCGTGCCAAAGGTCCCAACTCGATTTTATCCGAAGACGTGCTACCTATGGCTCGACGTCGTGCCGGTGCTTCCTTCAGTTCGAACGGCGTCGAAGGAATGCTCGAAATGGGCGTGGGTACAGCGTAATTTTTAGCTGCGAGTGGTACGAGTTCGTTGATCAAATTTTTATTTTGTTCCGTGACACTTTTAGTTTCTTTACCTAGACCGCTGATGGCGTCGATCACAGGTTGATCCTGACGTTTCTTCTCTTCGTAGAATCCGCGATTCTCGGATTTCCAACCTTTGAAGCATTTCGCGAGATAATCGCGAAGCTTAAGATTTTCGTCTTCGATTTTTCGTTTCGTCATAACGTTATTTTATACACGTCGTTTCTCACAACGTTGCAACGTTTAGAAAGACGTTGATTTTGTTTCTGTATTTTCCGTCGTTGGGTTTCCTCGTCATGTCGGTCGTCGCGAATCCGAAATCGTCACTGTTCCAGCAAGAAGAGCAGCAGCGTTCCGAAAATTGATTGTAGTTCATGTCTCCGCCTACGTAGTCATCGTACGCGTGCTTGAGGTTGGTGTGATCTTGACGAAACAAACATATGAAATTAGCGTTGTCGCGTAGTAACTGTTTTGGAATTTTGGAAAACGTTTGAGCTAGGTAGAAGCAATCCATTCCTTTGTGACGACCTTGCGTGAAAAAGTTGCGAATTTCATTTTGATTTTCCAGGATGACGTCGTCGAACACAACAACTGAATTTTCACAACAACCGTCGAGTGGTTTTATTTCCGAGGTGAACGTTGCAATGTCCAGACCATCTTACAGTTTCATCAGTTGCTGGTATTTGGATTGCTCCAAACTTTTCGAGAACACGTACAGGTGCCTGTTCTTCCAATCTAACCAATTCGGTGCGAGGAGAAAATTGTCCACGAGCAGTGTCGTTTTCCCACACCCCGAAGGACCTACGATCAGACAGCGCAAGCTGTCGGGGAGCAACTCGCCGTTCTTTTTTTTCTCGTTTGACTTTCCGAATCCGGTAGACGCTTCACAACATTCCACGTACTCACAAGATCACTTCGTTCGCGTCGATCCAACTCTTTTCCGGAAGTCCCAGCCATTTGACAAACAGTTTGTCACCTTTCCTACGCAATACTTTCTCGATGAGGTACGTGTCGGGGTGTTTGGTTTTAGAGAGTTCCTCTTCGTAAAATCTTCCTTTCAAAATCTCGCCGCTACTATCTTTTATTATATACGTGTGTCGGTTTCCGGGTAAAACTCGAACCACCGTAAAAAGTTCCGTGCTCCAATTTTTTGTGAATCCCTTCTCGAAGGTGCGTTTGAATTTGCTGATCCTCACCTGGTCTCCAATTTTGAATTTTGATTTCTTGGTAGTCGTGGGAGTGTACTTTGGACAGTAAACTGTAGAAATTAAACGCTGCTCGTCAGATTTCGTAACGTCAGCTGGCTTCATGCCTATCGTTCTGTGTACCGTATCATTATAGGTGTCGACGAGTTCCGGCAGGATGTCGACCCATTTGTAATTTCCCCGAAGCGTGAATCGTTTCCACATATGTGTTTTCAAGGTTCGATTGAATCTTTCCACGATGCTGGCTTTGATGTGACTGAAAGTCGAATAATGTCGAATGTCATGTTTTTGAATAAACTTTTGGAATACGGCGTTGTAAAATTCTTTACCGTTGTCCGTTTGCAGAAACCGTGGTCGTCTGCTGCCGCTTTCGCGAAAATTAATTTGAATGTTTCCGTGACGCACGTTCCCGTTTTGGCTTTCAAAGGAAGAGCCCATGCGAATTTCGAAAATGTGTCTATGACGGTGAGGAGGTACTTGTTGCCCTTGTTCGATTTATGTACATTTTTTAAGTTGCCGCTGCTCATCTCCACGAGGTCACTTTGCCAAAGATCGTCGATGCCCTTGGTTACCACCTCCAAACGTTCGTAGTTGCGGCGTGCAGGTTTATGCAATTCTTCGACGATGGCTTGCCTAGACATTTTTTAGAGATTACCTTTGAATAGAAGCACCAGCGTGATGGGATTCAAAGAGGGTGGCACCTCGCTCGTGTTTTGAACGATCAGCTTATCGCCGGCACTCACGTCGAAAACGGTAAGGTCTTCGTCTTCGTGTATTTCATATATGTTGCGCGTTTCGTTCCAACGTGCCAATACGCGTAGAGAGGTCGGGTTTAGTGTGTCGGTCAAGTCTCGGTATCCTCTGTCCTCCCATACCAAAATAAACATAGGTCGTCATGGAACCCATTTTTTTTCATCAATCGAAATTTTTTTTTTCCAAGTCCTGCGTTAAAAAAAATCTTAGGATAAAAAAAACCTACAAAGACAGAGACATGGACATAGACATTACATATAGACATAGACATTACACATAGACATAGATATTAGACAACTTAACCTAACTTAACCGGGAACACGAGCCCGGGGACAGGGGGGGACCCCCGGGGACAAGGGGTGGTTACTCCTCCGAAGCAGTGGTTCAACGCAGCTAATGATCAAATATTGTTTCCAATGTGCTTTGGATACATACATGAACATCATATATATATATATATATCAAGATCAACATATACATTAAACAACCCCGTTCAGAATCGTAGACTCAACACAGAGAAGTAAATATACACGCTGATCAAGACTCCTAGACACGCTGAAAATCTTTCGACCACGACCGGGTTCGAACCTATAGGCCACACATAGAACGAACAATGGCAAGAACGAGTGAACGCCTTAACAAGCACGGCTACGGAGGAGAACCGAAAAAGGTTGTGTAAAATTGTTCTTTTATGCATCCACGCAGTGTTGCCACATGCCGAGATTTTTAGCCTAAAGAGAAATTTCGATTAAAAATACCACAATACCGCAACCGCACCACCGCTAATAATGCTGCTTTTACTACCACAACTAATTATTATTCTATTATGTCATTTGCTTAGGTGAAGGGAAAAAATAGTCCAAAAAGAGAAATTTTGCCCCCTTGGGAAGGCCCTCATAGTGTGGCAACACTGCGTCCACATCGCCGGTGGCGACATCTAGTAGCAAACACTAGAACTATTTCCTCAGGTATCGTCTTCATGTTCTCGACTGAAATATTAAATCAAACGCGGAGTCCAATGTCGGTGCGCAAATAAAAAAAATAATAGGTTAAGTTATATGACTGAAGATCGTGGCCTACGTATTGTTGAATTTGTGTCATTGTGTCAACGTTGATAGTACACGCAGAGAGAGAGAGAGGGAACGAAATTGTCGTTTTCTTTCTGGATATCCACAGGCAAAAGCGTAATATTTTTTTTTTCAAATACGATATGACAGTTGCTTTTCGATACCGAAAAAAAAATAAATACAATAAGTATATATATATATATATATATATATATATATATATATTTACAATATTAATGTTTATTTAACAATATCTACCTACGAATTTGCCTCGAACGAAAACATGTCATAGAAAAACATTTTTCCAGCCGTAAGTTCAAAAATTTTGGTCCCCACTCTTCCTCCTAAATCGCATTACATACATGTGAAAAAAAAGAAACAATTATTATTTTGTTTGTTTGCTTGCGTCACAATACAGTCGCGCGCGCGCGCGCGTGTGTGTGTGTGGCACATCGTTCCCAAAAGAGGTAGGTTTACAAAGGTCACGATATATATATAAACATTTGACCGGGACTTGGAAAATTACGATAAGGTGCATTCGTACTTCAAGGATGAGAGAGTGCATTATTTACTCATCACGCTGTGTCAGCGCAACGAATGAATGCGCGGAACGTGGAGAGAAAGTGAGGTTTTGAGGTTTTGGTGAACCTCAATTAATAAAAGTGAGTTTTTGAGATTTTGGTGAACCCCAAATGAGTAAAGTGAGTTTTTGATCTTTTGGTGCTGTTTTCTTCGCTGCGAAACATCGTCAGCGCAATAAATGAGGCGCGTAACGTGGAGAGAAGGTGAGTTTTTGAGGGTTTTTTGATCCCCACTTGATGGCTTTGAACCGGGTTGATTGTACTACTCGTAAGCGAAAATGCCCTCAAAAGAAACTGCGGGGTCGTGAATTATCTTCTTCATTCACTTTTTCCCAATGTACAGCGACTCTCAACGGCATTGCTGTAACAACCGCCGATAACAATTACGCATATAAAGCGATCTTCGAAGCAGCTATGAATTACGGAAGCGATGCCGCAAACTCTCATCTGACGAATGCCCTGTAGTATTTGGACACACCTGAACATCAAGATAAAATCACTGCCGATAACACAGGTTTCACCACCAGGAAATAATTTTTCCAGTACGTTCCGACGACTGAAAATCCTACGGAAGTGACAGCCGTGGTCGAACGTATGGGAAAACTTCACATAAATTTCTTCCACCAGTCTAAATACCTGATCAACGGTGTTGAAGTACGCATCACGTTACGCTTTTTACATCTGGGGAGACCAGACATCACCTACAGTCAGAATAAAAATTTTAAAGGCTGTTTTCGAAATAAATCACGTCATTCCTAGTCCTACCACCAGTTTGGCCATAGACAGAGCACTCGCTTACGCTCCTGCCCATTATCGGTTCACCAGAAGCGTCATCAAAGCTTATTCTTACGTCGCAGGAACGCAGCAGATTTCGATCGATAATGCTTTTCAAGGTCCTTTTCCGAATGTTGTTCTTTTTGCTATGGTATCCACCGCCAGCTTTCTCGGAGACGGTAGGAAAAATCCGTTCGACTTTAGAAGTTATAACCTATCTTCTTTCCATCTTGTGAAAAATGGAGAACTCGTAACTTCCGAACCTTAACGGATCACCACAGGAGGAAACAGCGGATTGAAAACACGTGTCTATCAAACTCTATTTTCCGGTACAGGCATTCACCACGCCAATTACGGACACCAGATCACACGGAAAATGTTCGAGAACGGATTCTTTTTCCTGATTTACGACATAACGTCAGACTCTTCAGGAAACAACACGCAAACTAGTCTCCAGGAACAAGGTATCATCGGAGCCGAGATGCAGTTTTCTCCTCAGCTGACGGAAAATATAACATACCTTTTGTATGCTGAATTTGAATCTGCAGTAGATATACCTAAAGATAGAAGTGTTATCGTCCATCAGTGAGACTGAATTTTCTATAAATATGTGTGCCTGTGTTTCTGACTCACAGTAGTAGTATCACAAATGTGACTCCCACCGCAATTCTGATTTCTTGACCAAACGACCACAAAAACCTGAAAAACTCACTTTCTCTCCCCGTTCCGCGCCTCATTTATTGCGCTGACGATGTTTCACGGCGCAGAAAAGCAGTGATGAGTGAAAGATGTACTCTCATCCTCTCTTCCTTCAAGGATGAGTGCACCTTATCGTAATTTTCCAAGTCCGGGACCAATGTTTATATATCGTGACCTTTGTAAACCTCTCTCGGGAACGATGTGCCACACACGCGCGCCTCTTATTATTTCCGTATTGTGACGCAAACAAACAAATAATAATTGTTGTTGTTTTTTTAGGATCCCTGGCCCCTATAACCTCGCCAGGGGTGCGTGGTGCCCAACCAAAAAAAAGTAAAAGGATCTAACGGCTGCGGTTATAGATAACCACACCTCTATAGAGTTTCACGTGTTTTTTTTTCTCAAAGATCCTATGGGACACCTCTGTTTGTCAAAAATTCGAGATATTTGCAATTTAAGATTTTTTTAAACGCTGTGGACTTAGAAAAATTTTTGATTGATGAAAAAATTGATTCCATGATGACATATGTTTATTTTGGTATGGGTGGACAGAGGACACTGAGACTCGACCAACGCACTAAACCCGATCTTTCTACGACTATTTGTTCAAAAGTTACGAGTGATCAAAATTTTGGAGGGTGGGCTAACTTCTTACCTCTTGACCTCAGGACCACCAAAACTTGGTACACGTATTCCCCACCTCCAAAATCGACAGGGGGGTAGCTTCGCTACCGGAATGGGGGTGTTTTTCGATATATTTTTTCGATAACTCTTACCATTTTCGAGATATTTGCAATTTAAGATTTTTTTAACGCTGTGGACTTAGAAAATGTTCGATTTATGAAAAAAATTGGTTCCATGACGACCTATGTTCATTTTGGTATGGGAGGACAGAGGACACCGAGACTCGACCGACACACTAAACCCGACCTCTCTACGCGTACTCTACGTCACCAGTGCCTCCCAGATGGCGCAGTAGTAGCATTGTTGCCTTGTAAACAAGGGGTCCCGGATTCGATACCCGGTGGAGGAACATAGAGGTTCGGATCCCACTTTAAACTGTAGGTCCAGTCCCAATTAGCCTTACTGTGCATAAAGTGGACTTAAAACACCAAATCAATCCAATCTACGTCACCAAAAAAAATCGACAAGGGTAGATTTTTCGATAACTCTCACTGTTTCCAAGGTACTTTTAGGTTTTTGATAGACGACAACGACGGAGTCATCAATGAGTAAACATCTGAACTCGGTGAACAAGTCAACTTTTTTCAGTACGTCAATATTTTTTTTCTTATTTCTTAGTGAATGGGTTATAGGTGACTTGCAACGACGAAGGTCTTTTAGCAACACGTACTTAGCTTCTGCCGGCGTAATTCGCTAAAAATATGTCTTTAACTATTGTCATTTAGGAACCGCCCCAGTCCTGTTGTTAATTTGGAAAAGGTAATTGATCCAAAAATAACAATGGGGGGGGGGGAAATTAAAAGTTCCAAATGACAATAGTTAGAGTTTCTCCATGTCATGTCCTCTTCCTCTATAGAAGGTCATATAAATGTGCTAATTGGTTGGCTAAGGGGGATTTCCTGATTAGTAAATTGAGGTTATAAATACGTTTGTATAAAGGTTTTGCTAATATGGAATGCTAAAGCTCAGTACTTGGCTCTCTCAGGGATTCGAATTCTATTAGGTTAAACAGCATAGAAATTTCACAGCAAGAATTCTCATATTTACTGACGATATTCTTAACAACCTGTGTTGTGATTCCACTATAAACTGTATACAAAATATGCAGTCCCTAGAATGAGATGGATGAGGCTTATGAACCTCGACCTATACAGTTGTACAGTCTGGCAATGAATGGATGTTTTTTTTATTAAGCATGGCAGAGTGTTTTCGCTTATTTTAATATCAGGCAACAATGTTAGAAAGTGTCCCCAAGAATACAATTTAAAATTACTAGTGTGATATGAACCTTTTTACTTGTATATATTTTGAATATGAAAGTGAGGTATTTTGAATAATTGAGGAGAAAAATCACAAATAAGCTTGCAACGGTATTGGGAGGGGTCAAGAGTTCAAACTTCAGACGATTTCTGTTAATCTGCTAAGGCGATATCAGTACGAAAAAATTTGTAAAAAAGAAGAGGCAATTTTGGCTAATGGCAACGATGAGGATGAATAATGATAATTATGATGAAATTGATGTGTGGCACTTAGAAAACAAAAACTTCAAAGTGTATTGCACCAACAGCTACCCCCTCTCCAAATACAAGGCAGTTAACAGAGGTGTATATATTTGTTGGTTTACGAGTCTGAGGGCTTAAGTTAGTATGTTCACTGTAGCTATACATATTAAAAAATGAAATGACCTGAGCAATACAATATAACAATATCGATTCTGGCTTTTTGTCGGATGACGTAGTGGTAATGTTGTTGCAATCCCACACCCTGATGGTGTATAGACTTAAATGTTTTTGCATAATAATATGAAATATTGTTAATGGGAATGTGTTGTTTCTAATGTTCAATATAGAAAGCAGATAACAAGAAAAAAGAAGAAAAGAAATGTTGCAGGTAGATACGGAGCCTCAACCCGAACACATATATAATCAGACAGGATGTCAACAATGCATTCATAACTAACATGTGATTATTCAAAAATTGAAATAGTGCAGTGGGAAACAATCAACTAACTAACTCTCTAGGCTTTTTAAACCCGAAGAGAGCAAAATACAAGCACAAGCGTAAATAATTAAATAAGTTCGAATCTTTTGATCTAGGTATGGATGCAGACAAGTACTAAGTTTTGTGTGTGAACACAATTGATAATGGAAAATCCCCTTCAATATAATAGCATAGTGGTAATGTTGGTCTTGCCTTGTTCCTATCGATAACATAGTGGTTACACGAAAGAAAGAAATAAAAAAAAATTAAAACACTGTCCCCTATTAAGAAATACTTCTCGAAATTATTCAACTACTTTTTTCTCTTCCTATCTTCGTAACTAAAAGAAAATATTTTGTCAAATGTTTGGATGACTATGAAAATATTGAAACATATGATGTAATAATAAAACGTTGTTGCATTGTAATCAAATGAATTCGTTGAATATGTAGAATATGGTAGGATATATCTTAAAATGTTAGAAGCTTCCAAAAAAAAAAAAACTCCTGTAGGATTTTCCGTGTAGCAGTGAGACACACTAACTAACTAACTAAGTAACTAACTCCCTAGCCTTCTTAAACCCGAAGGTTCAGCAACACAGGCCTTCTATTTGTCCCTATCTTGAGCAAGTTCTATATAATCTTTTCCATCCATACCGATTTTCTTTAGGTTCATCTCAACGTTGTCCCTCCATCTTCGTCTTGGTCTTCCTACAGGTCTCTTAAGTAGGCTTAATTTAGGAAATGCATGTTACTTTTTTCTTCATAAACTTTTGTCTTCTAGTTTAATATCTAAGAAACTAAATGTTAAAATATACAAAACAGTAATTTTGCCTGTGGATGTGAAAACTTGATCATTTGCATTGACATTGAGAGTATTTGAAAATAAGATTCTTAGGAAAATATTTTAAAAGGGGATGAAGAAACAAGTGAATGGTGAAGGTTTTTTTCACTGAAGTCAACGTTGAAACGTTTCGGTATACGTTCTTATACGTTCTTAAACGTTTCAACGTTTATATAAGAACGATAAAAACGTACTGTGATACTCATCTTCACGATTAGTCAAACGTATCATTTATTCGCTGTTCATATTTTCCATCCTTAAATTCTAATAATTATGTATTTTATCTAACAACAGATTAAATTAAATACCAAACATTATCGAGAAGCAATTCCCAAAACATTATTCTAAAATATTAACATTATAATAAGTGTCCTTGCATAGCCATTTCAGTCTTCAAACTGCTTCCAATAGCTTCCATACGTTGATTCGCAATTAGTCAAACATGTCAAATGTAACTGCTATTAGTAAACGTACGAGGAAAAATAAGTTTTGTAGAAATTCTCTTCTCAATAAGAATACTATATTACTACCTTTATTACATTAAATATTAATTAATTCTCTAGCACCCTTGATTCTGAAAATTCGTGGTTACAGTTCAATTTGTACTTATCCTGAGCAAAATTTATATGTATTCTATTACAATCTTTACAGATTTCTTTTAGATTCATCTCCATCTTCGTTTTGGTCTTTTACCATCAGGTTTCCCAACAAGATTCCTGTAAAATCTCCTTTCTCATTCGTGCCCACCTAAGTATTTGTGATTTAATCATCAATCTAATAATACTTGGAAACTAACATAAATTATATGTACTTCTAAATTATGTAACCTTCACCATTCACTTGTTTCTTCATCCCCTTTTAAAATATTGTCCTAAGAATCTTATTTTCAAATACTCTCAATGTCAATGCAAGGGATCAAGTTTTCACATCCACAGGCAAAATTACTGTTTTGTATATTTTAAAATTTAGTTTCTTAGATATTAAGCGAGAAGACAAAAGTTTATGAAGAAAAAAGTAACATGCATTTCCTAAATTAAGCCTACTTAAGAGACCTGTAGGAAGACCAAGACGAAGATGGAGGGACAACGTTGAGATGAACCTAAAGAAAATCGGTAGGGATGGAAAAGATTATATAGAACTTGCTCAAGATAGGGACAAATAGAAGGCCTGTGTTACTGAACCTTTGGGTTTAAGAAGGCTAGGGAGTTAGTTACTTAGTTAGTTAGTTAGTGTGTCTCACTGCTACACGGAAAATCCTACAGGAGTTTTATTTTTTTTTGGAAGCTTCTAACACTTTAAGATATATCCTACCATATTCTACATATTCAACGAATTCATTTAATTACAATGCAACAACGTTTTATTATTACATCATATGTTTCAATATTTTCATAGTCATCCAAACATTTGACAAAATATTTTCTTTTAGTTACGAAGATAGGAAGAGAAAAAAGTAGTTGAATAATTTCGAGAAGTATTTCTTAATAGGGGACAGTGTTTTATTTTTTTTTTATTTCTATCTTTCGTGTAACCACTATGTTATCGATAGGAACAAGGCAAGACCAACATTACCACTATGCTATTATATTGAAGGGGAATTTCCATTATCAATTGTGTTCACACACAAAAGTTAGTACCTGTCTGCATCCATACCTAGATCAAAAGATTCGAACTTATTTAATTATTTACGCTTGTGCTTGTATTTTGCTCTCTTCGGGTTTAAAAAGCCTAGAGAGTTAGTTAGTTGATTGTTTCCCACTGCACTATTTCAATTTTTGAATAATCACATGTTAGTTATGAATGCATTGTTGACATCCTGTCTGATCATATATGTGTTCGGGTTGAGGCTCCGTATCTACCTGCAACATTTCTTTTCTTCTTTTTTCTTGTTATCTGCTTTCTATATTGAACATTAGAAACAACACATTCCCATTAACAATATTTCATATTATTATGCAAAAACATTTAAGTCTATACACCATCAGGGTGTGGGATTGCAACAACGTTACCACTACGTCATCCGACAAAAAGCCAGAATCGGTATTGTTATATTTTATAGCTCAGGTCATTTCATTTTTTAATATGTATAGCTACAGTGAACATACTAACTTAAGCCCTCAGACTCGTAAACCAACAAATATATACACCTCTGTTAACTGCCTTGTATTTGGGGAGGGGGTAGCTGTTGGTGCAATACACTTTGAAGTTTTTGTTTTCTAAGTGCCACACATCAATTTCATCATAATTATCATTATTCATCCTCATCGTTGCCATTAGCCAAAATTGCCTCTTCTTTTTTACAAATTTTTTCGTACTGATATCGCCTTAGCAGATTAACAGAAATCAGACCCCTCCCAATACCGTTGCAAGCTTATTTGTGATTTTTCTCCTCAATTATTCAAAGTACCTCACTTTCATATTCAAAATATATACAAGTAAAAAGGTTCATATCACACTAGTAATTTTAAATTGTATTCTTGGGGACACTTTCTAACATTGTTGCCTGATATTAAAATAAGCGAAAACACTCTGCCATGCTTAATAAAAAAAACATCCATTCATTGCCAGACTGTACAACTGTATAGGTCGAGGTTCATAAGCCTCATCCATCTCATTCTAGGGACTGCATATTTTGTATACAGTTTATAGTGGAATCACAACACAGGTTGTTAAGAATATCGTCAGTAAATATGAGAATTCTTGCTGTGAAATTTCTATGCTGTTTAACCTAATAGAATTCGAATCCCTGAGAGAGCCAAGTACTGAGCTTTAGCATTCCATATTAGCAAAACCTTTATACATACGTATTTATAACCTCAATTTACTAATCAGGAAATCCCCCTTAGCCAACCAATTAGCACATTTATATGACCTTCTATAGAGGAAGAGGACATGACATGGAGAAACTCTAACTATTGTCATTTGGAACTTTTAATTGCCCCCCCCCATTGTTATTTTTGGATCAATTACCTTTTTCAAATTAACAACAGGACTGAGGCGGTTCCTGAATGACAATAGTTAAAGACATATTTTTAGCGAATTACGCCGGCAGAAGCTAAGTACGTGTTGCTAAAAGACCTTCGCCGTTGTAAGTCACCTATAACCCATTCACTAAGAAATAAGAAAAAAAATATTGACGTACTGAAAAAAGTTGACTTGTTCACCGAGTTCAGATGTTTACTCATTGATGACTCCGTCGTTGTCGTCTATCAAAAACCTAAAAGTACCTTGGAAACAGTGAGAGTTATCGAAAAATCTACCCTTGTCGATTTTTTTTTGGTGACGTAGATTGGATTGATTTGGTGTTTTAAGTCCACTTTATGCACAGTAAGGCTAATTGGGACTGGACCTACAGTTTAAAGTGGGATCCGAACCTCTATGTTCCTCCACCGGGTATCGAATCCGGGACCCCTTGTTTACAAGGCAACAATGCTACTACTGCGCCATCTGGGAGGCACTGGTGACGTAGAGTACGCGTAGAGAGGTCGGGTTTAGTGTGTCGGTCGAGTCTCGGTGTCCTCTGTCCTCCCATACCAAAATGAACATAGGTCGTCATGGAACCAATTTTTTTCATAAATCGAACATTTTCTAAGTCCACAGCGTTAAAAAAATCTTAAATTGCAAATATCTCGAAAATGGTAAGAGTTATCGAAAAAATATATCGAAAAACACCCCCATCCCGGTAGCGAAGCTACCCCCCATGTCGATTTTGGAGGTGGGGAGTAGGTGTACCAGGTTTTGGTGGTCCTGAGGTCAAGAGGTAAGAAGTTAGCCCACCCTCCAAAATTTTGATCACTCGTAACTTTTGAACAAATAGTCGTAGAAA
The DNA here is from genome assembly GCF_977018435.1 of Lepisma saccharinum. Classification (NCBI taxonomy): domain Eukaryota; kingdom Metazoa; phylum Arthropoda; class Insecta; order Zygentoma; family Lepismatidae; genus Lepisma; species Lepisma saccharinum. The sequence goes on from NW_028142898.1 coordinate 3,469,390, forward strand.
GATCGGGTTTAGTGCGTTGGTCGAGTCTCAGTGTCCTCTGTCCACCCATACCAAAATAAACATATGTCATCATGGAATCAATTTTTTCATCAATCAAAATTTTTCTAAGTCCACAGCGTTTAAAAAAATCTTAAATTGCAAATATCTCGAATTTTTGACAAACAGAGGTGTCCCATAGGATCTTTGATCTATAACCGCAGCCGTTAGAACCTTTTACTTTTCTTTTGTTGGGCACCACGCACCGCTGGCGAGGTTATAGGGGCCAGTGATCCTAAAAAAACAACAACAATTATTATTTGTTTGTTTGCGTCACAATACGGAAATAATAAGAGGCGCGCGTGTGTGGCACATCGTTCCCGAGAGAGGTTTACAAAGGTCACGATATATAAACATTGGTCCCGGACTTGGAAAATTACGATAAGGTGCACTCATCCTTGAAGGATGAGAGGATGAGAGTACATCTTTCACTCATCACTGCTTTTCTGCGCCGTGAAACATCGTCAGCGCAATAAATGAGGCGCTGAACGGGGAGAGAAAGTGAGTTTTTCAGGTTTTTGTGGTAATTTGGTCAAGAAATCAGAATTGCGGTGGGAGTCACATTTGTGATACTACTCACAGTGTTATCGAAACAACTCCGATGTATACATTATACTGCTTGTGATGGAAAAACCTACCAAAGTGATAACCCGTACTATTAAGCATAGTAGTGTTTCTTCGAAAGTGACAACTTCAAAACCTGTGAACATACAATCGTTTCCCGAACTACTTGACAGCAGATTTTACCCTAGAACCGTAGAAATGACCAAAGACAGACACATTATTATACATTATTGAAAACATATGTAACATGAGATGGGAAAACTCATCGAACAGATACTCAATGATATTATTCATAATAGTGTTTTTTGACAGTAGCAACTGCCGAATCTGTTGACATGCATTCGTGACCCCGAATATTAGACGGATTTCACCCTGATAGTATAAAAGTGCCCGAACACGTTGACACGCAACCGTTCCCTATATATTAAAAGAATATCACCTTGAGAGTATAAAAATAACAGAACACTGCACTCTCATTTTACGTTTTCGAAAACATAAGCAGCATGAACTCGTCGCAGATCAGACAGATTCTATCTCGTAACTGTTCCACCAGAAACATTTTCTACGGTGTTTATCCGAGAGATCTTTTACCTCGGACGTTTTCTACCCCGGCCTTGATCATCGCAAACACTGACAAGTCCGACTCCCGGGGTACACACTGGGTGGCCTTCTATTTTGACAAAAACAATGTGGCCGAGTATTTCGATTCATATGGATTTCATCCTTTCTATCAAGAATTCGTAACTTTCCTGAATCATCATTCCTCGGTTTGGACTTACAACAACATTACCTTACAGGGAGTATTGGCCACAACATGCGGACATTACTGTTGCGTGTATGCTTATTACAAAGCGCGCCATGTTACAACCAAGGATTTCATACAGGCATTTCCACCAGGCATCAGTAAAGATGGATATATCCTACACCGTTTCCGTCAGATCTTCAAATGTTTACCAAATTCCACGTGGCCCAGAGGGGAACAAGAGTGTTGTTCTATCCACGCGACCCGGTGTTGTGCCATGGAAAAAGCTATATAAAATGTGTGCTGCCGTATGTTTCTCTCAGTGCCATCGAGACAGCTCCAGCTAACACATCATGGAACCCGCTGTGGATTCTACAATGGAAAAACACGATAAACTTGTGAAACGTATGACCCGTCAGGATGATGCTTCCAAACGTAAAACTCGCAAACGTGTGCAACCCGTTAAATTCGAGATTGTCACTATCAAGAACGAGACGGTGGACGAGGGAATGGATGTGACTACGGATTGTGATTTCATAAAAAGACGTAGGGAAATAGGCTTTTCCACAGATACAATCCAGTGTCCTGAACTACACGCCGTAGAGACATGTTTCGATCTCTATCTTGCGAACACATATTTTCTGAACAAAGAGAGGAGCAAGTACGTAGCGATAGGATTCGAAAAGGAATCCCCTTTCAATTTAGTGTGGGAGTTTTCGCAACAGGGGAGATCACCCGTATGTATCGATTCTAAACAGATTAGAGAACTGTGTGCTTCGAAATCAGACTTATTAAATTACGTCGAAACAGGTCGAAGATTCAATTATTTGCTTACAGGAAATATCACCGTTAGTGGTGTAATTTTTTTCGGGAAACGGTGTATTTCAATGTATCAACATCATTCACCAGATGCTTTTATTTTCACAGCCTCTGAACTACACTTATTTTTGTGTAACCTTTTTAGACCTCTGCAAAAATTAATGAACGACCGTTATCATAAATTACAACCAGAAATGGAGACTTTTGTATATTGTGTCAAAAAGAATATGAGTTCAAAAGAAAAGAAGTACCCGATGTAGTGAACTATTTTTATGTATTCTGGTACAACGAATTGATGATTGAAATATATCTTCAGAACAATCTTGGACACTCATTGACATTGTAAATAATTTATGTTATGTATCTGATGCTCTAAAGTATCCATTGTAAATCTATTCCATATTGTAAATGAACCATTGTTATTTTTATGTATTGTAAATCAGTCTTTGTTATTTTATGTATTGTAATATAACCCTTCAGGTATTGTAAACCTTCTATATCATCAATTGTAAATAAAAAATTTGTGTTATTCTATATCCATATTATCTATTATAAATAAAACATTTGTATATTTTCAACATTTTTTTATTTATTACAATAAAAAGTGTACATTTTCCAGACATTTTCAACTGCACAGGTTTTTTCACCTTTACCATGTTTTTTTATATTTTAAACTTTCTGAACTGTTTTTGACACTGCTTAACTTTGGACATTAAAGTTCTTCGATATTGCATACAGCCATCTTACCCTCACCTTTTTTCCCCACTAATGTTTTCACCCATTCCATTTTCTCCGTACCTTTAACATAAACTTGCTGATTCATAAGCACTAAATACAGAAGATCTTCTAATTTCTCGTACGGTAGCCATCCATCATTCCAATCGAGACCATGTTTGTTGGTACGGAGCCAGTAATTCACTCGGCGATACTTTTCACTCAACAAGTGGAAACCATATGGAGGTTTCACTAAACAGTCAAATGCACTGTCGAAAGGAAATTTTAAAATTCCTACTTCTTTACACACAAAATCTCCTTCGACTCCTCGAAAACCTTGAATGTCCAAAAAACAGGCATCCATTTTGTTCAACAGGTGAACACTGTCAATGTAACAACAATACTGCCCCGACATACCGCACAGTTGTCCAATTGAGAGGCACAGAGACCACAGGCTACAAAATGTCGACACGGAAGAATTACCACACTGCAAGGGTTTTCAAAACATATTTTACAGAGCAGCACAGAATCCACACTCTGATTATCGGATGTTTTTTCAGTTGTTTCCACACTGTTGCAATATTTGCAACTTTTCGAATCACTGTGTAACGCTGCAACACTCTGTATGTAAGTACAGGCTGGTATTGCCTGGTAATGTTCTAGAATCGGGCAATCTTCGGATGTCCAATCACACGCTCCGTACCCACAATGGAAACATGTTACCCTATCACAGAATCCTGAATAATAAAAACCTGCAGTGAACAAATTCTTCAGCAGTCTGACGTAATCTTATTGGCCACTTTGTGTAAGTTTTGTATCTCGCATTCACCGACATATAATTGGTGGTATAAGGTCCGCCTGCAATCAGACGAGTATGGTAAGTATACACTCTCATATGTCGATCAAAGGAAACTCGTCTGATACTGTAGGTGACGGTTTTGTAGGTATCGGCGATAAATGTTCAATCTGGTTATCCTCACCATCAACAGGAAACAGTGAACGCCGAAACGTTCGGAATAAAACACTGGGAAAGAGGGATGTCCTTCTAATTTACGTAACAAAGGGCGGTCGCAGGCTGAACACCACACGGAACTTCTGTTCTCCAGCAAAACAAGCCACTCTTTCACTCTTCCCTCCAATGCTTCATGGATCTCATCCTCATCCTTCCTGCGACATAATTCGCACGTACACCTGTGACTTGGGAATCCTGTTTTTTCATCCACTCTTTTCTTTCTCTCGTCTATCTTCTTTAGCGTCTCGCAATATTCATGGACACCATTTCCTAATTCGTCAAACAGGTAACATCCACACCAGGGAGGTTCACGAAGCCCCACATACATAAACGGAAAATAGTTCAACAGACGGTTCAGGGCTGTTCGGTCACTATCCAGCTCCCCGCAAGATCGAACAATTTCCCAGAACTCCTCGTAACTATCTTCGTAAAAATTCAGCCCTCTACTAAACAATCCTGTGCCACACACGTCCATTCTAACATAACTATTTTCCAACTCTTCTATTTATACCTTCTTGTATCTACGTCACATCCTCCAACGGTCGTAAACGCTCAAAACATGTTCAAACTTGCCCCGATTAGCAAACCAGACATTTACCATCCTATCTCCCTAATTAATCGCACATCAACGCCATCACAGGAAACACGTATCACAATTCCAAGAAAAAAAAACACCATTTCTCCCACCTCAGAATTTCAAACAACGACCGGAAACACGTACTCCAATTCCGAGAAACCGTCACCGGAATCCACTACTTTTCCTCCTCAACCAATCAAAATCCTCCACACAAAGTAAAACCCCGCCCACACACCAATCAAAATCATCCTCACAAAATAAGCCACGCCCTTTTTATGACGTCATCACGCAAAAACACACTTGCTTGCCCACACACCTACATCATCAATTGATCTTTGATCGATCTTTTCCAATCAATTCATTTATCGACTTCAAAGCGGGTACATAACTACTGACATAAAGACATACGATATTTCAGTAGCGTACGCAGGATTTCATCAAGGTGGGTGTTACTTCAAAAACTTTCTACAAATTCAAATTACCATTGTTTTATTATACTTTAATTAATTAATAATAATAAATTAATTAATAATTCTTATAATTAATTGATTAGATTAATTACTACTAATAATTACTACTAATGCAGCTGCTTTTTATGAAAGAAATAGAACAAAATTACATTTATTTTGTTTGAAAATAATTTTCTAGTCAACGGTTATTTGTATATGATAAGTGAGACATTTTAAGTGTGAAGAAAGTAAAAAAAAACAAATATATTAAATTTATTGAAATAATCGAAATATGAAACTCATTCAAGGAGCCGCGCTGGTCTAGTCTGAAAACTTCGTGGGATATCCGGGTTCGATTCCCGGAATTGGTTGGAATTTATCCAGCCTTGTCTCCGCACCCAGCCTCATAACAATGGGTACCTGAGAGCAACCTTGGGGGATGAAGGCTGCCGGAGCATGGTGCTGATCACATCACTTGCAAAATAGTTCGAGATCGAGAATCTTTGGGGCCCACCACACCACTATGTGTGCCTTCATGGCACGGTCACATATGCACGGGGGAATTGACATTACCTTTACCTATGGAACTCACCCAGGATGATGATGAAGCGCGAGAATACAGGTTGCTAAATTCCACTGAGTCTATGTTTTCGTTAAAAAAGTAATATTATAAACATTCCCACACATTTATCACTTCTAGCTGATTCACAAAGGACTTCTTCAACATTATTTAATGACGTGGATGTAAACTCAGGATCACTTGAGAGTTCACAAGGGGATGTGAAATCAGTACCGGGAAGAAAGTTTGCAATAAGGACGAAGCAAGGAATTTTCACAATTCTCGCGAGAGTCCCTGCGCGACTTTTTTGCAAAAAAAAATGCAAAATTGAACTTTCCGGCCGCTTAGATTGTGTTTGGAATGTTGTGCTTTTCTTCATGCTGCATGGGAATAATAATTCAAATTATTATTATTATTATTATTATTATTATTATTATTATTACTGTCGCAGATCTTTGACTGTGATAAATTAGCCATTTTAAATTTTTTCTACAGCATTTTTCATAATATTTCAAAAGCTCAAGGGGGGGTTTAAACCCGGTAACCACCCCTTGCGTACGCCACTGCTATATTTAAACTTCATGACTGTATGCTTGCTTTTGGTGCAAGTGAGTAGTGGTATTTATGATATAACCAGGACCGGAAAGGAAGAGCTCTCATCAGGCAGATTTGCTACACTTAAAACAAGCTCAACATGAGCATATGAGCTTTTTGCTCAAGTGTGGAACCCCGCCTAATCCAAGATTTTTGTAAAAATGCCCTCAAGAATTTTTCGGAAAGGAAGAGCTTTTTTCGGAAAAGGAAGAGCCTCCTTAGATTGATTTGTCTATACTTACAAAAGGCACTTCTGTGAGATTGTTGTCCATAAACTTGTCAAAAATATGCCCCTCTTGATGACCACACTTAAAATTAAGCCAAGATGCTTATAAAACCCACACCCACCTACACACACCCACGCACACCCACACATATTTACTTCCGGTCCATTTCCGGTCTACTTCCGGTCTACTTCCGGTTTACTTCCGGTCCACTTCCGACCTACTTCCGGTTTACTTCCGGTCTACTTCCGGTCTACTTCCGGTCTACTTCCGGTTTACTTCCGGTTTACTTCCGGTTTACTTCCGGTTTAAGTTCAATTGGACACCAGGCTCATCTTGCATATCTAGTACTAAGACAATGCAAGATGCAGAGACCCTCTAGAATTGCTCTGTGACTCTCTCATTTCTTACATCATAAACATATGATTTTTCACCTATGAGAATAACACTACATATGGTGTCATCAGGTAATGCCTCATGGAATTCACAGATAATTTTAATGTTTGTCCTGTCATTCACCACAACTTGTTTCCTTTTTGAGGTGTTGATTACAAACATGGGTCTCTGTGCTTTGAATTCATCTGGTGTGTAATACATGTCAGTATTGCCTGTAGTGACCCTTTTGAAAGCCGAAAAAGCCTCATATAATTTGAGAAAATCACCCTTGGACATGTCTAAATTATAATTTTCTCTAGGAAAAACCTCATTTCTGCCATTTTTAAGATATATGTTTTTGATGTTGCAGCTATCAAATTTACTTGAATTTTTTTCCTGATTATTGTGTCTTCCAGTCTGAAACAGTACCACCACAAAATCAGGCATGTCGTATTGAATACTGGAGAATGAATTTGTAGCATCAAACTCATAATAAGTACCAGCAGCAGGCTTCTGTACAGATTGATATGTATAAAATTGCAGAGGAATATGTGGATTTTTTAGGATATCAGCTTTGTATTTAAGAGCATAGCCGGCCTCATATTCAACAACAGGGATTCTTAACTCCATAGTCTGAATAATGCATTTGCCCTCATCAGGTAGGGTATTGGGCAGAGCTTCTCCTGTAGGGTTTATTGCACTGTACCTCATCAAAGCATTATTATCATTGGCAGCTCTTCTAAATGTAATTCTTAACCCACCCTTCCACATGATATCTTTGTAATCCGAGAAGAATCCTGACAACAGGCGCATAGGAAACAGCACAGTGTGGTTTTTAGATAATATCTTATCACCAACTTCAAATCCACCGATTCTGTAGTAAGAAGCCTCGGTTTTGGATAATTTTAATGTGGCCAAAGCTGTGGAGGTAATGCCGGGATAATCTATTCTGTTTATAACAACACCATGCTTTCTGATCTCAATTTCAGAGAATAGATGCGGCACAAAATTATCAACCAATCTTATATTCGAATTTGCCGGATAATCGGTACCATCGAGCTTTACAACATCAAATTTGATGTATAAATCCGCTCTGTGGGGGTGTATAAAGCCATCCCCAACATCAAGATCAACCTCAATTTCTGTGTTGGGTTGATTTAAATTTGCAAATGTCCTCCTGTTTGGGGGGAATGACTGTAGCTCATAACTCTCAATATTTTCCATTGTATGTATTTTTATTTAAATGTTAATCTCTATGATAGCAGTTGTTGTGGCTCCAGCAAAATCAACTAATTCTTCTTTTTCATTAGTGACCATCAACTCAATGTAATCTATTCTATTATGGCACACAGGAAAATATAATGTTGGGGATGGATTGTAGATGATGGGCTCCATAAATTCGGAATTAGGTTTGAATGTTGCAATGATGCCAGTTTGTTTGTGAGTGCCTATCCCATTTGATTTGGTGATCATACCCTCAGCCACATTACAGTGAATATTCAGAGTCTCTATGGCTAAGAATTTAGGTATATTCATAGCAGTGTGTTTGATGCCTGGTTCAAGTTTTGTGTTGTTCTCAAAGCCTAACAGCTCTCCTATAGTACCCAGATCCACTGTTTCTGTAGCAGATACAATCTCTACTCTGTGAGTGACAGAATTTTGACTTAACACTACACCTCTGGGTAATTGTGCATTTAGAGTGGACATATTATACTGCCCTGGAGTAATGACAATTTTTTGATCCCCTACTGCAATTGTGTTGTTGTGGTGAGTAATATTAGGTATCAAGTACATGCCATAAAATGCTCTGAGAGCTATTGTTTTGGGATACACTATGTCATCATGCAATTTGAGTTTCAATATAGAATTTTGGCTGGTGAGATGGAATACCCCCATGATGTTTTAAATACCACAAGGCTTTTTGAAAATTTTCAATTGATGGTTTATTTATTTGAGACATATATCTGAGAACAGATAAACACAAATGTCCACAATTAACATCTTTGAAGTTTTGAACACGGGCATTATTGTAATAAAGATTAGGTGATTTTAAATATTTTATTAAATTTTCAGGTGGAACACCTCCAAATGAATCAAACACAAATGCTTCATTGTTTAAATATTTAAGATAACAGATCCAGTGAGTGCCCTGATTTTTGTTCTCATCCAAATTAACATTGCCACACTCTTTGTTGAGTGGTTGTTCCGGTAAAGAATCAGACATGTACACACCTCTAAAATGTTTGATGCCCAGTGGCTTGATTAAAGCTTCAATATCTTGGTTTGTAAGCGGCTCTTGTTTTTTTTAAACTTATTCATGGCTCTCTTAACACCTTTGCCTTTTTTCTCCATGGCCAGGTTATGGCGCCTCTGCTCATCTAATTCTGCCCTATTTTTCTTGGCATCTATTACTGTTTTTGCTATGGCAGCTGATCCCCCAGCCAAGCTCCCTACAGCCCCGAGTGCTGCTAAGATGGCAGGGATGGTAAATATGAAACCCCCCACATGTGATTTTTTTCTTGATTGCTGTAATTTTTTTAATTGGGGGGTACTAAGCAACAATTTCATACCATGGCCCTTTGCAATACAAGAGCTTTTTTTCTTGCGCTGCTTTTTGGTTAAAAGACTGTCAAGAGGCCCAAGAGATTTGAGACCTGCATAAGGTATTTGATACATAACACCCTTTGCCTTCATTGTAGGTTTATTATATACATATTCACAGCCCCCACCCCAGTTTTTGTTTGGTGTTCATAGCTATGGTGGTTCCCAATGCTGCTATTTTTTCACTCAAAGAAGCATCTTTGCTTACAAATCTACCAAATGCAGCCTCTTCTAATTTCTTGTCTGCAACATGTCTCTTGTCAAGATCAGAATGTGTGTTGTATGCTATGTCATGGTCTCTACAAGCAGCATCTAGGGGATTAACACCAGGGTCCCCTCTGTTTAATCTATGATCCAATTTTGTGCCTGGACCACAATACTGATAGCCTGGAATGTGTAGTTCAAATGGCAGCTTGTTTATAATGTCATTAACAAGGCCCCGACCCTCAGAAATATTCCAAAATTTAGGTGGTAGAGTATTAATAATTTTTATAAGATATCCAATCCCCTTAGTGTCATTCACTATAAAATTAGACAATTTGGTGCTTATCATGTCCATAATTCCAACCTTTTCATTGTAAAAATTGTGGTTGCCAGCATTTTCCTCCCCAGCTATCACCAATAACCTATCTACAAGTTTCCTGACATCATCAACCCAGACAAATTCTTTAGGCAGGGTGTTGTAATGTTTGATTCCACTGCCTGTCTTGATCTGTGACCATATGGGCTTGATTAAATTGTTATATTTTGCTCCACTGCTAGACTTGACTCTTTTTTGTGTGGGATCATTGTTCTGGTATAGAGCATTTGATTTTATTAATATTTCTTTGTAATGTTCATAATCTTGATCTGTATAGCTGCCAGGCCTTTTCCTAGTCATCAGTTCCCACAATCCAGGTGTTCCGGGGTACTTAACAAAAGCACCTTTTTCTCCGAGACGAGATTCTGAATAAACAATCAGATCATCTCCCAAAAAGTTACTCTGAAATTGCCAATTCTATGTATGATGCTGCCATCAAGCTCTGTGTCAGCATATAAGCCAAACACCTCATCTTTGTTGTCTTTTGGTGTGGTTAAATATTTTTGAGCAAGAAGACCCAATTCAATAGGATCCTGTGTAGCTTCAATTCTTCTAGGAGCAACAGGACTAGGTGTATGAATGCTGGAAAGTGGGGTGAATGGATAATCTAATATGTTCCTTGCAGCTACAGGTACAAGCTCTGTGATCAAATTTTGATTTTGCTCTGTAACAGTTTTGATATTTTTACCTAAATTATTAATAGCATCAATTACAGGCTGTTCTGTTTGTTTGTGTTTTTCATAAATTCCTCGGTTCTCTGATTTCCATCCCTTAAATCTTTTTACAAGATAATCTCTTAATTTAAGATCATCAATGATTGGCCTTTTCATGGTTGTTTATATACGTCTCAACGTCTAGAAAATCGTTGATTTTACTTCTATATTTACCACTATTGGGTGTTCTTGTCATATCAATTGTGACAAACCCATAACTGTCCTGATTCCAGCACCTGCTGCAAAACTTAGAAAAATCATTGTAGCTCAAGTCCCCACCTACATATTCATCATGTATGTGTTTGAGGTTGGTATGATCTTGATGAAACACACATATAAAATTGCTGTTGTCTCGGATCAGCTGCTTGGGTATTTTAGAAAAAGTCTGTGCCTGGTAGAAGCAATCAATGTTTTTGTGCCGCCCCTGTGTAAAGAAATTTCTAACCTTGTTTTGATTATCCAGTATAATGTCATCAAACACAACAACAGAATTATCGAGACATTCATGGAGTGGCTTAACATCTGGTTCAAAAGTGGCTATATCCAATCCATCATATAGCTTCATCAGCTGCTGATATTTTAATTGTTCCAAGCTCTTAGAGAAGACATACAAGTGCCTGTTTTTCCAGTCTAACCAGTTGGGTGCCAATAAAAAATTATCAACCATTAGTGTAGTTTTTCCACAAGCCGATGGCCCAACAATAAGACATCTAATATTATCAGGCAGCAGCTTGCCATTTCTCTTATTCTGCTGTTCAGGTTCTGGCAGCCTTTTTATAACATCCCAGGTGCTCATATTATCACTTTGTCTGCATCGATCCAGCTGTTTTCCGGATGACCTAGCCATTTGACAAGTAACTTGTTGCCTTTTCTGCGGATGATTTTTTCTATGAGATATGTGTCGGGCTGTTTAGTTTTGCTGAGCTCTTGTTCATAGAATCTGCCTTTGAGAATTTCTCCTCGATGATCCTTTATTATATATGTGTTAAGGGTCCCGGGTTTAACTTGAACCACTGTAAATAATTCAGTGCTCCAGTTTCTTGTAAAGCCTCTTTTGAATAAGTGCTTATATTTGCTGATTCTTACTTGATCACCCACCCTGTATTTGGCCTTTCTTGTTGTTGGCTGGTATCTAGGATAATAAACAGTCCTGATCAATTTTTGCTCATCAGATGGAGTTACTTCAGAGGGTTTCATGTTGATTGTGGAATGGACCGAGTTGTTATATTTATGTAGAAGTTCTGGAAGAATATTAAGCCATTTATAATTACCTTGAAGTGTAAATTTTTTATACATAAGATTTTTTAGGGTTCTGTTGAATCTCTCTACAATTGAGGCCTTGAGATCACTGTAACTCGAGTAATGTTTTATTGCCTGGCTTTTAATAAATTGTTGAAACACTGAATTATAAAATTCTTTGCCATTATCTGTTTGCAAATAGCGCGGGGATCTTCCACTCTGATTGATGATTGTCCTGATGGCTTCTGTAACACATTTTCCAGTCTTGGATTTGAGTGGCAGAGCCCAGGCAAATTTTGAAAATGTGTTTATCACAGTGAGTAGATACTTGTAGCCCTTGTTGATTTTGTCTAAGTTTTTCAACTGCCCACTTGACAACTCAATCAAGTCGCTCTGCCATAAATCATCTATGCCCTTTGTGACTACTGGCAGTCTCTTAAAATTATGTCTGGCTTGTCTGTGTAATTCATCAACAATAATTTCTCTAGACATAATATGAAAACAAGAATATTGCAACTATGGTGTTCAGCAGCTGATACTGCAGGATTTTCTAAATATAATTTGTCTCCTATTTGTATATTAAATTCCAGAGAGCCATCATCTTCAACATAAGCTGTTTCTAATGTATTGGGATCTGTAAAATCCTCTAACTCTACACTGGTGACTTTTACTTTGTTATCAGCATTTGTTATTGATAAGGTGGGGTAGTGGTGTGCCTGTGGTTGAAGCCAATATTTGATCTTGATTGGTCTCAGTGTGCCTCCAACAAAAAACTGGTAATAAAATTGTGCGGGGGACAGCATATATATTTTGCCACCTGGTGTAAATGGTGAATCATATTCTTTGTTGGGGATGCTGTACAATTCAAGAATTACTGTATGTTTTGGATTCTCGATTATGCCTGTTATTTCCTTTTCTGCTGTAAGCAATCTGCTTGTTACAGATTCAAGGTGCTCATTGATGGTCCTAACAACATCATCATGGCCTGGCTTGATCTTTATGTCCACAACAAGTTTCTTGTATTGTTGCACAATCTCTTGAAGCTGGGTGGCAAAAACAGACAGAGCATTTGCTTGATTGGATTCCATGGTCCCTAGCTGTTGCTTGATATTAGCTACAATTTGTTGCAAATTTTCAACAACTGCCAATTTTGAATTTTGAGCAGTAAGATCATGGACCTGTCTTCTGATATCCTCAAACAGGGGATGCAGTTCATTAATATGTTGATTAGTTGGAAGAGTGGCCACTGTCTGAGTGAGTTGTTTGATCTCTGCCTGGATATTCTTGATATCTTCTGATTTCAATATGCGATTCACAGCTCTCTTAATATTTTTAAGTTCCTGTGATGTAGGAAGATTTGATACTGTATTTTGCAAAGATTCAAGTGCAAATTTTACATTGTTTAATTCAGAAGCATCAGCCACATTTTGCATAGCATTTTGGAGCAGGGCTATATCTGCCTGAGAGGGTGTGGATTGTTGTAAAATTTCAAGTTTTGTTTGGATATCATCGATCAAGTGATGAAAATGAGATAGCTCAGATTCGGTGTTGAGGTTTTCAAGCTTTGTGATCTGTTGCTGGACACTGACGAGGGTATCTACAATACCAGGCAAGCGGGATTCTAGCACATTTGCCAAATCATTTTGCACTGCTGCTATTGTACCCTCAAGATGGGTTATGGTACTTTGAATTTTTCCAAAATCTTCATATGTTTCAAGTTGCAGCTTAATATTTGCTACACTCCGAGTTATTGCATTCAAAGCATCAGAAGATGGCAAGTTGTTCATAAAATTTTCAAGTGTCTCAATTTTTTCTTTAACCTCGGCTATGGCATTGTTCAGAGGGTCCAGATTAGGTATCTGGAGTGATTGAATCTGTTCTTTTAGAGTGGAAATCACTAGATCAAAATCTTCTTGTGATTTTATGCTTTTGACAATTGTTTGGAGTTGTGTCTGGACATCATTTATCTGCTCTTCCAATTGTTGTTTCAATTGCTCAGAGTTGGTAGCCTGGGTCTTAAATTTGGCTTGAAGAGCTGCTACAGCTTCTTCCAAACTTTGAAAATTATCTAATGTTGCCAGATCAGTATATTTCTGAAGCAATAATTTGAGTTCTGAATCAATTTTAAGAAGAGGGTCCATGCATTGTGATTGCAAATTTGTAATTTCTAGTTGAAGACTGGCATTGAGTGTGGTCTGTAAAGCTTGTAAATCACTTCTCAATTTCTTGACTCTGACATCAAGCATCAGAATCTCATCACTGTGATCTTCATGCCTTGTATGGCCAAATATATCATTCGGCATTTTTGTTTTAGTGGTTATTTATTATTGAATATCTGATTCTTAATTCTATAAAAAAGGGTATAAGCTTGTCATATGACCCCGGGACCTCAATATATAAGCAGTCACCAGCAGAAACAGTATATACAGTGCCAGAAATCATGTTTGAGTGCTTAATTCTATAAATATTTCTCCCCACTGAAATTTTAACATCACCCTCAGGGGTTGTAATAAATTGCAATTGACCACCTAGAGGTAATTGGTAATGATTTAAATTATTGTTAAATATGTACAATATTTTACCTGTTTCGTCATTATTATCTGTAAGTATGCTGTTCAGATGAATAATTAACAAGCCACTCAGTTTAGACAGCATATCAGGAGAGGCTTGTGGTGTTGGCAGCTCCATAATAGCCTGTTTTTTGAACCCAAATAAGTTCATAGGCATGTTTATTTATTTCAAATCATGCTCTGTAATTGGGCATTGATTTCCATTTTTCAAATCGCAATGCCCCCATGGTAGAGTATGTATGCCACATGATAAAATGTATCTCTTATCATCATGTGGGTCCAGGGCCACTTTTCTTACAATATTTGAAGTCAGCAAGTGATCCACACTCTGGATTCTATTTTCTGATGTTTTGATTGTGCCACATGATTTGAGGCAATTTTTATAATCCTCAAATTGGAGGTCTTTTTCAACAGTTACTTTGCCAATGCCCTTGGCCTTTTTGGCAGCAACACCACTACATGTTTTAAAACTATACACCTTGGCACTTAACCCAGCAAATTCCACAATAGCATCACCAAGTGTCTCATCTTTTAACTTGCCAGGCACTTTTTTGTTGTGGGGGTGTTTAATTATTGTATGTTCACTGGTATCAAAGTATTGAAACAATTCAGACTGTGCAATATCTTGATAAACATCTTCTGTTTTAATATCAAGAATAAAACTATCCGTATCCATGTACATCAATTTTATATTATCACCATAAAAAGGTTTCAACACATCATAATACAATGTTAACATATGTAATTTGGACAATTCCAATATTGCAGCCCCTACATAAATAGGTTTATCAAACTTAATCTTTGTTTTCTTCATGTTGAAAAGTGCCATGTGCTCATCATAAATTCTTCTGTAATTGAAATTGGGCTTTGCAACCAATTTTTTTCTCAGGCTGGGGTCAGTAATTATTTTAACATCGGTATGTTTTCTGACATTTTCAATTGTTTTGCCATACACTGAATTAACCATCAATTTAAACAAGCCCTTATCAAATTGGCTCTTTGCAGATGTTCGAAGCTCTGTATTTGTATCAATGTATGGTTTCAACCATTCTGAGTGCCTGAACCTTAAGACTTTTCCAATTTTGGTCACTTGAACACCATGTTTCATCAGGAACTGGAGGTTTTTGTAATATATGACATAGCCCTGTTTCGGCTCCAGAGTCATCATGAGCTTCTTCTGTTTAGAGCCAGGTGAGCACTGAACCTCGGGAATTGGGGGCAGATCAGAAAATTTATTGTGCAAATCATCAGGAATTGTCAGATCAACCTCTAAGAAGAGGCCATAGTCACTGTCATCAAAATCCTTAAGATCTTCAATATTGAAATCTTCAACCCACTCAAACCCTGCATATGGCAGTTTTTGCATCATGGCATGACCATAGAGGCTGTTTGCATCTACATACAGTATATAATTTGATGGCCGTGCTGGATCATAATCAGGCATATATTTGTTATTTGCTCTGGCATATCTCTGGGAACATTGCACCATCCCTCCTCTTATACATTTCTCCATAAACAGATACATATCTTGATCGAGAATCAGATCCAATTGCATTTTAGTGTTCAAAAACGTTGCAGCCCATGCTAGGCCCGGGGCACTGTAAAAATATATTGGATCCAGTCTATAATTTCGCATGGAAGATTTTCTGAATACCTGCAGTATATCAGCTAAGAGGGTGACATCAAGTTTTAAATATGCTATGTGATAATCACCAAATGTCTGGCATTTTAAATTGTTCCACATCAACTGAGCATGGTGATAATCTTCATCACTGATTCCAGATCCTCTGATTCTGCTGTAAAACTCTTCTTGTGGTGGCAGAGAACACTCATCAAATTTAGAAAAATCTGTAACATAGTCATATGGATATACACCCTTCCGCCTAATTAATTTCAGGTCCTGATTTGGAAACATGGCACGTGTGATTTTGAATTGATCATCAGATAATTGATTTGTCAGTGTAGCCAGGCTAGCAGGTAAAAATCTGTAAGAATCAAGAAATCTTATGTGAATAGGAACACCATTAACTTTAATTATCTTGCTAATAGATATATATTTCTCATCATTTTCAGCTAAAATATTTAAATTCTGCTTCTCAAACCCCTCGTACCTGATTAAATGATGATAATCATAATTGGATGCTCCATGGCAAAATATGGGGATAAATCTTGGTCTCTTGATCTTAATATTGCTGCTTTTACACAGGGCCAATAAGAATTTACCATCTGTATGAGAATGGTGATGAACCTTGATATTTGTATCTGAAAATTCACAATCACATACCGGGCATTTTTCTGCATTGTTGAAATCTTCAATCTGTTCCTCTGTTAAAGGCAACATAGGCTTTGATATTAATAAGATGTTAGATGCTATGTCACGGCACACATTTTCTATTATATGTGCAAATATTTTGATGGCATTTGGTCCCGTGTATGAATATTTTTTAATAACAACACCATCCTGTACAACCACACAACAAAAGCTGGAAGGTTCATGTAGCTGGTATGGTGTACTTGAAGATTCCTCGGGATCTGGATTGCAGAATGCAAGAGGTTTGAGGTTCGATTCAAAATCACAGACAATATATACTGGGTGTTCCAAGAAGGCTTCAAACTTTTTGAATTTGCAATTTTCACTTGGATTAGGCATTACCATATGAACAGGTTTATGGTTCCCACAGTATTTCAGATGCTCAATTAACTTGTTTTTGGCAATTTCTGTGTTACATTCAGGAACCCCCTTCACCATTTTTTGACCATCAAATATAGTTAAACATCTTCTGCACAACTTAAATATTCTATTAGATTTGTCTAGTTGTGTTCTCACTAAAGCTTCAAGATTTTTTATCAGAGTATAATGGTATGTATCATCCCCTTCAATTAAGAGCAGATCAATCGGAATAGCAGATTCATCATCAAGTGTACTGATTCTTAGAGGTGCTATCGGGCAATTGCCAGTGGAACAAATAAATACATTAATAGATAATTGTTTGCCGTTGATGTGCTTGGCCCTTTTTTCAAATTTATCAATATTCTGAACAGACATTGGATATTCTAAACCCTCTATTGCCTCATCGAAATTGTGTTCGTGTTGTTTGTAATAAGTTATTCTCTCAGGATGGCTTGAAACTGGATACAGAGCAGCTAATATACACCACAAAAAGCATTTCTGGTCATTATTTTTTATATTAACCACGGCTTGTTTGTTTTTGATATTGGCAGGTAATGGCAGATATGTAGAACCTTTTAATGGGCTGAATTCAGAAATATTAACATATAACTTGTGTGGAGAACCGCATAGGCTCCATCCAAACTCTTTTGCTGCAAATTCAGAGTGTTTCATGTTCAATTGATCAATCAACCTGCTTATTATTTTGTCCGAATTTGTATTTGAATAAACCGGTACAGTTTCTGTTATGTGGGGCTGTGTAAATTTTGTGCCATTTGGTTTCTTATATTGTACAAACAATTTGAGGGAGAGCTTATAAGAGCCATTTTGTTCATTAAGAATTGCCTGCAGATCAGAATTTTTACTGTTCAAAAAATTCTTAATGCCACATCTTGGCTCTGATACAAACCGGTGATCCCTTAATTGGCCGTTAAAACTGCTACGGATGGGTTCATAGCGTGGCTGCTTTGCTGCTCTGGCATTAACAGGTGCTTCATGCTTTCTTTTCAGACCAGATGTAGATGGTTGTGTTGATGATTGTGCAGAGCAAGTATCTTTATGTGTATATGTGAAGTATCGCATGTTATATTTTCTATGGCATTTGGGGCAAATTTTTGTGGGAGTTCTGCATTTGTCTGGGTTACAAATCTTTTGGTGTCTGGCCCAATTAGAGCTAAATATATTTTTATTGCACTGATTACAATATTTTTGATTCGGCATTTTTGTTGTTGTTTATTATATACAATTTCCTGGGTTTCAAATGAAAATTCTATGCTGGATAAAAATATCAGTTGGATTCAACACTGTGCTGTGTGTGTGTGTGTATGTATGTATGTGTGTATACACTTAATATTTTTGGCTTTGGTATTTATATACAATTTCTTGGGGTTCAAATCAAAACTCTATGCTGGATAAAAATATCAACTGGGTTCAGCACTGTGCTGTGTGTATGTGTGTATGTGTGTATGTGTGTATACACTTAATATTTTTGGCTTTGGTATTTATATACAATTTCTTGGGATTCAAATCAAAACTCTATGCTGGATAAAAATATCAACTGGGTTCAGCACTGTGCTGTGTGTATGTGTGTATGTATGTATACACTTAATATTTTTGGCTTTGGTATTTATATACAATTTCTTGGGGTTCAAATCAAAACTCTATGCTGGATAAAAATATCAACTGGGTTTAGCACTGTGCTGTGTGTATGTGTGTATGTGTGTATGTGTGTATACGCTTAATATTTTTGGCTTTGGTATTTATATACAATTTCTTGGGATTCAAATCAAAACTCTATGCTGGATAAAAATATCAACTGGGTTCAGCACTGTGCTGTGTGTATGTGTGTATGTATGTATACACTTAATATTTTTGGCTTTGGTATTTATAATCAATTTCTTGGGATTCAAATCAAAACTCTATGCTGGATAAAAATATCAACTGGGTTCAGCACTGTGCTGTGTGTATGTGTGTATGTGTGTATACACTTAATATTTTTGGCTTTGGTATTTATATACAATTTCTTGGGATTCAAATCAAAACTCTATGCTGGATAAAAATATCAACTGGGTTCAGCACTGTGCTGTATGTATGTGTGTATGTGTGTATGTGTGTATGTGTGTGTGTGTATGTGTGTGTGTGTATGTATGTGTGTTGATATTTTTGGTATTGGTATTTATATACAATTTCTTGGGGTTCAAATCAAAACTCTATGCTGGATAACAAAAGCAGAAATAGGGCACAACTTGGCCACAAGTAGACCGGAAGTAGGCAAACCGGAAGTAAACCGGAAGTAAACCGGAAGTAGACCGGAAGTAGACCGGAAGTGAACCGGAAGTAGACCGGAAGTGGACCGGAAGTAAACCGGAAGTAGACCGGAAGTAGACCGGAAATGGACCGGAAGTAAATATGTGTGGGTGTGCGTGGGTGTGTGTAGGTGGGTGTGGGTTTTATAAGCATCTTGGCTTAATTTTAAGTGTGGTCATCAAGAGGGGCATATTTTTGACAAGTTTATGGACAACAATCTCACAGAAGTGCCTTTTGTAAGTATAGACAAATCAATCTAAGGAGGCTCTTCCTTTTCCGAAAAAAGCTCTTCCTTTCCGAAAAATTCTTGAGGGCATTTTTACAAAAATCTTGGATTAGGCGGGGTTCCACACTTGAGCAAAAAGCTCATATGCTCATGTTGAGCTTGTTTTAAGTGTAGCAAATCTGCTTGATGAGAGCTCTTCCTTTCCGGTCCTGGTTATATCATAAATACCACTACTCAAGTGGAAGTCGTTTGTTTGAGTTGGTGCTTTAAGTCCGCTTTATACACAGTAAGGATAATAGGGACTGGACCTACAGGTTAAAGTAGAATCCAAACCACGAAATTCCTCCACCGAGTATCGAACCCCGGACCCCTTGATTACAAGGCGACGAAGCAACCACTACGTCATTTTTTAAGGAATACCCCTAACCAGAAGTATCCCCCGTTTTTCAGTATATTCTCAAGATTTTCATTTCTCGGTTAATCTCAATTTTCAGTTTTTCTCATTTGGACAAACACAAATTCCCGTGCCTTACCCGGGACTCGAACCCGGAACCCCTGGCGTCGTAGCGCGCCGTGCTAACCACTCCGCCACGGAGGTCGACACGGCCATCGGGCGGGGAGGCTTTAAGTGGAACTCGTACCCCTCCCACTTGACTGCGAGAAGAACTACCGAAGTAAGAAAGGACCGGGCGTCCGGTAAAAAAGGCGCAAAAACGAAATGCTTGTGGTCTAGGTGATAGGACGCAAAGATACACCAGCAAACTTCATGGGTGACGTGGAAGTAGAGGTCAGGTGATCAACAGTTAGTGTGATTGAGTGGTTGCAAGGAATGAGATGTATAAAACGCTTTATTGTTCGCTCCATTCGCGAAACAAACATTTATGTACGCTTCACATCAAGTTTATACGTCAATCATTCATTACGAGTATTACAATTATGCCCTATCTCAGGGGATCCCAAACTTTGTAATTTTAAAATTTTTCCGCGGCGCCCAAGTCAGAATGTAGGCATAGGCCTATCTAAAACTTGCAACGCTAAGTTAGTGTTGTTAGGTTGCTTGCCTTAAGTTAAAAAATAAGCACATATTTCAAATTCAGAAACATTGTTCATGTAAAAAGGACTAAATAAGCAAATGTTTGGAACGATCATATCTAAAACCATGTGTAGACTAACAAGTAAGTGGCATGTGATTGAAAATATCGCACCCCGGGGCGCCGCGGAACACACTTTGAGAACCACTGCCCTATTCAATTTTGAATCAGTTTGTGAAGATAGGTTTAATTAAAATGTCCATTAAGACTCACACCATTATAAACTTGGATAGTTTTACAGTACTGGACTTCTGGTAAATTAACACTTAATTCATTTTACAAAGAAATGAAATAAGTGACTTTTTCCTTTGCTCGTTTTGTTCAAATGTACAGTCTACATGGAACAGCCATCCGAAGCACCACCACCCTCCACAAACTTAATAACTCAAACAGAAGTAATTTTTTTGTCGACTATAGTCTCCAAATTCTGTTTTCACGCAGAGATAAAATCGTAACAATTCTATTGCGAGTGACCCTTCACAACGATGAGGAAAGTGAGATCCTAGTTCCAGCGAATAATTCGTTAGGGCCGCTTCAGTAGATTAAAGTGCACGCTGAGTGTGCACAGAAAATAGAGTTTCAAATAAAATGAGTGGCTTCACAAATTATCTGCGGAGACTGTATTTCCATAAGCATTCTCTTCCTTCCCTGAGGAGAATTGAATAAAACAATGGCTTGGTGTAGATTTCAGAGGTGAGAGGCACGTGACACGCTTAACTTGCAAACCAGCATTCAGAAAGCGACAGGACAAGTTGCATGTGTCACTCTGATTAGCCAATTTTCTCAATACCGTGCTCTTGTTAGCTCATGCGCTGTGAATGTTTGAATTTAAACTCACTGTGCTAGTATCGCTTGCCGCTTGTAGCTTCTGTGTGAATTCTCCGTGTCGCTTGTCGCCTGTCACTTGTCGTCTGTCGTTTGCAGCTTTTTTGCTTTGTAAGGGAGATTTCACACGAAAGCGATAACCAACACCTGTCCCTTGGAAACAAACCAGCAGTAATGAATTGAACCTTTCGAACAGAAGCGACACAACAAGATGCAGGTGTCGCCTGTAGCTTGCATGTTGCTCTGATTTGCCAGTTTTGTTAATACTGTGCCTCATGTCGCTACGTTCTTTTGTTCTCGCATGCGCGGTGAATGTTTTGCCTTATATTGAATTTTCTAATGTCGCTTGTTGCTTTGGTATAAAATTTCCATGTCGCCAGTCGCCTGCCGTTTAAGCAGATTCCAGACCGAAGCGTAACGCGAAAAGCGACAAACCTCGGTAATCAATGCTACGTTTCGAACTGATACAGCACGGTAAGCTGCAAATATTGCATGTCGCTTGGTTGTGTCACTCAAACTTGCTATTTTATCAATGTTGTGCATCGTGACGCCTCCACTTGTTGTCGTGCACGGGCGGTAAATGTTTTAGTCTACAAGACAAAAGGGACCCGTGTCTGTTATCGATGTGGAAGCACACTGTCGCTTGTCGCCTCCGTCAGAATTCTTCCCCTGACCCCTTCAAGGAGACTTCAGATCGAAGCGACAAGTGGCAGGCGACAACCGACAGGCAACACTGGCATGGACGTCAGCAGGATTTTTTTCCAGGGAGGGGCAAGGAAGGTATTTTTCCAGGGGGGCAAATAAGCCACATTTTCCCCAATGTTCCCTCACGAAACATTGCTTACATTTGAATTTATCATGTTCGTGCATTAATAAACACTTATTATTGTGGCTGAAATGAAATTATATGTGTGAAATATAGTATTTGTTTGACTTTCATTTTCCAGGGGGGGGGGCACGGCCCCCTTGCCCCCTTCCGGACACCCACGAACACTGGCGACTTCAATCTAAAGCAAGAAATTCACCGCTCATTCTCGAAAAACCTAATTCATCGACCCGCAAGCGACATGTGCAGCTTGCCCTGTCGTATCAATGCGAAAGGTCGAATTGATTACTGAGGGTTCAATTCCAAGCGATACGTATCTCTTGTCGCTTGTTACCTATTGCGTTTCGCTTGGTAGCGTTCCAATAAAGAGCTTCGTTTCACACAGTTGCGGCATGATAGGCCGCACAAGCCTGCTTTGATTTCTGAAATCTTCAAACAACACAAAAAAGTATGCAAAGTAAAAATTAGATTAGTAATAATAAATACCATATTATGAGGACAAAAATTCGTACAAATGAAGAGTTCATATGATTAACAGACCGATTTGGCTATACTTAAAACTATGTCAAGATGCCCATATGAGTCAATTGCCCCAAGTGTGCTATGCTGTCAAATCCCAAGAATCCCGAATTCTAGTGTACAGACGAATAACCCTCAACAGACTAATTTGCTTACACTTAAAACTATATCAAGTTGTCCATATGAGCCTATTGCCTACAGTGTGGCACACACTCAAAATCCCAAGAATCCCGAATTCTAGTGTACAAATGAAGAACCCTCAACAGACTGATTTGGCCATGTGTACAAAAGCTGCACCTGTCAGTCTGTTGTCTATAAGCCTGCTAAACATATAACCCTTTTGCTTACACAGTAGTATACTGTAATATATGCTTAAGTACTTTTTCAGAGTATTAATATGTTAACCCGAATATTTTAATTGGGCAACAGGCTCAACTCATATAGCTAATACTAAAACAATGCATTGTGCAGAGGTCTTCTAAAATTGCTCTGTGACTCTCTCGTTTCTTATATCATAAACATATGATTTCTGACCTATAAGAATAACACTACATATGGTGTCGGCAGGTGGTGTATCATGGAATTCACAGATTATTTTAATACTTGTCCTGTCATTAACTACAACCTGTTTGCGTTTTGAGGTATTGATTACAAACATCGGTCTCTGTGCTTTGAATTCATCGGGTGAGTAATACATGTCGGTATTGCCAGTAGTGACTCTTTTTTATGCTGTGTAGGCCTCATACAATTTAAGAAAATCATCCTCGGACATGTCTAAATTATAATTTTCTCTGGGGAACACCTCGTTTCGGCCATTTTTAAGATATATATTCTTGATGTTACATCTATCGAACTTACTTGAATTTTGTTGCTGATTGTTGTCTCGACCAGTCTGAAACAGTACCACCACAAAATCTGGCATGTCATATTGTATACTGGAGAATGAGTTTGTAGCATCAAATTCATAATAGCTACCAGTGGCAGGCATTTATTAAAATTTTTCATGTATCAATTTCACAGATCATTTTTTTATCATTGTATGTTGAAGTTTTATAGGAAAAAAAATAAAAAAATATATTTTCACACCCCAGTTTCCAGTATTTTTTCTTAATGTTTGTGACAGTTACCGAATTATACTCTTGGCGTGATGTGGCACGGAAGTAGATTGTTAGCGTAGAGAGCTAAAAATTGAAGACTAAAAGTAAAAACTACAAGTTTTTGAACTCCACATTATTTGTACTACAACAGATAATTGAAAGACGGGGGGGGGATAATAGAAATAGGTATCAAAGAATAAAATATAGCAAAAATTAGTACGTTTATCTCCTTGTTCTATCACGATAAGAAACTCAAAATATAAAATTGTCATTATCCTCTGCTTACAGATTTTCTCTTTTTTCACGATCTCTATCTTGGTCAATTATCTCCCTACCTCTTAGATACATGTTCTCTACCTTCTTTAAATATATAACAGTCGCAGCAAGAGACAAAAAACAAAGTAAAATAAGGCAATTTAATCAATTGAACACTACAAGAATAAATTTACGCTCTGTGTGTTACCATTTTTGGAAAAATGATTGTAATTAAGAAATTATTAGCCCCGTCTAGTTCGCTGCACTTTTAGAAATATAGTGGATTGCAGATACATCCCAGCACCAAGCAAGTACAGCAGAACTGTATTCAACCAAATAGACGAATAGCTCTATTCAAGTTCAAAAAAATTCAACAATTGCCTCTGCTTTAAACATTCATTTCTTTAGTTAACTCGCACCACATACTACATTGCTCCAGAACGTAGTACTACACATGCAGACACAAAATACACTACTTAACACCAAATCAATAAAATAGACAAATTAATGTTGCACTGTGTAACCGTTTATCTGTGGTGTATGAAACTAGACGCACGTAAGTAGTAAAAATATATTATATTTATAACCTCAATTTACTAATCAGGGAATTCCCCTTAGCGAACTAATCAACACAATTCACATAACTTTATTACAGGCGACATTCCCGAGCTAGTATTATTGATATGATATTCTTAACAAATTAATGCGCCAGAGCCTCGTGCGTGGAAATGAGTTAAACCCTTTCTTGAGAGTAATCCTCGAAAACTACATGTTACGCATTGCATCTCTTCTTATTATTATATCTTCTTGTTTGTAATTTTATTATTTTACGTCGCTTTCCTTTCGATTTGGCTAATCGCGACAATGAGAATAAAGATGAAATTGGATAAAAAACACTTATAAAAATCTCCCATGCAGGGATTCGAACCCGGAAACTTTAGTAGTGAGACCTAAAATCGACCACTCACACCCTTCAGCACTGAGCCGGTAGAATAAGTATTGATCCACAGAAGCAGTGACCTACAGAAACACTAACCTACCTCAATTGCATGTCTGCAAGGACACGTTGTGATGTACATGTAAGGCAACGACCTAATGCGTATCGATCTTGTATAACAAGCTAGGACAGATATCTAACCGACTCTAAATATGAATAGATCACAACAAATACAAGGTGGATGTCAGACTTCTTTACAGACCTGTATGAGGAGTACTGCAACAACATGTCGCATTAACTGATATGTAAATTCAACCTATTCCCTATGAAAAACTATATGACCTTACTTGGGTTTTTCTGCCAAAATATAGCCCGTTCAGTTTCTATCCTCCGGTTCCTCTGCCGATCTAGCAAAGGTAAGAAATCAGTACCGTGCTCTGACTTATATAGATTTATAGAGCCAATATAAATCTTGCTTGCTTAAACCAATCACGTATAAATTATTAGCCAATCAAAATCTCTGTTTTTTTTAGCTATCATATTAAAAAAAATACAAAATATCCCAGTTTCAATTCGATCCATTTATCTCAATCGAAGAAACCGACAATTCACATATCACTGTATGCTTTCCCCCTATTAGGATCCTCTTTTGCCACTAATTGGCGATTTTCTTGAAGAGGTCTAATAGAACAAGATACGGCGGTATGAGAAATATGTGAATTAAAGATATTTTAGCAATATACGACGTCTTAAGAAAGGCATATTCAGCTCCAAAGTACTTTGTCTAACGATTACTACCATTCCCTATTGCTGGCAAAGAGAGTTTAAAATATTGACGTACTGAAAAAAGTTGACTTGTTGACCCGAGTCTGTTCACCGAGTTGAGATATTTGCGCATAGATGGCTCTGTTGAATATTTATAAAACAACAAATTCTGTTTGTCGTTTTCTAATATCCACTCGGTGATAAGTAAAGTATAAATACAACTTATACCTAACAAAATAGGGCGATATCAGGCATATTTTTAACCAGAAATAAACCAGAAATGGACCAAAAATAAATATGTATAAGTATAGGTATAAGTGTAGTTCATATGAGCTTTTTGGCTTAGTTTTAAGTGTGGCCAAAACAATATCGAAAAAAGCATATTTTTAACAAATTTATATACAGCAATTTTAGCAAATTTAGGTTTAGCCACATCAATCTGAGGGGGGTCATCTTTTCTCAGAAGTTTTTTTTACAAAAATCGTAGGTTATACACAGTAGCATATAAGATTTTATAGACGTTTTGCCTTAGTTTTAAGTATTTCTATTCAGTCAAAATACCTCATCATTTATCGCGCCAGTATTATCACCAATTACACTACTTATGTTATTTTATATAGAATTTTCTCGGGGCGAATACAAAACTCAAAATCCGAGACAGTTCAGTTTGAACGTGTTCATATTTGAAAAAAAAATGCAAAATACGCCTTGGAGATTTCAACCAATCCACTTTACTAGATTGGAGAAACTCTAACTATTGTCATTTGGAACCTTTAATTGCCCCCCATTGTTAATTTTGGATCAATTACCTTTTCCAAATTAACAACAGGACTGAGGCGGTTCCTAAATGACAATAGTTAAAGACATATTTTAGCGAATTACGCCGGCATATGCTAAGTACGTGTTGGTAGAAGGCCTTCGTCGTTGCAAGTCACCTAACCCATTCACTAAGAAAGAAGAAAAAAAAATATTGATGTACTGAAAAAAGTTGACTTGTTCACCGAGTTCAGATGTTTACTCATTGATGACTCCGTCGTTGTCGTCTATCAAAAACCTAAGTACTTTGGAAACAGTGAGAGTTATCGAAAAATCTCCCCTTGTCGATTTTTTTGGTGACGTAGAGTACGCGTAGAGAGGTCGGATTTAGTGTGTCGGTCGAGTCTCGGTGTCCTCTGTCCTCCCATACCAAAATAAACATAGGTCGTCATGGAACCAAAAATTTTCCGAATTTTTTTCCAAGTCCTGCGTTAAATTGCAAATATCTCGATTTTTTGACAAACAGAGGTCGACATGCCCAAAGATGATTATCTAAAACTTTACGAAGCTTACACCGCTTACAAGAGGGTAACAGAGGGAAACGTCGACATGTACTACACACCCAGCGAATTCAAAATCCACAGACCCATGTTCGTCATCAACAGGAAGAAGAGGAAGCAGGTCGTGGTCAACGATCGAACCAACATCAAGATCGTTTGCGAGTTCAACAGTCCATTGCCCGAGGATACCGTGTGCAGCGTCATCCTGGTCGCAGAGAAGTCCTTCGCGTACGACGTGAAGAACGAGAGGGTGACGGAACAGTTTTAAAAAATTCGTAAAAAAAATGCCACATACTGAAAAAAAATCAACACATTTTTAGGTTACATAAAATATGTGAAAAAACTTTAAAATACTGAAATATTAAAACAAACAGAGTCCAATGTAAGTTAGTTCGGTGCGTAAAAGATCGCAAATTTAAAAAAAAATGATAGGTTAAGTTATATCACTGAAGATCGTAAAAAAAATCGTAAGATAGGTTAAGTTATATCACGTAAGATCGTGATATAACTACAAGTACGAGGTGGGAAAAAAAGAAAATTGTACTAAAACATCGCTAAACGCTAAAACATCGACAAAAAATTGTCAAAATATGTCAAAAACTGATATTCAATTGATAAAAAAAGTTAAAAAGAGGATACCTACTAAGTGCGGCGTAGAAACAATAAACTTACACTACTAGCACCCTATATGCGATTTTTTTTTCTGGAATGCTGTAATTTTTTTAATTCGGGTGTAGTAAGTAACAATTTCATACCGTGGCCCTTGGCAAGACAAGAGCTTTTTTTCTTACGCTGCTTTTTGGTTAGAAGACTATCGTTAGTCCCAAATGATTTGAGACCCGCATATGGAATCTGATACATAACACCCTTGGCTTTCATCGTAGGTTTATTATATATATATATTCTGGGATTGACTAGTTCAATTAAGTTGTAGCCAATTTATTTAATCTATTACAACCCCCACCCAAGTTTTTGTTTGGTGTTCATAGCTATGGTGGTCCCTAATGCTGCTATTCTCTCACCCAAAGAAGCATCTCTGCTTACTAATCTACCAAATGCAGCCTCTTCTAATTTTTTGTCTGCAAAATGTCGCTTGTCAAGATCGGTATGTGTGTTGTATGCTATGTCATGGTCTCTACAAGCAGCGTCTAGGGGATTAACACCAGGGTCCCCTCTGTTTAGTCTATGGTCTAGTTTGGTACCGGGACCACAATACTGATAGCCTGGTATGTGTAGCTCAAATGGCAGCTTGTTTATAATGTAATTAACCAGCCCCTGACCCTCAGAGATATTCCAAAATTTAGGCGGTAGAGTATTGATAATTTTTATAAGATAACCAATCCCCTTATAGTCATTGACTATAAAATTAGACAAATTGGTGGCTATCATGTCCATAATTCCAACTTTTTCATTGTAAAAATTATGGTTACCAGCATTTTCTTCGCCAGCTATTACCAGCAGCCTATCTACAAGTTTCCTGCCATCATCAACCCACACAAATTCTTTAGGCAGGGTGCTGTACTGTTTGGTTCCGCTACCTGTCTTGATCTGTGACCATATGGGCTTGATTACGTTGTTGTATTTTGCTCCAATGCTAGACTTGACTCTTTTTTGTGTAGGGTCGTTGTTTTGGTACAGGGCATCGGATTTCATTAGTATTTCTTTGTAGCACTCACAGTCTTGATCTGTATAGTCGTCAGGCCGTTTACGAGTCATCAGTTCCCACAATCCAGGTGTTCCACGATACTTAACAAAACCACCTTTTTCTCCAAGATGAGATTCTGAATATACAATCAGATCATCGCCCATAAATGTTACCCTAAAATTGCCAATTTTATGTATGATGCTACCGTCACCATCTGTGTCAGCATATAAACCAAAGACCTCATCTTTGTTGTCTTTAGGTGTGCTTAAATATTATTGAGCAAGAAGGCCCAATTCAATAGGATCCTGACTAGCTTCGATTCTTCGAGGGCGAGCAGGACTAGGTGTGTGAATACTAGAAAGTGAGGTGATTGGGTAATCTAGTATGTTCCGAGCAGCTACCGGCACAAGCTCTGTGATCAAATTTCGGTTCTGTTCTGTAACAGTTTTGATATTTTTACCCAGTTCACCAATAGCATCAATAATAAGTTGTTCTGTGCGCTTGTGTTGTTCATAAAAACCTCGGTTCTCTGATTTCCATCCCTTGAATCGTTTTATAAGATAGTCTCTTAATTTAAGATCGTCAACGACTGGTCGTTTCATGGTTGTTTCTATACGTCTCTACGTCTAGAAAATTGTTGATTTTACTCCTATATTTACCACTATTGGGCTTCCTTGTCATATCGATTGTGACAAACCCATAGCTGTCCTGGTTCCAGCACCTGCCACAAAACTTACAAAAATCGTTATAGCTCAAGTCCCCACCTACATACTCATCATGTATGTGTTTAAGATTAGTATGGTCTTGAAGAAACACACATATGAAATTGCTGTTGTCTCGTAGCAGCTGTTTCGGTATTTTGGAAAAGGTCTGTGCCAGGTAGAAGCAATCTATGTTTTTGTGTCGCCCCTGTGTAAAAAATTTCGAACCTCGTTTTGGTTATCCAGTATAATATCAACAAACACAACAACATAGTTATCGAGACAGTCATCGAGTGGCTTAACATCTGATTCAAAAGTGGCTATATCAAGTCCATCGTATAGCTTCATCAGCTGCTGATATTTTAATTGTTCTAAGCTTTTAGAGAAGACGTACAAGTGCCTGTTTTTCCAGTCTAACCAGTTATGTGTTAGTAAAAAAATATCAACCACTAGCGTTGTTTTACCGCAACCCGATGGCCCAACAATAAGACAACGAATATTATTAGGTAGCAGATTGCCATTTCTCTTAGTCTGCTGTTCAGGCTCTGGTAATCGCTTTATAACATCCCAGGTATTCATAGTATCACTTTGTCTGCCTCGATCCAGCTGTGTTCAGGGAGACCTAGCCATTTGACCAGTATCTTGTTGCCTTTTCTGCGGATAACTTTTCTATGAGACAAGTGCCAGGCTTTTTAATTTTGGTGAGTTCTTCATCATAGAATCGGCCTTTGAGGATTTTGTTGTGATGGTCTTTCATTATATAAGTGTTACGGTTCCCAGGCTTAACTTGAACAACTGTAAATAATTCAGTGCTCTAGTTTCTAGTAAAGCCTCTTTTGAATATGTGTTTATATTTACTAATCCTCACTTGATCACCTATCTTGTATTTAGGTCTTCTAGTTGTTGGCTGATATCTCGGATAGTAAACAGTGTTGATCAATTGCTGCTAGTCAGATTTGGTTACGTCAGATGGCTTCTTATTAATTGTGGTGTGGACCGAGTTGTTATACTGATCTAGAAGTTCAGGCATCATAGCAACCAATTTATAATTACTTTGAAGCGTAAATTGCTTATACATATGACTTTTTATTGCCCTGTTCAATCTTTCTACAATAGAGGCTTTGATATCGCTGTAACTTGAGTAATGTCGTATTGACTGGCTCTTAACAAATTGTTGAAACACCAGATTATAGAATTCTTTACCGTTATCTGTTTGTAGATAGCGCGGTAACCTGCCACTCTGATTGATGATTGTCCTAAAAGCTTCTGTAACACATGCTCCAGTCTTGGATTTGAGTGGCACAGCCCAGGCATATTTCGAAAATGTATCTATGACAGTATGTAGATATTTGTAGCCCTTGTTGATCTTGTCAATATTTTTTAGCTGTCCACTTGCCATCTCAACCAAGTCAGCCTGCCACAAATCGTCTTTGCCTTTTGTAACCACTGGCAGTCGCTTATAGTTACGTCTGGCTGGTCTGTGTAGCTTGTCAACTATGATTTGTCTAGACATAGTACGTAAACAAGAATATTGCAACTATGGGGTGTTCGGAAGCTGATATTACAGGATTTTCTAAATACAGCTTATCCCCTATTTGTATATTAAATTCGAGAGAACCATCATCTTCAGCATAGGCTGTTTCCAGTGTATCGGGGTCTGTAAAATCCTCTAATTCCACACTGGTGATCTTTGGTATATTGTCAGCATTGGCTATTGACAAGGTAGGGTAGTGGTGCGCCAGTGGTTGTAACCAGTATTTGATCTTGACCGGTCTGAGTGTGCCTCTTACGAAGAACTGGTAATAAAATTGAGCAGGGGACAACATATACAGGTTGCCACCTGGTGTAAACGGTGATTCGTATTCTCTGTTGGGGACACTGTACAATTCAAGAATTACTGTGTGCTTAGGATTCTCGATTAGGCCAGTTATTTCTTTTTCTGCTGTAAGAAATCTACTTATTACAGATTGAAGGTGCTCATTGATAGTCCTAACAACATCGTCGTGGCCCGGTTTGATTTTTATGTCCACACCAAGTTTTTTGTATTGTTGTACAATCTCTTGAAGCTGGGTGGTGTAAACAGACAGAGCATTTGCTTGGTTGGATTCTAGGGTCCCTAGTTGTTGTTTGATGTTGGCTACAATTTGCTGTAGATTTTCAACAACAGCCAATTTAGAACTTTGGGCAGTAAGATCATGGACTTGGGTTCTGATATCCTCAAACAGGGTCTACAGTTCGCTAATATGTTGAATCGTTGGTAGAGTGGCCACTGTCTGAGTAAGCTGTTTGATCTCTGTCTGGTTATTCTTGATGTCTTGTGATTTCAGTATGCGAGTCACGGCTCTCTTAATATTTTTCAGTTCCTGTGATGTAGGCACATTGGCCACCGTATTCTGCAGAGACTCAAGGGCCAATTTTACAGCATTTAATTCAGTAGTATCAGCTACACTACGCATAGCATCTTGGAGCAGGGCTATGTCGGCCTGAGTAGGTGTTGATTGTTGTAAAATTTCAAGCTTTGTTTGAATATCATCGATCAAGTGATGAAAATGGGATAGCTCGGATTCGGTGTTGAGGTTTTCAAGTTTGGTAATCTGTTGCTGGACACTGGCAAGAGTGTCTACAATACCAGGTAAACGGAATTCTAGAGTTTCTTGTACATTTGTCAGATCATTTTGTACTGCTGCTATGGTACCCTCAAGATGGCTTATGGTACTCTTAATTTTTACAAAATCTTCATATGTCTCGAATTGCAGCTTGATGTTGGCAACACTACGAGTGATAGCACTCAGAGCATCAGAAGATGGTAGGTTGTCCATAAACTTCTCGAATGTCTCGATTTTGTCTTTAACCTCGGCTATAGCATTGTTTAATGGGTCCAGATTAGGAATCTCCAGTGATTGAATCTGTTCTTTTAGAGTAGAAATCACTAGATCAAAATCATCTTGGAACTTTATGCATTTGACAATTGTTTGGAGCTGTGTCTGGACACTACCAATCTGCTCTTCTAGTTGGTATTTCAATTGCTCAGAGTTGGTAGCCTGAGTCTTAAATTTGGCTTGAAGAGCTGCTATAGCCTCCTCTAAACTTTGAAAATTATCTAATGTGGCCAAGTCAGTATATTTCTGAAGCAACAATTTGAGTTTTGAGTCAATTTTAAGAAGTGGTTCCATGCATTGTGATTGTAAATTGGTAATCTCGAGTTGAAGACTGGCATTGGGTGTAGTTTGTAGAGCTTGTAAATCACTTCTTAATTTTTTGACTCTGACATCAAGCATCAGAATCTCATCACTGTGATCTTCGCGCCTTGTATGTCCAAATATATCGTTTGGCATTGTGTTGTTTAGTGGTTATTTATTATAGAGTATCTGATTCTTAATTCTATAAATAGAGGTATAAGCTTGTCGTAGTGTCCCGAGACCTCAATATATAAACAGTCACCGGCAGAGACAGTATATACAGTGCCAGAAACCATGTTTGAGTTCTTAATTCTGTAAATATTTTTTGCCTATTGAAACCTTGACATTGCCCTCATGGGTTGTAATAAATTGTAATTGACCACCTACAGGTAACTGGTAGTGGTTTAAGTTATTGTTAAATATGTACAATGTTTTACCCGTATTAACATCAACATCTGTAAGTATG
The DNA here is from genome assembly GCF_977018435.1 of Lepisma saccharinum. Classification (NCBI taxonomy): domain Eukaryota; kingdom Metazoa; phylum Arthropoda; class Insecta; order Zygentoma; family Lepismatidae; genus Lepisma; species Lepisma saccharinum. The sequence continues at coordinate 3,502,581 of NW_028142898.1, forward strand.
CTATTCAGATGAATAATTAACAAACAACTTAGTTTAGATAGCATAGACTGTATATCAGGAGATGGTGCTGGTGTTGGCTGGTCCATAATAGCCAGTTTTTTGAACCCAAATAAGTTCATCGGCATGTTTATTTATTGTAAACCATGCTCTGTGATTGGGCATTGATTGCCACTTATCAAGTCACAATGACCCCATGATAGAGTATGTATACCACATGATAAAACGCATCTCTTATCGTCATGTGGGTCCAGAGCCACTTTTCTTACAATATTTGTAGTCAACAAGTGATCCACACTTGTTGCCAGATTATCATCATAAATTTTTCTGTAGTTGAAATTAGGCTTTGCTACCAATTTTTTGCTCCGGTTGGGGTCGGTAACCAACTTGACATCAACTGCATAAATGATAATTTTCAAAAACCACGGTGTTATTTGTAATCACATGCATGGTCTCGACATTTTAAAATGAATTTGATTATCATAAATTTATCAAATTATAGTGGTTCCAACAACATATGTACACTCACTCGGTCCTTATAAGACCACGTTTACACGTATGTGTGTGTGTGTGTGTGTGTGTGTGTGTGTGTGTGTGTGTGTGTGTGTATGTGTTGGTGTGTGAGAGAGTACGCAGATATATTCTTGTTGGGACCGGCGTATGTTTAAACACCTTTCTTAATGGGTCAAAAAAATTGTTGGAACTTTTTGCCGGTCCCAAGAAGGAAAAGGCCATTGCGAGACTCCTGAGACTCCTTGCGACATGTACGCGAAGTATTTCGAAGGTACCAAAAAGTTCCTATTTGTTCGATTAGTGTGTTAACGTACGTGTTACACTCTGCCACCTGCAACTAAAATCTGTGTAAAAGTGTGGTGTTCAATCGCATCTCTTGGGACCAGGAAGTGTGGGTGTGTAAAATCTTGGATCTATTTCGCATGTATTGGTACCGAACATACCAGGTGGTTGACGGTCACGGAAAGGTACGTGCGGCGGCCGACGGGATTCCCCGCTAGTCTGACCGTCTTGTTGATCCCGAGCTGTCAATATTGCCTACTTAAAATTTTGTCACCAGATCTGTTTTTCTATTATCTTCTAACCCTCCAAGTGTAATTGTAATTGATTTGTTTTATTTTACTTCGCTTTTTGTGCCACTGTTGGCTAATTTGCGAAGATGGGGATGAGTGATGATAATATCATGAAATTGATGAATCGACTCCCACAACATCCATGCCCAGACTGGGATTCGAACTCGGGAACCCTGTTGTCGTAACGCGATGTGATAACCACTCCACCATGGGGGAGGGCTTTAATCTGCCATCAAACAAAATGCTACAATATAATTTCTTCCTCCAAATGTGACGCTTCTTTATGTGCCTATAACATATTATTAGTTGGGTTTTATTTCAATACTGATAAATACAGATAAATCCATTTGTAAAGCTTTTTTCTTCCATTACCAGGAAACAAAGAGTAGAGTTATCAGATGTTATCAGTAAAAACTCGTTACTTGTCTTCTTTCGGCCATGATGAGGATAAGAATGGAGATTTCTGAGCAAAACGACAAGCTATCCTGCAAAAGATAGGGGGTGTTCATATCGAAGTGACAAGTGACACCTCTGCAGCCAGGGCGAAACCGAGGACAGAGAGCTGTGGATGTATTTGTGCGACGTTGCATGCTACACGTATTTGACGTTTTCTCTACTCGCTCGCTCTGTTTAACATGCGACTAGAAGAGGGGGGAAACTCACCACCCGACAACGTCGCAAAGCGAACACAATCGCCTCTCTGCTTGCAGAAAATTCAACGCGCATTTTCTCCTTTTGTCTGGTGTCACGGTATGTTACGCTTGATCTATCCATTGCGTTATTTTCGCAAAGTAGGAACTGTGTCCTGCTCGTCACTTCGGTTTGCATGTGTATGTGCAAAGTTCAAATGTAAAAAGATAACGTACAAATACTTACGCAGAGATATTATCATTATTATATGCGTATAATGCATTTACTTATTCATAATTGATTGATTGATTTGGTGTTTTAAGTCCACTTAATGCACAATAAGGTTAATTGGGACTGGTCCTACAGTTTAAAGTCGGATGCAAACCACTATGAGCTTCCACCTGGAATCGAACCCGGAACACCTTGATTACACGGCAACGACGCTACCACTGCGCCATCGTAGAGGCCCTTTCTTATGCATACAACAACAAGAGAACAATGACATGTACACTTGATAATGGTCCCCACCTAAAAACATTGAGGTAGGGAAAAAACCTCGAGTTGAGGACATCGATTTCGTTCCTTTTTTATAAATAATGCCTGGAAACGACATATTTGCCTTCTATGATCTTGACGAAAATATTAAATCCACTGTAGTAAACATTACTTTCAACATGGCATAAAAAAATTTGAACGACATAAATAGTCTTCCCGTTTCTAAACCTGATAATTTATAGCCGTGTATTTGATTGCACTATATAATTAATAATGGAATGAAGTAAATGGTCACACAGTATTCAGGTTTAGTGAAAGATAGCGCATTCCTTCCCTCAGTGTGGTATTTATAAAACAATATTTACAGAGTTACGGAAGCAAATGTGCTTGAAGAGACAGCGAAGCATTAGGTAGATTTATGCCATCCAAATAGAACCTTGGTGACAATGAATTTCGACCAGAAAGGAATACGTGATTAAATGCACAGAGGCATAGGCGGTGGAATGGGTGACCCGAAGAAGTGACGCATGTGTGTAAGAGGAGGCGTGTGAGCAGGCAAGAATCGTGATCCCAGCATGTTGCACCCAAGGTCACGTAAAGAACGAAAACGGGGAACAATACGCGTGACATTGAACTTCGACCTCGCACCAGACCCATACGGCAAATTCCAGATAGTGGCGCATTCGACGGAAGCATGACGTCACGGACACGATAAGGGAGTCCGCCGTATATAAGCGCGTGCTGTGCACCGAGGAACCGCACTGCATCATCACCATGGCCAGGGGCAAACTTATTGACAACACCGTGAGGAGAAGAGTGGTGGAGTTGCAACGGAATGGACTCAGTGAACGGGAAATAGGGCGCCAACTGAACTTACCCAAGTCAACCGTCCACTGCATCATCAAACACCACCAAAATACGGGTACTACAGAGCCAGGTAAGGCCCCCGGTCGAAAACGCCTGCTGAGCGTGCGTGACCTACGGATATTTAGGCGCTATATTCCTTTCCATGTTGAACAAAGGCAATCGACTACGGTGGGCACGAACGTACCGGGGATGGTCATTTCGGCAGTGGAACAGGGTTTTGTGGACGGACGAATCCATTTTCAATGTTGTGTACGGGAAAATACGGAAAACAGTCATTTGTCGGAAGAAGGAACAGAATGAAGCAAAATGTTATGCATGTCAGGTACAGAAGCTTGCGTCAGTGATGGTATGGGGATGCATGACGGCATCTGGGGTTGGCCCACTACACGTCTGTGAGGGCATTGTGAATTCACACGCCTATACACGCACACTGGAGCGGCATCTTCCCACAGTGCGAAGGCACCTGTTCCACAGGCGGCGTCTCATCTTTCAACACGACAATGCCAGGCCTCATACAGCGCGGCTGACAAGAGAATGGTTGACTCGCCATCGCGTGCGAACTCTGCCATGGCCATCATCGAGTCCCGACCTCTCGCCCATTGAGAATGTGTGGCGTGTTCTTAAGCGACGTGTGCAACAGAGGGGACCCACGACAGTGGCTGCGCTTATCGCCTGCCTGCAGGAAGAATGGCACCGCATCGATGTGGAATACCTTGAACGACTCGTCCGCAGCATGATCCGACGCATTGCCACAGTTATTCGCCGACGGGGCGGCGTCACACCATGGTAAACAGGATCCCCTCTCACAGTGGTCGAACTTCAATGTCACGTGTAGATGGACGAAAATGTTTTATTTTGTGTGGACACCATACATTGCTGCGTTGCAGCGGAAATTTATGTTTTCCTTTGTTCCATGTAGCCTGCTGAATAAAATATGTTCAGCATATGCATGTGTTCTCCTTCTTTCACAACGCACTCATATATTTGTGACTGGTCAAACTTCATTGTCACTAAGTTGTATATGTGGCGACTGCTACAAAAGGGTGAAGTTCTCCACTGTGTATGGCACCGTGCCGTGACACCATTCAAGCAAACGATATGGCTCCACACATTCTCGACTTATGTCGTAGTGAAGGAGACATGAATGATCAATACCACGATCTGATGTAATCTAGAGGTCCCGGATTCGACAATCGGCGGAGGCACATGGCACAGTGGTTCGGATCCCACTTTAAACTGTAGGTCCAGTCCCGATTAGCTTAACTGTGCATAAAGTAACTTAAAATTCCAAATCAATCAACCAATGAATCAAAAACCACGCTCTGAAGAAGCATTATAAAGGGAAGTCTCCTTAAAACGAACGTATTCAGTAGATTCGACTCTATTGCAGCGACCTTCGTGAAGGAAAGGTTAGTACAGTGCGTTACAACGGTACGTGCTTTCAGATTCGAATCCCGGACTGCTCATGGATGTTCCTTTGAAGGTGCCCTTCATGAATTTCATCATATTATTACTGATCCTCGTCGTTTGGATTAGCCAAAAATTAAAGAAGCGACGCTAAAAATAATCTAATAAAATGTATTCATTACTTACGTTCCGACCTCCATGAAGAAGTAGCTACGAAGCCAGAAGCCCTACTTTTGAATTCTGTGTGAGGAATGGATATGTAATCGTGTTCGGTCTGATTCCACCATTAATGCTCATTAGCGATTAACCTACGACGTAGAAATACGCTTAAAATTAACATAAATGTACGTCGCATTCTTCTGTCACTTCATTAATATGTATCATTTCACTATCCTAGGGGGAAAATGTTAGTTTAGCAACGTAAATAATATTCACTTTCGAGGCAATCCAAGGCATTGAAAGGCAGGGGTGTAGCAAGGGGTGGAAGAAGTGCGCGACCGCACGGGACTTCGCGCTTAAAGGAGCTTGGTACGAAAAATGTTATAAATAGAAGTGCGGAAAAAAAAAACATGTGGGCAATAATATTAAACCATTCCGTATTCATCTGGTTTTAAATTCTAGTTAAACGTTATAATTTGAATGAATACGTCAAATCAGGGGCATAACATAGAGTCAGGCAGGAATAAGTAAAAAATGATCGTCGTTTTTCTCACGTGAAACAGTTAGCAACAATTCACGATAACTTGCTTAGACAGTAGTAGTTATGTATCCCCGTTGAGTCCGATAAATCAATTGATTGGAAAAGATCGATCAAAGATCAATTGATGATGTAGGTGTGTGGGCAAGCAAGTGTGGTGTTTTTGAGCGTTTTGATTGGCTGTTGGGAAAAAGTGGGCGGGTCTTAATGATATGGGTTTCCTGTTACTGAGGAGATTGATAAGTGTTTCCGGTCTGGGGGGCGTTTTCGGGACTTTGATAAGATTGCGTGTTTCCTGTTGTTATTGAGGACTTGATAAGGGTTTCCGTTGTTGATGGGTGGCTATTTTTGGGGGGCGTTTCCCGTTTGAGCCCGTTGATGAGTCTGATATTCCTGGAAATGTGTGTAACGTTTTTCTGTCTGAATAGAACATGCCCGAACATGTTTCGGGCGTAGGTTTGGATGAAATTGCAATTTCAGGGAGTCACGTGACTGTGACGTCACAAATGGAAGTCACGTGACCATAATTGGAGTACGTGTTTCCTGTGTCTGAGGAAAGATGGCGTTGATGAGTTTGAAATTCTGGGAATCGTGATACGTGTTTCCGTTGTTTGATGAGAGATGGCGTCTAAACTGTACTAGGAGTTGAAGTAATAAAACCGTTTGTACATACAAGTAAATGTTATTATTGTATCGAAATAAATAGATGTAATATACGTACAAAATTCTCTCCCTCCACCAATGCAACACTGTACCAGTTGAGGCTTTACGGCAGAATGAAAAATCTGCAGTGATGGTCACAACACATGCATATCAGTTCTGTGTAGGGTTTGGTCATTAGCGGAACGGATGCAACGTCTTTGCTGATTATGCATGCCAGAGATAACCAACCACAACTTCCGCGTTGAGTCTGCGGGCAACGGGAAGTTTGCGGTTTGAGCCCGTTGTGTGTGGCGTCGATGATTTTGAAATTCTGAGAATTGGGAGGGGTGAATAAGATAAGAATATGCGTTTAATTTGGGAGATAGGATGGTGATTGGCGTTGAGGAAATTGTGGTAAGGTAGGAAGTCAGGCGACGGTTGGTTGCTTGGTATTATCATTTTGTTGGTTGTTAATTGAAAAGGACGGGAAGGAGTGTGGCGTGTTTGTTGCGGTGGAGATATGGGGTTTCCGGTTGTTATGAAATTCGTGGAACTGTTGAGTGATATGTGTGGCGTGTTTGTCGGGCTGGAGATATGGGTTTCCGGCTGTTAATGAGTCTGGTGATTAAGGGAGAGGGTTAGGAAACTTTCGGCAGAGTGCTATGTGCGGTGGTCCGGAAATGCTGAGATAAGAAATCGTGGAAGGCGTATGATAAGAATTCTTGTGGTGTTGAATAAAAGGAGATAGGAGTCTTTGTCGGATAGCATGTGATGGAGGAAGAGCAAAAGGAAAGAAAGAAGTCTGAGAATCAGGATGTAAAGGAAAAAAATAGAGCAAAAAGAGTAGGTTTCTCGGCAGAGGTGACTGTGTATAGTGTACCAGGACAGGAAGAAGATAGGAGAGGCACGTGGGCGTTGGACGCTCTGCGCGAACGAATGCGCACTGAATGTATTGATAACGTAGATCGGAAGGAAGGTATATAAGGGGCTAGTGGATTGTGTTGTTACCAGAATCACCATCTCCATTGTAGAATCAATCAGCAGAGTCGCTTTTCACCAGGAGCAGCAGATATTGGAACACCGTCGAAAGATCATCAGAGTCGTTGCTATCTGTCTGAAATCCGAGCAGGTATCGAAGGTGAAGAACCCTAAGGTAAGTAGAAATGGGCGTAGTATCGTGGCTGTTAGGATTTGCAAGGGGGGTGTTCGGTATGAAGTCTTCGCAGGAGGTTGAGGCAGTACAGGGTTCCCATCCACTGCCGTCTCCTCCACTGTCACCACAACCGCCGATAGTGTCTGAATCGCCTAGGGAAGGAGAAGTGAAAGGAAAACCGTATGTAAGTGTTCCGAAATACCTGACGGAACGACAATTTCGTAAGGTGTGGGAAGAAAAAAATGCTGCGCAGCATCAGTATGAAGAAGTGAATTGTGGCAGGAAAGACACTATTGGCGGTGGGGTTGAAACGTCGAGGAAACGGAAACAGAGTTTTGGCAGGAAAGCGGAGTGTAATCCTCTGTACGGCTATACAGAACGTTTTCCCGAAAGGACAACGTGTCTCGCATACCCTGCAACGATTTCCGGATCAAAAAAGATGAAAGTCTGCAAAAGGAAAATATTTCAGAGAGCAAATTCAAAATTGTTGATATTCGACGTCCCAGTAAGATACAGGGAATCCTTTTTGGTGACATATTACGATAGAAATGTGCCGGAGGAAACTTGCATGCAGATTGAGAGTCAAGGTTATCCGATCAGCATGTATTGTATTAATAATCGAAAAAGGGGTTTATGCGAGACGCATTATCAGTTCGAGAGAGCGCCTGTGTACGGTCATCTGCCGTACCGTGTCTGGAGTGGGCGTGTAGCCGGTGAGGTGGCGACACGAGGTTATCATGCAGGACCTTTTATCGTAGTGTCCGGAATTTCCCCGGTGGATTGTATGTGCATGGAATGTGAATCTGAATTAAATGCGGAACATGTAGATATAACATATCTGCATGTTCCTCCACGCTGTTCGGCAAAAAAATACATCATGATGGTTGACGAGAGAATGATCACGGATGTGACGGGGTTGGAAATGAAAAGATATGAGAATGTGGATGAGTTGTTGAATGGGGAAATTCCATGTCTGTACCGGATCGGGTGTCACAAAAAATATATGATAGTTGAGGAGGGGGATGTTGCAACACTTATGCACGAATTCCGGAAAGCTTATACGGAATGCGTGTTGAAAATGTCCGAGGTGTTGCAATGGTTCAGATGTGGCACGAATTTGGAGGAAAAACTGAACGAGACACTAGGAATAAAAGGTCCTGAATTAGATCTGGAAGAGATGGTCGGATATTCCGATCGTCCTTCAATTCACGAGAATCTTAAACAAAAATATTTATTTCTTTCCAGCATCGGCAAAGTGGAAGAGCAGTTCGGTAACAGGAACCCGCATCGTGAATTCCCGGATATCATAGAGGAGACCGACACGTCGGAAGCAGAAAACGATACAACTTGAAAGGTGAGAAAATAAAATATTACCTACGGCAGCAGATGTTTATTTTGAACTTGAGAAGATACAGGCTATGGTGAGGGGGGTGGCTCTTCCCGGTCCTCTCCTCCACCTGGAGGTAATGGAGGCGTAATATGTCCCTCCTCCTCCTCCTCCTCGTGTTGCACTAAATGGACCTCCACCTCTTCCGGAGCAGGAGAAGGAGGACGAACATACCCCCTGAGGACCGCAGGAGGTACCAGTAGAAGTAGGTTATCAGCTCTACGAATATTCCGTCGATCCATTCTGAAAAACAATATATAATAATTAAAAAAAATATATTGTGTTTCATGTAGATATCGGCTATAAAGAAAAAAGTGTTATTGTCGGACAATGTCAAAATATACAATGTTATGAGAAATAAATTGAAAAATAATTACCTTTGACGATATTGCTGAAAAATGTCTTGCATCCTTTGCCGATTTCGGTTACGTCGAACCGCGAATACGGCAAAGGTGTATTCGTATTGCCGATTTATTTCAGCCTGCTCCTCCAGGCACCTCCTAACACCCCTGGTGAGCTCTGCGAATTGCTCTTGTTCTTCTACTCCTATCTGATATTGAAGAAAAGCATTTCGCAGAGCCTCTCCTCGCTGCATGTTACGTTCCTGAAAATATGTGTGAATTAATATATATATATATAACAAATATATTTTCTGTCTATTTTCAGATGACTACACTTCCACTAGGGTTCAGTCTACTGTATGGTGACGTAAAAGAGGAGACGGGGACTACAACAGAAGAGAGAAGAAATTTGTGGAGCAAAGTTCACGCACGCCAAGTAGAAAAGCATGTAGTCAGCTACGTCAATTTCTGCGAAGAAAACGGGTTGGCCGAAGATTTATTGCGCCGACTAGAAGAAACGTGTAAAGATTTTGAAGTGAAGGTGGACACATTGGTGAAAATATTCAGCTTCATTATTGAAAAAAAAAGAAACGCGGCAGTGTTTGGTGATTTTGTAGAAAACATACAGAGAGTCCAATATGTACCCTCGCATTTATCGTTAAGAATCTGTTTCGAGTTGATGGAACTATTTAAAAGTGTGAGGAATGAAAGAGCAGAAAATAAGAAAACAGGAGGAACGGGGAAAGAGCTAGAGGAACGGATGGTGGAGATGTTAAAAAAGAGAAAACTGAACGAATAAAGTAACAATCACTAATACATTAACACCTGTTTGTTCAGTTTTCTGACCGGTCACGGACATTTTAGGCTTGTAACACTTGTATAACCAAGTTGTTCCAAGTCGAAAATGTCCGTGACTGTAGATATTGTGGGGTCCTGCTGGATAACCGAAACTGGTTAATTATTGTAGAGAATGAGATGTGTTTCAAAATATTGTGACCAAAAAGTTAGTATGTATGTATATTTTCTGTATGAACTTCTTTCATCATAACGTAAATAAAGTTACTATATATATACACAACAACTTATTATTTAAACAACATAAAATCAATGTATGGTACTTACATTCTCCCTGTCAGCCATTCTGTTGTCGAGTCTATGAATGCAAAGTGTAGAATGATTTAAGTGAAACTTGTGCTGCTTCAAATAGATTATTACTATTATTATCAACAACACTGCAGGATTTGATTACGATATTATATGAACGTGCAAGATAAAAAGTGGGTTGCTACATCCGGTCATATCAAATTTGGTGATTGTTCCATCCTGTCAGCCATCTGGTAAACTGATAGTCATACTAAATTCGTAGAAGGCGTAATCACCTTGTTTCGAGAACCATCTTAATACATATGGTAAACCGGACTTCAACCATCGATAAACTGATTACCATATAACTCAAATAGAAAGGTAATCATTTAATTTACAGAATCAGCTTAATTGGTACATATGGTAGACCAGTTGACCACGCTTGACCACTTGACCACGCTTGACCACTTGACCGCTTGACCACTTGACCACGCTTGACCACTTGACCACGCTTGACCACTTGACCGCTTGACCGCTTGACCACTTGACCGCTTGACCGCTTGACCACTTGACCACGCTTGACCACTTGACCACGCTTGACCGCTTGACCGCTTGACCACTTGACCACGCTTGACCACTTGACCATGCTTGACCACTTGACCACGCTTGACCACTTGACCGCTTGACCACTTGACCACGCTTGACAACTTGACCACTTGACCACGCTTGACCACTTGACCACTTGACCACTTGACCACGCTTGACCGCTTGACCACTTGACCGCTTGACCGCTTGACCACTTGACCGCTTGACCACGCTTGACCACTTGACCGCTTGACCACTTGACCACTTGACCACTTGACCGCTTGACCGCTTGACCACTTGACCCCGCTTGACCGCTTGACCGCTTGACCACGCTTGACCGCTTGACCACACTTGACCACTTGACCGCATCGATTAGGGGAGGAGCTATTTCCTTATCTACATCCTTCTTCCTTTGTCGATAGATAAACATTTCAGACGTTCCTTCGTTAAGAATTTATCTACATCCTGTGTCCTGTGTTTACAGATAAACATGAAAACCGTTACATAGCGATATCTACGAGGAAAACATGTGGTGAAGACGGTTAACCATTTCCGGGATAATTACATAGGGCCTGTAGAACCGTTAGGATCGGAGATAACTGTTGCGTCATGCTTGCATATATAAAGAACGGCGTTCTCTCCACAAGACAGTCTTCGTGAAATAATCATTGTACGATCATGGACGTACAGTTATCCGCTGACGATCTGTTAGTGCTATATCGTGACGGATATTACACAACATTTGCACAATTACGGGAAGTGTTGGCGATTATTGCGCAGAAAATCATCGCGGGAGAAAGTATCTCTTTGGTCGAGGAGTATGACCACTTACTACGGACAGTGACAACATCCGCACCCGATCTTTCAGGAGGAGGATGGACAAATATTCCCGAACAGTCCCCAGGCACGTCGTCAACACCCGATCCTGCGTCACCAGTCACCAAGGAGAAGCAGATAGCCTTCGCATCCGACTACGTTACATCACCAGGAACTTCTACGAACGCTGCATCAGGATCACACCCGGAGCCTTTGCCAGGACCGTCATGGAGACCGGACCCCTTACCACCAGCAGAACAGCCATCCCAGAATGTTTCTGTATCAGATGGGAAAGGTAAGAAAAGAAAACGTGCTTCAGTGTCTCGTGAACAGATAGGGAATATAACATTACACAACATTCAAGAACGTGAATATCCTAAATTCCGTTCCAAGGGACGACGTGTTGAATTCAGTTTCTCACACCCTCCAGAGAATGTCGATCCTCACACTTGGATTCGCGAAGGTGTTGAAAATCTTCTCATCTACGTTAAAAAAGACACCAAGGATGAAGACAAAATAGGTTTAACTTTGTCTAACATATCTGACCCAACTGTGAAAGATATTTATATCGGGTGGCATAGATGTGATCAGTTACATAGTGATATGGTGTGGAACATTATGTATAAAATATTGCAGAGTGCGAAAACTTTCACTGCTACAGATGGCTTAATTTTACGAGCAGACCATGTCAATATACCTGTTGGAGGTGGGGGTAATCGAACCTATTGTTTACCTAATTACATGTTAAGCACGCAAAAAAGAAGTATCGTCGGTGTGCCGAATAGAAAAAAACCACTCTGTTTAGCTGAAGCTTTGGTCATAGGGAAAGCCAATGCTGATAACGACCCGTCCTATACTCAATATAGAAAAAATAGAAATCTTCTTAAACCAGTTTTCGAACTGATGCGAAAAGCAGATGTAGATCTGACAGACAATACGTGTGCCGGTAGTGGTATTCCGGAACTGAGAAAATTTCAGCAAGTTCTCCCAGAATATAAGATTATTGTATACAACAATCTTCGTGATGTTAAAGATGTTTTGTTTGAAGGACTGGTTGAAAACGCTTCCAAATTTATATACCTTCTCTATGATAACACCAGACAGCATTATGATGTGATAGTGAACCGTGTTGGAGCATTTGCGGCAAAACAAGAATGTCGCGGGTGTAACGAACTCATATTTCAAAAAGCTCATAACCATCTGTGTAAACAATTGTGTTCTATGTGCCGTTCAATTCCACCGTGTGTACCTGAACAGGGGGTTCGCAGAATATGCCAGACATGTCACAGAATTTTCAAAAATGAAAACTGCTTCACGAATCACGTTTCTACACCATTCCGAAACGGTACAGTCTGTAGTGAAATACAACAATGTCCCCGATGTTTCAGAATTATTCTAACTCACAATACATATGAAAAAGTGCATAAATGTAACATGAAGTACTGTACTGTATGTAATTGTGTGAAGCCTATCTATCGACACATTCTATTGTTTGCTGCATTCCTTTAAATCCACGAGACGCCTTATATGGAGGAAGAGTTGAAAGTGTCAGGACTTACTACAAGATCAAAGAGAATGAGAAATTGCAGTACAATGATTTCACAAGTTTGTACCCTTATGTGAACAAATATTGTGCTTATCCTGTCGGGCATCCTACCATATTTCTAGGAAATTCTATTCCGTCAGTAAATGAGGTTCTGAACATGGAGGGCCTCATCAAATGTACTATTCTGCCACCAAAAACTCTTTTACATCCTGTGTTGCCTACAAAAATGCATGGAAAACTCATGTTTGTATTGTGTAAGGAGTGTGCTATCAAATTGAAATGTGAAGGTATTCAGCATTCCGATGAACAACGCGCACTTTCGGGAACTTGGGTCATTGCCGAGGTACGTAAAGCATGCAGTTTAGGTTACGAAGTGTTGTCGATGTCGGAAGTGTGGAAATATGAAACATCCATGTACAACCCTGTCACACAAACTGGAGGACTTTTTGCAGGATATGTCAACACCTTCTTGAAAATAAAACAGGAAGCGAGCGGTTGGCCTTCATGGTGTCAGAACGATGAGGATAAGAAGAAATACATACAGGAATATTTTGATAGGGAGGGTATTCTATTGGAAGAAAACAGTATAGAAGTTAATCCAGGAAAACGTACTCTGGCTAAACTCTGCCTTAATTCTTTATGGGGCAAATTCTGTCAACGGGACAATCTTTCCCAAACAACCATCATCAAGGAATCGAAAGATTTTCTCGATAAAATGACTGACCCCAATATAATGATCGGAGGAGTTGTGTTCATCAATCAGGATACTGTTTTAGTGAACTGGAAATATGTTGAAGAGGCTGTCAGTCTGAACAGGAAAGTAAATGTTCCTATTGCAGCCTTCACGACATGCCATGCTCGCCTCAAATTGTATGAACTTCTGGAAAAGTTGGGTGACAGAATATGTTATTGTGATACAGATTCTGTCATTTACATAGATAGCCCTGAAATGGAATATCACCCCCAGACAGGTGACGCATTAGGAGAACTCACCAATGAATTGACCGATTTCGGCCCCGATGCAGTTTGTTAACAGTTTGTTTCAACGGGACCGAAAAGTTACAGCATGAAAATAACTAAACCATTCTCCGAATCACGGTATATCTGTAAAGTGAAAGGGATTACATTGAATACCACCACATCGGAATTGGTTAATTTTGATACTATGTGCGACATGATAAATAATGAGAAACCTGAAGTTATAGTGGAAAATATTTTCAGAATTAGAAGAACAAAACAGTTCCAGGTTATCAGTACAAATGAAAGAAAGCTGTTTCAACCAGTATTGCTGAAACGACGATTCGACCATGAACATTTATCGTTTCCTTTCGGATACTGCACAGACTAAAATATGTATGTAGTGGTCCAGAGTTCGAACCCTTCTTCGGACGGTCAGTATATAAAATGTGTTTACAGACTGGCAGATCTTCATTTTTCTTCAGAACCTGTAAGACGTTTCTTCAGCATAAAACATGTTTCCTAAACTTTCCCATCCTTTCACCATGATGGTTTGCGGAGCATCAGGAAGTGGAAAAACTACCTTTGTGACAAACATAGTCGACTCCATTGTTCATCTCGTCGAAGGATCCGTGAAGAAAATCATATGGTGTTACGATCAGGAAAACAGTCTTCCGCAAAATCTTCGAGATGTGCAATATCATAAAGGTATCGTCGATTGGCAGTCGTGGAACGGAAAAACCCCCACTCTCATAATCCTGGACGATCTTATGATGGCTGCTCAGGGAGAAAAAGTCGCCGACCTTTTCACAAAAGGTAGCCATCACAAAAACATTTCGGTGGTGTTCATAACACAGAATCTTTTTCATCAAGGAAAAAATTGCAGGGATATTTCGTTGAACGTGAAGCATTTTGTTATTTTTAAAAATCCACGAGATATGAACCAATTTACTGTTTTTGCACGACAACTTCATCCTCACCGCATGAAGGAACTCGAAAAAGTATATATAGATGCTACGACGCAACCTTTCAGTTATTTCTATATTGATCTTTCACAGTCAACACCGGATCCTTTACGTTATCAGACAGACGTTTTTAACCAGAATTACTCAACTGTATATCTTCCCCAGGAATGTTTAAAACATCGAGATGAGGAAAACGAGGAAGATACGTACCAACTCACGTTCTAACAGGAATAGGCATTCGACTTCTTTCAAGAAACATTCACCTTTTTTGCACGTGTTGAAAAATTCACCTACCAAAATCCGTAAATCATTATTGAAAAGTGCTCCGAAAAAGACAATACGTTTCATCAGCGAATGCTGCCTGAACGTTTTAAAAGGAAACGTGAAAATTAAACCATCTGCAAAACGCCGTCTGACACCTTACAAGTCGGTCATACGCAATCTTGTGAAACCGAAAGTGAACATCGAGAAACGCAGAAAACTTCTTGTTCAGAAAGGAGGATTTTTACCATTACTTCTAGGCTCCTTGTTATCGGGTCTTCTCGGTACTCTCATTCCTCATTGAGAAATGACATCTTCTTACAAAAAAATGATCGTCCTTTCACCGGAACAGTTAGCACGTATTCGTGGTTCCGAATTGTCTGTAACTCAAAAATTATCCGTTCTAGATAAGAAGATGAATGATATTCTAAAAATGAAAAATATATCAGACGATCAAAAATGGCGTCTTTACAGAAAAGAACTGGACGAGTATTTATGGCTGAGTCGAAAATCCAAAGAACCATTACAGATTCCCATTGTTCAAGATAACGACGGTTCTTCTACTATTTCACCAGAATCGACGTATTTTCCTCAGAACCTGGCAGAGACGTTACCCCGTAATACACGTCATCAGTTACAGAATATCATAGATGAGTACCAATCTACGGCACAACATTTGATAGACGAAAGTCAGGAAAAAACACTTCCGGATCCGAAAACGTTGAACTTCTCATCGTCGCCAACGGAAAGCCCTGGACCGTCTCATCGACAGAAGAAGAAGAAGAAGAAAGTGACCGTCCGTGTTTCCAGGAAAACTACACCTTTTCTGAGAACGCCTGACGCTTACAAACTGGTTCCTCTGAGAAAAAGCCGTAGACAGAGAGATCGGTCATGGGAGTCCCTAAGTTGAAACACGATAAAATTCTCACGAAAATATATTACGATCCCCGACACCATGCTTCATTCTCATCTGTAGATCGTCTGTGGAAAGCGGTACGGGATAAAAATATATCCCGCGATACGGTGAAAAAATGGCTGATGCATCAGGAAACCTACACTCTCCTCAAACCTGCAAGAGAAAGGTTTCCTCGAAATCATTACAATGTATGGAACATAGACATGCTTTGGGAAGCTGATCTCAACGACATGGCATCGATTCAAAAACATAACGACGGATACAAATATCTTCTGACAGTGATCGATGTATTTTCAAAATATGCCTTTGCATTACCGCTAAAAAATAAAACAAGCAATTCTGTAACCGAAGCTTTCAAAACTATTTTCGAACAAAACAAACGGAAACCTGTCACATTACAGACCGACCAAGGAACGGAATTTACAAATTCTACATTCCAGAAATTTTTGAAAAACCTACATGTACAATTTTCGACAGCTACAAATTATCCTGTGAAAGCAAGTGTAGTGGAACGTTTCAACAGAACATTAAAAGAACGGATGTGGAAATATTTCACCTCAAAACAGACAAGACGTTATGTAGATATTTTACCGCAACTTCTCGAAGGTTACAATACAGCGATCCACAGTTCCATAGGAATGGCCCCTCGAGATGTCAACGAAACAAACGTTTACATTGTGTGGAAACGTCTCAACAAAACCTGACAAACATGTTTCACAACCGTCTTCAGATCTTAATGTAGGTGATATCGTACGAATTTCTGTCGTCAAAGGACATTTTGAGAAAGGATACGAACA
Source organism: Lepisma saccharinum (assembly GCF_977018435.1). NCBI lineage: Eukaryota > Metazoa > Arthropoda > Insecta > Zygentoma > Lepismatidae > Lepisma > Lepisma saccharinum. The sequence continues at coordinate 3,519,208 of NW_028142898.1, forward strand.
AACGTGGTCACGAGAACTTTTCAAAATCCATTCCCTTGTTCAGCGAACACCTGTACCTGTATACATATTAGACGACTTAAATGAAGAACCTGTAAAAGGTACATTTTACAAACATGAACTGCAGAAAGTTTATTCGGATCCTGAAGAAGAGTATAAAATTGATAAAATTTTGAACACCCGGGGAAAAGGAAAAAAATTGGAATACCTGGTTCGTTGGCTCGGATATCCACCTAGTTTCGATTCATGGATCAAGGCATCTTCCGTAAAACAGTTATCGGAAAAATAATTTCCAAAACATATTTATATCAAAATATAACGGTACTGCGATCCAGTGAGTCTTCTGTGTTCGGCGAGAATGGATGATAATTTCTACGTTTACCTCCTATCATCTGCATCGGAGGAATATTTTCCAGACAACACACTCACCCATTTCACCGTAAAACTTGCTAAACGGATCGATCTGTCTCCAGAATTGTGGGAAGTCGGATTGGCAGAACTACATTATTCAACTCTATACGACAATGTTTTGGAAACTGATTCTGGAATGTTAACTCTTCCTGTTCGGACATATGCAAGTGCTGAGGACCTAGTCTCTACCATCATCGAATCTCTCCCCGACGACCTGGAAATAAGGAGATCCGTTCTCGAGAAATTCTGGCATTTTTTGACGGAACCGCAATGGGGAACATTTGGATCTACTACCTGTACGGATAACACACTCTATATTAACGAACAACCATTTTATTTTCCTGCAACAACATATACGATAGAGGATCTGGTTTATTTCCTGAAAACAGACCCTGCTAATGTAGCTGTTCCTACTCATCTCAGGTTTTTCTTCAAGCAGGCCGTGTACAAACATCTATCCGTGATAGGGGTTCCGAAGCCTGAACCTGACGATGCTCCAACAAACAGCGTTACACCCATAGACGAAACTGATGACTATGCTAAATTTCGATATGACATATTGAAATCTATTTATTCTACGCACGCAATGTCCAATAGCGTTGTGGATAAAAACCCATATATATTCATTTACTCCGATCTGGTGAAACAACAATTGGTCGGGGGAGAAATGGTACGTCTCTTGCGTCTTACACGAAAACAGTGTTCGGACACAAATACGTCTTGCACAGTACCCGTAGCCCATCAAACATTCGACCCGATTCATTACGTTCCTCTGGATAAAGCCTCTTTCGAAACAATTGAAATTGCGTTGTACGATAGAAAAGGAGATTTCTTACCTTTGAGAACTGGATCCGTACCCACAATCGCTGTTATACATTTTCGTAGAAAAGCAAAGTCCTTTTAAAAAACAGTAGACCGCTATTTCTCTCAGTCTTTGTCGAAAAGCGAATGAATCACCATGAATTCGCAGACCGAATATTACAGTAACCAAATCCGTGGAGGAATTGGCCCCATCTACCGTTCAACTAGAAATCAAAAAGGGAGAGGATTGGGGTCACTTTTCGCAGGACTGTTTAGAATGGTGAAACCTCTACTCTGGAGCGGTGCAAAGACGATCGGAAGAGAAGCTTTAAAAACAGGAGCTAACATTATCACCGACATTGCAACAAGCCAACAAACTCCGAAAACTATTGTTCGTCAACGGGTACGTGAAGCAGGTCAAAATCTTCAAAGTAAAGCACAACGGAAAATCGACTCTCTGGTAGGTTCCGGTATAAGAACGAAACCTGCAACAAAAATTGCTCAGTTGATGTTAAAACGTTCAGCCACCCGTATTAGAACATCTACGATCCGTAAAAAACGAGCATCCAAAAAACGAAGGAAAACATCTGCAAAATCTAGGAGAACACGTAAAAGAAAAATCAAACAGAAGGTCTCAGGGAAAGATATTTTTGGATAATGATGGAGGATAACATGTGCATAATCTCGCTGTTCGACCTCTTCCGGAAAAAACCTATTCAGCAAAATGTGGAAAAAACGTACACAGCCATCTACAAACCTATCGCTTCCATCGATAATCAGAATATAATTCAGTTTGTCATACCGGCGGCAGGAACTGATTTTCTCGATCTTTCATCTGCCTATCTCCGTCTGCAAACGCAAATGGTTAAACAGGATGGAAGTCCCATGAGTGCTTCCGAAACAGAAAATGCCCTCACAAAAAACTGCGGGGTCGTGAATTATCTTCTCCATTCACTCTTTTCCCAATGTACAGTGACTCTCAACGGCATTGCTGTAACAACCGCCGATAACAATTACGCATATAAAGCGATCTTCGAAGCAGCTATCAATTACGGAACCGATGCCGCAAACACGCATCTCACGAATGCCCTATGGTATTTGAACACACCTGAACATCAAGATGAAATCACTGCCGACAACACAGGTTTCACCACAAGGAAAAAATTTTTCCAGTATGTTCCGACGACCGGAAATCCTACGGAAGTGACAGCCGTGGTCGACCTTATGGGAAAACTTCACATAGATTTCTCCCACCAGTCTAAATACCTGCTCAACGGTGTTGAAGTACGCATCGATCTAGCTAGATCACGTGACGCTTTTTACATCTGGGGAGACCAGACATCACCTACAGTCAGAATAAAAATTTTAAAGGCTGTTCTCGAAATAAATCACATCATTCCTACTCCTACCACCAGTTTGGCCATAGACAGAGCACTCACTTACGCTCCTGCTCATTATCCGTTCACCAGAAGCGTCATCAAAGCTTATTCTTACGTCGCCGGAACGCAACAGATTTCGATCGATAATGCTTTTCAAGGTCCTTTTCCGAATGTTGTTCTTTTTGCTATGGTATCCACCGCCAGCTTTCTCGGAGACAGTAAGAAAAATCCGTTCGACTTTAGAAGTTTTAACCTATCTTCTTTCCATCTTGTGAAAAATGGAGAACTCGTACCTTCCGAACCTTTACAAATCACCACAGGAGGAAACAGCGGATTGATAACACGTGCCTATCAAACTCTATTTTCCGGTACAGGCATTCACCACGCCAATTACGGACACCAGATCACACGGAAAATGTTCGAGAACGGATTCTTTTTCCTGATTTACGACATAACGCCAGACTCTTCAGGAAACGACACGCACACCAGTCTCCAGAAACAAGGCATCATCGGAGCCGAGATGCAGTTTTCTCCTCAGCTGTCGGAAAATATAACATGCCTTTTGTATGCTGAATTTGAATCTGCAGTAGATATACCTAAAGATAGAAGTGTCATCCTCCATCAGTGAGACTGAATTTTCCATAAATATGTGTGCCTGTGTTTCTGACTCCCAGTGTTACCGAAATAGCTCTTACGTAAACATTATACTGCTTGTGATGGAAAAACCCACCAAAGTGATAACCCGTACTATTAAGCATAGTAGTGTTTCTTCGAAAGTGACAACTTCAAAACCTGTGAACATACAAGTGTTTCCCGAACTACTTGACAACAGCCCTGGAAGCATAGAAATGACCAAAGACAGACACATTATTATACATTATTGAAAACATAAGCAGCATGAACACATCGCAGATCAGACAGATTCTATCTCGTAACTGTTCCACCAGAAACATTTTTTACGGTGTTTACCCGAGAGATCTTTTACCTCGGACGTTTCCTACCCCGGCCTTGATCATCGCAAACACTGACAAGTCCGACTCCCGGGGTACACACTGGGTGGCCTTCTATTTCGACAAAAACAATGTGGCGGAGTATTTCGATTCCTACGGATTTCATCCTTTCTATCAAGAATTCGTAACTTTCCTGAACAGTCATTCCTCGGTCTGGACTTACAACAGCATTCCCTTACAGGGAGTATTGGCCACAACATGCGGTTATTACTGTTGCGTGTATGCTTATTACAAAGCACGTCACGTTACAACCAAGGATTTCATCCAGACATTTCCGCCAGGTATCAGTAAAGATGGATATATCCTGCACCGTTTTCGTCAGATCTTCAAATGTTTACCACATTCCAAGTGTCCCAGAGGGGAACAAACGTGTTGTTCTATCCACACGATCCAGGCTCGCGTCATGAAAAAATCTATTTAAAATGTGTGCTGCCGTATCTTTCTCTCAGTGCCATCGAGACCGTTCTAGTGAACACACCATGGAACCTACTGCGGCTTCTATAATGGAGAAACACGACAAACTTGTGACGCGTATGACCCATAAGGATGATGTTTCCAAACGTAAACCTCGCAAACGTGTGCAACCTATTAAATTAGAAACCGTTACTATCAAGAACGAGACGGCTGACGAGGGAATGGATGTGACTACGGACTGTGATTTCATAAAGAGACGTATGGAAATTGGTTTTTCCACAGACAAAATCGAGTGTCCTAAACTACATGACGTAGATGCATGTTTAGATCTCTATCTTGCAAACACATATTTTCTGAACAAGGAGAAAAACAAGTACGTAGCCATAGGATTCGAAAAGGAATCCCCTTTCAATTTGGTGTGGGAGTTTTCGCAACAGGGGAGATCACCCGTACGCATCGATTCTAAACAGATTAGAGAACTGTGTGCTTTAAAATCTGACTTACTGAATTACGTCGACACTGGTCGACGATTCAATTATTTGGTTACTGGAAATATCACCGTTAGTGGTGTAAATTTTTTCGGGAAACGTTGCATCTCAATGTATCAACATCATTCACCGGATGCTTTCATTTTCACAGCCTCTGAACTACATTTATTTATGTGTAATCTTTTCAGACCTCTGCAAAAATTAATGAACGAACGTTATCATAAATTACAACCCGAAATGGAGGCTTTTGTATATTGTATAAAAAAGAATATGGTTTCAGAAAAAAAAGAAGTACCCGATGTATTGAACTATTTTTATGTACTTTGGTACAACGAACTGATGATTGAAATATATCTTCAGAACAATCTTGGACACACATTGATATTGTAAATAACTTACGTTATGTATCTGATGCTGTAAAGTATCCATTGTAAATCTATTCCATATTGTAAATGAACCATTGTTATTTTTATGTATTGTAATTCAGTCTTTGTTATTTTATGTATTGTAATATAACCCTTCAGGTATTGTAAACCTTCTATATCATCAATTGTAAATAAAACATTTGTGTTATTCTATATCCATACTATCAATTATAAATAAAACATTTGGATATTTTGAACATTTCTTTTATTTATTACAATAAAAAGTGTACATTTTCCAGACATTTTCAACTGCACAGGTTTTTTCACCTTTACCATGTTCTTTACATTTTAAACTTTCTGAACTGTTTTTGACACTGCTTAACTTTGGACATTCAAGTTCTTCGATATTGCATACAGTCATCTTACCCTCACCTTTTTTCCCCACTAATGTTTTCACCCATTCCATTTTCTCCGTACCTTTAACATAAACTTGCTGATTCATAAGCACTAAATACAGAAGATCTTCTAATTTCTCGTACGGTAGCCATCCATCATTCCAATCGAGACCATGTTTGTTGGTACGGAGCCAGTAATTCACTCGGCGATACTTTTCACTCAACAAGTGTAAACCATATGGAGGTTTCACTAAACAGTCAAATGCACTGTCGAAAGGAAATTTTAAAATTCCTACTTCTTTACACACAAATTCTCCTTCGACTACTCGAAAACCTTGAATGTCCAAAAAACAGGCATCCATTTTGTTCAACAGGTGAACACTGTCAATGTATCATCAATACTGCCCCGACATATCGCACACTTGTCCAATTGAGAGGCACAGAGACCACAGGCTACAAAATGTCGACACGGAAGAATTACCACACTGCAAGAGTTTTCAAAACATATTTTACAGAGTAGCACAGAATCCACACTCTGATTATCGGATGTTTTTTCAGTAGTTTCCACACTGTCGCAATATTTGCAACTTTTCGAATCACTGTGTAACGCTGCAACACTCTGTATGTAACTACAGGCTGGTATTGCCTGGTAATGTTCTAGAATCGGGCAATCTTCGGATGTCCAATCACACACTCCGTACCCACAATGGAAACATATTACCCTATCACTGAATCCTGAATAATAAAAACCTGCAGTGACTAATTCTTCAGCAGTCTGACGTAATCCTATTGGCCACTTTCTGTAAGTCTTGTATCTCGCATTCACCGACATATAATCGGTGGTAAAAGGACCGCCTGCTATCAGACGAGTATGGTAAGTATACACTCTCATATGTCGAACAAAGAAAACTCATATGATACTGTAGGTATCGGGTATGAAGGTTCAGCCAGAATATTCTCAAAATCAGATACTGTAGGTGACGGGGTCCTTGGTATCGGCGATAAAGGTTCAGCCAGATTATCCTCAGGATCGTCGGGGAACAGCCGTCTGCGAAAATCGAAACCTTCGGGAGGAACCACAGGGAAACAAGGATGACCTTCTAAGTTAAGTAACAATGGACGATCACAGCCAGAACACCACACGGAATTTCTGTCTGCCAACAAAGAAAGCCACTCTTTCACTCTCTTCTTCAAAGCTTCGCCCAACTCTTCCTTCCTGCGACGTAGTTCGCAGATACACCCGTGACTCGGAAATCCTGTTCTCTCGTCACCTCTTCTTTTCCTCTCTTCTATCTCCTTCAAAGTCTCGCAGCGACGGTGAATTCTTTTTCCTGAGCCGTTGACCACGTGACATCCACACCAGGGAGATTCAGGTATCGCTACATACATAAACGGGAAATAACTCAGCAACCGATCCAGGGCCGTTCGATCGCTGTCCAGATCGCCGCAAGACCGAACAAGTTCCCAGAACTCTTCGTAGCTGATCTCGTAGAAATTCACACCATTATCAGACAAACGTGTACCGCTTACATCCATCCTCACATGATACTAAGATCCTCTTTCCTTTCTATTTATACCTTTTTCCCTCCTACGTCACCATTTCCGTTAAACAGACTTCAAACTAAAAGGCTACGCCCTAAACATGTTCGGACATGTTCACACAGAACCGTTACACCACCCAGAAATTGCAAATTCATCCAAACCTACGCCCAAAACATGTTCGGACATGTTCTATTCAGACAGAAAACCGTTACACCCGTTTCCAGGAATCTCAGACTCATCAACGGTCTCAAAACGGGAAACGCCCCCCCAAAAAAATAGCCACAAAAACCCCGAATACTTTCCCTCCTCCCCCCTAAGAGGAAGAAAATGGCGTCACAGAAATTAAAACAATTCATAATAATAATAATAATAATCCGAGAATTTCAGACTCATCAACGCCATCTGTTTTCAAACACCGGAAACACGTACTCCAATTTATATATGACGTCACACGCCAAAATAACGTAACAAGAAACAAAATGGCGTCACAAAAATTAAAACAATTCATAATAATAATATAATAATATTTAATAATATAATCTGGTCACGTGACTTCCATTTTGTGACGTCACAGTCACGTGACTCTCAGAAATTGCAAATTCATCCAAACCTACGCCCAAAACATGTTCTATTCAGACAGAAAACCGTTACACACATTTCGAGGAATCTCAGACTTATCAACGGTCTCAAACGGGAAACGCCCCCCAAAAATAGACATATATCTCATCAACACCGGAAACCCTTATCAAGTCCTCAATAACAACAGGAAACCCGCAATCTTATCAAAGTCCCGAAAACGCCCCCCACAATCTCCTCATTCACAACAGGAAACCCATATCATTAAGCCCCGCCCACTTTTTCCCCAACAACCAATCAAAACGCTCAAAACACCCACCCTTGCTTGCCCACACACCTACATCATCAATTGATCTTTGATCGATCTTTTCCAATCAATTGATTTATCGGACTCAACGGGGATACATAACTACTACAGTTTTTCACATTTATTCTTTCATTAATAAAAAGCCCGTTGTCTGGTATTATCTTTATTCTCTTGACCTTCTACTCATGATTTTAATAAGTTAACTGCCACGAAGCAAGTGTGAGGCACTTAAATGCTCGCGTTGTTTAATTCCTTCCTAGAAAAGGCCCGTACCCAGAATTTCTTTGAGGAGGTTAGAGACAGATCCGAAAATGTGGAACAAAAGAGAAGATCCGAATTGCTGTAGGATTTGTTGATTTAGGTTATTTTACGTTGATTTTGTGACATTTCTGGCTTATCGCTATGATGAGGATGAGTAACGATATGATGAAATTTATCAAGGAACACTCACAAAGAACATGCAAGCCAACCATGGATTCGGACCCGGAATCCATGGCGTCGTAGCTCACAGTGCTAACCACTACTTCCAGGTGGTCGACCCTGGTCGGCGAAATGCTGTTGGGAGTACTGCATGTGACCACCAATGTTATGGTAGTATTATTGTACGAGCTAGTTCTAGCTCGTAGATACAATGCTAAGTGTACACCCAACGGTTAAAGCAATATGTCCATCTCCTTTGAATTGTCATTCAGTCTGTTTTCCACAGTGTCATGATAATGGGTTGAAATAGAAACGCAGATGTCAACATAACCTTCTAATCCAAAGAATCAATGACCCCTTAGAACAACACAAGATGTAGAGTAAAGAGAGAATGAAAATTGTGGTGAACAATTTGCCTAATATTGTCTTTCCTAGTTGTAGAATTGTAGAGTTGCAATGTCATGGTCCAAAGTATCGGAAAAAAATCAATTCACCGATAACCCTCTCCCCCCTATCCGACAATCAGCATTCAGCAACACAATCGCTCACAGACTAATGTTGTCACGTGGCGTAGAGCTTGGTGCTTATTGTTTACATTCAATTCTCAGAAGTTCAGTAGTACTGTGTTCCGCAAACTTAAAATGTTTTCATTATTTTAGAAATGTTCTTGTACCAGCACCATTGAACAGCCATGATAATTCTATGGTTAGAAAATAGTACATACATTCATTAAATTATACGTATTAGCAATCATTATTAAAATGAAGAACATGTCAAAATGTGAATTAACCCCCCCCCCAAAAAAAAGACGAAACATTTTCGAAACACGGCTTAAGTTTGAAAGAAATTGGGACAGGGATTAGAAAATATGAACGGTCCCGACTAAATTAAATGTCTTGTAAAAACGCTTCAATTATTATTAAACAAAAATTACAAGGACAGTTTACTTTCCTTTGGTAGATAAGGCTTAGTGCTGGCGAAAAGGTGGGGAAAAGGGGGGGAAGCTACTGCTCGCACCCCACTTCCCCTTAATTTCCACCACTTAATTTCCTCGCATTCTAATCTAGTCCAGGGCGTAGGTAGCTATATGTTGCTACGCCACTCTTGAGAGAGGATTACTAAATTCAAAACTCCTTCTTTCGAAGGGTCATACATGATTTGTGCACTTGTTTCTATACTTATTTTTAGTTGATTTAGCTCATTTGACGTCGCATTTCTACCACTTCTGTCTAATTGCGAGGATGCAAATGAATGCCAGAAATGAATGAAGGGACAATCGCAGATTTAAGGCTCCTTCATACCGCGACGAAAACGCGCAATGCAGACGTTCCGTTTCCAACATATTTTTCATTAACGAGCAAAGATAGAACCTTGGGGTTTGTTTTCTATCCTTCAGAAAATATGGCTGCGTAATTCCTACAAAGCAGAAATTTTAGAAAGACCCTGTTTAATAAGTAAAGTGGGCATAAAAATGGGGAAAAACCGTAATTTTCACATGCAATTATCTCGTTAACCACAGAAGCTTATGGAAAACTGTTTTGTTGGGGTCATGCAATGTTCATTCTACAACCTTAGTGACAATGAAGTTCGACCAGTCACAAATATATGAGTGCGTTGTGAAAGAAGGAGAACACATGCATATGCTGAACATATTTTATTCAGCAGGCTACATGGAACAAAGGAAAACATAAATTTCCGCTGCAACGCAGCAATGTATGGTGTCCACACAAAATAAAACACTTTCGTCCATCTATACGTGACATTGAAGTTCGACCACTGTGAGAGGGTATCCTGTTTACCATGGTGTGACGCCGCCCCGTCGGCGAATAACTGTGGCAATGTGTCGTGGCATGCTGCGGACGAGTCGTTTAAGGTATTCCACATCGAAGCGGTGCCATTCTTCCTGCAGGCAGGCGATAAGAGCACCCACTGTCGTGGGTCCCCTCTGTTGCACACGTCGCTTAAGAACACGCCACACATTCTCAATGGGCGAGAGGTCGGGACTCGATGGTGGCCGTGGCAGAGTTCGCACGTGATGGCGAGTCAACCATTCTCTTGTCAGCCGCGCTGTATGAGGCCTGGCATTGTCGTGTTGAAAGATGAGACGCCTCCTGTGGAACAGGTGCCTTCGCACTGTGGAAGATGCCGCTCCAATATGCGTGTATAGGCGTGTGAATTCACAATGCCCTCACAGACGTGTAGTGGGCCAACCTCAGATGCCGTCATGCATCCCCATACCATCACTGACGCAGGTTTCTGTACCCGACGTGCATAACATTTTGCTTCATTCTGTTCCTCCTTCCGACAAATGACTGTTTTCCGTATTTTTCCGTACACAACATTGAAAATGGATTCGTCCGTCCACAAAACCCTGTTCCACTGCCGAAATGTCCATCCCCGGTACATTCGTGCCCACCGTAGTCGATTGCCTTTGTTCAACATGGAAAGGAAGGGTTTACGTTTCGCCTTGTATACTCGGTAACTGCATCGCTGTAGGTGACGGCGAATGGTTCTGGTTGACACTTCAATGTGAAAGCGTTCTCGAGTCCACAGTCGTAATTCGGCCACAGAAACATGATTGTTGGTCTGGATATAGCGCCTAAATATCCGTAGGTCACGTACGCTCAGCAGGCGTTTTCGACCGGGGGCCTTACCTGGCTCTGTAGTACCCGTATTTTGGTGGTGTTTGATGATGCAGTGGACGGTTGACTTGGGTAAGTTCAGTTGGCGCCGTATTTCCCGTTCACATGAGTCCATCCCGTTGCAACTCCACCACACTTCTCCTCACGGTGTTGTCAATAGGTTTGCCCCTAGCCATGGTGATGATGCACTGCGGTTCCTCGGTGCACAGCACGCGCTTATATACGGCGGACTCCCTTATCGTGTCCGTGACGTCATGCTTCCGTCGAATGCGCCACTATCTGGAATTTGCCGAATGGGTCTGGTGCGAGGTCGAAGTTCAATGTCACGCGTATTGTTCCCCGTTTTCGTTCTTTACGTGACCTTGGGTGCAACATGCTGGGATCACGATTCTTGCCTGCTCACACGCCTCCTCTTACACACATGCGTCACTTCTGCGGGTCAACCATTCCACCGCCTATGCCTCTGTTCATTTCATCACGTATTCTTTTCTGGTCGAACTTAATTGTCACCAAGGTTGTACTTGACATTAACATCATCACTGTAGAAGTCAGTGTTCCTATTTTGAGACTGTTTGAGGAAAACGAAACCCTTGCAATACGTAAAAGAGTCCCTGCACTGTAGCGACACCTCGTGCAGAAAGTTAGAGCGTTCTAAAACCCACCCACAGGAGAACGCGGAGGGATACAACGAAATAGCTCGTGATGACAAAACACGATCGCAAGCGACAGAGAAGTGTGCATGCGTCAACTGGACGTGTTCAATTGCAAAATATGGGTGACGGCAGCAAGTGTGTTTGGTGCAAGAAGTGGGCTCCGAGGAAATGGTCTTGTGGAAGGTTCACGTATTGTGGAAGGTTTCAGAATGAAATATAAATATAATAAATCCGTTTACTACATCATCAAATGGGAAAGTATTTAACGCTTTCCATTAGACGTTTACATTGTACGTACGTAAACCAGTAACTTCATTTTGAGTAATTCAATAAAACCGGTCTCTTTGGCAAATATTACGCTATAATACGTAGAACAAGTTTGCTGGGGGTCCGGACTCCCCCGAAAGGATTATGACGTATTAAAATTAAATAATGTAAATATATTCCTTTAGCAATTTTTGCATATTAGATGGATAATTTCATCTGAACGCGTTTTTGAATGGAAGGATTATAGCTCTAAATACCATACTGCTTTGAAGTATAGCTCCCGAAATACTTATCAAGTACTACTATTTTTACTCTGAATATATTGGAAAGCAATGATTAGGATCATACGGCTTTAAAAGACATAAAATATGAATTTAAGGCGTCTGGACCCCCTCCACAAACGAAAAGATTACCAAGTAATAACATAATAACAATACTCGTTTAGCATTTGTTGTATATGATAGTTGTTAGCTTTATCTGAAGAGACTGAACTTATTGGAAGGCAAGAATTATATTGGGATCGTACGGCTTTGAATGATGTTACAAAGAAGGTTTATGGATACTACAACTCATAACAATTTGTATACAATATTAATCAGAAACTTCACTGTATCTTACATTTATTTCGATATGCAATATTATTCAATTCATCTTCTATTTGACATTAATTTAATTGCCAGGCACTTGATCTTATCTATATGTTTTTACTTTTAACTACAGCTAAGCTACATAATGAACATACAGTGTTTGCCTTTTTACCAAGTCACGTAATAATAATATATTAATTTATATATTGAAATTTGTATTACTTTAATTCAATTAAAATATCATCATTAAAATTATTATTATAATATTATGATTACTATTAATATTATTAGTAGTAGTATTATTATTAGTAAGACATTTCGTTCAGATCCTCCCCGAAACATTTCTGGATACGCCACTGATTGTGCAGAATTTTCTTTGTTCCACTTCGAAACGGTTTATTACGAGGTGTAAGAGCTGTCACGAACACAACACAGCGAGCGAAAATAAAACTACACAAACAAACGCACACAGATAAAATATCACAGCATTGTTTACAGCGTGTTTCTACCTGCTTCCTTTCTCGCGTTTGGAATAGTCCTTCGAGATGGTTTTGTCTCTCGTGGCCAGACAGTAATTAATACTGAAGTGTCGTGTGCGTTTCACCTTTTAGTAGAGTTTGCAACATGAAACCGAGGAAAAATTCAGGAATGTATCCAAGTGAGCGCAGAAGCAAATCAAAAAGAAGAAATAAAGATTTGATGCTGCAACAATGGAGACGAGAGAACATGGCAAGGTAATTTTTTGGATCATTATTTATTCTAATAAGCTGAACAATAATGAATCTGAATCTGCACCAGATCTCTATCTTTGAAAACTCGCAGAAGGGAATAGAGCGCCTTGTTCTTCTTTGTCACAGAGCCGCTTTCTTTTTATGTAATAATTTGTATTTTTTCTTAGCGGCTAAAATAAACTTAAAATGTACATGAAGCTATTAGAATCATTATATTTGAGTTTTGCATCATATATTTCTATAACTTAACATTTTTGACGGTACCTTACATGAGATTGCACATTTTACAGGTTTCTTACTTATCCTTATATTTCCATTTTTAGAATTGTGAAAGGGGTTACAAAACAATAAGTAGTGATTTTCAAGATATTTTTCGAGTACAGTCAGCGATTTTTATATGAAGATATTAGAGGATTAGAACGTGGTACTCTTTATTTCGGCTATTGAATATTTCACCTCCTAAGCAATTGCACATTTGTACAATACCGTATCATATTATTGTTTCGTTGCTATTTGGAGTGTACTGCTACTTGAGTTGTGTGTGTTTAAGGTAAATATTAAAAAAAAAATATTAAATTGTATTACGAAGATAATTTGTTCCAGAGTTTTTGCATGTAAGTATTTATTTCTATTTAGTATGCATTATTTTGTTAACTACTTACATCTGGGTTAAACAGACTTCTCATATTTAATGTCTGATAGGGGCGACCCTAAGAGTGTGAAGGCGGCCGAAGCGTGGTGCCGACTACCCACCTCCGCCTATGGATGAGTCAAGAAAGTGTTGATACCTGCATACCCTATACAAGCTCTGTCTTCTTTGGATGGTAACAGTCCGTTCAAACTTCAAGAGACATTCATTTCGATAGATTTGTGTTGGAAACGAATAAATTATTTCAGGAAGAAAATTCTACATTTGTATGCAAAATCACATCTTTGCTTCTTTTCGTATGGTGATGGAGGAGAAGACTGCTGCTCAACAAAACGATATCAATGAAATGAGTGAAGAAGATGAAGCTGCTTCCCAAAAATAATGGAGGTGACTGAACATGTGTCAGCTGATACACTTCAGACTGAACTCCAATCAAGGGTGTCAGATACCCTCCCGATCAGCAAGCCGTGTGGAGTGAACACGAACGGAACAGTCACTCACGATCACGAAGAAAATTTTGAAAATACCCTGTGTATCGAGGACACCACGCCCAACTGTAATGACTCCTTCACACTCACAGGTCGTAGGTTAGTAGACATCGGCTATTTCATAGGCCAAATGCAAAGATTAAGTAATCATAGACCATTTGGGTGCACCCTCAGCGATATGGACATCATTGGAGAAACCAGAAAGGGATACAAATGTGATATAAAATTCAGATGTCGTATGTGCAACTCGGTGTTCAAAGTGTCCACGGACAACACACATACAATGAGAATGGATGTGAATACAGCAGCAGTTTGTGATGTGATGGCAATTGGTACTGGATTATCCCAGCTTCAGGAATTCAGTGCAGCTTCGGACGTTCCGTCCACGTCTAATGTGACTTACGACAGGTACCATGAGAGGATAAGTGACGGGTGCGAAGCAGCAGCTATGAGAGAGATGCAGGCAGCCGTGGATGAGGAAATCACTTTGGCTGTGGAGAAGGGAGACGTTGACAACGATGGAGTGGCTCTGCTCACTGTGGTGGCTGACGGTAGTTGGGTCAAGCGTTCATATGGATGTAACTACAACTTCATGTCTGGCGCAGTAAGTACAATTAGAAAGTAACAAAATTCAGTAGGTTTGAAGGGTTTCTTGGAAAGTTGTAACAGTAATTTTAGTAGGCTCACAGATTGTATTTTGGCACACTACAAGAAAAATAATCAGCTATATATAAGAACAGGCAATGTGTTTTTTTTAAAAAAATACTAAATGTGCCTTTCGTTTCAGTTCAGGCAAAGCATATACCAAACTGCAAAACTGCTAATTCTCCATTATGTACATTTTGTTCCTTTTCTATTTATATGAGATTCTTGTTGATTTTAAAAACGAATATATATATATATATATATATATAGTATTATATGAAATAATGTATTGGGCGTGGAAGCTCGGAACTGCAAGAAAGTTTTTCAGTTTATAAAAGGTGTTTTATTTAATTAGAAGATCGAGTGTTGCTGGCCTAAGTGTTAATTAGAGGGCTGAATCTTCTGGTCCGTTAGATATGAAATATCAGTCTAATTTTCTGCGTTGATAAATTTAAAGTTTGTGTCACTGGGATAGACACATTGGTATAATGTAATTAGATAACTTTTTTTTCATATTAGTTATGTTTCACATTTTAGTCTCAGATTTGCTTGAAACTTTTAGTATGGAAATTATGTACATTTTCTCTAAAAATTTATGGAAAATTAAAAACTAACGTTAAGTGCAATTTATGATTTGAAGTAAAGAAGACAAATGGTCAACTTATAAGCTCAACCGTTCAGCTAGAGAGACTTGTAGTCATTACAAAATTTGGCAGGGTTAATATTCATGTACGTAAGAACAATCTGACATAATTTAACATGTTAAAAAAGAATGGCTTGATTGAGAAAATGGCGCCAAAAGAGGGAAGTGTTTTTTTATTGTTTAAAACACTTGAAATAGCTATTTTGAGATATCTACGAAATTTGTAACGTATTTCCTGTTAGTAATTGTACGAATCGTTATATGAATAATTACATTACTCTGTGTTCCACAGGCCGCCATCGTCGGCTTCCACACTAAGATGGTGTTTTATATCGGGGTGAGAAACAAGTACTGTACAATGTGCGCCAGGGAGCGTCCAGGAAAGATGTAGTCCGGCCGCATCGCTGTTTCAAGAACTGGACGGAAACATCCACGAGCATTGAGTCGGATATAATTGTGGAGGGCTTTGAACGAAGTTTGGAGTTGTACGGTGTGAAGTTTACTACTCCTGTGGCTGATAGGGATTCCAGCGTGTATGCGAAAATTCTAGAAGCCAGACTTTACACCGATGTCATAGTGAAAAAAATAGAGTGTACTGGTCAGTTACGGCGGAACTATTGTAAGAAACTGAGACTCATAAGCACTAATAGTAAACTGAAGTATGTTCACCTGATAAAACGAATCGGATCCAGCATTCTGAGATTACGAAGCAGTGACAAAGGCCGTGAAACACCGTATTAGTCAGGACGGTTTGACACCTGCTTGTCAACATACAGAGTTGTATAAAGTTATTATCAACTGGCCAAGCCATGTGTTCGGTGAACATTTGCATTGCGTTGAGCTTGGTTACTTCTGCTCTGGGAAATCTGCAGAAGAAATTAATATTGTTAACGAACTAAAGGAAGCCGGTCTGTACCCGCTCATCATGGAAGCAATTCACTGCAAAAGTCTCCTCGAGAACTTAGACAACAAACCTGTGGAACAGTTCAACTCCATAATAGCAAAGTTTCTTGGTGGAAAACGAGTGAACTATGGGTTGAAGAGGTCTTACGGGGCTAGATGCTCCGCTGCTCTGGTTTCTCATAACACACACACTCCATTTTACAGCCTACACAAAGAAATGTGCGCCGAAAACAGCCATCGATTTTTCACGAAGTTGCTAGAGTCAAGGAGAAAGCGTCGACTAATTAACATCTCCAAGAACCGGCAGCATCCCAGAACCAGAAACAGGTTGCGACATGAGCCTACGTCTGTTGGTAATACGCATAACAAGGATTACGGTCCAAATGTCCAAAAACCAGACCTTTCGCCTGATATGCAACAGCAAAGATGTCAAGCGTTCCTACAGTCGTTATCGCGAACAGAACAGAAACGCCAAGAGCTCAAAAGGAGCACTGTAATGCAGAGGAACTGCCTGCTTCGGAAGCAAGAGAGGCGTAAGTTACTCACAGCATCCCATTTCTGGGTAGTGTGCAAGAGAAAGTCCTACACTGGCTGCGATAAACTAGTCAAAACACTACTCTACAGTGACTTGGACTGTGAAGCAACGTGGTACAGTAGGGAAAAAGAACTCCCTGCCATCGAACATGTGGAAAATGAGGTTAACGTGACGGTAACACCGTGCGGCCTGTTTGTTGACCCCACCATTCCATATTTAGGAGCATCTCTAGACGGCCTAGTAGGTGAGGATGGCATTATCGAAATTAAGTGTTCCTTTTCTGTCAAACATGTAACACCTACACATGCCATCAAGACGAAGAAAGTAACTTTCTGGAAAATTGACGAAGAGCTTAACGCTAATATCGTGAACACCACACATAATTACTATTACCAAGTGCAGGGGCAACTCCATGTTACACGGAGAATGTACTGTATCCTTGGTTTGTTTACACAGAAAGGTGATAAAATAGAATACATCCAGAGAGATGATCAATTCTGGAAGATGAATATGGATACGCAGCTACAAAAAATCTATGTTGAGTGTCTACTACCAGAACTTGTCGAATCCACGGCACACACGCTCAATGCAGATCCGAAATTCCACGAGAATAATCCAAGCCCAAAACAGAAGGAAGGTGAAGACGTCGGATGGGAAACTCCGTTACACACAGAGTGGAATTCGTTTCTGCAAATCAAACAGAGTATTTTGGTACACTCGGTAAACTACTGGGTTCTGAGAATACCACAAAACTTGAGCCTGGCATGAAACCCATAGGTGGCAATATTCCTAAATTTTTAGCCATAGAGACTCTGAATATCCATTGTAATGTAGCAAAAGGGATGATTACCAATTCCGATGGCGACATAGGCAGTCACGAACAAACTGGAATCATAGCAACTTTCAAACCGAATTCGAAGTTCATGGACCAGATCGTCTATACACCCTGGTCACCTCCCAATCGCCATACTTTTTCCAATCTCAACGAGCCAAACCGAGAGATATAATTAGACGTGGACGTTGGAGACAGCTTTGTGCATCCTTGCATGGCCGATCTGTATATCAAATTCGAAGTGGTGAAAAATGAGAGCGTCGAGGTCTTTCCCCCCGGTGCACACATAAAGCTAGTAGATAATCTTGTGCCACACTTGTTCTCTCAAGTGGAAATTAGAAAGGATGGTACTGTAATTGATCGAATGAACTATCCGGGCATCACAGTGCTGTTTCCTATGCTCCCGTTGCCGGGTTTCTTCTCCGACTAGAAGGACATCACATGGAAGGAGTTTGAGGGTCACTTTTCGCAGGGTAGCCAATGACAACGACGCTCTGATGTGTTACAGTTAATTGAATGCAGATGGCACAGCACTACACAACAGCCTATTCGAAGCAGCAAAATGTATCATCAATACGATGGAGCTGACGATATCAGTAGTTGAAGTCGATACTAATTATGCCATCATATACAAAGCAAATATTCTAAAAAATTCACAAGTGCCCATCCAATTTTACACCTACCAGTGTGAGTAGAAACCAGCGTCTGTAGGGCACTACGAATTTCAAGCCGCTAGTCAATTTAGTGTTTACCTATGGTGTAAATTGTGGGTAAAAGCGGTCAGGGGCGTGATTCTGATCACATCACCCCACTCACGACTGGATCAAGAAAGTGTGAGGGTAGACCCCATACCCACTATACGACTTCATGGCGTGGTGCTAAGCACAGGAGAGCACTTTAAATAATTCAGTAGTATAGAGTATGATATGAAAGACTTCGTAATTGTGCTGTTTCAGACCGGGAGAGAGGGCAATCAGGAAAATGATTCGAGCAAATTCGACAACGGCAAGATCAAAAATGTCTATCTCAAAAATGGGCGCAATGAAGTTTTCACTCGCGAGAATTATAATCTGGATATAGAACAGGACGATTATCTCAAATTATATGAAGCATACACTCCACACACAAAAGAGTAACTGAGGGAAACATAGATGTATACTACAATCGCAGCGAATGCAATGCAATCTCCCGGGAATCAAACTGGAAACTCTTAATTTACTATACAACACTGGCATAATACTATGATGAAAAAACTTACTTAAGCACATAATTTTCACAAACTATCTATGTGCTTAGGCAACAGAGTTCTTACTGCCTTGTCTTGGGCAACTATTGTCTGCTACACGACGTACCTGTACCATTTGCTGTCTACATAGGTACAATTCACCCATGAAACTAATTTAGTACAATTCTTCCGCAATGCGGCTCTATCCAAGATCAATACTGCTGGATTATCACGCAAGCTTGCCCCTGGCAACTGACGTACAGTCAGTATATTGTTTCGTTAGTGCAATTCAGTGCAATGAAATGCAATTCTTCTGCATTGCGGCTATAATCGACTGGTTAATACGGTAGGCCCATTAGTTGCTGGTCGCGGCTCGAATTTCACGCGAGCACGTGTGGTCAGAATATCAAACCATCAATCTGCCGGCAATATCGTAACATATTATAAACGCTTTGATAATGAATACACAATAATTAATATTTATTCGCAAACATCCTCTATTTTTTCAACTCAAACACGATATGTCAGAACAGAGAGATAAATGATAGATAATTACAGCTTTTCGGCAAGCGAATTATCACTGTGACAAATATATCTTCTATTGTTTATACCATAACATATGAGCTAGTTTCGCTGGTCAAAATTGACCTAGTTTTATCCAGACAATATACAGGTGTTTCATAAAAAGATACAACGTGGTAATGATATACACGCCTCACGGAACTGGTTTAGGTGTCATTTTGTAGGAAAATACGTCAAGTTGTGTTTTATCGTATAAGGTTCAATGTGACTTATATTGGTAATTTGGCAGACATCCCATCTGAAATCGATTTCTTGCCAAACCCACTGCATCATGTCAGTATTAACTTCCTGAACTGCAGTGTGGATTCTTGCGGCGTTCTTCGTCATCCTCATCAACTTGTGGTATCAAAATGTTTCCACAATAGGCTCTGATATTAATCGACCTTGTACAAGATCGGACGTAGAGTTCCTCATCTCCCCTATTCATGGCCACCTATTGTGTAATTTCTCTCTGGAGACCTAATTGTTGGACGTCCACTTCTGCCTTTCTCCCATCAAGAACACAGCTACTCGCTTCGAACGTCTGCACCAATCTTAACGCTGTATTTTTAAATTGTTCATCTTTCACGTTAAAATGACTGTGGTAATCTCTTTGAGGCTGCACAATAGAATTCCGCTACAGTAATAACGTTTCACGATGAAGACCTTCGGCGAAGTGCTGAATCCGTCTATTTCCCTCCTGTACAGTATGACACGATTCTTCAAAACACCTCACCTTTAATAAACAAAAAACAAACGACTTTCAGCAACGGTTGCATATGGGTGCTCGAATATTCTGCGCAGTTCATCTGAACTTGTGCGGCGTGCGGCGTCCTGTTTTGTGGAATGATAGGTTTGGACACCGCTACAATGCAACGAAGCACTCGAATAGGGTTCTCAACACTTTCCCCAAAACTCTTCTTCCTGAAAACATCAATATCATAGGAAACTTCTCAGATAAAGACTAACGCTTAATGGTGTTTTTTGTATGGATTCTGAACTGCTTGTGCATAAATGTTATTTTATGGTTTGATGTTTATGTAATTCATGTTTGATTCTTAGCCTGAAGAAGAATCTAATAGATAGTTGAAATATTACGTGCATTGTGGACTATTACGCAGAAATCACTGAATTTGCTAGCATTTCCAGGTTCTATCGAGTATCGACAAATTTCTGTGGAACAGTATCAGTCATCAAGACCATTTCAGCTTTACCTCTTTCAGTGTGAAAATAGAATTATTAAGAGAACTTATGAATATGAAATGAAAAAAAAAAAATATTTAAAATTTCTAGCATTCGCGCGTCCTGAAAGTCACATTCCCTGTTTCTGGAGAACCTACCAGAATTAAAAAAATATTATGTTGTTAAATTGAACCGCTTTTTGAACATGTGTATTAGCTGCATTTTACATTATAAGCAGAATAAATAACGTTTCTCTCAATACATACACTAAGTAATTTTATGAAAATGCGTGTTTCACAAAACTATTTACAGTTTAGAAATGTTTGACATACATATGATATATCACAGAATTAATAGTAAACACCTTGACATTGTTATCTGACTACATTTACAGGACTCATCACTTTGGCTGGAATTAAATAATATTTAAAATTACTGATGTGTATTCGATTGTAAAAGTTTTGAAAACTTTCCAAGTCTTACTTTTAGATAAAGGTTAAATTAGGCATAACGGATAAATCATCTGAGAAATAATTCTAGAGTTACACATGTGGAAGAATGTGGTGCGCAACGCAGAATGTGCCTGAAACCTTGTTTCTTCGTTGAAGGGTTGTTT
The DNA here is from genome assembly GCF_977018435.1 of Lepisma saccharinum. Classification (NCBI taxonomy): domain Eukaryota; kingdom Metazoa; phylum Arthropoda; class Insecta; order Zygentoma; family Lepismatidae; genus Lepisma; species Lepisma saccharinum. The sequence goes on from NW_028142898.1 coordinate 3,540,472, forward strand.
GTTTTGTAAACATCACAGAGCTGTTATCAATATTTCAGAAGCTGTTGAGCCCTGCACTTAGGGACAAGGCAAGGCAAATTTCATGGATGTGTTTAGATTTCCTACACGACCACCTTCTACAGGCTATAAACCTAGAATACTTTCAAAGGGGAACTGTAATATTTTGTGTAGAAGCCTTCAAGACATGTTTAAAATATCGCACTATGAGGTGCTAAGACTCGCAGGGGTCCCGGTTTCGGATCTCGGCCTGTGCATGAATGTTAGTGAATGTCCATTCATCAATTTCATCATATCATCACTCATCTCTATCTTCGCAAATTAGACAAACATCAATCAAAGAGCGATGTAAAATAAAGCAAATCAATCAATCAATGAAGCAAATTAAACAACACATAGAATGAGTTTTTAGGTCAGGAATTTAAGTAATTTGGAACCAAGCAGTATCTATAGCGGGGATATCACACGCAATTTTACGGGAGTTTGCACCTGGCTGGGCCGCCGAGGGTTGTTAGAACCGACGGAAATACGCACTGTGTAAACAGCATAAGAGGTTACAAGTAAGAATTACACTTGGATAATCTTTCTTATATTTGAAAATTATAACTTTGGTAAAATACCTGAAAATACACTATGGTAATTCATTTGCAAAACATAGCATCACTGTCATCATCATTACTAATGAATAAAAGCGTACAATGTAGAGTTTAATATATAATGTGTTCTTACATCCATACATTACAAGTGCATTGAATTATACATTGTATTACTACATATTGAATAGGTTTCTTACAATGTAATACGTACGATGTATAACTGTCCACATAGAAGCGATTTTTTCATGTGTACCGTAAGAAGTAATATTTATTTTGTTTATATGTTTTTCAGAATTGCGAGAAATATTTTCAATGAATTCTTTCCCAAACAGAATTGGAAGATATGCCCCAGTAAAGCATAATTGTACTCGTACAACAGGTAGGAAATAATTTTTTTAAACATAATATGCGCATTTTATACATTTAATGTTTTGAGTATATTATAAATGTCTCAACTCAGAGCGTAAGTTATGTAAAGCTTTACTTGATCAAAGCTTTGTAACTTATAAAATTCTTGCTGATTGCCCGGCGTTCAGCGATTATTTATATATCCCAATCTTCTGTTAAAATGGTCTGTTGGAGAAACGTGGCGATCTTAAATCCACTCCGCATTACTTAATAGTTTGCCTTGTGACTTGTTGATTGTGGTCGAGAAAGCAAGTCTATCTCCCTCTCTCTCTATCGGAAATTTCAACATTTACCTTAGCGACTCTGAAAACTATGGAATCCATATTAATGTAGATAATTTTTGATATTTTCTTTTTTACCCCCTCTCAACCCCCATGCCAATAGGATGAACTTGAGATGAACGGCATTTGTTGTGACACTATTCATCTTAGCAACACTAGAAATTATGGATTCCACACTAATATCGTTCGTTTTCGATTAATTTTACATGTTTCTCCCTTCCCACCTCCAGCACTAGGGGTGCCAAGGGTTTGAACGGTATTCGAAGTGTCACAATTCATCTTAGCGACCTCGAAATCAATGGATTCCACACTAATATCGGTTGGTTTCCATTATTTTTACATATCACCCCTTTCCCGCCCCTCTTTAGTGGTGCCAGGGGTTTGAACAGCATTCGTAGTGTCAGTATTCATCTTAACGACCACGAAAACTATGGATTCCTCACTAATATCGCTCGTTATGATTAATTTTACTAGTTACCCACTTACACCCCAACTGGTGTCAAAGGTTTGAACGGTATTCGCAGGGTCACAATTCATTTTAGTGATGCCGAAAACTATGGATTCCACACTAATATCGGTCGTTTTCGATTATTTTACATGTTACACCCTCACCCTAGTATGAGTGCCAGGGGTTTGAATGTCATTCGTAGTGTCACTATTCATCTTATCGAAACCGAAAACTATGGATTACAGACAAATATCGACCGTCTTCAATTTTTTTATATGTTATCCCGTTCTCACCCCCACTCTTAGCGGTGCAAGGGGTGTCTTGGAGTTAAACGGCATTGGGAGTATCACGATTCATTTTAGCGACCATGAAAACTATTGATTCCACATTAATATTGGTCGTTTTCAATTCTTTCTACATGTCACCCCTTTCAACCCACCCTTGAGGGTGCCAGGTGTCCCTTGGATTTGAACGGCATTGGGAGTGTCACAATTCATCCTAGCGACCCAAAATCTATGGATTATTCAATAACATTGGTCGTTTTCGATTATTTTTAAATGTCACCCCTTTCCACCCGCACCCTTAGGGGTTCCAGGGTTTCTTGGAGTTGATCGGCTTTGGGAATGTCTTTATTCATCTTAATGCTGCCGAAAAATATAGATTTCACACTAATATCGGTCGTCTTCAATTATTTTTACCTGTCACTCCTTCCCACCTGCCAGCCCCCGCCTCCCCTTAGGAGTGCCAGAGGTGTCTTGTAGCTGAACGGCATGAAAGTGTTACTATTTGTATTAGCGACAGCAAAAACTATGAATTCCTCACTATTAACGGTCGTTTTCGATTTATTTTTATATGTCACCCCCATCCCTTAGGGTGCCAGGGGTTTCTTACCGCCGCAGGAATTTCTTTGCAGATTGTAAGTCGTATGTGTTCCAAGTTTGGTTGACAGTTATGCCGAAAAAACATATACACACATACGTATATTGATAAATTTAGATGCTAACAACGTTTCCTGTAGCCACTGAGCGGTTTAATCTGTATATATGCAAGGGTACTTTCAGCTTCTTATTGCTTGACTTTAGTATTATTTATATTAGAAACATTGCCCTAACGGAGGATGCAAGGATTACAACGAAAGTTCGTCTATTTACGTAGAAAAGAAAGCCACTTATGCAAGGCAGTTGTAAACATAAGCAGTAAAATTACAGGTTTTGTAAAGGAATGCATGAGGAATAAATTATTTTAAGATTAATAGTAGTGCATATTTAGCAGTTCAACTGTCATCTTTGGAGTTATCCCTTATTTCTATGGATTTACCCTCAGTTGTATCATATTATGACGATCTTTTTGTGGATTTTATGGCATTCGACGACGTTCCAGTACAATTTTCACCTCAACTCGGTTTTCCTACCTCATCCTTTGTAGGTATGCTACGATCTTACGTGATATAGCTTAACCTATTCACTTATTTTCCTTTTTTTACGATATTTCACGAGTTTGATAACATACAGGTCGTTCTCTTGCACTCCAGTTGTAACCGGTCATGATAAATATTTTACGTACGTAAATAACTCCGCTTCAAAGTCAAAATGCACGTAGTATTGTATATTAGCCGGTTCCATTCCATCATAAGTAAGGATCTCATCAGAAGCAAGAATGATCCTCAGAGTAATCTTCTACGATGGATTTTGTGGGGTTCATGATGTTTCATGATGTTTTTAAACCTCATGGGCACTTTCTCGACGTGTTCGACGAGGCCCAGGATCCTTTTCGATGTGTTTTTTACGATCTTTTACGGACTAATCTAATCTACGATCAAGTGTATAACAGTTTTCGAGAGAAGGTCGCCATTTTTGAATTTTGGAAAACTGATTTCAGTCAGGGAGGACAGACGGATATCGCAAAAAAAGACATGTTTCTACGATCACCATTATCCTTTGAAAAAATTGATGGAAAAAATAACTCCAAAAATTCTGCAGTAGTTAGCCCTTGACCCACTTCTTGACCTCACAGGACAACCAAATTTTTGTGTACGTATTCCATTTTACCGAAATCGACAATGTGGTCAACGGGGGAGATTTGTCGAGTTATTTTAGCGATATCTCTTACCCTTTTCGAGATACGTCCACTTACGGTTGCCATTTTTTGTTGTTTGTTTCTTTCAGAAGGCTCACGGAATTTTCATATGCGACGACAGAGCAATCTATGAGCAAAACTCGAATGTTGGAATTTTCTGACAACTCTTTTTAAAGTACGTCCCGAGAAATTCTCTATTAATAACATACCTGAAAAATCTACCATACATGCGAGCATAGTTTTTAACTTGTTTTAAAGCTATATTCGATCAAATACCTCAAGTTTAAAGAGTCTTTTGTAAGTGTTTCATAGTAATTTCGAGCATATTGAATTTTGACTTGATCGGGCGTTACGTGTTGTTCCCGAGAAATTTTCTATAAATAACATACCTGAAAAATCTACCGTTGTTTATTTGACTTTTTATTCTCTTTAACTTGTGTGATTCCCTAGAAAGCGTATAAAGACGGTATTAAAACAGCGGCATTGACCAGTTTCACTCGTAAAAATTATGAAATCAAATGCGTTACTTGTGGAAAGCTAATCTCAAGAGTAGTTGTATTTGTGGTGGGATAAACTCAGGAAAGTATGAACCCCCCTCAAGCAGCTTTGCTATACTTAAAACAGGCTCAACATGCCCATATGAGCTTTTTGCTCAAGTGTGGAATCTTGTCTAATCCAAGATTTTTGTAAAAAAGCCCTCATGGAATCCATGAGAAAGTATGACCCCCCTCAGATTGATTTGGCTATACTTACAAAAGGTACTTCTGTGAGATTGTTGTCCATAATCCTGTCAAAAATATGCCCCTCTTGATATTGTATGATATCTTAAGTATAGTAACTGTTATAGTGCCCTAGCATGTATAGATTTCAAAATTTTGTTAATATTGTATTTTTCAGAAAATTCTATTTATAAAAATTATAGAGACATAAAATATAGAGAATCTCGAGTAGAATATGTATACAAAATTTCAAGTTACCCCTGTTGAGAACTGCCTGCCCGCCGGGGGAATCAATATCTTCTGACCTAAGTTCTCAACAGCTCCCAGTTTTATTGCCGGATTAATACTTGTTGGAGCAGTTCCTCAGATTCCTGCGGCGCGGCGCTGGCAGCACCGAGGTGGGATTAATACTTGAGCAAGTTCCTCAGATCCCCGCAGCGCGGTGCTGGTAGCGGCAGCAGTAGGATCAATATTTGGAGCGGTAGTTCTATTGCCTCCTGAGTTTTATTAGCAGAGCTCCGGCAGTTCTATCAGCAATCTTATTGACATCGATTAGTTCCAGAGAGTGCCGCGCTGGGGCATGGCTCTGCAGTATGGGTGGGATCAATATTTCGAGCAGAGCATTTCCAACATCGATTAGTTCCAGAGTTGTCCACCGCCGCGCCGGGAGCATGGCGCTGCGGTCTGGATTGCATGTACGCTCAGCAGAAAAACAGGATGTGCGCTCAGAAGAAAGTACTTCATCAAAATATTAGAGAAGAGCTTATGTTTCTGAATACACCCCAAACTTACCCCTACCCACCCCCATCTTACCCACACCCACACCTACCCACTACCCACCCCCACCAACCCCTACCCGCCCCCTACCCACCTACACCCACCCATACCCACCCCCAACACACCCCCACCTACATCTATACATATTTACTTCCCGGCACACTTCTATTGCATCATGTTGTGCAATATTAATTGATTAAATGGTTATGACATAATGTGATGATGTGGTGTTTTCTGATTGGTTGCTTATGACATAATGTGTTTATGTGTTACGTTTAAATAAGCAGTGTTTCTATTGGCTCTGTAAATCTATATAAGCCAGGGCACAGTGCAGATTCTTCACCATTGCTGGATCGGCAGTGGAACCCACAAGTGGGGGGCAGAACCTGAACAGGCTCCACCAAAGTATAGGAGACTTGAAGCATATAATTTGGCGGAATAACCCAAGTAAGGTCAGAGAGACAATATATACTGATACAATAAAAGCCAATTTTTGGCAGGGGGGCCAAAGTGGTTCCTAAATACAAAACTCAAGAACTAATTGACATAGAGCTATGCAGTTTTTTTGTCTGCACTGGAATAGCCCAAGTAAGGTCATAGAGACAATATACACTGATACAATAAAAGCCAATTTTTGGCAGGGGGGCCAAAGTGGTTCCTAAATACAAAACTCAAGAACTAATTGACATAGAGCTATGCAGTTTTTTTGTCTGTACTGAACCCAACTGATTAAGCATAGAATTTTGATTTGAACCCCAAGAAATTGTATATAAATACCAAAGCCAAAAATATTAAGTGTATACACACATACACACATACACACACATGCAAAGTACAGTGCTGAACCCAACTGATATTTTTTATTCAGTATAAAGTTTTGAATTGAATCCCAGGAAATTGTATATAATAAACAACAGAAAAAATGCCAAATCAAAAATATTGTAATCAATGCAATAAAAATATATCCAGCCCCAATTGGGCCAAGCACCAAAAAATTTGTAACCCGGACAAATACAGAACTCCCACAATAATTTGCCCCAAATGCAATAGAAAATACAGCATGCAATACTTCACATATACACATAAAGATACTTGCTCTGCACAGTCATCAGCACAACCATCTACATCTGGTCTGAAAAGAAAGCACGAAGCACCTGTTAATGCCAGAGCAGCAAAGCAGCCACGCTATGCACCTATCCGTAGCAGTTTTAACGGCCAATTAAGGGATTACCGGTTTGTATCAGAGCCAAGATGTGGCATTGAGAATTTTTTGAACAGTATAAATTCTGATCTCCAGGCAATTCTAAATGCACAAAATGGCTCTTATAAGCTCTCCCTCAAATTGTTTGTACAATATAAGAAACCAAATGGCACAAAATTTACACAGCCCCACTTAACAGAAACTGTACCTGTATATTCAAATGCAAATTCGGACAAAATAATAAGCAGGTTGATAGATCAACTGAACACTAAACACTCTGAATTTGCATCAAAAGAGTCTGGATGGAGCCTATGTGGCTCTCCGCACAAGTTATATGTTAATATTTCTGAATTCAGCCCATTAAAAGGATCTACATATCTGCCATTACCTGCAAATATTAAAAACAAAAGAGCCGTGGTTAATATAGAAAATACCGACCAGAAATGCTTTTTGTGGTGTATATTAGCTGCTTTGTTTCCAGTTTCAAGGAATCCTGAGAGAATAACTTATTACAAACAGCATGAACATGATTTTGACGATGCAATGGAGGGTTTGGAATATCCAATGTCTATTCAGAATATTGATAAATTTGAAAAAAGGGCCAGGCACATCAATGGCAAGCAATTATCTATTAATGTATTTATTTGTTCCACTGGCAATTGCCGATAGCACCTCTCAGAATCAGTACACTTGATGATGAATCTGCTATTCCAATTGATTTGCTCTTAATTGAAGGGGATGGCACATATCATTACACTCTGATACATAATCTTCAAGCTTTAGTGAGAACACAACTAGACAAATATAAAAAAATATTTAAGTTGTGCAGAAGATGCTTAACTGTATTTGATGGTAGAAAAATGGTGAATGGTGTTTGTGAAGAGAGTGCAGAAATTGCCAAAAACAAGTTAATTGAGCATCTGAAATATTGTGGGAACCATAAACCTGTTCATATGGTGATGCCCAATCCAAGTGAAAATTGCAAATTCAAAAAGTTTGAAGCCTTCTTGGAACACCCAGTATATATTGTCTGTGATTTTGAATCGAACCTCAAACCTTTTGCATTCTGCAATCCAGATCCTGAGGAATCTTCAAGTACACCATACCAGCTACATGAACCTTCCAGCTTTTGTTATACAGTTATACGGGATGGTGTAGCTAGTGAGCCACACTTATACATGGGACCAAATGCCATCAAAGAATTTGCACATAGAATAGAAAATGAGTGCCGTGACATAGCATCTAACATCTTATTAAAATCAAAACCTATGTTGCCTTTAACAGAGGAACAGATTGAAGATTTCAACAATGCAGAAAAATGCCCGGTATGTGATTCTGAATTTTCAGATACAAATATCAAGGTTCATCACCATTCTCATACAGATGGTAAATTCAAAATGGCCCTGTGTAATAGCTGTAATATTCAGATCAAGAGACCAAAATTTATCCCCATATTTTGCCATGGAGCATCCAATTATGATTTCCATCATCTGATCAGGTACGAGGGGTTTGACAAGCAGAATTTAAATATTTTAGCTGAAAATGATGAGAAATATATATCTATTAGCAAGATAATTAAAGTTGATGGTGTTCCTATTCACATAAGATTTCTTGATTCTTACAGATTTTTACCTGCTGGCCTGCCTACACTGGCAAATCAATTATCTGATGATCAATTCAAAATCACACATACCGTGTTTCCAAATCAGGACCTGAAATTAATTAGGCGGAAGGGTGTATATCCATATGACTATGTTACAGATTTTTCTAAATTTGATGAGTGTTCTCTGCCACCACAAGAAGAGTTTTACAGCAAAATCAGAGGATCTGGAATCAGTGATGAAGATTATCACCATGCCCACTTGATGTGGAACAATTTAAAATGCAAGACATTTGGTGATTATCACATGGCATATTTGAAACTTGATGTGACCCTTTCAGCTGATATATTTCAGGCATTCAGAAAATCTTCCATGCAAAATTATAGACTGGACCCAGTATATTTTTACAGTGCCCCGGGCCTAGCATGGGCCGCAACGTTTTTGAACACTAAAATGCAATTGGATCTGATCCACGATCAAGATATGTATATGTTTATGGAGAAATGGATAAGAAGGGGGATTGGTGCAATGTTCTCAGAGATATGCCAGAGCAAATAACAAATATATGCCTGATTATGATCCAGCACGGCCATCAAATTTTATACTGTATGTAGATGCAAACAGCCTTTATGGTCATGCCATGATGCAAAAACTGCCATATGCAGGGCTTGAGTGGGTTGAAGATTTCAATATTGAAGATCTTCAGGACTTTGATGACAGTGACTATGGCCTCTTCTTAGAGGTTGATCTGACAATTCCTGATGATTTGCAAAATAAATTTTCTGATCTGCCCCCAATTTCCGAGGTTCAGTGCTCACCTGGCTCTAAACAGAAGAAGCTCATGATGACTCTGGAGCCAAAACAAGGTTATGTCATATATTACAAAAACCTCCAGTTCCTGATGAAACATGGTGTCCAAGTGACCAAAATTGGAAAAGTTTTGAGGTTCAGGCACTCAAGATGGTTGAAACCATACATTGATACAAACACGGAGCTTCGAACATCTGCAAAGAGCCAATTTGATAAGGGCTTGTTTAAATTGATGGTGAATTCAGTGTATGGCAAAACTATTGAAAATGTCAGAAAACATACCGATGTTAAAATAATTACTGACCCCAGTCTGAGCAAAAAATTGGTTGCAAAGCCTAATTTCAATTACAGAAGAATTTATGATGAACACATGGCACTTTTCAACATGAAGAAAACAAAGATCAAGTTTGATAAACCTATTTATGAAGGGGCTGTGATATTGGAATCGTCAAAATTACATATGTTAACATTGTATTATGATGTGTTGAAACCTTTTTATGGTGATCGTGTAAAATTATTGTACATGGACACGGATAGTTTTATTCTTGATATTCAAACAGAAGATGTTTATCAAGATATGTCACAGCCTGAATTGTTTAAATATTTTGATACCAGTGAACATACAATAATTAAACACCACAACAAAAAAGTTCCTGGGAAGTTAAAAGATGAGACACTTGGTGATGTTATTGTGAAATTTGCTGGGTTAAGTGCCAAGATGTACACTTTTGAAACATGTAGTGGCGCTGTTGCCAAAAAGGCCAAGGGTATTGGCAAAGTAACTGTTGAAAAAGACCTCCAATTTGAAGATTATGAAAATTGCCTCAAATCAAGTGGCACAATTAGAACATCAGAAAATAGAATTCAGAGTGTGGATCACTTATTGACTTCAAATATTGTAAGAAAAGTGGCTCTGGACCCACATGATGATAAGAGATGTATTTTATCATGTGGCATACATACTTTGCCATGGGGTCATTGTGATTTGAAAAATGCCAAACAATGCCCAATTACAGAGCATGATTTGAAATAAATAAACATGCCTATGAACTTATTTGGGTTCAAAAAACAGGCTATTATGGAGCTGCCAACACCACAACCCTCTTCTGATATGCTGTCTAAACTGAGTGGCTTGTTAATTATTCATCTGAACAGCATAATTACAGATGTTGATGATGAAACAGGCAAAATATTGTACATATTTAACAATAATTTAAATCATTACCAATTACCTGTAGGTGGTCAATTACAATTTATTACAACTCCTGAGGGTGATGTTAAAATTTCAGTAGGGAGAAATATTTATAGAATGAAGCACTCAAACATGGTTTCTGGCACTGTATATACTGTTTCTGCTGGTGACTGCTTATATATTGAAGTCCCTGGAACCTATGACAAGCTTATACCTTTTTTTATAGAATTAAGAATCAGATACTCTATAATAAATAACCATTAAAACAAAAATGCCTAATGATATATTTGGCCATACATGACATGAAGATCACAGTGATGAGATTCTGATGCTTGATGTCAGAGTCAAGAAATTAAGAAGTGATTTACAAGCTTTACAAACCACACTGAATGCCAGTCTTCAACTAGAAATTACAAATTTACAATCACAATGCATGGACCCTCTTCTTAAAATTGATTCTGAACTCAAATTATTGCTTCAGAAATATACTGACTTGGCCACATTAGATAATTTTCAAAGTTTGGAAGAAGCTGTAGCAGCTCTTCAAGCCAAATTTAAGACCCAGGCTAACAACTCTGAGCAATTGAAACAACAATTAGAGGAACAGATAAATAATGTCCAGACACAGCTCCAAACAATTGTCAAAAGCATAAAATCACAAGAAGATTTTGATCTAGTGATTTCCACTCTAAAAGAACAGATTCAGTCACTCCAGATACCTAATCTGGACCCTCTGCACAATGCCATAGCCGAGGTTAAAGAAAAAATTGAGACACTTGAAAATTTTATGAACAACTTGCCATCTTCTGATGCTTTGAATGCAATAACTCGGAGTGTAGCAAATATTAAGCTGCAACTTGAAACATATGAAGATTTTGGAAAAATTCAAAGTTCCATAACCCATCTTGAGGGTACAATAGCAGCAGTGCAAAATGATTTGGCAAATGTACTAGAATCCCGATTGCCTGGTATTGTAGACACACTTGTCAGTGTCCAGCACCAAATCACAAAGCTTGAAAACCTCAACACTGAATCTGAACTGTCTCATTTTCATCACTTGATAGATGATATCCAAACAAAACTTGAAATTTTACAACAATCAACACCCTCTCAGGCAGATATAGCCCTGCTCCAAAATGCTATGCAAAATGTGGCTGATGCTTCTGAATTAAATAATGTGAAATTGGCACTTGAATCTTTGCAAAATACTGTTTCAAATCTTCCCACATCACAGGAACTTAAAAATATAAAGAGGGCAGTGAATCGCATATTGAAATCAGAAGGTATCAAGAATATCCAGACAGAGATCAAACAACTCACTCAGACAGTGGCCACTCTACCAACCAATCAACATATTAATGAACTGCATGCCCTGTTTGAGGATATCAGAAGACAGGTCCATGATCTTACTGCTCAAAATTCAAAATTGGCAGTTGTTGAAAATTTGCAACAAATTGTAGCTAATATCAAGCAACAGCTAGGGACTATGGAATCCAATCAAGCAAATGCTCTGTCTGTTTTTGCCACCCAGCTTCAAGAGATTGAGCAACAATACAAGAGACTTGCTGTGGACATAAAAATAAAGCCAGGCCATGATGATCTTGTTAGGACCATCAATGAGCACCTTGAATCTGTAACAAGCAGATTGCTTACAGCAGAAAAGGAAATAACAGGCATAATCGAGAATCCAAAACATACAGTAATTCTTGAATTGTACAGCATCCCCAACAAAGAATATGATTCTCCATTTACACCAGGTGGCAAAATATATATGCTGTCCCCTGCACAATTTTATTACCAGTTTTTTGTTGGGGGCACACTGAGACCAATCAAGATCAAATATTGGCTACAACCACAGGCACACCACTACCCCACCTTATCAATAACAAATGCTGACAACAAAGTAAAAATCACCAGTGTAGAGTTAGAGGATTTTACAGACCCCAATACATTAGAAACAGCCTATACTGAAGATGATGGCTCTCTGGAATTTAATATACAAATAGGGGACAAATTATATTTAGAAAATCCTGTAGTATCAGCTGCTGAACACCCTATAGTTGCAATATTCTTGTTTTCATATTATGTCTAGACAAATTATTGTTGATGAATTACACAGACAGGCCAGACATAATTTTAAGAGACTCCCAGTAGTCACAAAGGGCATAGATGATTTATGGCAGAGCGACTTGATTGAAATGGCAAGTGGGCAGTTGAAAAACTTAGACAAAATCAACAAGGGCTACAAGTATCTACTTACTGTAATAGAAACATTTTCAAAATTTGCCTGGGCTGTGCCACTCAAATCCAAGACTGGAAAATGTGTTACAGAAGCCCTCAGGACAATCATCAATCAGAGTGGAAGATCCCCGCGCTATTTGCAAACAGATAATGGCAAAGAATTTTATAATTCAGTGTTTCAACAATTTATTAAAAGCCAGGCAATAAAACATTATTCGAGTTACAGTGATCTCAAAGCCTCAATTGTAGAGAGATTCAACAGAACCTTAAAAAATCTTATGTATAAACAATTTACACTCCAAGGTAATTATAAATGGATTAATATTCTTCCAGAACTTCTACATAAATATAACAACTCGGTCCATTCCACAATCAACATGAAACCCTCTGAAGTAACTTCATCTGATGAGCAAAAATTGATCAGGACTGTTTATTATCCTAGATACCAGCCAACAACAAGAAGGGCCAAATACAGGGTGGGTGATCAAGTAAGAATCAGCAAATATAAGCACTTATTCAAGAGAGGCTTTACGAGAAACTGGAGCACCGAATTATTTACAGTGGTTCAAGTTAAACCCGGGACCCTTAACACATATATAATAAAAGATCACCGAGGAGAAATTCTCAAAGGCCGGTTCTATGAAGAAGAGCTCAGCAAAACTAAACAGCCCGACACATATCTCATAGAAAAAATCATCCGCAGAAAAGGCAACAAGCTATTTGTCAAATGGCTGGGTCATCCGGAAAACAGCTGGATCGATGCAGACAAAGTGATAATATGAGCACCTGGGATGTTATAAAAAGGCTGCCAGAACCTGAACAACAGAATAAGAGAAATGGCAAGTTGCTGCCTGAAAATATTAGGTGTCTTATTGTTGGGCCATCTGCTTGTGGTAAAACTACACTAATGGTTGATAATTTTTTATTGGCACCCAACTGGTTAGACTGGAAAAACAGGCACTTGTATGTCTTCTCTAAGAGCTTGGAACAATTAAAATATCAGCAGTTGATGAAGCTATATGATGGATTGGATATTGCCACTTTTGAATCAGAAGTTAAGCCACTCCACGAATGTCTCGATAATTCTGTTGTTGTGTTTGATGACATTATACTGGATAATCAAAACAAGGTTAGAAATTTCTTTACACAGGGCCGACACAAAAATATTGATTGTTTCTACCTGGCACAGACTTTTTCAAAAATACCGAAGCAGCTGATCCGAGACAACAGCAATTTTATATGTGTGTTTCATCAAGATCATACCAACCTCAAACACATACATGATGAATATGTAGGTGGGGACTTGAGCTACAATGATTTTTCCAAGTTTTGCAGCAGGTGCTGGAACCAGGACAGTTATGGGTTTGTCACAATTGATATGACAAGAACACCCAATAGTGGCAAATACAGAAATAAAATCAACGATTTTCTAGACGTTGAGACATAAATAAATAACCATGAAAAGGCCAATCATTGATGATCTTAAGTTAAGAGATTATCTTGTAAAAAGATTTAAGGGATGGAAATCAGAGAACCGTGGAATTTATGAAAAACACAAACAAACAGAACAGCCTGTCATTGATGCTATTAATAATTTAGGTAAGAATATCAAAACTGTTACAGAGCAAAATCAAAATTTGATCACAGAGCTTGTACCTGTAGCTGCAAGGAACATATTAGATTATCCATTCACCCCACTTTCCAGTATTCATACACCTAGTCCTGTTGCTCCTAGAAGAATTGAAGCTACTCAGGATCCTATTGAATTGGGTCTTCTTGCTCAAAAATATTTAACCACACCTAAAGACAACAAAGATGAGGTCTTTGGCTTATATGCTGACACAGAGCTTGATGGCAGTATCATACATAGAATTGGCAATTTTAGAGTAACTTTTATGGGGGATGATATAATTGTTTATTCAGAATCTCGTCTCGGAGAAAGAGGTGCTTTTGTTAAGTACCCCGGAACACCTGGATTGTGGGAACTGATGACTCGGAAAAGGCCTGGCAGCTATACAGATCAAGATTATGAACATTACAAAGAAATATTAATAAAATCAGATGCTCTATACCAGAACAATGATCCCACACAAAAAAGAGTCAAGTCTAGCAGTGGAGCAAAATACAATAATTTAATCAAGCCCATATGGTCACAGATCAAGACTGGCAGTGGAATCAAACAATACAACACCCTGCCTAAAGAATTTGTGTGGGTTGATGATGTCAGGAAACTTGTGGATAGGTTATTGGTGATAGCTGGGGAGGAAAATGCTGGCAACCACAATTTTTACAATGAAAAGGTTGGAATTATGGACATGATAAGCACCAAATTGTCTAATTTTATAGTGAATGACCCTAAGGGGATTGGATACCTCATAAAAATTATTAATACTCTACCACCTAAATTTTGGAATATTTCTGAGGGTCGGGGCCTTGTTAATGACATTATAAACAAGTAGCCATTTGAACTACACATTCCAGGCTATCAGTATTGTGGTCCAGGCACAAAACTGGACCATAGATTAAACAGAGGGGATCCTGGTGTTAATCCCCTAGATGCTGCTTGTAGAGACCATGACATAGCATACAACACACATTCTGATCTTGACAAGAGACATGTTGCAGACAAGAAATTAGAAGAGGCTGCATTTGGTAGATTTGTAAGCAAAGATGCATCTTTAAGTGAAAAAATAGCAGCATTGGGAACCACCATAGCTATGAGCACCAAACAAAAACTGGGGTGGGGGTTGTAAACATGTATATAATAAACATAGGATGAAGGCCAAGGGTGTTATGTATCAAATACCTTATGCAGGTCTTAAATCTCTTAAAACTATTGACAGTCTTTTGACCAAAAAGCAGCGCAAGAAAAAAAGCTCTTGTCTTGCAAAGGGCCATGGTATGAAATTGTTGCTTAGTACCCCCCAATTAAAAAAATTACAGCAATCAAGAAAAAAATCACATGTAGGGGGATTTATATTTACTATCCCTGCCATCTTAGCTGCTCTCGGGGCTGTTGGGAGCTTGGCCGGGGGATCAGCTGCCATAGCAAAAACAGTAATAGATGCCAAGAAGAATAAGGCAGAATTAGATGAGCAGAGGCGCCATAACCTGGCCATGGAGAAAAAAGGCAAAGGTGTTAAGAGAGCCATGAATAAGTTTAAAAAAAACAAGAGCCGCTTACAAACCAAGATATTGAAGCTTTAATCAAGCCACTGGGCATCAAACATTTTAGAGGTGTGTACATGTCTGATTCTTTACCGGAACAACCACTCAACAAAGAGTGTGGCATTGTTAATTTGGATGAGTACAAAAATCAGGGCACTCACTGGATCTGTTATCTTAAATATTTAAACAATGAGGCATTTGTGTTTGATTCATTTGGAGGTGTTCCACCTGAAAATTTAATAAAATATCTAAATTCAGCTAATCTTTATTACAATAATGCCCGTGTTCAAAACTTCAAAGATGTTAATTGTGGACATTTGTGTTTATCTGTTCTCAGATATATGTCTCAAATAAATAAACCATCAATTGAAAATTTTCAAAAGGCCTTGTGGTATCTGAAACATCATGGGGGTATTCCATCTCACCAGCCAAAATTCAATATTGAAACTCAAATTGCATGATGACATAGTGTATCCCAAAACAATAGCTCTCAGAGCATTTTACGGCATGTACTTGATACCTAATATTACTCACCACAACAACACAATTGCAGTTGGGGATCAAAAAATTGTCATCACTGCAGGGCAGTATAATCTGTCCACTCTAAATGCTCAATTACCCAGAGGTATAGTGTTAAGTCAAAATTCTGTCACTCACAGAGTAGAGATTGTATCTGCTACAGAAACAGTGGATCTGGGTACTATAGGAGAGCTGTTAGGCTTTGAGAACAACACAAAACTTGAAGCAGGCATCAAACACACTGCTATGAATATACCTAAATTCTTAGCCATAGAGACTCTGAATATTCACTGTAATGTAGCTGAGGGTATGATCACCAAATCAAATGGCATAGGTACTCACAAACAAACCGGCATCATTGCAACATTCAAACCTAATTCCGAATTCATGGAGCCAATCATCTACAATCCATCCCCAACATTATATTTTCCTGTGTGCCATAACAGAATAGATTACATTGAATTGATGGTCACTAATGAAAAAGAAGAATTAGTTGATTTTGCTGGAGCCACAAAAACTGCTATCATAGAGATTAATATTTAAATAAAAATACATACAATGGAAAATATTGAGAGTTTTGAGCTACAATCATTCCCTCCAAACAGGAGGACATTTGCAAATTTAAATCAACCCAACACAGAAATCGAGGTTGATCTTGATGTAGGGGATGGATTTATACACCCCCACAGAGCAGATCTATACATCAAATTTGATGTTGTAAAGCTCGATGGAACAGATTATCCGGCAAATTCAAATATAAGATTGGTAGATAATTTTGTACCGCATCTATTCTCTGAAATTGAGATCAGAAAGCATGGTGTTGTTATAAACAGAGTGGATTATCCCGGCATTACCTCCACAGCTTTGGCCACACTAAAATTATCCAAAACCGAGGCTTCATACTACAGAATAGGCGGATTTGAAGCTGGTGAGAAAATATTATCTAAGAACCACACAGTGCTGTTCCCTATGCGCCTGTTGCCAGGATTCTTTTCAGATTACAAAGATATTATGTGGAAGGGTGGTTTAAGAATCACATTTAGAAGAGCTGCCAATGATAATAATGCTTTGATGAGGTACAGTGCAATAAACTCTACAGGGGAAGCTATGCCTAATACCCTACCAGATGCAGGCAAATGCCTTATTCTGACTATGGAGCTAAGAATTCCTGTTGTTGAATATGAAGCCAGCTATGCTCTTAAATACAAAGCTGATATAATAAAAAATCCACAGGTTCTTTTGCAATTTTATACATATCAATGTGTACAGAAGCCCGCATCTGGTTCTTATTATGAGTTTGATGCTACAAATTCATTCTCCAGCATACAATATGACATGCCGGATTTTGTAGTGGTATTGTTTCAGACTGGAAGACACAATAATCAGGAAAAAAATTCAAGTAAATTTGATAACTGCAACATCAAGAACATATATCTTAAAAATGGCAGAAATGAGGTATTTCCTAGAGAAAATTACAATTTAGACAT
The DNA here is from genome assembly GCF_977018435.1 of Lepisma saccharinum. NCBI lineage: Eukaryota > Metazoa > Arthropoda > Insecta > Zygentoma > Lepismatidae > Lepisma > Lepisma saccharinum. Next base: position 3,557,993 of record NW_028142898.1, read on the forward strand.
TTCCAAGGATGATTTCCTCAAATTATATGAGGCTTTTTCGGCTTTCAAGAGGGTCACTACAGGCAATACTGACATGTATTACACACCAGATGAATTCAAAGCACAGAGACCCATGTTTGTAATCAACACTTCAAAAAGGAAACAAGTTGTGGTGAATGACAGGACAAACATTAAAATTATCTGTGAATTCCACGAGGCATTACCCGATGACACCATATGTACTGTTATTCTCATAGGTGAAAAATCATATGTTTATGATGTAAGAAATGAGAGAGTCACGGAGCAATTCTAGAAGATTTACATTATCTTAATACTAGATATGCAAGATGAGCCTGGTGTCCAATTGAACTTAAACCGGAAGTGGACCGGAAGTGGACCGGAAGTAAATATGTGTGGGTGGGTGTGGGTGGGTGTAGGTGTGTATGGGTGTGGGTAGCCTAGTTTTAAGTGTGGCCATCATTTTTAACAAATTTATGGACAACAATCTCACAGAAGTACCTTTTGTAAGTATAGCCAAATCAATCTGAGGGGGTTCATACTTTCTCATGGATTCCATGAGGGCTTTTTTTACAAAAATCTTGGATTAGACAAGATTCCACACTTGAGCAAAAAGCTCATATGGGCATGTTGAGCCTGTTTTAAGTATAGCAAATCTGCTTGAGGGGGGTTCATACTTTCCTGAGTTTATCCCACCACAAATACAACTACTCTCAAGAAACAATTGATCAGTACATATGGCAAGGTGTAGTGAAACAGGTTCAAGTATAAATCGTTTGTTACCTTCTAAGTCCTGTCCCCAATGCAAAGAGATTGTTAGCATTCCAAATCTAAATAGGCATCTGAAAATTTGCAAGCTATCGACCAGACAAGTAGCAGAAACTCTACTGAAAAGGAAAATTAATAATCCAGGAACTGAAGCCATACTTCAAAACAAATTAAGTTATCCAATGAACATAAACCAATTAGGTCTGCCTTTTAACAGCCAGCTCGAAGATTTCCCTTTTACGTCTAAACCAGGCTGTGACGTTCCTATTTGCTTGACTGAAATAAAAACATATATAATAAATATTCTGAAAAATAAACTGGAAAACAATTCCATTACAGTATCTGTTGATCTATTTTCTGAATACGAGAAACCCGATGGCACAACTAATACTTTTTTTTTATCACAGAACGAAAAACCAGGTCCTTCATTTGGCAGACATCGAGAATTTGGACGACTTCTATTATACTTTTTCCAACGAACTGGTTACGCAACACGACGTTTCGAGGCTAAGGGGTCAGGCTGGTCATTATGTGGAAGTCCTCACAAATTAATCGTTTATTTAAGTCAATTCACACATTTTCGTGCATCCAGCTTCGTGCTTCTTCAACTAGACATTCAACATAAGAGGGTTTTGTTGAAAATTCAAAACACCGATAACAAGTGATTTCTTTGGTGTGTCTTGGCGGCTCTTCACCCGATTCGTTGGGAAAAAATAGAAATCCAAATCGAGTTGCCAATTACAAGTAGCACGAGCCTGAGCTGGAAAATGGAATGGCCGGCATCTAATACCCGATGGCCATATCTGATATTTCCAAGTTTGAAAACCGGACACGAGACGGGGAAGGCAATCGTTTAGCCATAAATGTGTATAGATACACACCGCACAAGCAAGTAATATATGCCGTCACAATAAAGAATATTGACGATGACAATGCTCGTGCAATAAATGTCCTTCTTATTTTCAACAAGGATGTTCATCACTACACGCTGATACGTTCACTGTCACGCTTGGTCAGAAGTCAAACAATCAAATTAGAACACCACATCGAAGTTTGTCCAAGATGCTTTACCATGTTCGATGTTCAAGACCAACTCAAATACGTCAATTAATGCGGACGTCAAATTGTTGCTAAAAAAACTTGTCGAACATAAAGTATATTTTGGCATCAACAGACAAGCATGTTGATACCAAATCGAAAGAAGTCGAAGAATTCAAAATGCACAAGGCCTTGTTAAAAAACCCGGCCATTATCATTGCAGGTTTCGAAGCAATTCTCAAACCGCTGTCCTACTGCGAGCCGGATCCCGAAATTTCCTGGACCACGCCGTACTAGCTTCATGAACCAAATAGTTTTGGTTACGTTGTCGTATGGCAGGATAAAATAAATGAACCATAGATGTACGGAGGACCCAATGAAATCGAACACTTCTTGGAAAATATGTTCGAAGAGGTTGTGCAAATTGGCAGCATCTTGCAGATATCGAAACCAATGCTTCCGTTATCTACTAATGAACTTCAAAATTACAATAACACTGTCCGGTGTGTGATCAACATTTCACAGAAAAAAAAAACTTGAAAGTATTTCACCATTCACATACAGATAGTCGTTTCATCAGTGGAATTTCTAACACCTGGAATTTGAAAATTCGATGGGTTATGTTTGTACCCATATTCTTTCATAATGAATTCAATTACGACTTCCATACCGTAATTAGGAATCTTGGATATGATACACAAAAATAAATATTTACTCTATAAGTAAGAAAGTTAAGATTCCAGGAACAAAATAAACCATAGAGATGAGGTTTCTAGATTCATACAGGTTTCTCTCTGCCTGCTTGGACGCTCTAGCAAGTAAACTTTCAGACGATCAATTCAAAATAACGAGAGCTAGTTTTCCCAATATAGATATAGAACTCATTAGATGTAAAGCCATTTATCCACATGATTATATAACTGATAAATCTAAATTTAATGACAATACTCTCCCACAACATAGCAAATTATACAGCAGACTCAGAGAGACAGGACCACAAACGAAGAATATGAGCAAGCGAAATTAATGTGGAATGAATTTATATGCAATACACTTGGAGACTATCACGATGCATACTTGAAATTAGACGTAAAATACTCCCAGATGTTTTTCAAGCATTCAGGAAAACTTCAGCGAATATTTATAAATTACACCTTACACACTTTTACAGCCTCTCTGGATTTGCTTGCTCGGCCATGTTACTCCAGACCAATATCGAGCTGGAACTTATTTAGGATTGTGACATCTTGCTTTTTATAGAGAGAAGGATACGAGGTGGAATAGTGCAATGTTCGCAGAGACACGCAAAGGCAAATATCATGCCCATTGCCAATAATCAATATAATCAAATCAACCATCCAATTACAGATTTTATATTGATGTAAATAATCTGTATGTACTTGCTATGATGGAGAAACTTCAAATTGAAGATCCTACTACATGTATATTTGATATTAATAATTTCGACAATCACGAATTTGGTCTGTTCATTGAGGTGGATACTGAATTTCCATTACAAAAGTCTACAGATTTTGATTGGAAAGGGAGTGCAGATAGTAAATGCGAGAAGAATACTCCAGTTTAAACATTCCGAGTTGTTAAGACAATAAATCGAGGCCAACACAAGAGACAGAACACACACCACTTCAAATTTGGACAAGGATTTCTTCAAATTGATGAACAACGCGGTATATGGCAAGACAATGGAGAATGTTAGGAAGCATATAGACATAAAATTGATTTCAGATAAAAATAAATGCAGATAAGTGTAGATTCAAATCACGAAAAATTTACAACGAAAATCTTTTTAGTCATGAACATTTAAAAAAAACGATTTACGTGGGAGCGACAGTTTTGGACTTATCCACACTTCACATGTTTCAATTTCATTATAACTTAATAATATTAAAAGCATTTATTATACAGAAGAGTTTCCTCCCAGTACGCTAAAAGGATATTTCCTGCTTTCTGAACTCCGCGCTTACTTATTAATGTCATTGTAGGAATGGCGATCTCTTTTCCATGAGCCCAGTATAAAAATTCGTGTATTTCTATTGTACCGTTGATTAAAAATCTGTAATATGGCTTATGTGGGCTTAATACGTACAACTTGTTGTCCTTAATGAACGTGGAAGTTCTTTGCTGGTTCGGTATGCTATTGATTTCGATAGCTTGCAAGGAAAACAATTTGGCTATTTTAGTATCGATAGTATCAAGATTACTGTGAACATGTCGCAGTTTATTTTCTATGGGTAGCAATTTCTCGACGATATAATCCGTTATAGACGAAAATGACAGTTTGATTTTTATTTCAACATTCAACTGTTTGTAGTTTTCGTTCAGTTCTTGCAACTTAGATCCGAAAGCGGCTAGCGTCGATTCCTGAGAGGCAGCATGGGTTTCTGAAACACCTTACTGTTCTCTGACGCTGACAACAATTTGCTGAAGATTTTCTAATAGATGCAATTTGGAACTGTTCACAGTAAGATCGTTTATTATGTTTCTCATCTTGGTAAACTGCGTATAGAGATCGGCTACACTCTTCAGTATTGGTAATGCGGACACCATGTCACGAAGCAAAAAAATTCGTCCTGAATCGGTTCCATATATGTTACTACCGTTTCTATCTGTTTTAGTATTGCGTGCGTGCGATATTTCTTTTAACGGCACGACGGTCTTGCGAGGTGGAAAGACCAGTTACCGTGTTTTCGAGTGCTTTGATACGTTCCACGTCACTAGATTCGGACAATGTCGACACCGCTGTTTCCAACTTCTGTAAATGTTCGTTCGACGGAACACTTGTCTGCAAAGTTTCGAGATCATGCTGTATGTTGTCCAAGACATGATGAAAAGGGTTGTGATTAGATTCAAAGTTCAAATTTTCTAAGTAATCAATGTTCTGCTGAACCGTAGTTAACGTGTCTTGACTACTGATCGTCTGATTTTAAAAGTTCTCTATGATAGCGTGGATATTTTTAATTTCGTCATTAATCAACTCCGAAGACGCCTGGAGTGTAGCGATCGTAGTTTGAATGTGTTCAAAATCCTGGTACGTTTCTAACTGGAGCTTTATGTTCGCTACGCTCTTAGCGATAACTTGCATTTCTTCGGAGGAACGTAAATTTGTTATGCTCTCTTCCAAAATCTGCAATTTACTTTTAATTTCTTCGAGTGTGCTATGAATTTCTTCCGTTTCAAGCTTCTCTTTGATAGAATGACTTTCGATTGTTCAAAATTCATCACTTAATTTAGAGATGGCGTTATGTAACTGTTCAACGTGAAATCATCCTTAATGTCGCCTATCAAGTTTTGAAGTTCGGACAATTTTTTTTTCTACATTGGAAATTCGCTCTTCAAGTTCAAGTTTCAATTTTTCTATATCTTTTGTTTGAAGATGCTGCAATTTGACTAAGTCGTTCTGAAGCGAAACAACACTCAACATAAAATTTTTTAACAAAGATTTTAGTTCACAATCTATTTTGAGAATGGGTTCCAAGCGATGAGACTGAAAACTTGCTATTTCCAACGGTAAACTGGTGTTGAGTGTATTTGGCAAAGCTATCAGATTGCTTCTCAACTTTTGAACCCTGACATCCAGCATAAGAATCTCGATGGCATGATCAACGTTCTTCGTGTGTCCAAAAATATCGTTAGACATTATGGTTAGTTATTTATTATCGGATACGTGATTCTCAATTCCACGAAGAGAGGAATGAGTTTGTCGTATTCTCCCAGAAGCTCAACGTACAGACAATCGTCAGTAGAAACATTGTACGTGGTGGAGGAGTCCATCTTATCATGCTTGATTCGGTAAATGTTCTTGCCGGGGGAAACCTTGATTTCGCCCACATTCTCCTGATTCATGAATAATTGAAATTTCCCGTAGATCCGGATCTTGTAGAAGTTTAGATTTTGTTGAAGACGTAAAAAGTTTTAACAACTTCGCCATCGTATTTCGTCCAAATGCTGTTCAGGTGAATGATCAAAAGACCATTCAATTAAGATAACATTAAAGGTAAGAGGTTATTGATACTTGGTGGTGTAGTTTCCATGATAATTTGCTTTCTGAAACGGAACAAGTTCGTACACATGGTTATTTATTTCGTGTGTAAGATTTTCTTCGTCATTTCAAAATTTTCATAAAAAAGAGAAATTGATGATAGGTCGACTTAGCTTTTGAATAGCGGGGGGATTACAAATCTACAGTGAGCAAACATCACATTCGTTGCTTACATTGTAGTGTTCCCACTCACGAGTTTGAACTTGACTGCGAAGGACACGTAACTTGTTATCCCTACCATCCAAATCTTGCTTGGTCACGCGCGTTGTGTGGACTTCATGCAACGTGCTTATAATTCTATGTTCAGTGGCTAGATTCGGGCTTTTTGGGAACAGGCATTCCTTGTAGTCGTATATTGTGAATTTTGCAGTGCTGCTCCGTCAAACCCCCTTTGCCTTTTTCACCTCGGTGTCTTCCGTCTTAACACAGTACATCTTTGCCCGAAGGCTAGCAATTCGGTGATATGATTGCCACATGAAATTCCCTATAACCATTTTCTTGTCAATGCTGTGAAGTGTATGTTCCGGAGCCAAATTACTAAAATCATTTTTTTTCATTCACCTCAAGTCACTGCATAGATCAGATGTGCAGATGCGCAGTATATAACTGTCGGTGTTCATATATCATATTTCAACATTCTCCTCATAACGTGATTTCCGAATATCGTAGTAAAATTCATACATGAATAACTTGGAAAGTTCGAGGACGGTGGCTCCTTTGGCAATGCCCTTATTGAGCTTAACCTCCTTTTTGATTCTCTCAAACAGGATCAGATTATCTGAGAAAATCGTTAAGCTCTTTTACCATGATGACGCAACTAGCTTCATGCATTTTCCCACATCCGTCACAATGTCATAATTTCGATAGTTATGAACGTTTTCCATTGTTTAACTATAGATAGCTTTATTGAACTCCTTGTAGAGCTCTTTGTCTGCTGCGGTTGTGGATTGTTCTCGGCGTCGCGTGTTCTCTGCGATGTACGTCTGCAACCACCTGGTCTGCCTGAACTTCAAACTTCGATGCACTCGCTCGAGTACAAACCCGTGATCGAGGTAGAAACACAGCAACCTGTAGTGGACGATGTAGTGGTTTCGATTGTCGAAGGTTAACATGAGCTTCGACATGGAGGAGGAGTCATCAGGAGAAATTTGCATTTCGTGCATTATTACCAGGCCATGAAGAGCATCGTGAAGATGATTTGCATAATCGAAGCCCATTTTGAGAAAACAGCCTCTTTCGTTATCATCTGCCCAGGTAAGGAAGTCTCTAGACTCGAGTTCGGCCTCTTCCATCCACTGGTACTCTCATACTGGAAGATACTGCGACATCGAGTGGCCGCACAAGTTGTTGAAGTCCCAGTAGACGAGGTAGGCTGGGGCTTTGCTCGGTTCGTAAGAGGGTTTGCTGGGGGTGTTGGATTTAGCGTATCTTTTAGGGCACTGGACCAAGCTTCCTTGCACGACGTTCTCCATGAACAAGTCCGGGTCGATATTGCTAAAAAAGATCTAACTTGATCCCCGTGAAACGAAGCATGACCTGCCAAGTGGTGCAGGAGTGGTGCATGCATATACGGGAACCAGTTCGTAAAATGAGAGGCAACGAAACCTGAAGGATTCGAACACGTCGCACAGCAAGACAACATCCAACTTCAAATAGAGATCATCGTAGTCGGCCATGGTTCGGCAAGAGAATATAGACCAGACAAGCTGACCATGATGATAGTCCTCTTCAGAACATGATTTTTCGGTGAGCTGACTTTAAAATACATGTCTGCGAGGTAACTAGGTCTCCTCGAACTTTTGAAACGAGTCCATATACTCGTACGGAAAGACACCTTTGCGTTTCAGTAGTGTGAGGTTTGCTTCGCAGAAGCATTCTCTCGTGGTTACATATTTCGTATCGGAAAGTTGCCATGCAAGGGTCGCCAGGCTTGAAGATAGGAAATTGTAGCTATCGAGGTAATGAAATTCAACGCTGCTTTCATCTTTGAGGGATATCCACAATCTGACAGTAATGTACTTCTCTTTGGTACGCGCGAGAACTTCAATTCGACTTGTCACGTTGCCCAATTCCTTGAAAAAGAAATGGGCATCGAAATTTTGGGAACTGTTCAAGAAGACGGGTACGAAATCTGGTTTCTGTACCTTCAGGTTACATTCTTGGCATATTGTGGCAACATACAATCCACTTTGATGATTGTGGTGGAGGGTTTTCACATTCTTAGATGTAAAAGATTTCTTACATTCTTTGCACACCGTTGTTTCGTTGTGTTTCTTTTGTTGATCGGGGGTGAACGGTGTCATGGGTTTCGACGTGCGAAATATGGGTGCAAGTTCATTAGCCAATTCCGAAAGCTTTTCCACAAACGTCCTGGGTGCATCGGGATCCCGAAACAAGATAACGTCTGATATCATGCCGCAGTAGATGGCGAAACTGCAAGCCTCATGATGGAAGATATCAATGGAACTCGTCACTTCCGGCTTCGGGTAGCATGAAGCCACAGGCACCTGGAAGAAATCGAAGTCGGCATAAATAACGACTGGGTGTCGCAACAGTGCTCTGTAATTCGTAAACTTCATGATGGTTCAAGAATTTTGCATTACCACTTTAGTTTCGGGATGCGTGGAACACAGCCGCCTGTGTACCTTCAAGCGCTCCACTGCGGACATATATTTCGTTCTTCGAAATTTGGTAAAGAAAAAATCACACACTTCGATTCTGTGAGCATTCGTGGAGGTTTGGCCCACAAATATACGTGACAAGTTTCTTATCAGACAAAAGTGATCCTTTATCAGAAGAAGACGTACCACATGCTCAGCATCGATATGCTTGTAGGGCCGAAGCACACAGACACGTTACCATCTTTGTCCAATCCAAAAACGCCCACGTCGATGGTGCTACATTTTACAGTATAGTACTGCCTCGTGAACATGTCGATGTTATTCAATGTCACCGGGTATCGTATACCCTTTATCACCTCATTATATTCTGATTCAAATTTCCTATAACGCAATACACGTTGAGGATTATGTGGTGCGGGGTGTAAAGCTGCAATAATGCACCATAAGAAGGATTTCATGTCTGTGTTCTAAATATTTATCACCGCATTCTTGTTCTCAATATCCGGCGGAAGTTTGACGTAGCTACTACCTCTCTGTTTCTTGCTGTGAACATTTCGTTCAAAAGGAACGATGTTCCTATCGACGCCCAGGGGATTGTATCGTGACAGCCTCAATTCCAAGACGTGATTCCAACCACATAGACTCCACCCGCTCCCTCGATCCTCAAATGTTTCCTGACCACCTAACAGATTTTCATACTCCCCACTCAGCAACTTGTTTAGATTGTCGCTATCGGCTTGGTGTAATATTTCTACACCTGTGTAGAAATAAAAAGGTCGGCTTTCCAAGATGGGTTTCTTTTTTGGTCAAAAAAGGGCTTGCCGTGTTCATCAAGGACGGGCTTATCATAAAAAAACTGTCAGCATCAAATATAATTTGTATGCTATCTCGCTTAGATATTATTATTTTTTTTTATAATAGGCGACCCAAAACCTTCCAAAAACGAAGCGACATCGCACACTTCGTCCAGGGTGTCGACCTTGTCATCACTTCTTGATTTCTTGTTCTCAACATTACTTGGTTTCTTATTATCACGAGCTTTCTTGTTAGCTCTTTTCGAAGTTTACTTGACAACAAGTACGCTTCCCTTCAATGCAGAGCATTCTTCCTCATCGTAGTCGACGCATGATTTCTTAGTTGGTGGAACATTAGCAAAGTCATCGAACGTGCGACATTTCTTGATATGCTTTACAATATTAGGTTTAGAAATCTGCTTTTCGCAGTTAGGACATGCCTTACTTTTCTCTCTTTTTGCCCAAGACCGGAAGAGGGACCTGCGGTGGATTCTATTTTTTTTTCAGATATTATTTTCCCTATGAGTTATTTATATAGTAATTTTTGGGGACACAACGAAAATTCAATAAAGCCCAGCAACAAAATAAGCAAGAAAACACCGTTATTTCAATGATACGTAGCGATAAAATATCCAATACCAGGCACTGCAATAGAAGAAACAACTGTAAAATTAAGAAAATATAATATTATATAAAATCGATTGTTGAATTTTTCTAAATGTACAAAAATAAACGCATTAGTTTTTACAACTTATCATTTCAACCAACCAACTAATTTACAGTATAGGAAGAGAGAAAAAGTGCATACTCATCGTTGAACGTCACATATGTTTTTTTATTCACAAGTAATAATTTCCACTTATCAATATTATTTTGTTACAGACGAAGAGAGAGGAGAGTCGATTTGGAGAGATCATGCAGCACAATCTCCGCTTGTAATATTTTTGAAAAACGTATGATAAACATCATCTTATTTTATAATCTTCAACGAGCAATAACAAATAATTCAAGAATAACATTTTCCAAAATCCATAGTTATGAGTTACAAAACAATCATACTAAGCAATAAATTGCTCCCAGTAGTATTTTGCCTGGTAACAGCCTTCTTCCCCCTTTGTCTCCTTTATGAAGTAACATGTGAATGATTTTTTAACCTATTGTTAAGAAACTCAACTTGCAAAATTAATTATATTTTTTCCAATTCATTGCCTAACTTACATGAATGGAAAACTATTTAATATAACATCGCAATAGAAGAAGCAAATGTAACATAAAATTCGTGTTGATTCAAACTCCGACTTTGCGAATCTGTTTGCATGCGGTTGAAATTAGCCACAAGTATTTCAATGCGACGTGTTTTATCAGACTGCGTAATTGAAAAAACATTATGTTTTGAACAATGACCGCAACGGAGAGTACAAATATTTCCGTTTTTTAACTTTTATATTAAGTAACACTCTTAAGTAAAGAGATGAATTACAATCAGGCGCTGGAAACAATAAACTTTAAAAATGTTTAAATACGCGAGTACATTTCGTGTGTTATGCATTGGTGAGCAAACCGTCCTCCGACCTGCTTAACGTGTCGGCTCGCTCTGCACAACAGATATCGTACTGCAGTTTTTGTTCTCGAAAACATATTTCCCGTCTTCCCCCTCCTTCACATAATTACCTTCTCATCCAACTTTCCAGTACAGTGTTGAAAATTGCATCACGTTTATTCTGGTTCTGACCGCCGAAGTTGAAGGAACATTTAAATTCATGGAAGGAGAGATTGCATTGCACAATAGTAATTGCAACGTTTGGCAACGCTGTGTGCACGTAATGCCCCGCTGCACACGAAACGAATGTCAGTGTTGCAGCCTATCTTTCTACTTTACCCTTTAATTATACCAGGTTGGGAAAAGAGGGGAAAATGAAGGTTGTAATATATATATATATATATATATATATATATATATATATATATATATATATATATAACTCATGCCATTCAGAACTCATTAACAAGCATCCTGCTAACATCATGCCTAGGTCAAATATCTTTCATTGCCTATCTCTTCTAATTCTCTACAATTCGAGACCTTCAGTTTCCATCCTCGTTGCCAACAGAAAAAATGTATTCAGTTTTGAATGTATATCTGGTTTGGAACTAAATCGTTGAGGAGAGAGAGGAAGGAACGGAACAAACTAGAAAACAGAATAAAGACATGATTAAACGTCAAATAAAGCTCGAAATCAAAAAAATTGAATACCTAGGAATAAGCATTATAAAACATTCATGATACTTTCTGAACAACCGAATCATTGACATGCGAAATATATAAATACGAGAGTTGGCATAAGTAAGTATACAGTTTTATAATAACTATATTAAATAGATTGAGATGCGTATTTTGACCATGTATGTTTTGTATCTATAAAACAACTTTCTCTTTTTTATTAACTTCCCTACATTTGCTCATCTTTCATTTCTTTTCAGTTTTTAGCATCGTGAGATGGCTGGAAATTTAACAATATCAGAGATATAAACAAACACTTAACGTTGAAGATTATACTATTACCATCTTAAATATTCAAATTGATTGACCTTCGACATTTACACATACGCAGACACACACAGACATACACACAATTTCTCTCTCTCTCTCTCTCTCTCTCTCTCTCTCTCTTGTAGAATAGATTTTGGTACTTCACCAATTAAAATTTTATTCGAGCATTACTGTAGAACCTACTTATGCCCACTCCTGTGTATACGCATATATTGTATAAAATCATTCAAACACTTACCTTGAAGTCAGAGTGGCTCCACATCCAACATACAATTGATAGAGACAAAGTGGCAGCGTTCGTTTAAATACGAATTCCATAGGATTGTTCGAGAGAGAATTACATATATTTCCCGTAGTATTGCTACAGTTTCACCATTCCGAAAAAATCAGAGCTGTGTGATGAGGTCGATAGATTCATACTGACGGAGCGTGCTTGGGCGTATTACATCCTGTCTTCATGTCAATACAATTATAGCTGAAACTGGACCGTTTCCGTATTGAACTCACGCTTTTGGAAAGACATATACACACGCACGCACACACACACTCGCACAAAGAGAGAGTAATACTTGCACATATTATTTTTCTCTTTTTTCTCACTCGCGCATCTAAAGAAGTTTAAACAGTGACGATGCATAAACGCACGAGTAACTTTACAAGGAAAAAGGTTGTTTATTTTCTCCATTTTCACGATCCCACTCGCATCAAGAGTTACAAACATACATACATGTAGGTTTAGAAAGGGGACATGCTATCATTTTTGATATTAACCTTTGGAGGTATGAGTAGAGGACCAACTTTCAAACGATTGCAAAAAAAAAAATAATAATAAGAAAAAGATTTAGAATAATAGAAAAAATATGAAACGCTTATATGCATGTAGGTTCAGAAATATCCTGAAAGGGAACAAGCTATCATTTTCGTCATATAGCCTTCTACATACAACTCTCATACGCGAGGCCGCTATGAGACGGTATGAGATATGACCCAACTTTCTTTGACTGTAATTCATCGAATTATCTCACGCGGTACATTTATTTCAGTTTGGGGAATCGGAATTTAACTCACTGGTCGAGAGTTTGCAGTGAGGGAGAATTAGCGACCGTGCTGGAACCGGCGTTTCATATCTAATATCAGCGTTTAATTTCTACGGTTTACTGTCCAAAGTACCGTCCCATGACCAAGAAACCACAGTATAACGTTGGAGAACAGGTGAGAATCAGCAAATTCAAACGTACATTAGAGAAGGGATTCACAAAAAATTGGAGTACGGAACTTTTTACTGCAGTTCCAGTTTTACCTGGAAACCGCCACACGTATATAATAAAAGATAGTCGCTATGAAATTTGGAAAGGAACGTTTTACGAAGAGGAGCTGTCAAAAACTAAATACGCCGACAAGTACCTCATCGAGAGAGTATTGCGTAAAAAAAGATAAACTGTTGGGAAAATGACTGGGATTTCCGGAAAGGAGTTGGATCAATGCAAGCGAAGCGATTCTATGAGTACGTGAACCGGGGTGAAGCGTTGTCTAATCGTAGGCCCTTCTGATTGTGGAAAAACTACGTTCCTGGTGGACAATTTTCTCGTCGCACCGAATTGGCTAGATTGGAAGAACAAGCACCTGTACGTGTTTCCAAGAAGTTTGGAGCAATCAAAGTATCAGCAACTGATTAATTTGTACAATGGACTGGGCATAAACACTTTTGAATCTGAAATAAAACCACTGGAATGCTGTCACCAAAATTTGTAGTGGTTTTCGACGACGTAATTTTGGAAAATCAAAATGAAAAACTTAACTTTTTCGGTCAAGGTCGTCACAGAGGAATGTATTGCTTCTACCTAGCTCAAACGTTTTTCAAGATTCCAAAGCAGGTACTACGCGAAAATTCAAACTTTATTCGCTTGTTTCGTCAAGATCACACTAACATTAAAAATGTATATGATGACTATGTAGGAGGAAATTAAAACTACAATCAATTTTCGAAATTCGGCTCATGTCATTGGAAGAGTGACGACTTTGGATTTGCTACAATCGACATGACTCGCAAACCATACAATGGAAATACAGAAAAGAATCAACGACTTTGCAAATGTTTCAAACAATGTTTAAAATAACCTCATACCAAAAATATGATAAAACGAATATTCGAAGTCAATCTGAAATTGCGCGATTACCTTGCAAGACGTTTCAATGGTTGTAAATCCGAGAATCGTGGATTTTACGAAGAGAACAAGCGCGAGGGTCAACATATCGTCGACTCCTACAGGGTTCTCGGTAAAGAGATTAAAAATGTTACAGAAAAGAACAAGTATCTCATCACGGAACTCGATCCTTTTGCCGCTCGAAATTATGTCAAATTTCCATCCACGCCTCTCTCTAGCATTCACACTCCGCTCGAACTCAGAGAACCACCACACCAAAAACGTCAAGCCATAGGAAGCACTTCATCTTCTTCGGATTAGATCGAGTTGTGTGCATTGGCGAGAGATTACATGAGAACCGCGAAATTCGACACTGATGAGGTGATCGGATTTTACCCGACCATGGAAAATAACGAAAGAGAGATTTGAAATATTGGAAAATCGAAAGTCACATTCTAAGGAGACGACGTAAAAGTTAATTTACGCGAAAATATGAGTGGGCCAGGTACACCAAAACTATCGGAAAGATTACACGGAAGAAAATTATCAATGTTACGGACATTTTAATATTGTCGGATGCGCTTTACCAAAACAACGACGCCACTCAGAACCGAGTCAAATCCAGCAGCGGAGAGAAATACAGATATGTCATCAAACCTATTTGGAACGATATAAAAAGTGGAAACGGTGTCAAACGTTACAACACGTTACCAAAGGAATTCGCAGGCGAAGAAAATGTAGGTAACCGTAACTGCCACAAAGAAAATGTGGGCATCGTGGACATGATCAGCACCGAAATCTCCAAGTTCATTGTGAACGACAGTAAAGGAATAGGTTACCTCATCAAAATAATCAACATTCTTCCTCCAAAATTTTGGAACGTGGCCGAATAAAAGAGTCTCGTGAAAAACATCATCAACAAATTACCGTTCGAAATGCATATCCCATGTTACCAGTACTGCGCAGCGGGTACCAAACTCGAACAACGCTTGGAAAAAGAGGACAGGCTAGTGAATCCGTTAGGCGCCGCATGCAAGTATCAAGACATCGCTTACAATACTCACACAAATCTAGATGCACGTCACGAAGCAGATAGATCATTGGAACATGCAGCATTCGGGAGACTCAACAGCAGCGACGTTTCTCTGGGAGGATGGCTTGCAGCTTTGGGCACAACCATCGCCATGAACACGAAACGAAAACGGGAATGGGGTGTAAAAATAACACACCTTAAAAAAATGTTGCAGTCTCGCACAACTCAACTTCGTCTCAACTCAACTGCTGCATAAAATATGCGAACACATTCGACGGAGGTGACAAGGATCCCTCAAAAATCGTCAACTTGGCGAAAATAACATCGAAATTTTGACCAGCGTGCAAGATGGCTCTCATGGAGCATCTTCGGAAAATATGCAACATAAAAGCTTGCAGGATCTAGACATACTCTTTCAGACTACAGGGGAAAACGTGGACAACAGATTGGACGAGCTTCACGATACAAGGCAACGTATGAGACGATACACCGTAGATTCGTACAGGTCCAACACGGATACAGGCAGCATCATCGGACACCAAATTCAGTTGTCCGAAGCACGAACTTTCGTCTTCGACTCCAACGATATATAAATAACATAGCATCATCATGAAGATCAAGGGTGTCGTGTGCCAAGTACCATATTCGAACCTCAAAACTTTTTGTGACTTAGATGGATTACTCACCACGAACCAACGTGAAAACAAACATTCTTGCTTGTCCAAAGGTCACGGAATGAAATTGTTGCTCAGCTTTCCTCAATTGAAAAGATTGCAGCGTTCAAGGAATAGATCTCAAACTGGAGGTTTCATATTCAGCAGTCCAGAAATTTTAGCGGCTTTGGGAGCCGTGGGAAGTTTAGCGGGAGGTAACGCCGCCATAGCAAAAACCGTAATCGATGCGAAAAAAAACAAGGTGGAATTGGAAGAACAGAAACGTCACAACCTGGAAATGGAGAAAAAAGGTGAAGTCCTCAAGAGAAAACAAACCGACTCTTTGACCATTTTTTAAGAAAAGAAGAAATACTTAGTAACCACAAAATTGAATCTCTGACCGAACTGATGGAATCAAACACTTCAAAGGAGTTTTCATGTCAGATTCTTTACCTTCCGCCATAAGAAAAGTGTGGCGACGTAAACTTGGACATTTACGAAAATCCAGGTACACATTGGATATGTTATCTCAGACATTCAAATAACAATTTAGTTTTCGATTCTTTCGGATGTGTTCCACAGTCGGGTTTAGTAAAATATCTGAAAGCTTCCAATCTCTACTACAACAACGAAAGAATCCATGGTTTCGAGGGAGTGAACTGCGGTCATCTTTGCGTTTCCACGCTCGCCTTTTTGTATCGAATAAATAACCCATCAATTCAAGATTTCTATACATCCTTGTGGAACCTGAAATATCATCATGGCAGTGTTCCATCTCACAAGCTAAACTTCTGTCTTGAAACACACATTGCACGACGATATCTTCAATCCTAAATCCATAGCTCTTCTTGCATTCTACAGCATGTACATGATTCCCAACGTCATCCAACACAGCAACACCATTAAGATATATTTAAATCTTCAAATTACGGCGGTATGCAAACTGTACAGAAACCGTTGACCTGGTTACGATCGGAGAGCTTTCGGGTTTCGAGAACAAAACCAAATGCGAAACTGGCATCAAACACTTCATCGGTGGCTCAGTCGGTAACGCGTCTGACTACCATGCTGAAGGTCCCGGGTTTGATCCTCGGCGGGATCACATCCGGGAACTTTTCTAACGATGGAAGCGGCCCCGGCGCCCACCCAGCGTCGAATAACATGGGTATCTGGGGGAAACCCCTGGGGGGTAAAGGCGGTCAGGGGCGTGATGCTAATCACATCACCCCCACTCACAACCGGATCAAGAAAGTGTGTGGCGTTACCCCCACACCCCCTATACGCCTTCATGGCGTAGTGCTATGCACAGGGAAACACTTTACCTTTACATTTTGCACTGTACGTTCAAAGTCTTGATGATCTGAAATTTAGGAATGTTGGCGCTGAAGTGTTTGATGCCAGGTTCCACCCGAAAATAAAGTAAAAATGAACGTACAGTGCAACGTGGCAGAATTCATGATCACCAAAGCAGACGGAATCGGCAGTCACAAACAAACGGGAATCATCGCGACCTTCAAACAAATTCAGAATTCATAGAACCGATCATCTTCACAACCTCATCGCCAATCTACTTTCCAGTGTTCCGCAACAGAATCGATCATATAGAATTAGTGGTGACCATGGAAAAAGTGAGGTTGTAGATTTTGCAGGAGCCACGTCAAGAGCCATCGTTGAGATCAACATATAATAAATAAATACAATCATAAAATTGGAGCAAATCAAAAGTTACGAACTGCAATCTATCCCTCAGAATCGTCGCACGTTCGCGAACCTCAGCGAACCGAACCGAGAAATAGAGGTGGACATCGACGTTGGAGGCGGACTCGTTCATCCTCACAGATCAGAAATGTACGTTAAATTCGACGTAATGAAAAAGGAAAATAGAAACGCATTCTCGCCAAACGCAAATTTGAAACTCGTGGACAACTTCGTGCCTCACTTGTTCTCGCAAGTTGAAATAAAGATAATACGGAACGATCATCGATCGAGTCGACTACCCCGGTATCACTTCCAAGGTAGTTGGAAAATTGGAAGTATTAAAAACAGATGCCACTTACTACCAAGTGGAGGATTCTAAGCAGGAACGAAAATCTTGACCAAAAGTCACTTGGTACTTCTTCCCATGCATCTACTTCCGTGTTTTGTTCTCAAACTACAAAGATATCATGTGGAAATGAGGTTTGCGAAAAACTTTTTGCAGAGCCTCGAACGACAACCATGTTTAGATGTGATACACTAACTTAAACGCTGCAGGCACAGCACTCCCCAACACCCTAAGCAAATGCATCATTCATAGCATGGGGTTGAGAATGCCAGTGGTATACTAAGAAACCAACTACGCCCTCAAGTACAAAGCGGAAATCTTGAAAAATCCACAAGTACCCTTTCAATTTTAGAGAAACTGGCAGAAACCCTTCGGGCAGCCATTACTAATTCGACGTCACGATACAGTTCAACAATTACAGTTCGACATGCCAGATTTTGTGGTTGTGCTTTTTCAGACCGGATGCGATAACGGCAAGGAATAGATTCCAGCGTGTTCGACAACTGCAAGATCAAGAACGGAAGAAACGAAGCATTCGCGCGCGAGAATTACAACCTAGACAATATCGCCAACAATTACCTCAAGCTTTACGAAGTGAACACCGCATTCAAAGGGGTGACCACAGGCAACGTGGACATGTACTAAATCCCAAGCGAATTGAAAACTCAGACCCATGTTCGTAATCAACACGTCAAAAAGGAAACAGGTTGTGGTCAACGATCACACCAACTTAAAAATAGTGTGTTAATTTCACGACGGCCTCTCTGTCGACACCTTGTGCAGCGTAATCCAGTAGCAGAGAAGTCATTCGTCCAAGATGTCAAAATTCAGAGAGTGACGGTGCAGTTCCAACGTCAAGAACAAGAAAATAAATCAACATTAAGAACAAGTATCACCATTTTCAGAAATAATAAAAATTTGCACAAAATTCTAAAAAATTCAAAATACTAAATTACTTTTAAAAAATGTTAACTTGCTGAAAAAAATAGTTGTCACAAAATTCCAACATCAGCGTTTTGCTCGGTCGTCGCCTATAAAAATTTCGTGATGCTTCCGGAAAAAAAATACTAAAAAAATGGTGACCGGAAGTTGATGTACCTCAAAAACCGTTAAAAGATAGCGCAAACATAGTTTGAAAAACTCCGAAGTTTACCCGATTGTCGATTTCGGTAGCATAGAATACGTGCACAAAAATTTGGTGGTCCTGTGAAGTCAAGAAGTTGGTCAAGGGCCAACTACTGCCAAATAGTAGGTGTAGCGTCCGGACCCTGCGCCCTTAAGTGAGGATAAAAAAAACCTCAAAAACTCACTTTCTCTCCACGTTCTACGCCTCATTTATTGCGACTATGATGTTTGCAGCGAAGAAAACAGCACCAAAACATCAAAAAACTCACTTCAATTCACTGAAGTGAGCCGCAGTGTTGCAAACCTACGAAAATTTCATCAAAACCTCAAATCCTTATTTTCTCTCCACGTTCCGCGCTTTTATTCGTTGCGCTGACACAGCGTGATGAATAAATAATGCACTCTCTCTCATCCTTGAAGGATGAATGCACCTTATCGTAATTTTCCAAGTCCGGGACTAAATGTTTGTATATCGTGACCTTTGCAAACCTACCTCTTTCGGGAACGATGTGCCACACACACACGCGCGCGCGCGCGCTTGTATTGTGACTATTTTCTCTCCACGTTCCGCGCTTTTATTCGTTGCGCTGACACAGCGTGATGAGAAAATAATGCACTCTCTCATTCTTGAAGGATGAATGCACCTTATCGTAATTTTCCAAGTCCCGGTCAAATGTTTGTATATCGTGACCTTTGTAAACCTCATTTGGGGTTTAAAAATACCTCAAAAACTCATTTTTCTCCACGTTCCGCGCTTTTATTCGTTGCGCTGACACAGCGTGATGAGTAAATAATGTACTCTTTCTCATCCTTGAAGGATGAATGCACCTTGACGTAATTTTCCAAGTCCCGGTAAAATGTTTGTATATCGTGACCTTTGCAAACCTCTTTCAGGAACGATGTGCCACACACACTCACGCGCGCCTGTAACGACAATTTTGTTCCCTCTCTCTCTCTGCGTGTGCTATCAACGTTAACACAATGACACAAACTCAACAATACGTAGGCCTTGGGACGACGGAAGTCATACTTCCTTGTTTGTTTGTTTTTTTCATTAGTGACGTCAGTTAACAGCATTGGTAGCAGTGATGCGATGCGATGCATTAACTTGTGAATTTTCGAACTCGTAAAATGATGTGGCTGAAATGTGGGGGAAGAATGTTCTAGAGAAGATTGTCTCGGATTTCTATTGGTCCACGTTGCGTTGGCTAACATTTCACTTTTGACGTCATTAGAAAACCGTAAAAAACTTAAAGCGCTAGTGTAGAAAGTTCTATTTCATTTTGAACGTCAGTGAATGAGCATTTCCGCAGGATTTTCCAAAAGTAAGTAACTTTGTTTCTTAGCTTGCATGAGTTGGCTTTGATTTATAAGTATGGCATTGCTTTTGTGGAAGAAAATATACTCACAAAACATGCAAAAAGAATGAGAATATAGAAGGTGTTTTATGTCTCTCTACTTTTATATATTTGAAGCATGCATTTTGGTAGCTGGAATATCTTTTTTTTCTTCTGTGTGCCGTTGTTGGTAGGTAGGAAATATGTGTGCGGGGCATATTTCAAAAAAAATAAATGTGTTAAATAGTTAGAGGAAGGCAAGAAAAAATGGAGGAGAGTTGCGTGTTTTTGATATCTAGTGGAAGTACTGATTGATTTGATGTTTTAAGTCTATTTTATGCACAGTAAGGCTAATCGGGACTGGACCTACAATTTCAAGAACTACTTGTGCGGGTATCGAACCCTTGATTACAAGGCTATCGCTGCGCTATCGCAGAAGCTAGTGGAAGTACTGATTGATTTGATGTTTTAAGTCCTCTTTATGCACAGTAAGGCTAATCGGGACTGGACCTACAATTTCAAGAACTACTTGTGCGGGTATCGAACCCGGGATCTCTTGATTACAAGGCTACCGCTGCGCTATCGCAAAGGCTAGTGGAAGTACATAGTTATTCGAATCTCATTTATTTAAAATGTTTAGTTTTTTTTTATGCACGCTTATTGATTTTAAACCTAAAATTAAATAAAATCCGGCAATTATATCCAATTATACTTATGGCTACAACGAGCATTCGCAAAAAAATATGGCTTGAGATTTTCTTTGCTACGCAAACAAAATGGCCGACATGCCAAATATGAACAGGCTATATAGATTTGAGAGATGGATAGGAAAAAAAAAGTTAATTAAAATTTAATTTTATGATTGCAACACGGAACTTAATGATTGATTTAGTTTATTTTACTTCGCGTTTTGTACCTCTTGGCTAATTTGCGAAGATTGGGGATGAGTGATGAAATGGATGAAAATGGACATTCACAAACAACCATACCCGACCGGGATTCGAACCCGGGACCTTTGGCGTCGCAGCGCGATGTGCTAACCACTCGGCCACAGGGTCGGGCAAGTACTGGCGTATACATAGATCAAAGTTACATGGTTCTAGATCCCATAGGAGTCGAGAAAATCAATGTCTTGGAAAACGTCTGAAGACAAATATCTTAATCTTTAAGAAAGTCGACTTCCGGTATCTCAAGATGTTACTTCCGGTCTGTCAAGAAAATTTTCTTAAGACAAAAATCTTAAGACGTTTTCCAAGATATTGATTTTCTCGGCTCCTAATTGAGCTAGGATGATGATTTTAGGTTTGTTGGATAGGATTCGACGAGAACTATTCGACTAGCAAATAAAATCGATTCCACCCCCTCAAGTTTCGGAAATACAGACAATTTTTTATTTTTTTGAGAAACATGATTTGCCGGCTTAGTTTTTACTCTAATTCGAAAATTTTAACAGCATTCGATACAAAATTAGAAGTACTCTACAACCTATTGGAGGGATGATGACTAGTGCCTGCTGTTTTCGAGTTATTTTGGATTAAAATTTCAAGATGTAATTTCTAAAATGTTTTGTAATTCATAAACTATGGGTTGTAGGAAAACAATTCTTGCTCTATCTGCTATTGCTCGACGAATACTATAAACATAAACAAAGCTTATGGTTTAATTTTAAAAAATGACGACCTTAAAATAACTCTGTTTTCTGAAATTATGATTTATACTTCATACGCCAAGAGGGCTGAGGGTTAGGAAAAAAAAAGTTTGTTTGGTAGAATTATGTACACATAATATTTTTGTGTTTTCTATACACAAGCTTAATTATTTTTTTTTCAATTATTTACAGGATTGATTAAGAAGCAAGAAGTAGCATATACATAAATAGCACACACCAAACCCAGCACCATCGCGAATTAGCCTTCCAAGGTTTTTTTATTGCACAACATTTTTTGTGGCACTCTACTATATATATAAAATAACATACCCCCACAAATATTTTCATTATAGCGAATTAGCCATCGAAGATTTTTTTATTGCACAGCATTTATTTTGTGGCATTGTACTATATATATAAAATAACATACCCCACAAATATTATTTTTTTCAACAAATGCAATCGGTAAAAATTTGTCCCACTTGTGAAACTGGCGTTTCAACTAAAAATTTCCAAAGGCACTGTCGTACCTGCGTACCTGGTAAGCGTGTGACCGCTAAAAAATCATGTCCCAAGTGCGGTAAACATATTACTATTAATAATTTGAAAAAGCATATAACATCATGCAAAGCCGTCGTCGGAGCACCTGTTCCACAACCGTCGACCAGCTCGACCAAGAGGAAAGCGGAAGCCGACTCGCCACCATCCGCCAAACGTGTGAAGCTTGTGGCGAAAGCGAACCAATCTGCTTTCGAGCGTTTCTTAGAGGATTTTGTCCTCACTTCGGAGGGCTTATGCGACGTTCGTAGCTTTTTAGAGGAGAAGCGAGCAGAGATAGTTTCTATTCTTTGTAATGCACTGGCTACGCACCCCTCCACCAAATTCTACGCATCGCTACGTTGCCAGTACAAGAAGCCGTCTGATGAAATTTACAGCTTCTGCCACAACACCAAGGCGAAGACGCTGCATCTGGCGGATGTCGAAAACCTAGAGGTCATCTACAACAAATTTGCCGAGGAGCTGGTGGCGAAACAAGAAGAACATCAAGCTAAGGGCTCGGGGGGTTCGCTGTGTGGCGATCCTCACGAACTGTGCATCAAACTTTGCAAATTCGTGCCTCTCTCCGCCTCCAGCTACGCCCCCTTACCACCTACCATCGCGGCAAAGAAGGCCGTCCTGAACATTCAGAACGGTGACGCCAAGTGCTTCGTATGGTCGGTGCTTGCAGCTTTGCACCCAGTTGAGCCAAAAAACCATCCACATCGAGTTAACCACTACCTACCCTACGAGTCGGAACTGGAAGATGCGATGGCTGGGATCGACTACCCGGTGGCGCTTTCGGACATTCGAAAGTTCGAGGCCCGTACACACAACCCTCGGTCGGCCATCAACGTTTATGGCCTCACTGACAAAAATGTGGTGTACCCCATCCGGGTGAGCGACGTAGACGACGATGATGCTCGAGAAATTCACCTTCTGCTCATCAAGGACGAGACCCATCACCATTACACCCTCATTCGCTCGCTCTCTCGGCTTGTTTCGAGCCAACGGAGCAAAGACAAAACCCACATAGAAGTTTGTCGCAGGTGCTTGTCTATATTTCATAATCGAGAACAGCAGGATTACCAGCGCATCAGAGGCTCCAACATCGCTGTCGAGAAGCTCGCTCGCCACAATCTTTATTGCAATGCCAACGAGCCGGGGGTGGCAGTCTTGCCCAAACCTGACACCGTGGAGCGTTTCCACATGCACGGTGCCATGGTAGAGCACCCCGCTATCATAATCGCGGATTTCGAGGCCTTCCTCAAACCCCTGTCCACTTGCGATCCCGATCCCGAAGTTTCCTCCACTACCCCTTACCAACTCCACGAGGCATCCAGCTTCGCATACGTTGTGGTGCGACGAGACCAGCACATCGCCCCCGAGCCCTACGTGTAATGTGGTCCCGACGCAGTTAAACATTTTCTAGACAGGATGGTTGTGGAAGCCAACGAGATAGGGAAGGTACTGTTGGCCCCCAAGCCTATGCTCCCACTGTCCCCCGACGATCAACGTAGACACGACGAGGCCATCGCTTGCCCTGTCTGCGTCGAGGAGTACACCGCCAACAACCGTAAAGTCCAACACCACGATCACTTCAACGGTAGGTACGTTGGTCCTTGGTGCAACGATTGCAACCTCATGGCCCGGGACCCGCGCTTCATCCCTGTGTTTTTTCACAATGGCTCGGGATACGACTTCCACCATCTGGTGCCTCACTTTGGGTACGACGACATGCGAATCAACGTCCTGGCGCAGAACGAGGAGCGTTACATTAGCTTGAGCAAGTGGGTTCGAATCCCGGGATCAGGCTCTACCGTCGAGCTTCGCTTCCTCGACTCCCTGAGGTTCCTCCCGGCAAGCCTCGATGCTCTCGCGGGGAAGCTTAGCGACGAGCAAACACTCATCACCTCTGCGAATTTTCCGAACTTGGACGCCGGTCTCTTCAGGCGTAAGGGGGTCTACCCCTACGAATATGTCACAGACCCTACCAAGTTCGCGGAGACGTCGCTACCTCCTCGAGCAAACTTCTATAGCAAGCTGCGAGGCTCGGACATATCTGAGGATGACTATAACCATGCTCAGTCTATGTGGCGCGAGCTGGGTTGTCGAACTCTCGGGGACTACCACGACGCCTACCTCAAACTTGATGTGACGCTCCTCGCCGACGTGTTCCAGACGTTCCGTGCAACTGCGAAGACCATCTACAAGCTGGACCCCGCCTACTTCTATAGTCTTCCCGGACTGGCCTGGTCGGCCATGCTTCTTGTTACGAAAGTCAGGCTTGAGCTTCTTTCGGACGTGGACATGATGCTGTTTGTAGAACGTGCCGTGCGGGGTGGAATGGTCCAGGTGTCGCAACGGTACGCACGCGCCAACAATCACCACATGGCCACCGGTTACGACCCTTCGCAACCGTCCACCTACATCATGCACACGGACGTCAACAACCTCTACGGACACTCCATGATGCAGCCACTCCCCTTTAGAGGCTTCGAGTGGGCCGATCCCTCCAACTTCGACGTTGAAGGTTTCGACGATTCGGAATGCGGATTTTTTGCCGAGGTGGACCTCGAGTTCTCCGAGAAGCTGCAGGATTTGTTCTGCGATTTTCCGCGAGTCCCGGAATTCAAATGCCCGCCTGGCTCGAACCAAGCAAAGCTCGTCATGGACTTCGAGCCCAAAGAGCGTTATGTCCTGCACTACCAAAACCTCCGGTGGTTGATGAAGCAGGGGGTTACCGTCCGCACAGTACATCAAGTTTTAATGTTCGAGCATTCTCCATGGTTGAGGCCATACATCGAGCTCAACACCAAACATCGCACAGTCGCCACTTCTGATTTCGATCGCGATTTCTTCAAGTTAATGAACAATGCGGTGTTCGGGAAAACTATGGAGAATGTGCGAAATCGTGTAGATGTGAGGCTAATATCAAACAAAGCACAATGTCGCAGGCTCGTAGCAAACCCGTTATTCAAATCAAGGACCATTTACAATGAGCAGCTGGCTCTGATTCACATGAAGCGAGGTGAGGTGAGGCTCACCAAGCCCATCTACGTTGGAGCCGCGGTTCTGGATCTGAGCAAGCTACACATGTTCGAGACGTACTACGACATATTACGTGCACACTACGACCACAACATCTCGCTTCTCTACATAGACACGGACAGTTTAATATACCAGGTTCGCACAGCCGACGCGTACGAGGATATTGCCACAGTTCCATCTTTGGTTAACCTCTTCGACACCTCGGGCTATTCCGAGCCGAACCGATACGGCATCCCGGCTCGCAACAAGAAGGTACCCGGCAAACTCAAAGACGAGAAGAACGGTGATGTGACTCTCAAGATTGCCGGTCTTCACGCCAAAACCTATGCTATTCGGGCAGAAGAATCCATCACGAAAAAGGCTAAGGGTGTGGGCAGGCGGGTCGTCCAAGAGGACCTCAAGTTCGAGGATTACGTCAAAACCCTTCAAACTAGGACGTCAAGTGCAGGAGTGGAGCAGCGCATCCAGAGCGTCGACCATGTGTTGACAACCAACCAGGTGAGAAAGGTTGCCCTGGACGCACGCGACGACAAGAGGTGCGTTCTGAAATGTGGGATTCACACGCTCCCATGGGGCCATTTTCGTTTAGAAATTAGCTTCAAATGTGGTAAATGGCAAGTATGTATGTATGTATGAAAAAAAAACAATTTATGTAACAGAAGTTCTAATTTAATATAGCCAAGATATTAGAACAATAGTGTTTATCTTCAAATGCAAAAAAAAAAAAAACAGGTGGAGGTTTGGGATTTTTAGCGGGACTAACTCTCTGCCGCGCCCTACGGGGTGAATATGGGGCACACGCAGGGCCAAAGGGGAAGTTCCTTTGTGCGTTCAAGTGTGATTTATTTCTAAAATACATTAAAATTATTTTTTTTTATTATTTTTTTATTCCAGATTATTCTCACAAATGTAAGAAGGTGTTCCTCGCAGTACATCCTAAACATTGCGTTGCAGGTTAATCTAATATTTGAACCTGCGGTCAGTATAATTTTTTGAGAATTATGTGATTTTTTTTCTTGTACTTAAAACTGTTCGGTCACTCTTTCATTTTTGACATCATACACAAAAGACTTCTCTGCAATCAGGATGACGCTGCACAGAGTATCGGCAGGCAGCGCGTCGTGGAACTCGCAGACGACCTTGATGTTGGTTCGATCGTTGACCACCACCTGCTTTCTCTTAGATGTGTTAATGACGAACATCGGCCTGCGTGTTTTGAATTCGCTGGGCGCGTAGTACACGTCCACGCTTCCCTCGGTCACGCGTTTGTAAGCCGTGTAAGCTTCGTAAAGTTTGAGATAATCGTCTTTGGTCATGTCGAGGTTGTAATTCTCGCGCGGGAACACTTCGTTCCTACCGTTCTTCAGATAAACGTTCTTGATCTTGCAGTCGTCGAATTTGCTGGAATCTTTTTCCTGATCGTTATTGCGCCCGGTCTGAAAGAGCACCACGACGAAATCTGGCATGTCGAACTGTATGTTGTTGAACTGCGTCGTCACGTCGAATTCCATGTGACTTCCCGACGCCATCTTCTGCACGCACTGGTAACCGTGAAAGTGAATCGGCACCTGCGGACTTTTTAAGATCCCCGCTTTGTACTTGAGGGCGTAGTTCGTTTCGTATTCCACCACCGGCATTCTCAATTCCATGCTCCGGATGACGCACTTGGCCGCTTCGGGTAAAGTGTTGGCTATCGGCGTGGTGCCGTCCGGACCCAAAGTAGCGTATCGCATCAGTGCGTCGTTGTCGTTGGCCGCTCTTCGAAATGTGACGCGCAGTCCTCCCTTCCACATGATCTCCTTGTAGTCCGAGAAGAAACCAGGCAGCAGACGCATGGGAAAGAGCACCGTGTGACTTGTCGTCGATATTTTGGTTCCCGCTTCGAATCCTCCCGCCTGATAGTACGCCGCATCCGTTTTGGATAATTTCAACGTTCCCACTGCCGTCGACGTGATGCCTGGATAAGCTATTCTGTCGATGACGGTGTTGTGTTTCCTCACCTCCACCTGCGAGAACAGGTGAGGCACGAAGTTGTCCACGAGTATCAAGTTTGCTGCTGCGGGAAACGCGTCTCCGCTTTCCTTCTTCACCACGTCGAATTGAAGGTAGAGGTCCGCTCTGTGAGGATGAACGAACCCGTCACCTACGTCCACGTCGTATTCGATCTCCCTGTTCGCTTCGTTGAGATTGGCGAACGTGCGACGGTTGGGAGGGAAAGATTGCAATTCGTAACTTTCGATTTGCTCCATTTTACATGTATGGTTATTTATTATACGTTGATCTCCACGATGGCCGTCGTAGTGGCACCTGCGAAATCCACCACGTCTCCTTTCTCGTTCGTCACCACCAACTCTATGTCGTCTATGCGGTTGCGACATACTGGAAAATAGATCGGCGAAGAGGGCGTGTAGATGATCGGTTCCATGAACTGGGAACTTGGTTTGAAAGTGGCTATGATTCCCGTCTGCTTGTGACTTCCTAATAATCCGTCCGAAGATTTCGTGATCATGCCTTCCGCCACGTTGCAGTGAACGTTCAGAGTCTCTATGGCCAAGAATTTAGGAATGTTGGTTGCTACGTGCTTGATGCCAGCTACAAGTTTTGGGTGGTTGTTCTCGAAACCTAAAAGTTCTCCCATGGTGCCCAGGTCAACGGTCTCCGTCGCGGATAGGATTTCCACTCTGTGCGTGACCGAATTTTGAGAAAGGTATGTGCCTTTGGGTAATTGAGCTTGCAAAGTGGAAAGATTGTATTGTCCTGGCGTGACGACGATGTGTTCGCTTCCGACGCTAATTTTGTTGTTGTGCTGCGTGACGTTAGGTATGAGGTACATGCTGTAGAATGCACGCAGAGCCACGGATTTAGGATAGACGATGTCGTCGTGCAGCGTGAGTTTCAAGATTGAAGATTCTCTCGTGAGATGGAACACACCCATCCTAGTGATGCTGTTTGAGGTTCCACAATGCTTTCTGGAAATCCTCGATCGTAGGGTTATTTATTTTAGAGAGAAACGCGAGCACGGAGAGGCAGAGATGACCGCAGTTCACGTCTCCGAAATTTTAAATGCGTTCGTCGTTGTAGTATATAGAGGTTTTGTTCGTTTTCAGATAATGAATTAAATTTGTAGGTGGAACACCTCCGAAAGAATCGAAAACGAATGCTTTATCATTATTTTTGTGGTAACATATCCAATGCGTGCCTGGATTTTCTTGACCGTCCAAGTTGACTACTCCGCATTCTCTTCTTTTAACGCTTGAAGGTAACGAGTCGGACATGAAAACTCCTCTGAAGTGTTTGATTTGTAACGGTTCGATCAGAGATTCAATGTCTCGGTTGGTGAGTGCTGTTGTTTTTTTTTTAAAACTTCTTCATCACGCCCTTCCCCCCTTTCTTCTCCATGGCCAGGTTGTGACGTTTCTGTTCTTCCAATTCCGCCTTGTTCTTCTTCGAGTCGATGTCGGTTTTCGCAATGGCGGCACTTCCGCCAGCCAAACTTCCAACGGCCCCCAATGCTGCTAGGATGGCCGGGATGCTGAATATGAAACCTCCGATCTTTTGCTGTTTCCGCGAACGCTGCAAGCGTCTCAATTGAGGTGTGCTGAGAAGTAATTTCATTCCGTGTCCTTTGCTCAAGCAAGAACGTTTCTTCTCGCGTTGTTTCTTGGTGAGTAACCCATCGAGGGCACCTAGATTTTTAAGATTGGAGTATGGTATCTGGTACACGACACCCTTGGGCTTCATGTTGATGCTCTATGTGTTATTTTTACGGTATGATATTTATATATATATTCTGAGATTTTTTCTCGTGTAGTTTTTTTTTTACGGTATGTTATTTATATATAAATGTTCTGAGATTTTTTTTTCACGGCCTCGCAGTCGTTACACAAATTCTATTACGTGCTTCGTTTTCTTGCCAAGAAGTTCCTTTGTCCCCTTGTACACGATTCGAGTTTTGTTCTCGATTAAAATAGATAGCTTCTCGTCGGATAACATGTTAGCGTATCGATCTGGTAAAAATAGACTGTATTGTGCGTTGAGCAACAAGCGTACCTTGGGACCATACTGAGTAGAAAAGATTAAACCGGAAGTTATCGTGTAAGGTTTGTCGACTTCCAATTCCTGAATTTTTACATACTCGACTGACAAATTTAGCATTTGTTTTAATGCTTGGAGATCACTCATTTTTTCAGTCGTCATATCGAAGAGAAAAAATTCAGTGTTAGAGAGAAATTTAATTGTTTTTTCACGATGTGTGTTATTTATATATACCGAAGATTATTTTTTTTTCACGATGTGTGTTATTTATATATCAAGTTTTTTTTGACACGTATATATATTATTATTTTTTTAACAGAGGAAGAAAATCCGTGCTTCGGAAAACGCGATGATTTGCGTAATGATATCTTCCGTCTCCTGCTTAGACTAGCGTCAATCTACTGTGTACCGTCTTCTTCCCTGCCTTGCCTCGTGCAATTCATCTAACCTATCGTTTAATTTTCCCCTGCAGCCGAAAGCAGAATGTTGAGATCACCGCACCTCAGGCCGCTGATCTCCCGAAGATGGTCCTTGAGAACCATTTCACAAGGGATGCGAAATTCCGACGTCGTTCTTGCTATGATTACAAGTTTCCCTACATCCTCACAATCGCCGTTTACTGCGTGTTTAAATATTTTACATAGTAGCTCGGGCGGCAAATTAGTTATACGAGACATGTTGTTATTATTATTATTTTTTACTCTATGTTATTTATATACCCCACCCCAATTTTTGTTTCGTGTTCATGGCGATGGTGGTACCCAGTGCGGCGACCCGTTCTCCCAGAGACGCGTCTCTGCTCACGAACCTTTCGAAAGCTGCGTGCTCTAATTTTCTGTCTGCTTCGTGACGTGCATCCAGATCCGTCTGCGTGGTGTTGTAGGCGATGTCGTGATCTTTGCATGCGGCGTCCAACGGATTCACACCCTTGTCTCCTCTCTCCAATCTTTTCTCGAGTTTGGTACCCGGTCCGCAGTACTGGTAGCCAGGTAGATGCATCTCGAAAGGTAACTTGTTGATGATGTCGTTCACGAGTCCCTTTCCTTCGGCCACGTTCCAGAATCTCGGAGGCAGCGTGTTGATGATTTTGATCAGGTAACCTATGCCCTTGTCGTCGTTCACGATGAAGTTGGAAAGTTTCGTGCTGATCATGTCCACGATGCCAACCTTCTCGTTGTAGAAATTACGGTTGCCTGCATTCTCTTCGCCGGCTATCACCAACAATCGGTCCACGAGCTTCCTCACGTCGTCCACCCAAACGAATTCTTTGGGTAACGTGTTGTAGCGTTTGACGCCGCTGCCTGTTTTGACCTGGTTCCAAATCGGTTTGATGAGATTCCTGTACTTCTCGCCGCTGCTCGATTTCACCCTATTCTGCGAGGCATCGTTGTTTTGGTACAAGGCATCCGTCATGATCAAAATTTCCTTGTAACTCTGGTAATCTTCGTCGGTGTAATCTTTCGGCTGCTTTTTGGCAACAAGTTCGCACAGTCCCACCGTACCCGTAAACCTGGTCCAACTATCCTTCTCGCCTAAATTAACTTTAATGTCGTTGCCTTCGAAGGTCACCTTCGATTTCCCAATCTTCCACACCACACCACCGCCTTCGTTGGTTTCCATGCTGGGATACAATCCGAACACTTCATCCTTGTCGAATTTCCCCGTGCTCAGGTAGTCTCGTGCCAAAGGTCCCAACTCGATTTTATCCGAAGACGATGACGTGCTACCTATGGCTCGACGTCGTGGCGGTGCTTCCTTCAGTTCGAACGGCGTCGAAGGAATGCTCGAAATGGGCGTGGGTACGGCGTAACTTTTAGCTGCGAGCGGTACGAGTTCGTTGATCAAATTTTTATTTTGTTCCGTGACGCTTTTAATTTCTTTACCTAGACCGCTGATGACGTCGATCACAGGTTGATCTTGACGTTTCTTCTCTTCGTAGAATCCGCGATTCTCGGATTTCCAACCTTTGAAGCGTTTCGCGAGGTAATCGCGAAGCTTGAGATTTTCGTCTTCGATTTTTCGTTTCGTCATAACGTTATTTTATACACGTCGTTTCTCACAACGTTGCAACGTTTAGAAAGTCGTTGATTTTGTTTCTGTATTTTCCGTCGTTGGGTTTCCTCGTCATGTCGATCGTCGCGAATCCGAAATCGTCACCGTTCCAGCAAGTAGAGCAGCAGCGTTCCGAAAATTGATTGTAGTTCATGTCTCCGCCTACGTAGTCATCGTACGCGTGCTTGAGGTTGGTGTGATCTTGACGAAACAAACATATGAAATTAGCGTTGTCGCGTACTAACTGTTTTGGAATTTTGGAAATCGTTTGAGCTAGGTAGAAGCAATCCATTCCTTTGTGACGACCTTGCGTGAAAAAGTTGCGAATTTCATTTTGATTTTCCAGGATTGCGTCGTCGAACACAACGACTGAATTTTCACGACAATCGTCGAGTGGTTTTATTTCCGAGGCGAACGTTGCAATGTCCAGACCATCGTACAGTTTCATCAGTTGCTGGTATTTGGATTGCTCCAAACTTTTCGAGAACACGTACAGGTGCCTGTTCTTCCAATCTAACCAATTCGGTGCAAGGAGAAAATTGTCCACGAGCAGTGTCGTTTTCCCACACCCCGAAGGACCTACGATCAGACAGCGGATGCTGTCGGGAAGCAACTCACCGTTCTTTTTCTTCGTTTGACTTTCCGGATCCGGTAGACGCTTCACCACGTTCCACGTACTCACGAGATCACTTCGTTGGCGTCGATCCAACTCTTTTCCGGAAGTCCCAGCCATTTGACAAACAGTTTGTCACCTTTCCTACGCACTACTTTCTCGATGAGGTACGTGTCGGGGTGTTTCGTTTTAGAGAGTTCCTCTTCGTAAAATCTTCCTTTCAAAATCTCGCCGCTACTATCTTTTATTATAGACGTGTGTCGGTTTCCGGGTAAAACTCGAACCACCGTAAAGAGTTCCGTGCTCCAATTTTTTGTGAATCCCTTCTCGAAGGTGCGTTTGAATTTGCTGATCCTCACCTGGTCTCCAATTTTGAATTTAGCTTTTTTTGTCGTGGGTGTGTACTTTGGACAGTAAATGGTAGAAATCAAACGCTGCTCGTCAGACTTGGTAACGTCAACTGGCTTCATGCCTATCGTTCTGTGTACCGTATCATTATAGGTGTCGACGAGTTCCGGCAGGATGTCGACCCATTTGTAATTTCCCAGAAGCGTGAATCGTTTCCACATGTGTGTTTTCAAGGTTCGATTAAATCTTTCCACGATGCTGCCTTTGATGTGACTGAAGGTCGAATAATGTCGAATGTCATGTTTTTGAATAAACTTTTGGAATACAGCGTTGTAAAATTCTTTACCGTTGTCCGTGTGCAGAAATCGCGGTCGTCTGCCGCCGCTTTCGCGAAAAATTAATTTGAATGCTTCCGTGACGCACGATCCCGTTTTCGCCTTCAAAGGTAGAGCCCATGCGAATTTCGAAAACGTGTCTGTGACGGTGAGAAGGTACTTGTTGCCCTTGTTCCATTTATGTACGTTTTTCAAATAGCCGCTACTCATCTCCACGAGATCGCTTTGCCAGAGGTCGTCGATGCCCTTGGTTACCACAGCCAAACGTTCGCAGTTGCGGCGTGCAGGTTTTTGCAATTCTTCGACGATGGCTTGCCTAGACATTTTTTTAGAGATTACGTTTGAAGAGAAGCACCAGCGTGATGGGATTCAAAGAGGGTGGCACCTCGCTCGTGTTTTGAATGATCAGCTTATCGCCGGCACTCACGTCGAAAACGGTGAGATCTTCGTCTTCGTGTATTTCATATATGTTGCGCGTTTCGTTCCAACGTGCCAGAGGAATGTTTCCCGCTTTCTGGACACCGCGATTCGATATTAAGGTCATGGTGGGAACGCTAGCTTTTCTGCCGTGAGACCAGTACGAAAATTCGTTTATCTGAATTGTCCCATCGAGGAGAAACTTGTAGTACGGATGATAAGGATGCAACATGTACAGTTTGTTACCTTCGACGAACGTGGAGATTCTCTGTTGATTGGGAACGCTGTTGATTTCGATGGCTTGCAAGGTGAACAATTTGGCGAATTTAGTGTCGAAGGTGACGAGATTACTGTGAACTTGTCCGAGTTTATTTTCGATGGGCAGCAAATGCTCGACTATGGTATCCGTTACGGTAGAAAATGACGGTTTGATTTTCACTTCCACGTTCAACTGCTTGTAGTTTTCGTTGAGTTCTTGCAACTTGGCACCGAAAGAGGCCAGCGTCGATTCCTGCGTGGATTCCAGCACTCCAACTTGATCTCTGACGTTGACGACAATGTTCTGAAGATTCTCGACTTGATTCAATTTCGAGCTCTTCTCGGTAAGATCGTTCACGATGCTTCGCATCTCTCTAAACTGCGTGTGAAGGTCGGCGACGCTCTGCGAAGTGGGCAGCGTCGACACCAGCGAACTAATTTCGTCTCGAATCTGTTCCACGTTCGCCGTTTCCGTTTCCAATCGTTTCAGCATACGCGATATGCTCCTTTTCAAAGCGTGCAATTCTTTGGAGGTGGGGAGATTGGCCACCCTACTCTCGAGATCGCTCAATGAACTTTTGATGTCGCTCGAATCGGATAGTGCCGTCACCGCCGTTTTCAATTTTTCCAAATCTTCGCTCGAAGGCACGCTCGTCCGTAACGATTCCAAGTCACCCTGTATGTTGTCGAGTACGTGATGAAAATGAGCGAGATTCGTTTCGACGTTCAAATTTTCTAAATATTCGATCTTCTGCTGAACCGTGCTTAACGTGTCTTGAATGCTCGTCAACGCTCTTGCTTCAGCGTGAATATTTTTAATTTCTTCGTTGATCAATTCCAAGGACGCCTGAAGCGTAGCGATGGTGGTTTGAATGTGTTCGAAATCTCGATACGCCTCCAATTGAATTTTTATGTTCGCGACGCTTTTACCGATGACCTGCAGTTCGTCCGACGATGGTAGGTTCGTCATTGTATCTTCCAAAGTCTGTAACTTGGATTTAATTTCTTCCAACGTGCTGGTGAATTCTTCTTGTAATTTGGAAACGACGACATGCAAGCGTTCTGCGTCTATATCGTTCACGACGGTTTGAAGTTCAGAGAAATTATTTTCTATTGCGGAAGTTCGTTCTTCGATTTCGAGTTTCAATTTTTCCAAATCTTCATTTTTCGATTGAAATTGCTGTAATTTGGCCAAATCATTTTGAAGCGAATCCACGCTCAACTGTATATTTTGAACGTTGTCGTAAGAAGGTACGTCGACATAATTTTTTATCAGCGTCTTCAGTTCGGAATCGATTTTCAGAATGGGGTCGAGACATTGCGTTTGGAGCGTAGCGATTTCCGACTCTAAACTTTTGTTTAAGGTCTCCTGCAAAGCAATCAAATCGGTCCTCAACTTCTTAACTCGAATGTCCAACATGAGAATCTCTTCTGCGTGGTCTACACGCTTGGTGTTGCAGAAAATGTCGTTAGGCATTTTTGGTTAACGGTTATTTATAATAGGATAGACGATTCGTAATTCTACGAAGAGAGGAATGAGTTTGTCGTAATCTCCGAGGAGTTCTATGTAAAGATAATCTCCTGGAGAAACATCGTACGTAATGTTAGAAAGCATCTTGTCGTGCTTGATTCGAAAAATATTCTTGCCGGTAGAAATTTTGATTTCGCCTGCGTTTTCCGGATTCACGGTGATTTGAAGTTTCCCGTCGATCGGAATTTCGTAGAAATGTAAATTGTTATTAAAAACATAAAACATCTTGCCCACATCGTCATTCAGTTTCGTCCAAATGCTGTTGAGATGAACGATCAGTAAACCATTGAGTTTAGATAACACGGAAGGTATGAGGTTATTGAAATTTGGCGGTGCAGTCTCCATTTTGATCTGTTTGCGGAAGCCAAAAAGATTCATTGTCCTTGCTAGTTATTTAAGAATACGGTCAAAGTTTTTTTTTTGTAATGACAGGCAAAGTTTTTTTTTGTTTGCCTGCGTCACAATACAAGCGCGCGTGTGTGTGTGTGTGTGTGTGCGGCACATCGTTCCCGAAAGAGGTTTGCAAAGATCACGATATACAAACATTTGGACCCAGACTTGGAAAATTACGTCAAGGTGCATTCATCCTTCAAGGATGAGAAAGAGTACATTATTTACTCATCACGCTGTGTCAGCGCAACGAATAAAAGCGCGGAACGTGGAGAGAAAATGAGTTTTTGAGGTATTTTTAAACCCCAAATGAGGTTTGCAAAGATCACGATATACAAACATTTGACCGGGACTTGGAAAATTACGTCAAGGTGCATTCATCCTTCAAGGATGAGAAAGAGTACATTATTTACTCATCACGCTGTGTCAGCGCAACGAATAAAAGCGCGGAACGTGGAGAAAAATGAGTTTTTGAGGTATTTTTAAACCCCAAATGAGGTTTACAAAGGTCACGATATACAAACATTTGACCGGGACTTGGAAAATTACGATAAGGTGCATTCATCCTTCAAGAATGAGAGAGTGCATTATTTGCTCATCACGCTGTGTCACCGCAACGAATAAAAACGCGGAACGTGGAGAGAAAATAGTCACAATACAAGCGCGCGCGCGCGCGTGTGTGTGTGGCACATCGTTCCCGAAAGATGTAGGTTTGCACAGGTCACGATATACAAACATTTAGTCCCGGACTTGGAAAATTACGATAAGGTGCATTCATCCTTCAAGGATGAGAGAGAGTGCATTATTTATTCATCACGCTGTGTCAGCGCAACGAATAAAAGCGCGGAACGTGGAGAGAAAATGAGTTGTTTTTTTTGAGGTTTTGATGAAATTTTCGTAGGTTTGCAACACTGCGACTCACTTCAGTGAATTGAAGTGAGTTTTTTGATGTTTTGGTGCTGTTTTCTTCGCTGCAAATATCATAATCGCAATAAATGAGGCGTAGAACGTGGAGAGAAAGTGAGTTTTTGAGGTTTTTTTTATCCTCACTTAAGGGCGCAGGGTCCGGACGCTACACCTACTCCAAATATTTTTGCAGTTTTTTTTTTCGATCATGTATATGCTATATACTTCTGTCCTCCCTGATTTTAATCGGATTTCCAATATTCAAATATGGCGACCGTTTTTGAAAACGGTTATACACTTGATCGTAGGTTACATTAGTCCGTAAAAGATCGTAAAACACATCGTAAAGGATCCTGGGCTACATCGTAAGACATTATGGACCCCAACAAATACATCGTAGAAGATTTATCTGAAGGCCCTTCTTACTTCTGATGAGATTCTTACTTATGATTGCGTTGAACAGGCTAATATACATTACTACGTACATTGTGACTTTGATGCGGGGTTATTTACATACGTAAAACATCTAAAAAATAATTTAATTTTGGCCGGTTACAACTGAAGTGAAAGAGAACGACCTGTATGTTACCTAACTCGTGAAAGATCGTTAACAAAAAGTGAATAGGTTAAGCTATATGAAGTAAGATCGTAGCATAGCTACAAAGAATGAGGTTGGAAAATCCGAATTGAGGTGAAAATTGTACCGGAACGTAGTAGAATGCCATAAAATCCACAAAATAAATCGTCATAATATGATACAACAGAGACTAAATCCATAGAAATAGGGGATACCTACAAATGATGACAGTTGAACCGCTAAATATACACTACTGCTAATTTAATACTTTCAGTGACGGGCTTTAGAAAAAAAATAGCAAAAGCGAACAATATAAATACAATACGACTTTTAGTAACAGACGTACTTAAAATCAAATTACAGAAATCAGATTACACGATTGAATCTTTACATTATTATTCGTTTCTATGTATTTAATATCCTAACTATTTCCTGTTAGATTTTTTTATCCTAAGGGATTTCTCTTCATTTGAATTTGACACCAACATTTAAAATTATTTTGTGGCAAGCGACCTATCTTAAAACATAACAAACAGTGCTGTCTTTTAACTAAAATTAAATATATAACTACACTTCATAAAACAACTTAAGAATACAAAGCCACCACAAAACGTTCGCTACTACCTGTCGTTGTTCCATTTCAAACATGTAATAAAGACATCTCTTACCAATTACTAAACGTTTGTATACTTTAGTGTTCTGTCACTTGAGCACTGTGGCGTACGTAGACTAATGCTGTACTATAGACCTTGATTATAAGTATTATCGTGGTGTGCCAGATCTGACTAATTCATATTATCTATTTATTTTTTTCTAGCACATTCTCATGTTAACTTTTTATATGTATGTCGCCCAGGATAAGTCTACATGTACAGTAAGATAAAGTAGTTTGTGGGCCACGTAAACTACGATATCGTAACATCTTAAAGCCTGTTGTCTATGTAACACAAATAACAAAATTGTGAACCTGGTTTCTCAGAAACGACTGAGTGTTGACAGCAGCGTAAGTCATACCCCCTAGCCCAGCCATAACAAACAACAGATGGGTGCCGTCAGACCGCCAGAAAAATTTCACAATTTGGTTTCTTAACAAAAACTACTCCTAAGGAATTGTTTATTTAATGATATTAGAGTCATTTTCAATGAAGTACAGTCAGAGAAAGTATTTCTTGTGTCACAAGATTTACGATAAGTCTACATGTACAGTAAGATAAAGTAGTTTGTGGGCCACGTAAACTACGATATCGTAACATCCTAAAGCCTGTTGTCTATAATAAAAGAAAAAAAGGTAAAGTGCTCCCCTGTGCATAGCACCACGCCATGAAGGCGTATAGGGGGTGTGGGGGTAACGCCCCACACTTTCTTGATCCGGTCGAGAGTGGCGGTGATGTGATCAGCATCACGCCCATGACCGCCTTTACCCCCCAGGGTTTCCCCCAGGTATCCATGTTATTCGACCCTGGGTGGGCGCCGGGGCCGCTCCCATCGTTAGAAGACTTCCCGGATTTGAACCGGCCGGAGATCGAACCCTGGACCTTTAGCATGGTAGTCAGACGCGTTACCGACTAATCCATCGCGGCCTGTTGTCTATGCAACCCAAATATCAAAATTATCACTTAAGTTTGCCTTGTGAACCTGGCTTCTCGGGAGAGATTGATTGTTGACAGCAGCGTGAGACATACCCCCATGCTCAGCCATAACAAACAACAGCTGGGTGCCGTGAGAACTCCAGAAAAAGTTTTAAGAATTGGTGTCTTAACAGCAACTACTCGTAAGGTACGTTCTCACATTGTGTCAACCCAGAGGTCCTTGAAAAAGATTGGAGTTAAAAACAACTACCATTGTGTTCTATCATCTACTTCATATCTTCATTAATCATCCCCATCGCCTTTGTTGACGCAAGCGCAAGAAAAGCAACATAAATTAAGCAAAATTAAGAAATTAAGAAATTACATTTTCAGCGATTTCACGCAGCGACTCATTGCATGTAGACAAAGTTTCATTAATCGGGAACCAAGGGACCCCTCGATCTGCTTTATTGTTATTTTCCCTCTACTTTTCCTGCCGCGATTAGACTGACGTCGATTAATGCAACATTAATTAAAATAGCCAACCAACGAAACAATCCACAAAATGCACCAAAGAAGCACATATCATGAATACGCAAACTATAAATATTATGCTAATTTAGAATTTAGTAATGAAATGGGAATTTGGGGAGTCCAGTTAAGAGGCTGCACATCCATCATGTAATCACGATATCATCAAATTGTACGAAGCGTGTCTACACCTACGTATAGTGCCATTCCCCGTGATAGAATATGTAGTGCACAGCCCGGGCATTAAAATCATATCGGTTTTTTTATTGTTTTTATTAGTAATTACCTTCGTTTACTTCCGCTGAAATTAAATTATTCATAACGACGATTTATTAAACACATGAATGAACATACACAATGAACCCATTTTGGTCGGAGCTCGATGTCTGAACATTGTTCGGCAAGAAATATAAATATCCGTAAGGCATGAGATTTGTCGATTTTAACTATGCGTAACCTACATAATGAATACAAGCTGTTAAATCTCTATTCTTAAATCTGTTATTTTTATCTATTTATGTGATAGTAACAATACAATATTAATGTATTTACACATAATAATCAATAAACCCATAAAGAATATTAACGAATAGTTTTAAACATTTTTGCTATTATTTGGTTCAGACACTCAGCCTCTGAAATATATATTACTGGATACGTGCCTGAACACAAAATTTTCTATTCCGTTTCGCATAATTTGTTAATAAATAATAAAATAAACGTTTGTAATGTTAACATGTTCTGTATATCTAAAATTGTTTGAAACTGCGCAGCAGCTGTGAAAAATGTTGACACATTTATTCCTCTCAAAAGAGATATAATTAACAAGGTTGCATTTTGTTTGGCAAGTTAACCGACTAATCGAGAGCCTTACAAAAGAAATATAGGTCGCCATGCCATGCCATGAATTAAAAGGAAATGTCTCCCTTGTCTTTTCATAATAAATTTTTAAACTGTATTGAGGTTACGCACAAAGAAACCTCGACCTCAAGTGTAGTATGTTGAGAAATATAATTACGTAGCGTTCCACCCTGTGGAACATGGGATTGTACCAATGGGGAAGATTCTCATTCCCCAAATCAGAACACTCGCTGGCTCGGATAGCCCTAAAAGGCAAGATGTTAGGTAATTAAACTAGTATTTGAGCAAATGACATGATTAATGTTTTGTTTACAACACTTGTGACCAATAATTGTAGGTTATGGATAAGGAATGACTTACCCGTTCGGTAAGAATACCCTCTCCTTACAGTGTTACTTCTCTCGGCAATGTCAATCAAAAGATGTCCTGCCTCCTAGATTCCTTGGTTTTGTACTTGTTGCTGCAACCTTAGATCACCTGGCTCAAAGTGAGCCGCGGCAACTTCCTATCTAGGAGCAGGTTCTGACAAGTTTACACAAGATTCTACCCGTACCGATGGGGTATGCTACGATCCCCTCCTTACAAGACAATTTCCCAAATTAAAATTGTAAAAGCGATAATGGAGTTGAACTGTCTGCCATTCTACCAAAGAAATGCAAGTAATGTTATTACATAAGGAGTACATAAAATGAAATAAAATGTTTGAAATCAACACCAAGAAAATAGAAGGATAGAATAAAATTAAAAACAAAATGAAATTACAAGTTAATCAGCTGTAAATGAATTATCTGTCTCCACACAGTCTAGTAGTGTTTATGTTTTGAAAAAATGATGCATACACCGATGAGAGAGCGTTGCGTTTAAAACTGCTGAGTATGCTATTTTTCGAAGTCACTCGGCTATTGCCATAATATAACGTAACCTACAGACATAACCGAAGAGCTCCAGTTCTTCGATCTGACGCAAGCGCCTGTTACTTCGTGATACCAACTTGACATCGCGAACAGCTTCGCTGCTAGGTGACGAACCGTTCACTTCCATGTTTGGAGGCTGTGGTTTGTACCAGTCACCATGTTTATTGCTTTGCCGTTTGTGGCGAATACTATCATAGTTTTGTTACGCTTCAATTTGCATATACCTCTGCTACCCGATACCAAAATTCTGTAAATATAATATTGAAGCGTATGATGTTTAGGAAGTTGCTGCCTTAGTATAATTTCGCCAAGCCCAATATACTACCCCGAACTTCGTGGATCGATTTTTGGCTTGTTCCAGGAGACAAATAACTCAATTGCCGAGTGCACGAATCCGGGTTAACGCAATGTTATTGAGAATTGGGGAATCGTCAAGTTCCCCCTCCCAAGAAAATTACGTACGCCCAAAACAACCCAGATAAATATTTCTTTTGCGCTAGATTATTCTACATCGACGCCTTATTTGTAGAACAATAATAACTTAGTATACTCTTTGATTGATTATAAATTGTACTCAATTTTTAACAAGGTTTTATTCAAGAACAGTTTTTGCTTTGTAAAAAAATAAGAACAGCGACTTGATCAATACAATAGGTTCGGTATCTTAAATTCTCCGGAATATAAAAATTCAATGAATATTTACGGAGTCAATAGTGTTCACAATTTAATGTCCAGCGGACCTCAAATACCATTTATGCATTCACTCTATCCCTTAATTTTGTCGTTTACTTATTTTTTTTGTTCCTATTCTAAACAGCCTATAATAAATAGCAATGAACTCTTCCCAAATATAATTTCTATATATATATATATATATACGCATTCAATCCCCCTCCCAATTCTTCATTCAAATATTAAAACCCAATATATAAATATGGATACACCCATTTGAAACACATCCCAACAATTGTGCATACATTATTGAGCTTGTGCCGAAACAAGTCACTGATATAATTATTTATAAAAAAGTATACGTAATAATCCCGCCGGTTACGGAGTGGACAGACAAAAAAAATAATACTTATTACAGCTCAATTTATTTTTGTAATAAGGAAGTCAATTCAGGTTGTTCATTAATTTAGAGCTATTAATCCCTTGTTACTAACAAGTCGTGTACCCGAGTTACAATAAATGAATTAGACAAGAGCCCCATACTGACCTCCTTCCTTCCCCGTTACGCAACATGGCAGAATTCAGATGGCTAGGAAGAAATGGCAACTCAAACGTATAACGTTAGTTAAAATGCGATGCCAAATACGCAACGAAGGGGAGGTAACAGGTCGGGCACCTGTTACGTGAACTACTTGATATACCTGTAGTCTCTCCGCTCCTGGATGGCGTCTAATACTGGTCTGTCCTTGGTCTCGAGTGTATTGGAACTGTACTGTGTCTGTTTCTCGTTCACCCAGTTCCCAACGCTGCTCGGTCGTCAAGTCTATTTTACGCAAGCGCGAAGTTACGTGCCTAGGCAGCGAGCGCCCTCTATCGAGAAGGCTGCGCAACTTGATACATTACGTAACACTCAGTTACTTATTTGGCGCGTGGCATATTTCACTCTCGTATGTGAAGAGAAGAGTGAAGCTGTGGCGGGATGATATTTATGTAATGTATATCAACCGTTACACGTTGAATACTCGTAACGGTGTATAAGGGACGAAACTGAGCTGAAGAACTTAGGCACACAATGTGTCTAATAAATAAGGACATAATGCACCTAAGTATTTTATACCACGAAGCACACAAAGCTAATAAAGGAAACAGAAAATATGTATATGTTGACTTGCCATAGCTGTGTTAATTATATATACATATAATCAGTATCTTGACGTACAAAGTTCGTTCCTGGGCGGAGAAATTGCCAGTCCAGACGGCTGGAGCCTTCTACTCACACCTTTAGAAGAAATGTTCTGGGTTCGATGCACAAATCAAGGAACTGGGATTCCGTGTTATCCAAATACTGGGGTGACTGAGCTCGAATCCCGTGCCGGAATTTGTCATGCATCGTTATTTCCTTAGGAGAGCACAGGCGTAGGGATGGGGCATTTGGAATAGTACCCGAAGTACACACGGAATTGTTCTTGGAGAGCCCATTCAATGAGGATAACACAGTCATTAAGTTCACTCTGGCCCAGGTGGGATTGCTAGCTGGTAAAAATCAGCATAGAGAGTTCAATAGTTTGTGAATGGCACACACTATTTCATAAATTCCGTTCACTAGAAGAGGGAAGCACGAAATATTCTGCTGGTTGCGTATGCACTGTGACAGGGGCACACGGTAGTTGTGTAATTTACTGCAGATTACGGAATGAAATTGATACTCTGCACTCCACATTTGAGGAGGTTGAGGCGTTCGCAAAAGTAGCAGTAGACTGGATATTTCAAATTCATCATCCCCGCCATTCTGGCCGCTCTGGGGTTGTGGGTAGCTCGGCTTGCGGAAGCGCCGACATCGCCAAAACCGTCAACGACGCAAAAAAAGAAAAAGGCCGAGTTCGAAGAACTGAAATGCATACTACCTGGTCTTGGAGAAGAAAGGGAAAGGCGTGGGAAGAAATCGAAAGAACAACCTCAAGCTCTCACAAAGTTTAAAAATAGAAGAACCGCTGTCCAACCTCGACACTGAATGTCTGATTGAGCCGCTGTGAATCAAGCCCTTGAGGGGATTTTTCATGTGCAATTCTCTATTCTCCGTCGTGAAAAAAAGAGGGAGTAGCGTAGTTAATTTGGACAGCTACGAACATCCGGGCACCCACTGCATCTGCTACCACAAGCAAACAAACAACATTGCTTTAGTTTTCGATTTTTCGGCGGTGTACCACCTGCTGTGTTGGTGAGGTACACTTCTCCAAATGTTACTTGACCGCCCTGAAAGATTTCTAAGTCCAGAAAGCGTTAGTTTGGCAACATAGCTCCGCAGAATCAGCAGGAAGTAGCCAACGCCACTGCAGATCCCTCCACTAGGCAAGAAATCCAGTGGTGAATGATTTATAGTATTGTTTAAAACAAGAAGTCAGAAACTATATTCGCCCAACATATCAAGAGAGAAAAAAACGGGAAACTGAAGTATGAGGAATAATTTAAGGGAATACTTGCTATTCGGCATGTTAAAATTGGGATCAGAGCAACTGTTGTGAGGTTGGTAACACTTCACTCGCTCGTGGTCCACCTGGACGAAATCGCTGTCAACTTCGAACTCAAAATGGTATAATTGCGAATAGTTTATACAAATAAAATATAACAACACCTTTGCAAATACTGTGCAATGAGCGAAAAGTAACAATTCTCGAAATTTTCAATTAAAATGTGTTCGTCGGATAGAAAGTGGTAGTTTGCACATTCATCAACACGTTTCAAGGCATTTGCTACAAGTAATGTTTAGAGTATTGGTGAAATACTCGGGTCTATTCCAATAATTTAAAGGTCGCAGGTTCAAATCCAAGACCTTCCATACTCTTTCAAAACTTAAGTAAGTATGGCATTCAGATACACTGAGAATTTAGTTTAGAAATTATAATTAATAATTTAGTTTCAGAACGTTCACAAAATGTAATTCGGTTTGGAATTTGACGAATTGTTCCAGAAAAAGTGACAGTCTACTATTTAGGTCCTTAAGTTTAACAAAATGTTGTATTCGTATTCACTATTAGTTATGTGAATCGTGCGGGGAAATACTTATACATATCAAATACTGTGTTCGTGTGGACAGAAGTTCGAAATATTGAGAAATGTTGGAGAAAGAGGAACGGCCAAGCACGAGCATTTTCTATCTCACAAGTGGCAAATGTGAAATTAGATCCATATATTGATTGAGAGAGAGATGGAGAAAGACGCCTTACTATTCGAGCTGGGTATTTACAATTTCATTTTGTGTTAATTGACAAATACTGATGCGAGATGTTAAATTAAAGGACCTAAATAGTGGACTGTCATTTCTTAAATTAGATGTTTAGTACTAGTGGCACAAGAAGAAAGTGGCACATGTAGTGTTGTGGATATCGTGCTCGACGTGTGTGACAGGTGTCGTAAGATCGATCCCAACCTCAGAAGATGATTTTTCAAGATGAGAAGCATT
Organism: Lepisma saccharinum; assembly: GCF_977018435.1. NCBI lineage: Eukaryota > Metazoa > Arthropoda > Insecta > Zygentoma > Lepismatidae > Lepisma > Lepisma saccharinum. The sequence goes on from NW_028142898.1 coordinate 3,602,862, forward strand.
TCACGAAATATTTCTTCCAAGACTTGGAAACCTTCAATTCCGGACAGCTATCTAAATTGAAGCAGACAATCTGATACCACGTGACAGGTAAAGAAACCAGAGAGAAAAGGCAGCTTAGTCATCGCTAGGGCTCGGAAGTTTATAACTGCAGAATAGCTTTAAAATTGATTTAAAAATGGCCTAAAATATTTTTTGCACTGAAAATGAAAGTTTTGATTTTTTAATATATTAAAAGAGATTCTTTGAATAATTCGATAAAACCCGCTGTTTGGAGGTTTAAACTACCAACTACTGAAGCAAAGGGATAAAAGCAGTTAAGTGCTAATTCATAATAATAATAACTCATGGCTCGACAGCCCTCAAAAGGGCCTATCTCTCGGCTGCCAGTCTCCCTCCCACAATCCTACCTAGAGGTGTGGAGTTCTTCAATGGGGTGACGTGGGGTTAAAACGTCGAACCTCCAGCCGTTTTAAAAGATTTCCGAGACCGGGTTACGTTACTCACTGGTAGCTCCCCAATTTCCTCACGGTGGTGGGTTGCAACCCTGCCCTATACACAGGCCGAGAACCCAGAGACTGAACCCATGCCGACTTGAACCTATGCAGTCCCCAGTTGGAGCCAAAAGCACAACGTCTTACACCGCACGGCCACGGAGGAGGACAAGTCCTAATTTAGTTCTCTTTATATTAATTTTAAGGTTACATAACATACACTGCAACTTTTTCTGTATAAATCATTCACCTCCTTCGAGAATGGATCTTCCACGATGCAATAGACGGCCAGCAACTGAAAATAAATTTGTGTTTGGCGAACATAACATTATATATGTTTTAATATTGTGCCTAATTTTATTTTAAAGCACAGATTAAAGCAATAGCAGAGGCTAGCTAGCAAGGGAATCTTAAAGTAGGCTTCACACAAAGCATTTTAGATTTGTTGCAGGAAAAGTAAATTTACCACAATTTGCATTGAAACATATTTCACTTGAAAATAATAGTTGTGTTCTTCACCAACTTCCGACCTTAGTCAATACATTCAGTGTCTTGCCAAATACTTTCTGTTGGAATACAACAACAATTTAGGTACTTTTCGATCCAAATTTATGAATGTTCCTATTGTTTTTCAAATAGTAAAATAAAATAATTACTTAGAATGAATGGTAATAATAATCAATGATATGTTGTGTAAATTAGTTTCCTCGTAATTTCAGACTTTTTACATGTAGCATGCATAGATTGAGTGGAAATTTAGTGCTTTGAAATAAATCTCTTCTCTGAATTGTATACCTTAATGAAAAAAAATCCTTGAGCTGCTGGAAACATTCGACAAATTCCAAACCGAATTAAATTTTGCGAATATTTTGAAACTAAATTTTTCAACTTAATTACTAAATTCCATACTCAATTTATCCGAATACAATACTTACCAAAAGAAGATTTGAAAAAAAAATGTGAAGTATCTGGCTTTGAATACGCGACTCTCATTTTTTAGGAAAAAGATATCTGAGACGCCAATATTTTAGAAATACTCTACAACTTTGCTTGTAGCAAATGCCTTGAAACGTGTTGATGACTGCGCAAACTGCCACTTTTCTATCCGACGAACACAGTTCCACTGGAAATTTCGAGAATTGTTGCTTTTCGCTCATTGATAAGGTGGTGTTATATTTTATTTGCATACACTATTCGCAATTATGCCCAGGTTATTATTATTCGTCCAGGTGAACCTCGAACGAGTGCAGTGTTTCCAACCTCAAAAAAGTTTCTCTGATCCCAATTTTAACATGCCAAATCGCAAGTATTCTGTTAAATTACTCCTCATACTTGAGTTTCCAGTTTTGTTCTCTATTAATATGTTGGGCGAATATAGTTTCTGACTTCTTGTTATAAACAAGACTGTAAATCATTCACCACGGGATTTCTCGCCTAGTAGAGGGATTTTCAGTAGATTTGTATACTCTCTCCTGGTTTTCCAGACCTATGTTGCCACATTAACGATTTCCGGACTTAGAAATCTTTCAGGGCGGTCACGTAACATTTGGAGAAGTGTACATACTCTTTTATTACGTCAACTCAAAGTATAGGTTTTTGGATATTTCTTTTCATATTTTGTGGAAATACTGATACTTTAACACAGGTTTTATCGATACATAACATTTCAATTTTCGAACACATCTCTCAAGGAGAGAGTTTTGTCGGTCGTTAATTGAAAAGAAGGTGGCGGTTGAACAAGATAAGGGAAACTTCACAGTCATAACATTGTGTAATTCAGATCGAATGAAACTGTTTCTTCCGCAGTCGGGTGTATAATTTTATTTTACAAACACAACCTATGCTTCGACAACTCATGTTTCCACCTTTATATAAGCAGAGAATATGTACACTTCTGTTCACAAAATGTAGCACAATCGTTTGAGATGAAGTCCAGCTTCGTGGCCGGACGTACAGTGGAACTAAGTTGTTCGGAAAGCAGCAGTGTTGCTTACCATCGATCAATTTAATAAAATGCAGGGAATTTTGTGTCTCTCAGACTCAAAAAAGAAGCCTAACGGAAAGATTGCAGCGTAAATATTAATTAACTGGAATTTCCACGTCTACAATCAAGTTAATGTAAATGTGAAATATTCCTGAACTTTATTTAAAAAAAAAAGCATTTCTGACGATCGTGACGAAGTAGTCATCACAATTCGTTAGATGCGAGGGCCCTGGGTTCAAATTTGGCTTGAGCATGGGTGTTCTTTATGAGTCTCTCTTCATCGTCGCGAGTAGCCGAAAATGGAAGAAAATCAAAACTAAATAACGAAGAGGAAAAAAGGAAATAAGAATATGCGAGACAGAAATAGAGCTTTTTCAATTAATGAAAATAAAAACAAACAGAATCGCAAAGTTGGCACTAAAAATAAAGTAAATTAATAATTTTCCAGCAACATAAATATCAAATATTTCACATCTCTAGATAAAGAAGAGACATGCAAACTTTCCATCATGTTTATGAATTATATAGTCGCAAAAAATAGTGCTTTCTTTTGAAACAAACACTAGTAGAATACAATTTTGGTCGACAATTTTAGTTAAAGTAGTTTTTTTTTAATTCTTAGTAATAACTCTGGCAACCGGATCAAATGATATTCCTTGACGTTTACAAAATTATAGATTTTGAAAAGAAGGTTGATCCATACACTTACTAGTGCACTAACTCTACTAACTAATAACTCAACTAACTCTACTAACTTATAACTCTAACAGCTAATCATCCAAAATACATATTTTGCAGCTCTATTCTAAGTGCCATATGAGTTATGGTTAGGTAAATAATTGTAGTTACTGATTAATTCGGTATGTTCCTGATAATACATCTACAATCTGCGCACGTCTTGACTTTACAATTTGGACCAGGCTTGCAATTTTTCACATCTTAAAATTGCTCTTAAGGTGCGAGCATTCATCGAGTGGGTCACTTGTAAATATCTATTTATGTATAAAACGAGAAGAGTGAAACGTGAATGACGGAACATCTTATAATACATCTGCTGATGTTCCTCACAACTTACTCATTTCATTTCAGTGATTTTTCTTCTTGATAATATTAACGGAGTGTTTCATCACACAACAATTTTCTATTTTAGCACTTGCTTTAAATATCGATGCTTAGCAGCAACTAAAAATTCTCAATTTCAAGTAGTATTGAGTAATAGTCACGTTCTCTGAACGAGTAGTAGTTCTAATACATATTTTATTGTTGGCACGCAAACAATAACAAAGTTTCAGGCTGCAATTGGTGTGACGAGAATAAAATATATTATTTAGCACCCATTTGGTAAGTAAAAAATGGAGACACGTTGACTCGTACCAAGGATTTCAGCTCACAAAGCTAGCCTTAATCGACATGCCCACAAGCCACGGTGAAAAAAAACAAGCTATTCAAGTAATTTATCAATTAGATTGCATCTTTCCCTGTCAAGCTCGACATATTGATGTCGCTTCTCTCTAGTTACATTAATTTGAAAGCAATACGCTTCATCAGATATGGATCATATGCTTTACACATTGCTCACAAAACACAAGTGAAACTTGTGTATGAAAATTATTGAAGACTTTGGGAAATCGTGCTTTTGTGGAAGGTTGGTGTTTTTAACCCTAAATGATAACCGTTCTCTAGTTATCGTCAATATGGTGGATTCTGCTATGTGACGACGAATCTCATTAACCAACGGCACTTTTATTTTATTTTAAACTATTTATTTCAAAATGAAGAGTCATTATTCTGGAAATTACGTGAGATTCATCCATTCGTTAAGACTTTTACGAGAGTCATAATTCTTATTTTGTGCTCCATTACCAAACCAACGTGTACGTGTAAAACAAGTAAAGCCCGACAATTTTTATTTTACAAAAATTCAATTTACTGTTAAAATTAAATCAGACGAAAACCATTGATTTTTTTAATAGCCTGGATGACTGATGAGGTGGGGGGGGTATCTCCTCTTATGTGGCCCCATGGTTGTGACATAAACTCTTCTTCCTTTAGGATTTCTATTATTTTTCCCATCGCATATTCAGTGCCAACTTTACGATTCTGTTTGCCAAAGTGTATGGGGAAGGAGTTTATTTATTCCTCAAGCTTTCTCCTGGTCTAGGATAACACTATTTCCGAAATATTTTTCTTGCATTCATTTTCGGGAATTGAAACAGCTCTATTTCTGTCTCGCTTATTCTTATTTCCTTTTTCCCTTTTCATTATGTAGTGTTGCTTTAATTCAGTTTTCAGCTTCTCGCGACGACGAAGAACACCCAAGCTCAGGCCAAATTCGAACCCGGGGCCCTCGCATTCCAACGAAATGTGATAACTACTTCAGTAGTGCAGGTGGCCCGGTACTGAATAATCATTTGAGGCTCGAATCATCATTTGAGGCTCGTCGTAGCTTTTTATGATGTATATTTTGAGGGCAGAGTTGGCAACACTGTGGGCCCACTGTAGCCTTTTATGAGGGGGGTCTATTGTCCTCTGTTTACATCTGGTAACACTGCCGTAGTTTGAGAGTGTTGTTAAACTACTGGGTTTTTTTCACTGAGGCTCGAATCATCATTTGAGGCTCGTCGTAGCCTTTTATGATGTATATTTTGAGGGCACAGAGTTGGCAACACTGTGGGTTTTTACTGTAGCCTTTTATGAGGGGGGGTCAATTGCCCCCTGTTTACATCTGGCAACACTACCATAGATTTTTTGACAGTGTTGTTAACCTACTGGGTTTTTTTCACTGTAAATTTTTATTAAAGGGCCTGAGGGGTCCATGTATTTTTTATGTCTGGCAATACTGTTGGGGGGCCTAGTGTTGGCGACACTGTGGGTTTTTACTTTAGCTTTTTATGAGGGGGGGTTTATTGTTGTTTTTTTATATTTGGCAACTCTATTGGATGTTTTTTTTTTTTAGGCTTGGGTTTTACCAACCCATCCGAAGAAAATTCCACTATATGATCTTTTACTGGCTAAGCTAACCTACAAATAGAAATTGGCAACACCGACGAGTCTTGAATTATTATTTGAGGCTCGTCGGTGTTGCCTACCCACTCTACAAAAATTCTACTATATGATTTTTCACAGGTTAAGCTAACCTACAAATAGGAGTTGGCAGCACTGACTTATAAACCCACTGGGTCTTCTTGGCATGTTTTTTCATGCTGTGTTGCTAGGCTATTGAGCATCTTGCCGTATACAATGTATATATTTTGAGAGGGGGGTTATAGCTTTTTATGCTGTACGAATACTGGAAGCTTGACAGTGACAACCAACAGAGTAGGTAAACCTACATGCAGAAACTAACAACACTAGTTTCTGACAGTAAATTTGAAATAAAATATTAAACAAAATACATGAGTAAGCACTGTGATTACAAATAGTACCAGTGTTATGCCCCCAACTCCAACTGGACAACTGGGGAAAATAATTGTACAACAATTTGTACCTAATTGTACAATACTTGTACCTAATTGTACAACATATACACAGACATAAAAAAGAGAGCCTTCCCGTAACTTACTTCATGTACAATTTATATGATTTTACAACTGTGAAAAGAAAGCATATGTGTTCTGTATGCACACATTTATTCTTATTTTTCGAAGTTGAATGAAAGCACATGTTTTTACGCTCTCGTAATACTAACCTTGCTCCACTGATTTTAAATTGCTTCCATCCGCTTTTTTTTTCTGTGTTATTTCCGTATGCACGCAACATTCGCTTTCAATAGACAGAAGAAATGTTAGTATAGCAGGCTCCGAGTTTACAATTTATTAAATTAAACAATAATTTATGTAAGAATATACTTGTACTTACCGAATACAAAATAATAAAAAGCACATGTGAATGTTTGCGTGTGTTCATGTTATATGACGACTGAGTAAAAAAATAATGTTGACTCCCCGAAAGATAAAAGTTCCTAGTTCGACATCAGATGCATGCAAATTTTATGTTTTGCTCTCCAAAATCTTGATTTTTATGTTTGTGCTATTTGTCATACAGCAGAGGAGGAGAGGGGAGGGAGGGGAGGAGGTACTATCAGCGCCATCTATTAGCAAACAATAGAAATAAAAAATAGGTCAAACTTTTTCAACACCCAAACATTTTAAACGTCTTCACGTAGTAATACGATAGCTGAAGATGTTTAAAAGAGTACTCTTAGTCGACGAAGCTAATTGCTAGGGCCCTTATATTACTAAAATATTCTTTAATTTGCATATTTCTAATAACGCCATATGTTGTTCTAGTTGACTTCTTCCAAAAAAATGCTAATTAGCGAGAGTTAATTAAGCAAGGCAAGTAAAAGAAGCAAAATAGAACAACATATGTGCCGGCGTGAAAATATGTAAAAATTCGATTCAGAGGTGGATCGAATTAAAGTTGGGGGATATTTTGCATTTTTTCCCTATAATGTACAAAACATTTACCGTACATAATCTTTTCCATTTACAACAGTATAAAATAAGAGGAATGTGTGACAATATCCATATTAATTAGGAAAGTATGTTGTATGCTAGGTTAGCTAATTGTGTCTTCTACAGCTTCACTGTATAGAGGGAAGATGGAAAAAGAGAGCTCTACAAAAACTGGTGCTCTTAACAATATTGTACGTCCGTGAAAATTACATATAAATAAGACATAAGCGTATTATCTGCTTTCATGTCAGATTTTGCCAACCTGTAAGCTGTAGTGTTTAGGTGACAAGCGACCTGCTCAAATATGATACTGTTGACAAATATTGTACGCCCGTGAAAATTACATATAAATAAGACTTAAGCGTATTATCTGCTTTCATGTCAGATTTTACCAACCTGTAAGCTGTAGTGTTTAGGTGACAAACGACCTGCTCAAATATGATACTGTTGACAAATATTGTACGTCCGTGAAAATTACATATAAATAAGACTTAAGCGTATTATCTGCTTTCATGTCAGATTTTACCAACCTGTAAGCTGTAGTGTTTAGGTGACAAACGACCTGCTCAAATATGATACTGTTGACAAATATTGTACGTCCGTGAAAATTAAATATAAATAAGACTTAAGCGTATTATCTGCTTTCATGTCAGATTTTACCAACCTGTGAGCTGTAGTGTTTAGGTGACAAGCGACCTGCTCAAATATGATACTGTTGACAATATTGTACGCCCGTAAAAATTACATATAAATAAGACTTAAGCGTATTATCTGCTTTCATGTCAGATTTTGCCAACCTGTGAGCTGTAGTGTTTAGGTGACAAGCGACCTGCTCAAATATGATACTGTTGACAATATTGTACGCCCGTGAAAATTACATATAAATAAGACATAAGCGTATTATCTGCTTTCATGTCAGATTTTACCAACCTGTAAGCTGTAGTGTTTAGGTGACAAACGACCTGCTCAAATATGATACTGTTGACAAATATTGTACGTCCGTGAAAATTAAATATAAATAAGACTTAAGCGTATTATCTGCTTTCATGTCAGATTTTACCAACCTGTGAGCTGTAGTGTTTAGGTGACAAGCGACCTGCTCAAATATGATACTGTTGACAATATTGTACGCCCGTGAAAATTACATATAAATAAGACATAAGCGTATTATCTGGTTTCATGTCAGATTTTGCCAACCTGTGAGCTGTAGTGTTTAGGTGACAAGCGACCTGCTCAAATATGATACTGTTGACAAATATTGTACGTCCGTGAAAATTACATATAAATAAGACATAAGCGTACTATCTGCTTTCATGTCAGATTTTGCCGACCTGTGAGCTGTAGTGTTTAGGTGACAAGCGACCTGCTCAAATATGATACTGTTGACAATATTGTACGCCCGTGAAAATTACATATAAATAAGACTTAAGCGTATTATCTGCTTTCATGTCAGATTTTACCAACCTGTAAGCTGTAGTGTTTAGGTGACAAACGACCTGCTCAAATATGATAATGTTGACAAATATTGTACGTCCGTGAAAATTACATATAAATAAGACTTAAGCGTATTATCTGCTTTCATGTCAGATTTTGCCGACCTGTAAGCTGTAGTGTTTAGGTGACAAACGACCTGCTCAAATATGATACTGTTGACAATATTGTTCGTATATTGTATTGTATAGGAGACTAGAAGCATATAATTTGGCGAAAAAAAAACAAAAAAACAAATAAGGTCATAGAAAATAGTTAAAAAAAAAATTAACAATTATATTTTGCATTGCACAGCATTAGGTATTAAATAACATACCCCAAAAAATCTCTGCATTATGCGTTCTGAAAAAAATTGCCCTACATGCCAAATTGCTGTGTCAAGTAAAAATTTTCAAAGACACTGTCGTACTTGTGTGCCGGGAAAGCGAATATGTGCAACCAAACTGTGCTCTAAGTGTGGAAAATTTTTTTAGATTGCCAACTTCAAGCGACACCAGCTTACTTGCAAGAGCACTGGAACATCTCTACCGCAACCTTCCAAGCGAAAGGTAGAAGTAACCTCCCTCGATGCATCGCCACCTGCCAAACGCGTCAAACTGGCGAAGAAAGCAGACCGATTTGCGTTTGAGCATTTATTAGAAGACTTTAACATAACATCAGACAGCTTCTGCGATGTGCGTAGTTTTCTGGAGAGCGAGCGAGCTAAGATAATATCCATCCTCAACGATGCATTGGCTACATACTCCACTAAATTCTATGCTGTGCTATGCTGCAAGTATAAGAAACCGTCTGATGAAATATATAAATTCTTCCATGCCACAAAAGCAAAAACACTGCATCAGGCAGATATCACTGACCTCGACAGCATCTACGACAAGTTTGTCGAGGAGTTTGTGGCAAAGCACGAGGAGCATCAGGCTAAAGGCTCGGGCGGTTCGCTGTGTGGCGACCCCCACGAACTTCGTCTGAAACTTAGCAAGTCCCTGCCACTGGCAGGGTCTAGCTATATTGCCCTGCCACCCGAGGTTGAAGCAAGGAAAGCTGTTCTCAATATTCAGAACAAAGACACCAAATGCTTCCTCTGGTCGGTGCTGGCAGCATTACACCCTATACCTAGGGAAAACAGTCCACGCTATGTTGCACACTACAAGCAGTATGAGTCGGAACTGGAGGATGCAATGGCCGGGATTGCCTACCCTGTAGAAGTCTCGCATATTCGCAAGTTTGAGGTTCGTGCTCGTGACTTGTTGGGCCTGCAATTAGCCATCAATGTTAACGGTCTCACCGAGAACAAAAATGAGGTCCACCCCATCCGGGTGAGCAACGTGAGCAACAACAACGAGGTACGAGAAATCAACCTCCTGCTCATCAAGGACGAAACCCATCACCATTACACCCTTATCCGTTCCCTCTCTCGGCTTGTTTCGACCCAACGGAGCAGTGATAGTCGCCACGTCGAGGTGTGTCGCAGGTGCTTGGCTACATTTCATAATCGAGAACAGCAGGATTACCGGCGCATCAGAGGTCCCAACATTGCTGCTGAGAAGCTAGCTCGCCACATGTTCTACTGTGGTACCAACAAGCCTGCACGAACTATCCTGCCCGAACCTGGTGCAGTAGAGTGTTTTCGCATGCACAGTGCTATGGTGAAGCATCCTGCCTATATTGTAGCAGACTTCGAGGCCTTTCTTCAACCTCTGTCTAACTGCGAGCCCAACCCCGAAACATCCTCTACCATTCCTTTCCAAATCCACGAGGCCTCGAGTTACTCCTATGTTGTGGTGTGGCGAGACCAACATATTGCCTCCGAGCCCTATGTGTATCGCGGTCCCGACCCGGTCAAACACTTCCTGGAGAGAATGCAACAGGAAGGCATCAAGATAGGGAAGGTGCTGTTGGCCCCCAAGCCCATGCTGCCTCTGTCTCCGGAAGACAAGCATCAGCACGAAATGGCTCTAAATTGTCCTGTTTGCAACTCGGTCTTCACTGACGATAACAAAAAGGTCCACCACCATGACCATTATGGGAGCGGAAGCTACATTGGCCCGTGGTGCAACAGATGTAACTTGAGAGCCAGGGACCCGCGCTTCATACCGGTCTTTTTTCACAATGGCTCGGGATATGATTTCCATCACTTGGTTACACATCTAGGGTACGACAATGCGAGAATCAATGTCCTGGCACAGAACGAGGAACGTTATATTAGCATCAGCAAGTGGGTGCCGATCCCCGACTCAAGCAGCAGCATCGAGCTTCGGTTCCTCGACTCTCTGAGGTTCCTCCAGGCAAGCCTCGATGCTCTTGCTGGGAAGCTCAGAGACGACCAACTAGCCATTACCACATCAAGTTTCCCGAACTTAGTTGTCGCACTCATCAGACGTAAAGGGGTCTACCTCTACGAATACGTCACCGACCCTTCCAAGTTCGAAGAAGAGTTGCTGCCTCCCCAGGATAAGTTCTACAGCCAACTGAGAGGTTCAGGTATTACCGACGAGGAGTACAAGCATGCTCAGTCTATGTGGGTCAAGTTGGGTTGCCGAACTTTCGGTGATTACCACGATGCATACCTGAAGCTTGATGTGACGCTTCTTGCCGATGTGTTCCAGGCGTTTCGGGCAACTGCGATAAAAATTTACAACCTGGACCCTGTATATTTTTACAGCCTTCCTGGACTGGCATGGTCGGCCATGCTCCTGCTGACTAAAGTTAAACTTTCACTTATCTCCGATAATGATATCATGCTTTTCATCGAGAGAGCTATCCGGGGCGGCATGGTCCAAGTGTCGCAACGCTTCGCACACGCCAACAATCACCACATGGCCACTGGTTACGACCCCTCCCAACCATCAAGCTACATCATGTACACTGATGTGAATAATCTTTACGGGCACTCCATGATGCAGCCACTCCCAACAGGACAGTTTAAGTTGGTTGATCCTTTATACCACGACATCGAAAAAGAGTGCGACGAGTTTGGGTTTTTTGCCGAGGTGGACCTTGACTTCCCCGAGAAGCTGCAGGATACATTCTGTGACCTTTCGCCTGCTCCGGAATTCAAGTGTCCACCTGGCTCGGATCAACCGAAGCTCGTCATGAACTTGGAGCACAAAAAGCGTTATGTGCTACACTACCGGAACCTCCAGTGGTTAATGCAGCAAGGGGTCTCGGTCAAAGCAGTTTACCACGTGCTCTTGTTCAGGCAGTCTCCATGGTTGAAGCCGTACATCGAACTGAACACCAAACATCGCACTGATGCCACTTCGGAACTTGATCGCGATTTTTTCAAATTAATGAACAATGCGGTATTTGGGAAGACCATGGAGAATGTGCGAAATCGCGTTGATGTGAGGTTGGTGACGAAGAAAACACAGTGTCGTCGACTTGTTGCAAGCCCGCTGTTCAGGTCTCGAACAATTTACAACGAACAGATGTCTCTGATTCACATGAACCGGGGCAAGGTGCTACTCAACAAGCCCATCTATGTGGGAGCTGCAGTTTTGGATCTGAGCAAGTTGTGCATGTTCGAGACATATTACGGCATACTACGTGCACACTACAACCACAATATCTCGCTCCTCTACACAGACACAGACAGCTTGGTGTACCATGTTCGCACGGCCGATGCGTATGGTGATATAGCCAAAGTTCCAGCTCTTGTCAAGCTCTTCGACACATCGGGCTATCCCCAGCTAAACCGGTATGGAATTCTGCCCCGGAACAAAAAAATACCCGGCAAACTCAAGGACGAGAAAGACGGGGATATGATTGTGGAGTTTGCTGGACTTCGTGCCAAAGCCTATGGGATCCGGGCTGAGGGTTCTGTAACAAAAAAGGCAAAGGGTGTAAGCAGGCAAGTGGTTCGGGAGCACCTCAAGTTTGAGGATTACCTCGAGTGCCTCAGAACAAAATCGCCCATTCTACAAAAAGAGCATCGTATCCAAAGCGTCTATCATGTGCTTACAACTAATATTGTCAGGAAAGTTGCTCTGGATGCACACGACGACAAGAGGTGTATTCTTGAATGTGGGGTCCATACACTTCCGTGGGGCCACTATCGCCTCCAAACTAGTAAGACCTGCCCAGAGTGCAACAAAAAGTAATAGGCAATGCGAAAAAAAACAATTTTAATTTACTTCCACTTCCTCGATTACATGCATGCATGGCACAGCAAAATTAAACTTCTGGAAACTGCTAATTGCAATTTGTACTTATATATATAAAATTCCACATTTCTTATTGTGTGCTATTTTTTTTTTATTTATTTAAAACTGTTCAGTTACTCTTTCATTCTTGACGTCATACACAAATGTATTCTCTGCAATAAGAATGACACTGCACAGAGTATCTGCAGGCAAGGCATCGTGGAACTCGCATACAATATTGATGTTGGTACGATCGTTGACCACCACTTGCGTTCTTTTCGTGGTGTTGATGACGGTCATGGGTCTCCGTGCTTTGAATTCGCACGTCCACGTCCAAGCTTCCTTCGGTCACGCGTTTGTAAGCCGTGTAAGCTTCGTAAAGTTTGAGGTAATCGTCTTTGGTCATGTCGAGGTTGTAGTTCTCGCGCGGGAACACTTCGTTCCTACCGTTCTTCAGATAAACGTTCTTGATCTTGCAGTCGTCGAACTTGCTGGAATCTTTTTCCTGATCGTTATCGCGTCCGGTCTGAAAAAGCACTACGACGAAATCTGGCATGTCGAACTGTATGTTGTTGAACTGTGTCGTCACGTCGAATTCCATGTGACTTCCCGACGCCATCTTCTGCACGCACTGGTAACCGTGAAAGTGAATCGGCACCTGCGGACTTTTCAAGATCTCCGCTTTGTACTTGAGGGCGTAGTTCGTTTCGTATTCCACCACCGGCATTCTCAATTCCATGCTCCGGATGACGCATTTCGCTGCTTCGGGTAAAGTGTTGGCTATCGGCGTGGTGCCGTCCGGACTCAAAGTAGCGTATCGCATTAGTGCGTCGTTGTCGTTGGCCGCTCTTCGAAACGTGACCCTCAGTCCTCCCTTCCACATGATCTCCTTGTAGACCGAGAAGAAACCAGGCAGCAGACGCATGGGAAAGAGCACCGTGTGTCTTCTCGTCGATATTTTGGTCCCGGCTTCGAATCCCCCGTCCTGGTAGTACGCTGCGTCCGTTTTGGATAATTTCAACGTTCCCACTGCCGTCGACGTGATGCCTGGATAATCTATTCTGTCGATGACGGTGTTGTGTTTCCTCACCTCCACCTGCGAGAACAGGTGAGGCACGAAGTTGTCCACGAGTATCAAATTTGCTGCTGCGGGAAACGCGTCTCCGCTTTCCTTCTTCACCACGTCGAATTGAAGGTAGAGGTCCGCTCTGTGAGGATGAATGAACCCGTCGCCTACGTCCACGTCGTATTCGATCTCCCTGTTCGCTTCGTTCAGATTGGCGAACGTGCGACGGTTGGGAGGGAAAGATTGCAATTCGTAACTTTCGATTTGCTCCATTTTACATATATGGTTATTTATTATACGTTGATCTCCACGATGGCCGTCGTAGTGGCACCTGCGAAATCCACCACGTCTCCTTTCTCGTTCGTCACCACCAACTCTATGTCGTCTATGCGGTTGCGACATACTGGAAAATAGATCGGCGAAGAGGGCGTGTAGATGATCGGTTCCATGAACTCGGAACTTGGTTTGAAAGTGGCTATGATTCCCGTCTGCTTGTGACTTCCTAATAATCCGTCCGAAGATTTCGTGATCATACCTTCCGCCACGTTGCAGTGTACGTTCAGAGTCTCTATGGCCAAGAATTTAGGAATGTTGGTTGCTACGTGCTTGATGCCAGCTTCGAGTTTTGGGTGGTTGTTCTCGAAACCTAAAAGTTCTCCCATGGTGCCCAGGTCCACGGTCTCCGTCGCGGATAGGATTTCCACTCTGTGCGTGACCGAATTTTGAGAAAGGTATGTGCCTTTGGGTAATTGAGCTTGCAAAGTGGAAAGATTGTATTGTCCTGGCGTGACGACGATGTGTTCGCTTCCGACGCTAATTTTGTTGTTGTGCTGCGTGACGTTAGGTATGAGGTACATGCTGTAGAATGCACGCAGAGCCACGGATTTAGGATAGACGATGTCGTCGTGCAGCGTGAGTTTCAAGATTGAAGATTCGCTCGTGAGATGGAACACGCCCATCCTAGTGATGCTGTTTGAGGTTCCACAATGCTTTCTGGAAATCCTCGATCGTAGGGTTATTTATTTTAGAGAGAAACGCGAGCACGGAGAGGCAGAGATGGCCGCAGTTCACGTCTCCGAAATTTTGAATGCGTTCGTCGTTGTAGTATATAGAGGTTTTGTTCGTTTTCAGATAATGAATTAAATTTGTAGGTGGAACACCTCCGAAAGAATCGAAAACGAATGCTTTATCATCATTTTTGTGGTAACATATCCAATGCGTGCCTGGATTTTCTTGACCGTCCAAGTTGACTACTCCGCATTCTCTTCTTTTAACGCTTGAAGGTAACGAGTCGGACATGAAAACTCCTCTGAAGTGTTTGATTCGTAACGGTCCGATCAGAGATTCAATGTCTCGGTTGGTGAGTGCTGTTGTTTCTTTTTTTTAAACTTCTTCATCACGCCCTTCCCCCCTTTCTTCTCCATGGCCAGGTTGTGACGTTTCTGTTCTTCCAATTCCGCTTTGTTCTTCTTCGAGTCGATGACGGTTTTCGCTATGGCGGCACTTCCGCCGGCCAAACTTCCCACGGCCCCCAATGCTGCCAGGATGGCGGGGATGCTGAATATGAAACCTCCGATCTTTTGCTGTTTCCGCGAACGCTGCAATCTTTTCAATTGAGGTGTGCTGAGCAGCAATTTCATTCCGTGTCCTTTGCTCATGCAAGAACGTTTCTTCTCGCGTTGTTTCTTGGTGAGTAACCCATCGAGAGCACCTAGATTTTTTAGATTGGAGTATGGTATCTGGTACACGACACCCTTGGGCTTCATGTTGATGCTCTATGTGTAATGTTCACGGTATGTTATTTATATATATATATTCTGAGATTTTTTCTTGTGTAGTTTTTTTACGGTATGTTATTTATATACCCCACCCCAATTTTTGTTTCGTGTTCATGGCGATGGTGGTACCCAGTGCGGCGACCCGTTCACCCAGCGATGCGTCTCTGCTCACGAACCTTTCGAAAGCTGCATGTTCCAATTTTTTGTCTGCTTCGTGACGTGCGTCCAGATCCGTCTGCGTGGTGTTGTAGGCGATGTCGTGATCTTTGCATGCCGCGTCCAACGGATTCACACCCTTGTCTCCTCTCTCCAATCTTTTCTCGAGTTTGGTACCCGGTCCGCAGTACTGGTAGCCAGGTAGATGCATCTCGAAAGGTAACTTGTTGATGATGTCGTTCACGAGTCCTTTTCCTTCGGCCACGTTCCAAAATTTCGGAGGCAGCGTGTTGATGATTTTGATCAGGTAACCTATGCCCTTGTCGTCGTTCACGATGAAGTTGGAAAGTTTCGTGCTGATCATGTCCACGATGCCAACCTTCTCGTTGTAGAAATTACGATTGCCTGCATTCTCATCGCCGGCTATCACCAACAATCGGTCCACGAGTTTCCTAACGTCGTCCACCCAAACGAATTCTTTGGGTAACGTGTTGTAGCGTTTGACGCCGCTGCCTGTTTTGACCTGGTTCCAAATCGGTTTGATGAGATTCCTGTACTTCTCGCCGCTGCTCGATTTCACCCTATTCTGCGAGGCGTCGTTGTTCTGGTACAAGGTATCCGTCATGATCAGAATTTCCTTGTAACTTCGTAATCTTCGTCGGTGTAATCTTTCGGCTGCTTTTTGGCGACGAGTTCCCACAGTCCCACCGTACCCGGATACCTGTTCCAACTATCCTTGTCGCCTAAATTGACTTTAATGTCGTTGCCTTCGAAGGTCACCTTCGATTTCCCAATCTTCCACACCACACCGCCGCCTTCGCTGGTTTCCTTGCTGGGATACAATCCGAACACTTCATCCTTGATGAATTTCCCCGTGCTCAGGTAGTCTCGTGCCAAAAATCCCAACTCGATTTTATCCGAAGACGTGCTGCCTATGGCTCGACGTCGTGCCGGTGCATCCTTCAGTTCGAACGGCGTCGAAGGAATGCTCGAAATAGGCGTGGGTACGGCGTAACTTTTAGCTGCGAGCGGTACGAGTTCGTTGATCAAATTTTTATTTTGTTCCGTGACACTTTTAATTTCTTTACCTAGACTGCTGATGGCATCGATCACGGGTTGATCCTGACGTTTCTTCTCTTCGTAGAATCCGCGATTCTCGGATTTCCAACCTTTGAAGCGTTTCGCGAGGTAATCGCGAAGCTTGAGATTTTCGTCTTCGATTTTTCGTTTCGTCATGACGTTATTTATACACGTCGTTTCTCACAACGTTGCAACGTTTAGAAAGTCGTTGATTTTGTTTCTGTATTTTCCGTCGTTGGGTTTCCTCGTCATGTCGATCGTCGCGAATCCGAAATCGTCACCGTTCCAGCAAGTAGAGCAGCAGCGTTCCGAAAATTGATTGTAGTTCATGTCTCCGCCTACGTAGTCATCGTACGCGTGCTTGAGGTTGGTGTGATCTTGACGAAACAAACATATGAAATTAGCGTTGTCGCGTACTAACTGTTTTGGAATTTTGGAAAAACGTTTGAGCTAGGTAGAAGCAATCCATTCCTTTGTGACGACCTTGCGTGAAAAAGTTGCGAATTTCATTTTGATTTTCCAGGATGGCGTCGTCGAACACAACGACTGAATTTTCACGACAATCGTCGAGTGGTTTTATTTCCGAGGCGAACGTTGCAATGTCCAGACCATCGTACAGTTTCATCAGTTGCTGGTATTTGGATTGCTCCAAACTTTTCGAGAACACGTACAGGTGCCTGTTCTTCCAATCTAACCAATTCGGTGCGAGGAGAAAATTGTCCACGAGCAGTGTCGTTTTCCCACACCCCGAAGGACCTACGATCAGACAGCGGATGCTGTCGGGAAGCAACTTGCCGTTCTTTTTTTTCTCGTTTGACTTTCCGGATCCGGTAGACGCTTCACCACGTTCCACGTACTCACAAGATCACTTCGTCCGCGTCGATCCAACTCTTTTCCGGAAGTCCCAGCCATTTGACAAACAGTTTGTCACCTTTCCTACGCAATACTTTCTCGATGAGGTACGTGTCGGGGTGTTTTGTTTTAGAGAGTTCCTCTTCGTAAAATCTTCCTTTCAAAATCTCGCCGCTACTATCTTTTATTATATACGTGTGTCGGTTTCCGGGTAGAACTCGAACCACCGTAAAGAGATCCGTGCTCCAATTTTTTGTGAATCCCTTCTCGAAGGTGCGTTTGAATTTGCTGATCCTCACCTGGTCTCCAATTTTGTATTTAGCTTTTTTTGTCGTGGGTGTGTACTTTGGACAGTAAACTGTAGAAATTAAACGCTGCTCGTCGGACTTGGTAACGTCGGCTGGCTTCATGCCTATTGTTCTGTGTACCGTATCATTATAGGTGTCGACGAGTTCCGGCAGGATGTCGACCCATTTGTAATTTCCCCGAAGCGCGAATCGTTTCCACATGTGTGTTTTCAAGGTTCGATTGAATCTTTCCACGATGCTGGCTTTGATGTGAGTGAAGGTCGAATAATGTTGAATCTTGTGTTTTTGAATAAACTTTTGGAATACGGCGTTGTAAAATTCTTTACCGTTGTCCGTTTGCAGAAACCGTGGTTGTCTGCCGCCGCTTTCGCGAAAAATTAATTTGAATGCTTCCGTGACGCATGTTCCCGTTTTCGCCTTCAAAGGTAGAGCCCATGCGAATTTCGAAAATGTGTCTATGACGGTGAGGAGGTACTTGTTGCCCTTGTTCAATTTATGTACGTTTTTCAAATTGCCGCTACTCATCTCCACGAGGTCGCTTTGCCAGAGGTCGTCGATGCCCTTGGTTACCACAGCCAAACGTTCGTAGTTACGGCGTGCAGGTTTATGCAATTCTTTGACGATGGCTTGCCTAGACATTTTTTTTTAGAGATTACGTTTCAAGAGAAGCACAAGCGTGATGGGATTCAAAGAGGGTGGCACTTCGCTCGTGTTTTGAATGATCAGCTTATCGCCGGCACTCACGTCAAAAACGGTAAGATCTTCGTCTTCGTGTATTTCATATATGTTGCGCGTTTCGTTCCAACGTGCCAGAGGAATGTTTCCTGCTTTCTGGACACCACGATTCGATATCAAAGTCATGGTGGGAACGCTAGCTTTTCTACCGTGAGACCAGTACGAAAATTCGTTTATCTGAATCGTGCCATCGAGGAGAAACTTGTAGTACGGATGATAAGGATGCAACATGTACAGTTTGTTACCTTCGACGAACGTGGAGATTCTCTGTTGATTGGGTACGCTGTTGATTTCGATGGCTTGCAGAGAATGCAGTTTAGCGAATTTAGTGTCGACGCCGAGCAGATTACTGTGAACTTGTCCGAGTTTATTTTCGATGGGCAGCAAATGCTCGATTATGGTATCCGTTACGGCAGAAAACGACGGTTTGATTTTCACTTCCACGTTCAACTGCTTGTAGTTTTCGTTGAGTTCTTGCAACTTGGCACCGAAAGAGGCCAGCGTCGATTCCTGCGTGGATTCCAGCACTCCAACTTGATCTCTGATGTTGACGACAATGTTCTGAAGGTTCTCGACTTGATTCAATTTCGAGCTCTTATCGGTAAGATCGTTCACGATCCTTCGCATCTCTGTAAACTGCGTGTGAAGGTCGGCGACGCTCTGCGAAGTGGGCAGCGTCGACACCAGCGAACTAATTTCGTCTCGAATCTGTTCCACGTTCGCCGTTTCCGTTTCTAGTCGTTTCAGCATTCGAGATATGTTTCTTTTCAAAGCGTGCAATTCTTTGGAGGTGGGGAGATTGGCCACCCTACTCTCGAGATCGCTCAATGAACTTTTGATGTCGTTCGAATCGGATAGTGCCGTCACCGCCGTTTTCAATTTTTCCAAATCTTCGCTCGAAGGCACGCTCGTCCGTAACGATTCCAAGTCACCCTGTATGTTGTCGAGTACGTGATGAAAAAGAGCGAGATTTGTTTCGACGTTCAAATTTTCTAAATATTCGATCTTCTGCTGAACCGTGCTCAACGTGTCTTGAATGCTCGTCAACGCTCTTGCTTCAGCGTGAATATTTTTAATTTCTTCGTTGATCAATTCCAAGGACGCCTGAAGCGTAGCGATTTTGGTTTGAATGTGATCGAAATCTTGATAGGCCTCCAATTGAATTTTTATGTTCGCGACGCTTTTACCGATGACCTGCAGTTCGTCCGACGATGGTAGGTTCGTCATTGTATCTTCCAAAGTCTGCAACTTGGATTTAATTTCTTCCAACGTGCTGGTGAATTCTTCTTGTAATTTGGAAACAACGACATGGAAGCGTTCTGCGTCTATATCGTTCACGACGGTTTGAAGTTCAGAGAAATTCTTTTCTATTGCGGAAGTTCGTTCTTCGATTTCGAGTTTCAATTTTTCCAAATCTTCATTTTTCGATTGAAATTGCTGTAATTTGGCCAAATCATTTTGAAGCGAATCCACGCTCAACTGTATATTTTGAACGTTGTCGTAAGAAGGTACGTCGACATAATTTTTTATCAGCGTCTTCAGTTCGGAATCGATTTTCAGAATGGGGTCGAGACATTGCGTTTGGAGCGTAGCGATTTCCGACTCTAAACTTTTGTTTAAGGTCTCCTGCAAAGCAATCAAATCGGTCCTCAACTTCTTAACTCCAATGTCCAACATGAGAATCTCTTCTGCGTGGTCTACACGCTTGGTGTTGCCGAAAATGTCGTTAGGCATTTTTGGTTAACGGTTATTTATAATAGGATAAACGATTCGTAATTCTACAAAGAGAGGAATGAGTTTGTCGTAATCTCCGAGAAGTTCCATATAAAAATAATCTCCTGCAGAAACATCGTACGTAATGTTAGAAAGCATCTTGTCGTGCTTGATTCGAGAAATATTCTTGCCGGTAGAAATTTTGATTTCGCATGCGTTTTCCGGATTCACGGTGATTTGAAGTTTCCCGTCGATCGGAATTTCGTAGAAATGTAAATTGTTATTAAAAACATAAAACATCTTGCCCACATCGTCATTCAGTTTCGTCCAAATGCTGTTGAGATGAACAATCAGTAAACCATTGAGTTTAGATAATACGGAAGGTAAGAGGTTATTGAAATTTGGCGGTGCAGTCTCCATCTTGATCTGTTTGCGGAAGCCAAAAAGATTCATTGTCCTTGTTAGTTATTTAAGAATACGGTCAAAGTTTTTTTTTGTAATGACAGGCAAAGTTTTTTTTGTTTGCTTGCGTCACAATACAGGCACGCGCGCGCGCGCGTGTGTGTGCGACATATTGTTCCCGAAAGAGGTTTACAAAGGTCACGATATATAAACATTTGGTCCCACAGTTGGAAAATTACGATAAGGTGCATTCATCCTTCAAGGATGAGAGAGTGCATTCGTCACAATACACGCGCGTGCGTGTAAAAATTATACACCGTGAAAAGCTACGACGAGTTGGAAACACTGCTGGTAGGGTTAACATACACCATAAAAGGCTACGCCTCGCCCCCGAGTTGGCAACACTGCTTGTGAGGTTAACATACACCGTGAAAGGCTTCAAAATATCATATAGTGGAATTTTTGTAGAGTGGGTTGGCAACACCGACGAGTCTTGAATTATTATTTGAGGCTCGAATCATCATTTGATGCTCGAAATCATTATTTGAGGCTCGAAATCATCATTTGATGCTCGTCGGTGTTGGCAATTTCTATTTGTAGGTTAGCTTAGCCAGTAAAAGATCATATAGTGGAATTTTCTTCGGATGGGTTGGTAAAACCCAAGCCTCAAAAAAAAACATCCAATAGATTTGCCAAATATAAAAAAGAGGACAATAAGTCCCCCTCATAAAAGGCTACAGTAAAAACCCACAGTGTCGCCAACACTAGGCCCCCAACAGTGTTGCCAGACATAAAAAATACATGGACCCCTCAGACCCTTTAATAAAAATTTACAGTGAAAAAAACCCAGTAGGTTAACAACACTGTCAAAAAATCTACGGTAGTGTTGCCAGATGTAAACAGGGGGCAATAGAGCCCCCCCTCATAAAAGGCTACAGTAAAAACCCACAGTGTTGCCAACTCTGTGCACTCAAAATATACATCATAAAAGGCTACGACGAGCCTCAAATGATGATTCGAGCCTCAGTGAAAAAAAACCAGTAGGTTAACAACACTGTCAAACTACGGCAGTGTTACCAGATGTAAACAGAGGGCAATAGACCCCCCTCATAAAAGGCTACAGTGGGCCCACAGTGTTGCCAACTCTGCCCTCAAAATATACATCATAAAAGGCTACGACGAGCCTCAAATGATGATTCGAGCCTCAAATGATTATTCAGTACCGGGCCACCTGCACTACTTACTTCGTCACGAACATAAAAATCGCGTATCTTTTTAAAATAAATTTCAGTAATATTTCAAATTTACATTACTTTGATTGGAAAATCCAGTTAATTAATAATTACGCTGCAATCTGATGTTAAGCCTTTTCTTTGAGTCTCAGAGTTTCAAAATTCCCTACATATGGTTAATTTGATTGATAATAAGCAACACTGCTGCTTTCCGAACACTTACTTCTGCTGTACTTCCGGCCACGAATCTGGACTTCAACTCAAACGAGTGTGCCACTTTTTGTGAACAGAAGTGTACACTTCTCCAACTGTTATTTGACGGCCGGAAAAATTTATAAGTCCAGAAATCGTTAATTTGACAACGTAGCTCTTGGGAACCAGCAGAGAATAGCCAACTTTACTGCAGGCCCCTCTACTAGGCGACAAACACTGTATTGGAAGATGTACATTCTTGTTTATAACACGAAGTCATAAACTATATTCACTCAACATATTAATTGAGAATATACAGGAAATCTTAAGTATGAGGAATAGTTTAAGAAAATACTTGCGGTTGGGTATGTTATAATTGGATTCAGAGAAACTATTGTGAGGTTGGAAACAATGCACTCACTCGTGGTGCACCTTAAGGAAATCGCTGTCAAGTTTGAACACAAAAGAGCATAATTACGAATACTTTATGGAAATAAAATATAACAAAACCTTGCAAAGTACTGTGCAATAAGCGAAAATTAACAATTCTCGCAATTTGTAGCGAATATGTGTTCGTCGCATAGAAAAGTGGTAGCTTGCGTAATCGTGAACACGTTTGAAGGCATTTGCTACAAGTAATGGTGTAGAGTATTGGTGAAGTACTCGCGTCGCAGATATCTGTTTTTCTTAGGAATGAAGGGTCGCCGGTTCAGATCCAAGCTCTTGAATTTTTGGGATTTTTTGTAAGGCATTCAGATACGTTGAATATGAATTTTAGTAATTAAGTTGAATTACTTTGTTTCAGAATTTTCGCCAAAAAAAATTCGGTGAGGAATTCGACAAATGTTTCCAGAAACTGAATATATTTGTTTTTCTCGTATTCACTATTAGTTATGTGAAACGTGGATGTGCAAGTAGTGCGTTCATGTGTTTAGAATTTCGATGTACTGAGAAATTATGGAGAATGAAGAGAAGCCAAGGACAAGCCTCTACGATCTCACAATTGGGATGAGTAAAATTATGTGTATATATTAATTGAGAGAGAGGGAGGGAGAAGGACACTTCACTATCCCAGATGAGTATTTACAATTTCATTTGGCGTTGTTTGAGAAATATAGATACGGGACTTTGTTAAACTAAAACACCTTAATTGAAGACTGTCATTTTTCAAACTACAGAGTATTTGTTGAGTACCAATGGAATCTGAGGTGTAATGGTATCGTGCTCGACGTGTGTGACAGAGGTCTTAAGATCGTTTCCCAACCACAGCAGAAGCTTTTTCAGAAGGCGAAGAGCGTTTCATTAAAAAATTATTAAAATTCGTGGAAATAACAATAACATTGATTTCTTCCAATGGTTGAAAACCTTAAATTCCAGAAAGCCAGCTAGCTAAATTGAAGCAAACAATCTAATATCACGAGACAGGTGCAGAAACGAGATAGGAAGCATAGCATAGTCATCGCCAGGGCTTAGAAGTTGATGATGTGTTGAATAACTTTAAAAATGAATTAATATACTTTTACCGCTGAAAATAGAAATTGATTATTTAAAATAAATTAAAAGAGAGTCGTTGAATAATTCGATAAAACCCGCTGTTTGTAGGTTTAAACTACTACCTACTGAAGCAAAGGAATAAAAGCAGTTAAGTTTGACATGTCCTTCCTGGACGTATGAACAGACTGCTGAAGTATACCATCCCGCCTGATAGATATGCATCTTGTTGCGGGGGAAAAGAAGTTACGAGATTAATGGAAGTTCATGTGATAATTTTTGTGTTGCTGTTACTATGATTTTTAGTGCATTTCGTTATGATGTAAAATGTTGTTCTTAATTGGATAATCAAGATAAATATATTCTGAACCTAGATGTTAACACGTAAGTCCTGAGTTTGTTAATTTACTGCAAATCTTAATGTTTTCCCGTGCCCTGGGAGGTATCACGTGTATACCGATATACAGTCTCATGTTACTCATTCTCAATTTGTATTGAGATAAATCTATTCTTATGGATATTAATATGCTATAGTTGAATCTGGCACGACCGTGTCAAGTTCTAACTGAGCTTTCTTTATTATAACTTTAAAGCAACATAAAATACACTCCAACTTTTCTTGTATGAATCATTCACCTCCTTTGAGAATGGAGTAGACGATACAGTAGACGGCGAGCAATTCAAAATTGATTTGTGTTAGGCGTAAATCAGATTATATCTCTCTGTGTTCTCGGCCTGTGTATAGGGCCGGTGGCAACCAACCATCGTAAGGAAATAAGGTACACCTCGCAACATCTTATTTGACCGCCCTGAAAAATTTCAAAGTCCGGAATTCGTAAATTTGGCAGCACAGCGCTTCAGAACCAACTAAGAGTAGCCAACTTTGCAACATTTCTTCTTCCTGAATGAAAACGCTCGTGATTTTTTTCATTCTTTCACATTCCATAAAGTAAAGATACCCTAAAGCAGTAATAAAATATATGAGTAGACAAAAATTGTTAAGTGGAAATACGAATGTTGAAAATATTTCAAGATTCTTCGTTCTGAATTTGAAAATAGGGAAATGTATGTGCATTGTGAAACACTGAACAGGTTCTCATCCACCTGGAAAGAATTGCGGTCACATTTGAATGCAAGAAGGCAAATTTATGATGATTTTATGCGAAATGTTTAGTAAAGATACCTTGCACAACACCACACGATTCTGCAAATGTGTCGTTTCCTTGGTTCTTGGCGAAAAATGGTTCGAAACTCCGGCACAAATGTTGCTTCAACTGTGATTAACGTGCTTTACTGAGCTTTCTGTTAGCAATCTCATGGAGTAGTTGGTGAGTCAGTGCCACGGCACGGTAGAGTACAGACGTGTTGCGAGCTGCTGTGAGCATAAGAGTTAACCGAATACCGTGGTGAACTGTTTCGCGATCAAATTGGGATTTTTTCCCACTGAATTTGTGAATAGACTTGTAACGACAACATACGATCATCATGCAGCGTGAAAATACCATTCAGGTAAGCTTTGAGATTGGAACAACTAAACCGAGTGCTAGTGAAATACATGCATTTATATACGGAACATTTAAATTGACATAAATGAAATATATGCCATACAGATACCGACAACTGTTCGCGGTGTATATGTAAAATTAGTAAGACGAGCAACAATGGATAAAATCCTAGAAAAATATTCTGGTGAGGTAAACTTCCATTATGAAAATGGACAAATGACAAAAGTGAAACTCAGTGATCCAGGCCGAGAAGTGAAATATATTCGAGTGTTCAATCTCCCGCTTGAATTAGATGATAGACATAAGTGCCAAATTAAGTGACTTCGGTGTAGTAGATAACATCACACGTGAAACATGGAGCACGAAGTTTAGATGTCAAGTACAAAACGGAGTGCGAGTAGTGAAAATGTCATTGAAAAAACCCATACCGTCCTTTATTCAGGTCGATAAATTTACGGCGCACATAATATATAGTGGACAGACACCCACGTGTGAAATTTGTGCTAGTGACCTTCACAAAAAACAGGACTGTCCTCGACGGAAAATAACGGTATTACGTGTTCCAACTCGTCTTAGATCTTATAGTGGAGCGGTAGTGCAGTTATCCATGGAAGACAAAGATGACGGAATGGAAAATGGAATTCCCCAGCAGACCTGTGACCAAAAAGTGAATGACAACAATAGCGACCAAGAGACACCCCTTACCCCATTGATTCCGACCCTTCCAGTTGAAGAAAACGTGTCCACCCTTTCAAGGAAGCAACCAGACTCCTTCCGTGAACAACAAGTGGAACCAAAAGTCGACGTCACACCAACCCATGATGTGGACGACCGATAAATGGACCACACAAATCGAATGGAACATGAAGAGGATGACGAATCAACGGATGTTGAAAAGGATTCCTTACTTCCAAATAGAGGTGTGCGAAAGAGAGAACTACGATCCTCCTCACAGAAATTATCGGCTGGAACTGTAAGTAAAACAATACAGGAACGTAAAAATAAACAAAAAATGCTTCATTTGCTTATCCTACGACGAAAAGTTTGAAGACAAATGACCCCAAATTTGATAGTAATGAACAGCCAATGGTTGATAAACCATGACATTGCAAAAGGAAGGGTTAGAAAATTTGAGTGTATAATGATCAAAAATGTTTGCACAATGTTATTATTTATACTAATATGTCCCCTTTATTTCCTCTTGCAAAGTAAAATGGCCAATCCGGTTCTCTGGTTAGCAAACATAAATGTAAATAAGTTAAGTAGTGACACTAAACTTGTGGCCTTACGTGAATTTTTAATTAATAATAATGTAGATGTTGCATGTATTCAAGAGGTGGGGGTTCCTTCCTTGAAGTGTCATCAATATTATGAAGAATATAATAATTGTGTTCAAAATTATACGGGAACGTCCATTTTGGTACGTCATGGTTTAAATATGTTGAATGTTCAGTATCACCCGGGTGGGAGGATTATAATTGGTAAATTGGGTAACTTAAGTCTTTGTAATGTGTATGTTCTTTCTGGTACTCAAAATAGAAATAGACGTAGACATTTTATAACGCAGGAATTAGCCCCTTGTTTAGATGGTCACACAGATCGACTTTGTGTTACTGGAGATTGGAATTGTACGTTGCATAAAGAGGACCAAACTCCCATCTTCAGTTATTCCCCAGAACTCAACTCTTTAGTAACTTTTCTAAATCTCGTTGATGTATGGAAAAAATTACAACCAGGAAAATTAGGCTTTACTTATAAAACACAAACCGGGGCATCGCGTTTAGACCGTATGTATGTTCATAATAGTTTACAAAATTTGGTGTCAGACATTGAGGTAATTCTTGTAATTTTTAGCGATCATGATGCAGTAGTAATGAAAATGAGATCCACATTTGAATATATACATTTGGGAAGGGGATATTGGATTATGAATACCATAGTACTGAAGGAGGATCAATTTATTCAAGCCTTTCAAACGGCATGGGAAGGTTGGCAAAGACGAACGCTGAGAAATACCGATATTATACGATGGTGGGATCAAGTTTTTAAACCATCCCTCCAAAGACTTTGTCGTGCGTATTGTATAGAAAAGACGAGAAATTGGAAAAATTTAGTAAATTTCCATTTTTTTGTGTTAAGTGAACTTCATAATAAGGCACAAATGGATAGGTCGAAAGTCGTATAAAAAAGGTCAAGGCGCAATTACTTCAGTTATATGCCAAAAAGGTAAATAGCATAAAGGCAAGATGTAAATTGATAAATATTGACCCCGATAAATCTTTAAATCATGTAGTTCAAATACATAAAAGAAAATCACGAAATTTAATTACCAAACTCAAAAATAATGAAGGAGAATGGTGTCAAAACGAAGAAACTGTACGTAATTTATTACGGGAGAACCTTTGTGAAATATATAATGTTCCAAGTAATTCCCTGTCTGATTCCACAGAATATATCCAACAATATTGTCCTCATGCTGAGTTTGAAAATGAGACGCAAAATGGAACAGAATTTACGATAGACGAAGTTTATCACGCACTGTGTGCGGCAAAATCGAAATCCTCCCCAGGCCTAGATGGAATTTCTGGTACTTTTTATTATCAATTTTAGCCCCTGATAGGACGTACGGTAACAGAATGGGTATATGCAGCCCTTACGACAGGGCAACTGAGTACCTTATGTAAAACGGGGGTTGCAATTTTCATAGTAAAAAAAAGAGAATCCACGGAAGACAGTTGATTACAGACCCATAACTATGTTTAATACATATTATAAAATATTAACGAGATGTATCTTAAATAGGTTAAAAAACAATATAGAAATATTACTTCAGCCCTTTCAATATGGAGTACTAGGTAATCAAAAAGTATATCATCTGCTATCCAACATAAGAGATTGTATTTCACTGTGTGAGAATACTAAGACAGATGCTTTATTAGTGTCTGTTGACTTTTCTCAGGCGTTTGATCGTGTAAACCACCAGTATTTATGGCAGGTGTGAAATTATATGGGTATACAACCGGTCCTTATTAATCAAATTCGGAATTTAATGGAAGGTATACAAATCAGAACAAAGGTAAATCAGTTTCTCTCTAAGCCCCTTGTAGTAAGTAATGGCTTACCTCAAGGTAATCCCTTGTCTCTGGCGCTATTTGCGTTATCTTTGGCCCCTTTTCTATGTCTTGTAAATGAACAAGTTCAAGGCTTTTCTGTAAACGGATTCCACATGAAGGTCAGCGCCTTTTTGGATGACGTAACGGTTGTTTGTAAACACACTGCAGATGCGTTTGCCTTAAAAAAGTGTCTTATCGATTACGAGAGAGTATCCGGTGCCAAGGTCAACAACTTGAAAACACGTTGTATGGCTATAGGGTTACAGTGGCCTGTTTCAGCTACAACAGTGTTCCCAATGCAAAACTCACTAAAGATATTGGGAATAATTTCTGGCTCTACCATTAAAGAAAGTATAAACTTAAGTTACCAGAAATTATGTACAAATTTAAGGTATTATTTACACATGTATAATCATCTTGACTTATGTTTAATTTAACGAATTACTTTCTTAAATATATATGGCCTGTCAAGATTATGGTATACTTGTCAGATACTACCAATAACACCTCCATATACGGCCACAATCAAGGGCCTGATTGGTAAATTTGTGTGGAAAAATAACGTTTTTAGAGTTAAGTAGTATAAAAGTATATAGGATGAGCGCACTTATAGCGTAGAAAAGAAGAGCTCATATGATTAAACAGCCCGATTTGCCTACACTTAAAACTATGCCAAGATGCTCTTATTCCCCATTTCTTCAAGTGTGATATGCTCTAAATCCCAAGAATCTTGAATCCTAGTGTAGAAAAGAAGAACCCTCAATAGACAGATTTGCCTACACTTAAAATTATGTCAAGTACCCATATGATTTTATTGTTTATAGTGTGTTATTCTGTCAAAATCCCAAGAATCTTGAATTCTAGTGTAGAAATGAAGAACCCCCCTCAGACAGATTAGCTCATGAGTGTAAAAGCTACATCTGCCAGATTGTTGTCCATAAACTTGTCAAAAATATGCCCCCCTGATATTGTTTTGGCTACACTTAAAACTAAGGCAAAAAGCCACCCTCACCCACCCACACCCATTTATATTTACTTCCGGTCCGGTAATAAGCAGAGCTCTTCTAGAATTGCTCTGTGACTCTCTCATTTCTTACATCATAAACATAAATTTTTCACCTATGAGAATAACACTACATATGGTGTCATCAGGGAGTGTATCGTGGAATTCACAGATAATTTTAATGTTTGTCCTGTCATTAACCACAACTTGTTTCCTTTTTGAAGTGTTGATGACAAACATGGGTCTCTGTGCTTTGAATTCATCTGGTGTGTAATACATGTCAGTATTGCCAGTAGTGCCCTTTTGTATGCTGTAAATGCTTCATATAATTTAAGGAAATCATCCTTGGACATGTCTAAATTATAATTTTCTCTAGGAAATACCTCATTTCTGCCATTTTTAAGATATATGTTCTTGATGTTGCAGTTATCAAATCTACTTGAATTTTTTTCCTGATTATTGTGTCTTCCAGTCTGAAACAGTACCAGCACAAAATCCGGCATGTCATATTGTATACTGGAGAATGAATTTGTAGCATCAAACTCATAATAAGTACCAGTGGCAGACTTCTGTACACATTGATATGTATAAAATTGTAAAGGAATCTGTGAATTTTTTATTATATCTGCTTCGTATTTAAGAGCATAACTGGCCTCATATTCAACAACCGGGATTCTTAGCTCCATAGTCTGAATAAGGCACTTGCCCTCATCAGGTAGGGTATTAGGCAGAGCTTCCCCTGTAAAGTTTAATGTACTGTACCTCATCAAAGCATTATTATCATTGGCAGCTCTTCTAAATGTGATTCTTAAACCACCCTTCCACATAATATCTTTGTAATCTGAGAAGAATCCTGGCAACAGGCGCATTGGGAACAGCACTGTGTGGCTTTTGGATAATATTTTATCACCAGCCTCAAATCCACCTATTTTGTAGTAAGAAGCCTCGGTTTTGGATAATTTTGGTGTGGCCAAAGCTGTGGAGGTAATGCCGGGATAATCCACTCTGTTTATAACAACACCATGTTTTCTGATCTCAATTTCTGAGAACAGATGCGGCACAAAATTGTCTACAAATCTTATATTTGAATTTGCCGGATAATCTGTACCATCGAGCTTTACAACATCAAATTTGATGTATAGATCTGCTCTGTGGGGGTGTATAAAGCCATCCCCTACATCAAGATCAACCTCAATCTCTTTGTTGGGTTGATTTAAATTTGCAAATGTTCTCCTCTTTGTGGGAATGATTGTAGCTCATAACTCTCAATATTTTCCATTTTTTTGTATGTATTTTTATTTAAATATTAATCTCTATGATTGCAGTTGTTGTGGCTCCAGCAAAATCAACTAATTCTTCTTTTTCATTAGTGACCATCAACTCAATGTAATCTATTCTATTATGGCACACAGGAAAATATAATGTTGGTGATGGAGTGTAGGTGATTGGCTCCATAAATTCAGAGTTGGGTTTGAATGTTGCAATGATGCCAGTTTGTTTGTGAGTGCCAATGCCATTTGATTTGGTGATCATACCCTCGGCCACATTACAGTGAATATTTAGAGTCTCTATGGCTAAGAATTTATGTATATTAATAGCAGTGTGTTTGATGGCCGATTCAAGTTTTGTGTTGTTCTCAAAGCCTAACAGCTCTCCTATAGTACCCAGATCCACTGTTTCTGTAGCAGATACAATCTCTACTCTGTGAGTGACAGGATTTTGAGTTAATACTATACCTCTGGGTAATTGAGCATTTAGAGTGGACAGATTATATTGCCCTGGAGTGATGACAATTTTTTGATCCCCTACTGCAATTTTGTTGTTGTGGTGTGTAATATTAGGGATCAAGTACATGCCATAAAATGCTCTGAGAGCTATTGTTTTGGGATACACTATATCATCATGTAATCTAAGTTTCAATATTGAATTTTGGCTGGTGAGATGAAATACCCCCATGATGTTTTAAATACCACAGGGCCTTTTGAAAATTTTCAATTGATGGTTTATTTATTTGAGACAGATATCTGAGAACAGATAAACACAAATGTCCACAATTAACATCTTTGAAGTTTTGAACACGGGCATTATTGTAATAAAGATTAACTGATTTTAAATATTTTACTAAATTTTAGGTGGAACACCTCCAAGTGAATCAAACACAAATGCTTCATTGTTTAAATATTTAAGATAACAAATCCAGTGAGTGCCCTGATTTTTGTACTTATCCAAATTAACAATGCCACACTCTTTGTTGAGTGGTTGTTCTGGTAAAGAATCAGACATGTACATACCTCTAAAATGTTTGATGCCCAGTGGCTTGATTAAAGCTTCAATATCTTGGTTTGTAAGCGGCTCTTGTTTTTTTAAACTTATTCATGGCTCTCTTAACACCTTTGCCTTGTTTTTCTATGGCCAGGTTATGGCGCTTCAATTCATCTAATTCTGCCCTATTTTTCTTGGCATCTATTACTGTTTTTGCTATGGCAGCTGATCCCCCAGCCAAGCTCCCAACAGCCCCAAGTGCTGCTAAGTTGGCCGGGATAGTAAATATGAAACCCCCCACATGTGATTTTTTTCTAGATTGTTGTAATTTTTTTAATTGGGGGGTACTAAGCAACAATTTCATACCATGGGACTTGGCAATATAAGAATTTCTTTTCTTGCGCTGCTTTTTGGTTAAAAGACTATCAATAGTTTTAAGAGATTTAAGACCTGCATAAGGTATTTGATACATAACTCCCTTGGCCTTCATTGTAGGTTTATTATATACATATTCACAGCCCCCACCCCAGTTTTTGTTTGGTGTTCATAGCTATGGTGGTTCCCAATGCTGCTATTCTCTCACTCAAAGAAGCATCTTTGCTTACAAATCTACCAAATGCTGCCTCCTCTAATTTTTTGTCTGCAACATGTCTCTTGTCAAGATCAGAATGTGTGTTGTATGCTATGACATGGTCTCTGCAAGCAGCATCTAGGGGATTAACACCAGGATCAACTCTGTTTATACTATGCTCCAATTTTGTGCCTTGACCACAATACTGATAGCCTGGAATGTGTAGTTCAAATGGCAGCTTGTTTATGATGTCATTAACCAACCCCCGACCCTCAGAAATATTCCAAAATTTAGGTGGTAGAGTATTAATAATTTTTATAAAATATCCAATCCCCTTAGTGTCATTCACTATAAAATTAGACAATTTTGTGCTTATCATGTCCATAATTCCAACCTTTTCATTGTAAAAATTGTGGTTGCCAGCATTTTCCTCCCCAGCTATCACCAATAACCTATCTACAAGTTTCCTGACATCATCAACCCACACAAATTCTTTAGGCAGGGTGTTGTATTGTTTGATCCCACCACCTGTCTTGATCTGTATCCATATGTGCTTGATTAAGTTCTTGTATTTTGCTCCACTGCTAGACGTGACTCTTTTTTGTGTGGGATCATTGTTCTGGTATAGAGCATCTGATTTTATTAATATTTCTTTGTAATGCTCATAATCTTGATCTGTATAGCTGCCAGGCCTTTTCCTAGTCATCAGTTCCCACAATCCAGGTGTGCCAGGATATTTAACAAAACCACCTTTTTCTCCAAGATGAGATTCTGAATATACAATGAGATCATCTCCCATAAATGTTACTCTGAAATTGCCAATTCTATGTATGATGCTACCATCACGCTCTGTGTCAGCATATAAGCCAAAGACCTCATCTTTGTTGTCTTTAGGTGTGCTTAAATATTTTTGATCAAGAAGACCAAATTCAATAAGTAGTATGATTTGACCTATAACCAGTGCACTTATAGCGTAGAAAAGAAGAGGTCATTTGATTAAACAGCCTGATTTGCCCACACTTAAAATTATGCCAAGATGCCCTTATTCCCCAATTCTTCAAGTGTGATATGCTCTTAATTCTAAGAATTTTGAATCCTAGTGTAGAAAAGAAGAGTTCATATGCCCCGATTTGCCCACACTTAAAATTATGTTAAGAGGGGGCATATAGCCCAATCGGCCATGTGTGTACATATTTAAATCCCAAGAATCCTGAATTCTAGTGTAAAAAAGAAGAACTCCCCTCAGACAGATTTGCCCATGTGTGTAAAAGCTACATTTCTCAGTGTGTTGTCCACAAACTTGTCAAAAATATGCCCCCCCTGATATTGTTTTGGCTACACTTAAAAACAGGTCAAAAATGCTTATATTCTCATGCTCTTCAAACTTACGGATCAATACAATAGGACAAGGTCAGGCTGCAAATTGTTTCATGTTTTTTCTAATCTTTGATCAGTTTCATGTCTCGGCCAGCAATAAATTATGCAGGCCTGGGAGATTTAATATGCTTGCATGCATGAGATAAAATCTACACTGTGCTCTTTCAGGGAAAATTCCCCATACATTCCATCATGTTATTGACTCCAAGGGAAATTCTTAGTAAAAAGAACTTTGGCCTCTTGCATGTTGTCATATAAGCCTGAAATTGGATTCAGGTTTTGCCTCGTTCAGATAATATGTACACGAGTGGGACTTACACATTATTCATTGCACATTTCAAAGTCCAACTTTGAATTGTATTTAGCTGATATATAGCTCTCCTGTGTTCTGATGCTCAATAGAATATGGACATTGTCCCATGGCTTATATGCTTTATAATCAAAGGCTTCTGGGTTTCAGACCTCTCTATGGAGAAGTGCTAGTCTTGTTGCCTTGTATTCAAGAGGCCCACAGGTCTGAAACCTGGTAGAGTGTGTGGGCCTCCCCTGATGGCAAAGTGTTGGTATTATTGCCTTGTAATCAAGAGGCTCTGGGTTTGAACCCTGGTAAAATGTGTAAGATTGAAATACATGTGGCAGAATAATATCCCCACATGTGATATTTTGAGAATATTCAGTGCTAGCTGATATACAGCTGAGGTTTGAAACCTGGTAAAGTGTGTTGTACAACAGCACAAAAGAGCAAAACTATTTTATATTGGGGATCACCAGAGCCTAGTTATTGCTGTTGTTTGGGTATAAAAGCATCAGCTCAGCCACTAATTGCTGTTATAATTGTTTTGGCATATTGTCCATATATAAACAAACAACAAAAATGCCAAATCAAAAATATTGCAATCAATGCAAAAAAAATATATCTAGTTCTAATTGGTCTAGACACCGACATATTTGTGACCCTAAGAAATGCAGAAAGGTCACAAAAATGTGTCCAAGATGCCATAAAATATTAAGCAAGGCTTATTACAAATGGCATAAGTGTATTTGTTATGAACAGTCATCAACATTGCCCCCACACCCATCTACATCTGGTCTGAAAAGGAAGCATGAAACAACTGTTAATGCTGGACCAGCAAAGCAGCCACGCTATGAACCCATCCATAGCAGTTTTAATGGCCAACTTAGGGATCACCGGTTTGTATCAGAGCCAAGATGTGACATTAAGAATTTTTGAACAG
The DNA here is from genome assembly GCF_977018435.1 of Lepisma saccharinum. Classification (NCBI taxonomy): domain Eukaryota; kingdom Metazoa; phylum Arthropoda; class Insecta; order Zygentoma; family Lepismatidae; genus Lepisma; species Lepisma saccharinum. The sequence continues at coordinate 3,637,498 of NW_028142898.1, forward strand.
TATAAATCCTGATGTGCAGGCAATTCTAAATGCACAAAATGGCTCTTATAAGCTGTCCCTCAAATTGTTTACACAATATAAGAAGCCAAATGGCACAAAATTTACACAGCCCCACATAACAGAAACTGTACCGGTATATTCAAATGCAAATTCAGACAAAATAATAAGCAGTTTGATAGATCAATTGAATATTAAACACTCTGAATTTGCAGCAAAAGAGTCTGGATGGAGCCTATGCGGATCTCCACACAAGTTATATGTTAATATTTCTGAATTCAGCCTATTACAAGGATCTACATATCTGCCATTACCTGCCAATATCAAAAACAAAACAGCCGTGGTTAATATAAAAAATAATGATGAGAAATGCTTTTTGTGGTGTATTTTAGCTGCTTTGTATCCAGTTTCAAGAAATCCTGAGAGAATAACTTATTATAAACAACATGAAATAGATTTTGATGAAGCAATGAAGGGCTTAGAATATCCAATGTCTGTTCAGAATATTGATAAATTTAAAAAAAAAAGCCAGGAATATTAATGGTAAACAATTATCTATTAATGTATTTATTTGTTCTACTGGCCGTGGCAATTGCTTGATAGATCCTCTCAGAATCAGTACACTTGATCATGATTCTGCTGTTCCGATTGATCTGCTCTTAATTGAAGAGGATGGCACATATCATTACACTCTGATACATAATCTTGAAGCTTTAGTCATAAAACAACTAGACAAATCCAATACAATATTCAAGTTGTGCAGAAGATGTTTAATTGTATTTGATGGTAGAAAAAAGTATGCAGAAATTGCTAAAACAAGTTAATTGAGCATCTGAAATACTGTGGCAACCATAAACCTGTTCATATGCTTATGCCTAACCCAAATGAAAATGCCAATTTCAAAAAATTTGAAGCCTTGTAGGAACACCCAGCATATATAGTCTGTGATTTTGAATCAAATCTCAAACACCTTGCATTCTGTAGCCCAGATCCTGAAGAATCTTCAATTACATCATACCAGCTACATGAACCTTCTAGTTTTTATTATGTGGTTGTACAGGATGGGGTTGTTAGTAAAGAAGATTTATACATGGGAACAGATGCCATCAAAAAATTTGCAGATAGAATAGAAAATGAGTGCCATAACATAGCATCTAATGTTTTATTAAAATCAAAACCCATGTTGCCTTTAACAGAGAAACAGATTGAAGATTTCAACAATGCAGAAAAATGCCCGGTATGCGATTCTGAATTTTCAGATACAAATATCAAGGTGAAACACCATTCTCATACAGATGGTAAATTCAAAATGGCCCTGTGTAATAGCTGTAATATTAAGATCCAGAGACCAAAATTTGTCCCCATATTTTGCCATGGTGCATCCAATTATGATTTTCATCATTTGATCAGGTACGAGGGTTTCGACAAGCAGAATTTAATTATTTTAGCAGAAAATGATGAGAAATATATTGCCATTAGAAAAATAATTAAAGTTAATGGTGTTCCTATTCACTTAAGATTCCTTGATTCATACAGAATTTTATCGGCTAGCCTGGCTACACTGACCACTCAATTATCTGATGATCAATTCAAAATAACATGTGCTTTGTTTCCAAATCAGGACCTAAAATTAATTAGGCGGAAGGGTGTATATCCATATGATTATGTTACAGATTTTTCTAAATTTGATGAGTGTTCTCTGCCACCACAACAAGAGTTTTACAGCAAAATCAGAGGATCTGGAATCACTGATGAAGATTATCACCATGCCCAGTTGATGTGGAACAATTTAAAATGCCAGACATTTGGTGATTATCACAAGGCTTATTTAAAACTTGATGTGACCCTCTTACCTGATATACTTCAGGCATTTAGAAAATCTTCCATGCAAAATTATAAGCTGGATCCAATGCATTTTTACAGTGCTCCGGGCCTAGCATGGTCTGCAATGTTTTTAAACACTAAAATGCAATTGGATCTGATCCAGGATCAAGACTTGTATCTGTTTATGGAACAATGTATAAGAGGAGGCATGGTGCAATGTTCTCAGAGATATGACAGAGCAAACAACAAATATATTCCTGATTATGATCCAGAAGTGTCATCAAATTATATACTGTATGTAGATGCCAATAGCCTCTATGGTTATGCTATGATGGATAAACTGCCATATGCAGGGCTTGAGTGGGTTGAAGATTTCAATATTGAAGATCTTAAGGATTTTGATGACAGTAACTATGGCCTGTTGTTAGAGGTTGATCTGACAATTCCTGATGATTTCACAACACATTTTCTGATCTGCCCCCAATTCCTGAGGTTGAGTGCTCACCTGGCTCTAAACAAAAGAAATTGATGATGACTCTAGAGCCAAAACAGGATTATGTCATATATTACAAAAACCTCCAGTTCCTGATGAAACATGGTGTTCAAGTGACCAAAATTGGAAAAGTTTTGAGGTTCAGGCACTCAAGATGGTTGAAACCATATATTGATACAAACACAGAGCTTCGAACATCTGCAATGAGCCAATTTGATAAGACCTTGTTTAAATTGATGGTCAATTCTGTGTATGGCAAAACAATTGAAAATGTCAGAAAACATATTGATGTTAAAATAAAAACTGACCCCAGCCGGAGCAAAAAATTGATTGCAAAGCCCAACTTCAATTACAGAAGAATTTATGATGAGAATATGGCACTTTTCAACATGAAAAAAACAAAGATTAAGTTTGATAAGCCTATTTATGTAGGGGCTGTGATATTGGAATTGGCCAAATTACACATGTTAAAATTGTATTATGATGTTGAAGCCTTTTTATAAGGATCGTGTAAAACTGACACAGATAGTTTTGTTCTTGATATTCAAACAGAAGATGTTTATCAAGATATAACACAGCCTGAATTGTTTAAATATTTTGATACCAGTGAACATACAGAGATTCAACACCACAACAAAATGGTGCCCGGCAAGTTAAAAGATGAGACACTTGGTGATGTTATTGTGGCATTTGCTGGGTTAAGGGCCAAGATGTACAGCTTTGAAACATGTAGTGGTGCTGTTGCAAAAAAAGCCAAGGGCATTGGCAGAGTAATTGTTGACAAAGAACTTGAATTTGACGATTATAAAAATTGCCTCAAATCATGTAGAACAATCAGAACATCAGAAAATAGAATTCAGAGTGTGGATCACTTGTTGACTACAAATATTGTAAGAAAAGTGGCTCTGGACCCACATGATGATAAGAGATGCATTTTATCATTTGGCATACATACTTTACCATGGGGTCATTGTGATTTGAAAAGTGGCAAACAAGGCCCAATTACAGAGCATGATTTGAAATAAATAAACATGCCTATGAACTTATTTGGGTTCAAAAAACAGGCTATTATGGACCTGCCAACACCACAACCCTCTTCTGATATAATATCTAAACTAAGTGCTTTGTTAATTATTCATTTGAACAGCATACTTACAGATGTTGATGATGAAACAGGTAAAACATTGTACATATTTAACAATAATTTAAATCATTACCAATTACCTGTAGGTGGTCAATTGCAATTTATTACAACTCCTGAGGGTAATGTCAAGATTTCAGTAGGGAGAAATATTTATAGAATTAAGCACTCAAACATGATTTCTGGCACTGTATATACTGTTTCTGCTGGTGACTGCTTATCCTATGACAAGCTTATATATTTTTTTTATAGAATTAAGAATTAGATATTCAATAATAAATAACCACTAAAACAAAATGACTAATGATATATTTGGCCATACAATGCATGAAGATCACAGTGATGAGATTCTGATGCTTGATGTCTTAGTCAAGAAATTAAGAAGTGATTTACAAGCTTTACAAATCACACTCAATGCCAGTCTTCAACTAGAAATTACAAATTTACAATCACAATGCATGGATCCTCTTCTTAAAATTGATTCAGAACTCAAAGTGCTGCTTCAGAAATATACTGACCTGGCCACATTGGATAATTTTCAAAGTTTAGAAGAAGCTGTAGCAGCTCTTCAAGCCAAATTTAAGACCCAGGCCACCAACTCTGAGCAATTGAAACAGCAATTGGAAGAGCAGATTAATAATGTCCAGACACAGCTCCAAACAATTGTCAAAAGCATGAAATCACAAGAAGATTTTGATCTAGTGATTTCCACTCTAAAGGAACAGATTCAATCACTCCAGATACCTAATCTGGACACTCTGAACAATGCCATAGCCGAGGTTAAAGAAAAAATTGAGACACTTGAAAATTTTATGAACAACTTGCCACCTTCTGATGCTTTGAGTGCAATAACTCGCAGTGTTGCCAACATTAAGCTGCAACTTGAAACATATGAAGATTTTGGAAAAATTCAAAGTACCATAACCCATCTTGAGGGTACAATAGCAGCAGTGCAAAGTGATTTGACAAATGTACAAGAATCTCTAGAATCCCGCCTGCCTGGTATTGTAGACACACTTGTCAGTGTCCACAACAGATCACAAAGCTTGAAAACCTCAACACTGAATCTGAGCTATCTCATTTTCATCACTTGATCGATGATATCCAAACAAAACTTGAAATTTTACAACAATCAACACCCACTCAGGCAGATATAGTCCTGCTCCAAAATGCTATGCAAAATGTGGCTGATGCTTCTGAATTAAATAATGTGAAATTGGCACTTGAATCTTTGCAAAATACTGTAACAAATCTGCCTACATCACAGGAACTTAAAAATATTAAGAGAACAGTGAATCGCATATTGAAATCAGAAGCTATCAAGAATATCCAGACAGAGATCAAACAACTTACTCACACAGTGGCCACTCTACCAACTAATCAACATATTAATGAACTGCATGCCCTGTTTGAGGATATCAGAAGACAGGTCCATGATCTTACTGCTCAAAATTCAAAATTGGCAGTTATTGAAAATTTGCAACAAATTGTAGCTAATATCAAGCAACAGCTAGGGACCATGGAATCCAATCAAGCAAATGCTCTGTCTGTTTCTGCCACCCAGCTTCAAGAGATTGTGCAACAACACAAGAAACTTGTTGTGGACATAAAAATCAAGCCAGGCCATGATGATGTTGTTAGGACTATCAATGAGCACCTTGAATCTGTAACAAGCAGATTGCTTACAGCAGAAAAAGAAATAACCGGCATAATTGAGAATCCAAAACATACAGTAATTCTTGAATTGTACAGCATCCCCAACAAAGAATATGATTTACCATTTACACTAGGTGGCAAAATATATATGCTGTCCCCTGCACAATTGTATTACCAGTTTTTTGTTGGGGGCACACTGAGACCAATCAAGATCAAATATTGGCTTCAACCACAGGCACACCACTACCCCACCTTATCAATAACAAATGCTGACAACAAACCAAAAATCACGAGTGTAGAGTTAGAGGATTTTACAGATCCCAATACATTAGAAACATCTTTTGCTGAAGATGATGGCTCGCTGGAATTTCATATACAAATAGGAGACAAATTATATTTAGAAAATCCTGTAGTATCAGCTGCTGAACACCCCATAGTTGCAATATTCTTGTTTTCATATTATGTCTAGACAAATAATTGTTGATGAATTACACAGACAAGCCAGACATAATTATAAGACTGCCAGTAGTCACAAAAGGCATAGATGATTTATGGCAGAGCGACTTGATTGAGATGGCAACTTGACAGCTGAAAAACTTAGACAAAATCAACAAGGGCTACAAGTATCTACTCACTGTAATAGACACATTTTCAAAATTTGCCTGGGCTGTGCCACTCAAATCCAAGACTGGAAAATGTGTTATAGAAGCCTTCAGGACAATCATCAATCAGAGTGGAAGATCACCGCACTATTTGCAAACAGATAATGGCAAAGAATTTTATAATTCTGTGTTCCAACAATTTATTAAAAGCCAGTCAATACAACATTATTCGAGTTACTGTGATCTCAAAGCCTCAATTGTAGAGAGATTCAACAAAACCCTAAAAAATCTTATGTATAAACAATTTACACTTCAAGGTAATTATAAATGGCTTAATATTCTTCCAGAACTTCTACATAAATATAACAACTCGGTTCATTCCACAATCAAAATGAAACCCTCTGAAGTAACTTCATCTGATGAGCAAAAATTGATCAGGACTGTTTATTATCCTAGATACCAGCCAACAACAAGAAAGGCCAAATACAAGGTGGGTGATCAAGTAAGAATCAGCAAATATAAGCACTTATTCAAAAGAGGCTTTACAAGAAACTGGAGCACTGAATTATTTACAGTGGTTCAAATTAAACCTGAGACCCTTAACACATATATAATAAAAGACCACCGAGGAGAAATTCTCAAAGGCAGATTCTATGAAGAAGAACTCAGCAAAACTAAACAGCCTGACACATATCTCATAGAAAAAATCATCCGCAGAAAAGGCAACAAGTTATTTGTCAAATGGCTTGGACTTCCAGAACACAGCTGGATCGATGCAGACAAAGTGATAATATGAGCACCTGGGATGTTATAAAAAGGCTGCCAGAACCTGAACAGCAGATTAAGAGAAATGGCAAGTTGCTGCCTGAAAATATTAGATGTCTTATTGTTGGGCCATCAGCTTGTGGTAAAACTACACTAATGATTGATAATTTTTTATTGGCGCCCAACTGGTTAGACTGGAAAAACAGGCACTTGTATGTCTTCTCTAAGAGCTTGGAACAATTAAAATATCAGCAGCTGATGAAGCTATATGATGGATTGGATATTGCCACTTTTGAACCAGATGTTAAGCCACTTCATGAATGTCTCGATAATTCTGTTGTTGTGTTTGATGACATTATACTGGATAATCAAAACAAGGTTAGAAATTTCTTTACACAGGGCCGACACAAAAACATTGATTGCTTCTACCTGGCACAGACTTTTTCTAAAATACCGAAGCAGCTGATCCGAGACAACAGCAATTTTATATGTGTGTTTCATCAAGATCATACCAACCTCAAACACATACATGATGAATATGTAGGTGGGGACTTGAGCTACAATGATTTTTCCAAGTTTTGCAGTAGGTGCTGGAACCAGGACAGTTATGGTTTTGTCACAATTGATATAACAAGAAAACCCAATAGTGGCAAATACAGAAATAAAATCAACAATTTTCTAGACATTGAAACATATATAAATAACCATGAAAAGGCCAATTATTGATGATCTTAAATTAAGAGATTATCTTGTAAAAAGATTTAAGGAATGGAAATCACAGAACCGAGGAATTTATGAACAACACAAACAAACAGAACAGCCTATTATTGATGCTATTAGTGAATTAGGTAAAAATATCAAAACGGTTACAGAGCAAAATCAAAATTTGATCACAGAGCTTGTACCTGTAGCTGCAAGGAACATATTAGATTATCCAATCACCCCACTTTCTAGTATTCATACACCTAGTCCTGTTGCTCCTCGAAGAATTGTAGCTACTCAGGATCCTATTGAATTGTGTCTTCTTGCTCAAAAAAATTTAAGCACACCTAAAAACAACAAAGATGAGGTCTGAGGCTTATATGCTGAACCAGAGCGTGATGGTAGCATCATACATAAAATTGGCAATTTCAGAGTAACATTTATGGGAGATGATCTGATTGTATATTCAGAATCTCATCTTGGAGAAAAAGGTGGTTTTGTTAAATATCCCGGCACACCTGGGTTGTGGGAACTGATGACTAGGAAAAGGCCTGGCAACTATACAGATCAAGACTATGAACACTACAAAGAAATATTAATAAAATCAGATTCTCTATACCAGAACAATGATCCCACACAAAAAAGAGTCAAGTCTAGCAGTGGTGCAAAATATAACAACTTAATCAAGCCCAAATGGTCTCAAATTAAGACTGGCAGTGGAATCAAACAATACAACACCCTGCCTAAAGAATTTGTCTGGGTTGATGATGTCAGGAAACTTGTAGATAGGTTATTGGTGATAGCTGGGGAGGAAAATGCTGGCAACCACAATTTTTACAATGAAAAGGTTGGAATTATGGACATGATAAGCACAAAATTGTCTAATTTTATAGTGAATGACACTAAGGGGATTGGATATCTTATAAAAATTATTAATACTCTACCACCTAAATTTTGGAATATTTCTGAGGGCCGGGGGTTGGTTAATGACATTATAAACAAGCTGCCATTTGAACTACATATTCCAGGCTATCAGTATTGTGGTCCCGGTACAAAATTGGACCATAGATTAAACAGAAGTGATCCTGGTGTTAATCCTCTAGATGCTGCTTGTAGAGACCATGACATAGCATACAAAACACATACTGATCTTGACAAGAGACATGTTGCAGACAAGAAATTAGAAGAGGCTGCATTTGGTAGATTTGTAAGCAAAGATGCTTCTTTGAGTGAAAAAATAGCAGCATTGAAAACCACCATAGCTATGAACACCAAACAAAAACAGGGGTGGGGGCTGGGAATATGTATATAATAAACCTACAATGAAGGCCAAGGGTGTTATGTATGAAATACCTTATGCAGGTCTTAAATATCTTAAAACTATTGATAGTCTTTTAACCAAAAAGCAGCGCAAGAAAAAAAATTATTGTATTGCCAAGGGCCATGGTATGAAATTGTTGCTTAGTACCCCCCAATTAAAAAAATTACAACAATCTAGAAAAAAATCACATGTGGGGGGTTTCATATTTACTATCCCGGCCAACTTAGCAGCACTTGGGGCTGTTGGGAGCTTGGATGAGGGATCAGCTGCCATAGCAAAAACAGTAATAGATGCCAAGAAAAATAGGGCAGAATTAGATGAATTGAAGCGCCATAACCTGGCCATGGAGAAACAAGGCATAGGTGTTAAGAGAGCCATCAATAAGTTTAAAAAAACAAGAGCCGCTTACAAACCAAGATATTGAAGCTTTAATCAAGCCACTGGGCATCAAAAATTTTAGAGGTGTGTACATGTCTGATTCTTTACCAGAACAACCACTCAACAAAGAGTGTGGCATTGTTAATTTGGATAAGTACAAAAATCAGGGCACTCACTGGATTTGTTATCTTAAATATTTAAAAAATGAGGCATTTGTGTTTGATTCATTTGGAGGTGTTCCACCTAAAATTTAGTAAAATATTTAAAATCAGTTAATCTTTATTACAATAATGCCCGTGTTCAAAACTTCAAAGATGTTAATTGTGGACATTTGTGTTTATCTGTTCTTAGATATATGTCTCAAATAAATAAACCATCAATTGAAAATTTTCAAAAGGCCCTGTGGTATCTGAAACATCATGGGGGTATTCCATCTTACCAGCCAAAATTCAATATTGAAACTCAAATTACATAATGATATAGTGTATGCCAAAACAATAGCTCTCAGAGCATTTTATGGCATGTACTTGATCCCTAATATTACACACCACAACAACAAAATTGCAGTAGGGGATCAAAAAATTGTCATCACTCCAGGGCAATATAATCTGTCCACTCTAAATGCTCAATTACCCAGAGGTATAGTATTAACTCAAAATTCTGTCACTCACAGAGTAGAGATTGTATCTGCTACAGAAACAGTGGATCTGGGTACTATAGGAGAGCTGTTAGGCTTTGAGAACAACACAAAACTTGAACCAGCCATCAAACACACTGCTATTAATATACCTAAATTCTTAGCCATAGAGACTCTGAATATTCACTGTAATGTGGCTGAGGGTATGATCACCAAATCAAATGGCATAGACACTCACAAACAAACTGGCATCATTGCAACATTTAAACCTAATTCTGAATTTATGGAGCCAATCATCTACACTCCATCCCCAACATTATATTTTCCTGTGTGCCATAATAGAATATATAATATTGAATTGATGGTCACTAATGAAAAAGAAGAATTAGTTGATTTTGCTGGGGCAAATATAAGATTGGTAGATAATTTTGTGCCGCATCTGTTCTCTGAAATTGAGATCAGAAAGCATGGTGTTGTTATAAACAGAGTGGATTATCCCGGCATTACCTCCACAGCTTTGGCCACACTAAAATTATCCAAAACCGAGGCTTCTTACTACAAAATAGGTGGATTTGAGGCTGGTGATAAAATTATATCTAAGAGCCACACAGTGCTGTTCCCTATGCGCCTGTTGCCAGGATTCTTCTCAGATTACAAAGATATTATGTGGAAGGGTGGTTTAAGAATCACATTTAGAAGAGATGCCAATGATAATAATGCTTTGATGAGGTACAGTACATTAAACTCTACAGGGGAAGCTCTGCCTAATACCCTACCTGATGAGGGCAAATGCATTATTCAGACTATGGAACTATGGAAGAATCCCGGTTGTTGAATATGAATCCAGTTATGCTCTTAAATACAAAGCAGATATAATAAAAAATCCACAGATTCCTTTACAATTTTATACATATCAATGTGTACAGAAGCCTGCCGCTGGTACTTATTATGAGTTTGATGTTACAAATTCATTCTCCAGTATACAATATGACATGCCGGATTTTGTGGTGGTTCTGTTTCAGACTGGAAGACACAATAATCAGGAAAAAAAATCAAGTAGATTTGATAACTGCAACATCAAGAACATATATCTTAAAAATGGCAGAAATGAGGTATTTCCTAGAGAAAATTATAATTTAGACATGTCCAAGGATGATTTCCTTAAATTATATGAAGCATTTACAGCATAAAAAAGGGTCACTACTGGCAATACTGACATGTATTACACACCAGATGAATTCAAAGCACAGAGACCAATGTTTGTCATCAACACTTCAAAAAGGAAACAAGTTCATTCATTCATTCATTCAATTTTCCTTTATTAAAGGGCGAGGTTCAGCCTGTGGCTGTTCTACCACCTAACCCCGATGGATACATATACATACTAAATACATTCTACCTACTAAATGTTTGTACAATAACAAACAAAGAAGAAAGAGAGAAACATAAAGAAGACACAAAAAGAACAAATACAAAATTGAGAACAAAGGCTCGTCTACACACTAAAAATAATAATAATAATAATAAAAAGATTGAAAACAAATACACAAGGATACACAAATTAATTGACACAATTGTGCTTGGTGTGATATGGTTAAGAATAATACAAATTAATATTAATGTTATGTGTAAAAAACATATAAATGTTCTTAATATGCGAGAAAGGACAAAATATTGTTAAGGTTTGGCAACATGTAAGGGGAAAAGTAAACAAGCAAAATGAAGATGAAAATACTTGTTATTAGAAAGTTGTTTCCATATTCGAGCTATTATTCGTGAGTGCTGGAACACAGATATTGTTCATTTAACAATAGAGTTTTTAGATTGTCTTTGAATTTGTTGCGGTTAGTGAGTGACGTCATGGAAGGAGGAAGTTCATTCCACGCTCTTGCAGCTGAATACGTAAATGATGATTCGAAAAGCACTAGTGTGTGCTTTGGAAGTTCAAGTTTCGATTTTCCCCTCGTTTTGAAAATCATGTATTTCCCTTCTGAATTTTAATTTCTGGAATAGGTTTCTAGGTGTTTTGGTTTGTAAAAGATTATGAATAAAACAACACAGATGTAATTTTCGGCGTCTGGTCATGTTCAACATTTTGTTTACGTTTAGGGTTGGGAGGATATGATCGTATTTTCTTATATGGTACACGAAACGGAAACATGAATTTTGGACTTTCTGGATTTTGGTTTTGTTTCGAACGGATAGATTTGGTCCGAAAATTACGTCGCAGTAGTCCAGTAAAGGAAAGATAAGTGATTGGATTAGTCTCATTTTAATCTCTGTTTTTAGGCATTCTTTAAAGCTGTACAGCGATCATAGCACGGCGTAAGCTTTTTTAATTTGTTCTTGTAAATGAATATCCCAGTTAAGGTGTTCATCAAAAATGACGCCTAGATTTTTCACATTTGTTGAATAAGGTATTTTAGATGTGTCTAGTTTGATGCATATCTCGTTAGGATTTATCAGAGAGAGACTATTTCGGGAACCAATAAGAGAGAAAGTTGATTTTTGTGGGTTTATTTTTAGACCGTTACTTTTACACCAGATATTTATGTTGGATAAATCATCATTGAGCAAAGCTAAGGCTGCATCTGGAGATTTCGGTGGAAAAGGAATTTGTAGTAGTAGTTATGCACCCGCGTAGAGTCCGATAAATCAATTGATTGGAAAAGATCGATCAAAGATCAATTGATGACCAAGCAGTGTGGGCAAGCAAGGGTGGGTGTTTTGAGCGTTTTGATTGGCTGTTGGGAAAAGTGGGCGGGGCTTAATGATATGGACTTCCTGTTGTGAATGAGGAGAGTGATAAGTGGGGGGGTCTTTGATAAGATTGCGGGTTTCCTGTTGTTAATGAGGAATTGATATGGGTTTTAAGGAAAAGATAACGGCGAGAGTCGGTTTTCTCGTCTGGGTGATGAGTCATTCCGGGGAGGAGGAAAAGTAGGCGGTGACGGTTGGTTTTCTCCGAATTGGAGTATGTGTTTTCGTGGGAGTCACGTGACGTCACAAAATGGAAGTCACGTGACCAGATTATATTATTAAATTATTACTAATTTAAATATTATTAAATTATTATTAATTTAAATATTATTAAATTAGTATTAATTTAAATATTGGTATTATTATTATTATGAATTGTTTTAATTTCTGTTCGTGGGAGTCACGTGACTGTGACGTCACAAAATGGAAGTCACGTGACCAGATTATATTATTAATTTAAATATTAGTATTATTATTATTATAAATTGTTTTAATTTCTGTGACGCCATTTTGTTTTTGTTATGTTATTTTGGTGTGTGACGTCATATATAAATTGGAGTACGTGTTTCCTGTGTTTGAAAAACAGATGGGGTTGATGAGTCTGAAATTCTCGGAATATTATTATTATTATGAATTGTTTTAATTTCTGTTACGCCATTTTGTTTTTGTTATGTTATTTTGGTGTGTGACGACATATATAAATTGGAGTACGTGTTTCCAGTGTTTGAAAACAGATGGCGTTGATGAGTCTGAAATTCTCGGAATTGGGTACGTGTATCCGGTGTTTGAGGACAGATGGCGTTGACGAGTCATTCTGGGAAATTCCCCAGTTTTCGTCCTGTAGTCAAAATGTAAGAATTAAAACTCTTTTCAGGCTCTGAAAAGCATAATAATTCAACATTTTCCTGAAGATCATCTCTGGTTTGCTTTGGGGAGAAAATGAGTTTCAAAAGAGTATTAGCATTGAACGCGAATTTTTCGAAAACCCCAGTTTTCGTTCTATAGTCAAAATGTAAGAATTAAAACGCTTTTCAGGGTCTGAAAAGCATAATAATTGAACATTTTCTTGAAGATCATCTCTGGTTTGCTTTGGGGAGAAAATGAATTTGAAAAGAGTATTAGCATTGAACGCGAATTTTTCGAAAAAAACAGTTTTCGTTCTATAGTCAAAATGTAAGAATTAAAACGCGAAGCCGCTTTTGGAGTTCTTATTTCGTCGAATAAAATATAGCATAATACTGATGGACCCCCTGTACACAGTGTTTATAAAATGAAAATAACTATTGGTAGTATGAATTGGAAATAAAGTAAAATGTGTAAAATGTTCTGAATGTTTAAGCTCTCATTTCGCCGAATAGAATACAGCATAATACTTATGGAGCCCGCTGTACATGGTGTTCTTAAAATGAAAACAAATATTGGTAGTATGTATTGTAAATTGAGTAAAATGTGTAAGTTTTTTCTGAATTTTGAAACTCTTTTTTCGTCGAATAAAATACAGCATAATGCTTATGGAGCCCACTGTACATGGTGTTCTTAAAATGAGAACAAATATGGGTAGTATGAGTTGTAAATTGATTAAAATGTGTACGTTTTTCCGAATTTTGAAGCTCTTATTTCGTCGAAGAAAATACAGCAATAATACTTATGGAGCGCACTGTACATGGTGTTCTTAAAATGAAAACAAATATTGGTGGTATGTATTGTAAATAGAGTCAAATGTGTAAGTCTTGTCCAAGTAATAAATAGAGCGGTGTTTACATACAAAAGTAATGTTATTATTATTGCGTTGCACTATACTATGAATATTGTAAGAAATAATGCTGTTTTAGAAGCCGCTTTTAATTTTGAAGCTCTTATTTCCTCGAATAAAATACAGCAAAATACTTATGGAGCCCGCTGTACATGGTGCTCTTAAAATGAAAACGAATATTGGTGGTATGTATTGTAAATAGAGTTAAATGTGTAAGTCGTGTCCAAGTAATAAATAGAGCGGTGTTTACATACAAAAGTAATGTTATTATTAGTGCGTTGCACCATACTATGAATATTGTAAGAAATAATGCTGATTTAGAAGCCGCTTTTAATTTTGGGGTTCTTATTTCGTCGAATAAAATGTAGCATAATACTGATGGAACCCACTGTACATGGTGTTTTTTTAAAATAAAAATAACTATTGGTAGTATGAATTGTAAACGATGATGAATCTTGGTAAATTCACAATCCACTAATCCTTTACATACCATCCTTCCGATCTACGTCATCGATACACATTGCTCGCATCCGTTCCCGCAAAGCGTCATCCATTAACACCCGGGAAAACCTATCACCACACGGACAAAGACATCACATCAAAGCCTTTCGTAACAAACACCATTTGGTCTTGTCCATTAACAGTCTGCAACCCTTGGCTCCATTCCAAGGTCAAGGGTCAAGAAGTATATATTACATACGTATATATTTATAGAACATACTTTTTTCCGCAAATTATATAACCGATATTATAATATGCACCCTTATTAGTGGAGAGCTCAGTGCATAAAACGGATTTTCAACATCAGTTCAATCCGGCACCCGATAGATCGGACACTTTATACCATGCCTTCGTATATTTCTGTACAGATCAGCCTCGGTGCATAAAACGGATTTCGAATACCAGTTGAACCCGTCATTCGTTAAGAGTCTGGATATGAGATCACGGCGTTTTTGTGTGAGGCACAACAGTTCCTTGATGGTGTTTGCAGGAGTTCCTTGATGATTGTTGCAGGAGTTCCTTGTTCCGTGTCGACTCAACTTGTTTAACGAGGAACGAGTGATGCCTCTTAAATGAATATAACGTAAAATGTGAAATGTCCTACGGATTGAACTAGTGTTTGAAATCCGTTTATGCACCGGGGGTAATCGGTACAGTAATATACGACGGCATGGTAGAAAATGTGGAATCCTCTTAAGAGCTGATCGATTGATTGAACTGATGTTTGTAATCCGTTTATGCACCGAGGGTGATCGAAACAGATATATACGGGGCTTGGTATAAGTTGTCCTATGTAGTGATTGAGTGACGGATTGAACTGATGTTTGAAATCTGTTTTATTCAGCGAGGATGAACCGTTTTATGCACCGAAGCTGATCGATACAGAAATATACAAGGGTATGGTAAATTTTTTGAAAATTTAAAATCGCTGTATCTCCGCTACTAATTGTGTTCTTAAAATGAAAACAAATATTGGTAGTATGTATTGTAAATAGAATAAAATGTGTAAGTCGTGTCCAAGTAATGAATAGAACGGTGTTTACATACAAAAGTAATGTTATTAATATTGCGTTGCACTATACTATGAATATTGTAAGAAATAATGCTGATTTAGAAGCCACGTTTAATTTTGGAGTTCTTATTTGGTCGAATAAAATGCAGCATAATACTGATGTGATACATGGTGTTTTTAAAATGAAAATAACTATTGGTAGTAACAATTGTAAATAAAGTAGAATGTGTAAAATGTTCTGAATTTTCAGGCTCTTATTTCGCCGAATAAAATACAGCATAATACTTCTTGAGCCCGCTGTACATGGTGTTTTTAAAATGAAAAAAAATATTGGTAGTATGTATTGTAAATTGTGTGAAATGTGTAAGTTTTTTCTGAATTTTGAAACTTATTTCGTCGAATAAAATACAGCATAATGCTTATGGAGCCCACTGTACATGGTGTTCTTAAAATGAGAACAAATATGGGTAGTATGTATTGTAAATTGATTAAAATGTGTAAGTTTTTCCGAATTTTGAAGCTCTTATTTCGTCGAATAAATTACAGCAAAAAATACTTATGGAGCGCACTGTACATGGTGTTCTTAATATGAAAACAAATATTAGCGGTATGTATTGCAAATAGAGTCAAATGTGTAAGTCTTGTCCAAGTAATAAATGGAGCGGTGTTTACATACAAAAGTAATGTTATTATTATCCGCGAAACCTACTCTTTTTGCTCTCTTTATTTTCTTTACATCTAGACTCTCCGACTCCTTTTTCTGTTTTTGCTGTACTTCCTCCATTATATGCTAGCAGACTTTTATTCTTCTTTTCTTTAACACTATGATGATGTCATAACCTCTTCTCAATCACCAGACATATTACCATTCCACCCACCCATCCCAACAAACACGCCACACATATCACTCTCTAATTCCAAGAATTGTAGCTATACAAGTGACGGATTGAACCGATATTGCAAATTCGTTTTATACAGTACGGCTAATCGAAACATAAATATATGAGGGCGTGGTAGAAAATGTGGTATTTTCTTGAAGGTCCGATCGAATGACAGATTGAACCGATGTTTCAAATTTGTTTTATGCACAGAGACTAATCGGAACAGAAATATAGCAGGGCATTTTAAAAATGTGATATTTTTTGAGGGGCCGACCGAATAACGGATTGAACCGTTGTTTCAAATCCGTTTTACACACTGAGGCTAAATGTAACAGAAATATACGAGGACATGGTAGAAAATGTGGTACCTTCTAGAGTTATTTTGACCGTAGACCCCTTCCATTTTCTGCGGTTGCATTCGAAGAGATAGATGGGAAGTTTATTGATTTGTTGCAATACAATTATTCACCTGTAGAGTTTCATTATGTGCAAGAATTTCTGTGTATATATTTTGTAAACTGATGATCGGCACTATTGATTTGTTGCAACACCGATATTATATAATTACTCACCTGTAGAGTTTCATTATGTTTAAGAATTTCTGTGTATATATTTTGTAAACTGATGATCGACACCAATAAAGATTGCGATGTGTAAATATGAACTTATTATTTGACAAAATGAAATTAATATAAGGTACTTACATCGTCCCCGTTCTCCATTCTGGTTCTTCGTTCACAACTGCTAAGTGTGAAATGATCGTAGAGAAACATATGCAGCTGCCGCAAACACAGATTCCAGTATCATATCGCCTTTCAAGATAGTAAGTTAATTGCTGAATCTGGCTAATTGGTATATCCGGTAAACTTTGATTGCAGTATCATATCAAATTGGTGTCAACACTTGCGAGATGAACTAACTGCTGGCTAATTGGCATATCCGGTAAATTTGGATCGCAGTATCATATCAAGTAGGTGTCAACAGTTGGGAGATAACTAACTGCTGCATGTGGTTGATTGCTTGGCAGACTCTGATAATAAGGGTCTAATTAAATATACAGCTCTCTGAGAGCACGGTCGAGAAGTGTTGAGATAAACTGTTCTAATATGAAGTTCCTTCTTTCTGTTTCCGAATGTAATGTTATGAACCAGTGTTGTAATATCGGCAGCAAAAGTTTACAAATATGGATGTCATTAGTTGAGGCAAAGATGTATTTTATAATATCGGTTATATATGTTTTATAATGGGGTTATTGATTTGGTGTTTTAAGTCCACTTTATGCACAGTAAGGATAATCGGGACCAAACCTACAGTTCTAAAGTGGGATCCGAAATTCTATAAGCTTTCACAGGGAATATATAAGTATAACATATATATTATAATATATGATATATATAATTCTTTGAACTTGACCTCGACCATTGACCTTGACCTTTAACCTCGACATTGACCATTGACCTTGACATTGCCCTTGGTATTGAACTTGACCTTTGACCGTGACCTGATTTTGACCCCGACCTTGACCTTGACCTTGAAAATTTCAAATTCGAATATCTCGGCTCCTAATTGAGGTAGAGGGATAATTCAAACGCTATTTTACTCAAAAAAACATGCTCTTTCAGATGAACCGGGTCTCATCCTCCGGCAATTTTCTATTTTCTTTATTTCTGGCCGGAGACCTTTGATGTTACATTCAAATGAAAGGTTTTGCCGTGCAGATTCCGAATATGCAATCACTTCCGGTCTAGCTCAATTAGAGCAGGCAGAACGACCGTTTAAATTTTATTTCCGGTCGGAGACCTTTACTGTTATATTGAGATGAAAGGTCTTGCTGTGCAGATTCCGAATATGCAATCACTTCCGGTCTAGCTCAATTAGGGCCGGCAGGACGACTGTTTAAATTATTTGCGTTTATATAAGTAGTTATGCACCCCCGTTAAGTCGTGGTATTGAACTTGACCTTTGACCTTGACCCCGACCCCGACCTTGACCTTGAAAATTTCAAATTCTAATATCTCGGCTCCTAATTGAGGTAGAGGGATAATTCAAACGCTATTTTACTCAGAAATACATGCTCTTTCAGATGAACCGGGTCTCATCCTCCGGCAATTTTCTATTTTCTTTATTTCTGGCCGGAGACCTTTGATGTTACATTCAAATGAAAGGTTTTGCCGTGCAGATTCCGAATATGCAATCACTTCCGGTCTAGCTCAATTAGAGCAGGCAGAACGACCGTTTAAATTTTATTTCCGGTCGGAGATCTTTACTGTTATATTGAGATGAAAGGTCTTGCTGTGCAGATTCCGAATATGCAATCACTTCCGGTCTAGCTCAATTAGGGCCGGCAGGACGACTGTTTAAATTATTTGCGTTTATATAAGTAGTTATGCACCCCCGTTAAGTCGTGGTATTGAACTTGACCTTTGACCTTGACCCCGACCCCGACCTTGACCTTGAAAATTTCAAATTCTAATATCTCGGCTCCTAATTGAGGTACAGGGATAATTCAAACGCTATTTTACTCAGAAAAACATGCTCTTTCAGATGAATCGGGTCTCATCCTCCGGTAATTTTCTATTTTCTTTATTTCTGGCCGGAGACCTTTGATGTTACATTCAAATGAAAGGTTTTGCCGTGCAGATTCCGAATATGCAATCACTTCCGGTCTAGCTCAATTAGGGCCGGCAGGACGACTGTTTAAATTATTTGCGTTTATATAAGTAGTTATGCACCCCTGTTAAGTCGTGGTATTGAACTTGACCTTTGACCCCGACCCCGACCTTGACCTTGAAAATTTCAAATTCGAATATCTCGGCTCCTAATTGATGTAGAGGGATAATTCAAACGCTATTTTACTCAGAAAAACATGCTCTTTCAGATGAACCGGGTCTCATCCTCCGGTAATTTCCTATTTTCTTTATTTCTGGCCGGAGACCTTTGATGTTACATTCAAATGAAAGGTTTTGCCGTGCAGATTCCGAATATGCAATCACTTCCGGTCTAGCTCAATTAGGGCCGGCAGGACGACTGTTTAAATTATTTGCGTTTATATAAGTAGTTATGCACCCCCGTTAAGTCGTGGTATTGAACTTGACCTTTGACCTTGAGCCCTACCTTGACCTTGACCTTGAAAATTTCAAATTCTAATATCTCGGCTCCTAATTGAGGTAGAGGGATAATTCAAACGCTATTTTACTCAGAAAAACATGCTCTTTCAGATGAATCGGGTCTCATCCTCCGGTAATTTTCTATTTTCTTTATTTCTGGCCGGAGACCTTTGATGTTACATTCAAATGAAAGGTTTTGCCGTGCAGATTCCGAATATGCAATCACTTCCGGTCTAGCTCAATTAGGGCCGGCAGGACGACTGTTTAAATTATTTGCGTTTATATAAGTAGTTATGCACCCCTGTTAAGTCGTGGTATTGAACTTGACCTTTGACCCCGACCCCGACCTTGACCTTGAAAATTTCAAATTCGAATATCTCGGCTCCTAATTGATGTAGAGGGATAATTCAAACGCTATTTTACTCAGAAAAACATGCTCTTTCAGATGAACCGGGTCTCATCCTCCGGTAATTTCCTATTTTCTTTATTTCTGGCCGGAGACCTTTGATGTTACATTCAAATGAAAGGTTTTGCCGTGCAGATTCCGAATATGCAATCACTTCCGGTCTAGCTCAATTAGGGCCGGCAGGACGACTGTTTAAATTATTTGCGTTTATATAAGTAGTTATGCACCCCCGTTAAGTCCAGTAGTTATGCACCCCCCTTGAGTACTATATTTTTTCTTTTTTTGAAAATTTCAAATCTCGGCTCCTAATTGAGGTAGAGGGATAATTCAAACGCTATTTTACTCAGAAAAACATGCTCTTTCAGATGAACCGGGTCTCATCCTCCGGTAATTTTCTATTTTCTTTATTTCTGGCCGGAGACCTTTGATGTTACATTCAAATGAAAGGTTTTGCCGTGCAGATTCCGAATATGCAATCACTTCCGGTCTAGCTCAATTAGGGCCGGCAGGACGACTGTTTAAATTATTTGCGTTTATATAAGTAGTTATGCACCCCCGTTAAGTCGTGGTATTGAACTTGACCTTTGACCTTGAGCCCTACCTTGACCTTGACCTTGAAAATTTCAAATTCTAATATCTCGGCTCCTAATTGAGGTAGAGGGATAATTCAAACGCTATTTTACTCAGAAAAACATGCTCTTTCAGATGAACCGGGTCTCATCCTTATGAGCCAAATATTCAAATTTGAAATTTTCAAAATCGGAACAGTCGTCCTGCAGGCCCTAATTAAGCTAGAGCGGAAGTGACTGCATATTCGGAATCTGCACGGCAAGGCCTTTCATTTGAATGTAACATCAAAGATCTACGACCGGAAATAAATAAACTAGGAAACCGCTGGACCTAGGGGGATGAAACCGGCTTCATCTGAAAGAGCATGTTCTTCTGAGAAATGTGACATTTGGATCATCATCCTATCTCAATTAGGTGCCGAGATTTGAAATTTTCAAAAAAAGAAAAAATATCGTACTCAAGTGGGGTGCATAACTACTGGACTTAACGGGGGTGCATAACTACTTATATAAACGCAAATAATTTAAACAGTCGTCCTGCCGGCCCTAATTGAGCTAGACCGGAAGCGATTGCATATTCGGAATCTGCACGGCAAAACGTTTCATTTGAATGTAACATCAAAGGTCTCCGGCCAGAAATAAAGAAAATAGAAAATTACCGGAGGATGAGACCCGGTTCATCTGAAAGAGCATGTTTTTCTGAGTAAAATAGCGTTTGAATTATCCCTCTACCTCAATTAGGAGCCGAGATATTAGAATTTGAAATTTTCAAGGTCAAGGTCGGGGTCGGGGTCAAGGTCAAAGGTCAAGTTCAATACCACGACTTAACGGGGGTGCATAACTACTTATATAAACGCAAATAATTTAAACAGTCGTCCTGCCGGCCCTAATTGAGCTAGACCGGAAGTGATTGCATATAAGGAATCTGCACGGCAAAACCTTTCATTTGAATGTAACATCAAAGGTCTCCGGCCAGAAATAAAGAAAATAGAAAATTACCGGAGGATGAGACCCGGTTCATCTGAAAGAGCATGTTTTTCTGAGTAAAATAGCGTTTGAATTATCCCTCTACCTCAATTAGGAGCCGAGATATTCGAATTTGAAATTTTCAAGGTGAAGGTCGGGGTCGGGGTCAAGGTCAAAGGTCAAGTTCAATACCACGACTTAACGGGGGTGCATAACTACTTATATAAACGCAAATAATTTAAACAGTCGTCCTGCCGGCCCTAATTGAGCTAGACCGGAAGTGATTGCATATTCGGAATCTGCACAGCAAGACCTTTCATCTCAATATAACAGTAAAGGTCTCCGACCGGAAATAAAATTTAAACGGTCGTTCTGCCTGCTCTAATTGAGCTAGACCGGAAGTGATTGCATATTCGGAATCTGCACGGCAAAACCTTTCATTTGAATGTAACATCAAAGGTCTCCGGCCAGAAATAAAGAAAATAGAAAATTGCCGGAGGATGAGACCCGGTTCATCTGAAAGAGCATGTTTTTCTGAGTAAAATAGCGTTTGAATTATCCCTCTACCTCAATTAGGAGCCGAGATATTCGAATTTGAAATTTTCAAGGTCAAGGTCAAGGTCGGGGTCAAAATCAGGTCACGGTCAAAGGTCAAGTTCAATACCAAGGGCAATGTCAAGGTCAATGGTCAATGTCGAGGTTAAAGGTCAAGGTCAAGGTACGAGGTCTAGTTCAAAGAATTATATATATCATATATTATAATATATATGTTATACTTATATATTCCCTGTGAAAGCTTATAGAAGTTCGGATCCCACTTTAGAACTGTAGGTTTGGTCCCGATTATCCTTACTGTGCATAAAGTGGACTTAAAACACCAAATCAATAACCCCATTATAAAACATATATAACCGATATTATAAAATACATCTTTGCCTCAACTAATAACATCCATATTTGTAGACTTTTGCTGCCGATATTACAACACTGGTTCATAACATTACATTCGGAAACAGAAAGAAGGAACTTCATATTAGAACAGTTTATCTCAACACTTCTCGACCGGGCTGTCAGAGAGCTGTATATTTAATTAGACCCTTATTATTTTTCTATCAGAGTCTGCCAAGCAATCAACCACATGCAGCAGTTAGTTATCTCGCAACTGTTGACACCTACTTGATATGATACTGCGATCCAAATTTACCGGATATGCCAATTAGCCAGCAGTTAGTTCATCTCGCAAGTGTTGACACCAATTTGATATGATACTGCAATCAAAGTTTACCGGATATACCAATTAGCCAGATTCAGCAATTAACTTACTATCTTGAAAGGCGATATGATACTGGAATCTGTGTTTGCGGCAGCTGCATATGTTTCTCTACGATCATTTCACACTTAGCAATTGTGAACGAAGAACCAGAATGGAGAACGGGGACGATGTAAGTACCTTATATTAATTTCATTTTGTCAAATAATAAGTTCATATTTACACATCGCAAATCTTTATTGGTGTCGATCATCAGTTTACAAAATATATACACAGAAATTCTTAAACATAATGAAACTCTACAGGTGAGTAATTATATAATATCGGTGTTGCAACAAATCAATAGTGCCGATCATCAGTTTACAAAATATATACACAGAAATTCTTGCACATAATGAAACTCTACAGGTGAATAATTGTATTGCAACAAATCAATAAACTTCCCATCTATCTCTTCGAATGCAACCGCAGAAAATGGAAGGGGTCTACGGTCAAAATAACTCTAGAAGGTACCACATTTTCTACCATGTCCTCGTATATTTCTGTTACATTTAGCCTCAGTGTGTAAAACGGATTTGAAACAACGGTTCAATCCGTTATTCGGTCGGCCCCTCAAAAAATATCACATTTTTAAAATGCCCTGCTATATTTCTGTTCCGATTAGTCTCTGTGCATAAAACAAATTTGAAACATCGGCTCAATCTGTCATTCGATCGGACCTTCAAGAAAATACCACATTTTCTACCACGCCCTCATATATTTATGTTTCGATTAGCCGTACTGTATAAAACGAATTTGCAATATCGGTTCAATCCGTCACTTGTATAGCTACAATTCTTGGAATTAGTGAGTGATATGTGTGGCGTGTTTGTTGGGATGGGTGGGTGGAATGGTAATATGTCTGGTGATTGAGAAGAGGTTATGACATCATCATACTGTTAAAGAAAAGAAGAATAAAAGTCTGCTAGCATATAATGGAGGAAGTACAGCAAAAACAGAAAAAGGAGTCGGAGAGTCTAGATGTAAAGAAAATAAAGAGAGCAAAAAGAGTAGGTTTCGCGGATAATAATAACATTACTTTTGTATGTAAACACCGCTCTATTTATTACTTGGACAAGACTTACACATTTGACTCTATTTACAATACATACCGCTAATATTTGTTTTCATTTTAAGAACACCATGTACAGTGCGCTCCATAAGTATTTTTGCTGTAATTTATTCGACGAAATAAGAGCTTCAAAATTAGGAAAAACTTACACATTTTAATCAATTTACAATACATACTACCCATATTTGTTCTCATTTTAAGAACACCATGTACAGTGGGCTCGATAAGCATTATGATGTATTTTATTCGACGAAATAAGAGTTTCAAAATTCAGAAAAAACTTACACATTTCACACAATTTACAATACATACTACCAATATTTGTTTTCATTTTAAAAACACCATGTACAGCGGGCTCAAGAAGTATTATGCTGTATTTTATTCGGCGAAATAAGAGCCTGAAAATTCAGAACATTTTACACATTCTACTTTATTTACAATTGTTACTACCAATAGTTATTTTCATTTTAAAAACACCATGTATCACATCAGTATTATGCTGCATTTTATTCGACCAAATAAGAACTCCAAAATTAAACGTGGCTTCTAAATCAGCATTATTTCTTACAATATTCATAGTATAGTGCAACGCAATATTAATAACATTACTTTTGTATGTAAACACCGTTCTATTCATTACTTGGACACGACTTACACATTTTACTCTATTTACAATACATACTACCAATATTTGTTTTCATTTTAAGAATACAATTAGTAGCGGAGATACAGCGATTTTAAATTTTCAAAAAATATACCATACCCTTGTATATTTCTGTATCTATCAGCTTCGGTGCATAAAACGGTTCATCCTCGCTGAATAAAACAGGTTTCAAACATCAGTTCAATCCGTCACTCAATCACTACATAGGACAACTTATACCAAGCCCCGTATATATCTGTTTCGATCACCCTCGGTGCATAAACGGATTACAAACATCAGTTCAATCAATCGATCAGCTCTTAAGAGGATTCCACATTTTCTACCATGCCGTCGTATATTACTGTACCGATTACCCCCGGTGCATAAACGGATTTCAAACACTAGTTCAATCCGTAGGACATTTCACATTTTACGTTATATTCATTTAAGAGGCATCACTCGTTCCTCGTTAAACAAGTTGAGTCGACACGGAACAAGGAACTCCTGCAACAATCATCAAGGAACTCCTGCAAACACCATCAAGGAACTGTTGTGCCTCACACAAAAACGCCGTGATCTCATATCCAGACTCTTAACGAATGACGGGTTCAACTGGTATTCGAAATCCGTTTTATGCACCGAGGCTGATCTGTACAGAAATATACGAAGGCATGGTATAAAGTGTCCGATCTATCGGGTGCCGGATTGAACTGATGTTGAAAATCCGTTTTATGCACTGAGCTCTCCACTAATAAGGGTGCATATTATAATATCGTTTATATAATTTGCGGAAAAAAGTATGTTCTACAAATATATACGTATGTAATATATACTTCTTGACCCTTGACCTTGGAATGGAGCCAAGGGTTGCAGACTGTTAATGGACAAGACCAAATGGTGTTTGTTACGAACGGCTTTGATGTGATGTCTTTGTCCGTGTGGTGATAGGTTTTCCCGGGTGTTAATGGATGACGCTTTGCGGGAACGGATGCGAGCAATGTGTATCGATGACGTAGATCGGAAGGATGGTAAGTAAAGGATTAGTGGATTGTGAATTTACCAAGATTCATCATCGTTTACAATTCATACTACCAATAGTTATTTTTATTTTAAAAAACACCATGTACAGTGGGTTCCATCAGTATTATGCTACATTTTATTCGACGAAATAAGAACCCCAAAATTAAATGCGGGTTCTAAATCAGCATTATTTCTTACAATATTCATAGTATGGTGCAACGCACTAATAATAACATTACTTTTGTATGTAAACACCGCTCTATTTATTACTTGGACACGACTTACACATTTAACTCTATTTACAATACATACCACCAATATTCGTTTTCATTTTAAGAGCACCATGTACAGCGGGCTCCATAAGTATTTTGCTGTATTTTATTCGAGGAAATAAGAGCTTCAAAATTAAAAGCGGCTTCTAAAACAGCATTATTTCTTACAATATTCATAGTATATTGCAACGCAATAATAATAACATTACTTTTGTATGTAAACACCGCTCTACTTATTACTTGGACAAGACTTACACATTTGACTCTATTTACAATACATACCACCAATATTTGTTTTCATTTTAAGAACACCATGTACAGTGCGCTCCTTAAGTATTATTGCTGTATTTTCTTCGACGAAATAAGAGCTTCAAAATTCGGAAAAACGTACACATTTTAATCAATTTACAACTCATACTACCCATATTTGTTCTCATTTTAAGAACACCATGTACAGTGGGCTCCATAAGCATTATGCTGTATTTTATTCGACGAAATAAGAGTTTCAAAATTCAGAAAAAACTTACACATTTTACTCAATTTACAATACATACTACCAATATTTGTTTTCATTTTAAGAACACCATGTACAGCGGGCTCCATAAGTATTATGCTGTATTCTATTCGGCGAAATGAGAGCTTAAACATTCAGAACATTTTACACATTTTACTTTATTTCCAATTCATACTACCAATAGTTATTTTCATTTTATAAACACTGTGTACAGGGGGTCCATCAGTATTATGCTATATTTTATTCGACGAAATAAGAACTCCAAAAGCGGCTTCGCGTTTTAATTCTTACATTTTGACTATAGAACGAAAACTGTTTTTTTCGAAAAATTCGCGTTCAATGCTAATACTCTTTTCAAATTCATTTTCTCCCCAAAGCAAACCAGAGATGATCTTCAAGAAAATGTTCAATTATTATGCTTTTCAGACCCTGAAAAGCGTTTTAATTCTTACATTTTGACTATAGAACGAAAACTGGGGTTTTCGAAAAATTCGCGTTCAATGCTAATACTCTTTTGAAACTCATTTTCTCCCCAAAGCAAACCAGAGATGATCTTCAGGAAAATGTTGAATTATTATGCTTTTCAGAGCCTGAAAAGAGTTTTAATTCTTACATTTTGACTACAGGACGAAAACTGGGGAATTTCCCAGAATGACTCGTCAACGCCATCTGTCCTCAAACACCGGATACACGTACCCAATTCCGAGAATTTCAGACTCATCAACGCCATCTGTTTTCAAACACTGGAAACACGTACTCCAATTTATATATGTCGTCAGTAGTGTATATTGGTTGTTTCAAAATAGTACTTAGTAGGTATGGTCTTTTTTTACCAATTGAATATCACTTTTTGACATACTTTGACAATTTTTTGTCGATGTTTTAGCGTTTAGCGATGTTTTAGTACAAATTTTCACTATACTCATTTTTCCCCCACTCGTACTTGGTAGGTATATCATGATGTTACGTGATACAACTTAACCTATCCTTTTTTTACGATTATTTAATTTTTTTACAATCCTAAGTGATATAACTTAACCTATTATTTTTTTTATTTAGGTACTGTTTGAACGTTATTATTTGAGGATCATATTTTGTAGGTATTTTTTTTCATCAATCGAATATAAGTTTTTGACATATTTTGACAATTTTTTGTCGATGTTATAGCGTTTAGCGATGTTTTAGTACAAATTTTCACTGCACTCATTTTTTTCCCTACTCGTACTTGGTAGGTATATCACGATGTTACGTGATATAACTTAACCTATCTTTTTTTTACGATCCTAAGTGATATAACTTAACCTATCATTTTTTTATTTACGCACCGAACTAACCTTCAAGGGGGACTCCGTTTGTTTTAATATTTCAGTATTATAAGGTTTTCACAAATTTTATATAACCTAAAATGTGTTGGATGTTGATTTTTAGTATGTGGCAATTTTTTATGAATTTAAAACTGCTCTGTGACCCTCTCGTTCTTCACGTCGTAGGCGAAGGACTTCTCTGCAATCAGGATGACACTGCATAGGGTATCCTCGGGCAAGGCATCGTGGAACTCGCAGACGACCTTGATGTTGGTTCGATCGTTGACCACAACCTTCTTTCTCTTAGATGTGTTGATGACGGTCATGGGTCTCCGTGCTTTGAACTCGCTGGGCGTGTAGTACATGTCCACGCTTCCCTCGGTCACGCGTTTGTAAGCCGAGAACGCTTCGTAAAGTTTGAGGTAATCGTTTTTGGTCACGTCGAGGTTGTAATTCTCGCGCGGGAACACTTCGTTGCGTCCGTTCTTCAGATAAACGTTCTTGATCTTGCAGTCGTCGAACTTGCTGGAATCTTTTTCCTGATTCTTGTCCCTCCCGGTCTGAAAAAGCACTACGACGAAATCTGGCATGTCGAACTGTATGTTGTTGAACTGCGTCGTCACGTCGAATTCCATGTGACTTCCCGACGCCATTTTCTGCACGCACTGGTAACCGTGAAAGTGAATCAACACCTGCGGACTTTTTAAGATCTCCGCTTTGTACTTGAGGGCGTAGTTTGTTTCGTATTCCACCACCGGCATTCTCAATTCCATGCTCCGGATGATGCATTTTGCTGCTTCGGGTAAAGTGTTGGCTATCGGCGTGGTGCCGTCCGGACCCAAAGTAGCGTATCGCATCAGTGCGTCGTTGTCGTTGGGCGCTCTTCGAAACGTGACCCTCAGTCCTCCCTTCCACATGATCTCCTTGTAGTCCGAGAAGAAACCAGGCAGCAGACGCATGGGAAAGAGCACCGTGTGACTTCTCGTCGATATTTTGGTTCCGGCTTCGAATCCCCCGGCCTGGTAGTACGCTGCGTCCGTTTTGGATAATTTCAAAGTTCCCACCGCCGTCGACGTGATGCCTGGATAATCTATTCTGTCGATGACGGTGTTGTGTTTCCTCACCTCCACCTGCGAGAACAGGTGAGGCACGAAGTTGTCCACGAGTATCAAGTTTGCTGCTGCGGGAAACGCGTCTCCGCTTTCCTTCTTCACCACGTCGAATTGAAGGTAGAGGTCTGCTCTGTGAGGATGAACGAACCCGTCGCCTACGTCCACGTCGTATTCGATCTCCCTGTTCGCCTCGTTCAGATTGGCGAACGTGCGACGGTTGGGAGGGAAAGATTGCAATTCGTAACTTTCGATTTGCTCCATTTTACATGTATGGTTATTTATTATACGTTGATCTCCACGATGGCCGTCGTAGTGGCACCTGCGAAATCCACCACGTCTCATTTCTCGTTCGTCACCACCAACTCTATGACGTCTATGCGGTTGCGACATACTGGAAAATAGATCGGCGAAGAGGGCGTGTAGATGATCGGTTCCATGAACTCGGAACTTGGTTTGAAAGTGGCTATGATTCCCGTCTGCTTATGACTTCCTAACAATCCGTCCGAAGATTTCGTGATCATACCTTCGGCCACGTTACAGTGTACGTTCAGAGTCTCTATGGCCAAGAATTTAGGAATGTTGGTTGCTACGTGCTTGATACCAGCTTCGAGTTTGGTGTTGTTCTCGAAACCTAAAAGTTCTCCCATGGTGCCCAGGTCCACGGTCTCCGTCGCGGATAGGATTTCCACTCTGTGCGTGACCGAATTTTGAGAAAGGTATGTGCCTTTGGGTAATTGAGCTTGCAAAGTGGAAAGATTGTATTGTCCTGGCGTGACGACGATGTGTTCGCTTCCGACGCTAATTTTGTTGTTGTGCTGCGTAACGTTGGGTATGAGGTACATGCTGTAGAATGCACGCAGAGCCACGGATTTAGGATAGACGATGTCGTCGTGCAGCGTGAGTTTCAAGATTGAAGATTCGCTCGTGAGATGGAACACGCCCATCCTAGTGATGCTGTTTGAGGTTCCACAATGCTTTCTGGAAATCCTCGATCGTAGGGTTATTTATTTTAGAGAGAAACGCGAGCACGGAGAGGCAGAGATGACCGCAGTTCACGTCTCCGAAATCTTGAATACGTTCGTCGTTGTAGTATATGGAGGTTTTGTTCGTTTTCAGATAATAGACTAAATTTGTAGGTGGAACACCTCCGAAAGAATCGAAAACGAATGCTTTATCATCATTTTTGTGGTAACATATCCAATGCGTGCCTGGATTTTCTTGACCGTCCAAGTTGACTACTCCGCATTTTTTTTTTTTCACGGTTGAAGGTAACGAGTCGGACATGAAAACTCCTCTGAAGTGTTTGATTTGTAACGGTTCGATCAGAGATTCAATGTCTCGGTTGGTGAGTGCTTCTGTTTCTTTTTTTTAAACTTTCTCATCACGCCCTTCCCCTTTTTCTTCTCCATGGCCAGGTTGTGACGTTTCTGTTCTTCCAACTCGGCCTTGTT
Organism: Lepisma saccharinum; assembly: GCF_977018435.1. Classification (NCBI taxonomy): domain Eukaryota; kingdom Metazoa; phylum Arthropoda; class Insecta; order Zygentoma; family Lepismatidae; genus Lepisma; species Lepisma saccharinum. The sequence goes on from NW_028142898.1 coordinate 3,667,666, forward strand.
CTTCTTCGAGTCGATGACGGTTTTCGCGATGGCGGCACTTCCGCCAGCCAAACTTCCAACGGCCCCCAATGCTGCCAGGATGGCCGGGATGCTGAATATGAAACCTCCGACCTTTTGCTGTTTCCGCGAACGCTGCAATCTTTTCAATTGAGGTGTGCTGAGCAGCAATTTCATTCCATGTCCTTTCGACAAGCAAGAACGTTTCTTCTCGCGTTGTTTCTTGGTGAGTAACCCATCGAGGGCACCTAGATTTTTCAGATTGGAGTATGGTATCTGGTACACGACACCCTTGGGCTTCATGTTGACGCTCTATGTGTTATTTTCACGGTATGTTATTTATATATATATTCTGAGATTTTTTCTTGTGTAGTTTTTTTACGGTATGTTATTTATATATTTTCAAGGCCTCGCAGTCGTTACACAAATTCTATTACGTGCTTCGTTTTCTTGCCAAGAAGTTCCTTTGTCCCCTTGTACACGATTCGAGTTTTGTTCTCGATTAAAATAGATAGCTTCTCGTCGGATAACATGTTAGCGTATCGATCTGGTAAAAATAGACTGTATTGTGCGTTGAGCAACAGGCGTACCTTGGGACCATACTGGGTAGAAACGATTGAACCGGAAGTTATCGTGTAAGGTTTGTCGACTTCCAATTCCTGAATTTTTACATACTCGACTGACAAATTTAGCATTTGTTTTAATGCTTGGAGATCGCTCATTTTTTCAGTTGTCAGAGTGTTAGAGAGAAATTTAATTGTTTTTTTTTTCACGATGTGTGTTATTTATATATACCGAAGATTATTTTTTTACGATGTGTGTTATTTATATATCAAGTTTTTTTTTACGGTATGTTATTTATATACCCCATCCCAATTTTTGTTTCGTGTTCATGGCGATGGTGGTACCCAGTGCGGCGACCCTTTCACCCAGCGATGCGTCTCTGCTCACGAACCTTTCGAAAGCTGCATGCTCCAATTTTTTGTCTGCTTCGTGACGTGCGTCCAGATCCGTCTGCGTGGTGTTGTAGGCGATGTCGTGATCTTTGCATGCGGCGTCCAACAGATTCACACCCTTGTCTCCTCTCTCCAATCTTTTCTCGAGTTTGGTACCCGGTCCGCAGTACTGGTAGCCAGGTAAATGCATCTCGAAAGGTAACTTGTTGATGATGTCGTTCACGAGTCCCTTTCCTTCGGCAACGTTCCAGAATTTCGGAGGCAGCGTGTTGATGATTTTGATCAGGTAACCTATGCCCTTGTCGTCGTTCACGATGAAGTTGGAAAGTTTCGTGCTGATCATGTCCACGATGCCAACCTTCTCGTTGTAGAAATTACGATTGCCTGCATTCTCTTCGCCGGCTATCACCAACAATCGGTCCACGAGTTTCCTAACGTCGTCCACCCAAACGAATTCTTTGGGTAACGTGTTGTAGCGTTTGACGCCGCTGCCTGTTTTGACCTGGTTCCAAATCGGTTTGATGAGATTCCTGTACTTCTCGCCGCTGCTCGATTTCACCCTATTCTGCGAGGCGTCGTTGTTCTGGTACAAGGCATCCGTCATGATCAGAATTTCCTTGTAACTCTGGTAATCTTCGTCGGTGTAATCTTTCGGCTGCTTTTTGGCAACGAGTTCCCACAGTCCCACCGTACCGGGATACCTATTCCAACTATCCTTGTCGCCTAAATTGACTTTAATGTCGTTGCCTTCGAAGGTCACCTTCGATTTCCCAATCTTCCACACCACACCGCCGCCTTCGCTGGTTTCCATGCTGGGATACAATCTGAACACTTCATCCTTGTCGAATTTCCCCGTGCTCAGGTAGTCTCGTGCCAAAGGTCCCAACTCGATTTTATCCGAAGACGTGCTGCCTATGGCTCGACGTCGTGCCGGTGCATCCTTCAGTTCGAACGGCGTCGAAGGAATACTCGAAATGGGCGTGGGTACGGCGTAACTTTTAGCTGCGAGCGGTACGAGTTCATTAATCAAATTTTTATTTTGTTCCGTGACACTTTTAATTTCTTTACCTAGACTGCTGATGGCATCGATCACGGGTTGATCCTGACGTTTCTTCTCTTCGTAGAATCCGCGATTCTCGGATTTCCAACCTTTGAAGCGTTTCGCGAGGTAATCGCGAAGCTTGAGATTTTCGTCTTCGATTTTTCGTTTCGTCATGACGTTATTTATATACGTCGTTTCTCACAACGTTGCAACGTTTAGAAAGTCGTTGATTTTGTTTCTGTATTTTCCATCGTTGGGTTTCCTCGTCATGTCGATCGTCACAAATCCGAAATCGTCACCGTTCCAGCAAGTAGAGCAGCCGCGTTCCGAAAATTGATTGTAGTTCATGTCTCCGCCTACGTAGTCATCGTATGCGTGCTTGAGGTTGGTGTGATCTTGACGAAACAAACATATGAAATTGGCGTTGTCGCGTACTAACTGTTTTGGAATTTTGGAAAACGTTTGAGCTAGGTAGAAACAATCCATTCCTTTGTGACGACCTTGCGTGAAAAAGTTGCGAATTTCATTTTGATTTTCCAGGATGGCGTCGTCGAACACAACGACTGAATTTTCACGACAATCGTCAAGTGGTTTTATTTCCGAGGCGAATGTTGCAATGTCAAGACCATCGTACAGTTTCATCAGTTGCTGGTATTTGGATTGCTCCAAACTTTTCGAGAACACGTACAGGTGCCTGTTCTTCCAATCTAACCAATTCGGTGCGAGGAGAAAATTGTCCACGAGCAGTGTCGTTTTCCCACACCCCGAAGGACCTACGATCAGACAGCGAATGCTGTCGGGAAGTAACTCGCCGTTCTTTTTCTTTCTCGTTTGACTTTCCGGATCCGGTAGACGCTTCACCACGTTCCACGTACTCACAAGATCACTTCGTCCGCGTCGATCCAACTCTTTTCCGGAAGTCCAAGCCATTTGACCAAAAGTTTGTCACCTTTCCTACGCAATACTTTCTCGATGAGGTACGTGTCGGGGTGTTTTGTTTTAGAGAGTTCCTCTTCGTAAAATCTTCCTTTCAAAATCTCGTCGCTACTATCTTTTATTATATACGTGTGTCGGTTTCCAGGTAGAACTCGAACCACCGTAAAGAGTTCCGTGCTCCAATTTTTTGTGAATCCCTTCTCGAAGGTGCGTTTGAATTTGCTGATCCTCACCCGGTCTCCAATTTTGTATTTAGCTTTTTTTGTCGTGGGTGTGTACTTTGGACAGTAAACTGTAGAAATTAAACGCTGCTCGTCGGACTTGGTAACGTCGGCTGGCTTCATGCCTATCGTTCAGTGTACCGTATCATTATAGGTGTCGACGAGTTCCGGCAGGATGTCGACCCATTTGTAATTTCCCCGAAGCGTGAATCGTTTCCACATGTGTGTTTTCAAGGTTCGATTGAATCTTTCCACGATGCTGGCTTTGATGTGACTGAAGGTCGAATAATGTCGAATGCAATGTTTTTGAATAAACTTTTGGAATACGGCGTTGTAAAATTCTTTACCATTGTCCGTTTGCAGAAACCGTGGTCGTCTGCCACCGCTTTTGCGAAAAATTAATTTGAATGCTTCCGTGACGCACGTTCCCGTTTTCGCCTTCAAAGGTAGAGCCCATGCGAATTTCGAAAACGTGTCTATGACGGTGAGGAGGTACTTGTTGCCCTTGTTCAATTTATGTACGTTTTTCAAATTGCCGCTACTCATCTCCACGAGGTCACTTTGCCAGAGGTCGTCGATGCCCTTGGTTACCACAGCCAAACGTTCGTAGTTGCGCCGTGCAGGTTTATGCAATTCTTCGACGATGGCTTGCCTAGACATTTTTTGTTTAGAGATTACGTTTCAAGAGAAGCACAAGCGTGATAGGATTCAAAGAAGGTGGCACTTCGCTCGTGTTTTGAATGATCAGCTTATCGCCGGCACTCACGTCGAAAACGGTGAGATCTTCGTCTTCGTGTATTTCATATATGTTGCGCGTTTCGTTCCAACGTGCCAGAGGAATGTTTCCTGCTTTCTGGACACCACGATTCGATATCAAAGTCATGGTGGGAACGCTAGCTTTTCTGCCGTGAGACCAGTACGAAAATTCGTTTATCTGAATCGTGCCATCGAGGAGAAACTTGTAGTACGGATGATAAGGATGCAACATGTACAGTTTGTTACCTTCGACGAACGTGGAGATTCTTTGTTGATTGGGTACGCTGTTGATTTCGATGGCTTGCAGAGAATGCAGTTTAGCGAATTTAGTGTCGACGCTAACGAGGTTACTGTGAACTTGTCCGAGTTTATTTTCGATGGGCAGCAAATGCTCGACTATGGTATCCGTTACGGCAGAAAACGACGGTTTGATTTTCACTTCCACGTTCAACTGCTTGTAGTTTTCGTTGAGTTCTTGCAACTTGGCACCGAAAGAGGCCTGCGTCGATTCCTGCGTGGATTCCAGCACTCCAACTTGATCTCTGATGTTGACGACGATGCTCTGAAGGTTCTCGACTTGATTCAATTTCGAGCTCTTCTCGGTAAGATCGTTCACGATGCTTCGCATCTCTGTAAGCTGCGTGTGAAGGTCGGCTACGCTCTGCGAAGTGGGCAGCGTCGACACCAGCGAACTAATTTCGTCTCGAATCTGTTCCACGTTCGCCGTTTCCGTTTCCAGTCGTTTCAGCATTCGAGATATGTTTCTTTTCAAAACGTGCAATTCTTTGGAGGTGGGGAGATTGGCCACTTTACTCTCGAGATCGCTCAATGAACTTTTGATGTCGCCCGAATCGGATAGTGCCGTCACCGCCGTTTTCAATTTTTCCAAATCTTCGCTCGAAGGCACGCTCGTCCGTAACGATTCCAAGTCACCCTGTATGTTGTCGAGTACGTGATGAAAATGAGCGAGATTCGTTTCGACGTTCAAATTTTCTAAATATTCGATCTTCTGCTGAACCGTGCTCAACGTGTCTTGAATGCTCGTCAACGCTCTCGCTTCAGCGTGAATATTTTTAATTTCTTCGTTGATCAATTCCAAGGACGCCTGAAGCGTAGCGATGGTGGTTTGAATGTGTTCGAAATCTCGATAGGCCTCCAATTGAATTTTTATGTTCGCGACGCTTTTACCGATGACCTGCAGTTCGTCCGACGATGGTAGGTTCGTCATGGTATCTTCCAAAGTCTGCAACTTGGATTTAATTTCTTCCAACGTGCTGGTGAATTCTTCTTGTAATTTGGAAACAACGACATGCAAGCGTTCTACATCAATATCGTTCACCACGGTTTGAAGTTCAGAGAAATTCTTTTCTATTGCGGAAGTTCGTTCTTCGATTTCGAGTTTCAATTTTTCCAAATCTTCATTTTTCGATTGAAATTGCTGTAATTTGGCCAAATCATTTTGAAGCGAATCCACGCTCAACTGTATATTTTGAACGTTGTCGTAAGAAGGTACGTCGACATAATTTTTTATGAGCGTTTTCAGTTCGGAATCGATTTTCAGAATGGGGTCGAGACATTGCGTTTGGAGCGTAGCGATTTCCGACTCTAAACTTTTGTTTAAGGTTTCCTGCAAAGCGATCAAATCGCTCCTCAACTTCTTAACTCGAATGTCCAACATGAGAATCTCTTCTGCGTGGTCCACACGCTTGGTGTTGCCGAAAATATCGTTAGGCATTTTTGGTTAACGGTTATTTATAATAGGATAGACGATTCGTAATTCTACGAAGAGAGGAATAAGTTTGTCGTAATCTCCGAGGAGTTCTATGTAAAAATAATCTCCTGCAGACACATCGTACGTAATGTTAGAAAGCATCTTGTCGTGCTTGATTCGAAAAATGTTCTTGCCGGTAGAAATTTTGGTTTCGCCTGCGTTTTCCGGATTCACGGTGATTTGAAGTTTCCCGTCGATCGGAATTTCGTAGAAATGTAAATTGTTATTAAAAACATAAAACATCTTGCCCACATCGTCATTCAGTTTCGTCCAAATGCTGTTGAGGTGAATGATCAACAGACCGTTGAGTTTAGGTAACACGGAAGGTAAGACTTCATGATCTGGTATGGTTTCCATGATGATCTGTTTTTTGAAACCGAACAAGTTCATAGGCATGCTGGTTATTTAAGGATACGAGCATAGTTTTATTTTGTAATGACAGTCAGTGTTTTTTTTACTGAGTAACAAAAGGTTTTTTTTTTGAGTTAGTAAAAATTGTTGTGTGTGGTGGTGAGTGCTAATTATTTGCACTGTGCGCAATTCTTATTTATTTCTAAACGACGATGTCCCCAAGGCAATGTGTGAATACCACACTCGAGGACGCACCTCTTGTCGTCGTTGGGATCCAGGGCAATTTTCCTAACTTCGTTTGTTGTAATCACATGGTTGACGCTCTGGATTCTTTGTTCTATGCTTAGTATCATCGATTGCGAGTAAAGGCAATCGATGTAATCGTGGAAGGTGAGTTTGTCCTCCACCGTATTTTTGCCCACACCTTTTGCTTTCTTCGTAACACTACTCTCTGTTTTTATGGCATACATCTTCGAACGCAAACCCGCGAACTCGACAATAATATCACCGTTACATTCATCTTTCAGCTTACCTAGGACTTTTTTGTTGAGGGAAGGAATCCCAAATCTGTTGGGTTGAGGATACGCAGAAGTATCGAAATACTCAAGCATGGAAGGATTTTTTATGTCTTCATAGAGGTTAGGTGTTTGTATGCTGTAAATGAAGCTGTCGGTGTCCGTGTACAAAAGTGATATTTTATCATTGTAGAAGGGTTTCATCACGTCATAATGAAATTCGAACATGTAAAGTTTCGACAAGTCGAGAACCGTTGCGCCAACGTAAATTGGTTTTCTGAATTTCATCAATTTTATATGTAGATTGAAAAGTGCTAAATTCTCGTTGTAAATTTTTCTCGACTTGAATCTAGGATCGGCTAACCACTTCCGACATTTATTCTTATCGGAAATTAATTTCACGTCTACGTGCTTTCTAACATTCTCCATGGTCTTTCCGTACACCGCATTGTTCATTAATTTAAAGAAGTCCTTGTCTAAATCGGAAGTGGCAGCTGTTCTATGTTGTGTGTTAGTTTCTATGTAAGATCTTAACCACGTGGAATGTTTAAACTTTAGTATTCGTCTAACATTCACTATCTGAACACCCTTCCCAATCAAAAACCGGAGATTCTTGTAGTGGACGACGTATCTCTGTTTAGGATCCAATGTTAACAAAAGCTTGTCTTGAACCGAGTCGGGTGGACATTTGATTTCGGGAGTCGGAGGCAAATCCGAAAACGTGTCGTGCAGGTGGTCGGAGAATTGGAGATCTACCTCTGCGAAGAAACCACACTCGCTATCGTCGAAATGAATAATATCTATCGAAGTGGGATCTAACCATTCGAATCCCCCGTAAGGAAGTTTCTGAACCATGGCATGTCCGTAGAGATTATTAACGTCAGCGTAGAAGATGTAATTCGATGCTCGATTTGAATCGTAATCTTCTTTCATGTGTACGTTATTAGCTTTTGCATGTCTCTGTACGCATTGCACCATTCCACCTCGTATCCCTCTTTCGATGAATAGCAACATGTCAACGTCCGATATCAGTTCCAGCTTGACCTTTGTCTGGAATAACATTGCCGACCACGCTAATCCCGGTAGACTGTAGAAATACGCTGGATCTAATTTATAAATATTCGTTGCCGTTTTCCTGAACGCTTGAAAAACATCCACGAGTATCGTCACATCCAATTTTAAGTATGCGTCGTGGTAGTCTCCGAGTGTCCTACATTCTAATTTCTCCCACATGAGTTGCGCGTGTTGGTATTCTTCTTCCGCGATTCCTTTCTCTCTGAGTCTGCTGTAAAATTCTCTTGGAAGTGGAAGAGCGTCGTCGTTAAATTTAGAACCATCACTAACATATTCGTAAGGATAAACTCCTTTACGTCTAACGAGTTCTATGTCTACGTTGGGAAAACTAGCTCTAGTTATTTTAAATTGATCGTCGGTGAGTTTGTTCGCTAAAGCATCCAGACTTGCAGAGAGAAATCTATACGAATCCAGGAAGCGCATCTCGATTGTATTTTTCGTTCCCGGAATCGACACTTGCTTGCTGAGACTAATGTAACGTTCTTCATTCTCGGCCAAGACACCTATACGTTTCGGATCGTAGCCAAGATGTCTCACCAGGTGGTGAAAATCATATCCGCTTCCGTTGTGAAAGAATATGGGGATGAATTTAGGTTTCTGGATTTTAAGATTGCACGTGTTGCAAATTCCACCTATGTAGTTTCCGCTGAAATGATCGTGGTGGAATATTTTTTTGTTCTCATCAGTGAAACTTTGATCACATACCGGACACACCTCAGTGGAATTGTAATTTTGAAGTTCATTTTCAGTTAAAGGTGCCATCGGTTTTGATGTAAGCAGTACGCTACCAATTACCTCAACCTCCTCCACCATTTTTTCCAGGAAGTGTTCGATTACATTTGGCCCGCGGTATATATATGCTTCATTTATTTTATCACGTCGCACAACAACATAGCCGAAACTATTAGGTTGATGAAGCTGGTACGGCGTTGTGGAGGAAATTTCAGGATCCGGTTCGCAGTAGGAGAGTGGTTTGAGGAACGCCTCGAAATCTGCGACGATGATTGCGGGATGTTCCAACAATGCCTTGTGCATTTTGAATTCTTCGACTTCGTTCGTTTCGGGCATCAACATTCTAGCCGGTCTGTTGTCGCCGCAATAAATTTTATGTTCGGCAAGTTTCTCCAGAGCAATTTGACGTCCGGTGTAATTTCGATAATCGAGTTGTTTTCGATCGTCGAACGTGGTTAGGCATCTCGGGCAAACTTCGATGTTGTTTGCATGCTTGGTTGATTGACTTCTGACCAAACGTGATAGTGAACGAATTAGCGTATAGTGATGAACATCCTCGTTGGAAATTAGAAGGAGATTTATTACACAGGCATCGTCATCGTCGATATCGCTTATCCTGACAGGGTGCACGAGATATTTATCTGACGTGAAGGAATACACATTAATAGCGATGCGTTTTCCTGTACGATTTTCGAACTTTGTTATATCCGACAATGTCACCGGGTATTCAATGTCAGACATTACACTTTGAAAGTCGGTCTCGTATTGTTTGTAATGTCCAACCCACTGTGGATTATTTTTGCAATGAACAGGATGCAGTGCAGCCAACACACACCAGAGAAAACACTTGTTATCGCTGTTCTGTATATTTAACACAGCCCTCTTGTGTTGAATGTTCGGTGGAAGAGGAACGTAGCTGGAAGCTCGAAGAGGCGAGAATCGGTTCACGTAAACAGTTAACGTGTGAGGACTTCCACATAGAGACCATCCCGACCCTTTAGCCTCGAAATCGTCATGTTTCTTAACCAGCTCGTTGGAAACTTTATAATAGAAGTTGTCCAAATTTTCGACGTCCGCCAAATAAAGAGTCTGGTTTTTTGTACGATGATAAAAAATACTTGTTGTGCCATCAACTTTCTTGTATTCAGAAAACAGAACAACGTATACTTTTATAGAGTTGTTTTCAAGTTTATCTTTTAAAATATTTAGTACAGATGTTTTCGTTTCATCCAAGAAACTAAGGATGTCACGACCTGGTTCTGACTTAATTGAAAAATCCTGGAGTTGGTCGTTAAATGCAGATCTAATTGGTTTGCGTTCATTAGATAATTTAATTTGCTTGGAAGTGGAAGCTTCCGTTTCTGAATTATCGATTTTCCTTTTCGATGTTCCTTGTTCGGTCGATGGTTTGCAAATTTTGAGATGTTTACTTAAATTTGTAATGCTGATTATTTTTCCGCATCGAGCACATGGCTTAGAAGGTAACGAACGATTAATTCTCGAACCTGTTTCGCTACATCTTGCCCTGTGTACCGATAAATTGTTCCTTGAGATTAGCTTCCCACAAGTAACACATTCAGTTTTATCATTTTTACGATTGAAACTGGTGGTGGATGCCATTGCTTTCTCCAAAATCACAGAAATCAAAAAGTCTAGTATATAGCGACACAATTTTCAGGTATGTTATTTTATATAGAATTTCTTGGAGTGATTACAAAACTCAAAAATTCAATCTACTGTAAATAGAATTTCAGGTATGTTATTTATATAGAATTTCTTGTGTGCGAATACAAAAACTCAAGAATTCAATCTACTGTAAATACAATTTTCAGGTATGTTATTTTATATAGAATTTCTTGGGGTAATTACAAAACTCAAAAAATAAATCTACTGTGAATATAATTTTCAGGTATGTTATTTTATATATAATTTTCACGGGGCGTTCAATATTGTCAACGGTATAATATTTGAGCGAGCCGCTTGTCGCCTAAACACTACAGCTCACAGGTCGGTAAAATCTGACATGAAAGCAGATAATGCACTTATGCCTTATTTATATATAATTTTCACGGGGCGTTCAATATTGTCAACGGTATCATATTAGAGCGCGGCGCTTGTCGCCTAAACACTACAGCTCACAGGTTGGGAAAATCTGACATGAAAGCAGATAATACGTTTATGCCTTATTTATATATAATTTTCTCGGGGCGTTCAATATTGTCAACGGTATCATATTAGAGCACGTCGCTTGTCGCCTAAACACTACAGCTCACAGGTCGGGAAAATCTGACATGAAAGCAGATAATACGCTTATGCCTTATTTATATATAATTTTCTCGGGGCGTTCAACATTGTCAACGGTATAATATTTGAGCGAGCCGCTTGTCGCCTAAACACTACAGCTCACAGGTCGGTAAAATCTGACATGAAAGCAGATAATACGTTTATGCCTTATTTATATATAATTTTCACGGGGCGTTCAATATTGTCAACGGTATAATATTTGAGCGAGCCGCTTGTCGCCTAAACACTACAGCTCACAGGTCGGTAAAATCTGACATGAAAGCAGATAATGCACTTATGCCTTATTTATATATAATTTTCACGGGGCGTTCAATATTGTCAACGGTATCATATTAGAGCGCGGCGCTTGTCGCCTAAACACTACAGCTCACAGGTTGGGAAAATCTGACATGAAAGCAGATAATACGTTTATGCCTTATTTATATATAATTTTCTCGGGGCGTTCAATATTGTCAACGGTATCATATTAGAGCACGTCGCTTGTCGCCTAAACACTACAGCTCACAGGTCGGGAAAATCTGACATGAAAGCAGATAATACGCTTATGCCTTATTTATATATAATTTTCTCGGGGCGTTCAACATTGTCAACGGTATAATATTTGAGCGAGCCGCTTGTCGCCTAAACACTACAGCTCACAGGTCGGTAAAATCTGACATGAAAGCAGATAATACGTTTATGCCTTATTTATATATAATTTTCACGGGGCGTTCAATATTGTCAACGGTATAATATTTGAGCGAGCAGCTTGTCGCCTAAACACTACAGCTCACAGGTCGGTAAAATCTGACATGAAAGCAGATAATGCACTTATGCCTTATTTATATATAATTTTCACGGGGCGTTCAATATTGTCAACGGTATCATATTAGAGCGCGGCGCTTGTCGCCTAAACACTACAGCTCACAGGTTGGGAAAATCTGACATGAAAGCAGATAATACGTTTATGCCTTATTTATATATAATTTTCTCGGGGCGTTCAATATTGTCAACGGTATCATATTAGAGCACGTCGCTTGTCGCCTAAACACTACAGCTCACAGGTCGGGAAAATCTGACATGAAAGCAGATAATACGCTTATGCCTTATTTATATATAATTTTCTCGGGGCGTTCAACATTGTCAACGGTATCATATTAGAGCACGTCGCTTGTCGCCTAAACACTACAGCTCACAGGTCGGGAAAATCTGACATGAAAGCAGATAATACGTTTATGCCTTATTTATATATAATTTTCACGGGGGCGTTCAACATTGTCAACGGTATAATATTTGAGCGAGCCGCTTGTCGCCTAAACACTACAGCTCACAGGTCGGTAAAATCTGACATGAAAGCAGATAATGCGCTTATGCCTTATTTATATATAATTTTCACGGGGCGTTCAATATTGTCAACGGTATCATATTAGAGCACGTCGCTTGTCGCCTAAACACTACAGCTCACAGGTCGGTAAAATCTGACATGAAAGCAGATAATGCGCTTATGCCTTATTTATATATAATTTTCACGGGGCGTTCAATATTGTCAACGGTATCATATTAGAGCGCGGCGCTTGTCGCCTAAACACTACAGCTCACAGGTTGGGAAAATCTGACATGAAAGCAGATAATACGTTTATGCCTTATTTATATATAATTTTCTCGGGGCGTTCAATATTGTCAACGGTATCATATTAGAGCACGTCGCTTGTCGCCTAAACACTACAGCTCACAGGTCGGGAAAATCTGACATGAAAGCAGATAATACGCTTATGCCTTATTTATATATAATTTTCACGGGGCGTTCAATATTGTTAAGAGCGTTAGTTTTTGTAGAGCTCTCTTTTTCCATCTTTCCTCTATACAGTGAAGACACAATTAGCTAACCTAGCATACAACATACCTTCCTAATTAATATGGATATTGTCACACACTCCTCTTATTTTATACTGTTGTAAATAGAAAAGATTATGTACGGTAAATGTTTTGTACATTATAGGAAAAAAATGCAAAATATCCTCCAATTTTAATTCGAATCGAGTCGAATTTTTACATATTTCCACGCCGCCACATATTGTCCTATTTGCTTCTTTTACTTGCCTTGCTTAATTAACTCTCGCTAATTAGCATTTTTTTGGAAGAAGTCAACTAGAACAACATATGGCGGTATGAGAAATATGCAAATCAAAGAACATTTTAGCAATATATGGGCCCTAGCAATTAGCTTTCTCGACTAAGAGTACTCTTTCAAACGTCTTCTGCTGATCGTATTACTAAACGAGGACGTTTAAAATTTTTGGGTGTTGAAAAAGTTTGACCCTACTTTTTATTTCTATTGTTTGCTAATAGATGGCGCTAATAGTACCCCCTCCCCTCCCCTCTCCCCTCTTCTCCTCTGCTGTATGGCAAATAGGACAAACATAGAAATCAAGATTTTGGAGAGCAAAACATAAAATTTGCATGCATCTGATGTCGAACCAGGAACTTTTATCTTTCGGGGAGTCAACATTATTTTTTACTCAGTCGTCATATAACATGAACGCACGCAAAGATTCACATGTGCTTTTATTATTTTGTGTTCGGTAAGTACAAGTATATTCTTACATAAATTATTGTTTAATTTAATAAATTGTAAAACTCGGAGCCTGCTAAACTAACACTCCTTCTGTCTATTGAAAGCGAATGTTGCGTGCACGCGGGAATAGCACAGAAAAAAAAACCGGATGGAAGCAATTTAAAATCACTGGGGCAAGGTCAGTATTACGAGAGCGTAAAAACACGTGCTTCCATTCAACTTCGAAAAATAAGAATAAATGTGTGCATACAGAACACATATGCTTTCTTTTCACAGTTGTAAAAACATATAAATTGTGCATGAAGTAAGTTACGAGAAGGCTCTCTCAATTAGGTACAAGTATTGTACAATTAGGTACAAATTGTTGTACAATTATTTCCCCCAGTTGCCCAGTTGGAGTTGGGGGCATAACACTGGTATTATTTGTAATCACAGTGCTTACTCATGTATTTTGTTTAATATTTTATTTCAAATTCACTGTCAGAAACTAGTGTTGCCAGTTTCTGCATGTAGGTTTACCTACTCTGTTGGTTGTCACTGTCAAGTTTTTAGTATTCGTACAGCATAAAAAGCTATAACCCCTCCCCCTCAAAAATATATACATTGTATACGCCAAGATGCCCAATAGCCTGGCAACACATCATGAAAAAACATGCCAAGAAGACCCAGTGGGTTTATAAGTCAGTGCTGCCAATTCCTATTTGTAGGTTAGCTTAGCCAGTGAAAGATCATATAGTAGAATTTTTGTAGAGTGGGTGTTTGCGAGTTCCACGATGCCTTGCCCGAGGATACCCTATGCAGTGTCATCCTGATTGCAGAGAAGTCCTTCGCCTACGACGTGAAGAACGAGAGGGTCACAGAGCAGTTTTAAATTCATAAAAAATTGCCACATACTAAAAATCAACATCCAACACATTTTAGGTTATATAAAATTTGTGAAAACCTTATAATACTGAAATATTAAAACAAACGGAGTCCCCCTTGTAGGTTAGTTCGGTGCGTAAATAAAAAAAATGATAGGTTAAGTTATATCACTTAGGATCGTAAGAAAATTAAATAATCGTAAAAAAAAAAGATAGGTTAAGTTATATCACGTAACATCGTGATATACCTACCAAGTATAAATGGAAAAAATGAGTGCAGTGAAAATTTGTACTAAAACATCGCTAAACGCTATAACATCGACAAAAAATTGTCAAAATATGTCAAAAACTTATATTCGATTGATAAAAAAAAATACCTACAAAATATGATCCTCAAATAATAACGTTCAAACAGTACCTAAATAAAAAAAATAATAGGTTAAGTTATATCACTTAGGATCGTAAAAAAATTAAATAATCGTAAAAAAGGATAGGTTAAGTTGTATCACGTAACATCATGATATACCTACCAAGTACGAGTGGGGGAAAAATGAGTATAGTGAAAATTTGTACTAAAACATCGCTAAACGCTAAAACATCGACAAAAAATTGTCAAAGTATGTCAAAAAGTGATATTCAATTGGTAAAAAAAGACCATACCTACTAAGTACTATTTTGAAACAACCAATATACACTACTGTCGTCACACACCAAAATAACATAACAAAAACAAAATGGCGTAACAGAAATTAAAACAATTCATAATAATAATAATAATAATCCGAGAATTTCAGACTCATCAACCCCATCTGTTTTTCAAACACAGGAAACACGTACTCCAATTTATATATGACGTCACACACCAAAATAACATAACAAAAACAAAATGGCGTCACAGAAATTAAAACAATTTATAATAATAATAATACTAATATTTAAATTAATAATATAATCTGGTCACGTGACTTCCATTTTGTGACGTCACAGTCACGTGACTCCCACGAACAGAAATTAAAACAATTCATAATAATAATAATACCAATATTTAAATTAATACTAATTTAATAATATTTAAATTAATAATAATTTAATAATATTTAAATTAGTAATAATTTAATAATATAATCTGGTCACGTGACTTCCATTTTGTGACGTCACGTGACTCCCACGTAAACACATACTCCAATTCGGAGAAAACCAACCGTCACCGCCTACTTTTCCTCCTCCCCGGAATGACTCATCACCCAGACGAGAAAACCGACTCTCGCCGTTATCTTTTCCTTAAAACCCATATCAATCCCTCATTAACAACAGGAAACCCGCAATCTTATCAAAGACCCCCCCACTTATCACTCTCCTCATTCACAACAGGAAGTCCATATCATTAAGCCCCGCCCACTTTTCCCAACAGCCAATCAAAACGCTCAAAACACCCACCCTTGCTTGCCCACACTGCTTGGTCATCAATTGATCTTTGATCGATCTTTTCCAATCAATTGATTTATCGGACTCTACGCGGGTGCATAACTACTGTAGTTGAGTGTCATCTGCGTAAAAATGAACTTTACTGTGATTGATTACGGTAAGTAAGTCGGCTGTAAAAATGGTATAGAGGAGAGGGGCTAGAATGGATCCCTGTGGGACACCAGTTTCCAATGGCAGGGTGCGAGAGAGAGGAGGCGTGGCAGCGTTTATGAATACTCTCTGTTGTCTGCTGTTCAGATACGATCTAAACCATCGGAGAGCGGGAGGTGAAAAATTGTAGTATTTTAATTTGCTCAAGAGCAGGTCATGATGGACACTGTCAAAGGCTTTAGTGAGATCTAGTAATACTAACGCTACTGCCATTCTCTTGTCGATTGATCGTAATAAATCGTCAGTTACTTTAAGTAAAGCCGTTGCCGTGCTGTGTGAGGGACGGAAACCGGATTGACATTTCGGAAGCAGATCTAGGTCATTAACGTGTTTGCGAGTTTGCTTGTTAACAATTTTTTCAGTGATTTTGGAAAATATAGGTAAGAGACTTATTGGTCGAAGGTCATTCAGGGACGTTATTACTTTTTTCTTTGGTATCGGAACAACACGTGCTGTCTTCCAGCTGGTCGGGTATTGCCCCGTCCGGAATGAGAAATTTACGATGTGCGTCAGGGGACGTAAGATGTGCTGTAATAACAGTTTAATCATTTTTATAGATATTCCATCATTACCAGATGCATTGGATGATATTTCATTTATCGCTTTCATTGTTTCGGCTTCGTTTATTTTTTGCAGGTGGAAAGTTTGAGCGCTTTCGTTAAAAGTGTTACCATCAAAGAACTCTCGAGTTTTGTTAACGGCATCTTCGGAGACATTCGCTTTGCTGCATACGCTAGAAAAATGTCGGTTAATTGAATCTACGTTTCTCAGGTCGGAAGGTATCTCGTTGTTCATATTTTTACTATATACACCCCACGTTTTTATTTTTTTCCACAACTCTTTGCTGTTATTGTTGCATCGGAGGTGATGATTAAAATATGCTTTCTTTTCTTGCCGTTGGACCGAGGTGGTGAAATTTCTCAGTTCTTTGTAATAGTCCCAGTTTGCCTGAGATTTTGTGCGCTTATATTTTAGTAGGGCATTTTCACGGAGTTTCATGAGCAGTTTTGTATTTTCGGATATCCACGGAGAGTTGTTTGATTTTATTAATTTAGTTTCAAGGGGCGCATGCTTGTCGAAGAGATTTATTACGTTTTGAGTAACGAAGTGAACTTTATCATCGATGTTGTCGAAGCTATCAATTTGCATCCATTCAATTGTTGCAGCATCCCTATCGAATGTCTCTTTGTCGAGGGTAGAGAAGTTTCGAGATTTGATAAACTGTTTAATTAATTTTGGTTTTTCGATGGCAAGTGTCGCATTTACTAAACAGTGGTCGGACGTTCCGACAGGAGCGGTTACAATAAATGAGCATACAAGATCTGGGTCATCCGTTATTACCACATCGAGGAGTGATTGGGTGGTTGCCGTTATTCTGGTTGGTCGGTTAATGATCTGGACCATGCCGAAAGAGTCGATTATTGATTGTAAATATACTGTTTCTGGTTTATGGGGAGAAAGGAAATCTGCGTTTACGTCACCTAAAATAAGTAATTTGTGAACGAGTGGAAAAACTTCCGAGATCGTCGTTTCTAGGCGCGATAATTTTGTATACGATATATTAGGGGCTTTGTACACACCAATTATTCCCAGAGTTAGATGCTGGAGCTTCACAGTTACGCTAATCATTTCGACTTCGTCGTCAATTTCGTTGCAAGAGGGAATGATCTTGACATTTAGGTCTTTACGGTAATACAAGATTAGGCCACCCCCACCCTTTGTTGTTCTATCCTTTTTTATTGCTGCGTAACCCGGTATCGAGAAGGTCGAGGCGAGGGCTTCGCTGAAAGACCAGCTCTCGGTGACCAGGAAGATATCGAAAGCCGACTCGAGCACCGTGGTCGCCAACTCCTCTAATTTTGATGACGACAAGGACCTGACGTTCGCTTGAGCGAGGGTCAGGAAGGGTGGCCTTGGGTGGCGATGACCGGGAGGGAGGAAACCGTTAGTTGCAGGAATTTCAGGCGGTGGAGTCGACATCAGGGAGAAAACAAGGACAGGGGTACCATTTGTTTCGAGCTTGAGGGAAATCGAACCTTCCCTTCCACAATGTCATAGCGCATTTTAGCATTATTTCAAATATGAATGTAGGTGCAATTTGGGAGAAGAAAGACATAAGGAAATTCGGGTACTTACATGTTGCCTTCTTGTGAAGTCTTGGACGTTCGTGAATCACAGGTATATTTGACGCTAAAACATCACTCAAGTAAAACTTTATGAAATAATCACTTGCACACGTAATCATAATCACACGCAGAGAAACATAAACATTCGCATAAAGGGATATGGTTGACACACAAGACACACAGAATGGACATAATAGGGAAATGATTTCAAACACACGTTCATACATATAACTAAGAAATAAAGTGAGGATGGTCATCACGGATATACACTTTGATTATACACTTAAGTTTGTGGGAGAAAAAAAAGCTAGTAATAATAATAATAATAAAAAGATATAGAATGATAAAAATAAAAGAAATATTAAAAGTATTTCAATGTAAACCGGTTACTAATGTTAAAGTGGCTAAGGAGTCCGAGCAGTCTTGTTTATGGGTCTAGTCTTTTGAGGGGTAAGGCTCAGGGGCCAATCGGGATAGTTCCTTCATCCTTGTAATAGTGAGTTTCCGCCCGGTAGCGGTGCGCACCACGATCCTGCCGTCTTCCGTGTAGCACGCGCGGCGACCGAACTTCTCTTTCGCCGCCCGCAGCATCTCCTGTCGCACTGGAGTCAGCGACTCGGTGATGTAGATTCGCGACCCAGCTTCGTTTAGCTGTTTCTTCGCCGACCACACGGAGTGCCTGGTTTTGTAGGTTGCGAATTTAACAATAATGCAGCGTTTTCCTTCCTGCACGGCCTCGGCCACGCTACGGTTTGGTTTTCCCAAACGATGGCACCTCGCGATCTGGTCACTCTTGATGTCAACGTGCATCTTATTTCGGAATAAGTCCAGGACCTTCTCCTCCACGTTCTCCTGGACGTTCTCCTGCACTCCGTGAATAAGGAGACACTCACGCCTTGAATACTGTTCCAAATCGTCCAGCCTATCTTCTTGGGATTCTAACTAACTAACTCTCTAGCCTTCTTAAACCCGAAGGTTCATGGCTGCAGCAACACAGGCCTTCCATCTGTCCCTATCTTGAGCAAGATCTATATACTCTTTTCCATCCCTACCGATTTCCTTTAGGTCCATCTCAACTTTGTCCCTCCATCTTCGTCTTGGCCTTCCTACAGGTCTCTTACCATCTGGTTTCCCAACAAGAATCCTGTAAACTCCTCTTTCCTCTCCCATTCGTGCCACATGGCCTGCCCACCTAAGTCTTCTTGATTTAATTATTCTAATAATATCTGGACATGAATACAAGTTATGTAGTTCTGAATTATGTAACCTTCTCCACTCACCTGTCTCCTCATCCCTTTTAGGTCCAAATATTTTCCTAAGGATCTTATTTTCAAATACTCTCAATTTATGTTCCTCTTTCAATGTAAGGGACCAAGTTTCACACCCGTATAATACTACAGGCAAAATTACTGTTTTGTATATTTTAACTTTTAGTTTCTTAGATATTAAACGAGAAGACAAAAGTTTATGAAGAGAGAAGTAACATGCATTTCCTGAATTAAGCCTACTTTTTATTTCCTCTTTAATATAATTTTCATTTGTTAATATTACTCCTAAGTATTTGAATTTGGAAACTGGTTCAAACGAGTTGTTATCAATAATTAGATAATTAATCTTGGGATTCTATCCTATCCAATAAATAATGGAAGTCTTCCTTTTGCACTTTGAAACTTTCCTCCAACCGTGCCTCCAATTTACACAGCTCGTCTTTGAGTTTCTTCATTCCTTCGGAATCGTACGTTGCACTTAGGTCCCCGCTTCTTGACTGTGTTTCATTATCAATTTTTAGTTTGAAACTGTCCAGCTCGCCACGCACCTGCTTTTCGAAGCTTTCCAGCCGGTTGCCGAGTTCCTTGGCCACAGCACAGCAGTTGTGGTTAATGACAGGACAAACATTAAAATTATCTGTGAATTCCACGATACACTCCCTGATGACACGATATGTAGTGTTATTCTCATAGGTGAAAAATCACATGTTTATGATGAAAGAAATGAGAGAGTCACAGAGCAATTCTAGAAGAGCTCTGCTTATTACCGGACCGGAAGTAAATATAAATGGGTGTGGGTGGGTGAGAGTGACTTTTTGCCTTAGTTTTTAAGTGTAGCCAAAACAATATCAAGGGGGGGCATATTTTTGACAAGTTTATAGGCAACAAACTGAGAGATGTAGCTTTTACACACATGGGCAAATCTGTCTGAGGGGAGTTCTTCTTTTCTACACTAGAATTCAGGGTTCTTGGGATTTAAATATGTACACATATGGGCGATTGAGTTATATGTACCCCTCTTAACATAATTTTAAGTGTGGGCAAATCGGGGCATATGAACTCTTCTTTTCTACACTAGGATTCAAAATTCTTAGAATTAAGAGCATATCACACTTGAAGAATTGGGGAATAAGGGCATCTTGGCATAATTTTAAGTGTGGGCAAATCGGGATGTTTAATCAAATGACCTCTTCTTTTCTACGCTATAAGTGCACTGGTTATAGGTCAAATCATACTACTTCAATAGGATCCTGAGTAGCTTCAATTCTTCGAGGAGCAACAGGACTAGGTGTATGAATACTGGAAAGTGGGGTGATTGGATAATCTAATATGTTCCTTGCAGCTACAGTTACAAGCTCTGTGATCAAATTTTGATTTTGCTCTGTAACAGTTTTGATATTTTTAGCTAATTCACTAATAGCATCAATAATAGGCTGTTCTGTTTGTTTGTGTTGTTCATAAATTCCTCGGTTCTCTCATTTCCATCCCTTAAATCTTTTTACAAGATAATCTCTTAATTTAAGATCATCAATGATTGGCCTTTTCATGGTTATTTACATATGTTTCAATGTCTAGAAAATTGTTGATTTTATTTCTGTATTTGCCACTATTGGGTTTTCTTGTCATATCAATTGTGACAAACCCATAACTGTCCTGGTTCCAGCACCTACTGCAAAACTTGGAAAAATCATTGTAGCTCAAGTCCCTACCTACATATTCATCATGTATGTAAAGAAATTTCTAATCTTGTTTTGATTATCCAATATAATATCATCAAACACAACAACAGAATTATCGAGACATTCATGAAGTGGCTTAACATCTGATTCAAAAGTGGCAATATCCAATCCATCATATAGCTTCATCAGCTGCTGATATTTTAATTGTTCCAAGCTCTTAGAGAAAACATACAAGTGCCTGTTTTTCCAGTCTAACCAGTTGGGTGCCAATGAAAAATTATCAATCATTAGTGTAGTTTTACCACAAGCTGATGGCCCAACAATAAGACATCTAATATTATCAGGCAGCAACTTGCCATTTCTCTTAATCTGCTGTTCAGGTTCTGGCAGCCTTTTTATAACATCCCAGGTGCTCATATTATCACTTTGTCTGCATCGATCCAGCTGTGTTCTAGAAGTCCTAGCCATTTGACATATAACTTGTTGCCTTTTCTGCGGATGATTTTTTCTATGAGATATGTGTCAGGCTGTTTAGTTTTGTTGAGTTCTTCTTCATAGAACCGGCCTTTGAGAATTTCTCCTCGGTGGTATTTTATTATATGTGTTAAGGGTCCCAGGTTTAACTTGAACCACTGTAAATAATTCAGTGCTCCAGTTTCTTGTAAAGCCTCTTTTGAATAAGTGCTTATATTTGCTGATTCTTACTTGATCACCCACCTTGTATTTGGCCTTTCTTGTTGTTGGCTGGTATCTAGGATAATAAACAGTCCTGATCAATTTTGGCTCATCAGATGAAGTTACTTGAGAGGGTTTCATGTTGATTGTGGAATGAACCGAGTTGTTATATTTATGTAGAAGTTCTGGACGAATATTAAGCCATTTATAATTACCTTGAAGTGTAAATTGTTTATACATAAGA
Source organism: Lepisma saccharinum (assembly GCF_977018435.1). NCBI lineage: Eukaryota > Metazoa > Arthropoda > Insecta > Zygentoma > Lepismatidae > Lepisma > Lepisma saccharinum. The sequence continues at coordinate 3,689,365 of NW_028142898.1, forward strand.
TTTTTTAGGGTTTTGTTGAATCTCTCTACAATTGAGGCTTTGAGATCACTGTAACTCGAATAATGTTGTATTGACTGGCTTTTAATAAATTGTTGGAACACAGAATTATAAAATTATTTGCCATTATCTGTTTGCAAATAGCGCGGTGATCTTCCACTCTGATTGATGATTGTCCTGAAGGCTTCTGTAACACATTTTCCAGTCTTGGATTTGAGTGGCACAGATCAGGCAAATTTTGAAAATGTGTCTATTACAGTGAGTAGATACTTGTAGCCCTTGTTGATTTTGTCTAAGTTTTTCAGCTGTCCACTTGCTATCTCAATCAATTCGCTCTGCCATAAATCATCTATGCCTTTTGTGACTACTGGCAGTCTCTTATAATTATGTCTGGCTTGTCTGTGTAATTCATCAACAATAATTTGTCTAGACATAATATGAAAACAAGAATATTGCAACTATGGTGTTCAGCAGCTGATACTACAGGATTTTCTAAATATAATTTGTCTCCTATTTGTATATGAAATTCCAGAGAGCCATCATCTTCAGCATAAGATGTTTCTAATGTATTGGGATCTGTAAAATCCTCTAACTCTACACTGGTGATTTCTGGTTTGTTGTCAGCATTTGTAATTGATAAGGTGGGGTAGTGGTGTGACTGTGGTTGAAGCCAATATTTGATCTTGATTGGTCTCAGTGTGCCCCCAACAAAAAACTGGTAATACAATTGTGCAGGGGACAGCATATATATTTTGCCACCTGGTGTAAATGGTGAATCATATTCTTTGTTGGGGATGCTGTACAATTCAAGAATTACTGTATGTTTAGGATTCTCGATTATGCCTGTTATTTCTTTTTCTGCTGTAAGCAATCTGCTTGTTACAGATTCAAGGTGCTCAGTGATAGTCCTAACAACATCATCATGGCCTGGCTTGATTTTTATGTCCACAACAAGATTCTTGTATTGTTGCACAATCTCTTGTAGCTGGGTGGCAAAAACAGACAGAGCATTTGCTTGGTTGGATTCCATGGTCCCTAGCTGTTGCGTGATATTAGCTACATTTTGTTGCAAATTTTCAACAACTGCCAATTTTGAATTTTGAGCAGTAAGATCATGGACCTGTCTTCTGATATCCTCAAACAGGGCTTGCAGTTTATTAATATGTTGATTAGTTGGTAGAGTGTCCACTGTGTGAGTAAGTTGTTTGATCTCTGTCTGGATATTCTTGATATCTTCTGATTTCAATATGCGATTCACTGTTCTCTTAATATTTTTAAGTTCCTGTGATGTAGGCAGATTTGTTACAGTATTTTGCAAAGATTCAAGTGCCAATTTCACATTATTTAATTCAGAAGCATCAGCCACATTTTGCATAGTATTTTGGAGCAGGGCTATATCTGCCTGAGTGGGTGTTGATTGTTGTAAAATTTCAAGTTTTGTTTGGATATCATCGATCAGGTGATGAAAATGAGATAGCTCAGATTCAGTGTTGAGGTTTTCAAGCTTTGTGATCTGTTGCTGGACACTGACAAGTGTGTCTACAATACCAGGCAAGCGGGATTCTAGAGATTCTTGTACATTTGTCAAATCACTTTGCACTGCTGCTATTGTACCCTCAAGATGATTTATGGTACTTTGAATTTTTCCAAAATCTTCATATGTTTCAAGTTGCAGCTTAATGTTGGCAACACTCCGAGTTATTGCACTCAAAGCATCAGAAGATGGCAAGTTGTTCATAAAATTTTCAAGTGTCTCAATTATTTCTTTAACCTCGGCTATGGCATTAATCAAGGGGTCCAGATTAGGTATCTGGAGTGATTGAATCTGTTCCTTTAGAGTGGAAATCACTAGATCAAAATCTTCTTGTGATTTTAGGCTTTTGACAATTGTTTGGAGCTGTGTCTGGACATTATTTATCTGCTCTTCCAATTGCTGTTTCAATTGCTCAGAGTTGGTGGCCAGGGTCTTAAATTTGGCTTGAAGAGCTGCTACAGCTTCTTCTAAACTTTGAAAATTATCCAATGTAGCCAAGTAAGTATATTTTTGAAGCAGCATTTTGAGTTATGAGTCAATTTTAAGAAGAGGGTCCATGCATTGTGATTGTAAATTTGTAATTTCTAGTTGAAGATTGGCATTGAGTGTGGTTTGTAAAGCTTGTAAATCACTTCTTAATTTCTTGACTCTGACATCAAGCATCAGAATCTCATCACTGTGATCTTCATGTCTTGTATGGCCAAATATATCATTAGGCATTTTGTTTTAGTGGTTATTTATTATTGAATATCTAATTCTTAATTCTATAAAAAAAGGTATAAGCTTGTCATAGGATCCAGGGACCTCAATATATAAGCAGTCACCAGCAGAAACAGTATATACAGTGCCAGAATTCATGTTTGAGTGCTTAATTCTATAAATATTTCTCCCTATTGAAATCTTGACAGTACCCTCAGGGGTTGTAATAAATTGCAATTGACCACCTACAGGTAACTGGTAATGATTTAAATTATTGTTAAATATGTACAATGTTTTACCTGTTTCATCGTCAACATCTGTAAGTATGCTGTTCAGATGAATAATTAACAAAGCACTTAGTTTAGATATCATATCAGAAGAGGGTTGTGGTGTTGGCAGGTCCATAATAGCGTGCTTTTTGAACCCAAATAAGTTCATAGGCATGTTTATTTATTTCAAATCATGCTCTGTAATTGGGCATTGATTACCACTTTTCAAATCACAATGACCCCATGATAGAGCATGTATGCCACATGATAAAATGCATCTCTTATCATCATGTGGATCCAGAGCCACTTTTCTTACAATATTTGTAGTCAACAAGTGATCCACACTCTGAATTCTGGATTCTGATGTTCTGATTGTGCTACATAATTTGAGGCAATTTTTGTAATCTTCAAATTCAAGCTCTTTGTCTACAGTCACTCTGCCAATGCCCTTGGCCTTTTTGGCAACAGCGCCACTACATGTTTCAAAACTGTACATCTTGGCCCTTAACCCAGCAAATGCCACAATAACATCACCAAGTGCCTCATCTTTTAACTTGCCAGTCACCTTTTTGTTGTGGGGTTTAATTTTTGAATGTTCAGTGGTATCAAAATATTTAAACAATTAAGGCTGTGCTATATGTTGATAAACATCTTCTGTTTGAATATCAAGAACAAAACTATCTGTGTCCATGTACATCAGTTTTACACGATCATTATAAAAAGGCTTCAACACATTATAAAACAATTTTAACATTTGTAATTTGGCCAATTCCAATATCACAGCCCCTACATAAATAGGCTTATCAAACTTAATCTTTGTTTTTTTCATGTTGAAAAGTGCCATATTTTCATCATAAATTCTTCTGTAATTGAAGTTGGCCTTTGCTATCAATTTTTTGCTCCGGCTGGGGACAGTAATTAATTTAACATCAGTATATTTTTTGACATTTTCTATTGTTTTGCCATACACAGAATTGACCATCAATTTAAACAAGGTCTTATCAAATTGGCTCATTGCAGATGTTCGAAGCTCTGTGTTTGTATCAATATATGGTTTCAACCATCTTGAGTGCCTGAACCTCAAAACTTTTCCAACTTTGGTCACTTGGACACCATGATTTATTAGGAACTGGAGGTTTTTGTAATATAAGACATAACCCTGTTTTGGCTCTAGAGTCATCATCAATTTCTTTTGTTTAGAGCCAGGTGAGCACTCAACCTCAGGAATTGGGGGCAGATCAGAAAATGTGTTGTGTAAATCATCAGGAATTGTCAGATCAACCTCTAACAACAGGCCATAGTTACTGTCATCAAAATCCTTAAGATCTTCAATATTGAAATCTTCAACCCACTCAAGCCCTGCATATGGCAGTTTATCCATCATAGCATAACCATAGAGGCTATTGGCTTCTACATACAGTATATAATTTGATGGCAGTGCTGGATCATAATCAGGAATATATTTGTTATTTGCTCTGGCATATCTCTGAGAACATTGCACCATGCCTCCTCTTATACATTGTTCCATAAACAGATACATATCTTGATCCTGGATCAGATCCAATTGCATTTTAGTGTTTAAAAACATTGCAGACCATGCTAGGCCCGGAGCACTGTAAAAAACCATTGGATCCAGTTTATAATTTTGCATGGAAGATTTTCTGAATGCCTGCAGTATATCAGCTAAGAGGGTCACATCAAGTTTTAAATATGCCTTGTGATAATCACCAAATGTCTGCCATTTTATATTGTTCCACATGAACTGGGCATGGTGATAATCATCATCAGTAATTCCAGATGCTCTGAATTTGCTGTAAAACTCTTGTTGTGGTGGCAGAGAACACTCATCAAATTTAGAAAAATCTGTAAGATAATCATATGGATATACACCCTTCCGCTTAATTAATTTCAGGTCCTGATTTGGAAACAAAGCACATGTGATTTTAAATTGATCATCAGATAATTGAGTGGCCAGTGTAGCCAGGCTAGCAGACAGAATTATGTATGAATCAAGAAATCTTAAGTGAATAGGAACAACATTAACTTTAATTATTTTGCTAATGGCAATATATTTCTCATTATTTTCAGCTAAAATATTTAAATTCTGCTTGTCAAACCCCTCGTACCTGATCAAATGATGAAAATGATAATTGGATGCACCATGGCAAAATATGGGGACAAATTTTGGTCTCTGGATCTTAATATTACAGCTATTACACAGGGCCATTAAGAATTTACCATCTGTATGAGAATTGTGATGTACCTTGATATTTGTATCTGAAAATTCAGAATCACATACCGGGCATTTTTCTGCATTGTTGAAATCTTCAATCTGTTTCTCTGTTAAAGGCAACATGGGTTTTGATTTTAATAAGATATTAGATGCTATGTCATGGCACTCATTTTCTATTATATGTGCAAATTCTTTGATGGCATCTGGTCCCATGTATAAATATTCTTTACTGACAACACCATCCTGTACAACAACATAATAAAAACTAGAAGGTTCATGTAACTGGTATGGTGTAATTGAAGATTCCTCAGGATCTGGGCTACAGAATGCAAGAGGTTTGAGATTTGATTTTAAATCACAGAGTATGGGCGCCTCCAGGATCGCTCAACATGGTAGCAAATGTTGACCTGCTACGTCACACAGTTTTATGGCCTGTCCTGGATGCAAAGTTGAGAAGTAGCGACGTTCCAGCCGAAAACAATTGAAAATCGCATTGCGTTGCCTTGTGGCGTCTGCAGCGAAAATGGCAGGGCGTGTTGGGCTGTTGAATACGGTGTCACTATTAATGGATTATGAATCGATGTGATGACATATATATGGATGCTATTTCAAATTAAAGTATGTGGTTAATCTCGAAGTAAAACATGAGTAGATCTAGATCTGTGTCTACTGTCTATAGAGATACAATTGGGGGGAAATGTTATATTCCTAATTTGAGAACTTTGGTTACAACAATTCTCTGTGGTTACAATTTTATTTCTCCAAAATAATACGTAATAACCATGGAGGAGTGACATTTAGTGTAGAAAGGTTGTGGCCAGTTTTATTTAAGGATATATGTGTTTAAATTAAAGATTATTTTCGTATAGGAGTGCAAGTTTGACACAACACTCTACTTCTTGTGTGTTTGTTTGTTTGGTGATTTAAGTCCACTTTATGCACAGTAGGCTAATTTGGACTGGGCCTACAGTTTAAAGTGGAATCCGAACCACCATGTGCCTACACCGGGTATCGAACCCGAAACGCTTTTTGTGTGTGTGTGACCTTATTGGTTGTAAACCTTTGTTAAAACACATAACATACGCATACGCTACACTATAAATGAAAGAAAGATTAGTTTCGAGAATGTGCTTTGAAATGGGATCATTATTCCTCAATAGTTTCATGCCATTGTTAATAGGTCGGCACCCGTGGTGGTGTGGTTTCCGGCCTGGGAATGAATGCTTGTGAGTGTCCTTTCATCAATTTCATCATATCATCATTCATTCCCATTTTCGCAAATTTGTCAAAAGTGGCACGAAAATGAAGTAAAATAAAACAAATCAATAAATCAACCATTGTTAATAGGACAATAATAAATACGATTTAAGAACAATAGTTTCATTTGAATTTTGTTTTTTATCGTCGCTTTTCTGCTACTTTTGGCTAATCGTGAAGATGAGGATGATTGATTATATGATGAAATTGATGAAAGGACACTCACAAAGAACACCCAGCCTGGGATTTCAAACCAGTGACCCTGGCGTTGTAGCCGCGGATGTTGGCTTACGAACAGAAATGTTGAATAGTGAGTATAAGTTGCAAAATGTGTGCAAGATTGTATAACGGTGTTCTCACGTTGTTTTCACGCAATAATGTTTGATATAGTTTAAATTATCATAATATAATTAAGCCTTGTTTCCATATTGAAACCAATAAGTCGCTGACCAAGGCAGTTTATTAAGGTAAAAACACTTAACACGTAACGTTTCGACCCTGTAGCAGGGTCTTCCTCAGACGAAGAACTAAACTAAAATGATCATTTTAGTTTAGTTCTTCGTCTGAGGAAGACCCTGCTACAGGGTCGAAACGTTACGTGTTAAGTGTTTTTACCTTAATAAACTGCCTTGGTCAGCGACTTATTGGTTTAAATTATCAATTGCTGATAGTGCTTTCGTAGCTGCGAAAAGAATGTAAATTAAAGTAATATAAATAAACACGTACGAATTGACGTTTATACATGAATATGCCACATTTTTTAGTTGTCTTTATGATTAACTCTGCATGATCATCGTTTAAGTTATTGTAATACCATCCTCCTTCCAATGGATTTTCAAATATCACACGGTGCATTTCTTGATATCACGCTCCCTTGAAAAGTATGTATTTCACCCAGGAAATGGCCTCGATACTTGATGCCGATTTTTCTAGCAAAAGAAGGGACATTCACAAATAATATCCCGGAGTGGTTAAACATCGCGATACGACGCCGGGTCCCGGGTTCGAATCCCGGCCTGGGCATGCTGTTCGTTGTGACTGTTCCTTCACCATATCATCACTCATCCTCATCTTCGCGATTAGCCAAAAGTGGCAAAAATGCACAGTAAAATAAATCAAATCAATCAAATAACATCCATGCCTATACCGGACCTCGAACCCGAAACTTACGTAGCGAGATAAAAAATGGTCTCCACCTCAAGCTGAACACATGTTTGCAAGACCATGCTCATCCGATTTAGCCAAAAAAACAACTTAATGTTGTGAACAGTATTTGGGTTCATTACGTTTTTTAACTGCGTTATTTTGTTGGTATTTTTAAATATACTTCAGTTGAAGCCAGTGCATAATTATCCGTTGACAGATCACTCATTCTCCGAGAATATAGTGGCGAAAAAGTTATTACTATTTAAGGCTATTGGATGCGCGACCTAAAGGTGCGCTTGGGCTACATAATCGAACTTACAAGTACATTTTACTCCACGCATCTTTTAGTTCCGCCACGCCATGTTGCAACTAACAGAATACAACAGACTTGCAGACGACAGTTGACCGCAGGTAGCGAGAGAATTTTATGTTGAGTGAAGCCGCGGTCGCTCCTTCTCAACAACCAGGTAGCAAGCGCCTCCAGGGTTCTTGCTACTCAACAATGTTGGGTTGCTGAGTGGTCCTGGAGGCGCCCTATGTATGCTGGGTGTTCCAACAAGGCTTCAAATTTTTTGAATTTGGCATTTTCATTTGGGTTAGGCATCACCATATGAACAGGTTTATGATTGCCACAGTATTTCAGATGCTCAATTAACTTGTTTTTAGCAATTTCTGCATTCACTTTACAAACACATTTATTATTTTTTTACCATCAAATACAGTCAAACATCTTCTGCAAAACTTGAATATTGTCTTAGATTTGTCTAGTTGATTTCTGACTAAAGCTTCAAGATTATGTATCAAAGTGTAATGATATGAGCCATCCCCTTCAATTAAGAGCAGATCAATCGGAACAGCAGAATCATCATCAAATGTACTGATTCTGAGAGGTGCTATCAAGCAATTGCCACGGCCAGTAGAACAAATAAATACATTAATAGATAATTGTTTACCATTGATATTCCTGGCGTCTTTTTCAAATTTATCAATATTCTGAACAGACACTGGGTATTCTAAACCCTTCATTGCTTCATCAAAATCATTTTCATGCTGTTTATAGTAACTTATTCTCTCAGGATGCCTTAAAACTGGATACAAAGCAGCTAAAATACACCACAAAAAGCATTTCTCATCATTATTTTCTATGTTAACCACGGCTCTTTTGTTTTTAATATTGGCAGGTAAAGGCACATATGTAGATCCTTGTAATGGGTAGAATTCAGAAATATTAATATATAACTTGTGTGGAGATCCGCATAGGCTCCATCCTGACTCTTTTCCAGCAAATTCAGAGTGTTTAATATTCAATTGATCTATCAAACTGCTTATTATTTTGTCTGAATTTGCATTTGAATATATAGGTACAGTTTCTGTTATGTGGGGCTGTGTAAGTTTTGTGCCATTTGGCTTCTTATATTGTGTAAACAATTTGAGGGACAGCTTATAAGAGCCATTTTGTGCATTTAGAATTGCCTGCACATCAGGATTTATACTGTTCAAAAAAATCTTTATATCACATTTTTGCTCTGATACAAACCGGTGATCCCTAAGTTGGCCATTAAAACTGCTATGGATAGGTTCATAGCGTGGCTGCTTTGCTGCTCTAGCATTAACAGGTGCTTCATGCTTCCTTTTCAGACCAGATGTAGATGGTTGTGAGGGCAATATTGATGACTGTGCAGAGCAAGTACCTTTATGTTTATATGTGAAGTATTTCATGCTATATTTTCTATGGCATTTGGGGCATGTTGTTGTAGGGGTTCTGCATTTGTCTGGATTACAATTCCTTTGATGCCTAGCCCATTTGGGGCTAGTTATATTCTTATTGCATTGATTACAACATATTTGATTTGGCATTTTTGTTGTTTATTATATAAAATTTCTTGGTTTCAAATCAAAATTCTATGCTTAATAAAAAATATCAGTTGGGTTCAGCAATGTGCTTTGTATACTTAGTGTGTGTGTGTGTGTGTATGTGTGTTAATATTTTTGGCTTTCGTATTTATATAAAATTTCTTGGGGTTCAAATCAAAACTCTATACTTAATAAACCTATAACAGGTTGTACAGGATAGCCTACATGCACAAAGATAGAATAAGTATTGATCCACTGAAGCACTGACCTTTCACAATTGCATGTCTGCACAGGCATGTCGTGATGTGCATGGAAAGGCATTGACCTAATACCATGTGTCATGTATTGATCTTGTATAACAAACTAGGGCAAATATAAACCCTTTGTTCAATATAATAGAAAATTCTATATATTGAATGAAACAAACCTATAATTCATTTTATACAAATCTGTTATATTTTTGTCTTTTTTTTAAAAAATAAGAGGAGCACTGCAACAACACTTCTGTACTCCTCAGCCACTCTCACAATACTAACTGATATGTAATACAAAAAGCTCTTGCATCATAATTTGTTGCACAACATAATGCAAAAGCTCTTGCATCATAATTTGTTGCACAATGCAAAAGCTCTTGCATCATACTTTGTTGCATAACATGAAGCAAGAGCTTAGTTTTAGGTGTGGGCAAAAAAAATATCAAGAGGGGCATATTTTTAACAAGCTTATGGACAACAATCTGACAGAAGTGCCTTTTGTAAGTGTGGACAAATCAATCTGAGGGGCTCATCATTTCACAGGAACTCCCCGAGGGCATTTTTACAAAAATCTTGGATTAGACGGAGTACCACACTTGAGCAAAAAGCTCATATGGACATGTTGAGCAAGTTTTAAGTGTAGCCAAATCTGCCTGAGAGGGGCTCATCATTTCTCGGGTTTATATTATATACTTTTATACTACTGAGTTAGGCAATCTAGTCTTACACATTCCTATGTACAGGGTGGCCTTCAATTGATCGATTTCCAAGTGAAAGCGAGAACCTTGTTCTATCAGCGGTTTGTAGCTCGGGTGTTCAGCGTAAATGAACCAAATGCTGATTTCTTACGACAATTGTTCACTGAAATTCCACTGGTGTCTCCGGTAAACAAACCAAAGGTGCCACCTTTCTTCAGTCATTACTCTCCTGTGATAATTGATTTAATATACGCTTTGATGAGAAATAACGATCCACCAAAACAAACTGTACGTCAAACATATAAACAAAATATTGCCAAAGAAACTCCTGCTTCACATATTATGGAAAATATCCAAATTATAAATGGACCATAATTTGGAAAAATATACATGCACGCCACCTCACAAAAAAACAAAGATCATGTTGGTTTAGAGCCATAAATGAGTTAATATATTTTAAAGAAAAAAGAGCTCGATTAGGATTTAGTATAGATGCGTTATATACCACGTGTAATGCAACTGTAATGCAATCTAACATCTCCTGACTATGTGTAGAAAAATGAAAGAGGCATGGTTATTTTTACAACAATGTATAAGTAGAATTTGTCGTTTGTCACCCACTAGTGTTAAGGTAGACTATATCTTAAAGCCGGAGTTCAATTTTTTTCCGCCTACCAAACAACAATCTTTACAGTGGCTCTTAGCCACTTTTGTAATGTATGAAAATATAGAATATCCGGTTTCAATAAATTTTATAGACTTTTGTTATGCTTATGCAAATTCTTGTGGTGTATGGAGAAAAATACATATGTATGCAAATTATTTGCAAATTGTAGTTGGATAATTTAATATAACAGGAATTGTAGTTTGGATAACTTAATGTAAGTAATAAAAAAAAGAGAGAGCGTGGTAAAAAAAAATGTGGTAGCGTCAAAAAAAAGTGCTTAGAGTTCTCGACTGGTCATCGAGCGGTCACAGGTTCGAGTCCCCTAACGACGTTCTCTTTTTTAATTCTTCTTTTATTAAACAAGAGTATTGTAACGTTATTTGTAAAAAAAAAGTTGGCTAGATGACAGCACTTTCGTTTTTTTACTGTTTTCGTCAAGATCGAAACATCGTAGGTTCAAATCCCAACCTTTCCTTATTATTTTTTTCCTTTTTATTTACCGAGTACGAAGTGTTCTAATAACGTAATATAATATTATATGATATTACTGTAAATATTTATGCGATGCATGCTCAGTTGAGGCGATTGGATTTCAAAACTGATGGGAAAAGGTGGGGGGAGGGGAGGGCAGTTTCTCTCCCTTGGTAGATAATGTTAAGCATATTGCTGGGTCATCTGCCCATCCGCACTCCATAATCGTCGCCACTGTGCATGCCTCAAGTAATGCTTCTACTAATGTTTTTAATCTTTCAGTGAATGGCAGGATTTTAGGAAATACTTTTCCTTTCATTCAGCTGTTATAAGTTAACACATATTAAGAACTTACATGTCAACTTTCTGCATCCCGAAATGCTGGACATAAATCGCATCATAAATATCAACGGGAATATCCAAGAAACGTAGAAAAGCATTCTTGTCCAAAGCCGTTTACTTCCCGAAAAAGATCTTGCAAAGAAGTGTGTTTGAACCCATGACCTTCCATTCCATAAGCAAAGGACCCCCCTACACCACACGGTTCACGTTATTTTATGCACTCGGTTCGGATCCCATTTTAAACTGTAGGTCCAGTCCCGATTAGACTTACTATGCATAAAGTTGACTTAAAACACCAAATCAACCAATTCATCTCCTTTCAGAGTGGGCCTTCTATGATACTGTAGTCGGCCACCATCTGAAACTACAGTTCTGCTTCGCGTACACCAGAGTGAAATTGCATTTAATATTGTGACTAATTTTACTTTGAAACTACATATTAAGGCGATAATAATGTCTAGAAAGAGAACCTCAAAGTAGATCTTCACACAAAGTATTTCAATCCATTGCCAAACATTTCAGTTAAGAATAATATTATGCTTTTCCATTGACCGTATTTTCGATTCATAGTGAATTTGCTAAAAGGACCGTGTCAAGACATTTAAATTTGTAAGTTTTACTAGTAAATGCATTTAAAATGCACGAAACAACAGGGGAGGAGAAAAATAAACATAAAAAATAATTAAAAATGCAACAAAAACTGTTAAAAATACTGACAAATAAACTAGAAGCCAAAAAGGCCGAAAAATGCAAAAACAAAATGTAAAATAGAAAGTGTTTTCCGACTCTAACTGAAGGCAAACGGACATGATATCAGGTTTAGCATTGTTTTTAAGGGTCAGAAAAAAAGTTGATTTTTCATGAACTTCCGGACCCTAATTTGTAATTATGACCATTGAAAAAGTTGAAGGTAGCTTACTTAAAATTCTCTTCCTGAGGAATCGTATCGTCCCATATCTCCACTTTATAATACAGAAAAAAATCAAGTTCATATTTCGAAAATGACTTGGAGTTTTCCACCACGAAAATATGTTTTTCATAGTTTGAAGTTCGTTAGTATTATCTTTCAAGGTTTCCATTGTTTTAATTTCAAACATATTTTATATTTCATACGTTGAATATCCATTTCCGCTCTCTTTTCATGCAGTCTTTGGAAAAAACTGAAGTTTCTTGTCAAACGGGGTCTGTTTCAAATTACTCCTTTTCGCTCTCCCGTTCCTACTTTAAACAAACAACATACTTCGTAACTAAACGATTGCTTGTTCAAAACACGGAATTTTTACACAATTTACAAAATATGACAAAACGCCAATAGATATGTTCATCATTTTTCCCTTTCAGCGATTCTCGATTTTATCTGAATTCGTTTTCTCATGAAAATTGCCAGGAAGAAATTATAGACATGACATTATGTGTGAATCGGTTTCTTCAGACTGGTAGCAAATTTTAACATGAGCTATCTGGAGAGGTCGTAGGTTTGATTCTCCACCTAGGCAGGATTCTTTCAGGAGTTTATCTTTGGATGTAAAGTTTATCCACCATGCTAAGAAGTTAACATTGGTCTCTGTATTTCACGAGAGGAAAGGAAATAGTAAGAGGAAGTTATTTCGATGATAGGAGGAAGTCACATGCCACGTGCAATGCGCAGAATCAAATTACATAGAGCTAAGTCTGTAATGGTGGTTTCGAATATTGCAAAGTTAGTGGGGAAAGTTTGTTATATCTGATACTCGTACTTTCTGTTCAAAGAAGACAAACATTTTAGATACAAAGCAGTGAGGAATTAACGTTTATTATGAGGTTTTCAATTTCTTGTTTGTCACTCTCTATATAAATACTTATTAGCAGTTTCTTATCGAATCGGCCTTCGTCGTAATAACGATTTACTTATGTTAATTGGCGATTTATTATTATTTTTAGATTCATGGTAAAATGGTGGTGAGGGGATTGAAAACAGTCATTACGAAGGAATAATAACCCATACCGGGACAGCCCATGAATGGTGGGTTGCCACCGGCCCTATACGTAGGCCGAATAAATTCCGACCAGAGCCGGATTCGAACCTACGCCGTCCCGCAGCGAACGCCTTAACCCACTCGACTACGGAGGAGGACTCCTTACGAAGGAACGGACATAAAATTACCAATCTTAACAATTTGAACTCATTAAACGCTCTCCTTCGTTACAGTAATGCACTACATCACTACATAACATAACTGTATATCTTTTTTCAGTATATCGAAATCAAATAATCAATGTTTTAGGTGTCAGTGAAGAACAAAGAATACATAACTTAAATAATATTACATTTTGCATCCTGAATACATATATGTGATTTGTGAATTAATCATGATGTGTGTGTTAACACAACACATGCACAATAACTAAAAAGAAAAGTTTTAACTTTAAACCCTGGAAATCTCCAACTTCTAAGGGGAAATATGCGCAGAAGGGACGTCCCTCAAGTGTGCATAGGATTCATTTTTTTAATATTCTAATATCAACGGTATCTGTTCAGCAAACAAAAAAAATAAAAAAAGGAAGAGTAGACGGTGGGATTTGGACCGGGGACCTTTCACGCTTGACGAAAAATAAGGATAGCAGCGCCTAACCAACTGCTCAACGTTAACTTTATGACGTTATACCCTTAAAAACATGTTGACGTTTATGAACTCCCACCTTCCTGTCTTTCAAGCACATTTTATCGACAAGTCGTGTAAAATATATGTTTTTGAGAACTGTTCGATATTATGCAAGGTATTGTAAATAAAATGTCGCATAATCTCCTCACAAATTTGCTTCTTTCTGCACAAACTTGATGGCAATTTCCTCCAGGTGGAGAAATACTCTATTCAGTGTTTCAAACCCCCAACATTTCAAGTCGAGCAAGCAGAATCGTAAATATCCCTAAAGGTTATTTTTCCAATTTATTATTTCTGTTTGATTGTGTATTATAATAGCGGTTTATAGTTTCTAAGTTCATGGAAAGTGTTAAATTGAAAACCTCTCACCGCAGCGTTTTTTGTCTAGTGGAAGGACCTACTCAAAGTTGGCTACTTACTCTCACCTGGAGCCGAAGTGCAATGTTGCTAAGTTTACGATTTCGGGAATTAGAATTCTTTCGGGGCGGTCAAATAAGATGTTGCGAAGTGGACTTACGAGTGAGTAGAGTAACCCTGTCTCGGAAATCTCCTACAACGGCTGGGGGTTTGACGTGCTAACCCCACGTGACCCCACTTCTGGTTGATGATATCAACAGCTCTAGGTAGTATCGTGTGAGGGAGACTGGCAGTCGGGAGATAGGCCCAGGTCTTTTCGATCGCTATAGAGACATGGGTTATTATTATTATTACAAGGAAGGAGGAAAATTAGCCTTAAAATGAAGATACATGTTACAAAAAGGCAAAAAATACTGAAAATGACCTAAAAGCGAAAAATTGGCCGACAAACGCAAAAAAAAAAAGTTTTCTGGTTCCAGCTGAAAGGAAACGGAGGGATATCAAGTTTAGCATTGTTCTGAAGGCTCAGAAAATAAGATGATTCTTCATCAGCTTCCTAGCCTTATTCAGCACATTCATTGTTTGACCAAATACTTTCTCTCGGAATACGACAACAATTTAGGTAATTTTCGATCCAAATTGATGAATGTGCGTATTGCCTTGCAAAGAATAATATAGAGAATTGCTTACAGTGAATGGTAAAAATAATCAAGGATATGTTTAGTAAATTAGTTTGAAAATAATTGCAGACTTTTCACAAGTAGAATACCTGGATTGAGTGGAAGATTAATGCTTTGAAATTTTATACCTTACTGACATAAAAGAAAAAAAGCAAATACATTGAGCTGCTGGATAATTCGTTAATTCAACATCGAATTATTTTTTGCGAAAATTCTGAAACAAAATTATTCAATTTAATTACTAAACTACATATTCAACGTATCTGAATGCGATACTAAAAAGAAAACAATTACAAAAAATTGCAGAACATTAGAATTGACCCCGCGGCCCTTCATTCCTATGAAAAATTTATATCTGCGACGCGAATACTTCACCAATACTCTACAACATTACTTGTAGCAAATGCCTTGAAACGTGTGGATGATTACGCAAGCTATCACTTTTCTATGCGACGAACCCATATTCTCTACAAATTGCGAGAATTGTTAATTTTCGCTCAATGCACAGTACTTTGCAAGGTGCTGTTATATTTTATTTCCATAAACTATCCGTAATTATGCTCTTTTGTGTTCAAACTTGACAGCCATTTCCTAAAGGTGCACCACGAGCGAGTGCAATGTTTCCAACATCACAACTGTTTCTCTGATTCCAGTTTTACATGTAAAATGCAAAACCTCAAGTATTACCTTAAATTATTATTCATACTTAATATTTCCGTTTTGTTTTCAATTAATATGTTGAGTGAATATAGTTTCTGACTTCGTGTTATAAACAGCAATGTAAATCTTTCACCATAGTGTTTATCACTTAGGAGAAGGTTCCTGCAGTAACGTTGGCTACTCTCTGCTGGTTCTCAAGAGCTATGTTGCCAAATTAACGATTTAGAAATCTAGACTTAGAAATCTTTCCGGGCGGTCGAGTAACATTTGGGGAAGTGTACATCGGTGCTTCCAACCTTTACTACAACGACGAGCGCATGCAAGGTTTCGAGGAAGTGAACCGAGGTCATCTCTGCGTTTCCATGCTTGCGTTGTTATCTCGAATCAATAATACGACCATCGAGGCTTTTCACAAAGCGATGTGGCATCTGAATCACGAAGGGAGTGTTCCATGTTACCAGCGAGACTTCGGTTCTGAAACTCTCGGTGCACGACAGTAGTAAAGTGTGGGCATCGACCATCCTCCTAGTACTAGGTGCAGTAATATTAGGTAGTATTTTTAACTAAAAGTAAGCAATATTTTCAATTTCTTCTGGTCGATTTAGCTAATCTATAAGTGTAACAAATTGCCTAATCATATGCCTATCATCCTACAAGGTCTCAAATCCTAGTGCTGGTATGATTAAAATGAAGCTGATGGATTTAGCAGTGTAACAATCTTTTGCTCACCCTGTGCTTATATTGTGAATGAAGAGGTTATATAACCCTGTTGATTGGTGGGGGGTATATATATATATATATATATATATATATATATATATATATATATATATATATATTAGTATGGCCCCTCCCCTTTTCTTCCAGATTTTTGAGAACAGTAACATATACTTGTATGTGAAATTCGGGATTGTCCTGCCAGGGTCACGTGACCTGTGGGAATGTCCCGGGAGTCAATCTAGCCTATGGAATGTCCCCGATAGGTTTACTTGACCCCTGTTAGTTGCCTGAGCTATCTCGGGAATGTCTCGCCAGGAATCACATGGCCCCTTTTGATTGCTTGGGATGTATATATATTAGTATGCTCTTTGCTCGGATGTTGCTAACAGTCGTCAAAAAACAGATATCACAGAGAGCTCTTGTAAACAAATATTCGTGAATCGTAGTACACGTTTAGTTACAAGTGCGCTGTAGATGGAGATTATATAGCCGAATTGACAGTATTTTGTGTATGTTGTGTAGTGCTTCGTGTATTTGTATTATAGTATTTAAATATATGTATAAAACGTTTCTTGTGCGTCTGTTTCTGAATCCCCGAATTTAGGACCAGAGTGGATTTCAGCTAGTTAGGTTTTTCTGGAAACTAAAACTCAAAAAGCTCTAAGGCTCAGTATTGGCAAGATTGTTCTATATCTTATTTTTCTATATAAATACCAGTACCCAAAATATTTTTATTATTCTTGTTATAACTAGTCATAGACTCGTTTCTCTAGTATAAATACAAGTAACAAAATATTTTTATATTATTAATATAATTAGGCATAGGCCCGTCTCTCCAGTACAAATTCCAGTACCCAAAATATAACCCAGCCAGTATATCCTTGTCCGTATATAATATTACAAGGAAAAAATTCTCCTCTACCAGTCAACTCTGCGTGGTTGCATGATAATCCAGCTCGCGTAACGTCTTTGAGTGTTACTTTCCCATTTCATTTGACTTGGGTGATATTGAAGGGCAATCTTGTGTGACAGTCCAGCTGTATTGATCGGTCGGCGAGCTCGCCTGATAATCTAGCTTGCTTGATGCTATTCTTGTTACACTTATGCAAAAACTTGTGTCTCTAGTAATATATAACGGGAGGGCCATATTGATGGGACATATTTCAAATGCGTATGTGGAGCATGTAGGAAGCAACATTTATTACCAAATATATGGAAAACATTGCCAAAGGACCGGAGTTTCGCACTGTGTTCAGTGTTTGAAGATTACATCCCTGAGATGGACACCACTTTGATGAGAACATTGTTAAGGCGAACAGCATGACAATGTCACAGTCACAGCTGAGCGGTACAACACGATGCTATGAACATTCTTCATACCTGAAATGAGACTGCTTGGCCTAAGGGACATGTGGCTGCAGCATGATGGTGCCACTAGTCATACAGCAGTAGTGTCAATGAAAATCCTTCGACGACACTTCCCGGGACGGCTCATCTCGAGATTCGGGGATGTCCAATGGCCATCCAGATCCCCGGATCAAACAGCACCGGACTACTTCCTGTGGGTTTACTTAAAGGACAAGGTGTACACCACAAGGACCACTACCATCAATGAACTGAACAACATCCGAAGGGAGATAGCGGCCATCCCAGACGAAACCCTGCGCAAAACTGTGCTGAACATGACTGTTACAGCCAAAGAATGTTATCGTCAAGGTGGTGTCCATCTCAGGGATGTAATCTTCAAACACTGAACACAGTGCAAAACTCCCGTCCTTTGGCAGTGTTTTCCATGTATTTGGTAATAAATGTTGCTTCCTACATGCTCCACATACGCATTTGAAATGTGTCCCATCAATATGTCCCACCCATTATATATACCAATTCCCAAAAGAGTTTGCTATTCATGATACACTTTGCCATAGATTTGTTTCTCCAGCAAATCTATATAGAATAGCCTATACCAAAAATATCTTGCTATTTTACAATGGCAAACTCCTCTCCTAAAACTGAATGCCTCAATTGTGGTAAATTCATATCCAAAATAAATTTGTCAAAATACCAGGCAATAAGAAGCGATCAAAGGAAAAATCCTATAGTAACAACCCAACCCTGTCCCTATTGTGGAAATCTTATTTGCATACACAATATGAACAGACATAAGAAGAGTTGCGAATGTCAACCATCAATCAGCCAGACCAATTCTAGAAAAACAAGAGCGAGCGAATATAGCTAGAAACGACTGCTCTGAACCGAAACAAACTAGAAGAAAAGAAATAGCTCCAACCGACGGCTATGATTCGAAACAAACTAGATCTTCGACTACAGCTAATGCTACGGTTTTCTGTGGTCGACTCAATGTTCAAGCGTTGGAATCGGAGTCATGCTGTGATATAAACAATTTTATAAAATCTTCAATAATAGGACGCCTGAAAAATGGACTTAAAAATAAATCTATTAAGTTCAATACTATCCTCTTTTCTGAATTTGAGAAACCCGATGAAGCAACTCTTATATTTCCAAATGGTTCCAAAACCCAGACTCTACATATTCCATATATGCCCAGCTTATGGACAAATTGCTCACAACACACGAGGAATTCGAGGCCAAAGGAGCTGGTTGGAAGTTGTGCGGGATTCCACACAAACTAGAACTGCAAATAAGCCAATTCTCACACCTCTTTGCTTCTACCTATGTCCCTCTTCCAATAGATATTCGGAATAAGAAAGCAGTGGTCAATATACAAAATAATAAAACAAGTATTTTGTGAGGTGTGCCTTAACGAAACTTCACCCAGTTCATTGAAAAAACAACTAGAGCGAGTTCATCATTTTATGCAGTATGAGTCAGCGTTTAAGTTTACTATGTCTAGTATCGAGTACCCTGTTGTCATATCCGATATAAAAAAACTGAAAAACGTTTACAAGAACTCTTGGTAATCAATGTGTTGGCCTATACAAAACATAATAATATATATCCCCTCAGAATAAACACCATCAATAATAATATTGCTACTCTCATCGATTTGTTATTTATTTCAGATGAAAATAATTTCCATTACTGTCTTATTCGCAATCTCTCTCGTCTGCTTAGAAGCCAAGCAACCAAGCATCATGCTAAATCAAGATTTGTCGCAGGTGTATCACTAAATTTGATAATAAAATTCAACAAATCTGGAGCAAATTCAAACATCAAGATGTTGCTTTCCAAAAACTTGAAGAGCACAAAATATAATCTAGAGAGAACAAGGCTGTGCGTATGATTATGCCAAAATCAGAAGAAGTCGAGAAATTTAAACAACACAAGGCCCTGTTGGAGCTTCCAGCTATAATAATAACAGATTTAAAGATATTTCTCAAACCAATCAACTAATCTAATCCTGAAATCTTTTGGACTACAAATTATCATGGATACGTAATTGTGTGGCGCAATTCATCAAAACCAAATGAGCCTTATATATACAGAGGACCCGATGCTATCAATCATTGTTCTCTAAAAAATTAAGGAAGAGCTGGTGAAAATTGGTAGGGTATTATGTATGTCGAAACCAAGAGCCCCATTTTCTGCTGCCGAAGAGCAATTATATGATGCTACTGAGATCTGCCCACAGTGCAATTCATATTTTACAAATGATAATAACAAAATTCATCACCATGATGATTTCACAGGAGAAAATCTCGGGCCCTTATGTAACAAAAGCAATCTCAAAATACTGAGAAACAAATTTGTCCCCAAATTCTTACATAATGGTAGTGGTTATTATTTTCACCATTTGGTTAGGCATCTCCGTTATGATACAGAGCGCATAAAATGTCCTAGCTGAGAACCCAAGCATTAAACCCAAATTGGAGTATCAATATGAATACGTGACTGACTATACTAAGTTTGATGTTAAGTCTCTTCCTCCTCAACAGGAGTTCTACAGCCAACTCAGAGAAAGTAATAGCACAGATCAGGATTACCACCATGCACAACTGATGTGGGAGAAATTTGGGTGTAGGACACTAGGAGACTATCATGATTCCTATCTAAAATTGGATGTGAAAATTCTTGCCGAAATATTCCAGGTTTTTAGAAAATTGTCCATGGATAACTATAAATTGGACCCGGCACGTTTTTTCAGTCTCCTAGAGTTGGCTTGGTCGGCTATGTTGCGCAAAACAGAAATCAATCTGGAGATGATTTTGGATGTAGACATGTTTCTCTCCTTAGAAAAAGCCGTAAGTGGGGCATGTTGCAATTCACACAGATAAATGCGAGTGCCAACAACACACATATGACAGAAGAATATAACCCAAATGAACCCTCCAGCTATATATTCTATGTAGATTTGAATCATTTGTATGGTTATTTGATGATGAAGAAACTCCCCTATGGTGGTCTCGAGTGGATGGATCGCACATCAATAAACGTCCAAAATTTCGAAGAAACAGAGTTTTTTTGCCGAGGTGGATCGCGTAGATGTGAGACTGGTCTTTAATCAAGAAAGTGAAATAAATTGGGGGAAGATCCAAGATTCAAATCGCGCAAAATCTATCAATCCGATTTTTCACTCTTTCAAATGGAGAAACCATTTTTCAAATTTGACAAACCAATCTATGTGGAAGCTGCCGGCTTGAATATGTGAAACTACACATGCTGGAGCTACACTATAATACAATGAAGCCCTATTATAAAGATAACTCTCTCTTCTGTATATGGATACAATATTTTTTTATATTACATCAAAACACTTAATTTCTATGAAGATATAAACAGCCTTAGTTGCTCGATTACTTCGACAAATCTTCATGCCTCCCTAGTTTCGGTATCCCATCCCAAAACAAAAAGGTGCAGGGCAAACTAAAGGATGAGAAAAATGAAGATATTATTAAGAAATTTGTCGGATAGGTAGCAAATACATATGCAATTAGATCAGCTATCAAAAAAGCCAAGGGAGTTTGTAGAACAATGGCGAAAAACAAACTTCCTGTGATGATTATTAATACAACTGCCTCTCAACTACATCTCCCAAACTGAGGGAGAAGAGGAGAATCCAATGTGTCAATCATATATTGACTACAAATAAAGTATGCAAAATTGAAGACAAGAATTGGTAAACGTTGTAAGTGCCAAAATAGTAGATGGAAAATGGCGGAGCTGATTCACCCAGGTGACCCCCCTACCTTAAAGGTGAAAGCACCTATAGGGTAGTACTCAAAAACGCAGAATTTTTTTTCAAACGCACAGCACCTGTAGGGTAGGGAAAGCACCTATAGGGTAGTAGCGAACCGTAGCCTTTTAAGCTGTATATTTTAAGGTACCTTCACGGGAAAGCACCTATAGAGTAGTACCTTCACGGTTAAACCAGAACCTTCACGGGAAAGCACCTATAGAGCAGTACCTTCACGGTTAACCCAGTACCTTCACCGGAAAGCACCTATAGGGTAGTAGCGAACCGTAGCCTTTTACGCTGTATATTTTAAGGTACCTTCACGGGAAAGCACCTATAGAGCAGTATCTTCTCGGATAACCCAGTACCTTCACGGAAAAGTACCTATACGGTAGTAGCTTCACCGTTAACCCAGTACCTTCACGGGAAAGCGCCTATAGGGTAGTAGCTTCACGGTTAACACATTACCTTCACGGGAAAGCACCTATAGAGCAGTACCTTCACGGTTATTTTCCAAACAGCCCAAAATAATAACCTCCTTTCACGGTTTTTTCCAAACCTAACGCAGGTAACTGTCAGCGTTGCCAACTCTGCGTAGCCGTTTACGCTGTATATTCACGGTGTACGTTAACCTTAGTGTCTGAAATAAAAATTTCACCACAATATTTTACGAGTTAAACTAACCTAGTGAGTTGGCAACATTTATTCTATCATGCACGAACTAACCTAACCTCTCCCAATGGTGAATGGCTCTGATTGTTCACCTCAGACAGCCCCTCCGAACATTTCATGGCCGATCAATTTTGTGCGCGTGAGCATCGCAGTCTTTTGTGAGCCTGTACATTTCATATTTTTATGCTGTACAAAACAAAAGTGAAAATAAAATTTCAATATTTGTTTCTAGCGATGATAAGTGGCACTTTTGGCTCTTTAACTGTTGTTTGAGCCGCAAGCTAAATTTAACTAACAAATCAAAACGAGCGCTTTTCAGGGGAGAGTATGCATTCGAAAACAAAGAAACAATACAAAGTCTAGCATTTCCTCTACCGATGAGCATCTTTTCGTCGTTCGGGCGGCTCTGTTCTGGTTAATTACTCAAGGGAAAAAAAGGGCGTTGGCTTCGAAAGAAAATCTTTACCAGTAAAAATATCTGCGAGACCTTTTCTCGAAGCAAGAAGAGGAAAAATTAATAAAATAGTCTGAGCAGTGGGAAAGAAAGAAATGAGCTATAACATGCCAACCAACGTGTTCGGCTACAACAGGAGGAAACCTTGCGCCACGCTTCCCAAGTACCTCAAGATATCCAGCGAAGAGGTCGTCAAAGCTCGAGACATGCTTGACGATGCCTTGCTTGCTTTCCGAACCGACCCGTTGGCAGCTACAATCGTTCACTTGAACGGTATTGTGAAGCAGTTCGAAGAGAACACTGGCAAGATCTTCTTCATCTTCAACAACAATAGCATCTTCTACGAACTCTCGCTAGGTGGCGGAAGTCTCCGGATTGTGAACTTGCATCCCCCGAGCGGTGTCGCGATAAGTCTGTATCACGGGGAGAGTTTATTCAGGATCAAGCACGACAACATGAAAGTCGGAGTCTCGTACGACAACGTTTCCGTCGGAGATCGTCTGTACGCCGAATCTATCGAGACGAATATGGAGCATCTGATACCGCTTTTTTTGGTGTTGGTGCTCTCCTATCCCGTCGCCAGTGTCAGTCGTCTATCGTAAGCAAGCAAGTAAGCAAAATGCAAGAAAGCAAGGAAGATAATAGATCCATATTTTTGCATCGGAGCCTCTGTTGTCTATAAGCCTCCATTGTCATGAGAGCAGCTATCGTGAACGAACTACACAAACCTGCCCGCAGGAATTATCCTCGTCTGTCCGTTGTCACCAAAGGGACAGACGACCTCTGGCAGGCCGACCTCGTGGAGATGAGCACGGGGAATCTCAAGGGGCTTCACAAGATCAACAAGGGGTTCAGATACCTCCTCACCGTGATCGACACTTGCAGCAAGTACGCTTCGGCGATACCTGTTAAAAACAAGACCGGGGTCGAGGTCAGCAAAGCTTTCGCTTCTGTTCTCAAACAGAGATCCCCTTGTTTCCTGCAAGTTCAAGCGCCCCGGAGTATTCGAGAAAGGTTTCACTCAAAACTGGTCTACAGAAATTTTCACCGTGACCGACGTTCTCCTGCCTTCATCACCTCCCTACATCCCCACCTACAAGCTGAAGAGCACCGCGGACGGTGAGGACATCGAGGGTCGATTCTACGAGCAGGAACTGTCCGTCACTAGGTTCCCAAACGATTACCTTGTGGAGAAAGTGCTCCGACGCAGCAAGGGCAAATTTTACGTCAAGTGGCTCGGTCTTCCCTCTTCGCAGAATTCTTGGATTGATGCCATCGATATCGTATGAGCTGGGAGGTGATCAAGAGGCTCCCGGACGTTGGCGAAGGTAAAGGAAGAAAGAAAAATGGCGAATTGCTCCCCGAAAGTATCAGATGTCTCATCGTGGGGCCCTCGGGTTGTGGCAAAACCACATTGATGGTAGACAATTTCATCCTGGCTTCCCACTGGCTCGATTGGGAGAGCAGACACTTGTAGTCTTTTCCAAGAACCTCGAGCAATCGAAATACCGGCAGCTGATTGCAATCTACGACGATCTGGAAATAGCTACCTTTGCCTCGCAGATGGTACCTTTGGACGAGAGTCGTGAGAATTCGGTGGTTGTCTTCGACGCTGTCATCCTTGAGAATCAGGAAGAGGTTCGCAACTACTTCACTCGAGGTCGCCACAAGGGCATGGACTGCTTTTACTTGGCTCAGACCTTCTCGAAGATCCCCAAGCAACTGATCAGGGACAACGCAAACTTCATTTGCTTGTTTCGGCAGGATGCCACCAACCTCAAGCACGTGTACGACGAGTTCGTCGGAGGGGATATGACGTACGAGTCGTTTCGCAACCTCTGCACGCATTGCTGGAATGCTGACGACTACGGCTTCGCCACGACAGACATGACTCGCAAACCGAACCAGGGGAAGTATCGTAACAAGATCAACGAGTTTATCGTGATGGAAACTGTAATATAAAAGTACGAGGTGAAGAAAAAATGAATACATCACGATCTGCTAACCTTCCTGTGGAGCTGCTCTATCATATATTCAAGATTGTGTCGGGTAGAGAAGAAGATAACATCCACAGAATAATTGATATCGCCGATAGTTCGCCAGCGTTCGCCGTGCCGTGTCAGATGATCAGGAAGGACTACATATTTAAAATCACGGGGAAAAAGATCGTGAATACCAAAGATCTTCACGCAATAACAGACGAAATGGAAGACATGCTTGATGGATATCATAAACAGAGTGTTAGAAAATTTTCAGATGAATGGTACGAGATGAACAACAAAAAAGATAAGATTATCAACAATATCATTTCATTGACAGCTCTGTCTTGTTTCTTCCGTCGAAATAAAATAACAAAATTGTAATAAAACAGATAGGTCCAAAACTTCATTTTGCAATGTCCAAAAGGAAAGCCGAAGAAAACATCAAGTTGACCGAGTACCTTGCTAAACGATTCAAAGGGTGGAAGGAAGAGAATCGTGGATATTATGAGCAGAAGAAGCGACAGGAGCAACCACTCATCGATGCGATCGGTGACTTGGGCAAAGAAATCAAAGATGTTGCCGAACATAACAAGGACTTGATCACAGAGTTGGTGCCGGTGGCAGTTCGCAACATTACGGACTATCCTCCCACTCCTCCTTCACCCGCCACAACTCTCCAACACTTCCAACTGCCATCGCTTCCCACTAGGTTTCCGTCGCCCAGCAGCAGCAGCAGTTCGTCTTCCGTCGAGGGAATACGATTAGGACCGACCGCAGCCAAATATCTGAGCACCAAAGGCGATGACAGAGACGAAGTTTTCGGTTTGTATCCATCACCCGACCCTTCCGGGAGCGTCGTGTGGAAGATAGGCAGTTGGCACGTCACGTTCGACAAGGACGATATCATCATCTACAACGAAAGCCGAGCGGGACGCAGAAGTTTCTTCAAGAAGTACGCAGGCACGCCGGTACTATGGCAACTGATCACTAGAAAACGCCCCGATGCCAACGCGTATTCCTAAGAGGATTACGACAATTACAAGGAAATTCTCAAGATGACCGATGCGTTGTATCAGAACAACGACCCATCACAGAACAGGGTCAAGTCGAGTAGCAGCGAGAAGTACAGGAACATCATCAAACCGTTTTGGAACGAAATCAAGCAGCAACCTGGCACCACTCGCCTGCCTACCGGCAGCGGTATCAAGCGCTACTCCAATTTGCCCGTGGAATTCGTGTGGCTGGACGACGTTCGTAAACTCTTGGATCGGCTGCTGGTCATCGCCGGAGAAGAAAGGGTCGGAAACCCAAAATTTCACAACGAAAAGGTTGGCATCGTGGACATGATCGTTTCCAAACTAAGCCGCTTCATCGTCAACGAACAGAAAGGCATCGGGTATCTGATCAACATCATCAACATCTTGCCCCCGCGATTCTGGAAGCTGGCGGAAGGGAAGGGGCTCATCAAAGACATCATCAACAAATTGCCTTTCGAGATGCATATTCCTGGCTACCAATACTGCGGTCCCGGCACTAAATTGAACGCGCGACTGGATCGCGGTGATCCAGGGGTTAATCCCTTGGACGCTACCTGCACAGACCATGATATTGTGTACCAGGACAACAGGGATCTCGCAGCAAGGCACGATGCCGACATGCAGTTGGAACACCAGGCTTTCCGGAGGGTAGTCAACAGAGACGCCGGCATAGGTGAAAGACTGGCCGCTCTAGGAACGACAATGGCAATGCACACCAAAAGAAAACTCGGTTGGGGTTTGTAACAAATTTGTATTTATTTCATTTCAATAAAAAATATCAAAACTGTTCAATGATTCTCTCGTTCTTTACATCGTAAACAAACTTTTTCCCTGCAAACAGGATCACGCTGCATACTGTATTGTCTGGAATCGCCTCTTGGAAATCCACGACAACCTTGATGCTCGTGCGATCGCTGATCACCACCTGCTTGCGTTTCGATGTGTTGATCACGTACATCGGACGTTTCTGGATAAACTCGGCTGGCGTGTAATACATGTCGTTAGATCCTTCCATGGTGACCCACTTGAACGCTGTGTAAGCTTCGTACAGCTTCAGGTAATCATCTTCCGAGAGGTTGTAGTTCTGTCTGGGGAAAATCTCGTTACGTCCGTTCTTAATGTAAATGTTTCTAACTTTGCAGTAGTCGAACATACTCGAATCCGCATTCTGACTGCCGTCGCGACCGGATTGAAACACAACCACCACGATGTCGTTCATGTCGTACTGGATGCTGTTGAACTGTGTCGTCACGTCGAACTCGAAGTATCGCCCGTACACCGTCCTCTGCAAGAATTGGTACATCTGAAACTCGAGCGGGATGTTCGGGTTCTTCAGGATTTCTGCTTTGATCTTCGTGGCGTGGTTAGCTTCGTATTCGATGATCGGCATGCGAAGTTCCATGGATTTTATCACGCACTTACCCTCGGACGGGAGGCTCGAATCGTCCACGGCGCCCCCAGCCGTCGCGGATTTCAATCGCAGATACAAGTTGTTGTCGTTGGATGCTCTCTTGAAAGTTATCTTCAGACCGCCCTTCCACATGATTTCCTTGTAGTCGGAGAAAAATCTATAGAGGAGTCGCAGAGGGAATAGCACGGTGCCGAGTTTCCCGGGTAATTTGTTGTCGGTTTCGAAACCCGCCGCTTTGTAGTACGAACTCTCTGGCTTCGAGATCGTCATGGTCGCCACGATGGTCGAAGTTAGTCCGGGGTTATCTATCCTGTCGATGACTGTGCCATGCTTTCTCACTTCCACCTGGGAGAAGAGGTGAGGGACGAAATTGTCTATTAGCCTGATGTTAGCTCCTGCAGGGTAAGCTGCATTTTCGTCCCTGGTGACAATTTCGAATGTGATGTAGAGGTCAGCGCGATGAGGATGCACAAACCCGTCACCAACGTCCACATCAAATTCGATGTCCTTGTTCGGTTCGTTGAGGTTGCCAAACGTCCTTCTGTTGGGAGGGAAGGACTGCAGTTCGTAACTTTCTACGTGATCCATCGTGTGCGTGGCTCCGCCGAAATCGACCAATTCACCTTTCTCGTTCGTTATAGTCAGTTCTACTTCACTGAACTTGTCGTGCTGGATGGGAAAAAAGATCGGTTTGGCTGGTTCGTAAAGAATCGGCTCCAGGAATTCCGAATTGGGCTTGAACGTCGCAATTATACCGGTTTCCTTGTGTGTTTGTTCCCGATTTGCGTCCGTCGATACAACCATGCCCTGAGCAAGGTTGCAATGTACGTTCAAAGTTTCTATGGACAGGAATTTGGGAATAGAGGACCCGACGTGCTTGATCCCCGGCGCCAACCTGCTGTCGTTAGGGAAACCCAAGAGCTCCCCGATGGATCCGAGATTTATTTCTTCTGTGGCGGACGTAATTTCCACGCGTTAAGTGACTAAACTCTCGGACAGGATGACGTTCGAAGGTAATTGGGCCTGCAGCGTAGTCAGGTTATATTGTCCAGGTGAAACGGTGATCTTCTTGTTTCCTACGTGGAGGGTGTTGTTGTATTCTGTGACGTTGCGAATCAAGTACATGCTGTAGAAAGCCGCGAGCCCCAACGACTCTTGTTGCAGAGTGCTCCTGATTACATCGTTATGCAGTTTCAGTTTGAGGATTGAAGTCTCGCTGGACAAATGCAGGACTAGCATTTTTCTTTTATCGCTATTGCTTTATCAAATCCGTTGCTCTCTGAAACATTTCCAACGACGTCGAGTCGCCGTTGCCGGTTAGTTGCGAAAGAATGACCAGCATTACGACGCAGAGATGACCGCAGACAACTTCGTCGGAGCCCTGCATCCTTTCGCAGTTGTAAAATATTTCGGACGTCGATTTCAGGTAGTTCGCAAGCGCGAGAAGCGGAACGCCACCAAAAGAATCAAAAACGAAAGCGCTTCCGTCCTCGGTAATCCAATAACATACCCAGTGAGTTCCCGGGTTGAGAGAATTATCCAAGTTAACCACACCGCTTTCGCCGCCACTTCGGGGTCCGTTAGGAAGCAATGTATCGGACATGAACACACCTCTGAAGTTTATAACGTTGAACAATTCGGCTAGAGACTCAATATATTCGTTTGAAAGGGGCACTTTTTTTTAAGGTTGAATTTCTTCAACGCTGCTGCGGTGGTTTGTTTCTTTGTTCTTCTTCTCTTCAATCCGGAACCAGTAGCGTTCATCTTGCTTTCCACGGCGAGGTTGTGTCTTTTTTGCTCTTCGAGCTCTTTTGTATTCTTCTTGGCATCGATCACGGTTTTTGCAATCGCGGCACTGCCACCTGCGAGACTTCCCACTGCTCAGAGAGCAGCGAGGATCGCGGGAATGCTGAAAATTAAACCTCCTTGCTTTCTTGACCCCCTTGGACTTCTTGATGGTGGCAACGGTCGTTCTGATACAATACGATTTAGCCCTGAGTCCCACGAACTCTCTGATGATCTCACCGTTCATTTCGTCCTTCATCAATCCGGGAACTTTCTTATTTCTTGGCAAAATGTTGTAGGGGTTCGGCTGTGGATAGCCCGAAATGTCGAAATGTTCCTGCAATTCGGTTACCATGCCCCTGTACGGATCTTCCTTCATCACATAAACGAAACTGTCCGTATCCATGTAAGCGATCTGGATTTGATTTTTGTATTGTGACTTCATGATGTAGTGGAACTCGTACATTTGCAGTTTCGAGAGTTCGAGAATTGCAGCCCCCACGTACGTCGGTTTGTTGAACGTAATGCAGGATTTGTCAAGATGAAGCAACGTCAGGTTCTCGTTGAAAATTTTCCTGCTCTTGAAGCGTGGGTTGGCAACCCACTTCATGCATTTTTTTCCTCCGAAACTATCTTGACATCCTTGTATTTCCCTACATTCTTCATTGTTTTTCCGTAGATGGCGTTGTTCATCAGTTTATACATATCCTTATCCAGGTCATGTCGCCACCTGCCGCTTCTGGGTGTTCATGTTGATGTAGAGTTCCAGCCATTTGCCCTGCGTGAATTTCAAAACTCTGTGTACTTTAGTTAAAACAAGACCCTGCTGGAGATAGAATTTCAGCAGTTTGCAGTGCACTACGTAATGATCCTTCCTCTTCAATGTGAGAAGCAGTTTTGGTTGATTGGAGCGAGGAGGACATTTTAGCTCAGGCGCCGGGTGCAATTCAGAAGGATACTCCAAGTCTACCACCGCGAAGTATCCTGTCGATCCTTCAAAATTATCCTCTTGAAACAGATGTTTCAGTCCTTCTTCGGTGAATATCCGACCACTCGAAATCAGACTGTGGCAGCTTCTGCGTCATCGCATAACCATACAGGTTTTTGGCGTCCAAGTATATTATGTAGCTGGACTCCTGACTGGGATCGTACTCGTCTCCCATGTACTTGTTGTTTGCTTTCGCATGTCTTAAACAACATTGCACGATGCCGCCCCTGATACATTTCTCGATGAAAAGCTGCATGTCGCATTGATCTTCCGCGAAAAGTTGCAATCGAATGCTACTGTAATACAACATGGCATTCCAGGTGAATCCCGGAAGACTCACGAAGTGCGCAGGGTCGACTTTGTAATCACGAATAGCGGTTTGATGAAACGATGGGAGCACGTCGAATAGGAGAAGCACGTCCAGCTTCAAGTATCGATCATGGAAATCACCCAGCGAGCAGCATCGAAACTCGTTCCACATACGTTTGGCGTGCGCATAGTCTTCGTCGGAACACAAGGAGTCCTTCAAGGTTGAATTAAAAGCGTCTTTCGACGGAAGACCCGTCTCGTCGAACTTTTCGGGCCCGTCGACGTACTCATATGGGTAAACTCCTTTCCTTCTAATAGCGTCCAAGGACACATCTGGGAAATGATCTCTGGTAACTTCCGGCATGTCTAACATGGCAGTAGGTGGAATGGGCGATCCTAGGCCGGCCCTTTGACCTACTTTTTATTTTACGACGTTTTACGCACTAAACTAACCTACAATGAAAGAAAAAATGGACAGAAAAAGCTCTGGCATCACTTTTTAAGCTATTTTTTATGCCAACTCGTTTTTTTGACCTACATTTGAAATGACTTACGACATTTTCCTATAAGGCTACCCCCCTCTTACTGTAAGGCCCCCCTCAGTGTAATCTACTACGACCTGCTAATAGGCTTCTACTCTCAGCGTAATTTGTTTTTTACGATGTTTTACGGATTAAAACTAACCTACAATGAGAGTAGGTGAAACCGGCGACTCTGGAACGGTCTTTTGACCTACTTTTCGCGCGCAGTGTTGCCAGCTCCTCACTCGAAAAAATCACCAAGGTTTTTGTTTTTGGGTCTAACCTAACCTAAAGCAAGGAGGTGGCAACCCGGCTTGATGTATTTTCTCGCAGTGTTGCCAACTCCTCACTCGAAAAAATCACCAAGGTTTTTTTTTCTTGGTCTAACCTAACCTAAAGCAGGGAGCTGGCAACCTTGCTTGAGGCTTGGCTTACAGTGCATAAAGCAAGGTTGCCAACCCACTGGTACTTTTGCCATAGCTTTTTTACAAGAAAAAAAGAGAGAGGGAAGAGTTAAACAACCGACAGCTTACCCACAGCCTTTTTTGCTCTAACCTAACCTAAAGCAAGGAGCTGGCAACTTTGCTTGTGCAATCAACCCGGTTGACCGCCCTCAAGTGGAGTTCAGCGTTGCCAACTCCTCACTCGAAAAAAAATCACCAAGGTTTTTTTTGCTCTAACCTAACCTAAAGCAAGGAGCTGGCAACTTTGCTTGTGCAATCAACCCGGTTGACCGCCCTCAAGTGGAGATCAGCGTTGCCAACTCCTCACTCGAAAAAAAATCACCAAGGTTTTTTTTGCTCTAACCTAACCTAAAGCAAGGAGCTGGCAACTTTGCTTGAGGCTTGCCTTACAGCGCATAAAGCAATTTTTGCCAACCTGCACACACTGGGCAAGGAGAGCCGGCACTGCTGTAAAAGAGAGAGAGATGGGTGGATGGCAACGCAGTATGTGTGTGCGTGTGTGTGTATAATATGTAGCATTATTAACTAGAGTGTGTTGGCATTTTCGCTCGAAGACCCGCAAACTCTGTGATGATGCGGCCGTTGACTTCATCCTTCATCTTCCCGATCGTCATTTTCTCGGCTCCTAATTGAGCTAGGATGATGATTGTGGGTTTGTTGGATAGGTTTTGATGATATCTACTCAACTACAAGCAAGTGCCCCCTCAAGTTTTTTTTTTACGAAATTCTAGTTTTGTTCCTGCATCCTATTGGAGTGCTTTGGATGTGTTTTTAGATTAAAAAATTTTTGTAATTGGGAATGTAGAAAAGCTATTCTTGCTTGTTGGCGATATTTTTTAAAACTGCTCTGTGACCCTCTCGTTTTTCACGTCATACGCGAAGGACTTCTCTGCAATCAGGATAACGCTGCACAGAGTATCGGCAGGCAGCGCGTCGTGGAACTCGCAGACGACCTTGATGTCGGTTCGATCGTTGACCACCACCTGTTTTCTTTTTGTGGTTTTGATGACGAACATCGGCCTGCGGATTTTGAATTCGCTGGGGGTGTAGTACATGTCCACACTTCCCTCGGTCACGCGTTTGTAAGCCGTGTAAGCTTCGTAAAGTTTGAGGTAATCATCTTTGGTTATGTCCAGGTTGTAATTCTCGCGCGGGAACACTTCGTTGCGTCCATTCTTGAGATAAACGTTCTTGATCTTGCAGTCGTCGAATTTACTGGAATCTTTTTCCTGATTGTTATCGCGCCCGGTCTGAAAGAGCACCACGACGAAATCTGGCATGTCGAACTGTATGTTGTTGAACTGCGTCGTCACGTCGAATTCCATGTGACTTCCCGTCGCCACCTTCTGTACGCACTGGTAACCGTGAAAGTGAATCGGCACCTGCGGACTTTTCAAGATCTCCGCCTTGTACTTGAGGGCGTAATTCGTTTCGTATTCCACGATCGGCATTCTCAATTCCATGCTCCGGATGACGCACTTGGCCGCTTCGGGTAAAGTGTTGGCTATCGGCGTGCCGTCGGCGTTCAAGTTGGTGTATCGCATCAGTGCGTCGTTGTCGTTGGCCGCTCTTCGAAACGTGATCCTCAGTCCTCCCTTCCACATGATCTCCTTGTAGTCCGAGAAGAAACCAGGCAGCAGACGCATGGGAAAGAGCACCGTGTGACTTCTCGTCGATATTTTGGACCTAGCTTCGAATCCCCCGGCCTGGTAGTACGCTGCGTCCGTTTTGGATAATTTCAACGTTCCCACTGCCGTCGACGTGATGCCTGGATAATCTATTCTGTCGATGACGGTGTTGTGTTTCCTCACCTCCACCTGTTAGAACAGGTGAGGCACGAAGTTGTCCACGAGTATCAAGTTTGCTGCTGCTGGAAACGCATCTCCGCTTTCCTTCTTCACCACGTCGAATTGAAGGTAGAGGTCCGCTCTGTGAGGATGAATAAACCCGTCGCCTACGTGCACGTCGTATTCGATCTCTCTGTTCGCTTCGTTCAGATTGGCGAACGTGCGACGGTTGGGAGGGAAAGATTGCAATTCGTAACTTTCGATTTGCTCCATTTTTTTTTCACTATGAGTGTTATTTATTATATGTTGATCTCCACGATGGCCGTCGTAGTGGCACCTGCGAAATCCACCACGTCTCCTTTCTCGTTCGTCACCACCAACTCTATGTCGTCTATGCGGTTGCGACATACTGGAAAATAGATCGGCGAAGAGGGCGTGTAGATGATCGGTTCCATGAACTCGGAACTTGGTTTGAAAGTGGCTATGATTCCCGTCTGCTTGTGACTTCCTAATAATCCGTCCGAAGATTTCGTGATCATACCTTCCGCCACGTTGCAGTGAACGTTCAGAGTTTCGATGGCTAGAAATTTAGGAATGTGTGCTTGATGCCAGCCTCGAGTTTGGTGTCGTTCTCGAAACCTAAAATTTCTCCCATGGTGCCCAGTTCCAAGGTCTCCGTCGCGGATAGGATTTCCACTCTGTGCGTGACCGAATTTTGAGAAAGGTACGTGCCTTTGGGTAATTGAGCTTGCAAAGTGGAAAGATTGTATTGGCCTGGCGTGACGACGATGTGTTCGCTTCCGACGCTAATTTTGTTGTTGTGCTGCGTGACGTTAGGTATGAGGTACATGCTGTAGAATGCACGCAGAGCCACGGATTTAGGATAGACGATGTCGTCGTGCAGCGTGAGTTTCAAGATTGAAGATTCGCTCGTGAGATGGAACACCCCCATCCTAGTGATGCTGTTTGAGGTTCCACAGTGCTTTCTGGAAATCCTCGATCGTAGGGTTATTTATTTTAGAGAGAAACGCGAGCACGGAGAGGCAGAGATGACCGCAGTTCACGTCTCCGAAATTTTGAATGCGTTCGTCGTTGTAGTATATAGAGGTTTTGTTCGTTTTCAGATAATGAATTAAATTTGTAGGTGGAACACCTCCGAAAGAATCGAAAACGAATGCTTTGTTATTGTCGTTTTTGTGGTAACATATCCAAAGCGTGCCTGGATTTTCTTGACCGTCCAAGTTGACTACTCCGCATTCTTTTTTTTTTCACGCTTGAAGGTAGCGAGTCGGACATGAAAACTCCTCTGAAGAATTTGATTTGTAACGGTTCGATCAGAGATTCAATGTCTCGGTTGGTGAGTGCTTCTGTTTCTTTTTTTTAAACTTTCTCATCACGCCCTTCCCCTTCTTCTCCATGGCCAGGTTGTGACGTTTCTGTTCTTCCAACTCGGCCTTGTTCTTCTTCGAGTCGATGACGGTTTTCGCGATGGCGGCACTTCCGCCGGCTAAACTTCCAACGGCCCCCAATGCTGCCAGGATGGCCGGGATGCTGAATATGAAACCTCCGATCTTTTGCTGTTTCCGCGAACGCTGCAATCTTTTCAATTGAGGTGTGCTGAGCAGCAATTTCATTCCGTGTCCTTTCGACAAGCAAGAACGTTTCTTCTCGCGTTGTTTCTTGGTGAGTAACCCATCGAGGGTACCTAGATTTTTTAGATTCGAATATGGTATCTGGTACACGACACCCTTGGGCTTCATGTTGATGCTCTATGTGTTATTTTCACGGTATGTTATTTATATATATATTCTGAGATTTTTTCTTGTGTAGTTTTTACGGTATGTTATTTATATATTTTCAAGGCCTCGCAGTTGTTACACAAATTCTATTACGTGCTTCGTTTTCTTGCCAAGAAGTTCCTTTGTCCCCTTGTACACTATTCGAGTTTTGTTCTCGATTAAAATAGGTAGCTTCTCGTCGGATAACATGTTAGCGTATCGATCTGGTAAAAATAGACTGTATTGTGCGTTGAGCAACAGGCGTACCTTGGGGCCATACTGGGTAGAAACGATTGAACCGGAAGTTATCGTGTAAGGTTTGTCGACTTCCAATTCCTGAATTTTTACATACTCGACTGACAAATTTAGCATTTGTTTTAATGCTTGGAGATCACTCATTTTTTCAGTTGTCATATCGAAGAAGAGAAATTTTCAGTGTGTGTGTGTTAGAGAAATTTAATTGTTTTTTTTTCACGATGTGTGTTATTTATATATACCGAAGATTATTTTTTTTCACGATGTGTGTTATTTATATATCAAGTTTTTTTTGACACGTATATATATTATTATTTTTTAACAGAGGAAGAAAGTCCGTGCTTCGGAAACGCGATGATGTGCGTAATAATATCTTCCGTCTCCTGCTTAGACTTGCGCCAATCATCAGTATACCGTCTTCTTCCCTGCCTCGCCTCGTGCAATTCATCTAACCTATCGTTTAATTTTTCCCCTGCAGCCAAAAGCAGAATGTTGAGATCACCGCACCTCAGACCGCTGATCTCCCGAAGATGGTCCTTGAGAACTATTTCGCATCCCATGCGAAATTCCGGCGTCGTTCTTGCTATGATTACAAGTTTATTAACATCTCCGTTAACTATCTATTTGAATATTTTAGATAGTAGTTCGTGCGGCAAATCGGTTATACGAGACATGTTGTTTTTTTTACTGTATGTTATTTATATACCCCACCCCAATTTTTGTTTTGTGTTCATGGCGATGGTGGTACCCAGTGCGGCGACCCGTTCACCCAGCGATGCGTCTCTGCTGACGAATCTTTCGAAAGCTGCGTGCTCTAACTTTCTGTCTGCTTCGTGACGTGCATCCAGATCCGTCTGCGTGGTGTTGTAAGCAATGTCGTGATATTTGCATGCCGCGTACAACGGATACACACCCTTGTCTCCTCTCTCCAATCTTTTCTCGAGTTTGGTACCTGGTCCGCAGTACTGGTAGCCAGGTAAATGCATCTCGAAAAGTAACTTGTTGATGATGTCGTTCACGAGTCCCTTTCCTTCGGCCACGTTCCAAAATTTCGGAGGCAGCGTGTTGATGATTTTGATCAGGTAACCTATGCCCTTGTCGTCGTTCACGATGAAGTTGGAAAGTTTCGTGCTGATCATGTCCACGATGCCAACCTTCTCGTTGTATAAATTACGGTTGCCTGCATTCTCTTCGCCGGCTATCACCAACAATCGGTCCACGAGTTTCCTAACGTCGTCCACCCAAACGAATTCTTTGGGTAGCGTGTTGTAGCGTTTGACGCCGCTGCCTGTTTTGACCTGGTTCCAAATTGGTTTGATGAGATTCCTGTACTTCTCGCCGCTGCTCGATTTCACCCTATTCTGCGAGGCGTCGTTGTTCTGGTACAAGGCATCCGTCATGATCAGAATTTCCTTGTAACTTTGGTAATCTTCGTCGGTGTAATCTTTCGGCTGCTTTTTGGCGACAAGTTCCCACAGTCCCACCGTACCCGGATACCTGTTCCAACTATCCTTGTCGCCTAAATTGACTTTAATGTCGTTGCCTTCGAAGGTCACCTTCGATTTCCCAATCTTCCACACCACACCGCCGCCTTCGTTGGTTTCCATGCTGGGATACAATCCGAACACTTCATCCTTGTCGAATTTCCCCGTACTCAGGTAGTCTCGCGCCAAAGGTCCCAACTCGATTTTATCCGAAGACGACGACGTGCTACCAATAGCTCGACGTCGTGCCGGTGCTTCCTTCAGTTCGAACGGCGTCGAAGGAATGCTCGAAATGGGCGTGGGTACGGCGTAACTTTTAGCTGCGAGCGGTACGAGTTCGTTGATCAAATTTTTATTTTGTTCCGTGACACTTTTAATTTCTTTACCTAGACCGCTGATGGCATCGATCACAGGTTGATCCTGACGTTTCTTTTCTTCGTAGAATCCGCGATTCTCGGATTTCCAACCTTTGAAGCGTTTCGCGAGGTATTTTCGCAACTTGAGATTTTCGTCTTCGATTTTTCGTTTCGTCATGACGTTATTTATACACGTCGTTTCTCACAACGTTGCAACGTTTAGAAAGTTGTTGATTTTGTTTCTGTATTTTCCCTCGTTGGGTTTCCTCGTCATGTCGATCGTAGCGAATCCGAAATCGTCACCGTTCCAGAAAGTAGAACAGCAGCGTTCCGAAAATTGATTGTAGTTCATGTCTCCGCCTACGTAGTCATCGTACGCGTGCTTGAGGTTGGTGTGATCTTGACGAAACAAACATATGAAATTAGCGTTGTCGCGTACTAACTGTTTTGGAATTTTGGAAAACGTTTGAGCTAGGTAGAAGCAATCCATTCCTTTGTGACGACCTTGCGTGAAAAAGTTGCGAATTTCATTTTGATTTTCCAGGATGGCGTCGTCGAACACAACAACTGAATTTTCACGACAATCGTCGAGTGGTTTTATTTCCGAGGCGAACGTTGCAATGTCCAGACCATCGTACAGTTTCATCAGTTGCTGGTATTTGGATTGCTCCAAACTTTTCGAGAACACGTACAGGTGCCTGTTCTTCCAATTTAACCAATTCGGTGCGAGGAGAAAATTGTCCACGAGCAGTGTCGTTTTCCCACACCCCGAAGGACCTACGATCAGACAGCGGATGCTGTCGGGAAGCAACTTACCGTTCTTTTTTTTCTCGTTTGACTTTCCGGATCCGGTAGACGCTTCACCACGTTCCACGTACTCACAAGATCACTTCGTTCGCGTCGATCCAACTCTTTTCCGGAAGTCCCAGCCATTTGACACACAGTTTGTCACCTTTCCTACGCAATACTTTCTCGATGAGGTACGTGTCGGGGTGTTTCGTTTTAGAGAGTTCCTCTTCGTAAAATCTTCCTTTCAAAATCTCGCCGCTACTATCTTTTATTATATACGTGTGTCGGTTTCCGGGTAGAACTCGAACCACCGTAAAAAGTTCCGTGCTCCAATTTTTTGTGCACCCCTTCTCGAAGGTGCGTTTGAATTTGCTGATCCTCACCCGGTCTCCAATTTTGTATTTAGCTTTTTTTGTCGTGGGTGTGTACTTTGGACAGTAAACTGTAGAAATTAAACGCTGCTCGTCAGACTTGGTAACGTCAACTGGCTTCATGCCTATCGTTCTGTGTACCGTTTCATTATAGGTGTCGACGAGTTCCGGCAGGATGTCGACCCATTTGTAATTTCCCCGAAGCGTGAATCGTTTCCACATGTGTGTTTTCAAGGTTCGATTGAATCTTTCCACGATGCTGGCTTTGATGTGACTGAAGGTCGAATAATGTCGAATGCCATGTTTTTGAGTAAACTTTTGGAATACGGCGTTGTAAAATTCTTTACCGTTGTCCGTTTGCAGAAACCGAGGTCGTCTGCCGCCGCTTTCGCGAAAAATTAATTTGAATGCTTCCGCGACGCACGATCCCGTTTTCGCATGGGTAGAGCCCATGCGAATTTCGAAAACGTGTCTATGACGGTGAGGAGGTACTTGTTACCCTTGTTCCATTTATGTACGTTTTTCAAATTGCCGCTACTCATCTCCACGAGGTCGCTTTGCCAGAGGTCGTCGATGCCCTTGGTTACCACAGCCAAACGTTCGTAGTTGCGGCGTGCAGGTTTATGCAATTCTTCGACGATGGCTTGCCTAGACATTTTTTGTTTAGAGATTACGTTTCAAGAGAAGCACAAGCGTGATGGGATTCAAAGAAGGCGGCACCTCGCTCGTGTTTTGAATGATCAGCTTATCGCCGGCACTCACGTCGAAAACAGTGAGATCTTCGTCTTCGTGTATTTCATATATGTTGCGCGTTTCGTTCCAACGTGCCAGAGGAATGTTTCCCGCTTTCTGGACACCACGATTCGATATTAAGGTCATGGTGGGAACGCTAGCTTTTCTGCCGTGAGACCAGTACGAAAATTCGTTTATCTGAATCGTGCCATCGAGGAGAAACTTGTAGTACGGATGATAAGGATGTAACATGTACAGTTTGTTACCTTCGACGAACGTGAAGATTCTCTGTTGATTGGGTACGCTGTTGATTTCGATGGCTTGCAAGGTGAACAATTTGGCAAATTTAGTGTCGACGCCGAGCAGATTACTGTGAACGTGTCCGAGTTTATTTTCGATAGGCAGCAAATGCTCGACTATGGTATCCGTTACGGTAGAAAATGACGGTTTGATTTTCACTTCCACGTTCAACTGCTTGTAGCTTTCGTTGAGTTCTTGCAACTTGGCACCGAAAGAGGCCAGCGTCGATTCCTGCGTGGATTCCAGCACTCCAACTTGATCTCTGACGTTGACGACGATGTTCTGAAGGTTCTCGACTTGATTCAATTTCGAGCTCTTCTCGGTAAGATCGTTCACGATGATTCGCATCTCTGTAAACTGCGTGTGAAGGTCGGCGACGCTCTGCGAAGTTGGCAGCGTCGACACCAGCGAACTAATTTCGTCTCGAATCTGTTCCACATTCGCCGTTTCCGTTTCCAGTCGCTTCAGCATACGTGATATGTTCCTTTTCAAAGCATGCAATTCTTTGGAGGTGGGGAGATTGGCTACTTTACTCTCGAGATCGCTCAATGAAATTTTGATGTCGCTCAAATCGGATAGTGCCGTCACCGCCGTTTTTAATTTTTCCAAATCTTCGCTCGAAGGCACGCTCGTCCGTAACGATTCCAAGTCACCCTGTATGTTGTCGAGTACGTGATGAAAATGAGCGAGATTCGTTTCGACGTTCAAATTTTCTAAATATTCGATCTTCTGCTGAACCGTGCTCAGCGTGTCTTGAATGCTCGTCAACACTCTTGCTTCAGCGTGAATATTTTTAATTTCTTCGTTGATCAATTCCAGAGACGCCTGAAGCGTAGCGATGGTGGTTTGAATGTGTTCGAAATCTCGATACGCCTCCAATTGAATTTTTATGTTCGCGACGCTTTTACCGATGACCTGCAGTTCGTCCGACGATGGTAGGTTCGTCATTGTATCTTCCAAAGTCTGTAACTTGGATTTAATTTCTTCCAAAGTGGCGGTGAATTCTTCTTGTAATTTGGAAACGACGACGTGCAAGTGTTCTACATCAATATCGTTCACCACGGTTTGAAGTTCGGAGAAATTCTTTTCGATTGCGGAAGTTCGTTCTTCGATTTCGAGTTTCAATTTTTCCAAATCTTCATTTTTCGATTGAAATTGCTGTAATTTGGCCAAATCATTTTGAAGCGAATCCACGCTCA
Organism: Lepisma saccharinum; assembly: GCF_977018435.1. NCBI lineage: Eukaryota > Metazoa > Arthropoda > Insecta > Zygentoma > Lepismatidae > Lepisma > Lepisma saccharinum. The sequence continues at coordinate 3,729,671 of NW_028142898.1, forward strand.
ACTGTATATTTTGAACGCTGTCGTAAGAAGGTACGTCGACATAATTTTTTATGAGCGTTTTCAGTTCGGAATCGATTTTCAGAATGGGGTCGACACATTGCGTTTGGAGCGTGGCGATTTCCGACCCTAAACTTTTGTTTAAGGTCTCCTGCAAAGCGATCAAATCGGTCCTCAACTTCTTAACTCGAATGTCCAACATGAGAATCTCTTCTGCATGGTCTACACGCTTGGTGTTGCCGAAAATGTCGTTAGGCATTTTTGGTTAACGGTTATTTATAATAGGATAGACGATTCGTAATTCTACGAAGAGTGGAATAAGTTTGTCGTAATCTCCGAGGAGTTCCACGTACAGGTAATCTCCTGCGGAAACATCGTATGCCATGTTAGAAAGCATTTTGTCGTGCTTGATTCGAAAAATGTTCTTGCCGGTAGATATTTTGATTTCGCCTACGTTTTCCGGATTCACGGTGATCCGAAGTTTCCCCTCGATCGGAATTTCATAGAAATGTAAATTGTTATTAAAAACATAAAACATTTTGCCCACATCGTCATCCAATTTCGTCCAAATGCTGTTGAGGTGAATAATCAACAGACCGTTGAGTTTAGTTAACGCGGAAGGTAGAAATTCATGATCTGTCGTCGTGCGGTGTACAGTCTCCATTGTTTGCTTTCGGAAACCAAAAAGATTCATGTTGGTTATTTAAAAAAAAATTGAGGTCGTATCTAATATAAATAACACCACAAAAAAATGTGCAATTTTTAGTAACTTCATCTTTTTTTTCTTAGCAAAAAAAATGGAGAAGAAGGAAGCGAAACGTGCATGCGACCAATGTGGGACATATATATCCATTTCTCACTTGAGAAGACATCGGAAGAATGTGCATGGCGAAGGATCAAGTAAGAGAGAGCTCGATGTTGACGATCAAGCGCCACGAAAAAAGCAGAAGAGTGCCGGCGAAAATATTCGAAATATTTTAACCGAGGAGACTTTCCAATCTGAAGAAACATCTGATCTAAACAACTTTTTTCGCTCGGTCAAAAGCAAGTTAATTTCGTCTATCACCGGAGCTTTGTTGCAATGTTCGTTGAAAATCCACCTCATCGTTTCCGTCATTTACGAAAACATGAAAAAAGAGCGAGAAACTTTCCATCATTACACTGGTGTAAAGAGCCTCCACGCCGCCGACGTCGATGAGGTGGATGCCATTTGCAACCAGATGTTTGACGCTTTGTTGAACAAGCACGACACTTTCCAAAAACGTGGATCGGGTTGGACACTTTGCGGTTCGCCTCACACTTTAACTTTGAAGGTGGCACGATACAACCCGATGGGAGCATCCAGCTACATCAATTTGCCTCCGGAAATAGCCAGTAAGAAAGCCATAATCAACATTCAAAATGAAGATAACAGATGCTTTTTGTGGTGCATCATTGCCGATCATCACCCAGCCAATAATCATAAGCATCGTTTATACCACTACAACAAGCCAGAATATCTCTCAGAATTTGAAAAACCTATGGCTGGTATTAATTACCCTGTAAATCTACGAGACATTAGTAAATTTGAGGCACAGTACAAGACAGATAAAAACGAAAGTATAGCAGTACACATATTCGGATTAGACAAAAACAACGCCATCTACGTTCTCAGACACAGCAACATTAAAAGTAATCGTGTCATCAGATTACTCCTGATCGAAGATGACGATAATTATCATTACTGTCTAATTCAGAATCTTCCAAAATTAACAAGAAGTCAAATTACCACACATCAACATAAAATTCGAGTATGCGACAGATGTCTGAGTATATTCTACGGTCGAGGAAAAAAGAATGCTGATGAAGAACTCCAAGATCATCATGAAATGTGTAGTAAACATCCGGCTACGGCTATCAAAATGCCTTCTCGAGACATGACATTTTCCAACTACAAGGCATTACTCTGGCATCCCTTGGTGATATGCGCCGATTTTGAAAGTTTCCAACTTCCACTCGCCATCTGCGAACCGAATCCCAGCGTATCGAGCACCACCGAAATTCTACATCACGAAGCCTGCGCTTTTGGATTGATGGTCAACAACACAGGCAATGTTATTTTACATCGCGGCAATGATGCTCCACAAAAATTTATTCAAACCCTGAAGCAGATGGCCATACAATTCGCTCCTCTACTAAGAGAAGACAAAGCAATGGAGTCTCTTACCCAGGAAGAGAAGGAAGCATACGACCTTGCCTCTCAGTGTGGTGTGTGCGAAAGTAACTTCACCCTCGAAAATGTCAAAGTTCGCCACCACAATCATCACACGGGAAAATATGTGGTCCCCGTGTGTAACAACTGTAATCTTCAAATCAAAAAAACAAATTTTAATCCTGTATTCATTCACAATTTGGAGGGCTACGACGCCAAAATCTTCATAAAGGAGATGGGATGCGACGCTCAACCCATTAGCGTCATAGCTCGCACCAACGAGAAATTCATTTCATTCAGCAAGATGGTGGACGTTGGAAATGGCAATCACGTAGAAATTCGCTTCTTGGACTCCTACAACTTTCTGTCTTCGAGTTTGGCGACACTCGCGTCTCAACTCACCGACGATGATTTGGTCGCCACCAGGAAATGTTTTGGCGACCAACATTTAGCACTGTTGAGACGCAAGGGTGTTTACCCCTACGAATACATGACGGATGCTTCCAAATTCTCAGAAACAGCGTTACCACCGAGAGAAGAATTCTACAGTCGTCTTAGCGACACCTGTTGCACCGAAGAGGACTACCATCATGCTCAGCTCGTCTGGTCTACATTCTCTTGTCAAACCATGGCCGACTATCACGATCTGTATCTGAAACTGGATGTCACGCTATTGAGCGACCGTTTTCATCTCCATCGCTCGAGAGGAATAGCAGCATATGGTTTGGACCCTGCTTTCAGCTACACCACACCGGGTTATTCTTGGCAGGCAATGTTAAAATCCACGAAGGTGAAGATAGAACTCATCAAGGACGTCAATCAACTTTTGTTTGTTGAAGAGGCAAAACGTGGTGGAATCGTCCAGTGTCCCCTTCGATACGTCAAGGCCAACAATCCATATGTCGCCGATTTCGATGCAAAAAAACCGACAAACTTCTTGGCATACTGGGACATGAACAACCTGTATGGTTATGCCATGTCCGAGCCTCTGCCCATCGGAGAATACGAATGGATGAGCGAGCAGGAACTTCAAGATTGTTTGGAATGGAGCGAAGATCATGAAAATGGATGTTTCCTGAAAGTAGATTTGGAATATCCTGCATCGCTTCATCGAAAACACCATGGATTTGCGATGGCACCTGTGATGGAAACGGCTCCGGAGAAGAAGCTGATGCTCACCTTCAAGAGCAAAAAAAATTACGTGGTGCATTATCGTCTCCTACAATTCTACCTCCGGCATGGATTGGTTTTGAAGCGCGTGCACTCGGGATTGAAGTTTAGACAGACCAGGTGGCTAGCACCCTATATCGACGGCAACACTCAACGTCGAGCATCAGCTTCTTCTTCCGCAGACAAAGACCTATACAAATTGATGAACAACAGCATCTACGGCAAGAGCATGGAAGATGCCAGGAAAAGAAGAAATATCAACTTGGTCTCCAACCCGAAGAAAATAAACAAGCGCGTCGCTCAGCCCACGTACAAGAACTTCACTATACTGAGCGACACGTTGGTATTGATCGAACGTGCTCTCCACCACATAACATTCGACAAACCAATCGCCGTGGGAGTCGCGATCCTCGAGTTGTCGAAGCTGGCCATGTACAAGTTTCACTACGACATCATGAAACCACGCTATGGAGAGGCGATCGAGGTGGCGTACACCGACACGGACAGCTTCGTGTACAACATCCACACCGATGATCTATACGAAGATCTGAAAAACATGAGCCAGCATTTCGACTTCTCCAATTATCCGAAAGATCACCCTCTCTTCGACGACAGCCAGAAAATGACGATCGGGAAGATGAAGGATGAAGTCAACGGCCGCATCATCACATAGTTTGCGGGTCTTCGAGCGAAAATGTACGCCATCAAAATTCAGGATGAGACCGAAATAAAAAAGGCAAAGGGGGTGGGGCGTTCGAGCACAAACAAACTAACCGTAGAAGATTACAAGTCGTGCTTGTTCGACAAAAAAATCAAACGCATGACCGAACATCGGATCACGAGCACCATCGACCAGTTGCGTACATCCGCGATCAACAAAGTGGCGCTTGATCCCCACGACACCAAATTGAGGCTACTGGACTGCAACATCCACACCCGAGAATGGGGATGCCATGACGAGGAAGAAATCTGCTCGCAACATTAGACTTCCGCATTAAAAAAGTACGTATTATTTCTTGCACCACTTTTTTTAAAAAAAAAAAACAATTATTCAGACTAATTTTTGCATTCACACTTTTTTTTATATTTTTGCATTCGCACTTTTTTATATTTTTCTATCGTTTTTTTAAAAAAAACAATCATTCACACTAATTTTTGCATTCACACTTTTTTTTATATTTTTCTATCATATTATGTACACTATTTTGAGGATATTTTTTTTTTAGATGCTGCACCCTACGGAAACTTTTTTAGTTTTTACACATTCCATTCTTAACCAAATTTTTTTCTTCTCTTCAATCATAAAACACACACATTACACATGGAGGTTCTCTGTAGGGAGTCATGGGGGGGGGGTAAAAAAAAACACGTGAAACCCTACAAAGGTGCGGTTATCTAGAGACGCGGCCATTAGAACTGTGTTGGGCACCACGCACCCTCGCGAGGTTATAGGGGCCAGGTATCCTAAAAAAAACAACAATTATTATTTTGTTTGTTTGCTTGCGTCACAATACAGGTGTGTGCGCTCGTGTGTGTGGCACATCGTTCCCCCGAGAGAGGTTTACAAAAATCACGATATACGGAGTTGGAAAATTACGATATGGCGCATTCGCTCATTACTGTTGCCAGCCATGGGTCTCTCTCTCTCTCTTCATCTTACACCAACGTTGGCATCTCTATTTTTTTTTAGTTGTAAGTAAATTGCCAACACACTCTAGTTAATAATGCTACATATTATACACACACACGCACACACATACTGCATTGCCATCCACCCATCTCTCTCTCTTTTACAGCAGTGCCGGCTCTCCTTGCCCAGTGTGTGCAGGTTGGCAAAAATTGCTTTATGCGCTGTAAGGCAAGCCTCAAGCAAAGTTGCCAGCTCCTTGCTTTAGGTTAGGTTAAACCAAAAAAAATCTTGGTGTTTTTTTTTCGAGTGAGGAGTTGGCAACGCTGATCTCCACTTGAGGGCGGTCAACCGGGTTGATTGCACAATCAAAATTGCCAGCTCCTTGCTTTAGGTTAAGTTAGACCAAAAAAATCTTGGTGATTTTTTTTCGAGTGAGGAGTTGGCAACGCTGATCTCCACTTGAGGGCGGTCAACCGGGTTGATTGCACAAGCAAAGTTGCCAACTCCTTGCTTTAGGTTAGGTTAGAGCAAAAAAGACTGTGGGTAAGCTGTCGGTTGTTTAACTCTTCCCTTTCTCTTTTTTTTTTCTCGTAAAAGGCTATAGCAAAAGTACCAGTGGGTTGGCAACCTTGCTTTATGCACTGTAAAGCAAGCCTCAAGCAAGGTTGCCAGCTCCTTGCTTTAGGTTAGGTTAGACCCAAAAACAAATCTTGGTGATTTTTTCGAGTGAGGAGTTGGCAACACTGCGAGAAAATACCTCAAGCAAGGTTGCCAGCTCCTTGCTTTAGGTTAGGTTAGACCCAAAAACAAAAACCTTGGTGATTTTTTTCGAGTGAGGAGCTGGCAACACTGCGCGTGAAAAGTAGGTCAAAAGACCGGCCCAGAGTCGCCGGTTTCACCTACTCTCATTGTAGGTTAGTTTTAATCCGTAAAACATCGTAAAAAACAAATTACGCTGAGAGTAGAAGCCTATTAGCAGGTCGTAGTAGATTACACTGAGGGGGGCCTTACAGTAAGAGGGGGGTAGCCTTATAGGAAAATGTCGTAAGTCATTTCAAATGTAGGTCAAAAAAACGAGTTGGCATAAAAAATAGCTTAAAAAGTGATGCCAGAGCTTTTTCTGTCCATTTTTTCTTTCATTGTAGGTTAGTTTAGTGCGTAAAACGTCGTAAAATAAAAAGTAGGTCAAAGGGCCGGCCTAGGATCGCCCATTCCACCTACTCATGGCGACGCATTTTTCGAGGCTAGCCTGGAGAAAGCGGTAAGAATCGATGAATCTAAGTTCAATTCTTCTGTATTTTGGCTTCTTGCCAGCAGCGCACAACGTGCACTCATCGTCGCAGGGGATCATTTTGCTCATCTTACCATGATACCTGGTGGAATATTCACCTACTTGCTGATAGTAATGTATTTCTCGTCGGTATCGGCAATCACAAGGATGGATTTTTTGTCATAGCCCATCTCTTTGACGAAATGGTGAAGATCATAAGTGCTGAGGCCGTGGAAAAATACCGGCACAAACTTGGCAGTTTGAAGCTTCAAATTGCATCTATAGCCTAACGGACTGATGTACTGACCCGTTACGTGATTGTGGTGTGTCACGTTTATCACACAATCATCAAATTTGGACCCGCAATTTGGACAATGTGTTGCACAAACAAACCTCAATTCTTCCTGTCCGGTAAGATCATTCATGGGTTTAGTCCTGAACAAAACATCACCCCATTCCTCCACTTCCTTGACTAGGAATTCCAGGAAGCGTTTTCCAGCCTCGGGTCCACGGTAAAGAATCGGTCACTTGCTATCTTCGTCCGCTCCTGCCATCCAGTGCACGTAGTATGCGAAACTGCAAGGTATGTGCTCGTGGTAGGCAGTAGTTGATGATTTCGCCGGATCGGGGTCGCAGATCGCCATGGGCTTCAAGAATGCATCGAATTCCGCAAGGATGACAACGGGGACCTCCAGCTGGGACTTGTACTTTCTGAAGAAATGAGAACCACCAGGGAACACGCACCTGGATGGTTGATGCTGCAGGCATTCTCTGAGCTGATCGTGCAGTCTCTCCTTGGCGGTTCTTGAACCTAGGTTGCTGAAAAATACCATACATCGATAACAGATTTCGATTTGATGTTCATGTTTTGTTTTTCTCGCTTCTGACCAGCTTTGAAAGATCACGGATGAGGCAATAATGGTGCTGTTTCATATTTTTTTATCAACAGCATGCGCACTACATTCACCTCATCTCCTACAATTTTGCTGATCCGAAGCGGAAAAATGTCTACATTTTTGTTGCTGATTATATATCCGTACACATTTACACCGATTGGAATCTTGTTCTTTTGTTGATAGGCTTTTTCGAACTTTTCGATTTTTGCCAGCTGCACAGGAAATGTAACGTCTTCGAAACATTCATCCAATTCATTCTCGTACCGGCTGTAACTTCCAACGCGCGCAGAGTTCTTTGTTTTATGATGCAAATGGGCCAGGAGGCACCATTTGAAACACTGGTTGTCGTTGTTTTCAATGTTAAGAACGGCTTTCTTGCTTTCGATCACCTGCGGGAGCTTCCGGAAAGAAGCTTGTATTTGCTTATGTTGATGTTGAAGATATGTGTAGTGTTGCAAACACTCCAACCCGATCCTTTGGCTTGAAACTCTTCCTGCTTCTTGACGATCTCTTTCACTAGCTTGTCGTAAAGTTCGCTTATCACCTCTCTCTCACTTTCTAGCAGAAGTTGTTGCTTTGTTCTACTGGAGAACATGTGAGTTTGTTCCCACGAATGCTTCTGGAACAACGAATCCAAAACCATGTCGAATTTGAAGGGGCCCTTGTCGAGAGTGGAAACCAAAATCTTAACCACTTCTGCTTTCTTCTCCTTCAGGAAAATTTCGGCACTGCAGGGCAAACCCCTATTCTCGCTGCTGAGGCTGTAATTTGCCAACATATTCCTGAAGGCCGTTCTCGTCGGCTTAATACATTCTGAGTCGCGTGCTTCAGCCGATTCTGTGATCTTCGTTCTCTTTCCATGGCTCAACTGGTTTGAAGACTGCTTTCGCTTTACCCCACTCTTCTGATTGACGATCAAATTTTTTGTTGTTATCACTTCCCTGGATGTTCGGGAAGGTTTGGTGATGCTGGTGGGTTCTTTCGACGAACCATGCCGTTGAATACATCTTTGTTTATGCCGACTTAGATGGGACTTGGTTTGTGGGATATTACAGAAGGGGCAGGGAACTTGGGGTTGTTTCGTCTTCGGAACTGATGACGCAGTGGGAGTGTCTTGTGACTGTGAAATTTTTCTGAAACAGAGAAAGCCAACTTTCAGGAATATGCAATAGGCTATTATATACACATTGGGACCATTGTTTTGATTCGAATATGTAAGTAAACAGTAAGACGCCTCAAGATGCCGAACAATATCTTCGGCCACTCCAGAGGCGGCACGGATACCGAGCCACCCGACAACACTGAAATTCTGAAACTCGAAAAACGAGTGAAGAAACTTCGCAGCGACCTGCTGACTCTCCAGAACATTAGTGGATCCGATCCTGAAGATCGAAGCGGAATTCAAATCACTGTTCGCTGATTTAACATCCTTGGAAAGTTTGAGCAGCATTCAGGAAACAGTGAACAACCTGCGAGAGGAATTATCTAACCTACAAAAATCCAGAGACATTATTCAACTAAAAACTAAGTTTGAGGAACAGGAAACAAACATCCAAGCTAGCTTGAGCGAACTTCAAAATGTTATTTCTAACATTAAAATCCAACTTGAAACCAACCCTGCACCCGAAGACATACTTTTGATCAATCGAGCAGTGGCCGATCTACGAAACGAACTCGGTAGTTTTCGGTATGAGATCCCGTCTCTGATATCCTTCGCAGAACTTGAAATCTCGGTGAAAAACATCAGGGAGAAACTTCAAACAGTCGAAGAAGCCATTGACAACTTTCCTTTGTCCTAGGACCTGAAAATTATAGTAAAGTCTGTGGCGAACATCAAACTGCAACTCGAGACGTACGAGGATTTCGGTAAAATCCAAGGCACCGTAAGCCACATCGAGGACACTTTGTCGACCATGAGAACTGATCTATCGACCGTGCAGGAAGCTTTGGAATCGAAATTGCCAGGCATAACGGAAACCCTGACCACCGTTCAACAGCAAATTGCAAGCTGGAAAGCCTTAACACCGAAACCGAACTTTCACACTTCCATCACCTGATCGACGACATACAGTGCAAGTTGGAAACACTGCAGCAATTAACCCCTAAACAGGACGACATGACGCGACTCCGGGATGCGCTGGGTACGGTAACCGACGCCAGTGAGCTGGACGCTGTGAGAAAATCTTTGACCGCGCTGCAGAATACAGTCGTCAAGTTACCAACATCGCAGGAACTGAAAGCCGTGAAGAGGGCAGTGAATCGTTTGCTCAAATCCGAGAACGTGAAAAACATCCAGATTGAAATCGTGCAAATTCGAGACACCATCGCCACGATGCCCACCAACCATAACGTCAACGAGCTGCACACTCTGTTCGCAGAAATCAGAAATCAGGTTCACGACCTTGCGACACAAAACTCCAAATTGAGACTCGTCGAAAGCTTGCAGCAGATCATCGCAAACGTGAAACTTAGAATCGACTTCGTGGAGACCGGTCAAGAGTCTGCTTTGGCTGATTTTGCCGACAAGCTTCGCGAACAGAACGAACACTTCAAGCAACTTTGCGTGGAAATCAAGATCAAACCTTGTTACGACAGCATCGTCAACCTCTTCAGCGAACACCTGGAGCCCATACAGATCAAACTGGACGACGTGCAGGAGGAACTGCGAGCCAACGTCGGCAGCCTGAACGTTAGCCTGGACAACTTAAAATCGACAGTCGTCCTAGAGATATTCAGCATTCCAAATCGAGAATTTCCGTCCCCTTTCAATCCACGAAGCAAACTCTACATGCTCACTCCTGTCAAAGCATACCATCAATTTTACCTCAGGGGAAAACTTCAGTTGGTCAAAATGACTTACTGGTCGCTACTGCGAGCCCTTCACTATCCGACTATGACCGTGACGAATATAGGGGACGAACCTAAAGTCCGCAATGTAGAGTTGGTTGATTTCACACATCCCAAAAGTGGAGAGACTTCATAAGCCGAGGATGCTTCGCAAATCATAGACATTCAAGTCGGTGATAAACTGTATGTAGAGAACCCCACGCTCTCTCCAGCACAAAATCCCATCGTCATCGTGTTCCTTTTCTCACATGACGTCCAGTAGAAGCAAGTAAAATTTTGTTATGTAAACTTATAAAAGCTCAAACGAGACTTTCCTGATTAGCACAAAAATACACTGCTATTGTACGATCACGAGACAATTCGAGTTAATAATATGCAATAGTAGTGTAAACTTGTTGTTTCTACGCCATACTTGGTACGAGCCCTTTTTTAACCTCTTTTTTTATCAATTGAATATCAGTTTTTGACATATTTTGACAATTTTTTGTCGATGTTTTAGCGTTTAGCGATGTTTCAGTCAAATTTCCCTTTTTTCCCACTCATACTTGGTACGAATGCCACGATCTTACGTGATATAACTTAACCTATTCATTTTTTTTTTCGTGCTAAACTACACGAGAGCCTCTACGTGCTTTGACCTACTTTAGAGTAGGACCATAAAGTCAGTTCTGCAACCGAAAGTGAGGCTCGAAGAGAGGCTCGGTGAGGCTCGACTTAATGGTTTGCTCTTGTAAGGCACAAGCCTCATTTTCTCGCAGTGTTGCCAACACCTTACTCGAAATAAAATCACCAAGGTTTTTTTCTTGGTTTAACCTATGTTATTGAACTGCGTCGTCACGTCCAAACCCGCATGACTTCCGGACACTATTGGTTCTATTCATAGTTTTTCTTACGTATAGGTGTACATGATGAATCCCCAAACAGATTTTTCCTAAGTCTTACCGTTTCCAAGATAATCCCACTTTCGGTCGCCATTTTGGATTTCCGAGCATAGGTTCTATTCATAATTTTTCTCACGTATAGGTGTACAAGATGAATCTGCAAACAGATATTTTCTAAGTCTTACAGTTTCCAAGATAACCCCACTTCCGGTCGCCATTTTGGATTTCCGAACATAGGGTATATTCACACTTTTACTCACGTATAGGTGTACATGATGTATCCCCAAACAGATTTTTCTTAAGTCTTACCGTTTCTAAGATAACCCCACTTCCGGTCGCCATTTTCGTTTTCCGAGCATAGGTTCTATTCATACTTTTTCTCACGTATAGGCGTACGTGACGAATCCGCAAACAGATTTTTCCTAAGTCTTACCGTTTCCAAGATAACCCCACTTCCGGTCGACATTTTGGATTTCCGAACATAGGTTCTATACACACTTTTTCTGACGTATAGGTGTACACGATTAATCCGCAAACAGATTTTTCCTAAGTCTTACCGTTTCCAAGATAACCCCACTTCCGGTCGCCATTTTGGATTTCCGAACATAGGATCTATTCATACTTTTTCTCACGTATAGGCGTACGTGATGAATCCACAAACAGATTTTTCCTAAGTCTTACCGTTTCCAAGATAACCCCACTTCCGGTCGCCATTTTGGATTTCCGAACATAGGTTAGTAGATTTTAAATATGCCTTCTACCGCAACCCTGATTTTTCGACCTCTAAGAAAACCGCACCAAAACCTCAAAAACTCACTTTCCATGATCGATACGTAATTTTCCAAGTCCGCGGACCAATGTTTATATATCGTGAGCTTTATAAACCTCTCGGGAACGATGTGATCTCTCTGCCACACGCGCGCTCGTGCCTCTCATTATTTCTGTATTGTGACGCAAACAAACAAATAATAATTGTTTTTTTTTTAGGATTCCTAGCCCCTATAACCCCGCCAGGAGTGCGTGGTGCCCAACCCAGTTCTAATGGCCATGGCTATCAAAGGCATACCTCTATAGAGTTTCACGTGTTTTTTTTTGTCCTTTGGGACACCTCTGTTTGTCAAAAAATTGAGTTATTTGCAATTTAACGCAGGACTTTTTTGGTTTGTGTGATCTGAGAAAGCATAATGGAATCCACCAGTTTGATCGAATGTGTTACTTGCGAAAAATTAATATCTAAAACTTATATTAGCAAGCACAGGGCAAGATGTAGCGAAACAGCTTCGATAATTAATCGTTCGTTACCTTCTAAGCCTTGTGCTCGATGCGGAAAGATGATCAGCATTGCAAATTTAAGTAAACACCTGAAAATTTGCAAACAATCGACCGAACAAGGAACATTGAAAAGAAAAATCGATGATCCAGGAACCGAAGCTTCCACTTCCAAACAAGTTAAATTATCCGATGAACGCGAACCAATTAGATCTGCATTTAACCGTCATATTCAGGATTTCTCTTTTACTTCGGAACCAGGCTGCGACATTCTTAATTTCTTGCGTTAGACGAAAACATCTGTACTAAATATTTTAAAAGATAAACTTCAAAACAACTCTATAAAATTATACGTTGTTCTGTTTTCTGAATACGAGAAAGTCGATGGCACAACGAGTATTTTTTATCATCGTACATAAAACCAATCTCTTTATTTTGCTGACGTCGAAAATTTAGACAACTTCTATTATAAAGTTACCATTGAGCTGGTTAAGAAACACGACGATTTCGAGGCTAAAGGGTCGGGATGGTCTCTGTGTGGAAGTCCTCACACGTTAACTGTTTACGTGAACCAATTCTCGCCTCTTCGCGCTTCCAGCTACGTTTTTCTTCCACCAATCATTCAACACAAGAGGGCTGTGTTAAATATACAGAACAGCGATAACAAGTGTTTCCTTTGGTGTGTGTTGGCGGAACTTCACCCGATTCATTGGTCAAATCATCCAGAACGGGTATATCATTACAAGCAGCATGAACCTGAACTTGAAAATGCAATGGATGGCATAGAATACCCGGTGACCATTTCTGATATATCAAAATTCGAAACACGAGCACGAGATGCAGAAGGAAAACGCTTAATCATCAACGTGTATTCCTATACGTTGAATAAAAATGTCGTGCATCCCGTCAGGATAAGCGATGTCGACGATGACGATGCTCGTGTGATTAATCTTCTTCTTATTTCAAACGACAGTGTTTACCATTACTGTCTCATTCGTTCACTATCACGCTTGGTCAGAAGTCAATCAACCAAGCATGCAAACAACATCGAAGTTTGCCCGAGATGCCTAACCACGCTCGACGATCAAAAACAATCCAATTATCGAAAATACACCGGACCTCAAATTGCTATCGAGAAACTTGCCGAACATAAAATTTATTGCGGCGACAACAGACCGACTCGCATGTTGATGCCGAAATCAAAAAATGTCGAAGAATTTAGGATGCATAAGGCATTGTTGGAGCATCCTGCAATCATCATTGCTGATTTTGAGTCTTTTCTCAAACCGTTGTCGTACTGCGAACCAGACCCCGAACTTTCTTCCACAACACCGTATCAGTTGCACGAAGCCTCGAGTTTCGGATACGTTGTCGTGCGACAGGATAGGATAGATGAATCATATGTTTACCGAGGACCAGACGTAATCAAACATTTTTTTGAAAAGATGGTTGAAGAGGTTGAGACCATTGGCAGCCTCTTACGCGAATCGAAACCAATGCTTCCATTATCCAGCGATGAACTTCAATCTCACAATAACATTGAAACGTGTCCGGTGTAAGATCAACGTTTCACCGACGAGAACCGGAAAGTATTTCACCATAATCACTTCACCGGAAACTACATCGGTGGAATCTGTAACACGTGTAATCTAAAGATCCAAAAACCTACCTTTGTCCCCATATACCTTCATAATGTCAGCGGTTACGACTTCCATCTCTTAATACGGAATCTTGGATATGATAGACAAAAAATAAATATTCTAGCAGAGAATGAAAGGTCCGCAAGCGAATATTGATTCCCGGAACAAACGAAACTGTGGAGATGAGACTTTTAGATTCTTACAGATTTTTATCTGCCAGCCTGGACGCTCTTGCCAGCAAACTTTCGGCTGAACAATTTAGAATAACGAGAGCTAATTTTCCCAACGTAGACATAGAAATGATTAGACGTAAAGGGATTTATCCTTTCGAATATGTTAGTGATAATTCTAAATTTAACGACGACACTCTTCCACCTCAAAAAGAATTTTACAGTCGACTCAGAGAGAAAGGAATCACGGACGATGAATACGAACACGCGCAACGGATGTGGGACAAATTAGGATTTGGACACTCGGCGATTATCACGATGCCTACTTAAAACTGGACGTGACGATACTCGCGGATGTTTTTCAAGCATTCAGGAAAATGTCGGCGAATATTTACAAATTAGATCCTGCATATTTTTACGGTCTCTCGGGCTTAGCGTGGTCTGCCATGTTATTACAGACAAAAATAAAACTCGAATTGATACCGGACGTGGACATGTTATATTTTATCGAGAGGGGGATACGAGGTGGAATGGTGCAATGCGTACAGAGACATGCAAAAGCAAATAAAGTTCACATGGCAGAAGAATACGATCCTAATGAACAATCGAAATACATATTTTATGTGGATGCAAATAATTTATACGGACATGCTATGATACAAAAACTTCCTTACGGCGGGTTCGAATGGGTGGATACCACTTCCATTAACATTAATAATTTCAACGACTGTGAATTTGCCTTTTTATAGAGGTGGACCTCGAATTCCCCGACCATCTACACGATTACTTCAAAGATCTACCTCCTGCACCCGAACTAAAATGTTCGCCTGATTCAAATCAACGTAAGCTTCTGTTAACATTGGATAGGAAAGAGAGATACGTTCTCCATTACAAAAATCTTCAATTCTTAATTGAGAAGGGAGTTCAAGTAATAAATGTGAGAAGAATAATGAAATTCAAACATTCCGAGTGGTTAAAACCTTACATTGAAAAAAATACGTGTCATAGAACACGCGCCACGTCAGATTTAGATAAAGATTTTTTTAAACTCATGAATAATGCTGTTTACGGAAAAACAATGGAGAATGTCAGGAAGCACGTGGACGTGAGATTAGTTCCCGATTCAAATAAATGTAGAAAATTGATAGCATCGCCGACATTCAAATCACGAAATATATATGATGAAAACCTGGCCCTGTTTGTGATGGATAAAAAAATAATCAAGTTCAACGAACCAATCTACGTGGGGGCGACGGTTTTGGATTTATCTAAACTGCATATGTTTGAATTTCATTATAATGTCATGAAACACTTCTATAATGAAAATTTAACACTTTTGTACACGGACACGGACAGTTTTATTTATTCCGTACAGACATCTGACCTCTACAACAATTTGAAACAACCGAAAATGATTGACCATTTCGACACATCTTCCTTCCCTCAACCAAACAGATTTGATCTCCCTTCTCGCAATAAAAAAGTGCTTGGTAAAATGAAGGATGAATGCAACGGAGAAATCATTCTGGAGTTCGCCGGCTTACGTTCAAAAATGTATGTGGTGAAAACAGAAACCAGCATCACCAAAAAAGACAAAGGTGTTGGTAAAAAAACCGTGAAAAACAAGCTTGTGTTCGAGGATTACATCAATTGCCTCTATTCACAGTCGAGGATTCTACGTTTCGAGACAAGGGTACAAAGCGTAGACCACGTGCTTACTACAAACAAAGTTAAGAAAGTAGCATTAGATCCGCATGACGATAAAAGATGTATTTTGTCTTGTGGAATCCACACGTTGCCTTGGGGTCACTATCGTTTAGAAATTAGTAAAAATTGTAGGCAATGCAAATGAAAAAAAAAACAACTTAAATAACAATAACTAAAATAAAAAAAAATTAACTGTCTCATACACAATAAATAACTAGCAAGGACAATGAATCTTTTTGGTTTCCGAAAGCAAACAATGGAGACTGTACACCGCACGGCAGATCATGAATTTCTACCTTCCATGTTATCTAAACTCAACGGCCTGTTGATCAATCAATTTTCGGAACGCTGCTCTTCTTGCTGGAACAGTGACGATTTCGGATTCGCGACGATCGACATGGTGAGGAAACCCAACGACGGAAAATACAGAAACAAAATCAACGACTTTCTACACGTTGCAACGTTGTGAGAACGCTGTGAATAGAAGCAATTGATGTAATCCTCGAACACAAGCTTGCTTTCACGGTTTCTTTACCAACACCTTTGTCTTTTTTGGTGATGCTGGTTTCTGTTTTCACCACATACATTTTTGAACGTAAGCCGGCGAACTCCAGAATGATTTCTCCGTTGCAATCATCCTTCATTTTACCAAGCACTTTTTTATTGCGAGAAGGGAGATCAAATCTGTTTGGTTGAGGGAAGGAAGATATGTCGAAATGGTCAATCATTTTCGGTTGTTTCAAATTGTTGTAGAGGTCAGATGTCTGTACGGAATAAATAAAACTGTCCGTGTCCGTGTACAAAAGTGTTAAATTTTCATTATAGAAGTGTTTCATGACATTATAATGAAATTCAAACATATGCAGTTTAGATAAATCCAAAACCGTCGCCCCCACGTAGATTGGTTCGTTGAACTTGATTATTTTTTTATCCATCACAAACAGGGCCAGGTTTTCATCATATATATTTCGTGATTTGAATGTCGGCGATGCTATCAATTTTCTACATTTATTTGAATCGGGAACTAATCTCACGTCCACGTGCTTCCTGACATTCTCCATTGTTTTTCCGTAAACAGCATTATTCATGAGTTTAAAAAAATCTTTATCTAAATCTGACGTGGCGCGTGTTCTATGACACGTATTTTTTTTCAATGTAAGGTTTTAACCACTCGGAATGTTTGAATTTCATTATTCTTCTCACATTTATTACTTGAACTCCCTTCTCAATTAAGAATTGAAGATTTTTGTAATGGAGAACGTATCTCTCTTTCCTATCCAATGTTAACAGAAGCTTACGTTGATTTGAATCAGGCGAACATTTTAGTTCGGGTGCAGGAGGTAGATCTTTGAAGTAATCGTGTAGATTGTCGGGGAATTCGAGGTCCCCCTCTATAAACAAGCCAAATTCACAGTCGTTGAAATTATTAATGTTAATGGAAGTGGTATCCACCCATTCGAACCCGCCGTAAGGAAGTTTTTGTAGCATAGCATGTCCGTATAAATTATTTGCATCAGTAGTGTAATTGAGGGTATTATAAACCCGAGAAATGATGACCCCCCCTCAGGCAGATTTGGCTACACTTAAAACTAGCTCAACATGCCCATATGAGCTTTTTGTTCAAGTGTGGAACTCTGTCTAATCCAAGATTTTTGTAAAAATGCCCTCGGGAAGTTCCTGTGAAATGATGAGCCCCCTCAGATTGATTTGTCCACACTTACAAAAGGCACTTCTGTCAGATTGTTGTCCATAATCTTGTTAAAAATATGCCCCTCTTGATATTTTTTGATATCTTAAGTATAGTGACTGCTATAGTGCCCTAGCATGTATAGATTTCAAAATATTAACAATTTTGTTAATAATGTATTTTTCAAAAAATTCTATTTATAGAAATTAGGCATTTACAGCTTAAGTATTGCATATATCAGGAAAATTATAGAGACATAAAATGTAGAGAATCATGCCTAGAATATGCCTACAAAATTTCAAGTCTCCAGTACTGATAGTTTTTGAAAAATCTCAAATTCAAAAAATTATCGATTTTTTAACAAAACTTCTAAACAGCCTCTAGATTTCAAATATGCAACCCCCATGCACCTATCTTGAAAAATAGGCAAGTTATTCAAGATCTAGAGAACGGCAAGAGATTTTTGAAAAATTATAGAGATCAAAAAGTTGCATCTTGCCATGCCCAGGCCAAAGCAACAAACCCCATGTCTCTAGCATTCATGGTTCCAGAGATAATCAAAATTCAAAAAATTATCGATTTTTTAACAAAACTTCTAAACTTCAAATATGCAACCCCCATGCACCTATCTTGAAAAATAGGCAATTTATTCAAGATCTAGAGAACAACAAGAGATTTTTGAAAAATTATAGAGATCAAAAAGTTGCATCTTGCCATGCCCAGGCCAAAGCAACAAACCCCATGTCTCTAGGATTCATGGTTCCGGAGATAATCAAAATTCAAAAAATTATCGATTTTTTCAAAATTTGAGTATGTTGCTCTGGGGGCCATGCAGAGTCACCCCCATAAATATAACTGTCCTAGGATCAAAACTAGTGACAGAATGCAGAAACAAAAATTATAATAGGGCTTGTATACAGCTACCAGCCACTATATTTTCATTTTGAACACAGCACTTAAAACTAAGCCAAGATGCACACCTACCCACCCCCACCCACCCACATCCATACATGTTTACTTCCCGGTACACTTCTATTGCATTATGTTGTATAATATTATGCAATAAACTATTAGGCATGTGTTGTTTTCTGATTAATTGGTTATGACATAATGTGATGATGTGGTGTTTTCTGATTGGTTTAAATAAGCAAGGTTTCTATTGGCTCTATAAATCTATATAAGCCAGAGCACAGTGCAGATTCGTCACCTTTGCTGGATCGGCAGAGGAACCCACATCGCGGGGGATAGAACCTGAACAGGCTCCACCAAAGTATAGGAGACTTTGAAGCATATAATTTGGCGGAAAACCCAAGTAAGGTCATAGAAACAATATACACTGATGCAATAAAAGCCAATTTTTGGCAGGGGGGCCAAAGTGGTTCCTAATACAAAATAATTAATATCTCAAGAACTAATTGACATAGAGCTATGCACTTTTTTTGTCTGCACTGAACCCAACTGACATTTTTTATTAAGCATAGAATTTTGATTTGATTCCCAAGAAATTTTATATAATAAACCAACAACAAAAATAGCAAAGCCAAAAATATTAACACACATATACACACACACAAATCACACTGCTGAACCCATTGATATTTTTTATTAAGCATAGAATTTTGATTTTAGAAATTTTATATAATAAACAACAACAAAAAATGCCAAATCAAAAATATTGTAATCAATGCAAAAAAAATATAACCAGCCCCAATTGGGCCAGGCACCAAAATAATTGTAATCCAGACAAATGCAGAACTCCCACTAAAATATGCCCTAAATGCCATAGAAAATATAGCATGGAATATTTCACATATAAACATAAAGGTACTTGCTCTGCACAGTCATCAACATTGCCCCCACAACCATCTACATCTGGTCTGAAAAGGAAGCATGAAACACCTGTTAATGCTAGAGCCACGCTATGAACCCATCCATAGCAGTTTTAATGGCCAATTAAGGGATCACCGGTTTGTATCAGAGCCAAGATGTGGTATTAAGAATTTTTTGAACAGTATAAATCCTGATGTGCAGGCAATTCTAAATGCACAAAATGGCTCTTATAAGCTGTCCCTCAAATTGTTTACACAATATAAGAAATCAAATGGCACAAAATTTACACAGCCCCACATAACAGAAACTGTACCTGTATATTCAAATACAAATTTAGACAAAATAATAAGCAGTTTGATAGATCAATTGAATATTAAACACTCTGAATTTGCTGCAAAAGAATCAGGATGGAGCCTATGCGGATCTCCACACAAGTTATATATTAATATTTCTGAATTCAGCCCATTACAAGGATCTACATATCTGCCATTACCTGACAATATTAAAAACAAAAGAGCCGTGGTCAATATTGAAAATAATGATGAGAAATGCTTTTTGTGGTGTATTTTAGCTGCTTTGTATCCAGTTTCAAGGCATCCTGAGCGAATAAGTTATTATAAACAGCATGAACACATTTTTAATGAAGCAATGGAGGGTTTAGAATATCCAATGTCTGTTCAGAATATAGATAAATTTGAAAAAAAGGCCAGGGATATTAATGGTAAACAATTATCTATTAATGTATTTACTTGTTCTACTGGCCGTGGCAATTGCTTGATAGAACCTCTCAGAATCAGTACATTTGATGATGATTCTGCTGTTCCGATTGATCTGCTCTTAATTGAAGAGGATGACACATATCATTATACTCTGATACATAATCTTGAAGCCTTAGTCAGAAAACAAATAGACAAATCCAATACAATATATCTAGTTGTGCAGAAGATGTTTGTCTGTATTTGATGGTCAAAAAATGGTGAATGGGGTTCGGGAAGAGAATGCAGCAATTGCTAAAAACAAGTTAATTGAGCATCTGAAATACTGTGGGAATCATAAACCTGTTCATATGCTTATGCCTAACCCAAAAGAAAATGCCAAATTCAAAAAATTTGAAGCCTTGTTGGAACACCCAGCATATATAGTCTGTGATTTTGAATCAAATCTCAAACCTTTTGCATTCTGTAGCCCAGATCCTGATGAACCTTCAATTACATCATACCAGCTACATGAACCTTCTAGTTTTTGTTATGTGGTTGTACAGGATGGGGTTGTTAGTGAACCACACTTATACATGGGAGCAGATGCCATCAAAAAATTTGCAGATAGAATAGAAAATGAGTGCCGTGACATAGCATCTAATGTCTTATTAAAATCAAAACCCATGTTGCCTTTAACAGAGAACCAGATTGAAGATTTCAACAATGCAGAAAAATGCCCGGTATGTAATTCTGAATTTTCATATCCAAATATCAAGGTGAAACACCATTCTCATACAGATGATAAATTCAAAATGGCCCTGTGTAATAGCTGTAATAATAAGATCCAGAGACCAAAATTTGTCCCCATATTTTGCCATGGTGCATCCAATTATGATTTTCATCATTTGATCAGGTACGAGTGGTTTGACAAGCAGAATTTAAATATTTTGGCTGAAAATAATGAAAAATATATTGCCATTAGCAAAATAATTAAAGTTAATGGTGTTCCTATTCACTTAAGATTTCTTGATTCATACAGAATTCTGTCTGCTAGCCTGGCTACACTGGCCACTCAATTATCTGATGATCAATTCAAAATCACATGTGCTTTGTTTCCAAATCAGGAGCTGAAATTAATTAGGCGGAAGGGTGTATATCCATATGATTATATTACAGATTTTTCTAAATTTGATGAGTGTTCTCTGCCACCACAACAAGAGTTTTGCAGCAAAATCAGAGGACCTGGAATCACTGATGAAGATTATTACCATGCCCAGTTGATGTGGAACAATTTAAAATGCCAGACATTTGGTGATTATCACAAGGCTTATTTAAAACTTGATGTGACCCTCTTAGCTGATATACTGCAGGCATTCAGAAAATCTTCCATGCAAAATTATAAGCTGGACCCAATGTATTTTTACAGTGCTCCGGGCCTAGCATGGTCTGCAATGTTTTTAAACACTAAAATGCAATTGGATCTGATCCAGGATCAAGATATGTATCTGTTTATGGAACAATGTATAAGAGGAGGCATGGTGCAATGTTCTCATAGATATGCCAGAGCAAATAACAAATATATTCCTGATTATGATCCATCACGGCCATCAAATTATTTACTGTATGTAGATGCAAACAGCCTCTATGGTTATGCTATGATGGATAAACTGCCATATGCAGGGCTTGAGTGGGTTGAAGATTTCAATATTGAAGATCTTAAGGATTTTGATGACAGTAACTATGGCCTGTTCTTAGAGGTTGATCTGACAATTCCTGATGATTTACACAACACATTTTCTGATCTGCCCCCAATTTCTGAGGTTAAGTGTTCACCTGGCTCTAAACAGAAGAAATTGATGATGACTCTAGAGCCGAAACAGGATTATGTCATATTACAAAAACCTCCAGTTCCTGATGAAACATGGTGTTCAAGTGACCAAAATTGGAAAAGTTTTGAGGTTCAGGCACTCAAGATGGTTGAAACCATATATTGATACAAACACAGAGCTTCGAACATCTGCAATGAGCCAATTTGATAAGACCTTGTTTAAATTGATGGTCAATTCAGTGTATGGCAAAACAATTGAAAATGTCAGAAAACATATTGATGTTAAAATAATTACAGACCCCAGCCGGAGAAAAAAATGATTGCAAAGCAAAACTTCAATTACAGATGAATTTATGATGAAAATATGGCACTTTTCAACATGAAAAAACAAAGATTAAGTTTGATAAGCCTATTTATGTAGGGGCTGTGATATTGGAATTGGCCAAATTACACATGCTGGAGCTCTATTATAATGTGTTGAAGCCTATTTATGGTGATAGTGTAAAATTGATGTACACGAACACAGATAGTTTTATTCTTGATATTCAGACAGAAGATGTTTATCAAGATATGCCACAGCCTGCATTGCTTGAATATTTTGATACCAGTGAACATACAAAGATTCAACCCCACAACAAAAAGGTGCCTGGCAAGTTAAAAGATGAGACACTTGGTGATGTTATTGTGGCATTTGCTGGGTTAAGGTCCAAGATGTACAGCTTTGAAACATGTAGTGGTGCTGCTGCCAAAAAGGCCAAGGGCGTTGGCAGAGTAACTGTGGAAAAAGAGCTTGAATTTAAAGATTATGAAGATTGTCTCAAATCACAGAGTTCAATCAGAACATCAGAATGCAGAATCCAGAGTGTGATCACTTATTGACTACAAATATTATATGAAAAGTGGCTCTGGACCCACATGATGATAAGAGATGGATTTTGTCATGTGGCATACATATTCTACCATGGGGTCATTGTTATTTGAGAAGTGGTAATCAATGCCCAATTACAGAGCATGATTTGAAATAAATAAACATGCCTATGAACTTATTTGGGTTCAAAAAACAGGCTATTATGGACCTGCCAACACCTACACCCTCTTCTGATATAATATCTAAACTAAGTGCTTTGTTAATTATTCATCTGAACAGCATACTTACAGATGTTGATGATGAAACAGGTAAAACATTGTACATATTTAACAATAATTTAAATTATTACCAATTACCTGTAGGTGGTCAATTACAGTTTATTACAACCCCCGAGGGTAATGTCAAGATTTCAATAGGGAGAAATATTTATAGAATTAAGCACTCAAACATGATTTCTGGCACTGTTTATACCGTTTCTGCTGGTGACTGCTTATATATTGAGGTCCCGGGATCCTATGACAAGCTTATACCTTTTCTTATAGAATTAAGAATTAGATATTCAATAATAAATAACCACTAAAACAAAAATGCCTAATGATATATTTGGCCATACAAGGCATGAAGATCACAGTGATGAGATTCTGATGCTTGATGTCAGAGTCAAGAAATTAAGAAGTGATTTACAAGCTTTACAAACCACACTCAATGCCAGTCTTCAACTAGAAATGACAAATTTACAATCACAATGCATGGACCCTCTTCTTAAAATTGATTCTGAACTCAAATTATTGCTTCAGAAATATACTGACCTGGCAACATTGGATAATTTTCAAAGTTTAGAAGAAGCTGTAGCAGCTCTTCAAGCCAAATTTAAGACCCAGGCCACCAACTCTTTGCAATTGAAACAGCAATTGGAAGAGCAGATAAATAATGTCCAGGCACAGCTCCAAACAATTGTCAAAAGCATAAAATCACAAGAAGATTTTGATCTAGTGATTTCCACTCTAAAAGAACAGATTCAATCACTCCAAATACCTAATCTGGACCCTCTGAACAATGCCATAGCCGAGGTTAAAGAAAAAATTGAGACACTTGCAAATTTTATGAACAACTTGCCATCTTCTGATGCTTTGAGTGCAATAACTCGGAGTGTTGCCAACATTAAGCTGCAACTTGAAACATATGAAGATTTTGGAAAAATTCAAAGTACCATAACCCATCTTGAGGGTACAATAGCAGCAGTGCAAAGTGATTTGACAAATGTACAAGAATCTCTAGAATCCCGCCTGCCTGGTATTGTAGACACACTTGTCAGTGTCCAGCAACAGATCACAAAGCTTGAAAACCTCAACACTGAATCTGAGCTATCCCATTTTCATCACTTGATCGATGATATCCAAACAAAACTTGAAATTTTACAACAATCAACACTGACTCAGGCAGATATAGCCCTGCTCCAAAATGCTATGCAAAATGTGTCTGATGCTTCTGAATTAAATAATGTGAAATTGGCACTTGAATCTTTGCAAAATACTGTATCAAATCTGCCTACATCACAGGAACTTAAAAATATAAAGGGAGCAGTGAATCGCATATTGAAATCAGAAGATATCAAGAATATCCAGACAGAGATCAAACAACTTACTCAGACAGTGGCCACTCTACCAACTAACCAACATTTTAATGAACTGCATGCCCTGTTTGAGGATATCAGAAGACAGGTCCATGATCTTACTGCTCAAAATTCAAAATTGGCAGTGGTTGAAAATTTGCACAAATTGTAGCTAATATCAAGCAACAGCTAGGGACCATGGAATCGAATCAAGCAAATGATGTGTCTGTTTTTGCCACCCAGCTACAAGAAATTGTGCAACAATACAAGAAACTTGTTGTGGACATAAAAATCAAGCCAGGCCATGATGATGTTGTTAGGACCATCAATGAGCACCTTGAATCTGTAACAAGCAGATTGCTTACAGCAGAAAAAGAAATAACCGGCATAATTGAGAATCCAAAACATACAGTAATTCTTGAATTGTACAGCATCCCCAACAAAGAATATGATTCACCATTTACACCAGGTGGCAAAATATATATGCTGTCCCCTGCACAATTTTATTACCAGTTTTTTTTGTTGGGGGCACACTGAGACCAATCAAGATCAAATATTGGCTTCAACCACAGGCACACCACTACCCTACCTTATCAATAACAAATGCTGACCAGAAACAAAAAATCACCAGTGTGAAGTTAGAGGATTTTACAGGTCCCAATACATTAGAAACATCTTTTGCTGAAGATGATGGATCTCTGGAATTTAATATACAAATAGGAGACAAACTGTATTTAGAAAATCCTGCAGTATCAGCTGCTGAACACCCCATAGTTGCAATATTCTTGTTTTCATATTATGTCTAGACAAATTATTGTTGATGAATTACACAGACAAGCCAGACATAATTATAAGAGACTGCCAGTAGTCACAAAAGGCATAGATGATTTATGGCAGAGCGACTTGATTGAGATGGCAAGTGGACAGCTGAAAAACAGACAAAATCAACAAGGGCTACAAGTATCTACTCACTGTAATAGACACATTTTCAAAATTTGCCTGGGCTGTGCCACTCAAATCCAAGACTGGAAAATGTGTTACAGAAGCCTTCAGGACAATCATCAATCAGAGTGGAAGATCACCGCGCTATTTGCAAACAGATAATGGCAAAGAATTTTATAATTCTGTGTTCCAACAATTTATTAAAAGCCAGTCAATACAACATTATTCGAGTTACAGTGATCTCAAGGCCTCAATTGTAGAGAGATTCAACAAAACCCTAAAAAATCTTATGTATAAACAATTTACACTTCAAGGTAATTATAAATGGCTTAATATTCTTCCAGAACTTCTACATAAATATAACAACTCGGTCCATTCCACAATCAACATGAAACCCTCTGAAGTAACTTCATCTGATGAGCAAAAATTTATCAGGACTGTTTATTATCCTAGATACCAGCCAACAACAAGAAAGGCCAAATACAAGGTGGGTGATCAAGTAAGAATCAGCAAATGTAAGCACTTATTCAAAAGAGGCTTTACAAGAAACTGGAGCACTGAATTATTTACAGTGGTTCAAGTTAAACCTGGGACCCTTAACACATATATAATAAAAGATCACCGAGGAGAAATTCTCAAAGGCAGATTCTATGAAGAAGAACTCAGCAAAAGTAAACAGCCGGACACATATCTCATAGAAAAAATCATCCGCCGAAAAGGCAATAATATATTTGTCAAATGGCTAGGACTTCCAGAACACAGCTGGATTGATGCAGACAAAGTGATAATATGAGCACCTGGGATGTTATAAAAAGGCTGCCAGAACCTGAACAGCAGATAAAGAGAAATGGCAAGTTGCTGCCTGATAATATTAGATGTCTTATTTTTGGGCCATCGGCTTGTGGTAAAACTACACTAATGATTGATAATTTTTTATTGGCACCCAAATGGTTAGACTGAAAAAACAGGCACTTGTATCTTTTCTCTAAGAGCTTGGAACAATTAAAATATCAGCAGTTGATGAAGCTATATGATGGATTGGATATGGCCACTTTTGAATCAGATGTTAAGCCACTCCATGAATGTCTCGATAATTCTGTTGTTGTGTTTGATGACATTATACTGGTTAATCAAAACAAGGTTAGAAATTTCTTTACACAGGGCCGACACAAAAACATTGATTGCTTCTACCTGGCACAGACTTTTTCTAAAATACCGAAGCAGCTGATCCGAGACAACAGCAATTTTATATGTGTGTTTCATCAAGATCATACCAACCTCAAACACATCATGATGAATATGTAGGTGGGGACTTGAGCTACAATGATTTTTCCAAGTTTTGCAGTAGGTGCTGGAACCAGGACAGTTATGGGTTTGTCACAATTGATATGACAAGAAAACCCAATAGTGGCAAATACAGAAATAAAATCAACAATTTTCTAGACATTGAAACATATATAAATAACCATGAAAAGGACAATCATTGATGATCTTAAATTAAGAGATTATCTTGTAAAAAGATTTAAGGGATGGAAATCACAGAACCGAGGAATTTATGAATAACACAAACAAACAGAACAGCCTATTATTGATGCTATTAGTGAATTAGGTAAAAATATCAAAACTGTTACAGAGCAAAATCAAAATTTGATCACAGAGCCTGTACCTGTAGCTGCAAGGAACATATTAGATTATCCAATCACCCCACTTTCCAGTATTCATACACCTAGTCCTGTTGCTCCTCGAAGAATTGAAGCTACTCTGGATCCTATTGAATTGGGTCTTCTTGCTCAAAAATATTTAAGCACACCTAAAGACAACAAAGATGAGGTCTGTGGCTTATATGCTGACACAGAGCGTGATGGTAGCATCATACATAGAATTGGCAATTTCAGAGTAACATTTATGGGAGATGATATAATTGTATATTCAGAATCTCATCTTGGAGAAAAAGGTGGTTTTGTTAAATATCCTGGCACACCTGGATTGTGGGAACTGATGACTAGGAAAAGGCCTGGCAGCTATACAGATCACGACTATGAGCACTACAAAGAAATATTAAAAAAAATCAGATGCTCTATACCAGAACAATGATCCCACACAAAAAAGAGTCAAGTCTAGCAGTGGAGTAAAATATAACAACTTAATCAAGCCCATATGGTCAGAGATCAAGACTGGCAGTGGAATCAAACAATACAACACCCTGCCTAAAGAATTTGTGTGGGTTGATGATGTCAGGAAACTTGTAGATATTTTATTGGTGATAGCTGGGGAGGAAAATGCTGGCAACCACAATTTTTACAATGAAAAGGTTGGAATTATGGACATGATAAGCACCAAATTGTCTAATTTTATAGTGAATGACACTAAGGGTATTGGATATCTTATAAAAATTATTAATACTCTACCACCTAAATTTTGGAATATTTCTGACTGGCGGGGGTTGGTTAATGTCATTATAAACAAGCTGCCAATTGAACTACACATTCCAGGCTATCAGCATTGTGGTCCTGGTGTTAATCCCCTAGATGCTGCTTGTAGAGACCATGACATAGCATACAACACACATACTGATCTTGACAAGAGACATGTTGCAGACAAGAAATTAGAAGAGGCTGCATTTGGTAGATTTGTAAGCAAAGATGCTTCTTTAAGTGAAAGAATAGCAGGATTGGGAACCACCATAGCTATGAACACCAAACAAAAACTGGGGTGCGTGCTGTGAATATGTATATAATAAACCTAAAATGAAGGCCAAGGGTGTTATGTATCAAATACCTTATGCAGGTCTTAAATCTCTTAAAACTATTGATAGTCTTTTAACCAAAAAGAGAAAAAGCTCTTGTATTGCCATGGGCCATGGTATGAAATTGTTGCTTAGCACCCCCCAATTAAAAAAAATACAACAATAAGGAAAAAATCACATGTGGGGGGTTTCATATTTACTATCCCGGCCATCTTAGCAGCACTTGGGGCTGTTGGGAGCTTGGCTGGGGGATCAGCTGCCTTAGCAAAAACAGTAATAGATGCCAAGAAAAATAGGGCAGAATTAGATGAATTGAAGCGCCATAACCTGGCCATGGAGAAACAAGGCAAAGGTGTTAAGAGAGCCATGAATAGGTTTAAAAAAAACAAGAGCCGCTTACAAACCAAGATATTGAATCTTTAATCAAGCCACTGGGCATCAAACATTTTAGAGGTGTGTACATGTCTGATTCTTTACCAGAACAACCACTCAACAAAGAGTGTGGCATTGTTAATTTGGATAAGTACAAAAATCAGGGCACTCACTGGATTTGTTATCTTAAATATTTAAAAGATGAGGCATTTGTGTTTGATTCATTTGGAGGTGTTCCACCTGAAAATTTAATAAAATATCTAAAATCAACTAATCTTTATTACAATAATGCCCGTGTTCAAAACTTCAAAGATGTTAATTGTGGACATTTGTGTTTATCTGTTCTTAGATATATGTCTCAAATAAATAAACCATCAATTGAAAATTTTCAACAAGCCTTGTGGTATCTGAAACATCATGGGGGTATTCCATCTCACCAGCCAAAATACAATATTGTAACTCAAATTACATGATGATATAGTGTATCCCAAAACAATAGCTCTCAGAGCATTTTATGGCATGTACTTGATCCCTAATATTACACACCACAACATCAAAATTGCAGTAGGGGATCAAAAAATTGTCATCACTCCAGGGCAATATAATCTGTCTACTCTAAATGCTCAATTACCCAGAGTTATAGTCTTGACTCAAAATTCTTTCACTCACAGAGTAGAAATTGTATCTGCTACAGAAACAGTGGATCTGGGTACTATAGGAGAGCTGTTAGGCTTTGAGAACAACACAAAACTTGAACCAGTCATCAAACACACTGCTATTAATATACCTAAATTCTTAGCCATAGAGACTCTAAATATTCACTGTAATGTGGCTGAGGGTACGATCACCAAATCAAATGGCATAGGCACTCACAAACAAACTGGCATCATTGCAACATTTAAACCTAATTCTGAATTTATGGAGCCCATCATCTACACTCCATCCCCAACATTATATTTTCCTGTGTTCCATAATAGAATAGATTATATTGAATTGATGGTCACTAATGAAAAAGAAGAATTAGTTGATTTTGCTGGAGCCACAACAACTGAAATCATAGAGATTAATATTTAAATAAAAATACATAAAAAAATGGAAAATATTGAGAGTTATGAGCTACAATCATTCCCCCCAAACAGGAGGACATTGCAAATTTAAATCAACCCAACACAGAGATTGAGGTTGATCTTGATGTAGGGGATGGCTTTATACACCCCCACAGAGCAGATCTATACATCAAATCTGATGTTGTAAAACTCGGTGGGACAGATTATCCGGCAAATTCAAATATAAGATTGGTAGATAATTTTGTGCCGCATCTGTTCTCTGAAATTGAGATCAGAAAGCATGGTGTTGTTATAAACAGAGTGGATTATCCCGGCATTACCTCCACAGCTTTGGCCACACTAAAATTATCCAAAACCGAGGCTTCTTACTACAAAATAGGTGGATTTGAGGCTGGTGATAAAATTATATCTAAGAGCCACACAGTGCTGTTCCCTATGCGCCTGTTGCCAGGATTCTTCTCAGATTACAAAGATATTATGTGGAAGGGTGGCTTAAGAATCACATTTAGAAGAGCTGCCAATGATAATAATGCTTTGATGAGGTACAGCACATTAAACTCTACAGGGGAAGCTCTGCCCAATACCCTACCTGATGAAGTGTAACGTATTAGGTGGGTGCTCGATTAATTAGCAATAAACGTGAGAAGACGTGCAGGGAGGCCGTGGATGCGAATTACGCATACCCAACCCAACAGTTACAAATGTTGTTGTTTGTTATGAGGTTAATGGATCGTATTTTGTACGACCACCTCAGTCTCAAATGAGAACCAATTAAGTTAGTACAATGAGTCACGTTAAACAAGGGACTTCTTCGTATTGACGACAAAACTTGTCCCCCTTCATTTTTTTTCTCTTATCATCACCTGAACCTTAAATTAGAACGTAAATTTAGCCATGACTCCACATTCGAACAACCACAAGTTCATTTTTGTACAATTTATAATGTAAGGTACAGTTCCTAGGTATGGCAAACAAAGACGTACTACAAAATTAGTTTGCGACGCGAGGTCAATTTTTATTATATTAACCCCGCAACGAAGTATGGTTAATATTTCTTTTCATTCAAATAACAATTGCATCCATGAAACTACAACAATTCTTTCTTTGATGAATTGGACAAATGTTCATAAGTTATTATTCACTCGTAACAATATAATAAATTAGTTGAACGAATAACACACGTATGTAAACGTACCACGAGTACAAAAACACCGTTAAAACTTACAATATCAATTCTTGGCTTGTAAGACCACAACTTTTCTTGGGAAAAAGTAACCCCCCAATTCCTTTGATGCTCTTATTCTTTTCGTCAAAATACGCGAGGTGCTTACTCATTTATTCGAATGCCAACAAAAATTACTCAATTGCATTCCCCTTTACTTATTTAAATTTACTTGCAGTCAGTGCATGCCAGGCGAGTAAAAATGAATGGGACCAGGGTCATGTCACTACCAATCAGAGCAACCGCGGCGACGCGATGCAAATAAGGGAAGAAAAAAGACGACGAACTTCTCATTTGAGTTTTCTTTCCTTTCTGACGTTCCGGCGAGACACGTCGCAACTCGTGATTAGACGCCGAGTGACACTTTCATTTGTCGTAGAAAAAAAAACACTTCACTATTCACTGAGTTAGTGGTTGCAAAAGTACATACCTCAAAACGGGACCAATTGGACTGCGTGGCTCATCAGAGACGATTTCTAGAGAAACCGAACGGGACCTTCCAATAATACTATCCACAATCATCCACGGTATCTTGTCCTGTCTTCTCTGTGCTTCCTTCTCGTAATTGCCAAATTACGACTTCTAAATTCGGGGTTCCATTTCCAACACGGGAGAAAACGACGATCAAAACGGCCAATTGTCAAAACTGATCCACCTGGTCGTATCCACTGGTTACTGAACTTCCTCCACAAGAATCAACTAAAACTTCCATGTATCGTTCGTAACTCAAGTGCGAAAACAAGGGACAAACTCCACGCCGTGTTTGAATGAAGAAAAAGTGGTCCCCTTCGCCGCAGATCATCGAGAGCCCAACTGAGGCATGTCTAGCGATACGAGTTGCTCATCGCTCCCACAATTCGAGGTCGTAGCTTCCTGTCTTCCGTGCAACTGGCCAACCTTGTTTTTTTGCTTACGATCGTAGTCGCACAAAAGGGAATTTGCACTGAGCGCCTCTAGCGGTGAATCGACCAACTAGTCGTCAAAAACAAACTGACGCACTGGCGTACCGAAGAATTAGGGGGAATGTGGGGCTTTTCCACGCAATAAATTGACGTAATACTTTTTTATTACCGTTTGCGGGGAAAAGCGTCACAGAAGGAAAATGCATTATTCAGACTATGGAGCTAAGACTCCCAGTTGTTGAATATGAGGCCAGTTATGCTCTTAAATACAAAGCAGATATAATAAAAAATCCACAAGTATCTTTACAATTTTATACATATCAATGTGTACAGAAGCCTGCCGATGGTACTTATTATGAGTTTGATGCTACAAATTCATTCTCCAGTATACAATATGACATGCCGGATTTTGTGGTGGTATTGTTTCAGACTGGAAGACACAACAATCAGGAAACAAATTCAAGTAAATTTGATAGCTGCAACATCAAGAACATATATCTTAAAAATGGCAGAAATGAGGTATTCCCTAGAGAAAATTATAATTTAGACATGTCCAAGGATGATTTCCTTAAATTATATGAAGCATTTACAGCATACAAAAGGGTCACTACTGGCAATACTGACATGTATTACACACCAGATGAATTCAAAGCACAGAGACCCATGTTTGTCATCAACACTTCAAAAAGGAAACAAGTTGTGGTTAATGACAGGACAAACATTAAAATTATCTGTGAATTCCACAATACACTCCCAGATGACACCATATGTAGTGTTATTCTCATAGGTGAAAAATCATATGTTTATGATGTAAGAAATGAGAGAGTCACAGAGCAATTCTAGAAGAGCTCTGCTTATTACACAAGTTGAGCCTGGTGCCCAATTGATCTTAAACCGGAAGTAAATGTGTGTGTGTTTGTGTGTGTGTGTGTGTGTGTGTGTGTGTGTGTGTGTGTGTGTGTGTGTGTGTGTGTTAATATGTTTGGCTTGGTTTAAATGTAGCCAAAAAAATATCAAGATGGGCATATTTTAACAAATTTATGGACAACAATCTCACAGAAGTGCCTTTTGTAAGTGTGGACAAATCAATCTGAGGGGCCTCATCATTTCACAGGAACTTTCCGAGGGCATTTTTACAAAAATCTTGGATTAGACGGAGTACCACACTTGAGCAAAAAGCTCATATGGGCATGTTGAGCAAGTTTTAAGTGTAGGCAAATCTGCCTGAGGGGGGGGTCATCATTTCTCGGGTTTATAATACCCTCAATTACACTACTTGCATCCACATAAAATATGTATTTCGATTGTTCATTAGGATCGTATTCTACTGTCATGTGAACGTTATTTGCTTTTGCATGTCTCTGTACGCATTGCACCATTCCACTTCGTATACCCCTCTCGATAAAATTTAACATGTCCACGTCCGGTATCAATTCGAGTTTTATTTTTGTCTGTAATAAAATGGCAAACCACGCTAAGCCCGAGAGACCGTAAAAATATGCAGGATTTAATTTGTAAATATTCGCCGACGTTTTCCTGAATGCTTGAAAAACATCCGCGAGTATCGTCACGTCCAGTTTTAAGTAGGCATCGTGATAATCGCCGAGTGTCCAAATCCTAATTTGTCCCACATCCGTTGCGCGTGTTCGTATTCATCGTCTGTGATTCCTTTCGCTCTGAGTCGACTGTAAAATTCTTTTTGAGGTGGAAGAGTGTCGTCGTTAAATTTAGAATTATCACTAACATATTCGAAAGGATAAATCCCTTTACGTCTAATCATTTCTATGTCTACGTTGGGAAAATTAGCTCTCGTTATTCTAAATTGTTCAGCCGAAAGTTTGCTGGCAAGAGCGTCCAGACTGGCAGATAAATATCTGTAAGAATCTAAAAATATCATCTCCACAGTTTCGTTTGTTCCCGGAATCAATACTCGCTTGCGGACACTGATGTACCTTTCTTCATTCTCTGCTAGAATATTTATTTTTTGTCTATCATATCCAAGATTCCGTATTAAGAGATGGAAGTCGTAACCGCTGACATTATGAAGGTATATGGGGACAAAGGTAGGTTTTTGGATCTTTAGATTACACGTGTTACAGATTCCACAGATGTAGTTTCCGGTGAAGTGATTATGGTGAAATACTTTCCGGTTCTCGTCGGTGAAACGTTGATCGCACACCGGACACGTTTCAATGTTATTGTGAGATTGAAGTTCATCGCTGGATAATGGAAGCATTGGTTTCGATTCGCGTAAGAGGCTGCCAATGGTCTCAACCTCTTCAACCATCTTTTCAAAAAAATGTTTGATTACGTCTGGTCCTCGGTAAACATATGGTTCATCTATCCTATCCTGTCGCACGACAACGTATCCGAAACTCCAGGCTTCGTGCAACTGATACTTTGTTGTGGAAGAAAGTTCGGGGTCTGGTTCGCAGTACGACAACGGTTTGAGAAAAGACTCAAAATCAGCAATGATGATTGCAGGATGCTCCAACAATGCCTTATGCATTCTAAATTCTTCGACCTCTTTTGATTTCGGCATCAACATGCGAGTCGGTCTGTTGTCGCCGCAATAAATTTTATGTTCGGCAAGTTTCTCGATAGCAATTTGACGTCCGGTGTATTTTCGATAATTGGATTGTTTTTGATCGTCGAACGTGGTTAGGCATCTCGGGCAAACTTCGATGTTGTTTGCATGCTTGGTTGATTGACTTCTGACCAAGCGTGATAGTGAACGAATGAGACAGTAATGGTGAACACTGTCGTTTGAAATAAGAAGAAGATTAATCACACGAGTATCGTGATCGTCGACATCGCTTATCCTGACGGGATGCACGACATGTTTATCCAACGTATAGGAATACACGTTGATGATTAAGCGTTTTCCTTCTGCATCTCGTGCTCGTGTTTCGAATTTTGATATATCAGAAATGGTCACCGGGTATTCTATGCCAGCCATTGCATTTTCCAGTTCAGGTTCATGCTGCTTGTAATGATAAACCCGTTCTCGATGATTTGACCAATGAATCGGGTGAAGTTCCGCCAACACACACCAAAGGAAACACTTTTTATCGCTGTTCTGTATATTTAACACAGCCCTCTTGTGTTGAATGATCGGTGGAAGAGGAACGTAGCTGGAAGCGCGAAGAGGCGAGAATTGGTTCACGTAAACAGTTAACGTGTGAGGACTTCCACACAGAGACCATCCCGACCCTTTAGCCTCGAAATCGTCGTGTTTCTTAACCAGCTCATTGGTAACTTTATAATAGAAGTTGTCTAAATTTTCGACGTCAGCAAAATAAAGAGTCTGGTATTTTGTACGATGATAGAAAATACTCGTTGTGCCATCGACTTTCTCGTATTCAGAAAACAGAACAACGTATACTTTTATAGAGTTGTTTTCAAGTTTATCTTTTAAAATATTTAGTACAGACGTTTTCGTTTCACGCAAGAAACTAAGAATGTTGCAGCCTGGTTCCGAAGTAAAAGAGAAATCCTGAATATGACGGTTAAATGCAGATCTAATTGGTTTGCGTTCATCGGATAATTTAACTTGTTTGGAAGTGGAAGCTTCGGTTCCTGGATCATCGATTTTTATTTTCAGTGTTCTTTGTTCGGTCGATGGTTTGCAAATTTTCAGGTCTTTACTTAAATTTGCAATGCTGATCATCTTTCCGCATCGAGCACAAGGCTTAGAAGGTAACGAACGATTAATTATCGAAGCTGTTTCGCTACATCTTGCCCTGTGCTTGCTAATATAAGTTTTAGATATTAATTTTTCGCAAGTAACACATTCGATCAAACTGGTGGATTCCATTATGCTTTCTCAGATCACACAAACCAAAAAAGTATAGTATATGGCGTTACAATTTTCAGGTATGTTATTTTATATAGCGTTAAAAAATCTTAAATTGCAAATATCTCGAAAATGGTAAGAGTTATCGTTAAAATATATCGAAAAATACCCCCATGTGGTATCGTTAGATACCTCCTGTCGATTTTGGAGGTGAAGAATACGTGTACCAAGTTTTGGTGGTCCTGGGGTCAAGGGGTAAAAAGTAAACCCATCCCCCTCCAAAACTTTTGATCACTCGTAACTTTTGAACAAATAGTCGTAGAAAGGTCGGGTTTAGTGCGTCGGTCGAGTCTCGGTGTTCTCTGTCCTCCGATACCAAAATAAACCTAGGTCGTCATGGAACCAAAAATTTTCCGAAAATTTTCCAAGTCCTGCGTTAAATTGCAAATATCTCGAATTTTTGACAAACAGATGTGTCCCACAGGACAAAAAAAAAGCACGTGAAACTCTACAGAGGTATGGCTTTGATAGCCATGGCCATTAGAACTGGGTTGGGCACCACGCACTCCTGGCGGGGTTATAGGGGCCAGGAATCCTAAAAAAAAAACAATTATTATTTGTTTGTTTGCGTCACAATACAGAAATAATGAGAGGCACGCGCGCGCGTGTGGCAGAGAGATCACATCGTTCCCGAGAGGTTTACAAAGCTCACGATATATAAACATTGGTCCGCGGACTTGGAAAATTACGATAAGGTGCATTCATCCTTCAAGGATGAGAAAGTGCATTTACTCATCACTGCTTTTCTGCGCTGTGAAACATCGTCAGCGCAATAAATGAGGCGCGGAACGTGGAGAGAAAGTGAGTTTTTGAGGTTTTGGTGCGGTTTTCTTAGAGGTCGAAAAATCAGGGTTGCGGTAGAAGGCATATTTACTATCTACTAACCTATGTTCGGAAATCCAAAATGGCGACCGGAAGTGGGGTTATCTTGGAAACGGTAAGACTTAGGAAAAATCTGTTTGCGGATTCATCGTGTACAATTGAACACACCGTGCACCACAAGCTCATATAGATCTCAGACACAAGAGTTAATACAGCAAAAATGTCACTAACAATTCACGGCAGGAATGCTGTTAATATAGTCACTCTGATCACCTTCTCGCTAAGCACTGCGAAAAGCCGAGGCGATCTTGGTAGGAAACGATACCGATCCCTCTAGGCTACATACATCGTTCCGTCTTGCTCACGCAATTAGAGGGAAAGAATCGCATAAGTAGCATTAGCAACGACTCCTATACAGATATTTTTACAGGTAAAGATTTTCTTTCAAAGCCAACGATCTTTGTTCCCTTGCGTAATTAACCAGAACAGAAAAGATGCTCATCAGTAGAGGAAATGCTAGAATTTGTATTGTTTCTTTGTTTTCGAAAGCATACTCCCCCCTGAGGAGCACTCGTTTTGATTTGTTAGCTAAATTTAGCTTGCGGCCCAAACAACAGTAACACCAAGCAAAAAAGTGTTTGTATTTGTCCTCGGTTAAAGAGCCAAAAGTGCCACTTATCATCGCTAGAAACAAATATTGAAATTTTATTTTAACTTTTGTGTTGTACAGCATAAAAATATGAAATGTACAGGCTCACAAGAGACTTCGAGGCTCACGCGCACAAAATTGATCGGCCATGAAATGTTCGGAGGGGCTGTCTGAGGTGACCTGACCAATCAGAGCCATTCACCATTGGGAGAGGTTAGGTTAGTTCGTGCATGATAGAATAAATGTTGCCAACTCACTAGGTTAGTTTAACTCGTAAAATATTGTGGTGAAATGTTGATGGCAGAGTTGGCAACGCTGACAGTGAGGCACCGTTAACTCTTGTAATCAGCGTAAACGGCTACGCAGAGTTCGCAACGCTGACAGTTACTTGCGTTAGGTTTGGAAAAAAACCGTGAAAGGGGGTTATTATTTTGGGCTGTTTGGAAAATAACCGTGAAGATACTGCTCTATAGGTGCTTTCCCGTGAAGGTACTGGGTTAACCGTGAAGCTACTACCCTATAGGTGCTTTCCCGTGAAGGTACTGGGTTAACCGTGAAGCTACTACCCTATAGGTGCTTTCCCGTGAAGGTACTGGGTTAACCGTGAAGGTACTGCTCTATAGGTGCTTTGCCGTGAATGTACCTTAAAATATACAGCGTAAAAGGCTACGGTTCGCTACTACCCTATAGGTGCTTTCCCTACCCTATAGGTGCTTTGCGTTTGAAAAAAAGTCTCCGTTTTTCAGTACTACCCTGTAGGTGCTTTCACCGTGAAGGTAGGGGGTCACTCGGGTGAGTCAGCTCCGCCATTTTCCATCTACTCAAAATAATTCAAACATCGTTTCCCACGTAAAACTGTGAAATGTACACTGCTTTATAATGTGGTAAACATGAAATGTGGCTGGTAGCTCTCTAAGTAGTTCATGTGGCGTGTAATGAGGTCACTAGTGTGCATGTACTTATGGGCTGAGGTGCGGAACGATGCGATTACCCAACACATTTGCTTTTGGCAATTACAACGTTTACCACTTTTAGTATTAAATTACCCTGGGTTCAGGCGACAACAAGAGACGGATTCTCTCATGTGGGACTCACACATTACCATGGGGTCACCATTGTCTGGGTGATGGCAAAAAATTTGATATTTGCAAATAAAGTAACCATGAATCTGTTTGGGTTTACAAAACAAGCCATGGAAGTGCCTGTTTAGGTAGAACCACCAAATCTCACTGATCTCTTGTCTAAACTAAATGTACTGCTAATTATCAACTTGAATAGTATCCTAACAGAATGCAATGATGAAACTGTTCCTTGGTACACTCTGGTATCTCTAAAGAAGAAAAATTGAATTGTTACTGTCCTCCCTCTTCAAGATTGAATCAGAGGAGCTTTGAACCTAGATCTTCAGGAACGACGAAGTGCAGTGAGATCATATCAGAAGATATTGTGAATTTGTTATGTACGGATATCTGCATTTACCCCCAGTGTAATAAACTTGCTAAGTCGACGTTAACTTTCATTTAGTATACCCGAACCCTGAGTATATAAGATTATCATATCTCCCGCTAGAATAGAGTTAGTATTATGGGTAAATCTCAATATTGACGACCGTCAGAACGTCGAACCCAATTTTTTTGCAGTTGTTGTCGTCCATATAGCGGGCAAGGTACGTTTCAGACATATGGCGTCTGCCACGTTGAAGCCGGAGCGTTTCAGTTTTTGGTGGCCTTAAAGTGGGGCATGTTTCTGATTTATACTGCCACACTAAGTGGGTGTGTGTGGGTCGTATCGGATTTCTGGCACCAAATGTGGGGAACGAATATTTTTGGCGCACAATGTGTCTGTTCCCGAAAGACTTAGAAATGTGAAACCTGGTGTGCGTTCCCGAAGTACACAGAACGATGGTAATTTAGTGTCAATGCCCGAAAGACTTGAAACATGACGCGTAAAGTATTCACACTGGTGTAATGAACAGTGTGTTTAGTGGAAGAATTCTGAGGAGTAGATCAAAGAAAATCATGAACTTGCTAGAGAAGTACAGTTGCTGTGTAGAAAGGGGTCACGAAACAGATCACTTCCGTGTTGCTATTGTTTGAGGCTCTGGTACTTTAGTTATGATGAAAAAGATATGGCCACGATTGAAGGTGGCGTCATGTGTAAGATATGCAGGTCTGCTTCCAACCCTGAAGCAGAACGTACTACTAACAGCAAGCCCAATTTCCGTGATGTGATGAAATTGATTCTGTCACTAGGAAAGAAATTCGAAGATGGAGAAAAGAAAATAGAACAAGAGAAAAAGGAATAAGAATTAAGACGGAAGAAAGAGAAAGAATATGAAAAGAAGGAAAAAGAAGCAGTAGTAAAGAAACAAAAGGACGAGATAAAAATGGGGTTACTCATTATCTTTTAGAAATTCAAGACGAAAAGCTTCAGACCAAATTGAACTCCTTCAGCACTGATATAAAGATTTTTTCTACGGAAAGGATGGCAGAAGCTATGCAGGAAAAACTGAACAAATTGATAGCAAGAGTAGATACGGTGGAAGAAATTATAAAAACCTGCTCAGAGAATATTCAATCTGTTGAGGAATAAGAGAATAGGTTAGAAACTCAGATGGGGAAGGTTAAGCGAGTTTGCAAATTATATCCATATCCCACAAGAAGATTGCCGATGACACGATTGTATAGTTGGGAGTAGTGCAAGTGGGCGGTTTCACCAACATCAAGTGAGGAGCTGAAGTGAGGAGCAGTGTTGCCAACTCCTCACTCGAAAAAATCACCAAGGTTTTTGTTTTTGGGTATAACCTAACCTAAAGCAAGGAGCTGGCAACCTTGCTTGAGGTATTTTCTCGCAGTGTTGCCAACTCCTCACTCGAAAAAATCACCAAGGTTTTTTTTGCTCTAACCTAACCTAAAGCAAGGAGCTGGCAATCTTGCTTGAGGCTTGCCTTACAGTGCATAAAGCAAGGTTGCCAACCCACTGGTACTTTTGCCATAGCCTTTTACAAGAAAAAAAAGAGAGAGGGAAGAGTTAAACAACCGACAGCTTACCCACAGCCTTTTTTGCTCTAACCTAACCTAAAGCAAGGAGCTGGCAACTTTGCTTGTGCAATCAACCCGGTTGACCGCCCTCAAGTGGAGATCAGCGTTGCCAACTCTTCACTCGAAAAAAAATCACCAAGGTTTTTTTTGGTCTAACCTAACCTAAAGCAAGGAGCTGGCAATTTTGCTTGTGCAATCAACCCGGTTGACCGCCCCTCAAGTGGAGATCAGCGTTGCCAACTCCTCACTCGAAAAAAAATCACCAAGGTTTTTTTTGGTCTAACCTAGCCTAAAGCAAGGAGCTGGCAACTTTGCTTGAGGCTTGCCTTACAGCGCATAAAGCAATTTTTGCCAACCTACATATACTAAACAAGGAGAGCCGGCACTGCTGTAAAAGAGAGAGAGATGGGTGGATGGCAACGCAGTATGTGTGTGCGTGTGTGTGTATAATATGTAGCATTATTAACTAGAGTGTGTTGGCAATTTACTTACAATTAAAAAAAAATAGAAATGCCAACGTTGGTGTAAGATGAAGAGAGAGAGAGAAAAAACTTATAGCTGGGAACAGTAATGAGCGAATGCGCCATATCGTAATTTTCCAACTCCGTATATCGCGACCTTTGTAAACCTTTCTCTCTCTCGGGGGAACGACGTGCCACACACACACACACACGCACACACACACACACACGCGCACGCACGCGCGCACGCGCGTACGTATTGTAACACAAACAAACAAACAAAATAATAATTGTTGTTTTTAGGATGCCTGGCCCCTATAACCTCGCCAGGGTGCGTGGTGCCCAACCAAAAAAAGTAAAAGGTTTTCTAACGGCTGCGGTTATAGATTACCGCACCTCTGTAGAGTTTCACGTGTTTTTTTTTTCTCAAACTATTAAAGCACATATTTGAGGAAAACAACGCCACCCATATATAAATAAACCCCTCAAACTAACACTAATTAGAATTAGCCTACAAAATTTTTCTCGTAAGGTATTTTTTTTGTAAACACTCTACCACCAACAGATCACATATAAATAAACATACCCCCAAAAAAATGCGCTCCATGAAAAGTTGCCCTGTGTGCAAGATAACCATACCAAGCCAAAATTTTGCAAGACATTGTCGTACCTGCACACCTGGTAAGCGTGTAACCGCTAAAAAATCATGTCCCAGGTGCGGTATACCTATTACTATTAATAATTTGAAGAGGCATATAACATCATGCAAAGTTGTCGTCGGAGCACCTGTTCCCCAACCGTCGACCAGCTCGACCAAGAGGAAAGCGGAAGCCGACTCGCTACCATCCGCCAAACGCGTCAAGCCTGTGGCGAAAGCGAACCAGACTGCTTTCGAGCGGTTGTTAGAAGATTTTGTCATCACTTCGGAGGGCTCATGCGACGTACGTAGCTTTTTGGAGAACGTGCAAGCCAAAATCTTTTCCATCCTCGGCGATGCGCTTGCAACGCACTCTACTAAATTCTACGCATCGCTACGTTGCCAGTACAAGAAGCCGTCTGACGAAATTTACAGCTTCTGCCACAACACCAAGGCGAAGACGCTGCATCTGGCGGATGTCGACAACCTCGAGGTCATCTACAACCAGTTTGCCGATGAGCTGGTGGCAAAACAAGAAGAACATCAAGCTAAAGGCTCGGGGGTTTCGCTGTGTGGCGAGCCTCACGAACTGTGCGTCAAACTTTGTAAGTTCGTGCCTCTCTCCGCCTCCAGCTACGTCCCCTTACCACCTACCATTGCGGCAAAAAGGGCCGTCCTGAACATTCAGAACAGTGACGCCAAGTGCTTTCTCTGGTCGGTGCTTGCAGCATTACACCCTGTCCACTGGAAAAACCAACCACACCGAGTTAACCACTACCTACCCTACGAGGCAGAACTGGAAGATGCGATGGTTGGGATCGACTATCCCGTGGAGGTCCCGGACATTCGAAAGTTCGAGGCCCGTACACACAACCCTCGGTTGGCCATCAATGTTTATGGCCTCACTGACGAAAATGCGGTGTACCCCATCCGGGTGAGTGACGTAAACAACAATGATGCTCGGGAAATCCATCTCCTACTTATCAAGGACGAGACCCATCACCACTACACCCTCATCCGTTCCATCTCTCGGTTGGTGTCGAGTCAAAAAAAGCAAGCATCGTGATAGCATAGAAGTTTGTCGAAGGTGCTTGTCAACTTTTGATAATCGAGAACAGCAGGACTACCAGCGCATCAGAAGTCCCAACATCGCTGCAGAGAAGCTTGCCAGCCACAAGATCTACTGCAATGCCAACGAGCCGGGTGTGGCAGTCTTACCCAAACCTGGCACCGTGGAGCGTTTCCACATGAACGGTGCTATGGTGGAGCATCCCGCTATCATCATCGCGGATTTCGAAGCCTTCCTCAAACCCCTGTCCACTTGCGATCCCGACCCTGAAGTTTCTTCCACCACCCCTTACCAACTCCACGAGGCTTCGAGTTATGCATACGTTGTGGTGCGACGTGACCAGCATATCGCCCCCGAGCCCTACGTGTACCGTGGTCCCGACGCCGCCAAACACTTCCTCGAGAGGATGGTTGTCGAGGCTATTGAGATAGGGAAGGTACTGTTGGCCCCCATGTCTATGCTCCCACTGTCTCCCGACGATCAGCGTAGACACGACGAGGCCATTGCTTGTCCTGTCTGCGTCAAGGAGTACACCGCCAACAACCGTAAAGTCCAACACCACGATCACTTTAACGGTAGGTATGTTGGACCTTGGTGCAACGGATGCAACCTCATGGCCCGGGACCCGCGATTTATCCCTGTGTTTTTTCATAATGGCTCGGGATACGACTTCCACCACCTCGTCAAGCATCTTGGGTACGACGACATGCGAATCAACGTCCTGGCGCAGAACGAGGAGCGTTACATTAGTGTGAGCAAGTGGGTGCGAATCCCAGGATCACACTCTACCGTCGAGCTTCGCTTATTCGACTCTCTGAGGTTCCTCCCAGCAAGCGTCGATGCTCTCGCAGGGAAGCTTAGCGACGAGCAAATGCTCATCACCTCCGGAAACTTTCCGAACTTGGACGCCGGCCTCTTCAAGCGTAAGGGAGTCTATCCCTACGAATACATCACAGACCCTTCCAAGTTCGCAGAGACGTCGCTACCTCCCCAGGCAAACTTCTACAGTCAGCTGCGAGGCTCGAACATCACCGACGAGGAATATCACCACGCCCAGTCCATGTGGCACAAGCTGGGCTGTCGAACTCTCGGGGACTACCACGACGCCTACCTCAGACTTGATGTGACGCTCCTCGCCGACGTGTTCCAGACGTTCCGTGCGACCGCAATGAAGATCTACAAGCTGTACCCTGCCTACTTCTACAGTCTCCCCGGACTGGCGTGGTCAGCCATGTTTCTGGTGACAAAGATCAAGCTGGAGCTTCTTTCGGACGTGAACATGATGCTGTTTGTGGAACGTGCCGTGCGGGGTGGAATGGTCCAGGTGTCGCAGCGACACTCGCGCGCCAACAATCACCACATGGCCACCGGATGCGACCCCTCACAACCGTCCAGCTACATCATGTACACGGACGTCAATAACCTCTACGGACACTCCATGATGCAGTCACTCCCCTTTAGAGGCTTCGAGTGGGCTGACCCTTCCAACTTCGACGTCGAAAGCTTCGACGATTCGGAACATGGGTTCTTCGCCGAGGTGGACCTTGAGTTCTCCGACAAGCTGCAGGATTTGTTCTGCGATCTTCCCCCTGCACCCGAGTTCAAGTGTCCACCCGATTCCAACCAGAAGAAGCTCGTCATGGATTTCGAGCCCAAAGAGCGTTACGTCCTGCACTACCAGAATCTCCGGTGGTTGATGCAGCGAGGGGTCACGGTCCGCGCAGTTCACCGCATCCTCAAGTTCGAGCATTCTCCATGGTTGAAGCCATATATTGAAGTCAACACCGAACACCGCACTGCAGCCACGTCTGAGCTTGATAAGGATTTCTTCAAGCTTATGAACAATGCGGTGTTTGGCAAAACTATGGAGAATGTACGGAATCGCATGGACATAAAATTGGTAACGAGGAAAGCACAA
The DNA here is from genome assembly GCF_977018435.1 of Lepisma saccharinum. Classification (NCBI taxonomy): domain Eukaryota; kingdom Metazoa; phylum Arthropoda; class Insecta; order Zygentoma; family Lepismatidae; genus Lepisma; species Lepisma saccharinum. Next base: position 3,773,566 of record NW_028142898.1, read on the forward strand.
TGTCGCAGGCTCGTAGCAAACCCGTTATTCAAATCGAGGACCATTTATAATGAGCAGCTTGCTCTGGTGCATATGAGGAAGAGTGAGGTGAGGCTCGACAAGCCAATTTATGTTGGTGCCTCAGTATTAGACCTGAGCAAGCTGCACATGTTCGAGACGTACTACGACATATTACGTCCACATTATAGCCACAACATCTCGCTTCTCTACACGGACACGGACAGCTTGGTGTACCACGTCCACTCAGCCGATGCATACAGGGATATAGTCACGGTACCAGCTTTGGTCAACCTCTTCGACACCTCGGGCTATCCCCAGCCGAACCAGTACGGCATCCTGCCCCGAAACAAAAAAGTGCCTGGCAAACTCAAAGACGAGAAGGACGGTGATGTAATTCTCGAGTTTGCAGGTCTTCGCGCCAAGGCCTATGCCATCAAAGCCGAGGGCAGCGTTACCAAGAAGGCCAAGGGTGTCGGCAGACAGGTGGTTCGGGAGCATCTCGCATTCGAGGACTTTGTCGATTGCCTCAAGACCAGGTCGTCGGTTCTAAGAGAAGAACAGCGCATCCAGAGCGTCGACCATATCATCACCACAAACAAAGTTAGAAAAATTGCCCTGGATCCCAACGACGACAAGAGGTGCGTTCTCGAGTGTGGTATTCACACATTGCCGTGGGGGCACTATCGCTTAGCAAAAAGCAAAACCTGCAACATATGTCCATCTTCAACAGAAGATTCATAAAACAAAACAAAACAAAAAAAACACTTTGACTGTCATTACAAGAAACTTTGACTGTATTCTTAAATAACCAGCATGCCTATGAATTTGTTCGGTTTCAAAAAACAGATTATTATGGAAACCATACCAGATCATGAAGTCTTACCTTCCGTGTTACCTAAACTCAACGGTCTGTTGATCATTCACCTCAACAGCATTTGGACGAAACTGAATGACGATGTGGGCAAGATGTTTTATGTTTTTAATAACAATTTAGATTTCTACGAAATTCCGATCGACGGGAAACTTCAAATCACCGTGAATCCGGAAAACGCAGGCGAAATCAAAATTTCTACCGGCAAGAACATTTTTCGAATCAAGCACGACAAGATGCTTTCTAACATTACGTACGATGTGTTTACAGGAGATTATTTTTACATAGAACTCCTCGGAGATTACGACAAACTTATTCCTCTCTTCGTAGAATTACGAATCGTCTATCCTATTATAAATAACCGTTAACCAAAAATGCCTAACGACATTTTCGGCAACACCAAGCGCGTGGACCATGCAGAAGAGATTCTCATGTTGGACATTCGAGTTAAGAAGTTGAGGACCGATTTGATTGCTTTGCAGGAAACCTTAAACAAAAGTTTAGAGTCGGAAATCGCTACGCTCCAAACGCAATGTCTCGACCCCATTCTGAAAATCGATTCCGAACTGAAAACGCTCATAAAAAATTATGTCGACGTACCTTCTTACGACAGCGTTCAAAATATACAGTTGAGCGTGGATTCGCTTCAAAATGATTTGGCCAAATTACAGCAATTTCAATCGAAAAATGAAGATTTGGAAAAATTGAAACTCGAAATCGAAGAACGAACTTCCGCAATAGAAAAGAATTTCTCCGAACTTCAAACCGTGGTGAACGATATAGACGCAGAACGCTTGCATGTCGTCGTTTCCAAATTACAAGAAGAATTCACCAGCACGTTGGAAGAAATTAAATCCAAGTTGCAGACTTTGGAAGATACAATGACGAACCTACCATCGTCGGACGAACTGCAGGTCATCGGTAAAAGCGTCGAGAACATAAAAATTCAATTGGAGGCCTATCAAGATTTCGAACACATTCAAACCACCATCGCTACGCTTCAGGCGTCGTTGGAATTGATCAACGAAGAAATTAAAAATATTCACGCTGAAGCAAGAGCGTTGACGAGCATTCAAGACACGTTGAGCACGGTTCAGCAGAAGATCGAATATTTAGAAAATTTGAACGTCGAAACGAATCTCGCTGATTTTCATCACGTACTAGACAACATACAGGGAGACTTGGAATCGTTACGGACAAGCGTGCCTTCGAGCAAAGATTTGGAAAAATTGAAAACGACGGTGACGGCACTATCCGATTCGAGCGACATCAAAAATTCTTTGAGCGATCTCGAGAGTAAAGTGGCCAATCTCCCCACCTCCAAAGAATTGCACGCTTTGAAAAGGAACATATCTCGAATGCTGAAACGACTGGAAACGGAAACGGCGAACGTGGAACAGATTCGAGACGAAATTAGTTCGCTGGTGTCGACGCTGCCCACTTCGCAGAGCGTCGCCGACCTTCACACGCAGTTTACAGAGATGCGAAGCATCGTGAACGATCTTACCGAGAAGAGCTCGAAATTGAATCAAGTCGAGAACCTTCAGAACATCGTCGTCAACATCAGAGATCAAGTTGGAGTGCTGGAATCCACGCAGGAATCGACGCTGGCCTCTTTCGGTGCCAAGTTGCAAGAACTCAACGAAAACTACAAGCAGTTGAACGTGGAAGTGAAAATCAAACCGTCGTTTTCTGCCGTAACGGATACCATAGTCGAGCATTTGCTGCCCATCGAAAATAAACTCGGACAAGTTCACAGTAATCTGCTCGGCGTCGACACTAAATTCGCTAAACTGCATTCTCTGCAAGCCATCGAAATCAACAGCGTACCCAATCAACAGAGAATCTCCACGTTCGTCGAAGGCAACAAACTGTACATGTTGCATCCTTATCATCCGTACTACAAGTTTCTCCTCGATGGCACGATTCAGATAAACGAATTATCGTACTGGTCTCACGGTAGAAAAGCTAGCGTTCCTACCATGACTTTGATATCGAATCGTGGTGTCCAGAAAGCAGGAAACATTCCTCTGGCACGTTGGAACGAAACGCGCAACATATATGAAATACACGAAGACGAAGATCTTACCGTTTTCGACGTGAGTGCCGGCGATAAGCTGATCATTCAAAACACGAGCGAAGTGCCACCCTCTTTGAATCCCATCACGCTTGTGCTTCTCTTGAAACGTAATCTCTAAAAAAAAAATGTCTAGGCAAGCCATCGTCGAAGAATTGCATAAACCTGCACGCCGTAACTACGAACGTTTGGCTGTGGTAACCAAGGGTATCGACGACCTCTGGCAAAGTGACCTCGTGGAGATGAGTAGCGGCAATTTGAAAAACGTGCATAAATTGAACAAGGGCAACAAGTACCTCCTCACCGTCATAGACACGTTTTCGAAATTCGCATGGGCTCTACCTTTGAAGGCGAAAACGGGAACATGCGTCACGGAAGCATTCAAGACAATTTTTCGCGAAAGCGGTGGCAGACGACCACGGTTTCTGCAAACGGACAACGGCAAAGAATTTTACAACGCCGTATTCCAAAAATTTATTCAAATCACAAGATTCGACATTATTCTAGCTTCAGTCACATCAAAGCCAGCATCGTGGAAAGATTCAATCGAACCTTGAAAACACACATGTGGAAACGATTCACGCTTCGGGGAAATTACAAATGGGTCGACATCCTGCCGGAACTCGTCGACACCTATAATGATACGGTACACAGAACGATAGGCATGAAGCCAGCCGACGTTACGAAATCCGACGAGCAGCGTTTAATTTCTACCGTTTACTGTCCAAAGTACACACCCACGACAAAGAAAGCTAAATACAAAATTGGAGACCAGGTGAGGGTCAGTAAATTCAAACGCACCTTCGAGAAGGGGTTCACAAAAAATTGGAGCACAGAACTTTTTACCGTGGTTCGAGTTCTACCCGGAAACCGACACACGTATATAATAAAAGATAGTAGCGGCGAGATTTTGAAAGGAAGATTTTACGAAGAGGAACTCTCTAAAACGAAACACCCCGACACGTACCTCATCGAGAAAATATTGCGTAGGAAAGGTGACAAACTGTTTGTCAAATGGCTGGGACTTCCGGAAAAGAGTTGTATCGACGCGAACGAAGTGATCTTGTAAGTACGTGGAACGTGGTGAATCGTCTACCGGATCCGGAAAGTCAAACGAAGAAAAAGAACGGCGAGTTGCTTCCCGACAGCATCCGCTGTCTGATCGTAGGTCCTTCGGGGTGTGGGAAAACGACACTGCTCGTGGACAATTTTCTCCTCGCACCGAATTGGCTAGATTGGAAGAACATTCATCTGTACGTGTTCTCGAAAAGTTTGGAGCAATCCAAATACCAGCAACTGATGAAACTGTACGATGGTCTGGACATTGCAACGTTCGCTTCGGAAATAAAACCACTTGACGAATGTCGTGAAAATTCAGTCGTTGTGTTCGACGACGCCATCCTGGAAAATCAAAATGAAATTCGCAACTTTTTCACGCAAGGTCGTCACAAAGGAATGGATTGTTTCTACCTAGCTCAAACGTTTTCCAAAATTCCAAAACAGTTAGTACGCGACAACGCCAATTTCATATGTTTGTTTCGTCAAGATCACACCAACCTCAAGCACGCATACGATGACTACGTAGGCGGAGACATGAACTACAATCAATTTTCGGAACGCTGCTGCTCTACTTGCTGGAACGGTGACGATTTCGGATTTGTGACGATCGACATGACGAGAAAACCCAACGATGGAAAATACAGAAACAAAATCAACGACTTTCTAAACGTTGCAACGTTGTGAGAAACGACGTATATAAATAACGTCATGACGAAACGAAAAATCGAAGACGAAAATCTCAAGCTTCGCGATTACCTCGCGAAACGCTTCAAAGGTTGGAAATCCGAGAATCGCGGATTCTACGAAGAGAAGAAACGTCAGGATCAACCCGTGATCGATGCCATCAGCAGTCTAGGTAAAGAAATTAAAAGTGTCACGGAACAAAATAAAAATTTGATTAACGAACTCGTACCGCTCGCAGCTAAAAGTTACGCCGTACCCACGCCTATTTCGAGCATTCCTTCGACACCGTTCGAACTGAAGGACGCACCGGCACGACGTCGAGCCATAGGCAGCACGTCGTCGTCTTCGGATAAAATCGAGTTGGGACCTTTGGCACGAGACTACCTGAGCACGGGGAAATTCGACAAGGATGAAGTGTTCGGATTGTATCCCAGCATGGAAACCAGCGAAGGCGGCGGTGTGGTGTGGAAGATTGGGAAATCGAAGGTGACCTTCGAAGGCAACGACATTAAAGTCAATTTAGGCGACAAGAATAGTTGGAACAGGTATCCGGGTACGGTGGGACTGTGGGAACTCGTCGCCAAAAAGCAGCCGAAAGATTACACCGACGAAGATTACCAAAGTTACAAGGAAATTCTGATCATGACGGATGCCTTGTACCAGAACAACGACGCCTCGCAGAATAGGGTGAAATCGAGCAGCGGCGAGAAGTACAGGAATCTCATCAAACCGATTTGGTACCAGGTCAAAACGGGCAGCGGCGTCAAACGCTACAACACGTTACCCAAAGAATTCGTTTGGGTGGACGACGTTAGGAAACTCGTGGACCGATTGTTGGTGATAGCCGGCGAAGGGAATGCAGGTAACCGTAATTTATACAACGAGAAGGTTGGCATCGTGGACATGATCAGCACGAAACTTTCCAACTTCATCGTGAACGACGACAAGGGCATAGGTTACCTGATCAAAATCATCAACACGCTGCCTCCGAAATTTTGGAACGTGGCCGAAGGAAAGGGACTCGTGAACGACATCATCAACAAGTTACCTTTCGAGATGCATCTACCTGGCTACCAGTACTGCGGACCGGGCACCAAACTCGAGAAAAGATTGGAGAGAGGAGACAAGGGTGTGAATCCGTTGGACGCGGCATGCAAAGATCACGACATCGCCTACAACACCACGCAGACGGATCTGGACGCACGTCACGAAGCAGACAGAAAGTTAGAGCACGCAGCTTTCGAAAGGTTCGTGAGCAGAGACGCATCGTTGGGTGAACGGGTCGCCGCACTAGGCACCACCATCGCCATGAACACGAAACAAAAATTGGGGTGGGGTATATAAATAACATACAGTAAAAAAAACAACATGGCTTGTATAACTGATTTGCCACCCGAGCTACTATCTAAAATATTCAAAAAGGTAGTTAACGGAGATGTTAATAAACTTGTAATCATAGCAAGAACGACGCCGGAATTTCGCATCCCTTGTGAAATGGTTCTCAAGGACCATCTTCGGGGGATCAGCGGCCTGAGGTGCAGTGATCTCAACATTCTGCTTTCGGCTGCAGGGGAAAAATTGAACGAGAGGTCGGAGGAACTGCACGAGGCGATGCAGGGAAGAAGACGGTTACTGATGATTGGTACAAGTCTATGCAGGAGAAGGAAGATATCATTACGCACATCATCGCGTTTTCCGAAGCACGGACTTTCTTCCTCTGTTAAAAAAATAATAATATATATACGTGCCAAAAAAAACTTGATATATAAATAACACACATCGTGAAAAAAAATAATCTTCGGTATATATAAATAACACACATCGTGAAAAACAATTAAATTTCTCTCTAACACTCTGAAATTTTTTTTGATATGACGACCGAAAAAATAAGTGATCTCCAAGCATTAAAACAAATGCTAAATTTGTCAGTTGAGTATGTAAAAATTCAGGAATTGGAAGTCGACAAACCTTACACGATAACTTCCGGTTCAATCGTTTCTACCCAGTATGGTCCCAAGGTACGCCTGTTGCTCAACGCACAATACAGTCTATTTTTACCAGATCGATACGCTAACATGTTATCTGACGAGAAGCTATCTATTTTAATCGAGAACAAAACTCAAATCGTGTACAAGGGGACAAAGGAACTTCTTGGTAAGAAAACGAAGCACGTAATAGAATTTGTGTAACGACTGCGAGGCCTTGAAAATATATAAATAACATACCGTAAAAAACTACACAAGAAAAAATCTCAGAATATATATATAAATAACATACCGTGAAAATAACACATAGAGCATCAACATGAAGCCCAAGGGTGTCGTGTACCAGATACCATACTCCAATCTTAAAAGTCTAGGTGCTCTCGATGGGTTACTCACCAGGAAACAACGCGAGAAGAAACGTTCTTGCTTGTCGAAAGGACACGGAATGAAATTACTTCTCAGCACACCTCAATTGAAAAGATTGCAACGTTCGCGGAAACAGCAAAAGGTCGGAGGTTTCATATTCAGCATCCCGGCCATCCTAGCAGCATTGGGGGCCGTTGGAAGTTTGGCTGGCGGAAGTGCCGCCATCGCGAAAACCGTCATCGACTCGAAGAAAAACAAAGCAGAATTGGAAGAACAGAAACGTCACAACCTGGCCATGGAGAAGAATTGGAAGGGCGTGATGAAAAAGTTTAAAAAAAAGAAACAGACGCACTCACCAACCGAGACATTGAATCTCTGATCGGACCGTTACGAATCAAACACTTCAGAGGAGTTTTCATGTCCGACTCGTTACCTTCAAGCGTTAAAAGAAGAGAATGCGGAGTAGTCAACTTGGACGGTCAAGAAAATCCAGGCACGCATTGGATATGTTACCACAAAAATGATGATAAAGCATTCGTTTTCGATTCTTTCGGAGGTGTTCCACCTACAAATTTAATTCATTATCTGAAAACGAACAAAACCTCTATATACTACAACGACGAACGCATTCAAAATTTCGGAGACGTGAACTGCGGCCATCTCTGCCTTTCCGTGCTCGCGTTTCTCTCTAAAATAAATAACCCTACGATCGAGGATTTCCAGAAAGTATTGTGGAACCTCAAACAGCATCACTAGGATGGGCGTGTTCCATCTCACGAGCGAATCTTCAATCTTGAAACTCACGCTGCACGACGACATCGTCTATCCTAAATCCGTGGCTCTGCGTGCATTCTACAGCATGTACCTCATACCCAATGTTACGCAGCACAACAACAAAATTAGCGTCGGAAGCGAACACATCGTCGTCACGCCAGGACAATACAATCTTTCCACTTTGCAAGCTCAATTACCCAAAGGCACATACCTTTCTCAAAATTCGGTCACGCACAGAGTGGAAATCCTGTCCGCGACGGAGACCGTGGACCTGGGCACCATGGGAGAACTTTTAGGTTTCGAGAACGACACCAAACTCGAAGCTGGTATCAAGCACGTAGCAACCAACATTCCTAAATTCTTGGCCATAGAGACTCTGAACGTACACTGTAACGTGGCGGAAGGCATGATCACGAAATCTTCGGACGGATTGTTAGGAAGTCACAAGCAGACGGGAATCATAGCCACGTTCAAACCAAGTTCCGAGTTCATGGAACCGATCATCTACACGCCCTCTTCACCGATCTATTTTCCAGTATGTCGCAACCGCATAGACGACATAGAGTTGGTGGTGACGAACGAGAAAGGAGACGTGGTGGATTTCGCAGGTGCCACTACGACGGCCATCGTGGAGATCAACGTATAATAAATAACCATACATAGTGAGAATGGAGCAAATCGAAAGTTACGAATTGCAATCTTTCCCTCCCAACCGTCGCACGTTCGCCAATCTGAACGAGGCGAACAGGGAGATCGAATACGACGTGGACGTAGGCGACGGGTTCGTTCATCCTCACAGAGCGGACCTCTACCTTCAATTCGACGTGGTGAAGAAAGAAAGCGGAGACGCGTTTCCCGCAGCAGCAAATTTGATACTCGTGGACAACTTCGTGCCTCACCTGTTCTCGCAGGTGGAGGTGAGGAAACACAACACCGTCATCGACAGAATAGATTATCCAGGCATCACGTCGACGGCAGTGGGAACGTTGAAATTATCCAAAACGGACGCAGCGTACTACCAGGCCGGGGGATTCAAAGCCGGGGCCAAAATATCGACGAGAAGTCACACGGTGCTCTTTCCCATGCGTCTGCTGCCTGGTTTCTTCTCGGACTACAAGGAGATCATGTGGAAGGGAGGACTGAGGGTTACGTTTCGAAGAGCGGCCAACGACAACGACGCACTGATGCGATACGCTACTTTGGGTCCGGAAGGCACCACGCCGATAGCCAACACTCTACCCGAAGCGGCCAAGTGCGTCATCCAAAGAATGGAATTGAGAATGCCGGTGGTGGAATACGAAACGAACTACGCCCTCAAGTACAAAGCGGAGATCTTGAAAAATCCGCAGGTGTCGATTCACTTTCACGGTTACCAGTGCGTGCAGAAGATGGCGTCGGGAAGTCACATGGAATTCGACGTGACGACGCAGTTTAACAACATACAGTTCGACATGCCAGATTTCGTCGTAGTGCTCTTTCAGACCGGGAGGGACAAGAATCAGGAAAAAGATTCCAGCAAGTTCGACGACTGCAAGATCAAGAACGTTTATCTGAAGAACGGACGCAACGAAGTGTTCCCGCGCGAGAATTACAACCTCGACGTGACCAAAAACGATTACCTCAAACTTTACGAAGCGTTCTCGGCTTACAAACGTGTGAGCGAGGGAAGCGTGGACATGTACTACACGCCCAGCGAGTTCAAAGCACGGAGACCCATGACCGTCATCAACACATCTAAGAGAAAGAAGGTTGTGGTCAACGATCGAACCAACATCAAGGTCGTCTGCGAGTTCCACGACGCCTTGCCCGAGGATACCCTATGCAGTGTCATCCTGATTGCAGAGAAGTCCTTCGCCTACGACGTGAAGAACGAGAGGGTCACAGAGCAGTTTTAACAAGTTTTTAACATCTTTTCTTGCACAAATAAGAAATTTTCTGCACTAGCACAATCAGTTACAATGGCACAATACGAATTTCACTAGTTCAGATCAGTTACAAATGTCAATTTCATTAGTTATCAGTTACAATATCTTTTTTGCACTATAGCACGAGACAATCAGAAAATTTGCACAAAAAAATTTGTTGTTGTTTTTACACGTGAAAATTAACAATGAAATTTTTTTATCGTTTCAGATGCTGTCGAAACATCAAAAACACATACACACACACTAGAAAAAAAGCATGCAACTTTATTTGTAACACGCACATACATTCTCCATCTTCATCAAGAAAATATTATAATAAACATAATTATTTTTATCTATCTCACAATAAAACTCTATATCCAAAAATATCACAACATCAAATAACACTAGAGTTGTTAGTACACGTTGCATGCATTACGGAGGTCCTCTGTAGGGTTTCATGGAAGTTTGGGGGAAAAAAAACACGTGAAACTCTACAGAGGTGCGGTAATCTATAACCGCAGCCGTTAGAAAAACTTTTACTTTTTTTGGTTGGGCACCACGCACCCTGGCGAGGTTATAGGGGCCAGGCATCCTAAAAACAACAATTATTATTTTGTTTGTTTGTTTGTGTTACAATACGTACGCGCGTGCGCGCGTGCGTGCGGGTGTGTGTGTGTGTGTGCGTGTGTGTGTGTGTGTGGCACGTCCTTCCCCCCGAGAGAGAGAGAGGTTTACAAAGGTTGTGATATACGGAGTTGGAAAATTACGATATGGCGCATTCGCTCATTACTGTTCCCAGCTATAAGTTTTTTCTCTCTCTCTCTTCATCTTACACTAACGTTGGCATTTCTATTTTTTTTTAGTTGTAAGTAAATTGCCAACACACTCTAGTTAATAATGCTACATATTATACACACACACGCACACACATACTGCGTTGCCATCCACCCATCTCTCTCTCTTTTACGGCAGTGCCGGCTCTCCTTGTTTAGTATATGTAGGTTGGCAAAAATTGCTTTATGCGCTGTAAGGCAAGCCTCAAGCAAAATTGCCAGCTCCTTGCTTTAGGCTAGGTTAGACCAAAAAAACCTTGGTGATTTTTTTTGAGTGAGGAGTTCGCAACGCTGATCTCCACTTGAGGGCGGTCAACCGGGTTGATTGCACAAGCAAAGTTGCCAGCTCCTTGCTTTAGGTTAGGTTAGACCAAAAAAAAAACTTGGTGATTTTTTTTCGAGTGAAGAGTTGGCAACGCTGATCTCCACTTGAGGGCGGTCAACCGGGTTCATTGCACAAGCAAAATTGCCAGCTCCTTGCTTTAGGTTAGGTTAGAGCAAAAAAAAGCTGTGGGTAAGCTGTCGGTTGTTTAACTCTTCCCTCTCTTTTTTTTCTTGTAAAAGGCTATGGCAAAAGTACCAGTGGGTTGGCAACCTTGCTTTATGCACTGTAAGGCAAGCCTCAAGCAAGATTGCCAGCTCCTTGCTTTAGGTTAGGTTAGAGCAAAAAAAAGCTGCGGGTAAGCTGTCGGTTGTTTAACTCTTCCCTCTCTCTTTTTTTTGTAAAAGGCTATGGCAAAAATACCAGTGGGTTGGCAACCTTGCTTTATGCACTGTAAGACAAGCCTCAAGCAAGATTGCCAGCTCCTTGCTTTAGGTTAGGTTAGAGCAAAAAAAAAACCTTGGTGATTTTTTCGAGTGAGGAGTTGGCAACACTGCGAGAAAATACCTCAAGCAAGGTTGCCAGCTCCTTGCTTTAGGTTAGGTTATACCCAAAAACAAAAACCTTGGTGATTTTTTCGAGTGAGGAGTTGGCAACACTGCTCCTCACTTCAGCTCCTCACTTGATGTTGGTGAAACCGCCCACTTGCACTACTGTTGGGTCTACTAGAATGAACGAAGAACGCTTAGAAGGGAAATGGCGGACCAAACAGGTTTAGTGGTTTGGAGATTAAGCGATTTGCAAGAACGTTTTGAACAGCTTCAAGTTCGTCCAGAGGCTTCAGTCATTTTTGAATCATCACATCTCTCTCCAGAGCGACGTAATTTGAATCCATGTGCTCCTGAGTTTGGACCACCTAATCTATCCGGGGGAGATCCTAATCCGAAGGAGATAGCTTCTGTAGAAAATAGAAAGAGGACACGTGAGAGAAACAGATCTAGTGAGTCTCCACCTAGGAGGCGATTTAAGATGCCCAGGATGGCGGATATTGCTCACGTCCCTAAGTTCAAAGGGTACATTGAAGCCAGCCTACATAAAGTACTTGAGAGAACTGAATGTTAGTTTTGAACTAATGCAAGTTCATGAAAATTATCGTCTAGAACTGTTAAACCCGGGTTTTCTCTGGAGAGCTTGAGCATTGACTGGCTGTTAACATAGAGAACTTTCAGAATTACGTAAAGCCAAGCAGCGACAAAAGACGGCAGTACGAAACAGTAGGTACTCTAGACAGATCCATGAGAATATGGAGAGTTATGCTGGGAATGTGTATGCCTGGCCGATCATTTAAGTGAAGAGGAAGTAATAAACTTAATTTTGGGCAATTGCCTTATAAAATACGAAACCTATCGTTTGATCAAGAGCCCAAGTCTATAGATGATCTGGCTTACTTTCTCAAGAACTTCGATATCTACGATGATCTTGAAGCGTTGAAGAGTAGGGAAAAATTCAAGAACAAAGAAGCCTATGGGCAGAAAAAACTTTAAGGTTAGAAATATCCAGAACAAGGAGAGAACATCTGGTGGAAGTTCCTCTAGGCCTAGACGAAGTAGCGACGGAGAGAACCCCGAGAGAAGATATGCTTGCAGGCCTAGAATGAATATTAAGATAAATTCTAATCAAAGTCAGATAAATCAAGATTCGAAGAGAGGAAATTCCGGAAGGAGAAGCCAATCTCCTTCCAGAAGGAACTTTCCTTCAAACCGATCCAGATCTGTGTACCCTTCAGAGGTCAGAAATCGTTAGCTCACGTCTGAAGAAGAAGAAGCTGTTGCTGCGGCCCGAGAATTTCATCAGCGGTCCAGGTCTCCTTCACCGCAAACAATAAAAACCTTTTCTGGATGTGCCGTTTCCGTTTCGACAAGGGTCACTACAGGAACGAGCTTGCCCAGAAGATATAAAAGAGTTACAATTAAACTACCACCTGACTGAAACAGAAGAAGACAAGCTGAAAATCTAACTGCAGTCTGCTAGGGAGTCAAGAAGAAGATATAAATCTCCCATAGTTTATGCTAAATTATTAGATATTCCTGTAACTTATGTGATAGACACTGGAAGTCAGTGTCGATCTTATGTCATGCCGTTTGGAAGTAGTTATAAACGAATCTAGCTGGAATAAGTTCCAGAAGGTACCATAGGTGAGACTTGATGATTTCTCTATGAACCTTAAGAAGAGATTTTTTGGGAGCCGACGAGTGAGATTGGAATTTGAAGGAACGCGGTTCAGCACAGAAGTTTTTATTCAGAAATGATTTGGCACAGACCTTTTACTAGGGATTTCTTGTTTGATTGGAGTAGCATGGGACCGAAATCAGTTTCCGCGAAAATAAAGTCAGTTTGAACTGTGGCAAGTCTCAAGGAAGCGAGAAATGGAGCACACATAACATTGAAATTGTTTGGTACGTCCAGAGAATTCAAGAAGAAGATGATGAATGGACTTGCACACTTCTGTTCACAAAAAAGTGTCACAGTCGTTTGAGTTGAAGTTCATAGGCCATAGTGTCTGAAAGTACAGCCGTTGTAAGTGTACGGAAAGCTGCAGTGTTGCTTACTATCAAACATTTTAACCACATGCATAGAATTTTTTGTCACCCATGCTCAAAAAAAGGGCTAATGGAAAGATCGACGCGTAAATATTAATTAGCTGGACTGTCCAGGTCTACAATGAAAGTAATGTAAATGCGAAGAATTCGTGAAAAATATATTTTAAAAAAACGCATTTTGACGTTCGTGAAGAAGTGGTTATCACAATGCGTTAGAATGCGAGGGCCCCAGGTTCAAAATTGGCATGGATGTTCTTTTTGAGTTTCTATTCATCGTTGCGAGTACCCGAAAATAAAAGAAAAGCCACACTGAATAACCAAAGAAAACGAAAACGCAATTAGAATAAGCAAGGCGCAAATTGTGCTTTTGGAATTCCTGAAAATGATGCAAAAAAAAAATAGAAAAAGTGTTATCCTAGCCCGGGAGATGGCTTGAAGAAAATATAAACTACTTCCCCATCCACTTTGGAAAACAGAATCTCAAATTCGGCACTGAATATGCGATCGGAAAAATAATAGAAATCCCAGAGTAAGAGGAGTTGATGTCACAGCCAGGGAGGCACATGAGAGGATTTAACCTCCTTTCCACACACACACCCACACCACACACTCACATCAGTCATAAAGGCTATAACAATAAGTCAATAGTTTTTCTTTCATTTAACGTTAACAGTAAAATGATTTTTTGTAAAATAAAAATTCAAGGCTTTCCTTTTTTACACGTGCTCGTTGCTTTCGTAATACAGCACAAAATTAGTACTGGGACCCTCCAGAATAATAACTAGTTTTAAAATATAATAATATATGTGCCGTTGGTTATTAAGATTCGTCTTCACAAAGCAGAATCCGCTATGTTCACGGAAGCTGGTTGACGATGACCATCTACGGTTGGAAACACTAATCTTCCACAAATGCACGACTTCCCAATGTCTTCATTCATTTTAATTCACCAGATTAGTTTGTATTCTGTCAGCAATATGCACAGCATACAACTACCATCTGATGAAGCGTATTGCTATCAAATGAATGTAATTAGCGAGAAGCGACATCAAAAGTTTCGAGCTGGACAAGAAAGATGCAATCTTATGTAGAAATTACCTGAATAGCTCGGTTTCCTCACCTTGGTTTGTGGGCATGTCGGTTGAAGCTCAGCTTTGTATGCTCAAACCCTAAGTCCGATTCCCCTCATGGTCATTTCTTTACCAGCTTGTAACATTAATTATTTCATTGTTTATGTATTTCAGTGTTGTAATGTGGGACGAGAATCATTATGTGCCTTGAACAAGTATCGGACATGGAACCTCCTGACTACAAGTCTTCACAGAGATTGTAGCGTCATATTTTGTTATTGTTCCTGAGACAGAATGAAAAAAAAAATATGACACTCACAAATCTTCTGACAGTCTAGATATTTTTTAATTTAAAGCTTGTTTTATTTTCTTCATCGTGTTGCGGCTAAAACTTGCTGCTTTCAATAATCAATACTAAAAACGCGTTGTGAAATACAACTGAATATGAAACGTTCAAAATTCTTTGGAAGAAGAGTCAGTGAAATTAACTGCAAAATTTTGACTTACATAGAAATATTATTTCGTTATACATATGCTTGTTTGTTTGAGATTGGCGTTGAAGTCCACTTTATGCACAGCAAGGATAATCGGAACTGGACCTACAGTTTAAAATGGGATCAGAACCACATTTCCTCTGCCAGCAATAGAACCCGGCATATTTTCTATGTTCCCTTCTCCTCGTGTAAACATAGACACAAACATAATAATAATACTCCTAGGCGCGACAGCCCTGTAAAATCCGTGTCCTATCTCCCGACGACTCTCAGTCTCCCTCCCATAATCCTACCTAGAGGTGTGGAGTTCTTCAACTGTTAATGGGGTGACGTGGAGTCTGCATGTAAAAGCGCTTGAAATATTTACTCTCTTTGAGCATTTGATAATTAAAAGGAAATCAAACTCCAAGATTATTGCATTCCAATTAAGGTATTTAAACTAAAACAAGATATTTGTTTATTACTGTCAAAAAGGAAGGCGAAGGGAAAATAAAATATCTTAGTTTCATGAATTAAGATTGTAAATGCAAAGTTTCTATATATAATGACTTCAGTATCGGACATTTACCCTACATTCAAAACTATTCCCAGAATGTGACATAGTGGGATCTCATTTAGAATTTGCACATTTTTTGTTTTAAACAACCAGTGGGAGGCTTTGTTGTGTGGCACAGTAACATAAATATTGTATCACCTGCATTACTTTAACTCTATTTTAAATATAGTGAAAGCGGAAAGCCATTTCCTATCTGCTTCAAACGTTTGGCCACGCAATCACACAAACGTAAATCACACACACATATTGAAAGTTCTAGTCAGGTTATGACATTTCGTTCTTCTGCATGAAAAAAACAACAACAACAAAACAACTAATCCTACCAGGGTTCGAACTTACGAAATTAGATTATCTGTTCCTTTCACAAGAGTGAAGAACCACGACACATGCGCTCCATACAGAGACAACGTTGCTCGTAGTTTGGTGCCTTCTTTGCGAGGCTGGCTGATGGATATACGTCACGTGGTTTGTGTTTATCGGCAGTTTTACGGCCTTGGCCGAGCCACTTGAAGTGATCTGAAAATGGTGGCTTTCTAGCAGAGAATTATAACATTTGTGTGTTAGATTTGACAGGGATTTCTTCGGTTTTCGTCTCCAACAATTTTAATCTTCGAAAATACATTAGCACACATTGGTTTTCATCAGTATATTTCATTTTCCAAGCTTTTCATTCATGTCACGGTTCTACAGGCACGTCGCTCTAATATCCTGCGCGAGAAATGTCTTAATGGCAGCGAACCCCCTCTTACCGCATTTACCTGCAAAGGAACTCATGGTCAACTAGCCAATCAGTAGAGGTCTGCAAATGTGATCCATTTGTCGCCCGTGGCCCGTCCTCCCCAGCTGTTGTCGTGAACCAACCCGACTCGCCCATCTGAAGGGAAAGTTATCAGGCATCCATCAGTAACCAGCGTTGTTCAACAGCGGGCGGGCAGCAGATGACCGTCGCTGTCTATCGCACTGCGAGCATGGTCGTTCTAAGCAGGGGTGGGCAGGAAATAGAGGAACACTTATTATACACATTGCGAATCTGTTAAATATCAGGCAAATATTGTTAAAAGTGATAATACAATGTTCGAATAATGAATGTTACAGAATGAAAAGTCTGCTCAGGAGGAATGGAAAACGTTAAATGTGGACGAGTGTCCAGTGACTTTCCGTTTATAGATTTATTAATTTCAAACAATAGGGAACATAGTGAAGTACTGGTAACCATGTTTTAATAGTTAATAGCAAATCTAGGTCAGATATAATTGGATACGTCAGTGGTGGTACAATTACATGAAGGGCATAGGAAGCATTCTTAGCCTCTACTAAATAGTTTGTGGTGCCCATTTTAAAGCGATTATACATATCAGAAACTGATTTCCGAAAAATTGGATCGTAGTATGGCTCGACTTCTTTTCTCATTTAAGATTCAAGTCGTTATGAGGGATTCAAATTTAACAGTAAAAGTCTCTGCTGCGGTGAGAGCGTAGTACTAAACCAAGTGAAATTTCAACTCTAACTTCGTGTTTTATTACAGGTCAATTCAGAGTCTCCTTTATCTTATGATTTTAAACAAGACAGCCCAACATCCAGGCTACTTCATATTGATCGAATTATTACAACTTTCAAACGTACGAAAAAAAATCCCCTTTTAAATTATATAATAAATACTTCAAAGGCGTCACAATTTATTAAAAAAAAGTATTAGGGGTAAAAAGACAGTTCTGCAACAGAAAGTGCTGCGTTTTTTGCAGCCTTAACGAAAAATATCGTAAGGCAAACGCGAAAGTGGTGCGCTCAAGGTTGCCAACCTACTGGGCTCTCGCCATAGCCTCTTACGATGGAGGTTCACCAATATCAAGAGTAGAGGCACTTAGCGGGTTCACCAACCTTATGTGAGGTTCAGTGTTGCCAACCCTCCCCAAGAAAATTTCACCATGTGATCTTTTACAGGCGAAGCTAACCTACCAATAGGAGTTGGCAACAGTGACTAGTTGCTTCTCAGCGTCTTGGAAAACGTCTTTAGACAAATATCTTAATTTTTAAGAACGTCGACTTCCGGTTTGTCAATTCCGGTCTGTCAAGAAAATTTTCTTGAGACAAATATCTTAAGACGTTTTTCCAAGACATTGATTTTCTTGGCTCCTAATTGAGCTAGGATGACGATTTTAGGTTTGTTGGATAGGATTCAACGAGAACTATTCGACTGGCAAATTAAATTGATTCTACTCCCTCCTCCTCTATATTTTTCTAGCATACTGATCTATTGCGTGCTGACCAAACCTCTTGGGAGTTCAGTCAGGGGGGTTATTGTAACGCCACGTATGTATGTAATGTGATTTGTGAGGGTGCCAAAATTTTAACCTTACGACTAGAAAATGTTTCTATAAAATAACCATGCCTATGAACCTGTTTTGCTTCAGGAAGCAAGCTATGGAATTGCCCGTCCAGCCCACGTCATCGTCGAGCTTCAACGAACTCCTGCATTTCTAGCTATCTAAACTTAAAGGTCTGTTAATTATACACTTGAATAGCATTTTTATCCAATACGACGATGATGTGGGCAAAACCTTCTATGTATTCAACAACAATTTGAATTATTACCGGTTCCCCATCTCCGGCAAACTTAAGTTCGACATGAACCCCGAGAATGAAGGGGAGGCCAAGGTTTCCTCAGGCAAGAACATCTATCGCATCAAGCACGATAGGATGGATGCGACTACAACGTACGATGTGTCTGCTGGCGATCGCCTGTACGTGGAGCTCTTGGACAACTACGACAAACTCATCCCTCTGTTCATAGAAATGAAAATCAACTACCCTATAATAAATAAACATAGCAACAATGCCTAACGACATTTTCGGTCACACCAAGCGCGACGACCACGGCGACGAGCTTCTCACGGCGCTGAGCGTAGGCAAGCTTCAAAACGAACTTGTGAAGCTGCAGCAAACGCAGACCTCCGACGTGGAAAAGCTGAAGGGACACTTGCAGGACCACACGAGCACCATCCAGACTGAACTGCAAAACATTATCCAGAGTACAAAAACTCAAGATGACTACGATCGCGTGAATGCCAGTATTGTCAAATTGAACGAACAGTTTCAATCGTTCGAAATTCCTACGTTGGAAAGCATTAAGGCTGAGCTTCAAACGGACGCTTTGCATGCAGCCATCAACGAAGTTAAAACTAAACTCCAAACGCTACAGGACTTTATCGACAATCCACCTTCGCCCAGCGAGCTGAACGCTATTGCTCGTAGCGTGGTCAACATCAAACTCCAACTTGAGACCTACGAGGCTTTCGGGAAGCTGCAAGGTACCATAGCCCATATTGAGGATGCTCTCGCCGTCATCAAAAATGATCTGGCAAACGTACACGATGCATTGGAATCCAAACTGCCTGGCATCAGGGATACTCTGGCCAGCGTCCAACAGCAGATCACCAAGTTGGAAAATCTAAACACCGAATCAGAGTTGTCGCATTATCATCACATGATTGACGACATACAGGCCAAGTTGGAAACTTTGCACCAATCCACCCCCACCCAGGACGACATGACTCAATTACAAGAAGGCTTACGCGCTGCTGCTGCTGCCTCGGAGTTGGATGCGATGAAAAAAGCTTTGGAGTCGCTCCAAAACACGGTGGCCACCCTGCCTACCTCGCAGGAACTGAAAAGCGTGAAGAGGGCTCTCAACCGAATACTCAAATCCGACGACATCAAAACATCCAAACCGAAATTGAATTGCTTCGGGAGTCTCTGCAACTTTACCCACTAACCAAAACATAAGCGAGCTACATGCCTTGTTTGCGGAAATTAGAACCGAGGTCAACGACCTCGCAACCCAGAGCTCCAAGATGACACTCGTGGAAAGTTTGCAGCAGATTATCGCTAACGTGAAAGAGCAAATTGGCAGCATCGAGGCGAGCCAGGAATCAGCCATAACCAATTGCAGTACCCAACTACATGACTTAAACGAAAAATTCAAGATGTTAATTGTCGATGTAAAGATCAAGCACGATTACGACACTGCTGTCCGTTCTATCGAAGACCACCTGGAATCAATAAACAGTAGATTGAAGGATGTGGAGAGCGAGGTTCGAACCAATGTAAACACCCTGAACGCCAGCTTCGACAATCTCAAGTCCACCGTTGTCATTGAACTGTACAACATTCCAAACAGAGAATTTTCCTCGCTCTTCCATCCAGGTGCCAAACTCTATATGCTGACCCCTGCCAAAGCCTATCACAAGTTTTTCCTTGCTGACACACTTCAGTTCGTCAAGGTTTCATACTGGTCTTTGCCTCACGCTACCCACTACCCAACCATGACCGTAACGAACATTGGGGACGAGCCTAAAATAAGAGGAGTGGAGTTGGTTGATTTCACCCACCCCGAAAATCGCGAGACTGCCTATGCCGAAGATGCCACTCAAATTATCGACATAGAAATAGGTGATAAGCTGTACACAGAAAACCCGGCATTGTCTGCGGCCAGAAATCCCATCCAAGCTATATTCTTATTGTCGCGCAATGTCTAGGCAGGCTATCGTGAACTAGCTGCACAAACCTGTACGGCGAAACTACAAACGACTGGCGGTAGTGACCAAAGGCATAGACGACTTGTGGGAAGCTGACCTTGTGGAAATGGGCAGTGGCAATCTAAAAAATTTACATAGAATCAACAAGGGATACAAGTATCTTCTCACCGTCATAGACACATTTTCAAAATTTGCGTGGGCTTTACCCCTCAAGGCAAAACCAGGAACCTGCGTGGTGGAAGCATTCAAAAATATTTTCGATGAAAGTGGCAGGCGACCTCGATTTCTTCACACAGACAACGGAAGAGAATTCTACAACTCTGTCTTTCGACAATTTATTCAAAAACGAAATATTCAACAAGTAGTTGTATTTACGGTGGGATTAGCGCGAGAAAGGAAGAGCTCCCCCCAGCAGTTTTGCTATACTTAAAACAAGCTCAACATGGCCATATGAGCTTTTTGCTCAAGTGTGGAACTCTGCATAATTCAAGATTTTTGTAAAAAATGCCCTCGGGAATTTTTCAGAAAGGAAGAGCTCTTCTCATGCAGATTTGATATACTTAAAACTTGCTCAACATGTTCATATGAGTTTTTTGTTCAAGTGTAGCACCTGCTTAACCCAAGAGTTTTGTAAAAATGCTCTTCGGAAAGTATCAACCCTCCCCCCCATCAAGCAGATTTGCTAATATTTACAAAAATTGCATCAGCCAGATTTTTGTCCATAAACTTGTATCCATACCCACCTATACATATTTACTTCAGGTTTAAGTTCAATTGGGTACCAGGTTCCCCTCTAGTTCCATGTTTTTATAATCTTTTGATCAGTCCCATGTTTCGGCCAACAATAAATCATTCTTGCCTGGGAGTTGTATGCCAACAGATATAATCTTTATTGTGTTTTTTCAGAGAGTTATTCATCATCAAAGAGTAATTGCCTTCTTTCTATATGCCTGAGTGATTATATCTGTTGATATTACCTGCACTGTGCCTTTTCTGAGGGAAATTACATGTCATTTGTCATGGAACTCAAAGAGAAATTATTATCTACACGCTACCCCTTTCAGGGAACTATCCATTATATTGAGGAAATTCTTGGATATTGGCTTCATGGATATTGTCATACAAACTGAATTGCAGCTTTGGTCTTGTCGCAATACTATAAGTTCAAGTCTGTAACTTACAGAATAATTACTGCAATACTTCTGTATTTAAGCTTTTGGCTGTGTTATTTGGGTAGGTAATATATTCTGCCACGAGCAGAGGTACTATAAAATTTGGGTAAGTAATATATTTCCTGACAGCAAAGTGTTGCTTTGTAATCAAGGGCCTCTGTGTTTGAATCGGGCCTCTAGAATTGCTCCGTGACTCTTTCATTTCTTACATCATAAACATATGATTTTTCACCTATAAGAATAACACTACAAATAGTGTCATTGGGTAATGCCTCGTGGAATTCACAGATAATTTTAATGTTTGTCCTGTCATTCACCACAACCTGTTTTCTTTTTGAAGTGTTAATTACAAACATGGGTCTATGTACTTTGAATTCATCTGGAGTGTAATACATGTCAGTATTGCCTGTAGTGACCCTCTTGAAAGCCGAAAAAGCCTCATATAATTTGAGGAAATCATCCTTGGAAATATCTAAATTGTAATTTTCTGTAGGAAATACCTCAATTCTGCCATTTTTAAGATATATGTTCTTGATGTTGCAGCTATCAAATTTACTTGAATTTTTTTCCTGATTGTTGTGTCTTCCAGTCTGAAACAGTACCACCACAAAATCAGGCATGTCGTATTGTATGCTGGAGAATGAATTTGTGGCATCAAATTCATAATAAGTACCAGTGGCAACCTTCTGTACGCATTGATATGTATAAAATTGCAGAGGAATTTGTGGATTTTTTATTATATCAGCTTTGTATTTAAGAGCATAACTGGCCTCATATTCAACAACCGGGATTCTTAGCTCCATAGTCTGAATAATGCATTTGCCCTCATCAGGTAGGGTATTGGGCAGAGCTTCCCCTGTAGAGTTTATTGCACTGTACCTCATCAAAGCATTATTATCATTTGCAGCTCTTCTAAATGTGATTCTTAACCCACCCTTCCACATGATTTCTTTGTAATCGGAGAAGAATCCTGGCAACAGGCGCATTGGAAACAGCACTGTGTGGCTTTTGGATAATATTTTATCACCAGCCTCAAATCCACCTATTTGGTAGTATGAAGCCTCTGTTTTGGATAATTTTAATGTAGCCAAAGCTGTGGAGGTAATGCCGGGATAATCTATTCTGTTTATAACAACGCCATGTTTTCTGACCTCAATTTCAGAGAACAGATGCGGCACAAAATTATCTACCAATCTTATATTCGAATTTGCCGGATAATCTGTTCCATCGAGCTTTACAACATCAAATTTGATGTATAAATCTGCTCTGTGAGGGTGTATAAAGCCGTCCCCTACATCAAGATCAACCTCGATCTCTGTGTTGGGTTGATTTAAATTTGCAAATGTCCTCCTGTTTGGGGGGAATGATTGTAGCTCATAACTCTCAATATTTTCCATTGTATGTATTTTTATTTAAATGTTAATCTCTATGATTGCAGTTGTTGTGGCTCCAGCAAAATCAACTAATTCTTCTTTTTCATTAGTGACCATCAATTCAATATAATCTATTCTGTTATGGCACACAGGAAAATATAGTGTTGGGGATGGATTGTAGATGATTGGCTCCATGAATTCGGAATTAGGTTTGAATGTTGCAATGATGCCGGTTTGTTTGTGAGTGCCTATGCCATTTGATTTGGTGATCATACCCTCAGCCACATTACAGTGAATATTCAGAGTCTCTATGGCTAAGAATTTAGGTATATTAATAGCAGTGTGTTTGATGCCTGCTTCAAGTTTTGTGTTGTTCTCAAATCCTAACAGCTCTCCTATAGTACCCAGATCCACTGTTTCTGTAGCAGATACAATCTCTACTCTGTGAGTGACAGAATTTTGACTTAACACTATACCTCTGGGTAATTGAGCATTTAGAGTGGACAGATTATATTGCCCTGGAGTGATCACAATTTTTTGATCCCCTACTGCAATTTTGTTGTTGTGGTGCGTAATATTAGGTATCAAGTACATGCCGTAAAATGCTCTGAGAGCTATTGTTTTGGGATACACTATGTCATCATGCAATTTGAGTTTCAATATTGAATTTTGGCTGGTGAGATGGAATACCCCCATGATGTTTCAGATACCACAAGGCTTTTTGAAAATTTTCAATTGATGGTTTATTTATTTGAGACATATATCTGAGAACAGATAAACACAAATGTCCGCAATTAACATCTTTGAAGTTTTGAACACGGGCATTATTGTAATAAAGATTAGCTGATTTTAGATATTTTACTAAATTTTCAGGTGGAACACCTCCAAATGAATCAAACACAAATGCCTCATTGTTTAAATATTTAAGATAACAGATCCAGTGAGTGCCCTGATTTTTGTACTCATCCAAATTAACAATGCCACACTCTTTGTTGAGTGGTTGTTCCGGTAAAGAATCAGACATGTACACACCTCTAAAATGTTTGATGCCCAGTGGCTTGATTAAAGCTTCAATATCTTGGTTTGTAAGCGGCTCTTGTTTTTTTTAAACTTATTCATGGCTCTCTTAACACCTTTCCCTTGTTTCTCCATAGCCAGGTTATGGCGCCTCTGCTCATCTAATTCTGCCTTATTCTTCTTGGCATCTATTACCGTTTTTGCTATGGCGGCTGATCCCCCAGCCAAGCTCCCCACAGCCCCGAGTGCTGCTAAGATGGCAGGGATGGTAAATATGAATCCCCCACATGTGATTTTTTTCTTGATTGCTGTAATTTTTTTAATTGGGGGGTACTAAGCAACAATTTCATACCATGTCCTTTTGCAAGACAAGAGCTTTTTTCTTGCGCTGCTTTTTGGTTAAAAGACTGTCAATAGTTTTAAGAGATTTGAGACCTGCATAAGGTATTTGATACATAACACCCTTGGCCTTCATTGTAGGTTTATTATATACATATTCACAGCCCCCACCCCAGTTTTTGTTTGGTGCTCATAGCTATGGTGGTTCCCAATGCTGCTATTTTTTCACTTAAAGAAGCATCTTTGCTTACAAATCTACCAAATGCAGCCTCTTCTAATTTCTTGTCTGCAACATGTCTCTTGTCAAGATCAGAATGTGTGTTGTATGCTATGTCATGGTCTCTACAAGCAGCATCTAGGGGATTAACACCAGGATCACCTCTGTTTAATCTATGATCCAGTTTTGTGCCTGGACCACAATACTTATAGCCTGGAATATGTAGTTCAAATGGCAGCTTGTTTATAATGTCATTAACCAACCCCCGGCCCTCAGAAATATTCCAAAATTTAGGTGGTAGAGTATTAATAATTTTTATAAGATATCCAATCCCCTTAGTGTCATTCACTATAAAATTAGACAATTTTGTGCTTATCATGTCCATAATTCCAACCTTTTCATTGTAAAAATTGTGGTTGCCAGCATTTTCCTCCCCAGCTATCACCAATAACCTATCCACAAGTTTCCTGACATCATCAACCCACACAAATTCTTTAGGCAGGGTGTTGTATTGTTTTATCCCACTGCCTGTCTTAATTTGTGACCATATGGGCTTGATTAAATTGTTGTATTTTGCTCCACTGCTAGACTTGACTCTTTTTTGTGTGGGATCATTGTTCTGGTATAGAGCATCTGATTTTATTAATATTTCTTTGTAATATTCATAATCTTGATCTGTATAGCTGCCAGGCCTTTTCCTAGTCATCAGTTCCTACAATCCAGGTGTTCCGGGGTACTTAACAAAAGCACCTTTTTCTCCGAGACGAGATTCTGAATAAACAATCAGATCATCCCCCATAAAAGTTACTCTGAAATTGCCAATTCTATGTATGATACTGCCATCAAGCTCTGTGTCAGCATATAAGCCAAGCACCTCATCTTTGTTGTCTTTAGGTGTGGTTAAATATTTTTGAGCAAGAAGACCCAATTCAATAGGATCCTGAGTAGCTTGAATTCTTCTAGGAGCAACAGGACTAGGTGTATGAATACTAGAAAGTGGGGTGAATGGATAATCTAATATGTTCCTTGCATCTACAGGTACAAGCTCTGTGATCAAATTTTGATTTTGCTCTGTAACAGTTTTAATATTTTTACCTAAATTATTAATAGCATCAATTACAGGCTGTTCTGTTTGTTTGTGTTTTTCATAAATTCCCCGGTTCTCTGATTTCCATCCCTTAAATCTTTTTACAAGATAATCTCTTAACTTAAGATCATCAATGATTGGCCTTTTCATGGTTGTTTATATACGTCTCTACGTCTAGAAAATCGTTGATTTTATTTCTGTATTTGCCACTATTGGGTTTTCTTGTCATATCAATTGTGACAAACCCATAACTATCCTGGTTCCAGCACCTGCTGCAAAACTTGGAAAAATCATTGTAGCTCAAGTCCCCACCTACATATTCATCATGTATGTGTTTGAGGTTGGTATGGTCTTGATGAAACACACATATAAAATTGCTGTTGTCTCGGATCAGTTGCTTCGGTATTTTAGAAAAAGTCTGTGCCAGGTAGAAGCAATCAATGTTTTTGTGTCGGCCCTGTGTAAAGAAATTTCTAACCTTGTTTTGATTATCCAGTATAATATCATCAAACACAACAACAGAGTTATCGAGACATTCATCAAGTGGCTTAACATCTGGTTCAAAAGTGGCAATATCCAATCCATCATATAGCTTCATCAGCTGCTGATATTTTAATTGTTCCAAGCTCTTAGAGAAGACATACAAGTGCCTGTTTTTCCAGTCTAACCAGTTGGGTGCCAATAAAAAATTATCAACCATTAGTGTAGTTTTACCACAAGCAGATGGCCCAACAATAAGACACCTAATATTTTCAGGCAGCAACTTGCCATTTCTCTTAATCTGCTGTTCAGGCTCTGGCAGCCTCTTTATAACATCCCAGGTGCTCATATTATCACTTTGTCTGCATCGATCCAGCTGTTTTCCGGATGACCCAGCCTTTTGACAAATAACTTGTTGCCTTTTCTGCGGATGATTTTTTCTATGAGATATGTGTCAGGCTGTTTAGTTTTGCTGAGCTCTTGTTCATAGAATCTGCCTTTGAGAATTTCTCCTCGATGATCTTTTATTATATATGTATTAAAGGTCCCGGGTTTAACTTGAACCACTGTAAATAATTCGGTGCTCCAGTTTCTCGTAAAGCCTCTCTTGAATAAGTGCTTATATTTGCTGATTCTTACTTGATCACCCACCCTGTATTTGGCCCTTCTTGTTGTTGGCTGGTATCTAGGATAATAAACAGTCCTGATCAATTTTTGCTCATCAGATGGAGTTACTTCAGAAGGTTTCATGTTGATTGTGGAATGGACAGAATTGTTATATTTATGTAGAAGTTCTGGAAGAATATTAATCCATTTATAATTACCTTGGAGGGTAAATTGTTTATACATAAGATTTTTTAAGGTTCTGTTGAATCTCTCTACAATCGAGGCTTTGAGGTCACTATAACTCGAGTAATGTTTTATTGCCTGGCTTTTAATAAATTGTTGGAACACTGAATTATAAAATTCTTTGCCATTATCTGTTTGCAAATAGCGCGGTGATCTTCCTGAATGATTGATGATTGTCCTGAGGGCTTCTGTAACACATTTTCCAGTCTTGGATTTGAGTGGCACAGCCCAGGCAAATTTTGAAAATGTGTCTATCACAGTGAGTAGATACTTGTAGCCCTTGTTGATTTTGTCTAAGTTTTTCAACTGCCCACTTGCCATTTCAATCAAGTCGCTCTGCCATAAATCATCTATGCCCTTTGTGACTACTGGGAGTCTCTTATAATTATGTCTGGCTTGTCTGTGTAATTCATCAACAATAATTTGTCTAGACATAATATGTAAACAAGAATATTGCAACTATGGGGTGTTCAGCAGCTGAAACTGCAGGATTTTCTAAATATAATTTGTCCCCTATTTGTATTTTAAATTCCAGAGTGCCATCATCTTCAGTATAGGCTGTTTCCAATGTATTGGGATCTGTAAAATCCTCTAACTCTACACTGGTGATTTTTGGTTTCTTGTCAGCATTTGTTATTGATAAGGTGGGGTAGTGGTGTTCCTGTGGTTGAAGCCAATATTTGATCTTGATTGGTCTCAGTGTGCCCCCAACAAAAAACTGGTAATAAAATTGTGCAGGGGACAGCATATATATTTTGCCACCTGGTGTAAATGGTGAATCATATTCTTTGTTGGGGATGCTGTACAATTCAAGAATTACTGAATGTTTTGGATTCTCGATTATGCCTGTTATTTCTTTTTCTGCTGTAAGCAATCTGCTTGTTACAGATTCAAGGTGCTCATTGATGGTCCTAACAACATCATCATGGCCTGGCTTGATCTTTATGTCCACAACAAGTTTCTTGTATTGTTGCACAATCTCTTGAAGCTGGGTGGCAAAAACAGACAGAGCATTTGCTTGATTGGATTCCATGGTCCCTAGCTGTTGCTTGATATTAGCTACAATTTGTTGCAAATTTTCAACAACTGCCAATTTTGAATTTTGAGCAGTAAGATCATGGACCTGTCTTCTGATATCCTCAAACAGGGCATGCAGTTCATTAATATGTTGATTGGTTGGTAGAGTGGCCACTGTCTGAGTGAGATGTTTGATCTCTGTCTGGATATTCTTGATATCTTCTGATTTCAATATCCTATTCACTGCTCTCTTAATATTTTTAAGTTCCTGTGATGTGGGCAGATTTGATACAGTATTTTGCAAAGATTCAAGTGCCAATTTCACATTGTTTAATTCAGAAGCATCAGCCACATTTTGCATAGCATTTTGGAGCAGGGCTATATCTGCCTGAGAGGGTGTTGATTGTTGTAAAATTTCAAGTTTTGTTTGGATATCATCTATCAAGTGATGAAAATGAGATAGCTCAGATTCAGTGTTGAGGTTTTCAAGCTTTGTGATCTGTTGCTGGACACTAACAAGTGTATCTACAATCCCGGGCAGGCGGGATTCTAGTACATTTGCCAAATCACTTTGCACTGCTGCTATTGTACCTTCAAGATGGGTTATGGAACTTTGAATTTTTCCAAAATCTTCATATGTTTCAAGTTGCAGCTTGATGTTGGCAACACTCCGAGTTATTGCATTCAAAGCATCAGAAGATGGCAAATTGTTCATAAAATTTTCAAGTGTCTCAATTTTTTCTTTAACCTCGGCTATGGCATTGTTCAGAGGGCCCAGATTAGGTATTTGGAGTGATTGAATCTGTTCTTTTAGAGTGGAAATCACTAGATCAAAATCTTCTTGTGATTTTATGTTTTGACAATTGTTTGGAGCTGTGCCTGGACATTATTTATCTGCTCTTCTAATTGCTGTTTCAATTGCAAAGAGTTGGTGGCCTGGGTCTTAAATTTGGCTTGAAGAGCTGCTACAGCTTCTTCCAAACTTTGAAAATTATCTAATGTGGCCAAGTCAGTATATTTCTGAAGCAACAATTTGAGTTCTGAGTCAATTTTAAGAAGAGGGTCCATGCATTGTGATTGTAAATTTGTAATTTCTAATTGAAGACTGGCATTGAGTGTGGTTTGTAAAGCTTGTAAATCACTTCTTAATTTCTTGACTCTGACATCAAGCATCAGAATCTCATCACTGTGATCTTCATGTCTTGTATGGCCAAATATATCATTAGGCATTTTGTTTTAGTGGTTATTTATTATAGAGTATCTGATTCTTAATTCTATAAAAAAAGGTATAAGCTTGTCATATGATCCAGGGACTTCAATATATAAGCAGTCACCAGCAGAAACAGTATATACAGTGCCAGAAATCATGTTTGAGTGCTTAATTCTATAAATATTTCTCCCTACTGAAATCTTGACATCACCCTCAGGGGTTGTAATAAATTGCAATTGACCACCTACAGGTAATTGGTAATGATTTAAATTATTGTTAAATATGTATAATGTTTTACCTGTTTCATCATCATTATCTATAAATATGCTGTTCAGATGAATAATTAACAAGCCACTCAGTTTAGACAGCATATCAGGAGAGGCTTGTGGTGTTGGCAGCTCCATAATAGCCTGTTTTTTGAACCCAAATAAGTTCATAGGCATGTTTATTTATTTCAAATCATGCTCTGTAATTGGGCATTGTTTCCCATTTTTCAAATCACAATGCCCCCAAGGTAAAGTATGTATGCCACATGATAAAATGCATCTCTTATCATCATGTGGGTCCAGGGCCACTTTTCTTACAATATTTGAAGTCAACAAGTGATCCACACTCTGAATTCTGGATTCTGATGTTTTGATTGAATTCTGGGATTTGAGGCAATTTTCATAATCTTCAAATTGAAGATCTTTTTCAACAGTTACTTTGCCAATGCCCTTGGCCTTTTTGGCAACAGCGCCACTACATGTTTCAAAAGTGTACATCTTGGCACTTAACCCAGCAAATTTCACAATAACATCACCAAGTGTTTCATCTTTTAACTTGCCAGGCACCTTTTTGTTGTGGGGTTGAATTCTTGTATGTTCACTGGTATCAAAGTATTGAAACAATTCAGGCTGTGACATATCTTGATAAACATCTTCTGTTTGAATATCAAGAATAAAACTATCCGTGTCCATGTACAATAATTTTACACGATCACCATAAAAAGGTTTCAACACATCATAATACAATGTTAACATATGTAATTTGGACGATTCCAATATTGCAGCCCCTTCATAAATAGGTTTATCAAACTTGATCTTTGTTTTCTTCATGTTGAAAAGTGCCATGTGTTCATCATAAATTCTTCTGTAATTGAAGTTGGGCTTTGCAATCAATTTTTTGCTCCGGCTGGGGTCAGTAATTATTTTAACATCGGTATGTTTTCTGACATTTTCAATTGTTTTGCCATATACAGAATTCACCATCAATTTAAACAAGCTCTTATCAAATTGGCTCTTTGCAGATGTTCGAAGCTCTGTATTTGTATCAATATATGGTTTCAAACATTCTGAGTGCCTGAACCTCAAAACTTTGCCAACTTTGGTCACTTGAACACCATGTTTCATCAGGAACTGGAGGTTTTTGTAATATATGACATATCCCTGTTTCGGCTCCAGAGTCATCATGAGCTTCTTCTGTTTAGAGCCAGGTGAGCACTGAACCTCGGAAATTGGGGGCAGATCAGAAAATTTATTGTGCAAATCATCAGGAATTGTCAGATCAACCTCTAAGAAGAGGCCATAGTCACTGTCATCAAAGTCCTTAAGATCCTCAATGTTGAAATCTTCAACCCATTCAAGCCCTGCATATGGCAGTTTTTGCGTCATGGCGTGATCATAGAGGCTGTTTGCATCTACATACAGTATATAATTTGATGGCCGTGCTGGATCATAATCAGGCAGCATAATATGCTTGTTATTTGCTCTGGCATATCTCTGGGAACATTGCACCATCCCTCCTCTTATACATTTCTCCATAAACAGATACATATCTTGATCGTGGATCAGATCCAATTGCATTTTAGTGTTCAAAAACGTTGCGGCCCATGCTAGGCCCGGGGCACTGTAAAAATATACTGGGTCCAGTCCATAATTTTGCATGGAAGATTTTCTGAATGCCTGAAATATATCAGCTGAGAGGGTGACATCAAGTTTCAAATATGCCATGTGATAATCACCAAATGTCTTGCATTTTAAATTGTTCCACATCAAGTGGGCATGGTGATAATCTTCATCACTGATTCCAGATCCTCTGATTCTGCTGTAAAACTCTTCTTGTGGTGGCAGGGAACACTCATCAAATTTAGAAAAATCTGTAACATAGTCATATGGATATACACCCTTCCGCCTAATTAATTTCAGGTCCAGATTTGGAAACGAGGCACGTGTGATTTTGAATTGATCATCAGGTAATTGATTTGCCAGTGTAGGCAGGCTAGCAGGTAAAAATCTGTAAGAATCAAGAAATCTTATGTGAATAGGAACACCATCAACTTTAATTATTTTGCTAATAGATATATATTTCTCATCATTTTCAGCTAAAATATTTAAATTCTGCTTGTCAAACCCCTCGTACCTGATCAGATGATGGAAATCATAATTGGATGCTCCATGGCAAAATATGGGGACAAATTTTGGTCTCTTGATCTGAATATTGCAGCTATTACACAGGGCCATTAAGAATTTACCATCTGTATGAGAATGGTGCTTCACCTTGATATTTGTATCTGAAAATTCAGAATCACATACTGGGCATTTTTCTGCATTGTTGAAATCCTCAATCTGTTTCTCTGTTAAAGGCAACATAGGCTTTGATATTAATAAGATGTTAGATGCTATGTCACGGCACACATTTTCTATTTTATGTGCAAATATTTTGATGGCATCTGGTCCCATGTATGAATATTCTTTAATAACAACACCATCCCGTATAACTATATAACAAAAGCTGGAAGGTTCATGTAGCTGGTATGGTGTACTTGAAGATTCTTCGGGATCTGGATTGCAGAATGCAAGAGATTTGAGGTTCGATTCAAAATCACATACAATATATACTGGGTGTTCCAACAAGGCTTCAAACTTTTTGAATTTGCAATTTTCACTTGGATTGGGCATCACCATATGAACAGGTTTATGGTTCCCACAGTATTTCAGATGCTCAATTAACTTGTTTTTGGCAATTTCTGCACTCTCTTCCCGAACCCCTTTCACCATTTTTTGACCATCAAATTCAGTTAAGCATCTTCTGCACAACTTG
Organism: Lepisma saccharinum; assembly: GCF_977018435.1. Lineage (NCBI taxonomy): Eukaryota > Metazoa > Arthropoda > Insecta > Zygentoma > Lepismatidae > Lepisma > Lepisma saccharinum. Next base: position 3,805,541 of record NW_028142898.1, read on the forward strand.
AATATTTTTTTTATATTTGTCTAGTTGTGTTCTCACTAAAGCTTCAAGATTATGTATCAGAGTATAATGGTATGTATCATCCCCTTCAATTAAGAGCAAATCAATCGGAATAGCAGATTCATCATCAATTGTACTGATTCTGAGAGGTGCTATCGGGCAATTGCCAGTGGAACAAATAAATACATTAATAGATAATTGTTTGCCATTGATATGCCTGGCCTTTTTTTCAAATTTATCAATATTCTGAACAGACATTGGATATTCCAAACCCTCCATTGCATCGTCAAAATCATGTTCATGTTGCTTGTAATAAGTTATTCTCTGAGGATCCCTTGAAACTGGATACAGAGCAGCTAAAATACACCACAAAAAGCATTTCGCGTCATTATTTTTTATATTGACCACGGCTTTTTTGTTTTTGATATTAGCAGGTAATGGCAGATATGTAGAACCTTTTAATGGGCTGAATTCAGAAATATTAACATATAACTTGTGCGGAGAGCCGCATAGGGTCCATCCAGACTCTTTTGCTGCAAAGTCAGAGTGTTTCATGTTCAGTTGATCCATCAACCTGCTTATTATTCTGTCCGAATTTGCGTTTGAATAAACCGGTACAGTTTCTGTTATGTGGGGCTGTGTAAATTTTGTGCCATTTGGCTTCTTATATTGTACAAACAATTTAAGAGAGAGCTTATAAGAGGCATTTTGTGCATTGAGAATTGCCTGGAGATCAGAATTTTTACTGTTCAAAAAATTCTTAATTCCACATCTTGGCTCTGATACAAAACGGTGATCTCTTAATTGGCCGTTAAAACTGCTACGGATAGGTGCATAGCGTGGCTGCTTTGCAGGTCCAGCATTAACAGGTGTTTCGTGTCTTCTTTTCAGACCAGATGTAGATGGTTGTGTTGATGATTGTGCAGAGCAAGTATCTTTATGTTTATATGTGAAATATTCCATGTTATATTTTCTATTGCATTTGGGGCAAATTTTTGTGGGAGTTCTGTATTTGTCCGGGTTACAAATTTTTTGGTGTCTGGCCCAATTAGAGCTGGATATATTCTTATTGCATTGATTGCAATATTTTTGATTTGGCATTTTTGTTGTTGTTTATTATATACAATTTCCTGGGATTCAATTCAAAACTTTATACTGGATAAAAATATCAGTTGGGTTCAGCACTGTGCTTTGTATGTGTGTGTACGTATGTATGTGTGTATACACTTAATATTTTTGGCTTTGGTATTTATATAAAATTTCCTGGGATTCAAATCTAATCTCTATGGATTAACATTAATCTTATGACAGGTTGTAAAACCAATAGCTTTCATTCACACTGACTCTAAATATGAGTGGATTACAACAAATATCAGATTTTATTGTTCAATTAAACCAAACAGGCCGGTAAGTATGAGAAGCACTGTAAAAACACATCTGCTTTCCTCAGCCACTCTCACAATACTGGGTGATGCAATACTCGGGAATTTCTGTAAATACTGGCGCTGAGGAGAACATGCAAAACAAAAATCAATACTACCGTCTCGGGAATTGTACACATTGCCACAGAGGGGGAAACATGCAAACACGGAGCAATTCTAGAGGGGCTCTGCATATTGCATTGTTTTAATATTGGATAAGCAAATTGAACCTGGTTTCCAATTGAACTTAAACCTGAAGTAAATATGTATAGGTGGGTATGGATACAAGTTTATGGACAAAAATCTGGCTGATGCAATTTTTGTAAATATTAGCAAATCTGCTTGATGGGGGGGAGGGTTGATACTTTCCGAAGAGCATTTTTACAAAACTCTTGGGTTAAGCAGGTGCTACACTTGAACAAAAAACTCATATGAACATGTTGAGCGAGTTTTAAGTATATCAAATCTGCATGAGAAGAGCTCTTCCTTTCTGAAAAATTCCCGAGGGCATTTTTTACAAAAATCTTGAATTATGCAGAGTTCCACACTTGAGCAAAAACTCATATGGCCATGTTGAGCTTGTTTTAAGTATAGCAAAACTGCTGGAGGGGAGCTCTTCCTTTCTCGCGCTAATCCCACCGTAAATACAACTACTTCAACATTACTCCACCTTTAGTCACATCAAAGCCAGCATAGTGGAACGTTTCAACCAAACTCTCAAAACACGGATATGGAAACAGTTCACGCTTCAGGGGCATTACAAGTGGCTCGACATGCTTCCGGAACTTGTTAACAGCTATAATCACAGTTTGCATCGCACGATAAACATGAAGCCGGCTGACGTCAACAAATCTGACGAGCGACGTTTAATTTTTACGGTCTAGTGTCCAAAGTACAAATTTACAAGCAAGAAACCGAAATACAAAATTGGAGATCAGGTGAGAATCAGTAAAGTTAAGCGTGCGTTCGAAAAGGTCTTCACAAAAAATTGGAGTACGGAACTTTTCACCGTAGTTCGAGTCTTATCCGGAAACCGTCACACGTATATAATAAGAGATAATCGCGACGAAATTCTGAAAGGAAGATTTTACGAAGAGGAACTTTCTAAAACAAAATACCCCGACACGTATCTTATTGAAAAGGTATTACGTAGAAAAGGTGGCAAACTGTTGGTGAAATGGCTGGGACTCGAGGAAAAAAGTTGGATAGACGCAAACGAGGTGATTGTGTAACGCGTGATTGGGACGTGGTACGGCGACTGTCAGATTTTCCATCGGAAAGTCAGGATAGGAAAAATGGTGAGCTTCTACCCGACAACATTCGCTGCCTTATTGTTGGACCTTCTGGATGTGGACAAACAACGTTGCTTATTGATAATTTATTCTTTCACGCAACTGGTTAAACTGGAAGAACAGGCACCTGTACGTTTTCTCTAAAAGTTTGGAGCAATCGAAGTATCGCCAGCTGTCGAAACTGTACGAGGGACTAGGCATAGCTATATTTGCTTCTAAAGTGATACCACTAGACTGCTGTCTTGAAAATTCGGTGGTGGTTTTTGACGATGTGATCCTGGAGAAACAGAACGAAATTCGCATTTTTTTTACTCAGGGTCGGCACAGAGGCATGGACTGCTTCTATGTTGCTCAGACTTTTTCCAAAATCCCCAAGCAGCTACTCCGAGACAATGCTAATTTCATTTGTTTGTTTCGTCAATACTACACCAATTTAAGACACGCTTACGATGAGTATGTAGGTGGGGACATAAACTACAATCAGTTTTCCAAATTTTGCTCTTCATTCTGGAACCAAGATGATTTCGGATTTGTCACAATAGACATGACGAGCAAACTCAATAACGGAAAATACAGAAAAAAAATTAGTAATTTTCTGAACGTTGCAACGTTACAAGAAACGTCTTGACTTATTATAAATAACTACATACAAAAAATGAAACGCAAACTTGCAGACGACAACCTGAAGCTGCGTAGCTACCTGGCAAAACGGTTTAAGGGTTGGAAATCCGAGAATCGCGGAATTTAAGAAGAGAAAAACGTCAGGACCAACCTGTCATCGATGCTATCAGTGGACTTGGTGAAGAAATCAAAGATGTCACCGAGCAAAACAAAGAGTTAATCAACGAGCTTGTGCTACTTACCGCTCAAAATTATACCATACCCACACCGATATCTAGCATTCACACTAGTCCGTTCGAACTTGCTCCGGCTCCGAGACGTCAGGCTCTAAGCAGTACCTCTTCGGACAAGCTAGTCGAGCTGGGTCCGTTGGCAAGGGATTACCTAAGAACCGGGAAATTCGAAAAAGACGAGGTATTCGGGTTGTACCCGACCATGGAACATAACGAGGGTGTGATTTGGAAAATTGGAAAGTCGAAAGTCACTTTCGAGGGTGACGAAGTGAAAATCAATTTGGGCGAGAAGAACAGCTGGACTAGGTATCCCGGCACCGTTGTTCTGTGGGAACTCATCACCAAAAAGCAACCTAAAGATTATACAGACGAGGATTACCAAAGTTACACAGAAATTTTAATCATGACGGACGCCCTGTACCAAAACAACGACGCGACACAGAATCGCGTGAAATCTAGCAGTGGAGAAAGTACAGGAATCTCATCACGTCAATATGGACCCAGCTCAAGATTGGCAGCGCTGTCGAACTCTACAATACTCTACCTAAAGAGTTTGTTTGGGTAGACGACGTAAGGAAGCTTGTAGATCGATTGCTGGTTATCGCAGGCGAAGAAAATGCAGGCAGTCGCAACTTCCACAACGAGAAGGTTGGCGTCGTGGACATGATTAGCACCAAACTTAGCAACTTTATTGTCAACGACAGCAAAGGTATAGGGTACCTCATCAAAATCATCAACACCCTGCCTCCGAAATTCTGGAATGTAGCCGAGGGTCGAGGTCTCGTGAAGGATATTATCTACAAGCTGCCCTTCGAGATGCACCTGCCGGGTTTCCAGTACTGCGGCCCCGGTACGAAACTTGAACAGCGACTGGAAAAAGGAGACAAGGGTGTGAACCCACTGGACGCTGCATGCAAGGACCACGACATTGCCTACAATACTCACACATATCTCGACGCACGTCACGATGCCGACAGGAAGTTGGAGCATGCAGCTTTCGGGAGACTCGTCAGCAGAGATACCTCGCTAGGTGAATGGGTTGCCGCATTGGTTTCGACCATCGCCATGAACACAAAACGAAAATTGGGGTGGGGGCTGTAAATAAATAACACCCTGTGAAAAAAAAGCAACTTGTGTAACCAACCTATTAGAGGGGCAAAGCCTTACCTTTTCACGATATATTTAAATAACATACTATCACCATGAAACCCATAGGTGTCGTTTACCAAATACCTTACGCAAACCCCAAGTCTCCCGGAGCTCTAGATGGATTGCTTACCAAAAAGCAGCGCGAGAAGAAATATTCCTGCTTGGCAAAAGGTCATGGAATGAAATTGCTGCTTAGAATTCCTCAGTTGAGGAGGTTACAAGGTTCGCGAAAGCAGCAGCAGAAGACTGGAGGTTTCATATTCAGCATCCCGGCTATCTTGGCAGCATTGGGTGCTGTAGGCAGCTTAGCAGGAGGCAGTGCCGCCATTGCCAAGACCGTCATGGATGCAAAAAAGAATAAAGCCGAGTTGGAAGAGCAGAAACGCCACAACCTGGCTATGGAGAAGAAGGGGGAAGGTGTGACGAAAAAGCGAAAGAACAAACTCGAAGCTTTGAAAAAGTTTTAAAAAAAGAAGAGCCGCTGTCCAACTTAGATATTGTATCTCTGATCTAATCGTTGGGGGTCAAGCACTTCAGGGGCGTTTTCATGTCTGATTCTCTACCTTCTGTTGTGATGAAAAAAGAGTGTGGCGTGGTTAACCTGGACAGTTACGAAAATCCAGGTACACCTCAAAGCCAACAACAACAACAACAAAGCATTTGTTTTCGATTCATTCGGAGGCACGCCACCTGCTGGGTTGGTAAAGTATCTCAGTGTTGCCAACCTCTACTACAATGACGAACGCATCCAGGGTTTCAGCGATGTGAACTGTGGCAATCTCTGCGTTTCCATGCTTGTCTTCCTCTCGCAATTAAATAACCCAACGATCGAGGATTTCCAGAAAGCATTGTGGCACCTGAAGCACTATGGGAGTATTCCATCTCACAAGCGAGAATTCGCTTCTGAAACTCAAATTACATGACGGTATCATCTATCCTAAATCTATTGCTCTTCGTGCATTCTCCAGCATGTACCTGATACCTAACCTGACGGTACACATCAATACCATCAAAATTGGCAGCGAAAAAATCAGCATCACCCCTGGCCAGTACAACCTGTCTACCTTGCAGGCTCAATTACCAAGAAGTGTATTGCTGTCGCAAAATTCTTTAACTCACAGGGTGGAACTGGTGTCTGCCAGGGAAACCGTAGACCTGGGTACCATCGGAGAGCTTTTGGGATTCGAGAACAACACAAAGCTCGAACCTGGCATCAAGCACATCGGTGCTAACATTCATAAATTTCTAGCCATCTATACTCTGAAAATACATAGCAATGTGGCAGAAGGTATGATCACCAAATCCTCGGAGGGCATCCCAGGGAGTCACAAGCAGACAGGTATTATCGCTAAGTTCAAACCAAACTCTGAGTTCATGGAGCCAATTATCTACACATCCTCCCCACCGATATACTTTCCTGTATCTCGTAATCGCATAGACAACATAGAATTGGCAATTACCAACGAGAAGGGAGAGGTGGTTGATTTTGCAGGAGCCACGACCACTGCCGTGGTGGAGATTAACATATAATAAATAACCATCATGGAGCAAATCGAAAGTTACGAGTTGCAGTCCTTCCCTCAAAATCGTCGCACGTTTGCCAACCTCAACGAAGCGAATCGAGAGATAGAATAGGACGTGGACGTCGGGGATGGATTCATTCACCCTCACAGAGCTGATTTGTATGTCAAGTTTGATGTTGTGAAGAGAGACAACGGCGAAGCATTTCTTGCCAATGCAAATTTAAGACTTGTTGATAATTTTGTGCCGTACTTATTCTCGCAGGTGGAAGTTAGAAAGCATGGCACCGTCATCGACAGGGTTGACTACCCCGGGATTACTTCTACAGCTGTGGGAACACTGAAATTCTCCAAGGCCGATGCAGCATACTACCAGGCAGGGGGATTTGAAGCAGGTGCAAAAATCAAAACTCAAAGTAACTTAGTACTGTTTCCCATGCGCCTGCTTCCTGGCTTCTTCTCCGACTACACAGAGATTATGTGGAAGGGTGGTTTGCGCGTCACTTTTCGCAGAAGCGCAAACGACAACAATGCGCTGATACGTTACAGCACCTTGAGTGCAGACGGTTCAGCAATTCCCAACACACTACCTGATCCTGCCAAGTGCATCATCCAGTCCATGGAGCTGCGCATGCCCGTAGTGGAATACGAAAGTAACTACGCTCTAAAGTACAAAGCAGACATTTTGAAGAATCCCCAAGTACCCATCTAATTTTACGGTTACCAGTGCGTGCAGAAACCTGCTTCCGGCAACCATTTTGAATTTGACGAGACCACACATTTTAACAGCATCCGGTACGATATGCCAGAATTTGTGGTCGTTCTCTTCCAGACGTGGGAGGACGACAACGAAGAAAAAGATTCGAGCCAGTTCGACAATTGCAAGATCAAAAACATCTACCTCAAAAATGGCAGGAACGAGATATTCCCTCGTGAGAACTACAACCTGAACATTGCTAACGACGACTACCTAAAACTGTATGAGGCATACACAGCTTACAAGATGGTGACCTCCGGCAACGTGGACGTGTACTACAACCCCAATGAGTTCATAGCTCGCAGACCCATGTTCGTCATTAACACATCTAAGAGAAAGCAGGTGGTTGTTAATAGTCGCACCAACATCAAGATTTTCTGAGAGTTCAACGACGCCTTGCCCGCCAACACCCTGTGCAGCGTCATCCTTTTTGCAGAGAAAACTTTTGTCTATGATGTCAAGAATGAAAGAGTGACCGAACAGTTTTAAATATGCCTAGGAAATAACAAGAAATAATAAAAGAAGCCATGCTTGGGCGCACAAAGGAACTTCCCCTTTTGGCCCTGCACATGCCCCAAAATTTTCGTCCTGTAGGACACGGTGGGAGTTAGTTCCGTTAAAAAAATATACATACTATATATTTGCAGACATTGTTAATTTTTTGTATTTTTTGTGTAGGTCAACAAAAAATTCTGTTGATTGAATATATAGTATGTATTACAAAAAAACTGTGAAATTAATATTTCGCACCCTCGTTTTTGCATTCGAGGACAAATTTCTTCCTTTTTTTATTTTGAGCACACAGAGCAAGTTTTACCTGTTTTCAGGCGATAGTGTCCCCACGGCAAGGGTATGAATCCCACATTCGAGAACACATCTCTTGTCGTCTCGTGCATCCAGAGCAATTTTCCTGACGGCGTTGGTTGTAAGTATATGTCTAACACTCTGGATGCGATACTCTTTTCGCTGAATTGGCTTTTTGGTTTCGAGGCCTTCGACGTAGTCTTCAAAATTGAGTTTTCTCTGAACCACTTGCTTGCCTATGCCTTTAGATTTTTTGGTCACAGAACTCTCAGCTTGAATTGCATATGCTTTGGCACGAAGACCAGCAAACTCTAATATAATATCCCAATCTTTTTCATCCTTTAGTTTGCAAGGTACTTTTTTGTTTCGAGCCAGGATTTGATATCGATTTGGTTGGGGATAGCTCGCCGTGTCGAACAAGTAAACGAGAGCTGGAATCGTGGCTATATCTTTATATGCGTTAGCAGTGTGGGAGTGATATACCAGACTGTCCGTATCTGTGTAGAGAAGGTTGATGTTGTTACCATAGCGCAAGGGTAGTATATCATAATATATCTCGAACATTTGCAGCTTGCTTAACTCTAACACTGTGGCACCAGTAGTGTATATTGAGTGTTTCAACGCAGTACTTTGTAGGTATCCCCTTTTTTTATCAATTGAATATCACTTTTTGACATACTTTGACAATTTTTTGTCGATGTTTTAGCGTTTAGCGATGTTTTAGTACAAATTTTCACTATACTCATTTTTCCCCCACTCGTACTTGGTAGGTATATCATGATGTTACGTGATACAACTTAACCTATCCTTTTTTTACGATTATTTAATTTTTTTACGATCCTAAGTGATATAACTTAACCTATTATTTTTTTTATTTAGGTACTGTTTGAACGTTATTATTTGAGGATCATATTTTGTAGGTATTTTTTTCATCAATCGAATATAAGTTTTTGACATATTTTGACAATTTTTTGTCGATGTTATAGCGTTTAGCGATGTTTTAGTACAAATTTTCACTATACTCATTTTTCCCCCACTCGTACTTGGTAGGTATATCACGATGTTACGTGATATAACTTAACCTATCTTTTTTTTTTACGATTTTTTTTAATTTTTTTACGATCCTAAGTGATATAACTTAACCTATCATTTTTTTTATTTACGCACCGAACTAACCTACAAGGGGGACTCCGTTTGTTTTAATATTTCAGTATTATAAGGTTTTCACAAATTTTATATAACCTAAAATGTGTTGGATGTTGATTTTTAGTATGTGGCAATTTTTTATGAATTTAAAACTGCTCTGTGACCCTCTCGTTCTTCACGTCGTAGGCGAAGGACTTCTCTGCAATCAGGATGACGCTGCATAGGGTATCCTCGGGCAAGGCATCGTGGAACTCGCAGACGACCTTGATGTTGGTTCGATCGTTGACCACAACCTTCTTTCTCTTAGATGTGTTGATGACGGTCATGGGTCTCCGTGCTTTGAACTCGCTGGGCGTGTAGTACATATCCACGCTTCCCTCGGTCACGCGTTTGTAAGCCGAGAACGCTTCGTAAAGTTTGAGGTAATCGTTTTTGGTCACGTCGAGGTTGTAATTCTCGCGCGGGAACACTTCGTTGCGTCCATTCTTCAGATAAACGTTCTTGATCTTGCAGTCGTCGAACTTGCTGGAATCTTTCTCCTGGTTGTTATCGCGCCCGGTCTGAAAAAGCACCACGACGAAATCTGGCATGTCGAACTGTATGTTGTTGAACTGCGTCGTCACGTCGAATTCCATGTGACTTCCCGACGCCATCTTCTGCACGCACTGGTAACCGTGAAAGTGAATCAACACCTGCGGACTTTTCAAGATCTCCGCTTTGTACTTGAGGGCGTAGTTCGTTTCGTATTCCACCACCGGCATTCTCAATTCCATGCTTCGGATGACGCATTTCGCTGCTTCGGGTAAAGTATTGGCTATCGGCGTGGTGCCGTCCGGACCCAAAGTAGCGTATCGCATCAGTGCGTCGTTGTCGTTGGCCGCTCTTCGAAACGTGACCCTCAGTCCTCCCTTCCACATGATCTCCTTGTAGTCCGAGAAGAAACCAGGCAGCAGACGCATGGGAAAGAGCACCGTGTGACTTCTCGTCGATATTTTGGCCCCGGCTTCGAATCCCCCGGCCTGGTAGTACGCTGCGTCTGTTTTGGATAATTTCAACGTTCCCACCGCCGTCGACGTGATGCCTGGATAATCTATTCTGTCGATGACGGTGTTGTGTTTCCTCACCTCCACCTGCGAGAACAGGTGAGGCACGAAGTTGTCCACGAGTATCAAGTTTGCTGCTGCGGGAAACGCGTCTCCGCTTTCCTTCTTCACCACGTCGAATTGAAGGTAGAGGTCCGCTCTGTGAGGATGAATGAACCCGTCGCCTACGTCCACGTCGTATTCGATCTCCCTGTTCGCTTCGTTCAGATTGGCGAACGTGCGACGGTTGGGAGGGAAAGATTGCAATTCGTAACTTTCGATTTGCTCCATTTTACATGTATGGTTATTTATTATACGTTGATCTCCACGATGGCCGTCGTAGTGGCACCTGCGAAATCCACCACGTCTCCTTTCTCGTTCGTCACCACCAACTCTATGTCGTCTATGCGGTTGCGACATACTGGAAAATAGATCGGCGAAGAGGGCGTGTAGATGATCGGTTCCATGAACTCGGAACTTGGTTTGAAAGTGGCTATGATTCCCGTCTGCTTGTGACTTCCCAGTAAACCGTCCGAGGATTTCGTGATCATACCTTCGGCCACGTTGCAGTGTACGTTCAGAGTCTCTATGGCCAAGAATTTAGGAATGTTGGTTGCTACGTGCTTGATGCCAGCTTCGAGTTTGGTGTTGTTCTCGAAACCTAAAAGTTCTCCCATGGTGCCCAGGTCCACGGTCTCCGTCGCGGATAGGATTTCCACTCTGTGCGTGACCGAATTTTGAGAAAGGTACGTGCCTTTGGGTAATTGAGCTTGCAAAGTGGAAAGATTGTATTGTCCTGGTGTGACGACGATGTGTTCGCTTCCTACGCTAATTTTGTTGTTGTGCTGGGTGACGTTAGGTATGAGGTACATGCTGTAGAATGCACGCAGAGCCACGGATTTAGGATAGACGATGTCGTCGTGCAGCGTGAGTTTCAAGATTGAAGATTCGCTCGTGAGATGGAACACGCCCATCCTAGTGATGCTGTTTGAGGTTCCACAATGCTTTCTGAAAATCTTCGATCGTAGGGTTATTTATTTTAGAGAGAAACGCGAGCACGGAAAGGCAGAGATGACCGCAGTTCACGTCTCCGAAATCTTGAATACGTTCGTCGTTGTAGTATATGGAGGTTTTGTTCGTTTTCAGATAATGAATTAAATTTGTAGGTGGAACACCTCCGAAAGAATCGAAAACGAATGCTTTATCATCATTTTTGTGGTAACATATCCAATGCGTGCCTGGATTTTCTTGACCGTCCAAGTTGACTACTCCGCATTCTCTTCTTTTAACGCTTGAAGGTAACGAGTCGGACATGAAAACTCCTCTGAAGTGTTTGATTCGTAACGGTCCGATCAGAGATTCAATGTCTCGGTTGGTGAGTGCTTCTGTTTCTTTTTTTTAAACTTTCTCATCACGCCCTTTCCTCCTTTCTTCTCCATGGCCAGGTTGTGACGTTTCTGTTCTTCCAATTCCGCCTTGTTTTTCTTCGAGTCGATGACGGTTTTCGCGATGGCGGCACTTCCGCCAGCCAAACTTCCAACGGCCCCCAATGCTGCCAGGATGGCCGGGATGCTGAATATGAAACCTCCGATCTTTTGCTGTTTCCGCGAACGCTGCAATCTTTTCAATTGAGGTGTGCTGAGCAGCAATTTCATTCCATGTCCTTTCGACAAGCAAGAACGTTTCTTCTCGCGTTGTTTCTTGGTGAGTAACCCCTCGAGGGCACCTAGATTTTTAAGATTGGAGTATGGTATCTGGTACACGACACCCTTGGGCTTCATGTTGATGCTCTATGTGTTATTTTCACGGTATGTTATTTATATATATATTCTGAGATTTTTTTTGTGTAGTTTTTTACGGTATGTTATTTATATATTTTCAAGGCCTCGCAGTCGTTACACAAATTCTATTACGTGTTTCGTTTTCTTGCCAAGAAGTTCCTTTGTCCCCTTGTACACGATTCGAGTTTTGTTCTCGATTAAAATAGATAGCTTCTCGTCGGATAACATGTTAGCGTATCGATCTGGTAAAAATAGACTGTATTGTGCGTTGAGCAACAGGCGTACCTTGGGACCATACTGGGTAGAAACGATTGAACCGGAAGTTATCGTGTAAGGTTTGTCGACTTCCAATTCCTGAATTTTTACATACTCGACTGACAAATTTAGCATTTGTTTTAATGCTTGGAGATCGCTTATTTTTTCAGTTGTCATATCAAGAAAAATTTCAAAGTGTTAGAGAGAAATTTAATTGCTTTTTTTTCACGATGTGTGTTATTTATATATACCGAAGATTATTTTTTTACGATGTGTGTTATTTATATATCAAGTTTTTTTTTTTTACTGCATGTTATTTATATACCCCACCCCAATTTTTGTTTTGTGTTCATGGCGATGGTGGTACCTAGTGCGGCGACCCGTTCACCCAGCGATGCGTCTCTGCTCACGAACCTTTCGAAAGCTGCATGTTCCAATTTTTTGTCTGCTTCGTGACGTGCGTCCAGATCCGTCTGCGTGGTGTTGTAGGCGATGTCGTGATCTTTGCATGCCGCGTCCAACGGATTCACACCCTTGTCTCCTCTCTCCAATCTTTTCTCGAGTTTGGTACCCGGTCCGCAGTACTGGTAGCCAGGTAGATGCATCTCGAAAGGTAACTTGTTGATGATGTCGTTCACGAGTCCTTTTCCTTCGGCCACGTTCCAGAATTTCGGAGGCAGCGTGTTGATGATTTTGATCAGGTAACCTATGCCCTTGTCGTCGTTCACGATGAAGTTGGAAAGTTTCGTGCTGATCATGTCCACGATGCCAACCTTCTCGTTGTAGAAATTACGGTTACCTGCATTCTCTTCGCCGGCTATCACCAACAATCGATTCACGAGTTTCCTAACGTCGTCCACCCAAACAAATTCTTTGGGTAACGTGTTGTAGCGTTTGACGCCGCTGCCTGTTTTGACCTGGTTCCAAATCGGTTTGATGAGATTCCTGTACTTCTCGCCGCTGCTCGATTTCACCCTATTCTGCGAGGCGTCGTTGTTCTGGTACAAGGCATCCGTCATGATCAGAATTTCCTTGTAACTTTGGTAATCTTCGTCGGTGTAATCTTTCGGCTGCTTTTTGGCGACGAGTTCCCACAGTCCCACCGTACCCGGATACCTGTTCCAACTATCCTTGTCGCCTAAATTGACTTTAATGTCGTTGCCTTCGAAGGTCACCTTCGATTTCCCAATCTTCCACACCACACCACCACCCTCGCTGGTTTCCATGCTGGGATACAATCCGAACACTTCATCCTTGTCGAATTTCCCCGTACTCAGGTAGTCTCGTGCCAAAGGCCCCAACTCAATTTTATCCGAAGACGAGGACGTGCTACCAATAGCTCGACGTCGTGCCGGTGCATCCTTCAGTTCGAACGGCGTCGAAGGAATGCTCGAAATGGGCGTGGGTACGGCGTAACTTTTAGCTGCGAGCGGTACGAGTTCATTAATCAAATTTTTATTTTGTTCCGTGACACTTTTAATTTCTTTACCTAGACCGCTGATGGCATCGATCACGGGTTGATCCTGACGTTTCTTCTCTTCGTAGAATCCGCGATTCTCGGATTTCCAACCTTTGAAGCGTTTCGCGAGGTAATCGCGAAGCTTGAGATTTTCGTCTTCGATTTTTCGTTTCGTCATGACGTTATTTATACACGTCGTTTCTCACAACGTTGCAACGTTTAGAAAGTCGTTGATTTTGTTTCTGTATTTTCCATCGTTGGGTTTCCTCGTCATGTCGATCGTCGCGAATCCGAAATCGTCACCGTTCCAGCAAGTAGAGCAGCAGCGTTCCGAAAATTGATTGTAGTTCATGTCTCCGCCTACGTAGTCATCGTACGCGTGCTTGAGGTTGGTGTGATCTTGACGAAACAAACATATGAAATTAGCGTTGTCGCGTACTAACTGTTTTGGAATTTTGGAAAACGTTTGAGCTAGGTAGAAGCAATCCATTCCTTTGTGACGACCTTGCGTGAAAAAGTTGCGAATTTCATTTTGATTTTCCAGGATGGCGTCGTCGAACACAACAACTGAATTTTCACGACAATCGTCGAGTGGTTTTATTTCCGAGGCAAACGTTGCAATGTCCAGACCATCGTACAGTTTCATCAGTTGCTGGTATTTGGATTGCTCTAAACTTTTCGAGAACACGTACAGGTGCCTGTTCTTCCAATCTAACCAATTCGGGGTGTGGGAAAACGACACTGCTCGTGGACAATTTTCTCCTCGCACCGAATTGGTTAGATTGGAAGAACAGGCACCTGTACGTGTTCTCGAAAAGTTTAGAGCAATCCAAATACCAGCAACTGATGAAACTGTACGATGGTCTGGACATTGCAACGTTTGCCTCGGAAATAAAACCACTCGACGATTGTCGTGAAAATTCAGTTGTTGTGTTCGACGACGCCATCCTGGAAAATCAAAATGAAATTCGCAACTTTTTCACGCAAGGTCGTCACAAAGGAATGGATTGCTTCTACCTAGCTCAAACGTTTTCCAAAATTCCAAAACAGTTAGTACGCGACAACGCTAATTTCATATGTTTGTTTCGTCAAGATCACACCAACCTCAAGCACGCGTACGATGACTACGTAGGCGGAGACATGAACTACAATCAATTTTCGGAACGCTGCTGCTCTACTTGCTGGAACGGTGACGATTTCGGATTCGCGACGATCGACATGACGAGGAAACCCAACGATGGAAAATACAGAAACAAAATCAACGACTTTCTAAACGTTGCAACGTTGTGAGAAACGACGTGTATAAATAACGTCATGACGAAACGAAAAATCGAAGACGAAAATCTCAAGCTTCGCGATTACCTCGCGAAACGCTTCAAAGGTTGGAAATCCGAGAATCGCGGATTCTACGAAGAGAAGAAACGTCAGGATCAACCCGTGATCGATGCCATCAGCGGTCTAGGTAAAGAAATTAAAAGTGTCACGGAACAAAATAAAAATTTGATTAATGAACTCGTACCGCTCGCAGCTAAAAGTTACGCCGTACCCACGCCCATTTCGAGCATTCCTTCGACGCCGTTCGAACTGAAGGATGCACCGGCACGACGTCGAGCTATTGGTAGCACGTCCTCGTCTTCGGATAAAATTGAGTTGGGGCCTTTGGCACGAGACTACCTGAGTACGGGGAAATTCGACAAGGATGAAGTGTTCGGATTGTATCCCAGCATGGAAACCAGCGAGGGTGGTGGTGTGGTGTGGAAGATTGGGAAATCGAAGGTGACCTTCGAAGGCAACGACATTAAAGTCAATTTAGGCGACAAGGATAGTTGGAACAGGTATCCGGGTACGGTGGGACTGTGGGAACTCGTCGCCAAAAAGCAGCCGAAAGATTACACCGACGAAGATTACCAAAGTTACAAGGAAATTCTGATCATGACGGATGCCTTGTACCAGAACAACGACGCCTCGCAGAATAGGGTGAAATCGAGCAGCGGCGAGAAGTACAGGAATCTCATCAAACCGATTTGGAACCAGGTCAAAACAGGCAGCGGCGTCAAACGCTACAACACGTTACCCAAAGAATTTGTTTGGGTGGACGACGTTAGGAAACTCGTGGATCGATTGTTGGTGATAGCCGGCGAAGAGAATGCAGGTAACCGTAATTTCTACAACGAGAAGGTTGGCATCGTGGACATGATCAGCACGAAACTTTCCAACTTCATCGTGAACGACGACAAGGGCATAGGTTACCTGATCAAAATCATCAACACGCTGCCTCCGAAATTCTGGAACGTGGCCGAAGGAAAAGGACTCGTGAACGACATCATCAACAAGTTACCTTTCGAGATGCATCTACCTGGCTACCAGTACTGCGGACCGGGTACCAAACTCGAGAAAAGATTGGAGAGAGGAGACAAGGGTGTGAATCCGTTGGACGCGGCATGCAAAGATCACGACATCGCCTACAACACCACGCAGACGGATCTGGACGCACGTCACGAAGCAGACAAAAAATTGGAACATGCAGCTTTCGAAAGGTTCGTGAGCAGAGACGCATCGCTGGGTGAACGGGTCGCCGCACTAGGTACCACCATCGCCATGAACACAAAACAAAAATTGGGGTGGGGTATATAAATAACATGCAGTAAAAAAAAAAACTTGATATATAAATAACACACATCGTAAAAAAATAATCTTCGGTATATATAAATAACACACATCGTGAAAAAAAAGCAATTAAATTTCTCTCTAACACTTTGAAATTTTTCTTGATATGACAACTGAAAAAATAAGCGATCTCCAAGCATTAAAACAAATGCTAAATTTGTCAGTCGAGTATGTAAAAATTCAGGAATTGGAAGTCGACAAACCTTACACGATAACTTCCGGTTCAATCGTTTCTACCCAGTATGGTCCCAAGGTACGCCTGTTGCTCAACGCACAATACAGTCTATTTTTACCAGATCGATACGCTAACATGTTATCCGACGAGAAGCTATCTATTTTAATCGAGAACAAAACTCGAATCGTGTACAAGGGGACAAAGGAACTTCTTGGCAAGAAAACGAAACACGTAATAGAATTTGTGTAACGACTGCGAGGCCTTGAAAATATATAAATAACATACCGTAAAAAACTACACAAAAAAAATCTCAGAATATATATATAAATAACATACCGTGAAAATAACACATAGAGCATCAACATGAAGCCCAAGGGTGTCGTGTACCAGATACCATACTCCAATCTTAAAAATCTAGGTGCCCTCGATGGGTTACTCACCAAGAAACAACGCGAGAAGAAACGTTCTTGCTTGTCGAAAGGACATGGAATGAAATTGCTGCTCAGCACACCTCAATTGAAAAGATTGCAGCGTTCGCGGAAACAGCAAAAGATCGGAGGTTTCATATTCAGCATCCCGGCCATCCTGGCAGCATTGGGGGCCGTTGGAAGTTTGGCTGGCGGAAGTGCCGCCATCGCGAAAACCGTCATCGACTCGAAGAAAAACAAGGCGGAATTGGAAGAACAGAAACGTCACAACCTGGCCATGGAGAAGAAAGGAGGAAAGGGCGTGATGAGAAAGTTTAAAAAAAAGAAACAGAAGCACTCACCAACCGAGACATTGAATCTCTGATCGGACCGTTACGAATCAAACACTTCAGAGGAGTTTTCATGTCCGACTCGTTACCTTCAAGCGTTAAAAGAAGAGAATGCGGAGTAGTCAACTTGGACGGTCAAGAAAATCCAGGCACGCATTGGATATGTTACCACAAAAATGATGATAAAGCATTCGTTTTCGATTCTTTCGGAGGTGTTCCACCTACAAATTTAATTCATTATCTGAAAACGAACAAAACCTCCATATACTACAACGACGAACGTATTCAAGATTTCGGAGACGTGAACTGCGGTCATCTCTGCCTTTCCGTGCTCGCGTTTCTCTCTAAAATAAATAACCCTACGATCGAAGATTTTCAGAAAGCATTGTGGAACCTCAAACAGCATCACTAGGATGGGCGTGTTCCATCTCACGAGCGAATCTTCAATCTTGAAACTCACGCTGCACGACGACATCGTCTATCCTAAATCCGTGGCTCTGCGTGCATTCTACAGCATGTACCTCATACCTAACGTCACCCAGCACAACAACAAAATTAGCGTAGGAAGCGAACACATCGTCGTCACACCAGGACAATACAATCTTTCCACTTTGCAAGCTCAATTACCCAAAGGCACGTACCTTTCTCAAAATTCGGTCACGCACAGAGTGGAAATCCTATCCGCGACGGAGACCGTGGACCTGGGCACCATGGGAGAACTTTTAGGTTTCGAGAACAACACCAAACTCGAAGCTGGCATCAAGCACGTAGCAACCAACATTCCTAAATTCTTGGCCATAGAGACTCTGAACGTACACTGCAACGTGGCCGAAGGTATGATCACGAAATCCTCGGACGGTTTACTGGGAAGTCACAAGCAGACGGGAATCATAGCCACTTTCAAACCAAGTTCCGAGTTCATGGAACCGATCATCTACACGCCCTCTTCGCCGATCTATTTTCCAGTATGTCGCAACCGCATAGACGACATAGAGTTGGTGGTGACGAACGAGAAAGGAGACGTGGTGGATTTCGCAGGTGCCACTACGACGGCCATCGTGGAGATCAACGTATAATAAATAACCATACATGTAAAATGGAGCAAATCGAAAGTTACGAATTGCAATCTTTCCCTCCCAACCGTCGCACGTTCGCCAATCTGAACGAAGCGAACAGGGAGATCGAATACGACGTGGACGTAGGCGACGGGTTCATTCATCCTCACAGAGCGGACCTCTACCTTCAATTCGACGTGGTGAAGAAGGAAAGCGGAGACGCGTTTCCCGCAGCAGCAAACTTGATACTCGTGGACAACTTCGTGCCTCACCTGTTCTCGCAGGTGGAGGTGAGGAAACACAACACCGTCATCGACAGAATAGATTATCCAGGCATCACGTCGACGGCGGTGGGAACGTTGAAATTATCCAAAACAGACGCAGCGTACTACCAGGCCGGGGGATTCGAAGCCGGGGCCAAAATATCGACGAGAAGTCACACGGTGCTCTTTCCCATGCGTCTGCTGCCTGGTTTCTTCTCGGACTACAAGGAGATCATGTGGAAGGGAGGACTGAGGGTCACGTTTCGAAGAGCGGCCAACGACAACGACGCACTGATGCGATACGCTACTTTGGGTCCGGACGGCACCACGCCGATAGCCAATACTTTACCCGAAGCAGCGAAATGCGTCATCCGAAGCATGGAATTGAGAATGCCGGTGGTGGAATACGAAACGAACTACGCCCTCAAGTACAAAGCGGAGATCTTGAAAAGTCCGCAGGTGTTGATTCACTTTCACGGTTACCAGTGCGTGCAGAAGATGGCGTCGGGAAGTCACATGGAATTCGACGTGACGACGCAGTTCAACAACATACAGTTCGACATGCCAGATTTCGTCGTGGTGCTTTTTCAGACCGGGCGCGATAACAACCAGGAGAAAGATTCCAGCAAGTTCGACGACTGCAAGATCAAGAACGTTTATCTGAAGAATGGACGCAACGAAGTGTTCCCGCGCGAGAATTACAACCTCGACGTGACCAAAAACGATTACCTCAAACTTTACGAAGCGTTCTCGGCTTACAAACGCGTGACCGAGGGAAGCGTGGATATGTACTACACGCCCAGCGAGTTCAAAGCACGGAGACCCATGACCGTCATCAACACATCTAAGAGAAAGAAGGTTGTGGTCAACGATCGAACCAACATCAAGGTCGTCTGCGAGTTCCACGATGCCTTGCCCGAGGATACCCTATGCAGCGTCATCCTGATTGCAGAGAAGTCCTTCGCCTACGACGTGAAGAACGAGAGGGTCACAGAGCAGTTTTAAATTCATAAAAAATTGCCACATACTAAAAATCAACATCCAACACATTTTAGGTTATATAAAATTTGTGAAAACCTTATAATACTGAAATATTAAAACAAACGGAGTCCCCCTTGTAGGTTAGTTCGGTGCGTAAATAAAAAAAATGATAGGTTAAGTTATATCACTTAGGATCGTAAAAAAATTAAAAAAAATCGTAAAAAAAAAAGATAGGTTAAGTTATATCACGTAACATCGTGATATACCTACCAAGTACGAGTGGGGGAAAAATGAGTATAGTGAAAATTTGTACTAAAACATCGCTAAACGCTATAACATCGACAAAAAATTGTCAAAATATGTCAAAAACTTATATTCGATTGATGAAAAAAATACCTACAAAATATGATCCTCAAATAATAACGTTCAAACAGTACCTAAATAAAAAAAATAATAGGTTAAGTTATATCACTTAGGATCGTAAAAAAATTAAATAATCGTAAAAAAAGGATAGGTTAAGTTGTATCACGTAACATCATGATATACCTACCAAGTACGAGTGGGGGAAAAATGAGTATAGTGAAAATTTGTACTAAAACATCGCTAAACGCTAAAACATCGACAAAAAATTGTCAAAGTATGTCAAAAAGTGATATTCAATTGATAAAAAAAGGGGATACCTACAAAGTACTGCGTTGAAACACTCAATATACACTACTGGCACCAACATAGACTGGTTTGTTGAGATTTACCCCACCACGATTCATGTGTACCAAAGCAAGCTGTTCGTTTTAGATTATTCGAGATTTAAGCAGTGGGCTTGCAACAAGTTTGCGACAACGGTCGACGCTAGTAAGCAACCTTATGTCTTCACGATTTCGCGTGTTTTCCATTGTTTTACCAAATATTATATTATTCATGTCCTTTAAAAAAATTGCGATCAAGTTCCGAGGTAGCAGCAGTACGATGTTTGGTATTGAGGTTGATGTATGGCTTCAAGCAATTTGAATGGTTGAAAATGAGTACTCGGTGAATTGCTGTAATCGTGACCCCTCGTTGCATCAACCACCTAAGATTTCGGTAGTGCAACCCGTAACGCTTTTTGGGTTCGAAATCCATGATGAGTTTTTTCTGTTTCGACGCAGGTGGACACTTGAATTCCGATGCTGGTGGGAGGTCGCAGAACACATCCTGCAGCTTCTCGGAAAACTCAAGGTCCACCTCGACAAAGAAGCCTCGTTCCGAGTCGTCGAAACCTTGTACGTCGAATTTGGAAGGATCAGCCCACTCAAATCCTCCAAATGGAAGTTTTTGCACCATGGAGTGTCCGTAAAGATTATTTGCATCCGTGTACATGATGTAGCTGGATGGTTCAGAAGGGTCGTACCCGGTCGACATGTGTTGGTTGTTGGCGCGAGCGTACCGTTGTGACACCTGGACCATGCCATCCCGAACAAGCTTTTTCACAAAAAGCATCATGTCTACATTGGAAATAAGGTCGAGCTTGACTTTTGTTAGAAGGAGCATGGCCGACCATGCCAGCCCGGGGAGACCGTAGACGTATGGAGGGTCCAGCCTGTAGATTTGCATTGCATTTGCGCGAAACGCTTGAAAGACGTTCTGCGAGGAGTGTTACATCCAGTTTTAAGTAGGCATCGTGGTATTCTCCAAAATTTCGACAACCCAGCTTGAGCCACATGGACTGAGCATGCTGATATTCTTCATCGCTGATGCCCGAACCACGGAGCCGGCTGTGAAACTTAGCCTGGGGAGGCAACGACTTCTCCCCGAACTTCGAAGGGTCGCTGACATACTCGTAGGGGTAGACCCCCTAACACCTGAAGAGACTAGCATCCAAATTCGGGAAATTAGCTGAGGTAATAATTAGTTGATTGTTGTTGAGCATCCCAGCAAGAGCATCGAGGCCTGCCTGGAGAAACCTCAGGGAATCGAGAAACCGAAGTTCTATGCCTTGCACCCATTTAGAGATGGCAATGTAGTGCTCCTCATTTTGTGCTACAATATTAATGCGCGCATCGTCGATCCGAGATGCCTGATAAGGTGGTGAAAATCGTACCCGGAGCCGTTATGGAAGAATACGGGGACGAAGCGCTGGTCTTTAGCCTTCAGGTTACACCCGTCACACCAAGAATCAATATAGTTTCCGGTGAAGTGATCATGGTGTTGAACTTTCTTTTTTTCCCCTTACTATCAATAAATTTTTCGTTACAAACTGGACAGTGTGTAGCCTCTTCGTGTTTACGCTTTTCTTCGGGAGTTAAGTCTCGCATAGCTATAGGATCTAACATTACTTCTCGTATCTCGTTCACTTCTACAATCATCCTCTCCAGAAAATGTTTGGCTGCATCGGGACCGCGATATACATATGGCTCAGGGGCAATTATTTGATTTCGTCGCACCACAACGTAGGCAAAACTGGAGATCGTGTGAATTTTACAAGGCGTGGTAGAATAAACTTTTGGGTTGGGTTTACGGGCGGACAGCGTTTAAAGGAAGGCCTCTAAATCTGCAATAATAATAGCAGGGTGCTCTCCCATAGCACTATGCGCCCGAAATTGCTCCACAGTACCAGGCTCGGGTAAGACTGCAACCCCAGACCTGTTGTCGTTACAATAGCGCATGTGGTGTGCAAGCTTCTGGGCAGCAATGTCGGGACCTTGAATATGTTGGTAATCTTGTGGTTTTTGATTATCGAACGTGGACAAGCACCTGCGACAGACTTCTATGCAACCATTATGCTTGTGTTTTTGACCTGAAACTAACCGGGAGAGAAAGCGAATAAGCGTGTAATGACGGCAAGTCTCGTTCTTGATAAGTAACAAATTGATTTCTTGTACAGCTTCACCTTCCATGTTGCTCACTCGAATAGAGTATACAATATTTGTGTTCTTAGTAAGGCCGTAAACATTGATAGCTAGTTGCAGGTTTAGTAAGTTGTGTGCACGGGTCTCGAATTTGTTTATGTCCGGCAACTGAACTTTGTAGGTAATCCCAGCCATCGCATTTTCTAATTTTGATTCGTAGGGCATGTAGTGAATAACACAATGTGGATGATCTTTCCAGTGGATACGATGCAGCGCTGCCAGCACCGACCAAACAAAACATTTTGAATTGCTATTCTGGATGTTTAGAACAGCCTTCTTGACTGCAATTATTGCAGGCAGTGGAACATAGCTAGACCCAGACAGTGGAACAAACGTGTTAAGACTCAATGTAAGTTTATGCGGAGTACCACACAACGAACCACCCGAGCCTTCAGATGATGTTCTTCCGGTTTGGCAACCAGCTCCTCCAAGAATTTGTCGTAGATACTCTCGAGGTTGGCAACATCTGCCAAGTGCAATATTTTTGCCTTGGTATTATGGTGAAAGCTGTATTCCTCAACAAATGGTTTTTTGTATTGGCATCCCAGCTATGCATAAAATTTAGTAGAGTTTAAAGCCAGTACATCACTTAAGATAGAAATTATCTTGGGTCGCACACTCTCTAGGAAGCTACGTACATCGCATAAGCTATCTGAGGTAAAATCAAAATCCTCAAATATATGATCAAAAGCAAGCCGGTTTGCTTTTGTTGCCGACTTGACGCGTTTGGCAGATGATAATATGTTAAAAAAATCTTCTTAAGCCTTCCTTTTGACCGAGGTCGATGGTTGCAGCACAGGGTCTCCAGTACCCCTGCAATTAGGCATATGTTTTTTGACATGTGCAATGTAAAGTGTTTGTTACACTTAGGACACAATTCGATTACTGTTAAATGCTTGGCAGGCACAAAGGTACGACTGTGAGCACTGGAAATATTTAACTTACATGTAATACAAATCTTCGTGGGACGCATATTTTTGGGGGGTGTTTATTTATATATGTAGATATGCTGATGTATGTTTTTTTTAGATGTCGAATCCACACGTACTGTTGTACAATTAGGTACAAAAATATTGTACAATTAGCTATAAAGTGCAGTACAATTAGGTACTGAGTGTTGCACAAATCGATACCCCAAAAAAAAGCACTACAAGAAAAATAAATACTCTTCAATCAGTCTCACAAAAACTCAACTTCACTGCACTGTGTATACAATTTTTAAAAATCAAACAGAAAATATCACCATGTAAGGGCAAATCTACGAGGAACACTGCGACAGGACGTCCGTACTCTTCAAGCTGCTCTCGCAGACTGTGACTGACTGCTCTGGCCCCTCTTATATAACCTCGGTTTATTTCTGACGTATTTTTCCTCCAATGAGAAGAGACCACGTTAAGTATGACGTATTTTTCCACCAATCAAAAGAGACCACGTTAGATATGAGTCATCATATTACCTCATAATTTTGTTGCGTAATCAGATGTGAGTCTTCACATTACGTATTTTTTGACTAATTAGAAAACACAATATCAAAAGGATTCGCCTCTAGCTATCTCCGACTGGAGGCTGGAGTTGAGCGTGGACTGCAGGGCCTGCAGGTCGCTTCGCAACTTCTTGACCCTGACGTCGAGCATGAGAAGCTCGTCGCCGTGATCGTCGCGCTTGGTGTGACCGAAAATGTCGTTAGGCATTGCTGCCACTGTGGTTATTTGTTATAGGGTAGGTGATTTTAATTTCTATGTAAAGAGGAATGAGTTTGTTGTAGTCGTCCAAGAGCTCCACGTACAGGCGTTCGCCAGCAGACACATCGTACGTTGTAGTCGCATCCATCCTATCGTGCTTGATGCGATAGATGTTCTTGCCGGAAGAAACCTTGGCCTCCCCTTCGTTCTAGGGATTCATGTCGAACTTAAGTTTGCCGAAGATGGGGAACCGGTAATAATTCAAATTGTTGTGAATACATAGAAAGTTTTGCACACATCATCGTCGTACTGGGTCAAAATGCTATTGAAGCGTATAATTAACAGACCGTTAAGTTTAGATAGCATGGAAGGTAGGAGTTCGTTGAAGCTCGACGATGACGTGGGCTGGACGGGCAATTCCATAGCTTGCTTCATGAAGCCAAACTGGTTCATAGGCATGGTTATTTTATAGAAACATTTTCTAGCCGTAAGGTTAAAATTTTGGCCCACTCACAAATCGCATTACATACATACGTGGCGTTACAAGAGCCCCTGCCCGCCTCCCAAGAGGTTTGGTTAGCACGCAATAGATCAGTATGCTAGAAAATGCAGAGGGGTGGGGTAGAATCGATTTAATTTGCCAGTCAAATAGTTCTCGTCGAATCCTATCCAACAAACCTAAAATCGTCATCCTAGCTCAATTAGAAGCCAAGAAAATCAATGTCTTGGAAAAACGTCTTAAGATATTTGTCTCAAGAAAATTTTCTTGACAGACCGGAATTAACAAACCGGAAGTCGACTTTCTTAAAGATTCAGATATTTGTCTTAAGACGTTTTCAAAGACGCTGAGAAGCAACTAATCAGTGTTGCCAACTCCTATTGGTAGGTTAGCTTCGCCTGTAAAAGATCACATTGTGAAATTTTCTTGGGGTGAGCTGGCAACACTGCGAGCGCACCACTTTCGCGTTTGCCCTACGATATTTTCCGTTTAGGCTGCAAAAAACGCACCACATTCTGGTGCTGAACTCTCTTTTAACACCTACTAAAAGTATTCTTTCTTCTATCATACATACTTAATTTATTTTGATTTTTCATGTAGCCACTTTTGGCAAATCGCAACGATGAGGATGAGTGATGATATGGTAACAGATGAAGTGACACTCCTAAGGAACACCTATGCCCTACACGGGATTGGAACCTGGAATCCCTAGCATCGCAGCAAGCTGTGCTAACCACACCGTTACGCATGTCGGTAAATTCGTAATTATACATCCATATGGTAAATGTTCTCGACTTTCTGGTCTTACAACCAGACATTTTTTTTAAACCATTGCTAAGAGTATAGTTTTAAATAAATGTAATCGAATTCATAAGAATGGTAAACCAGTTACATTTTATTTTATTCAATTTACCAATGTGTTCTAATATGTTCTTATAGAAATGCAACGAGAAAATACAAAATTTGGAAAATAAAGTTGCCTCAAGTGGGGATCGAACGTAAGTCCCTAAATACCACAAGCACCTGCCTTAACCATTACGCCATTTCGCCAAACTTGAAAATTGTGACTCTTCTCGGTCCTTTGTTGTACCCTGCTACTTATGCTTATAATTTATCTTGTACTGGAAGGGAGTGCGAAATCATCATGTCAAACTCATGATTTTTAACGCTGAATCTACTTATGTAGGTTTCATTGGGAATTCTGAACCGTCTCCTCAGTTATCATAAAATTATTGCCTTAGCTCTGTGCCAAGAATAACCATGGCTGTTCCGTCTTCCAGCTTAAAGTTCCGCATGAACTCTGAATGCCCGCTCCAGCGTGGGCGTTAGTCGTTAGTTCTCAACCGCAGTTGGAAGCTCGTGGATCCCGCCCAGGAAAGAACCAGCATGGATGACGTCAGCCCGTGTCCGTCCACCATGCGCAGTGTATCGAGGGATTGGGTCCCAACATCTGGCAGGTCGGATAAGTGGTCATTCCTTGTTGCAGTGAGTCATGCCTGCCCACGCATGTTTGGGCAAGAAGCGACAAAGTATAAAAATCCTCCTCCCCAAATCAGCCAGTAGGGAAACAGGAATTTATCAACAATTGTTCTACGATGTGATTGCACACCGGTTGCTACGCACTCTCGGGAGTTGCAATATAAAATTTGGCTTCACAATCTGGAGCAAAGCAACACTAAAGGTGAAGCAAAAACTGAAGGAAAGTTAGATTAGATACAAAGGGCAATTTTACAAAAAACGTTTTCATGAAGTCACTAGTGTTCATATAGGGTAACTGTAACTGGGCTTAATGTTTAAAACTGGATCCGTACCTAGGTGCATTGAAGCTGGAATCCCTTGATTACCAAACAACGGCGTTGCCAGTAGGTCATTGTGTAGGCACGCATATACACGCTCGCAAGGCAAATCAAAATTAGTAATTAGAAACAAGGCCAATAACTCTCTCTGTCTGCTACATCATGAAATATTAACTACTTAGCTGCAAAATATGGCATTCACAACAGAAACGACAAGACAAAGAAGCCAGCTACAACTAGCAAATAGTCAACATTTCTGTTTCTTAACAATAAAATCATAAAAAAAGTTCACATTTTATCCATAAAAAACCCCAATGAAAATAAAAGTAAATTCCCGAACTCTGTCCTCACGTTGTATTAACAAAAAATAAATCAATGTTGTTCATATGAATAATCCAGAAGTAAATAGTCGTTCTTGGTATGACCGTCCTTCTCTTTCTCGAAACGTTTTCTTCTTTGCTGAAAGAGAAAAGGCGAGTCGCAGTGTAGATGTACCCTAGTACGTTGAGCTTAGGATAGAGGCGAAATCTTCTAAATACGTTATTCGAAGTAGGTAGGTTATTTACGTTAGTTTTCTACCTCTTGTGGTAACCGCGACAAACTCAATAATTCTTCCAATCAGTAACCTCGTGTTCAGTCCTGGGACTTCCTGCTTTGTAACAAATCACACTATCTATTTCGCCAAAGAAACCAAACGTTAAAATTAGTTACTCGTCATAACATGCTCGCAGAAAAATAAAAACAGAAGTCACCTTGCCAAATCCCTGGAATTCATTTTATAGTGAGGAATATTTGTTCCTACTTATTATATTCAGACAAGTAAAACCAGTTATAAGTAAGTGTATTCTTTGGAGCAGTATCTCAGACTGCACTTAAGAAATTGTAGTTCGATACGCAGTGGAGGCACCCGGCATAGTGGTTTGGATCTCACTTATAACTGTAGGTCCAGTTCCGATTATCCTTAATGTGCATAACCAACTAACTAACTAACTCTCTAGCCTTCTTAAACCCGAAGGTTCATGGCTGCAGCAACACATGCTTTCCATCTTTCCCTATCTTGAGCAAGATCTATATACTCTTTTCCATCCCTACCGATTTCCCTTAGGTCCATCTCAACGTTGTCCCTCCATCTTCGTCTTGGCCTGCCTACAGGTCTCTTACCATCAGGTTTCCCAACAAGAATCCTGTAAACTACTCTTTCCTCTCCCATTCGTGCCACATGGCCTGCCCACCTAAGTATTCTTGATTTAATTATTCTAATAATATCTGGACATGAATACAATTTACGTAGTTCTAAATTATGTAACCTTCTCCACTCACCTGTCTCCTCATCCCTTTTAGGTCCAAAGATTTTCCTGAGGATCTTATTTTCCAATACTCTCAATTTATGTTCCTCTTTCATTGTAAGGGACCAAGTTTCACATCCATATAATACTACAGGCAAAATTACTGTTTCGTATATTTTAACTTTTAGTTTCTTAGATTTAATATCTAAGAAAGACAAAAGTTTATGAAGAGAGAAGTAACATGCACTTCCTGAATTAAGCCTACTTTTTATTTCCTCTTTAATATAATTTTCATTTGTTAATATTACTCCTAAGTATTTGAATTTGGAAACTGGTTCAAACGAGTTGTTATCAATAATTAGATTTTGATTATTACGTAACACTCGGTTTCGGCCTGTAAGCATATATTTAGTTTTCTCTTTGTTAACTTCCAAACCTATCTCTTTAGCAGTTTTGAAAAATATTTTAGCATTATTCTTAATTGTATTCACATCATCCCCCAGTAAGTCTACATCATCTGCATATGCTAACAACTAATTCACACCATTTAATTTTAGTCCTTCCTTAGTTTCTTTTATCTTCCTAACAGCATATTCTAAGGCAAAATTAAAGAGCAATGGAGATAATGCATCACCTTGTTTTAACCCATCAACAATTGTAAATTTGTCAGACATATTAATACCCAAACGAATTTTACTTTCTGTTTCACTGCTGCATATTTTTATCATACTAACAAGCTTCTTAGGTATTCCAAACTCTACTAATATATTATATAATTTATCTCTTTTGACCGAATCATATGCTTTTTTGAAATCAATGAATAGCTGATGGACATTTTGATTATATTCCCACTTTTTTCAAGTGTCTGTCTGATGTGAAAAATTTGATCTGTAGTTGATCTGTTACGTTTAAATCCACATTGATAATCACCTATTATTTCATTAGCATATGGGGTTAGTCTTGTTAAAAGAATGTTAGATAATATTTTATATGATATGTTGTTGAGAGTAGAGAAATTCCACGGTAATTATTGCAGTTCATTTTATCACCTTTTTAAAACACAGGAACAATTATGGATTCTTTCCACTGTTGAGAGATTTCTTCTTTATTCCATATTAAACAAATTAATTTATGAATTTGACATATTAATTAATTTCCACCATATTTAATTAACTCAGCTGGTATTAAATCAATGCAAGGTGCTTTGTTATTCTTTAGCCTTTTAATAGCATCTTTAAATCCAGTCAAGTTAGGTTCTGGAACTAAAGGTTCAGCTGTGTGTACTTCATTCACTTCTGATTGATCTCCTACATGGACATTTAAAAGGTCATAAAAGTAGTTCTTCCATCTATTTAGAATATCGCTTGGGTCAGGTAGAAAATCCCCGTCTTTATCTTTTATCAAGTTTACTTTAGGTTGCCACCCCTTTCTAAATTCATTTACACCTTTATATAAATTCTGATATTTTTATTTTTGCTGTTTGTTTCAATTTCGTTAATTTTGCTTTTCAAGTAATCTCTTTTTTTACTTCTAAACGTGCGGTTTACTTCTCGCTTTATTCTACTATAATTGTTTAGATTTGTATCATCAGAGTTATTTAACCACCTAAGTCTAGCCTGATTTCTTATTTCTATTAGATTATGACATTCATTATCAAACCATGGCTTACTTTTTCTCGGTTTATGGTATCCTATAGTTTCTTTAGCTGCTGATTCTATTGCATTACGTATGTGCTCCCAATTCTTATTTACGTCTGTTTCATTTATATTTTCATCATCATTTAAATCCTGCAAAACATCAAATCTATTTGACAGTTTAATTTGGTAATCTTTCTTAATTCTTTCATCAGTAAACTTTCCTGTATCAAATTTTATAACTTTTAGATTTTGTTGCTTATGATTTATCACTGAAAGTCTTTCTCTTAATTTAGCAATTACTAAATAATGGTCACTGGCACAGTCAGCACCTCTATGTGTACGAACGTCAATTATACTAGTATGCCTTCTCTTATCAATGAGAATATGATCTATCTGATTATGTGTTTTACCATCTGGAGAAGACAAGGTATGTTTATGGACATCTTTATGTTTAAAAGTGGTACTTTTCACAATTAAATTCTTTGAGGTTGCAAAAGTAATCAATCTTATACCATTATCATTACTTAATTCATGAAGACTTTCTTTACCAATCGTGGGTTTAAATGTATCTTCTTTGCAAATCTGTGCATTACAGTCACCTAACAGAATTTTCATATCATACTGAGAAAATTTATGAAAGACCTGTTCTAACTCTGTATAAAAATCATCTTTGGTATTATCATCTTTATCTTCCGTTGGTGCATGTATGTTTATTAAAATAATTTTACACCACCTACCCAGATGTGCAAGAAGTGGACACAACTCAAACAAACGAACATATGTATGACGAAACAATATTTCTTTGAAACTCACAAATTTGCTGTTAATTTCAGTGACTCTTCTTCCAAAGAATATTGAACGTTTCTTATTCAGTTGTATATAACAACGCGTTTTTAGTATTGACTATTCTAAGCAGCGAGTTTTAGACGCAACACAATGAAGAAAATAAAACACGCTTTAAACTAAAAAATATCTAGACTGTCAGAAGAGCTGTGGTGTCATATTTTTAGTTTTTATTTTCATCTTGCCGCAAGAACAATAACAAAATATAACGCTACAATCTGTGTGACGACTTGTTGTAATCAGGAGGTCCCATGTTTGATAGGGGAGAGTCGTACAGTACCGGCCACCCTAGGCTTATTGTTTGTAACTGATAAAGGGTTAGACGATATTCAAATTGAACATAGTAATATGATACCTGAATGCATACTTTAAGGATCATGGGTATAATTTCTCTGAAATGTTTTCTGAAATACAAGATGCTATAAATACAAAGAAAGCTGAATTTTCAATCAGTTGAAAAATTGTCGTCCTGTATCGGCCAGTCAATATTTTAATTTTAGGTGGTGGTAACTATTGATAAATACTTCAGTTTTATGAATAATCTATAAACTATGTGTACAAATTGTGGTAGTTAACAAATGTGGAAATAAAGTCCCTTAAAGCGGAGATGAAATAAAATTTTTACAATATTCACAAAAATACGAAATTATTTCTTGGTCTAAGCATAAACATGTGCCAAACTCCACATTCGTTACACTGAAACCAATCTACCTCAAACGACTCTAGACAAATCATGCATTGCGCAGTTTCTACAGTTGTCTTATTGGTCATCTTATTTACTGAGGGGCATAAACTTATTGTCCAAGTCTTTCAAATTGTTTTTAAATTGTTTTTTTTCCATTTCGTCATCAAACGTCTTCTAAAATCAGCCCATCTAAGGTTTCAGGTCACATCCATACAGTTGAATTGCTCTCAATCTATCTCCTAATGTGCTTCTTGGTAAACAGAATATACTAGCTGCTTGTCTTGCTGTCATTTTGTTTGTCATTAACTCATTTTCCGCCGTTTTCATGGCCTCTTCAGTCAATTTACCTCTTTTGTTACCCTCCTTCTCTGCCATCTTACTCTGAAAACAAACGCAAGCAAAACTGTAGTACGTGCGAACAAAATTCTGTGTGGCTGAAACTGGACGACACTTCGTTGGCCGATACAGTGCGATATTTAGGTGGTAACAAAAGTTCCGATTACATGTTTTTATAATCAATTTGCTAAACTATTTAAAGGTTTTTCGTATTCTTATAGAAGAACCGATAAACTTAATCTGACAATAAAATCAAACAGTTACCTCGAACATGAATACCAAGGCCCTAGAAATAACTTCTCTCACTCAGCCACTCTACTCTTGACCGTAACATAGGAACAGCTCTCATAATACTGTGTGAAATCGGGTGATCCTGAACTATAGCGCACACAAATGCATACCCTTCCTTCCCTCCTACTCCCGGGAACTAGTGCTATGTAGCGTCAAATTTCCGAACTACCGATTGGCTGATACTGTAGGACGGCCGGTACTAAAGGACTCTCCCCTACTTGTTGAAGGCACATAGTGGTTTTCGTCCCACTTTACAACACTGAAATACATACACAATGAAATAATTAATGTGTTACAAGTTAGTAAAAAAACAACCAAAAGGGGAATCGAACCTAGGATTTCAGCTTACAAAACTGAGCTTCAACCGACATGTTCACAAACCAAAGTGTGGAAACCAAGCTATTCAGGTAATTTCTACATAAGATTGAATCTTTCCTATCCAGCTCGAAACTTTTGATGTCGCTTCTCGCTAATTAAATTTATTTCATAGCAATAGGCTCCCACATATACTGTTTGTATGCTTTGCACATTGCTGACGGAATACAAGCTAAGCTGGTTCATGAAAATTAATGAAGACGTTGGGAAGTCGTGCATTTGTGGAAGATTAGTGTTTCCAACTCTATATGATCATCGTCAACCAGCTTCCGTGAATATAGCGGATTATGCCATGTGAAGACGAATCATATTAACCAACGGCACATTTATTATTATATTTTTAAATTAGTCATTATTCTTTAGGGTCACAGTCCATTACCAAAGCAACGTGCACGTGTAAAAGCGTAAAGCCCATGAATTTTTATTTTACAAAAATTAAATTTTACTGTTAAAATTAAATTAAAGGAAAACCATTGACTTATTGTTAATAGCTTGGATGACTGATGTGTGCGGGGATTACCTCCTCTCATGTTCCCCCTTGGTTGTGACATAAACTCTTCTTGCTTTGGGATGTCTAGTACTTTTCCCAAAGCATATTCAGTGCAGACTTTGCGATTATGTTCGCCAAAGTATAGAAAGAAGTAGTTTATATATTCTTCAAGCCATCTCCCGGGCTAGGATAACACTTTTTCCGAGGTTCTCTTTTGCATCATTTTCAGGATTTGCAACAGCACTATTTCCGCCTTGCTTATTCTAATTGAGTTTTTGTTTCTTTTCGTTATTTAGTGTTGCTTTTATTTCTTTTTTGGCTACTCGCAACGGTGAAGAGAGACTCAAAAAGAACACCCATGCTCGAGCCAGATTCGAACCTGGGGCCATCACATTCTAACGCATTGTGATAACCACTTTTTCACGAACGTCAAAAATGTGTTTATTTTAAATATGTTTTTAACGAATTTTTCGCATTTACATTACTTTCATTGTAGACGCGGACAGTCAAGTTAATTGATATTTACGTGTCAATGTTTCTATTAGACCTCTTCTTTGAGTCTGGCAACATAAAATTCCCTGCATGTGCTTAAAATGTTTGATAATAAGCAACCCTGCTGATTTCCGCACACTTACTTCGGCTGTACTGTAAGACACGTTCGCCTACGAAGGTGGACTTCAACTCAAACGAGTGTGCCACTTTTTATGAACAGAAGTGTATCTTTGCTGACCTAAAGGGTAAGGTCAGTACTGTCAAATTGTTGAGAGATTCCCAACGGTCGAAGCTATTAGATTTGCTGACTAAGTATCATGCATACTTTTCAGAAAAGTCAGGAACTATGACTGGCGTAGTTATGGAATACTGCTAACTAGTGCCGAACCAGTTTACAGAGCGCCCTATTCAGTACCTCTCTCCAAAAGAAAAGCTCTCGAGAAACAAAAAAAATATATGGAAGGGTTGGAACATCATCCAGCCTTCAGTCTCTCCTTACCTCAACTATCTCTTGATGTTGATAAGCCAGACAGCAGTGCTAGGCCCTGTTCGGATTTCAGAAAGCTCAATGCAATTTTGAAATTGCCTTGCAGTTCAGTACCACCTATCGGCGAATCACTTCGAAGATTGAAAGGATCTAAATTATTCACCAGTTTGGATCTTGAATCACGCTACGTGTAGATCCCATCGAAGCCTGATTGTAGAAAATATACATCTTTCTCGTACAAAGGCAGACAATACGAGTTTCTCAAGATGCCTTACGGCTTGTCCAATACAGTGTCGACATTTGTGTCAGTGATGCACAAAGTTTTAGGACCAGAAACATAAGACTATTTGACTGTTTACATTGATGATTTGTTGATTTTTATTCAGATTTTTAAATTCATCTAAAGCATATTGAAGAAGTCCTGTGGTAGTTTAATGAAGTTGGTCTTAAAGTTAAATTAATAAAGTGTGATTTTGTTTAAGGAGAATTTATCTACTTAGGACATTTTATATTAGGTGACAAAATGAGAGTGGACTCCAAGGAAAATGAATACATAATAAAATACCGTCAACCGATATGCAAGAAGGATGTGAGGAAGTTTCTAACACTGGCGAACTAGAGGAGAAAATTCATCAGAAACTTTGCTACCAAAACAAAGCCATTAGTAAGAATGTTGTGCAAATCCGTGAAGTGGCATTGGGGGGAAGAACAAGAAGCATCTTTTCAGAGAATGAACACTGAACTAGTTTGCGATCGAGCCCCAGCAAGGCTTGACCTGAATAAGACTTCTGCCTACAGTGGGATGCATCTATCAAAGGCTTAGGTTCTATGTCATTTCAAGAAAATGGAGAAGTTAAAGCTGTGGTACAGTGTCTCTCAAAAGTTTTAGGACAACGACATTTTAAACTAAGCAACCCAATTTACACAAGGCGTTGGTGGGTTGCGTGTAGAGTTAGACTCAATTTCTGGGTTGCCACATGCAAAATAGATGTTTATAAAATAGGCGAAAGAAATAAAAAACAAGTAATATTGTATAAAATTATTAAAAATATTACTATTATATCGCAAGAGACAAAATACTTTCTGAAAGGAAAAAAGTAGGTTTCCTAGTATTTCATCGCTTATGAGTCTACATAAAGGAAAAGAGGTGAGAGAAAACGAAAGGTGACAAAGGAGAGGAGAAGGAGAAAGCGAAAGGAGAAGAAAAAAAGTAGAGGAGAGAAGAAAGAGAGGATAGACGAAGAGAGGAGATATAGTGAGGAGAATTGAAAAAGATTCTAGGAGAGATCAGGAAATGGAGCAAAGAAGAGAGAAGAGGAGACGAGAAGAGGGGAGTGGAGAGTAAAGTAAAGGAGAGAAAGATTATACCACTGAAAACATGAATGTAATTTGAATATTTATAAGAATTATCCAATTTTTGTCTACTTCTCGGTTCGTTGAAATAGAGATTTTGCAATTTAATATCTCCCCTCCCCCATCGTTAATTCCAAACTGAATCATTCCGTTTCACACGGCGTGGACAATGAACACAATGGGATAGGTCTAAAACGTACGAAAATTTTCTGCCATCGGAAGGGTTTGAACCTACGACCATCAGATTGACAGTCCTGAACGGTGAACACTACCCTACAAGCTTTCGCTCCTGAAATTAAGTATAAGGACCTGACCAATGTGAAATGTAGATGCAACTCTCCTCCTACATATAATGTGCAAAGAATACTTGTTTGTAACAAAGAAAACGAAGGTAGTACAACTCGGCGAAAACATTTAAAGGATAATTGCACATGATGAAAACTTTTCATTCGATATTTGCGGAGGTATCCTTGCATTGAACTCGAGTGGGAAAAGGGGTAAAATTAGTATGTCCTGATTGCCACAAATATAAATAGTTATTTCATTAAAATTTTTTTCAATGTGATGCTGATCACATCACCCCCACTCATGACCGGATCAAGAAGGTGTTGGGCCTTACCCCCACACTCTCTATATGCCTTCATGGTGTTGTGCTAAGCACAGGGCAGCACTTTACTTTTTTCTTGTTTGAAGCAGTACACAATTATCGTTAGAGTATCATAATTCACGATCTTATACATGAAAACATCCCTTTGAATGTGTGTCAATTCATTTATTTATTTTATAAATTATATATAGA
The DNA here is from genome assembly GCF_977018435.1 of Lepisma saccharinum. Classification (NCBI taxonomy): domain Eukaryota; kingdom Metazoa; phylum Arthropoda; class Insecta; order Zygentoma; family Lepismatidae; genus Lepisma; species Lepisma saccharinum. Next base: position 3,840,892 of record NW_028142898.1, read on the forward strand.
GAACAATGTAGCCACTATACACTGCTATTACAAATAATGTTACCATGCTCTCCACACCTAGTATGAATTATCGAACCTGGGACATTTAGCAGCCCAATCGAGAACTCCATCCACTACACCACGCCCTTACCTTCGACTGAAACAACAATTTTTAAGTATTCTGTCCCTCCAATATTGTAAATGTCGTTGGGTATACATGTGGTTAAACTTTTACTTTAATTTTGAATTGCTTTCTTGTAGTATAGCAGATATCTTCGAGAAATAATTTTCGAAGTGATGAAGAAAAACGAGAATATTGGTAGTTGTCAAAATGCGAGTTATTCCTTCTAACTTATTATTATGATTAGACATTATTAATGGAAAATATCTAGAGGCTTGAACATTGCAGGACGATATTATTTTCATGCGATACTGCAACAGACGAAATGTTTGTTTACTGACGCAAGTGTCGTGTTCAGAACAGTCTTATGAAATGTAGTTGCTGTTGCGTAAGGTAACACGAAATAATTACACCGTTTGCGAACTACCAAACGTTAGACATAAAAAAACGGAAAATTCTATTCATAAAACACTTCACATTTGACAGTATTAGTCAAGAGAGACTCGTGGGACACTGTGTTAAGGTGCTGGAGTAAATACTTCTTATTTTTCTTGCTCGAAGAACAACAATTTTTAAAGTAGGGTAACAGTCGTTCTGCTCTTTCTTGTTTCTTTTAAATTCTACCACATTCCTTTAATTGGGTTAAATATAAATAAAAATATTGCTTGCATTTTTGTCATTGACGTAGACCAGACCCATACGCAGGATTTCTTTGAGGGAGGGGCCAGACCCAAATATACATATATTCCAGACGAGCTGGAATTTCACATAGTACATTGTGCATGAGAAAATTCATTACTTCAGATGAAGTCTTCATTCGCATAATTAACCGATTATAGTGAAATGAACCAATGCCTTCGACAGAGAATGCTGTTAACTCCTTGGAACGTTGCGTAAGTGGTATCTGAAAGAAAGCTGCACGTAGATCAAGCACACTATACCAATTTTTCCGCCTATATAAGCTAAAATTTGCGCTGTTGTGGGCTGTGTTAGGCCTAGGGGTTTTAACGCAACATTAAAAGCACGAAGATCGGAAACAAAACCGTAAGAATTATCTCGTTTTTTCACTAAAAGTACGGGGTGTCTGTAGTTCGAACCCTGTGACTCACTTAGAACACCGTCTTTGACAAGTTTCGCGATCTCATCTTTCATTGTTTCTTGCAAATTAAAATGAATTCTATACTGTTTGCTCATAATGGGCTTGTCGTGCGTTAACTCGATGTCATATTCGTAAGCGTTCGTGACACTAGGTGGGTCACCTTCCCATGACATAATATCAGAATAATTCTACACTAAGTTAAACACTTTTTGTCTGTCTTCCTGTGATAGGTCTGTATTTACGTCTATTAGTTTGGGATCAACCTTAAGCTGGCTCGGTGAAGGATTTGCGTTGTTTGTGCATGTAAATGAAAAGTCCCGATTAGCCTGAAAAGTGTCAAAATGCATGATGTCCGTGACATCTGTTACTATGTTACATGATGCGATTTCGCCTATCTGTGTACCCGCTTTTAAAGTAACAGGCACATCACTTGGGTTAATGACAAGTAAAATTTTAATGTACAGTGAGGTACACAAATACTATGAGTAAGCAGTGTTTCAACAGAGAGGGTCAGTAATACGGGCTCGTTTTTATTGTTTCGTTGGAACGAAACTGGCACGTAGTTCTTTGTACGCGGACATAATGTGATATTTTCTGAAATAACGGCTTTTGTACATCTAATTGCAATTCTGTTAATGACTTAATTAGACACTGTATGTGAAGAGTGTTTCTTTTTTATATTCCAAAGGGGAATGTGTCCCAGATTTGTGATGGAAATAGTTTTTTCTTTTAATGAAATGTTGCATTTCTGAGCTGTTAAAAAATCATTTCCTAAGATGCAAGTCATGCTATTTGATTCAATTATTCTAAATGCGTGAGAGTATTTAAATTTACCTATTCTCAGTTGTAAAACCGCTATTTCAGATAAATTCACTTGATATCCAGTTACACCTTTTATTGTAGTTTTTGCTTGAATTATTTTTGCAGCTGACGGTACAATACTCTTGCTACAGATGGATATTTGTGATCCTGTATCGATCATGAGCTCGATTGATTTATTGTTAAGGGTGGCCTTTAAATAAGGTAAACATTCTGTATGTTCAACGGTACGAGATCGGGTTGGCGCTTGACTCGTACCCCTATTTAGTTTAAAGAACCCTCTGGTTTATAAAAACAAGAATTTGATTCATGGTTTCTTAATCCACAGTATTCACAAGGGTTTGGATACAATGGACCGGGATTTGCATTTCGGTTACCCCCGCGTCCTCTTGAATTGAAACGGGTTGACCTAGACGTTCCTCTGAAATACCTATTCCCGCTAATATAACCATTTGCTTGAGGCTGATAACAATTGTTCCCCCGCTCTAAATTGTTTTGGTGGGGAGGGGATCCTCTACAATCTATGCATTTAAGACGCCTGGGTAAGTCAATCCGATAATGGTTAGAGATACGCATCGCCCCGAACTGATGTGAAATGCATTCGTCGTGGGTCTGAACGCAGCTGGGCGATGCTGCCGCTTGCTAGTTGCAATGAGAACTAGATGCTATTGGCTTTCATGTGCTTGCACCGAGAGCCGAGCTCTGAACTGTTGGAGCTGAGTTTGTCATGTATTGAGAACCGAGGGCGTGGTTTGTGTAAATGCTTTGTGGTGTGACGTATGCCGCGTAATGGGATTGTTGTTGAGGGGGCAAGGAAGGAGGGGGCGTGAGTGTTGCGTATAAACTGGGAGCAATGTTCGCTGCAGGCGCGGGTGCCGTATGCGAATGCATTGAAGCTTGGTATTGTAAATTCTGCAACGCAGCAGCTTGGTTTACAAGGTTTAATGCTTGAGTTTGCTCATCATTTTTCCTAGCTTGAATAAGTGATTCCTGTCGCTCGCTATTTTGCAAAAATGTTATAAGCTCGGAGGTGGATTCAAATTGTTGATGGCCAATCGCTTGAATATACTTACTGAGCAGACCAGAGATGAGAAATGACATTATTTGTTCATTGGTGGCTTGGGGAAAAAATCTTAAAATTAATGGTTTTTTTCTGACAATGTAGTCAAAAACTAACTGTCCTAGGGACTGTCTGGTTTCCATAAGAATTTGGGCCGGTTGGGCGGGAGAATAACTGTCGCGAAATAACGTTATCATCTCATCTTTGATCTGCTTTACAGTTAATGTGGCAAATGTGGGCCGAGTTTTGACATCGTTGAAGTACATTAGGGCCACATCTGAGAGAAAGAGGGATAGCATCTCTTTGCTCTGGTCATTTGTCCACGTGAGGGCAGTGGCGACGCTGTCAAATTTTGAGAAGAACTCCTCAACTCGTGAGGGATCTTGCCCGGAGAAAGAGGGTGGGTAGAGGTTAGTCGGTAAGTGTAGAGTCATAGTGGTTGCGGTATGTGATCTAGGTAACTCGGGGGTACTGGTGAAAGGAATCTTCTTTTTCCGTCTGGGAGTTTCCAGACCGCTTAGAAACAGGGGTTATGAAGCTGTTGCCTTAGAACTAGTTAGGGGCGTTGTGGGGGATTTATGTATTTCTGAAGCTAGTTTTCAAATTTCATCAAGTGATTGATCTAATGCGTCATGTAGTGATGTGTTCATTCGTTAATTGTAACTTAATAAGAATGAGGTTTAGGTTATTTTATTTGGATAATTGATTTACACGCTCTTTGCAAAATTTTTAGACCTTTGACGTTAATGATATCGTTTTTGCACCCGAAATTACAGTATAAGTGTATCTCTGTCATCCGCTGATAACTGATATGAATGAAGAAGTTAATGTGAGCTGTATTGGCATGTACGGTGGAATGCAAAAGTTATGCTAAGGTTTCGCACCTTTTGCCATGAATTTAAAAGCAATTTGCATGGGAGCGAATAAAATTGTTTTTGCGCCTATTGCAACTTTACCATGATTCAAAACTGAGAGGGGGGAGTTGAAATGTTACGCGCAACTTGTACGGGAGTGTATAAAATTACAAGGTAGCCCAAAGCAACTCCACCATGATGCGTTCACTAGTTTCAATTACTTAAACTACGGGGATCGTTACTGTGAACGCTTTAGGGGTCCGATGGTAGAGCTAGGTTACGTTTATGGTCCTCATACAATCTTGCTGACAGGTTTCTGGTAGGGAGTGGAATGATTTCAAGGGATGTGGACGACGTACATCTTACATCTCGGCCAAGCGGTTGAGTGTGGACGTTAGGCGACAGAGCACGGAGTCCTGAGCTCGAAGGCCCACAGTCTTCTTGCCCGTGGCTGGCGACGAAGCACACGCTGATCTTAGAGTGTCGGCCCTAGAAGAGGCGCCGGGACGATGGTCTGACCGACGGCTACAAGTTTTAGCCCGTGGTGTTGAAGATAGTCAACTCGCGAATATACTGCGGTTGTCTTTAGGCGAAAGCTTCGTATCGGTTTCCCGAGACGGGCTGAGACCTGAAAGGTGTCGAGGTCTTCGCCTGGTAGTTGGTATCCTTCTGGAGGTCCTTGAATTCTGAGACTTGACTGAGCCTTGACTCCCAGTCGAATTCTGGTGCTAGGTCTTTTAAGCTGCTGGCAAATACTTCCTAGCTGCTTGGAAAGCACTTCCTTATTTGCCAGCCGATGGCGGGCTTGAACCCGGTAGCATCGAAGAATGCCGTGTCTCCTGACGTCATGTGTTTACGCTATTTGCGGAATGTTACCTTGTGTTGTAAATTGTCGCTTGACCGAGCACTGATGTCTGGCGAGAGATTTTACCTTTTTTACAGAGTCTCCCTTGAATCATTCCACAATATATATATATATATATATATATATATATATATATATATATATATATATGAGAGAGAGGAGCTGTCGCGCAAAGGATTATTATTATTATATAAGAGAGAGAGAGAGAGAGACAGATATTACAAAATAGTTCAAATAGTGCGAGCGCCATTGAAAAGTCATTATAATTCTATGTTTAGAAAATAATATATATTTTAAATTAAATGTTGCGTACTAGGAATTATTATTACAATAAAAAACATGTCTAATTGTGAGTTAAGAAAAATCAATAATAAATAGACTATCTCGCGTCACGATAGCAGTTCGAAAAAGTCAGGACAGGGATTGAAAGTAACGCACTGTCCTGACTAAATCGCTGCATCGGACGTCTGGTAGCCTTGCATCAATGATTATAAAACTACAACTACCCAATATTGCAGCCTGAAGACTTTTGCGCATGAAACAGATTAATGTATGTAAGAACAAAATTGAAATTTTTACACGTTTCTAATATCGACGATGTTATTTTCGTAGTTATTGATAGGTTCACATTTAAATATTTTTTAAGGGTTCGAGGGGAACATGGGCGCATGCCACCCCCCCTGGGTACTGGCCTGACGTAGACAGTGGGAGAGAAATTTTGTAGAATATTTCTATTAAATTTATTATTTAACTCCACCTTATGCTCAGATAGGTTTATTGAAAATCGTGAACTTTTCTTTTAATAGATAATATTTGGTTTTAAACGACGGGAGAATATTGGCCAAATTTCCTTTCGTGCTCATTTGAGAGAATATATACTTCTACAATAGCAATCGCGTTCGGAAACGGTGAAAGAAAATACTTGGTTTTCAAAGGCAGACAAGCTTGGTAGCGTAGCTTGCTCGCCCTCAAAGTTACTCACTCACGCTATTCAAGGCTGCTTCTTATCGCCAAACACTGTGCGTCGATGCACATAAACTGCACCCAGCAAGTTACAAGTAACCAGAGTCGAATTTGAAAGAGAATCTGAAGAATGATAGATTTCATCACAGGTGGCTAGGTGGGCACTACCTCAACATGCAACATTTTAAGTCATAATTTCTGACAAACAAGATATCTTATTGAATAAAAATTGGGATAGTAATACGTGTATTCTCTCCTTTTTAACAAAGTAAGCTCGAAGACAATCTGTATTCCATTTGTTTATATTGGCAAATTGGTCAACCGAAGGTTATTATAAGGAACTATTTCGTAGATGTTCATGTAACCGTTATAAAATTACAAATAAAGTATATTCACAAGCTTAGATATACTAACAACGAAGAAATAAATTCAGAGTTAAATTTCAAATGCATGTGTATAGAGTAATTCTAGAAGTACAGAGCTATATCAGAGTATTGAACTTCGTTTTGCAGGATAACATTTACAAAATTCACGCGACAGAATAATTAAGAAGTAGTGTATTGGTTAGAGTTCCTGAAAGCATTGATTGCGGTCCCAGGTTCATTCCTCCATACTAGGTGTTCTTTTTTTAATTCTCCTTTTTTTATAAACAAGAGCATGGTAACATTATTTGTAATAGCAGTGTATAGCAGCTACATTGTTCTGCATATGGAATTTATAAAAAATTAACAATTAAATGAATTGACACACATTCAAAGGGATATTTTCATGTATAAGATCGTGAATTATGATATCTAACGATAATTGTGTACTGCTTCAAACAAGAAAAAAGTAAAATGCTCCCCTGTGCTTAGCACAACGCCATGAAGGCATATAGAGAGTGTGGGGGTAAGGCCCAACACTTTCTTGATCCGGTCATGAGTGGGGGTGATGTGATCAGCATCACATTGACAAAAATATTAATGAAATAACTAATTATATTTGTGGCAATCAGGACATACTAATTTTACCCCTTTTCCCACTCAAGTTCAATGCAAGGATACCTCCGCAAATATCGAATGAAAAGTTTTCATCATGTGCAATTATCCATTAAATGTTTTCGCCGAGTTGTACTACCTTCGTTTTCTTTGTTTCAAACAAGTATTCTTTGCACATTATATGTAGGAGGAGAGTTGCATCTACATTTCACATTGGTCAGGTCCTTATACTTACTTTCAGGAGCGAAAGCTTGTAGGGTAGTGTTCACCGTTCAGGACTGTCAATCTGATGGTCGTAGGTTCAAACCCTTCAGATGGCAGAAAATTTTCGTAAGTTTTAGACATATCCCATTGTGTTCATTGTCCACGCCGTGTGAAACGGAATGATTCAGTTTGGAATTACCGATGGGGGAGGGGAGATATTAAATTGCAAAATTTCTATTCAACAAACCGAGAAGTGGACAAAAATTGGATAATTCTTATAAATATTCATATTATATTCATGTTTTTATGGTATAATCGCAGGTAAAATCAAAGATCTTACATGGAAGATTTTACCTTGCTCTGAACTAAGCCAAAAGGCATTTCGAACCGATCTAATACATTCTCCAATACATATCAAAATGTTATTGAATGTTTCATGTCGATAATTTGACCAATGCATCAATTCTTGACGCTGAGACGATATTTTCTGCAACTACCTCTTCTCTTCAGTCCCTTTTGTTCTTCTCTTCTCCTTCTCCTTCTTCTCTCCTCTCCTTCTGCTCGCTCTGCTTTTATCTCATATCGCCTTCCCTACTTTTCTCGCATCTTATCTCCATCCCACTCATCTCCACTCCTCGTATCTCCTCTCCTATCTTAGATTTCCGACTCCACTGCACTCTTCTCCTATTCTTTTCGTTCTTATTTCTTTCTCTCCTTTACTTTACCCTTCACTCCCCTCTTCTTGTCTCCTCTTCTCTCTTCTTTGCTCTATCTTCCTCATCTCTCCTAGAATCTTTTTCAATTCTCCTCACTACATCTCCTCTCCTCGTCTATCCTCTCTTTCTTCTCTCCTCTACTTTTTCTTCTCCTTTCGCTTTCTCCTTTTCCTCTCCTTTGTCACCTTTCGTTTTCTCTCACCTCTTTTCCTTTCTGTAGACTCATCATCATCCATTCAGAAAGTATTTTGTCACTTGCGATATAATAGTGATATTTTTAATAATTTTATACAATATTACTTGTTTTTATTTCTTTCGCCTATTTTATAAATATCTATTGTGCATGTGGCAACCCTGAAATTGAGCCTATCTCTACACGCAACACACCAATGCCATGTGTAAATTGGGTTGCCTAGTTTAAAATGTCGTTGTCCTAAAACGTTTGAGAGACACTGTACAATATTCGCGTATTATGCTGAAAGAAAATGAAAAACATTATTCCATTCACGAGTTTGAGTGCGTTGCGATGCTTTTCAGAGTGAATAATTTTAATGTTTACTTGAAAGGCAGACGTTTCAAAATTTATACAGATCACAGAGGACTTGTGTGGCTTCAGAACTCTAAGAATTGGAACTGTCGACTAACCAGGTGGTCCTTGAGACTTCAATCTTACTCGTTTGAAATAATTTATATAAAAGGGAAGGATAACATTGTATCTGACATTCTAAGCAGTTATCCCGTCGAGGATTCCCAAGGATGCATAGATCCGTTGACTTTCCATGTAAATTTTATCCGGAAAGAGAAGGAGGAAACTAAGGAGGTCAAAGAATGTGTAAAAGCTCAGCAGAAATAAAGTTTCTGCAAACTTATCCTTGAAGTAATGGCACAAAGTCCCAATCAAGTTCAACAGAAATATGTCAAATTCAATAATCCAGAAATTGCTGACAAGGAACTTAAAGAACACAAAATATACTGTGGTGAGAACAAGCCTGTGCGTATGACTATGCCCAATCCAAAATAATTTGATAAATTCAAACAACACAAGGCCTTTTTTATTTATTTAGCTATAATAATTGCAGATTTTGAGGCATTACTCAAACAATTCAACTTTTCAGATACTGATCCTGAAATATCTTCTACTACACCTTATCAACTCCATGAGGTTTGTAGTTATGGTTATGTAGTTGTGTTGCGAAATTCATTAAAGCCTAATGAACCTTATGTATACAGAACACCTAATGCAGTCAAACATTTATTCCAAAAAATATAAGAAGTGAGAAAAATTGGTAGTGTATTATCTGTGTCTAAACCAAGAGTGTTATTATCTGCTGCTGAAGAGCAATTATGTGATGCTACATAGATTTTCCCACAGTGTAATCATATTTTACAAATGAAAATAAAAAATTCATAATCATGACAATTTCACAGGAGAAAATATTGTGCCATTATGTAATAATTAGAGTGTCAATGTACAGAGAAACAAACTTGTCCCTATATTCTTCCATAATGGCAGTGGTTATGATTTCCACCAATTGGTTAAAAATCTCACTTATGATACAGAGAACATGGAAGTTCTAGCAGAAAATCAAGAGATATATCAGTTTCAGCAAGGCAGTGAAGGTTCCTGGTGGTGGCACTACTAAGATGAAATTTCTACAATCTATGAGATTTCTCTCTGCTGGCCTGGATGCTTTGCCAAAAAATTATCTGATGATCAGCTCTAAATTACAACTAATAGTTTTCCTGGCTTAGGCTTAGAACATATTAGCCAATCATTGGTTCATCTATATGAATATGTAACTGACCATACTAAGTTTAATGATAAATCTCTTTCTTTTCTGAAGGAGTTCTACAGCCAACTAAGAAAAAATAATATTACAGATAATGATTACCATCATGCACAACTTAAGTGGAAGAAATTAAGGTGTAAGACACTGGGAACCTACCATGATGATTATCTAAAATTAAATGTGACAATTCTTGCTGACGTATTCCAAGCTTTTAGAAAATTGTCTATAAATATCTATAAATTGGACCCTGCATATTGTTACAGTCTCCCAGGGTCTGCTAAGTCAGCTATGTTGCTAATAAGAAACATTGAGCTGGAGCCGATTTTATATGTGGATATGTTTCTTTATAGAAAGAGCTATACGCAGGGGTATAGTACAATGCACACAAAGATATGCAAGAACAAACAATACACATATGACAAAATAATATAATCCAAATGAACCCTCTAGCTATATATTCTATGTTGATGTGAATAATTTGTATGGTTATTCTATGATGCAGAAACTCCCCTATGGTGGTTTGGAGTGGAAAAATCCTACATCAATATACATACAAAATTTTGATAATACTAAGTTTGGTTTCTTTGCTGAGGTGGATTTTGTTTTTATTTATGAGTTACACAATCTGTTTTCTGGTTTGCCACCAGCTCCTGAGTTCAAGTGTCCATTTGAATCAAAACAGAAAAAGCTTCTGAAGACTCTTGACCGTAAAGAGAGACATGTCATACACCATAAGAATCTCAAATTTTTAATGGAGAAAATGTTTCATATAGTGCAAATTCGAAGAATCCTCAGATTCAAGCATTCAGAGTGGTTGAGGCCTCATATTCAAACTAACACAAGACACAGAACACTTGCTACTTCAGATTTAGATAAGGATTTCTTCAAATTTATGAATAATGCTGCCTATGGTAAGAGTATGAAGAATAATAGGAACCATGTAGATTGGAAACTAGTCTCTTATCCAAAAAAGTGCAATAAATTATTAACAGATACAAAATTTAAATTAAGAGAAATGTATCATGAAGATTTGTCACTGATTCAAATGGAGAAGCCATTTTTCAAATTTAACAAACCTATCTATGTGGGAGCTGCAGTTCTGGATATGTCTAAGCTCCACATGTTGCAGCTTCAGTATGATACAATGAAACCTTTTTATAAAAATGAACTTTCTCTTCTGTATATGGACACAGATAGTTTTATGTATCATATCAAGACACCTAGTCTGTATGAATATGTAAAACATCCTAAGTTGCTTGATTATTTTCTTACATCTTCATACCCTCCTAGTTTTGATATTCCTTTCAACAATAAAAAGGCGCCAGGCAAACTAAAAGATAAAAAATAATTATATTATTAACGAATTTATTGGATTTCAAGAAAAGATATTTGCAATTAGATCAGAAAAATATACTATTAAACAAGCCAAGGGAGTAGGTAGAACTATAGTAGAGAATAAACTCTCCTTTGATGATTATTATAACTGTCTCAAAACAAAGTCTCCCAAACTGAGGGAGGAAAAAGAAACCAAAGTGTTGATCATTTATTAACTACAGATAAAAAAAGAAAAATTGCCCTGGATTCAGAGGATGACAAGAGATAGATTCTCTCATGTGACATACATTACCATGGGGTCACTATTGCCTAGGAGATGATAACCAATGTGATATTTATCAATAAAATAACCATGAATTTTTGGGTTTTGAAAACAAGCTATGGAAGTACCTGTTCAGATAGTCTCACCAAATCTCACTAATCACTTGTCTAAATTAAACGGACTACTAATTATCCACTTGAACAGTATCCTAACAGAATATAATGATGATACTGGCAATATATTTTATATTTTTCTGAACAAGCTAAATTATTACAAATTCCTCATTAGTGGGAAACTTGAATTTACTATAAATCCTGACAACAAATGTGAGATAAAAATATTTACTGGGAGTAATAACTATAGTATTAAATATGATAAGATGAATACTATCACCACATATGATATATCTGCAAACGATTGTCTGTATATAAAGTTGCTGGAAGAGTATGAATAACTTATACTTTTGTTTTTGGAGTTGAAAATCACTTGTCCTATAATAAATAACCATTACCAAAATGCCTAATGATTTTTTGGTCATACCAAACACAATGATCACAGTGATGAAATTCTTGTACTTCATAATAAAGTAAAAAAATAGGTACTGATCTATGAACATTACAAGAAAATCTCAACTTTAGTCTCCAATCTGAGATAGCTAGCCTCCAGTCTCAGTGTCTGGATCCTATTCTCAAAATTTATGCTGAACTCAAATTCTTACTTCAAAAATACACTAATTTGTTCTAAATGAACAATCTTCAAACTTAGAAGATAGTGTAGGCAAATTAAAAAATTAGGTTGAGAAATGCAGACAAGCTCAGACCTCCCTAATATAGAACAACTGAAGCAACAATTAAATAATCAAACAAACGGTATTTGTACAGAACTACAAGCAATCATCCAAAGTATCAAATGTCAAGAAGATTATGATAGTACAATTGCTGATTTGCGTGAACAGTTTCAAACTTTTGAGATTCCTACATTGGAAAATATTAAATATGAACTACTAACAGATGAATTGCACACTGCTATAACTGAAGTCCAGGCAAACTTCACATATTGAAAGATTTTATAAATAATCTACCCTCCACCAGTGAACTTAATGCCATTGCTCGTAACGTTACTAACCTCAAACTCCAGCTTGAAACTTTCGAGGATTTTTGGAAAATTCGAAGTACCATAGCCCTTATTGAGGATACTTTGGCAATTGTGAAAAATGAAGTAATGAGTGTCCAGGAAATACTGGAATCAAAATTACCTGGAATTTCTGAGTATAGTCCAACAACAAATTACTAAGCTTGAAAATCTGAACACTGAATCTGAATTATCTCATTTTCATAATTTGATAGATGACATAAAAACAAATTAGAAACACTTCAACAATCAACACCTACACGAAATGACATAATACAACTCCAAAATGCCTTAAGTACTGTAGCTGATGCTACTGAATTAGATGTGGTGAAAGAAACTCTGACGATACTCCAGAATACTTTAGCTAGCTTACCTACATCTCAGGAAATAAAGAGCTGTGAAAAGAGCAATAAATAGAACACTCAAACCTAAAGATATAAAAAATATTCATGTGGAAATTGCACAAATTGAAGAAACTATTCCCACTTTGCCTACCAACCAAATTGCCAGTAAACTTCACTCATTATTTATAGACATCAGAAGCCAAGTACATGATCTTTCTAGTCAAAGCTCCAAATTGAGGCTTGTGGAGAGTTTAGAGCAAATTATTTCAAACATTAAGCTTCCAATTGGGACCATAGAAACAAATCAAGAATCAGCCTTATCAAGTTTCACCACACAGCTTCATCATTTAAAAGAACAAGTTAAACAACTGTATGTTGATGAAAAGATCAAACCTAACTATTATGAGATTGTTTGTATTATAGAGGAACACTTGGAGCTACTGATAAGCAAATTGGATGAAGAAGTATCGAGTCAGTTATTATCTGTTGAGATTCTCACACTTCACAGTATTCCAAATACACGAGGCACTGCACATATGTTAAGGCTGGTAATATTTAAAAATTTTATCCTTACTCACATATTCATGGATTTTTCCTCAATGGTACTATTCAATTTTTGAAGTTTGAATATTTGAAAAAGGGAAAACAATTTGACGTGCCACTTTTCACTATACAGAGAAAAGATAGTGTGTTCAGAGCACATCTAATAAAATTAGCATCTTGGAATAATACTACCAATAAATATAAAATACATGAACATAAAAAATGTCTGTTTTTGATGTTGAAACTGGTGATCAATTATTATTTGAAGTAAAACGCATGTACTCTGAGGATAATCGATTTTATGTAATCTCCTCTTAGTAGACACAATGTCTAGACAAGACATAGTTAATGAACTACACAGACCAGCTCGTCGTAACTACAAACGACTATCTGTGGTAACAAAAGGAATTGATGATCTATGGAAGGCAGATTTTATTGAAATGAACACAGGAAATTTGAAAAATCTACATAACATAAATCTTCGTTTTAAGTATTTGCTTACTGTTATAGAAACTTTTAGTAAATATGCTTGGGTTATTTCCCTGAAATCTAAAACCGGAGCTTGAGTCACTGAGGCTTTTAAGTCTATTTTTGAACAAGGCAGAATACCTCGTTACCTACAGACAGACAGAGGAAACGAATTGCACAATTCCACATTCACCAAATTAATTATCCAGCGTGATATTAGACATTATTCTACATACAGTAATTTAAAAGCTAACATATTTGAGAGATTCAACAGGATATTAAAATTCAAGTGGAAACAGTTTATTTTTCAGGGTAACTATAAGTGGGTAACAACTTCATCTGATCTTGTTCATAATTACAATAACTCTATAAATAGAACCATAAGTTTGAAGCCTGCTGAAGTGACTAAATCTAAAGAATTACAATTGATTTCTACTGTTTACTGTCCTAAATATCAACACACAGCCAAGAAACATAAGTACAAAATAGGAGATCAAGTGATTGTTAGCAAAATTGAAACACCATCTTGAAAAGGATTTTACTAAAAATTGGATTACAGAGTTGTTCACTGTGGTTGATGTCTTACCAGGGAACAGGTATACATAAATAATAAAATACAATTGCACTAAAATATTGAAAGGAAGATTTTATGAAGAGTAACTTAGCAAAACTGAATACCCAGATACTTATCTTACTGAGAAAGTATTACGTAGAAAAAACATAAAGTTATTAGTGAAATGACTGGGACTTCCATTAAAAAGTTGGATTACCACAAACCAAATACTTCTATGACAACAACAGGAAATGTGGTAAGTCGTTTGCCTGATTTAGAAAGTAGGAAAAAAATAAATGGTGAGTTGCTACCTGACAAACTGAGATGTCTCATTGTAGGTCCGTCCTTCTGGTTGTGGAAAAACTACACTACTTGTAGATTATTTTCTGCTTGCCCCAAATTGGCTAGACTGGAAGAACAGACACCTGTATGTATTTTCAAAAAGTTTGGAGCAATCCTAGTACCAGCAGTTTATGAAACTGTATAGCTACCTTCAAATCAGAAATGAAACCACTTCACAATTGTTATGAAAACTCAGTTGTAGTTTTTGATTATGTAATTTTAGAAAATCAAAATGAAGTACGTATTTTTTTACTCAGGTCGTCACAGGGGAATAGACTGTTTTTATCTGGCTCAGACGTATTCTAAGATTCACAAATATTTACTTCGTGATAATACAAATCTAATTTGTCTGTTTCGTCAGGACCTCACTAATCTTAAACATGTATATAATGAATATGTACGAGGAGATTTAAACTACAGTCAATTTTCAAAATTCTGCTCTTCCTGCTGGAACAAAGATGATTATGGATTTGCTACAATTGATATGACTCTAAAACCAAACAATGAAAAATATAGAAACAAAATTAACAATTTTATAAATGTTGAGTCATTATAAAATACGTTGTAACGTTATAAATAACCTATAAACTAAAAGATGACAAAACGTAAAATTGAAGACAATTTGAATTTACGTGACTATCTGGTTAAAGGATTTAAAGGCTGGAAATCTGAGAATAGAGGATACTATGAACAACACAAGCGTCAAGATCAACCAATTATTGATGCTATCAGTGGTCTTGGTAGATAAATTAAGAGTGTTACAGAACAAAATAAGAATCTCATGAATGAGCTGGTGCCCCTTGCTGTTAGAAATTATGCAGATTTTCGTCCTACACCACAATCCAGTATTTATACTAATCCAGTACTCCAACAACCAACTACTAAGGCCATAGGAGATTCAGACAAAATTGAAGTGGGTCTCTTGGCAAGAGATTACCTGAGTACTGAAAAATTTGACAAATATGAAGTGTTTGGATTATATCCAACAATGGAGCCTAATGAGGGAGTAATTTGGAAAGTTGGAAAATTTAGAGTTACGTTTCAATGAAATGATTGAAAACTCAATCTTGGAGGAGCAAATAGCTGGTCCAGATATCCTGGTACTGTAGGATTGTTGGAACTCATCACCAAGAAACATCCTAGAGATTAAACAGATGAAGAATACCATAGTTACTCAGAAATTGTAATACTGTCTGATGCTCTATACCAAAACAATGATGCTAGTCATAATAGAGTTAAATCTATCAGTGGAGACAAATACAAAAATCTCATTATACCTATATGGAACCAACTTAAAACTGGTAGTGGTATTAAACACTACTATACTCTACCTACAGAGTTTGTGTGTTTGGATAATGTAAGATAACTTATAGATAGATTGTTAGTCATAGCAAGAGAAGAAAATGCTGGCAACAATAATTTCCATAATGAAAAAATAGTCATTGTAGATATGATTAGTGATAAACTAGCCAATTGTATTGTAAATTACAGTAAAGGCATAGGATACTTAATTAAAATTATTACTACTATACCTCCTAAATTCTGGAAGGGTCAGGGTTTAGTTAATGACATTATTAACAACTTCATTTCGAAATGAACTTACCTGGTTAGAAATACTGTGGTCCAGGGACTAAACTAGAACAAAGACTGGAGAAAGGAGACAGAGGAATTAATCCTTTGGATACAGCTTGTAAAGACCATTACATTGCCTACAATACTTACAATGATCTTGGTGCTCGTCATGAAGCTGATCAAAATTTGAAGCATTTGGAAGACTAATCAGCAAAGATACTTCATCATGTGAAAAATTGCAGCATTAAGTACAACCATTGCATGAATACAAAACAAAAATTAGGGTGGGGACTATTATCCTATATATATATATATATATATATATATATATATATATATATATATATATATATATATATAAATACTAATTATGATGAAACTTAAAGGTATTGTATGCCAAGTATTTTATTTTGATATAACATCTCTAGGATCCTTCGGCAGTCTCCTCACTAAAAAAGATCGGAAGAAGAAAAATCGTGTTTCAGTAATGGTCATGGAATGAAATTAACTCTTAGAACACCTCAGTTGAAAAGGTTACAGATTTCCAGAAAAAAGAAACACACTGGTGGTTTCATATTTAGTATTCCAGCTATTTTAGTAGCTCTGGCAGCAGTGGGGACTCTAGCAGGAAGTAGTGCAGATATAGCAAAAACAGTAATTGACGCAAAGAAGAGAGAAGCATAACTAGAAGAACAAAAACGTCATAAATTGACAATGGAGAAGAAAGGCAAGAGTATTAATGCTTTGAGAAAAATATAAAAAAAGAACCATGATCCAACTATTATATTGAAAATTTGATTAAGTTACTGAGAATTAGACTCTTCAAAGGAGTTTTCATGTCAGATTCTCTACCTATTAAGATACCATATAAAAAGAGTGTGGTGTCAATTTAGATAGTTTAAAAAATCAAGGCACCCACAGGTTCTGATATTACATACAACCTAACATAGCTTTGTTTTTGATCATTTTGGTGGCATACGTCCATTGGGTTTAGTCAGTTATCTCAATACTTCTAATCTCTTTTATAGTGACGAGCGTATCCAAGGTTTTGAGGATGTAAATTGTGACCACCTATGTGTTTCAGTGCTGGCCTTCTTATCTCAAATAAATAAACCATCAATTGAAGATTTTCAGAAAGCATTGTGGCATCTAAAACCTGATGGGAGTATTCCATCTCACTAGTGAGTCTTCAATACTAAAACGTAGCTTACACAATGATATTATCTATCCTAAATCTATAGCTCTACGTGCTTTCTACAGTATATATTTTATTCCTAATATCACAGAACACAATAACAGGGTTGCAGTAGGAAATGAATAAAATATTATTACTCCTGGTGAGTTTAATCTATCAACATTACAAGCTCATCTGCCTAGAGGTGTGTTATTATCACAAAACTCTGTTACATATAGAGTGTAATTAGATTCTGCAACTGAAAACGTTGATCTGGGTACACTTGGTAAACTGTCATCAAACACATAGGTGGCGATATTCCAAAATTCTTGGCCATAGAAACTTTGAATATTCAATATAATGGAGCAGAAGTAATGATTACTAATTCTGATGGCAGCATATGTAGTCACAAACAAACTGGAATAATAGCAACTTCAAACCAAATTCTGAGTTCATGGAGCCTATCATCTACACACCCTCCTCACCTATCTATTTTCCAGTATCCCACAATCCTATAGACCACATAGAGTTAAGAGTAACCAACGAAAAAGGTGAAGTAGTAGATTTTGCAAGTGGCTCCACAACAGCAATCATAGAAATTAATATATAAAATAACCAATAACATGGAGCATATTGAAAGTTATGAATTACAATCTTCTCCTCCCAATCGTAGTACATTTGCTAATCTCAATGAACCCAATCGTGAAATTGAATTTGATGTGTACGTGGACGACAGGTTGTACATCCTCACACGGCTGACTTGTATATTAAACTTGAAGTAGTAAAAAATGAAAATAATGAAGCCGTTTTCCCTGGTGCAACATAAAGCTAGTATATAATTTTGTACCACACTTGTTCTCTTAAGTAGAAATTAGAAAACATGGTACTGTGATAGATAGAGTAGACTATCCTGGTTTTACTTCTACTGCAATACGAACACTTAAATTTTCCGTAGATGCAACATATTACCAGGTGGGGGGATTTGAATCAGGAACCAAAATTCTGACATAAAACCACACAGTACTATTTCCCATGCGTCTGCTGCTAGGTTTCTTCTCAGACTACAAGTACATCATATGGAATGGTGGTGTGAGAGTTACTTTTCGCAGGGCAGCTAATGATAAGAATTCTCATGTGTGTTACAGTACTTTGAATGATGATGGTTCAACACTTCCAAACACCTTGCCTTAAGCAGCCAAGTGTATCATAAACACCATGGAACTAAGGAAACCAGTAGTAGAATATGAAACTAATTATGCTCTTAAATAAAAAAGGAAATATTCTGAAAAATTCACAAGTTTCTATTGGATTTTACACTTACCAGTGTGTCCAAAAACTAGCCTCTGGTGGACATTACAAATTGGATGCTACTAATAAATTCAGTAGTATACAGTATGATATTCCAGATTTTGTAATTGTACTGTTCCAGACTGGCAGGGAAAACACACAAGACTTTGTTTATTATGTGAACAATGATCAAGAATGTTAAAAAAATAATACGAGAGTTTTAGTCAACGTACATATAAAGTTTATAAGCAAAGCAGAGTGTCTCAAAAATAACTAGTAACCAAGTAGTAAGTAGTTTTCATACCTAAAAAAGACCTTGGCACCATTCTCAAACACACTCTCAAACTCAAACTCTACCTGGCAGTAGAGTTGTCTGAAGCATACTAATATATATAAATACACTCACAAACAATCAACAGGGGGTCACGTTACACTGGGAGTAGAATGTATCCGAAGCTAGATATTCAAGAATGTTAATCAATATAATACGAATGTTTTAGAATTCGTAGCATGATGAGACAATTTGCTACACCTTAAATTTATCTAAATTTAAGAAAATATAGAAATGTAGCTTTAATTATAGTCAAAGTAGAGCATAGTATCAATCAACCCTCGTAGTAGGGTGTGCCGGACCATATCAACTCCTTCTGTCAATTTGATATACCTAGAAATTAATATTCATGTAGGAGATAAATCAGAAGTAAATGAAGTGCACACAGAAGAACTTTTATTTCCAGAACATAACTTGAGCGAAGTTGAAGATGCTATTAAAAGGCTAAAGAATAACAAAGCACCTGGCATTGATTTAATTCAAGCTGAGTTAATTAAATATGGTGGAAATTCGTTAATACGTCAAATTCATAAATTAATTTGTTTAATATGGAATAAAGAAGACATCCCTCAACAGTGGAAACAATCCATAATTGTTCCTGTGTTTAAAAAAGGTGATAAAATGAAATGCAATAATTACCGTGGAATTTCTCTACTCTCAACAACATATAAAATATTATCTAACAATGTGGATTTAAACGTAACAGATGAACTACAGATCAATTTTTCACATCAAACAGACACTTGAAAAAAAGTGGGAATATAATCAAAATGTCCATCAGCTATTCATTGATTTCAAAAAAGCATATGATTCGGTCAAAAGAGATAAATTATATAATATATTAGTCGAGTTTGGAATACCTAAGAAGCTTGTTAGTATGATAAAAGTATACACCAGTGAAACAGAAAGTAAAATTCGTGTGGGTATTAATGTGTCGAACAAACTTACAATTCATGATGGGTTAAAACAAGGAGATGAATTATCTTCATTTCTCTTTATTTTTGCCTTAGAATATGCTGTTAATAAGGTAAAAGAAACTAACGAGGGACTAAAATTAAAGGTATGACTCAGTTGTTAGCATATGCAGATGATGTAGACATATTAGGGGATGATATAAATACAATTAAGAATAATGCTAAAATATTTTTCAAAACTGCTACATTGTAACGGTAGTATAAGCCGGAGATGGATTTCTTAAAATTTACAGGAGAAATGACGAGAAAGTACTTACGGAATTGTGTTCTTGGCGACTTTCTGAAGCCGGGGATATTGTTTTTTAGAATCGTGCTACGTATTTTGCCTGTAAATAAGATATTTTTCGTCAATCATGCATCTCCGTTGTGCGATAGCTCGTGCCGCCATTACCGTTGACTACGTGAATCAAATGTTCCGTGCGTTTGGTTATGTAACACCCTCACAGTGTAGCAACCACGCGGAAGTTTGACAAGATGACTTGTCAAGGTGTAAGCTGCACATTGCTCGGGATGGGAAATGGCTGTACATATGTTCGAAAAGAGTGCAGGGGCGTGGTAAGTTAAAGCATAAAAGATTTCCATGTGGATTCAAAATCTCTGCAAGGAAGGGTACATTTATAGGACAAAGTAAATTAACTGTTCCGAATATCGTGAAATTTTGTAAAGAAAGAATACATCAAATTCGAACTGAACATGTGTTCAGTTGGGGGTCAGTGGGTGTTTGGAGGAATTGAAAGGGAGAACAGTGATAGTTTCTTCATGGATCCTGTTGAAAACCGCAACGAACAAACTCTGCTGCAAGTAATACAGCAATTCATTCTTCCTGTAACAATTATTATTTCAGATTGCTGGAAAGCATATATAAACTTGCAGGGAGCAGGGTACACGCACCTCAGAGTTAACCACAGTGTGGAGTTCATCGACACACCTGCAAGTGACCATATCCATAATGAAAACCAGCAAAGAATGAGAGGCGCTAATGTAGAAGTTCATTCTCAAAACATCGAAAGAGCCTGGCGTAATGTCCGTCATTCCATCCCAATGTTTGGTCGCAAGAAACATCACTTAACGGGTTACTTATCGGAGTACCTCTTAAAAAAAAATTCCCACTTGAGAGAAGAGTCCATGAATTTTTTAAGCATGCCGGTCGCATGCAATACATTTAAGTGTTGTGAAAGTTAATTTTTTCGGTGAAATTAATAGTTATTTTGTTCTTTTGGTGAAATTATTATTATTATTTTTTTTTGGTGAAATTAATTTTTCTAAATTTTCGTAATCTAACTGAACCTAACCTAACTTTACGTGAATGGTTTGTGGAACAAGTTTTGAGAGCTCTTTGTGAAACAATTGTCGATTAAAACATTTTGTGAATAGCTTGTGTGACATTTATAGGTTCATACGTTTGGCAACACTGCACATCAGCTGACAGTACTGCATATCAGCTGACGACAGAGAACGTGAGTCAAGCTTTGGCCGCCGAATAAGGAACTACAAATATAGAATCATAATGTTAAAAGTAACGCGTTTTTCATGGGAAAAAGTTATCGCCAGCTTGAAAAATCTATCGCTATGCATATGAGGTAAGTAGCAATGATTTTTATTTGAAAACAACCGAGTTTAATGTGTCTCCGGCTTATACTACTGTTACCCTGCTAAAGAGATAGGTTTAGAAGTTAACAAAGAGAAAACTAAATATATGCTTACAGGCCGAAACCAAGTGTTAGGTAATAATCAAAATCTAATTATTGATAACAACTCGTTTGAACCAGTTTCCAAATTCAAATACTTAGGAGTAATAATAACAAACAAAAATTATATTAAAGAAAAAAATAAAAAGTAGGCTTAATTCAGGAAATGCATGTTACTTCTCTCTTCATTAACTTTGTCTTCTCGTTTAATATCTAAGAAACTAAAAGTTAAAATATACAAAACAATAAATTTGTTTGTAGTATTATATGGGTGTGAAACTTGGTCCATTACATTGAAAAAGGAACATAAATTGAAAGTATTTGAAAATAAGATCCTTAGGAAAATGTTTGGACCTAAAAGGGATGAGGGGACAGGTGTGTGGAGAAGGTTACATAATTTAGAACTACATAATGTGTATTCATGTCCAGATATTATTAGAATATTAAAATCAAGAAGACTTAGGTGGGCAGGCCATGAGGCACGAATGGGTGAGGAAAGAGGAGTTCACAGGATTCTTGTTGGGAAACCTGATGGTAAGAGACCTATAGGAAGGCCAAGACGAAGATGGAGGGACAACGTTGAGATGGACCTAAAGGAGATCGCGTAGACAGTCAGCATCCTGCAGAAAGTTGCCAATCCACGTGCAGCATGACCTTCGATACTGTAGTGGTGCTTTTCATGAAAGTTTGTTTGACGCTCCTCAAGCGTCTTATCAAGAATGCCTCGGTGTTCACATAATTGCCAACTAACTAATTTTCTATCGGGAAAATATTTTTCTTCCTATTTAATCTACCGTTGGCTATACATAGCGTTACTGTGAAGTTCAAATACAAAATAAGGAGGGGGGACTTTTGTTGTTGGCACAACCTGAGTTTGATCTAAAACGTTTTCAGTGAACAAGAACATTAGTTTCATGGACATGTTTGTTGATATCCTGGTGTATTAAATTAGGCACAGGGTGTTCCAAAACTCAAATGTCCAAACTTCGAATTTCATCAAATTAGAGTATTTAACTTCTTTTCTTGGTACACGTTGGAATTATTATTAGTGTATTTTTTATTATTTATACTTTTCATTGCCAGTTAAAGTACTGTGAATCTCCATAGGCGTATCCGTCTGCACCCTAAGGTTGTCATATGAAAATCGGAATGAATTGAAATTTTGCGAAACTTAGGAAATGTTGGTTGGTTGGGGATTGATGATGGGATATTTATGTGACATGAGGGTGTGGCAACCACTCCAGGACCGTACCGTTAAAACAGATTATGAGACTCAGCGATTGAGTTCTCATAGTCTTGTGAGTTGCAAAAGAAAAAAAAATGAAAAATTTAATTTTGGGGATAATATATATATATTTTGGCAAAATGGGTAAGGAGTAGAATCCCGTCACATTAGACACCCTTTTAGCGTTCATGAGTGAAAGTAATGAAGGAGTTAGGACAGAAATGAGGGAATGTAATGAAAAAGAATGAGTAGTAGGTATGACAAACATAAGGAAGGAGATAGGAGAGAAATGAGGGAAAGTAATGAGGAAACTAGTAGTAGGCTCGAAGAACTTAGATAAGGGATTGAGAAAAATGGGTAAGAAACATATGAGCTTAGAATTAAACTCCAAGCTCTTAGTGTCAGTCAAGGAAGGAACTGTCATGAGCTTAAAGTGGAGTTATCGGAACTAGTCGGAAGGTAGGTCGGAAGGTAGTACTACCGACAGTATTAAGGAACTCAAACAAAAGGGTGAAGAGTTACGGTTGTGCTTGTCAAAGTACTGTATGGAATGAATGTCTAGGGCTGAGTCTGTATAAAGGAAGTATAATGTGCTCTCTGATAAACTAGACAATGAAGTAAAAGCAGTACACAGAGTCATAGAACAGATTAAATTTTATCATACAGAACAGATTAGAGATCTGAAGGATCATTTGGAAGTAAAAGTTACGGAATCAGTAATAGTATAAGTGAGATAGCGAAAGTGCTTTTAACATCTGCTAGTCCCCTTTATGGACATGATATAGAGCTGAGCCATCATAAGGAGGTTTTCATCAAAACTCGGCATAGGAAAAATAAGTTGAATTCCGTAGAAGTACAGTCCAGTCAGCAAAAGGTTCAGAATAGGATTCATGAATTCTCGAAATGTGGGAACTTACCTAAATCCTCAGTCCAGTCGACTTTCAGCATCAAGCCTCAAGTCTTACTTACATTCCTAAAGTTTAAAGGATTGATAACAGATGTTACCCCGTCAGAATTTATTGGGAGAGTTGAATAACTACTTCGTTTTGTATGGAGTTAACGAACAACTTTATTTAAAGTATGTGCATACATTAATTACTGATAGCGCAAAACTTTGGTATAATGAGAACAAATTGTTATAGGTTCAAATTCCTGTTTTAAGAAGGAATTCGCTCATTATGAGAGTTCTCGGTGGAGAAGTTCGTGCTTACCAAAGGTTCACATATCCCACTATGTTAAATCCAATGAAGAAACAATATTGCAATTCTTCTGAAAGGATTTTAAATTTTTCCTATCGATTCAGCCTAGCGCTGAAGAATCTCATATCATTGCCCAGTTAGGTACTCTCGTGCCACATACGTTAAAATAACATTCTGTAATCCAGGATTTCCGTACCTTTGCAGGCGCCATACACGTGATTGAAAACTATGAATCGTTAAGAGAGGCAGTAGTGAGAAAAGAAACTATACCTACTCCTAAATCAAAAAACTTGAAAGGGGGAATCAACAGGGTTACGATCACCTCTCATGATCAGGGTAATTCTAGTTTAAATAACATTTTGACACTGAATGTTCGCCTAACGGAGAAAAGAGGAAAGTCCTAAGACTTTCAGACGTTCAAATAATAGGGTTGGTTGTTCTTGTGGTATGTCGTCAGGAAATGAGTAGCAACTCATATCGCAGGTGGTGATGTGAGTTGTCCACAGAATAATCCACCTGTCAACAGAGTGACTTCCACTTATAAGCCGAAACTTAATGAAAATTTGGTAGGGTCACACTATTTGGATCCCCTTCTTGAAAATCATTAGTTGATAGGTGACAGTATGTTAGTGAGGTTAGCGGAGCCAGGGTCTTACTCAATGATATTTTCGGCGATCATTGGATTGGCAGGGGTGGACCTTTACCGTGGCCACCTCTGTCCCCCGACCTCACACCACTGGATTTCTTTGTGTTGGGAGAAATTAAAAGGCTCGTGTATGAAACCCCTGTGGAAAATGCTGAGGACATTGTTGCTCGTGTTTGTGCCGCTGCTGGGACAATTGGTGACATGCCAGAGGCATTTGTCTTGAAGTCAATGGCGTACCATTTCAAGAACGTCTCTGAGTATACCGGTGTTTGTGAGCCCCTATCAGCACCGCATAGTGAATTTTAGTGAAATGTGCGAGTGAAGATGCTGGAGATCGCTGTACTGCATACCGTCGATCTGCATGTACGGAGGTTGTACGCTTCTCAGGCGAATTTATTCAAATTATGTTGTGCCTGGAAATGTTAGATGTAATTGTGTGCGTTTCCTCTCCGTTCTCCGTCTTCATTCCTTGGAGGACTTCCCACTTGCTTTGGGGAGCTCTCTTGTAGTATGTACAGCTTGACAACATGTGGCCATTTTATAACTTTTGTTTTCGTACTGCAAAGTAGTGTGTCAACGTTAGGGGATTGAAAAAGTATTTTCCTGGTTTTCAGTATTTTTCTTCACTTCGGATGGTGTCCCTGCAATAGTGGGACATGCGATAAATTGGTTTCTTTTTTTCTTCGTACAGCTATGTGAATCGTGTGTAACAGGAGATTTGCAGTTATTTTCCTATTTCCAGAGTGTTGGACGGTGTCCTAACGTTAGTTAGACATGTGGACATACGTCGTGATTTTTTACTGGTTACATTCCGATCTCAACATCATGTAGAAAATAGTAGTGAATTTCATTTATTTTTCATCAGGGGATTCCCCACTTTTTCAGAGTCCTCATGCGCAATTTACACTGGACCTCAATTGCTGCACCATTGTGTTCGTCAGGTACGACTTTCTTTGTATTCCTTTAATCTGACATTGATTTCGTGATTCCTTCTTGAGTTACTGTGAATTGGACATAGTGTGATGCGATTTTTGCACGCCTGTCACTCAAAAACGGTGCCAAGTTCGACATTTTTCAAACAGCATTTTACCTTGTTTTTACTTACTGAATAACCTCCCAAGTGTTGTAACAGGTTTTTTGCAACACGCTGTATATATTAGTATGGCCCTCTCTTTTTGCAGATTTTTTGAGAACGGGAACTGATCTCTGTTGATTGGTTTTGTGTGTATATATATATATATATATTAGTATGCCCCTACTCCCCTCTTGCACATTTTGAGAATAGGAACTTACACATGTAAGTGAAATTCGGGGAATGTCCCGAGAGCTCAGCTGATTCAAGAATATTCTTCTTATAAAATATTTGTAATAATAATAATAATAACAATAATAATTCACTGGTCTACAAACAAAATATTTGTGAATGTTACAAGAACAAAACAAGCTGTTTCTAGAAGTTGCTGAGCCCCTGAATGCAGATCTGATTTCAGAATTTCCCTATCGGGCTCAGATTTCCTGTCAAGATGTTTTTTTTTCTATTTTCCTACCTCAGCCTATGTTCTATATGTATTGGTCGAAAGGACTCGCTTTCACAAAAGTGCTACAAACGTAAAAGCTAATAAATCTGTGTCAGTATACAAAGGAATGAAGTAATTGAGTAACATGAAAGTGTAGAAACGTACCTAAAAATGTGTTCTTCCCGATTTCCTACGAAATTTGCCTCAGGAACATCTCTTCGTAAGGTCCAGCAGTAGTCGGACAGCATTGCGGCACTCCATTTGCCTTGATACCGCTTTTCCATTAGAGCAATGTCTTGGTGAAACCGTTCACCGTGTTCGTCACTAAGGGCACCAAGGTTAGTTGGGAAGAAGTCCAGGTGATCATTCAAGAAATGTTATTTTAGAGACATGTTGCATCCCATACGTTGGTATGATCTAATTAGTCCATGTACAATATCGCGATACTTCTCTGCATTATGGTTGCCTAAAAGGTTTTTACATAAACTTGTAAAAGACAACTATGTCATTTTTTCAACATCTGTTAATTGTTGAATGAAATTCTCGTCATTCATCAATTCCCTTATTTGATTCCCTACAAATATTCCTTCTTTAATTTTGGCATCTCTCATTCTTGGGAATTTCTGTTGCAAGTACATGAATCCACGTGAAGTTCTGTCCATGGCTTTCACGAAGTTTTTAATTAGTCCAAATTTTATGTGCAGAGGAGTGAGATACACACTTTTGGAGTCAACAAGAGGAGTGTTCGCCACATTCTTCTTATCCAGGCACTAATGCACTACGAAGAGGCCATTTTTTCCCCACAATAGTGATTTTTTATGTCTCTGCTGTCCCACTCGCATAAGAAGCAACAATGCTTTGTGTACCCAAGCTGCATGCCAAGCAGAATTGCAATTACATTCAGATCTCCGCATATATTCCATTTGTATTTCTCAAATCGAATATTTGTCAGAAGCTGTTTCAAGTTATCATACGTCTCCTTCATGTTAACATCATGAGCAATTGGTACTGATGGGAATTTGTTTCCATTATGGAGAAGTACAGCTTTCATACTAACTTTGCTGGAATCGATGAAAAGACGCCAATCATGTGAACTGTATTTATGGCCAAGACAATCCATAACGGATGAGATGTCATTACAAAAAAACATGTCTCCTTCGTGGGAGAAATATTCTGAGAAAATAGTATGGCGGTCACAAAAAAAAAAACACACTTTCGTATCGCAAGCGAGGAGATTCCAACCTTTTAGTCGCGAAGCTAAACGTTCAGACTGTTGCTTAGACAAATTCAAGTTCAGATCCCGTTGTGACAATATGTGTGGCTCCATTGATCCATTGATGAACCGGAAACTTTAGGTGTTTGGTCGGCAGTTTCTTCACCTCTTGCACTTTCTTCCCCGTGTTGGTCACGACAATCATCTTCACTCACAGTCACATTCTCAGGAGGTTTGGTACCGGCAATTCTTCATTGTAACATACAGGTCTCATGGCTGATAGTAAATTTGGGTACTGCACAGTTTTCCTTGTTTTCGACGTGATTCCAGCTATTTTTGTCAGGCAGAAATAACAGTCTGTTGTGTGATCTGAAGGTTCCCTCCAAACCATGGGAACAGCAAACGACATGTGACGTGATCCTTTTAACCAGCTTGTCAGAAGTGTAACACAGGTCAAACAGCATATGTGGGGGGCCCATGTTTTGTCCTGGTCCCCAACTTTACACCCAAAATAAAGTTCATAGCACTTCTTTATAAGAGGGATAATTCGTCGCTTTTGTGACTTAAATGTGAACTCTCCACATATATAACAAAACGAATTGGGGCTATTTACGCAGGTACGATGCATTTTCTTATGCACTAACACTACACACTACGTCTGAAACTTCGAATCACAACCTAATCAAAGGCAGTCACTTCCCACTCTGTCAGAACTCACAATCCTGAGACGCACGTGACAACAAACAACACTGCTATTTTACGCATTTGGGCATGACTCATCGACAGTGTTGCCACGCCTCTCTCTTATTCACGATTTGGTTTGTTGCAATTGGAGGAAGGTCCCTGGCCTTAGGAACGTGCTGGCCATTCTATGGTCATATAATGACTGTTATTCAACAATATCTGTGAAGTAAATATAGGTTAAGCCACAGCCCAATAGGCAGAATGTTCATGAATTGCATTAGGTACAGGTTAGTGTGTAACAAGAGAACTGCTCCCAATAGGAAAAAAACTGATTTCATTTTCGAATTCAGCACCATCGGCTTACCTTAGAACACCATTCACATTCCTTGTAACAAATTTCATGTTGACCAGTGATAATTGTCTATCCTATTTGGATTATTAATTACGAGAATAATGTGTGGGATGATATACAGAGCTATAGTATTGTTATAAGATGATTATTCTCTTGATCATGATAAATTATTCAGGTAGTGTTATTCTGATGTCTTCTTATTTTCTTAGCAATAGTTGTACCAAAATCGCTGCTTTTACTGTGTGTTGTTTTGAAGAATCGTAGTCTGCAACAACAGTACAACGACATTTTCTTACAGAGTATGGTAGAGATCCTCCCAGTAGGAGGCATATGTGTGGCATAAGTGTTTTGTTGAGACTGGTTCTTCAGTGAAATTCCGCAACAATCGTTAGAAAATATCTGTGACAGCCCAAATTTAAAGTTTTTTTGTGGCTTAAGCAAAAGCAAAGTGTTCGACCCTTTCATTTTCCAAGAGAGAACAATTAACGGAATAGTGTACATAGATGTGCTGGAAATTTTTTGATAACACAAATTGATGAGAATAGCAAAGAATCTACACTGCAGTTGAGTAAATTCGACCTAACATGCTACAGCGGGTTTGGCAAGAAATCGACTTCAGATTACCAATAGAAGTCACATTGAATCTTATACGATAAAAAACTTGATATATTTTGCTACATAATGACACAAAAACCAGTTCTGTGAGATGTGTATATCATTACAAAGTTGTAGAGTTTTATGAAACACCCTGTATATCAACTGGATAAACTAGGGCAATCGTCCGGTCAATACAGTGACTTGAAGTTAATGGTACAGTGAATGGCAGAGAGATTTGTCACAGCGATAATATGCTCGCAGAAAAGCTGTATTTATCAAGCATTTGTCTCTCTGTTTTGAAATGTCTTGTCTGAGTTGGGAACGTTTGGGAGAAATATGTTGCTAATAAATGATAATATTGTTTTGTAATTGTTGTCAAGCAATTGAAAAATGTTACGATAATATTACCGGGAGATTGATGGGTTGATGTACAACAGATTGCATGGTAGTCCAGAAGCCCCCAGGAACTGATGGGTCGATGTAGCTGTATTGTCCCTATTTTCATCCGGTCAATATATTGACCGCCTGGTCGCCTGGCAACTTTATTGATCTTGATCATTGCCGCATTCAAGAAGAATTGTACTCAATTAGTTGCATGGTTGAATTGCACCTATGTAGATAGTATTAAGAGTAGTTGCAATGGTACAGGTATGTTTAGGCTAAACAGATTGAGTAGCAGAATAGGACCAAGATAAGACAGTAAGAACTATGTTGCCTAAACACATTCTAAGTTTGTCATTATTATTGGCTTAAACGAGTTTTATCTTCAGAGTATTATGCCAGTGTTGTCTAGTAAATTAAGAGCTCCTAGTTGGATTCCCGGGAGAGGATACCCTGCCTGT
This sequence comes from Lepisma saccharinum, assembly GCF_977018435.1. Classification (NCBI taxonomy): domain Eukaryota; kingdom Metazoa; phylum Arthropoda; class Insecta; order Zygentoma; family Lepismatidae; genus Lepisma; species Lepisma saccharinum. The sequence goes on from NW_028142898.1 coordinate 3,870,618, forward strand.
ATTAAAATTGTTCTCAGACAGCAGTGTTGTGTTCTAGTAAATTAAGAGATTCTCAGCAACTGGACTGTATTATAATTGTTCTGCGACTCATTCTTCACATCATATACAAAATTCTTATCTGCTGTAAGAATGACACTACACAAAGTGCTATCGACAAGGGGCTCATGGAATTCGCACACAATCTTGATATTAGTTCTATCATTGACCACCACTTGTTATCTTTTTGATGTGTTGATGACAAACGTAGATCTGTTAGCCTTGAATTCGCTAGGATTGTAGCATACATCTATGTTTCCTAAGGTGGAGTGAAAATATAGGGCATTTTTTTTTTTCAAAAAATGAAAATGCCTGTAGTGGGAAAAGCTGTGTTATTATGCAGTTAATTAACCCTAAATATTTCAGAAAAAAATGATCTTTAGTGGTGCCTCAAGGTCACTGATGATTTTATATTGAAAATCAGCATTTACGCACCGAAAATTATAACTTTTTATTTACTTTCCTGAACTGAAACACAGAATACCCTGTTTCCTAAGTAAACAATTGCAAAAAATAGATATTTGAATACAACCATAAAGTTGTGCTACCGAAATACATAAAATAAACTACCCAAGTACCCATTAGTACCCAAAATATGTAACAATGTTAAACTTTTACATTTACATTTAGCCCAATATCGTAATACTAATTACTTTTACAACTTATATTCTTTCTTAGTGTGAAATGTTTTCATCAATGCTCTTGACTTGATAGTTGAAAAGATAAATCCATCTCTTTGTACTGGAGTATACCGCGTGAGGCACCTAAAAGTACCACCTGAAATAGCGAAGAAACCAGAAACAGTAGCGATGTGAGGTTTGCGGGAAACAATAATATCAAATGGGGCTCGTAAATCGGAGGTATGGGGTGGGTCGAAAAATATCGACAAATGGGGCATCTGGAGCAAAGTCATATTTTTTAATGAAACAATATACAATAACATGCATAATATAAAAGAGCACACGCAGAGAAACACAACGTCGTTGGTCTCATGCATCTACTGCACATAGGAACGAAGATATGGCCATGTGAAAATATGTAAAGAAACTAACAAGTGGCCCACTTGACCGTCAATACCACGGCATGTACAAGTATGAGATGTCGGAAGCCATTGGACAAGATGAATACAGAACGTGTTAAAGGAAGAAAAAATACAGTAGACATCGTCAGCACTATGTATTTGACAGTTTTACAGCATAATGAAAATGACCATGACAGTATGTCGAAGAACCACTGCGTAAGAAGCGAAAACCTGTCAAAGTGTGCGTTCAAAGTGGTGGCAGTCAGCTGCGATACAGGCAACGAGGCGCCCACGCAAAGATCGTTGCACAGAATGTAGCATCTCGTAGGGAATGTCCCTACAGGCCGCAGTAATGCGGTGTTGCATATCCTCTGGAGTTGTTGGCACATCCCGGTAGACAATGTCCTTCAGCTTTCCCCACAGGAAAAAGTCACTCTGTGTTTCAAATCTGTGGAACGAACCGGCCATTTGACAGGCCCTCCACGTCCAATCCAACGATTTGGAAATGCATTTTCCACACATGCTGTAGCGCGTCTTGCACTGTGAGCTGGGCACCCGTCATGTTGGTACCACATGTCCCTCCTTGTCTGAAGTGGTATGTCCTCCAATAGTACAGGCAGTTCATGTTGTAAAAACTGTATGTATCGGTCAGCATTCAGTGTCCCTTGTATAAAAAAGAGCCAATGAGATGTTCACCCACTATACCGCACCACACGTTCACACTCCATGGGCGCTGGCGTTCCACCTGGCGAAGCCAATATGGATTTGTCACCGACCAATAGTGCATGTTCCTTAGGTTGACATTTCCATGATTGGTAAAAGTTGCCTCGTCAGTGAAGAGGATACGTGACAAACCGGGTGAGTCGTGTCGTAACAACCATGTGCAAAACCGAACACGGTCCACAAAATCATTCCCGTGAAGTTCCCGATGGAGGGAGATATGATATGGGTGAAACTTGTGTGTGTGCAGAATGCGCAATACACTTCACTGACTCATCCCAGCATCCCTGGCAATTTCACGGGAGCTAACATGCGGATTCACAGCAACAGCGGCGAGAACATTTGTTGCACCTGCCTCACCTGTAGTTGGCTTGTTCCGCACACGTGCTCGTGGTGTTACACTTCCGGTGTCTCTTAATTTAATAACTAACTTAAAAAACAGACGTCGAGATGGCTGTCGTCTGTCCGGATATCTCTCTGCGTACACACAATAGGCTTCTGAGGCATTCTTTCGGCATTCCCCATAAATCCGGATCATGTCCGCTTTTTCTATGTTTGTGAACACCATAATCTTCGCTCTTACCACTACGAATCCTTGCTATGAACTAACACGATCTCGTGGACATGCTATCAAAACTTGCTCTGCGTAAAGGCAGTTCTGTCAGTCACCTGAGAAGTCTTACATGCCGTGGTACTGACGGTCAAGTGGGCCACTTGTTAGATTGTTTACATATTTTCACATGGCCATATCTTCGTTCCTATGTGCAGTAGATGCATGAGACCAACGGCGTTGTGTTTCTCTGCGTGTGCTCTTTTATATTATGCATGTTATTGTATATCGTTCCATTTTTTAAAAAATGGCTTTGCTCCAGATGCCCCATTTGTCGATATTTTTCGACCCACCCCATACCTCCGATTTACGAGCCCCATTTGATATTATTGTTTCCCGCAAACCTCACATCCCTACTGTTTCTGGTTTCTTTGCTATTTCAGGTGGTACTTTTAGGTGCCTCACGCGGTATACCATCACCACAAAGGTCACAAGAGTTGTGAAATTATTTGAGGGTTTATGAGTCGATACATACAACCTTAGCAGTCTTGCAGCTATTTTTAGCCATCTAGAATGGTTTCATGGGCCTCGTTTGCGATTCGCTAATTCATCACTGCAGTGTCCATTTGCTACACTAATAAATCAATCATAGAGATACCTCTGATCAGTACTTAAGTCTTCAAAGTCAACATTCCCAACAAGCTGACAAGAAGAAGGAACATTTATTGGATCGAATTGCACAATAGGTTGTTTTTCGCAAGTTTGTAGAGCTTTCCCTTTTTCCCCAGAAAAATCTTTTGGACCAGTTGTGAATCCATCAATTTTCTGAAAGAGTTGGCGCATTTGAGTTCATGTATATGCAGCAAACAAATAAGCCACTGGAGGGGTCTGCCAAGTTCTTTTTTGAGTAAAACAATAACTCCTCCTTTGTTTCCTCTATTCACATTTGTACCATCACATCCAACTGCAAAAAGATCGTCCATACTTATTTCCTTCCTAGCACAGAAGCTCAACATCTCATTTTTTATAGTAAGAGATGAACCATTGGATACAGTGACGTGTCCTATATACTTTGAATTTGGCTTCAGGACTAAAGTCACGTGATCTTCTGTTACTACGCGACCATAATTCTTCACTCCTCTCTTCTCATTAATTCTTCTCTGGTCCTTCCTGCCATCAAAATACAATCCAGTCAGAGTATCCAAACTATCAGTAGCTGTTTTCCTGACTTTACTTCTTTCCCTTCTAACCTTGCTCCCATCTATCACTTTAGAAACATCTGCATCACTAATAACACCTACATCTTGAAGAACTGCACTAGCAATTTTAGCTGCACTTCTGTCAGATATGCGATATCTGTCACACTCTCTAGCAAACTTCTTAAGAGGCAACCGCATTTGAGTTTCGTTTGAGGTTAATGAGGAATTTGCTGAAGTGGAGGGCATTTCTGATTTGGTTTTAAGTATACTTTACTCGTGTCGCTGTCAGTATCTCAACCTTCTACCTCAAGTTCACTTCATGGACTTTACTGAAGACTACTAGTAGCAGCATTGACAGTACAGCTTGACAAATGTTTCTGAAGTCTTGCTTCTTCCATAGCTTTTCTTGCTTCCTTCTTCTGCAATTCTTTAGATTTTTTTTTAAAATCAGTTGACCAATGAATATTTTTCTCGTTGTTCTTTGATCCAAAAGAAATTCTCTTTCTTAAATAGGTACTCTCTTCTCTCTAGAACAACACAGGTTGAAAAGTCTTTACGCTTGCAACCTGATATATCAAATAATGTAGAGTTAGCATGTGAGCAATACAATGCAATTTTTTCTTGTAGTTTTCTTCATTTTGCGATTCGCTTGTCTACGCTTGAAGGGCTTTAAGAGATTTCGATAGTGTTCGTTAAGTTTATTTCACTTTCGCAACGACTTACTGATGTGACACTGATGGCAATGAAGCTTTCATCAAAATTCCTACGACTTGCTGAGAAACACTTTAACTAATTTCTGAACCATGAGGTTCATGAGTTTTTGTAATTTTGCTTTTAAAGGCGGATATGTAGATATAATTTCATCACATCCAGAATTCTCCATGTATCTTTCAATACGCTCAAATAGGTGGAAATATGAAAACTTCGGAGGCCTTGGGACACCAGAAGAAATTGACCTAGAGAGCTGTATTTTTATTTGACTATCTGATACCAAAATTCAACTTTCTTCACTACATGCATTTCGAAATTAAAATTAAATATATCCATGTATCTTTCAATACGCTAAAATAAGTGGAAATATGAAAACTTCAGAGGCCTTGGATCACCAGAAGAAATTGACCTAGAGAGCTGTAAAATTATTTGATTATCTGATACGAAAATGCAACTTTTCTGACTACAGGCATTTCGAAATTCAAAAAAAAAAATTTCCTCCATCCTAATGTTTCCCTCGGTCACTCTCTTGAATGCGGTGTATGCTTCAAATAATTTGAGATAATCGTTCTGGTCTATTTCCAGATTATAATGCTCGCCATGGAAAATTTAATTGCGCCAATTTTTGAGATAGGAATTTTTGAACTTGCAATTTTCAAATTTGCTGGAATATTTCTCCTGATTCTTCTCTCTCCCGGTCTGGAACAGCACAATTACGAAATATGGCATGTCATACTGTATACTACTAAATTGATTAGTGGCATCAAATTCGTTATGCCCACCAGAGGCTGGTTTCTGGACACACTGGTAGGTGTAAAACTGTATGGGCACTTGTAGATTTTTCAGATTTGCTTTGTATTTGAGGGCATAATTAGTCTCGTATTCTACTACTGGTATCCTCAGCTCCATGGTCTTCATGTTACACTTGGCTGCTTCCTTTAAGCAGTTTGGGAGTGTGGTTCCATCTGCGTTAAAATACTGTAATGCATCAGAGCGTCGTTGTCGTTGACGGCTCTGCAAAAAGGAATCCTCAAACTCTCTTTCCATATGATGTCTTTGTAGTTGGAGAAGAAACTTCGCAGCAGGTGCATGGGAAACAGAACTGTGTGGCTTTTTGTTAGGATTTTGCCTCCCGCCCTTCGAATCCCCCGCCTGGTAATAAGTCGCAACTACTTTAGAAAATTTCAGTGTTTCTATGGCAGTAGAAGTGATGCCCGGATAGTCGACTTTATCTATCACAGTACTGTGTTTTCTGATTTCGACTTGAGAGAACTAGTGCGGCACAAATTTATCTATTAGATTTATATTTGCACCAGGGAGAATAGCCTTGCCACCCTCGTTTATCATCACTTCAAATTTGATATACAGATCGGCCCTGTCAGGGTGCACGAAGCCATCTCCTATATATATGTCTATCTCATTATCTCGATTTTTTTTAGATTAGAAAAAGTGCGGCGCTTAGGAAGGAAAGACTGCAATTCGTAACTCTCGATATGCTTCTCCATGTTAATTATTATTTTATATATTAATTTATTTAATTGCTGTTGTGACAGCACCAGCAAAATCTACTACTTCTCCCTTTTCATGCGTAACCACCAACTCTATGTGGCCTATGTAATTCTGGCATACTGAAGCATAGAATGGTGACGAGGGTGTGCAGACGATGGGCTCCATGAATTCGAAATTTTGTTTGAAAGTCGCTATGAATCCAGTTTGTTTTGTGATTGCTTATGCTGCCATCGGAATTCTTAATCATCGCTTTTGCTACATTACAATGTATATTCAGAGTCTCCATGGCCAAGAATTTAGGAATATTGCCACCTATGTGTTTGATGCCTGTCTAGAGTTTGGCGTTGTTCTCGAAACCCAGTAGCTATCCGAGTGTACCCATATCCACTGTTTCAGTTGTAGAAACCAATTCCACTCTGTGTCTAACGGAGTTTTGTGATAGGAAGTCTCCTCATAGCAGTTGAGCTTGTAATATAGATAGATTATATTGAGCAGAAGTGAAAACAATTTCTTCATTGCCTATTATTGTGTTCTGTGATATTGGAAATAAGATACGTACTGTAGAAAGCGCGAAGAGTCATGGATTTAGGATAGATAATATCATCGTGTAATCTGAGTTTAAATACCGAAGTCTCGCTGGTGAGATGGAATATCCCATGATGCTTCAGAAGCCACAGTGCTTTCTGGAAATCTTCGAATGATGGGTAATTTATTCGAAATATGAAGGATAGCATTGAAATAGATATGTGGCCACAATATACATCCTCGAAATCCTGGATGCACTCGTCACTTTAATAGAGATTATGAGTATTTAGATAACTAACTAAACCTGTTGGCGGTATGCCACCTAAATAATAAAAAAACAATAGCAGTGTCGGCTTGTTTGTAATAACAGATCCAGTGAGTGCCTTGATATTTGAAACTCTAAACAATTGACTACTACACGCTTCTTTTTATATGGTACCTTGATGGGTAGGGAATCTGACATGAAAAAATCCCTGAAATGTTTGATCCCCAGTAACCCGATAAAAATTTTCAATACTGAATTTGGAGAGCGGTCCTTTTTTATATTTTTTCAGAGCTTTGATGCCCTTGCCCTTTCCCACCATTGCCAGATTTAGGCGCTCCTGCTCTTCAAGTTGATTTTTTTTTCATCAATGACTGTTTTTGCTATGGCAGTAGTACTCCCTGCTAAACTCCCTACGGTGCTCAGAGCTGCTTAGATAGCGGGAATACTGAATATGGAACCACCAGTGTGTTTCTTGTTTCTGGAAACCTGCAATGTTTTCAACTGAGGTACACTGAGAGTTAATTTCATTCAATGACCCCTATTTCAACAATAATTTTATTTCTCCTATTGTTTTTGGTGAGGAGACTGTCTAGAGATCCCAGAGATTTCAGATCCGAGTAAGGTTCTTGGTATACGAAACCATTAGGTTTCATGATGATAGATATTTATATATTTGCAAGATATATAGTCGCCACCCCAATTTTTGTTTTGTATTCATGGCAATGGTTGAACCCAGTGCTGCTATTGTTTTCAACCAAATGAGGCATCTCTGCTGATTAGACTTCCGAATGCGGCTTGCACTAATTTTGATCAGCTTCATGACGGGCACCGAGATCGGTGTGAGAATTGTAGGCAATTTCATGGTCTTTACAAGCTGTATCCAAAGGATTGATTCCTCTGTCTCCTCTCTCCAGTCGCTGTTCTAGCTTGGTTCCTGGACCACAGTATTGGTAACCGGGTAAGTGCATCTCGAGAGGAAGTTTATTGATGATGTCATTAACCAAACCCGACCCTTCGAGAATATGGGGGAAGACTATTGATAATTTTAATTTAGTATCCTATGCTTTTACTCTCATTTACAATAACATTGGGTAGTTTGGCACTAATCATATTGAACATAAGCATCTTTTAATAATGGAAATTATTCTTGCCAGCATGGCATCAATAATTGGTTGGTCCTGACGTTTGTGCTATTCATACTATCCTTTATTCTCGGATTTCCAGCCCTTAATTTTTTGGTCAGATAATTGCCCGATTTCAGATTGTATTCGATTTTATGTTTCATCATTTTGATTGGGGGTTATTTATAACGTCTCAACGTATTTTATATCGACTCAACATTTATAGAATTATTGATTTTGTTTCTGTATTTACCATTGTTTGGTTCTCGAGTCATATCGATTGTAGCTAATCCGAAATCATCTCTGTTCCAGCAGCAAGAGCAGAATTTTGAAAATGGATTGTAGTTTAAATCTCCTCATACATAGTCACCATATACATGTTTAAGATTGGTGTGGTCCTGACGAAACAGACAAACTAGATTTGTATTATCGCGAAGTGACTGTTCGGGAACTTTGGAATAAGGCTGAGCCAGATAAAAACAGTCTATTCCCCTGTGACGACCCTGAGTTAAAACAACTTACGAATTTTATTTTGATTTGAGCCGCGGTGGCTCAGTCGATAAAGCTTTTGACTACCATGCTAAAGGTCCCGGGTTCGATCCCCGGCCGGTTCAAATCCGGGAACTTTTCTAACGATGGAAGCAGCCGCGGCGTCCACCCAGCGTCGAATAACATGGGTACCTGGGGGAAAACCTGGGGGGTAAAGGCGGTCAGGGGCGTGATGCTGATCACATCACCCTCACTCACAACCGGATCAAGAAAGTGTGGGGCGTTACCCCCACACCCCCTATACTCCCTCATGGCGTTGTGCTATGCACAGGCTAGCACTTTACCATTTGTTTACCTTTTCCAAAATTACTTCGTCAAAGATAATAACTTATTTTTCGAGACAGTGGTCGAGTGGTTTACTTATGATTCAAAAGTTGGTATGCCCAGTGCCTCATACATTTTCATAAGCAGCTGGTATTTTGGTTGCTCCAAACTGTTTAAGAACACATACACGTAACTATTCTTCCAGTCTAACCAATTGGGAGCAAGCAAAAACTTATCTGCAAGCAATGTAGTAGTTTTTCCATAACCAGATGGACCTATAATAAGGCACCGAATATTGTCAGGTTGCAACTGATCATTTTCTTTCCTAGTTTCTATTATGTCGGGCAGGCGCCATGTTGCTGTCATAGAATCAATCACCTGGTCTGTATCAACCCAACTTCTTGCCGGAAATCCCTGCCATTTCACAAGTAGCTTATTGTTATTTTTAAGTAACACTTTTTCGATGAGATGTGTCGCTGGGTATTTAGTTTTGCTGAGCTCGTCTTCATAAAAGCGTCCTTTAAATATTTCATGGCGATTGTCTTTTATGACTATTCCCTGATAAGACTCAAACCACCGTGAACAAATAAGTGTTTGAATTTGCTGATTCTCACTTGAACATCTATTTTGTACTTGGATTTCTTGGTTGTGGGTTTATATTTGAGATAATAAACAGTGGAAATCAATCGCACCTCGTCAGATTTGGTCACCTCAGCAGGCTTCATACGTATGGTTCTATATATTGAGTTACTATAATTATGAACAAGATCAGATAAAATTGTTACCCACCTATAGTTACCAAGCAAACTGAACTGCATCCATATATGATTTTTGGTGTCCTGTACAATCGCTCTATAATGCTGAATTCCAAATTACTATATTTGGAATAATGCGATTATTATTCTGGTCCATTAATTTGTTGAATATGAAAATCTAAAATACTTTTCCTCTGTCTGTCTTTAAGGATGGGGTATTCTGCCTTGCTCGAAAATAGATTAAAAGGCCTGGGTGACACAAGCCCCTGTCTTAGATTTCAAAGGAACAGCACTAATAGTGTTTATTATAGGGAGGAAATACTTAAAACTATTATTTATCTTATGCAAATTATTCAAATTTTCTGTGCCCATTTCCACCAGGTCCGCTTGCCACAGATGATCAACTCCTTTGGTTACCACAGATAGTCGCGTGTAGTTACGGCGAGCTGGTTTGTGTAGTTCATTGACTATATATTGTCTAGACATCGAGTGAGGTGAGAGAAGATTGCATAAAAGGGATTATCCTTGGGGTACAATTCTCTGACTTCAAATAATAATTTGTCACCAGTTTAGACATCAAATACAGACAATTGTTCATCCTCGTGTATTTTATATTTTTGGGGGTTTTAGTCCCAATATGCTATCGGTATTTCAAGTGCTCTGAGCACACCCTATCTTCTATGTATGGTGAAGAGCAGCACCTTGGACTGTTTTCCCAGCTTCAAATATCCAAACTTCAGAAACCGAACAGTACCGCTGAGGAAAAATTCATGAGTATGTTTGTAGGGATATAATTTGTAAATATTACCAGTCTTAACATATGTCCAGTGCCTTTATTGGGAACTCTGTGAAGTCTGACAATCTCGACAGAGAACAGTTGACGAGATTCTGCTTCATCTAATCTGCTCAGCACCGCTTCCATGTGTTCCCCTATGGTGCGAACAACCTCGTCGTAGCCAGGTTTGATTCTCATATCGACGTACAGTTATTTGAACTGCTCTTTCAAATCATGGAGCTGGGTGGTGAAACCCGATAAGGTCTATATTTCATTTGTTTCCATGGTCTCAATTTGAAGCATGATGTTTGAGATATTCTGCTCTAAGCTCTCCACGAGTCTCAATTTATTGCTTTGGCACGAGAGATCATGTACCTGACTTCTGATTTCTACAAACAGTAAGTGGAGTTCGCTGATGACCTGATTGGTGTGCAAATTGGCGATGGTTTCGGTGATGCCAGAATGTCACTAGGTTCTGAAAATCATCGCCATGAAGTTCTTGATGCAAGGAAACATGAAATGGATGATATTTTCAACGCCTCAGTATTTGGCATACAGCAGTCTGCGAAATACCCGATTCACGACTTATTTGTCGAGTACTAACGTGAGGGTTATGAGCCACTGCAGCTAATACCGCGATTTCATTTTTTTCTCCAGCAATTGTAGTTAGGCGATTCTTTTTTTTTTTTTTTTTTTTGGTTGTACAGTTCCCTGTTGAACAACTCTGCGAAAAGAAGCGTGCGATCGCTCCCGATCTGGAAAACTTTCAGCATAAAGAATCACAGCATCATGGATATTCCTGCCACTTTCTCTATAAATGTACACAATTTCAATTTTCTCTTGCACCGTTATAGCCTGCATTATGACCACTAATGGAGTCAAGGAAGAAAACACTACTTCCGTCCTCTTCTTCAGACATCGTGGCAGATTAGGCCGTGTCTGTTTGACTAGGAAACGAGGTCAAATGGTCTATAGGAGAAAATATGCGATCTTGAAACATGCTCGGCTATCTGTTCAAAACGTTGTTAACCACTTATAAAACTGTAAAACGTTGAAGCTTTCAAAGCTCCGTAAAAACCCTTTACCATGTGAAAATAAACAATCTCACTTCCGCGGAATGGATCGTCGAGTTAGTCGTCTTCACAGCTAATATTGTTCTGCTGATGCGCTGCTGATGTGCTGCCGATGGCTGGTACTGGCCCCGCCCACTTGCTTCCTCCATCCCCCTCCTTTTCCCCGCTATTCCTAAAATATTACGTCATCCCTCCGCCTTGGAACTCCTCTATCTTCATGAACGCTCGTGTCATTTCTTTCGTTACATTAAAGCCTATATGTATTTATCTTCTTCCATTTTGTTTAACATCTTTAGCCATTTTTCCTCTACATTCCCTTTCCTCAACGTTCTACAGTTTTATAATTGGTTGACCTCTTTCTTAACAGATTGCCGAGCATGTTTCAGAACCGCATGTTTTCATACAAACCATTACACCTTGATTCCTTGTCAAACAGACACGTCATAACCTGCCACGCAGCCTGAAGAAGAGGACAGTATTTCTCGAGAATTTCTCAAAATCTTCCTTTTTGCGATTACAGCGCTATCTATCACAACGCAAAAAGTTTCAGACAAAACCTACGTATTTTTGTCTAGAGACTCAAGTAGTGTCACAAATATGCCTTTGACAACAACTCTGATTTCTTGACCAAACGACCACAAAAACCTCAAAATCTCACTTTCTCTCCACGTTCCGCGCCTCATTTATTGCGCTGACGATGTTTCACGGCGCAGAAAAGCCGGTACGAGTAAATTCACTCTATCATCCTTGAAGTACGAGAAGTACGAATGCACCTTATCGTAATTTTCCAAGTCCGGGACCAAATGTTTATATATCGTGACCTTTGTAAACCTCTCTCTCTCGGGGAAACGATGTGCCACACACACACACACGCGCGCGCGCGCGCGCGTATGCCTCTCATTATTTTCCGTATTTTGACGCAAAACAAACAAATAATAATAATTGTTTTTTTTTTTTAGGATCCCTGGCCCCTATATATAACCTCGCCAGGGGTGCGTGGTGCCCAACCAAAAAAAGTAAAGGTTCTCTAACGGCTGCGGTTATAGATAACCACACCTCTGTAGAGTTTCACGTGTTTTATTTTCTCAAAGGTCCTATGGGACACCTCTGTTTGTCAAAAATTCGAGATATTTGCAATTTAACGCAGGACTTAGAAAATTTTCGATTGATGGAAAAAAATTGGTTTTATGACGACCTATGTTTATTTTGGTATGGGTGGACAGAGGACACCGAGACGATGCTAACGCAAGAAATCCCAGCTCTCTATGATTATTTTTTTCGAAAGTTACGAGTGATCAAAAACATTTTTTGGCAATTGGCCCACCCTTGACCTCCAAGAACCTCCGAAAACTTGGTACACGTACTCTGCATCACCAAACTCGACAAGAGGGTCAACGGGAAGGATATTCGCGTTATCTCTTACTGTTTTCGAGACATTTTTTTGCAATTTAACGCTGGACTTGGAAAATTTTCGACAGATGGAGGTCAAATTTGGTTCCATGACGACCTATGTTTATTTTGGTATGGGAGGACAGAGGACACCGAGACTCGACCGACGCACTAAACCGACCTCTCTACGACTATTCATTCAAAAGTTACGAGTGATCAAAGTTTTGTGAGGTGGGCTAACTTCTTACCCCTTGGCCCCAGGACCACCAAAACTTGGTACACGTATTCTATACCTCCAAAATCGACAGGGGGGGTAGCTTCGCTACCGGGATGGGGGTGTTTTTCGATATATTTCTTCGATAACTCTTACCATTTTCGAGATATTTGCAATTTAAGATTTTTTTTAACGCTGGACTTAGAAAATTTTCGGAATATTTTTTCTTGTTCCATGACGACCTATGTTTATTTTGGTATGGGAGGACAGAGGACACCTAGACGATGCTAACGCAAGAAATCCCAGCTCTCTCTATGATCATCCTTTCGAAAGTTACGAAAAATATTTTGGCAATTGGCCCACCCTTGACCCAGGACCTCTAAAAAATTTTGTACACGTACTCTGCATCACCAATATCGACAAAAGGGTCAACGGAGAGGATTTTTGCGCTATCTCTCTCTCTCACTGTTTTTTTCGAGACATTTGCAATTTAACGCTGTGGACTTTGAAAATTTTTGGACAGAGGGGTCAAATTTGGTTCCATGACGACCTATGTTTATTTTGTTAGAAGATCAAAAAGAACACCGAGACTCGACCGACACACTAAACCCCGACCTCTCTACGCGTACTCTACGTCACCAAAAAAAATCGACAAGGGGGAGATTTTTCGATAACTCTCTCACTGTTTCCAATGTACTTAGGTTTTTTGATAGACGACAACGACGGAGTCATCAATGAGTAAACATCTGTGAACTCGGTGAACAAGTCAACTTTTTTTTTTTCAGTACGTCAATATTTTTTTCTTATTTCTTAGTGAATGGGTTTACGCGCGGTACTGAGTGCAACAAAAGGAGTACCGGTCATTTGAGAGGCATGTAAGATGAACGCCAGAAAAAGTCGTGAACTCTCCTGTTTCAGCGGCAATAGTGTAGATAGGTTACTAAGTAATGTTCGGTCATTATTGCGCTTTTAAGGTAAAGAATTGAAAATATTTAAGACGGCGGCATTGAGTACCGCTGCGAGAGTTACAGGGGGTTAGCCATCTGAGACAAATCTTGATACGATGAGTAGAGATACTTATTTGGCTTCTTACCAAACGGGAAAGTGATCGAATATGACGATATGGTAATTTGTCATTGTCTGCAATTAGTAGCAGGTTGATTTCTACTGCTTTGTTATCCTCAACAACACTTATGTTGATTGGATATATTTCATGGTCATAAAACGTGTAACTATATAAGTTTATATTAAACTGGTTGTCTTTAGGGTCTCGTGTTAGGCTCTCCATCTTTTCTATATTGGATATGGCTACTGGGTTTTCGATTCCCGACTTTGAATTTTCAAGTTCAGATTCGTGCTGGTTATAACGGTCAACTTACTCTCGATAATTTCATCGATGAACAGGGAGCAGAGCAGCTAAGATGCGCCGGGTATACCATTTATAGTCATTGCTTTGTGCATTAATAACAGCTTTATTACAATAAATGTCTGGAGCAAGGGGAACATAGGTAGATTCTGAAACAGGTGCGAATTTAAGAAGTGTCGTATGCAATTCATGAGATGTGCCACCCAGCGTCCAGTCCGACACTTTGGCTCAAACTTTTGATACTTTCTAAGCAATGTGTCAGTAAGCTGGGCGTAGATTTGATCTACATGGCTGACATCGCCCAAATGTCTGCTTCTTTGAGCAATTGTGTAACGTAGGAGTCTTACCATCAGGTTTATCATATTCGGAGGATAGTGGGGCATAAATACTAATAGAATGTTTTGTGATCTCACTTTTATAATATATTATATTGAAGGTTGAATTGTGATAAAAACTTTGGATGTCGCCACAGGCTTCACATTTAAATGTATAGTCTTTAAGTTACAGTTTGGAAAGCAGTTCGACTTGGATTATTTGCAACCAAAGACTTAGCCCTTTTTGTATGGGTCACATTCGCAACTGAATCGATGGCTTTCCGCTTTAGAGGAGGCCTTGCGGTTTGGCAACTCCATTATTGTGGCATTATACAACTAGCAAGAGCCTTACAAATTTAAAGGTGCCTGTTCAGTTAAGAAAAAGGAATATTCTACCGCATTGAGGGCAAGAGAATAATGCTCAATATGCTTTATTAATATCAGTGTTGAACTTGTCACAAATTGTGTATGTCTGCTATTTATAAAGGATTTTGTCTGGATCTCCTGAAACGTTAGGAGGATAAAAAGTATGTCTGTCGCAAGTGAGTACGTTTTCTCTATTAAACTAATAAATACCTTCACCAGATGCCTTCTACTTGATGCAAATGGGCGCGACCTTGCTGTCTAAGATGCTGTGCTTTGGGCTTCGACTGTGGTACGTACAAAGTGTGATAGTGACAGCCTTGGTTTAGTGTCTGGGTTATCGTCCTGTGTATTGGACCGGAGACATCCAACCTTCCTGAAACAATTCTGGAGCTACGAATGGGTAGCTTAAACCAGTCTGCGAACTGCCCTATAACGGATGAGTGTTCGAGGTGCTGATCTCAAATCACCCCATTACCGTTTATAGATCTCTTCACCTCTAGGTAGCATTGTGCGGGGGGGAGACTTGGAATCAGGAAATAGGCCAAAGCCCTTCCAGGGCTGTAGAGCCACGCCTTATATTATTATTGTTATCTATATACAATTACACCACAATGAGAAAGGTAACAAAATATTCAAACTACAGACCTAGTTAAAGTGGAAATATGCTACGCCGCATCAAACAACGGTGCTGGTGCCATACGCGTTAAAATGTGACTTTTTTTCAGAATCCACAAGGACTAGTTCAAAGTGCAAGCTTGTTTAAACTATTAGTATGTTATGTGAATATATTCCAATAAAGACACACGAGGGGAAAGAAATAAGAATCATTTAGGAGAATTAGAGATTAAGCTGGAAGAGGAATATATTGCAAGGCAGCGAATTAATTCATCGCAAGTAACGAAAGACAACGTAAAACACAGAGAAAGAGGACAACGTGGTTCTCTTTGCCGCGTGAAGACCTCTCGTCGGCTGTCGGGTGAGGCACAATTCACTGAAGGTATACAGTCACCATCCTTTGGTTTCCCTGTTCCCTCTCATTGATTGTCCGGCCAATGACGGAAACTATGCCCTACCCATCGCTACAGCGGTGAAGATGGCGTAGGATTCATTTCGTTCTAAGCGAGCAAGCTACTCGTTAACTTTGTATGCGTTTATATTGTGTGGTGAAGTTCTGGCGGTTATGCTCTGGCGCAAATAAAATCTAAGAACAACGTGTTGACGGTCGAATGAGATGAGTCTCTCAGTAGTGTTGAAACCTCATTATACGAAACCAAATTTTGTCATGCAAACGTAACGTTGTAGTTTACAGAATGTGTAGCGACGTCTTTCTTTTTTAACTTTGCAACCCTGGCAAGTATCCCAGTACTCGCTTCCAAGCTTTCTTAAGACTCTACATGAGCGTATCGAGTGAATAGTGGGCGAAGAATTTCCACCTAAGATTCATTTTTTGTTGTTCTTTGTGTTAATTTTATAGGTATGATTGAGAGGGAAACTCGGCTGTAATGTTTATAGTGTGGCTTATTTATAATATAGGTTTCATAACTCCTTTGTTTACAGTTGCCCTTCAACCTAGTTGCCTAGTAACAGTTATGAATATCGTACACCTTACATGGGCCAAATTAATTCACCGGTGAGAATAATCCGGTTTTCGTAGTTCACAGAGCCATCTAGTGGTAATTCATAGAATTACCTGAGGCTTAGTGGAAACCTTTTTAAAAACTTCATGATCTTGAGTCCTCTGTCTTTAGCAAAATGGAGTATACAAGTAACTGCTATAGGCCGTACTTTTGTGAAATAAATCTATGCCAAGACGTCGTAATTTGCTAAAGTGATATTTCTCAGGTTTCTCGTAACTCACCGTTCTAGTGGTTCTCCTGTTTGTTGCAATCTGTTAAATTTAATAGAATAAAATAGAGGGGATCCACCGGAACGTGCATTACAGGGATATAATGAACGTGAGAATAATTTCATCAAACAAGATGGATTCGAGGAACATTTTTCATCTGTGAGACGTGAATTTTTAATGTATGCATTCAGGAGGGAGAAGTAAACCATTTCAAAACTATATTCGTTCCAAAAACTAAAATAAGTGTTCCTTTTATCTCATGCTGGGTAAAACAAATGTTGCTAGCTTGAACCATTTCAATGAGGATGTCTTAACAATCGCAACCCTCGTCCACACTCTTCCTCTCTATGCTAAAATGCAACTTAGTGTTTGCATTTGAAGCGAAAGAATAAGGTTTACTTATATCTCCAAAGACTCTAATTCAACACTTCTAGGTTCTTGATTCAAAAATCACCAGAGTAAAAATCAAGAGTGAAACGTAATTCTCTGAGATCGAAAGATCATATTGACTCCCTCCTAAACAAGTTGAGACTATTCTTTGAAGCAAAATGCAGAATTCATTATTATCTTGCTCTCGTACACATTATCTCACTACTAACCACGTCCGTTGGCCAACCTCTGGTCGAATCTTGCTATTAGTCACACCATAGGCGGAGTTCTGGAGAGGTCAGGGGGGGCCTGGCATCCCCAACTTAAAAAAGACTAAAACAATAATACATGATTAAGTTCAGTTACTACATTTTTGTTATGAAGACATGCCGCAAATCTTGACGTTGTAAAAGGCCTAAAGTCAATGACCTGCTTTCCGTTATAAAATCGTTGGATTCCATTCTATATTTATCAATAATTTCTGAATATTTTCCCCCCATAAATGTTTTATCCCAGCCCCATCAGAAAGCTGATACCTCAATAGCTCAAATTTCCAGTGTAGCCAACGGAGTGATTTAGGAGCTTGAGTCCCACCGAAACGCAAACACTTTGGAGAGAAAATGGAATGGAATGAAGGGTGTTGACAAAGAATTAGGTGTAAACATTTTTGAAGGTGGAGGTGAGAAGAAAGAAGACAAAAATCCAGAATGACCTAGACTGATATCAAACAAATTAAATGTTTATCTGATTTGTTCTTCTGTTGGCCAGAGAACCAGCGAATTGAAACACTTTTTACATTTCAAAGTGAAGTAAACTGAAAGAAAAAATACAAGAGTGATTTTTTTATCCATTGCTGGATATTTTGATTGGCGAACTGAAAGGAAAGTTTATTGGTGAAACTTTGGAAGTTGCTGAAGCCAGTGAAAGATTTATTCGTCTGGATGAAGGGGGAGCTGCACGTGTCATTGAGATTTACTCCATTCGTGGTATTGACACAACAATGTTGATGGCAAGCAGAAATGACCATTTTAAGAAATGTAATGAGAAGTTCATATTTGCGTTTCATAAGTGCACTTTTAAAGAATGTTGTTCTAAAGATAGTGGACACTGTTTTGAGCAAACATACAGAAACACACACACATTTCAGCATTCTTCTGGAAATTGCTCTTACCCTGCCATCAAATAGTGCCACTTGTGAGAGGACATTTTCTTCTATGAAGCGAATCCACAACTGGTTGCGTTGAACAATGGGCCAAGAGAGATTGAACAATTTAATGATCTAATACAATGTATCAGATGTTGTTAAAAAATTAACTTAGACGATTTGATTGATGTGTAGAGTTTGAAGAAAGAAAAACGTAGAATGAGTTTGTACTGAGTCAACAGTTACTGTTGAGGCATCAAAATAACTTTTTAATTTAGTTTTTCTAAAATGTTTAAAGCTTACTATTGTACCATAACTTTTTAAAGTAATGCGAGTATTGTATCAATAAAAAACTAATGAAATGCAGAATGCAATAATCGTACTGTTTTGTTTCTTTTAAAACTGACAACCAATGTACTAATTTATATTTGTTTACTTAAGCGAGGAAATTTAACATTTTCAAATTTAAAAGGTCTAAAACTCAGTGTTTTTAAGTTGTTTTTCTAAATTTCCAGGGGAACGCCTCCGTACCCCTTATAAACTTGTAATATTCAATGACCATCAGGTACATCATATGTTTCTCCATGAGCCTGGCCCTCAAAGCAAAATCTCAAACTCCTCCCAAGAGTCACACCCTAAAAAAAAATTTGAACGACACCTAGAGCCTCCGCGATGGCGCAGTGGTAGCGTCGTCACCTTGTAATCAAGGGGTCCCGGATTCGATACCCGGTGGAGGTACATAGTGGTTAGGATTCGACTCTAAACTGTAGGTCCAATTCCCATTAGCCTTACAGTGCATCAAGTGGACTTAAAATACCAAATCAATCAATCAAGAATGTCACCAAATAGTGGCGCACAAAAGTTACAAATTGCCTATTTTTAAAGCTACCAATGTAATGTATTCATTACTCTATATCAAAAATTCACTCAACCTAGAGGTTTCCTAAAATATATAAATACTAACTAACTCTCTAGCTTTCTTAAACACGAAGGTTCATGGCTGCAGCAAGACACGCCTTCCATTTGTCCCTATCTTGAGCAAGATCTATATACTCTTTTCCATCCTTACCGATTTCCTTTAGGTACATCTCAACATTATCCCTCCATCTTCTTCTTGGTTTTCCCACTGGTCTCTTACGTTCAGGATTCCCAACAAGAATCCTGTAAACTCTTTCTTCCTCTCCCATTCGTGCCACATGTCCTGCCCACCTAAGTCTTCATGATTTAATCATTCTAATAATATCTGGACATGAATACAAATTATGCAGTTCTAAATTATGTAACCTTCTCCACTCACACGTCTCCTCATCCCTTTTAGGGCCACATATTTTCCAAATTATGTTATTTCAAATACTCTCAACTTATGTTCCTCTTTCAATGTAGAATAAAATATATCAAACTGAAGACTTAAATATCAGTAAGAGAGATTTGCTATTTTTACAAGAATTTCACAGAGAAACAATAAAAATATAACGGTTCATATTTATTTACATATGACATAGTGCTCTCGAGTTCACGTAGGTAATTGTTAGGGACCAAAATATTATTAGAATATCTTAAACTTGTATATTTCTTGTACCGCCATGATGTTACTGATTAGTTACTAGCACAAACAATATCATAACACTGGAGGATATGAGAATATGCAAGTACGGTATCATCGGTTCAGATATAAATGGACCGAATGTATACTGGGGTATTTTGCAAAAAATTTTAAAATTGACTCATGAGAAACAATTTTTTTTACAGTTAAAAAAGTAATGGGTTTCCCTTTAGTTATTTGAAAAAGTGAAATTTTAAAAATTGGATGTCATAGGGGAAATTCTCTAAATCTTAGAATTTTTATATAATAAAATTGGAATTTAAGCTCTTGCGTAAAACAAATTTTCAGTTTTTTACACTTGGAAAATCAGCTAAAATCATGATTTTCAGTCAAATTACTATGAAATTGTTAGATTTTTGGGGAGGGCTGTTTGCTCGTGCCCCGTTACTAACTACTCGTACTCTTCAACCACTCTCACGATACTGACTGATCTGTAATGCAAAATACCTTTAAGTAACCTAAGCGTGGACCGCGTTGAAAACATCTAAAACAGTAAGCCAATCAGAAGACACCACATCATCGCATTACGTCATAACCAACCAATCAGGAAACAACACGTTAGATACGGGTCATCATAATATTGCGTAATAACGTGTTGCATGACATGATGCAATAATTTACCCTTACGAGCCATCGCAATGTTGCGTATTAACTTGTTGCATAACATGATGCAATAATTTACCCTTATAAAAATACAATAAAAGAGAGCTTAATATGGGTCATCACAATGTTACGTAATGTTATGTAATTTAACTTAAAATAAGTTATGACACTCGTACCAAGTACGAGATGAAAAATCACAGAGTTGCAATACTATAAAATCGACAAAAAACATCGGCAAAATAGGTTTACCACTGTGCTTAAATTAATAAAAATCATAGGCCTCGTACCAAGTATTAGTTTGAAGGAATCCTTATCACCACTACTTATAATTTTTTGGAGATAAATCAAAAACGATATACTTAATAAAGCTATATAATTAAAAAAATACTGGAAAAGCCCACAGGTGTCTGTCATGTAAACCGGAAGTAGACCGGAAGTAAATTTGTGTGGGTGCAGGTGTGGGTAGGTGTGTGGGTGTTACGTAATTTAACTCGAAAGAAATTATGACACTCGTACGAAATACGAGATGAAAATATCACAGAGTTGCAATACTATAAAATCGACAAAAACATCGTCAAAATAGGTTTATCACTGTGCTTAAATTAATAAAAATAATAGGCCTCGTACAGTGGGATCCATGAGTATTACCGTGCAAATTGTCCATCACCATGTTAGTGCAATTTATTTTACCCAATAAGAGCACCAAGAATTAAAAGAAAACTCAAAACAAGCTGTTGACAACTTCTGCCAACAGTATACATAAAAGTCCATAGCTTAAAACACATAGGATGTAAGAGAAAAATTCATGAAAATTGTCGTGGACAATTTGCCGAGCAATACTAGTGGATCCCACTGTACCAAGTACGGCTTAGAAGGAATCCAATTACACTACTCATCTCTAAAATCGAACAGCCAATCAAGACGATTGAAAGTAAGATGTATAAAATGTTGTAACAACTTGACCCACGAGGCAATCATCAAAAAAATTGTAAGTAATATTTAAAAACCAGAATTACAAATGGGTAATTTAGTGGTTATGATATTAGATACAAATAATTCATTCGCAAATAACCATAATTATGAAAGTTTCATATTTCAGGTTATATTTACCCATATCTCTCTGAAGAGGAAATACCCGAAGAAGCTATTACATTCGATTGGTGTAAGTATATTTATGTTTTAGTACATAACATTCTAATATGTCGTAAGCGCGTTTCGTAGATTTACAAATTTTTGAAATTTATAAATATAACAACAAACTCTGGAAAATCTTCAACATGGATATCAATGAACGCGACCCTGACATTACAAATACCCTCGCTAATATTGACTAAAACAGTGCAAAATTAAGAAATTTGTACAATAAACCAATTTTGTCTTAGTATGTTCCATTATGGCCGTTTTTGAAAATTGCTTTTGTCAGCTACTAATTCCTGAAACCTACAGTTTTAATTAAACCACTCACAATTCAAGAAAGTAATTACCAACGTAATATTCGAACTCTTGCAAAGTTCGTGCATTATCTTTCTTTCAGTTTGGAACGTGCAATACAATATTAAGATCGTAAAGAGAAACAAGTCTCCAAAAAATGCTGGTTGCATATGTGTTTCTGGAGGAAAAAGGATACGGACTGTATATTTGAATATGATATCTTTAGCTCCCATGTCATGGATTTAAGAATGTACCGTACTTCATCTTATGTTCATGAGGAATCACTATACAAAGTCATGAGTTGTGAAGTACATTTTGGCTAACAACATTAAGGAATATTTTTTTATTCAAGCCTATTATATAAGGAGAGGAATAAATACACGATATTGGTATTCAGTTGTCTCCCCTGTCTTCATGACATGTGTTGCGTTTTGCTGAAAAATAAACATTGCTAGAAAAATCTATGCATTATTATCTGTACATGCTACATGTTAAAATAGTGAATCATTGTAAACATAAAACGTTTATACAAAATAGTTTTAATCTACTCACGATTTATAAGTGTTGTCTTCATTTCTGTTATCAAACGAATCTAAAAAGAACAGCTTGTTGAGATTACATACTGGAAGTAAAGTAGGTGTTACCAATTACATTTCAGGGAGAACAAGGAAAATTGATTCAACTGGACAAAATAATGTTTTGCAATTTCTTCTCAGGTTGTGATATTAACAGATGGACCATTCACATACTTCCTCCTTAGTAGATCGATCGATGAGAGTAAATTTCGATTACAATGTTTTGTTTAAAATTTACGGGAAAATAAATCATTGCTAGAAGTCTTGATGTAAAGGAAATGCCCATTTTCAACACCCAATGTATAGAATGGCAACTCTGAAAATAATAACAAATAATTAGGTGTTAAAGCATGTGTTACTTCCATATGCATTGTCCTCTCTATTCAAAACAAAAACATCCCGATTCCCATCGTGGTATAGTGAAGAGACGAAACTTACGCTAAAGAACAAAAAGAATGAGTGGATCCTGTGGAAACAAGTTCCAAACGTTCATACACGGAACACTTTTACTCAATTAAGAAAACATAGCAAAAACTTAATGCAAAGAGACTATAATAATTACATTCAAACTGTGACGGAAATTGCTGCTAAAAACCCCAAAATGTTCTGGAAGCTAATTAACGCACGCCGACCACACGACCGTATTCCCGTTCAAGTCTCCTGGAACGGTAAGTCTGCTACAAAGAAGGAGCGCACATCACTTTTTAACTCGTATTTTCACAGCAACTTTACAAATAATACCGCTACTGCACTGCCTGAAGTCAAGCCCATCACTCCTTACACACTCTCTCAAATCTCAACTAACTGCAATGAAGTCCACGAATTATTAAAATCTCTTTCATGTTCTAAAGCTAACGCTCCTAATGATATCCCTGGCATATTTCTACGACGATTAGCCCATATTCTATCCAAACCAATCAGCATAATCTTTAACAAATGTTTTTCCGAGGGTGTATTTCCTCTTGCATGGAAGCAAGCAAATATAGTTCCTATACTCAAACACGGAAACAAAACTCACGTTACTTCTTATCGTCCGATTTCCTTACTTCCTGCACTTGCACTACTAGCCGAAAAAATAATTTCCAATCGTATCCTTGCGCATGCTACTCCGTTCCTCTCTCCCACTCAACACGGTTTTCTTCCTCATGCTTCATGTGACACAAACCTTTCTTGTTTGCTCACCAACGCTGTTAACTGCCTGAGTGCCAAGCAAGACATGGATGTCGTTTACTTAAATTTTTCTAAAGCGTTTGACTCTGTCCCTCATACAAAACTCATCCATAAACTTTCAAACAGATTCAACATTCACGGACCTCTTCTTAAATTACTCTCATCTTACTTGCACAATAGAAAGCAAAGGGTTATCATATCTGGTTGCTCTTCGTCATGGCTCCCTGTAGTTTCCGGTGTGCCTCAAGGAAGTTCTCTAGGGCCCATGTGTTTCACTCTTTTCATGGACGATATTCATGAATATATTTCTCCAGAATGCTCAATTTTATTGTATGCTGATGACTGTAAGTTATTTAGAAACATCGCTTCAGTTGAAGACACTAGTTCCTTGCAAGACAATCTCACACACATTGAACGCTGGTGCCAAGACTGGAATCTGAAAATAAATCCCGAAAAATCCGTTTTTATGAGGTTTACCTTCAAATCCAATTTTACAGCACCATCCTATAGATTATGCAACAAAATCATCCCGTTCGTACAACAGCACAAAGATCTTGGAGTCATTTCCGACAGCAAACTCACTTTCATCCACCACATAGATTACATAACTTCGAGAGCCATAAAAACCCTTGGGCTAATTTACAGATTTACAGATATCACACATGTTTCTGCCCTCAAAACCTACTTTACATCGTGCGTCGTACCTATTCTTGAATATGGTTCCTGTATTTGGTCAATGGCCTGTGATAGCAATATAAAGAGAACAAACAAAGTGGTAAATTTCTTTATCAGAATAGTCAAACATAGATGCCCAGCCCTTGCAAACTTTTCCAAACATGAAATTCTATCCACTCTTCAAATTCACGATCCTTCCCTTCGCCGTCAAGTTTCAGATCTAACATTTATTTTCAAAATCATGAATGGACAACTTTTCACTAAGGAACTCTTGCCACATCTTCACATCCGGATCCCACGTACCAACAGCAAATGCAACAACTTCTTTTACACAAAAGCCTCAAGGCTATCCCTAGAACAAAGGTCATTGCTCTACAGGCTACAAACAAGGTACAATACACTAGTTGATCCTCCAGGCTTCCATCTATCTAAGCAGGCTTTCAGAAATGCGTGTATCAAGCAGCTGAAGAGAAATTAATATTTGTTATACCCTTGTTATTGTTTTATTATTATTGTTTAATTTTTATTATTTTTATTGTATTATTCTTGTTACATATGTGTGCGTGCTTCTCATTTGTTAGTTTCTATTTTTCTCGCTGTTGATATCCTGATATAAAATGGATTTGCTCTGTATTCAGGATTTCTCAAATAAATAAATAGAAAAAAAAATTTCGCTTTGTCCTGGCATTGCATTTCCTGTTGTAATAGCAATTGGGGCTTAATTATCCCTCTGAGGAAGATGTGTTATGAAAGTTATAATGATCTTTCGCAGTGTATTTATTGCAGTAATGCTTTCTGTTGATGACTTACGTTGAATTATGTGTGTGACGTGTAATCAATGGCTTCATGAACATGAGGCCCATAATCCCAAATTACCTTTTAGTTAAGTTTACAGATTGCACAAATAAAAACGTAGACATATCATAACTTCTAATATATAGGTACGTATCTACATTATCACATTTGCAGAATAAAGATCATAGCATTCTCAGCAACAGCTTTTCAAACAAAATAAACATATATCAGTGTTGCATGACCAATCTCTTTTACCAATAAGTTCATAATAATTGAGAATGTCAATGTAGAACAGTCGCAATAAATTCCCCCTCCTACGGGTAAACACTATAAATGTTGAAAACTTTATATTTTACTTCATAATTTTCTTCCGATGAATAATTACAAGTAACAATTCACAAACAAAATTAAAGCACATCGCTTTTAGTAAATTCGAAAAAATACAAAAGATTTAAATACTGCAGCATTTCTTTCAGTTGAACGTTAACGTCTTCAAATCACAACACAACGTAACATTGTTCAGTCCTGTCTTACAATGTGAACTGAATATATATTCTTTAAAGATGCAAACAAATAATTCATTTTCCATTAAATCATAACTAATTACATTTATCACTTGTACTGAAATAACATATCGTTTTTACATTTAAAATAAATCAAGAACGAGCATTAATCAACACTATTCAATTTAAGCTCCAAGCTTCTTTATATTCTCAATACTAGAATTAAACTCTTTAACATTTGATAAATTTTGTCGGCTTAATACCATCTTTCCATCGAATGATGTTAATTCCAAATAGTAGTTCTTAACATTGTTAACAACATACGGACCAAGCCATAGATCGAATAGATTATGGATCTGCTTATTGAAGGTAATACTTTGTTCATGGTTTTTAATTTGGACTTAATCACCAGGTATAATAGTAACTTGATTTCGAATTATTTCCTTCGATTTTCACTCATAAATGTGCCGAATTCTAGTTTTATCAATTAAACATTTATTCTTCCGAGTAACGTTCCGCAAACCTTCAGGGCAATTAATTTTATCCAAAATGGCATCCCTTATTTCGCTATGTATAAATAATCCACTTCGTGTGTATCCTGTTAATTCAGATATTGAGTTATTTAAGAGACCTAATACTTCAGATAAATATTTATACCAATGTTGGTGGTTACTATTCACATCCAGTCTCAATAACCTTATTATTTCTTTATTGCACTTTTCAATAGGATTTGTAAATAGTGAAAAACAGAAGTTCTTATATGTCTAATGGTGTTTTCTTGCATATATAAATTCCAATCTTCAGATCAGAATTGGGATCCATTGTCTGGAAATATAGCCTTACAAATCAGATAGTGATGAATATACTGTAATATTAACGTGTTTATAATTTAATTAGATTTGCTTTTCTGAGTACACTATCAAAATTATGTAAGCATAACCTTACGATCTTGGTAATGGTCCAAAAAGATCTATAGACAACATGTTATGAGACTTCATGGAATAGACGTGCAAATCTTCTTTGGTTATCTTCATAACTCCTCGTTTATTTCTAGCACAAGTTATACAGTTGTTAAGGTATTGATTGCCTTGTTGTTTGTTTCATTTTTGGCCAATAATACTGTATAATGTTTTACATTTTCTGTAGACTTTGAAATGTCCAAAATTAACTTGTTTATCGTGTAATGTATGCTATATCTTTGCTACTAATGAAAACGAAACAATTAATTTCCAAGAAATATCATGAGAATTATTAAAAAAATGTCCTCATGTAAAGTATAAATCCGTTTAGTACAATGTGATGTGTTTTCCGTCCTTCAATTTCCCAGTTGCCTGATATATAGTTCCAGACATGTGTCGAATATTGAAGTTGAAACTTTGAAGTTTTAAGAACGATCTATTTAAACGACAGTTTAATGTTTTATTGGACTCCAACCATGATAATGATTGATGATCAATGAATACCTCGGATCCTGCTACTTAAATAAATCAATTTTCAAATGGAAGAAGCATTGCTAAGCATTCGTTTTCATGAATTATATACAATAGTTCATTAAATCTAAGTACTCTGCTAGCATATTGGACAGTGGCGGCAGCAGGATTGGCAGTTGGGAGGGGAGATTTTCCCCAAGTAGATTACAGTACCTTACAAAGCCAGGAAACGATCCTGAGATACGTACGTTTCCAATGGTTATGTAAACAATGCTGCTTCAAAGAGAAGCTGAGTTGTCGCTTGAGGTCTAGTTGGTAGCGTTCGAAACAAGGGTTTGAGAATCCCAATTCTACACTCGTGTTTTCATAATTATCGTAATTAATTCAAACTTTGCGACACACACATAAAAATATGCATCGTAAATCTGTAAATAAACTGATGACAAACATTATTGTCACTCGGTAGCAGTATCTGAAGCACACAGGATGCTTAAGCTATCTTCGCAAGGAAATATTGTTAGTTTGGCAGACTGCGATATTCTCTCGGACTACAATGCGGTGAGACAAAACTACTTCACAAATTAATATGTAAATGTAAATATCAAATAATAATGATAATATATCAAAATATACGTTTAGAGTTAAAATTATTTTAACAGGAATCAAATATTGGTACTGTACCTGATGATATCGGGGCAGATACAGAAGCTAGAAGTTCAATACGAAATCGCAAAAATTGCGTTCGTTGCAAAGTACACTTTCAGTTTCATATTCGAAGAAATTTCTGTCATCCCTATGAACCTCTGAAAGGAACGTTTTGACGTGCAAGCTGTATGACAGTTTTCACAATGTGTAGTAACCATTCCCTGTTTTCAGTATTTGTTCTAGGCGTTTATTTTGCTGAATATTTATTACGTCGAGACTAGGATTACTTCGCATCTTCAAAAACCGTTTCTATGTTCCACAGCCTTTTTGTGATAATCTTTATATTCGTGAACGACCAAATCACCATCTTTCCCTGTAAATTTGAAAAATCCTTCAAAGATTTCGAAACTATTTTCCCGAGTGCCACATTCTGTTTACTCCCCGACTTGACCATGTACGAAAATGGGACAACATTTACACAGGTAGCCCTGAAGATGATCTAACACGACATGCCACTCGAACGATTCCAGATGTTTCTTGGAAGCGTATCGATGGCGATCTTTGTAAACTTTCCTTTGCAAGGAGAACGGATATTTATATCTAACCGGTGGATCCCAATGACTCTTTAAAATTCACTCTTTTGAAAAATTACCTATCTGTCCCCCCAGGAATTTTCCAATATAAAAAGCATCATTATTTTGAACTCGCTGAGCTGTTTCACTTTCCGCGCAAATTGTCTGCACTCAATCTGGTCGAATCTGTAGATTCTACACTTGCACATAAATTATCCTCGTCCAGACTAGAACAGAGAGATCTAACTGAATTCACTCCCTCCCCATTTCCATTGCTCCCTTCCGTAGCATGTTTTTTTTTCTCTTCTATTTTCCTCGACTGGAGTCTTCTCTTAGCCGTTGCTATTTTCTTTATCCTCACAACTCATATCTTCAATGTAAAACACAAATCACAAAGAAAGTAAGAAACACAAACACCTCTGTCACAACACGAACGCAACTCATACTAGCTACACCTCGCACAATAATAAATGCGTTTTTCTTGTGTTTTTTTACACTACGCCATACTATCACGATGGAAACGTATCGCACCGAACTACACTACCAATTCACTCTACCGGAAAAGAACGCGAGAACTGACAATGCCAAAGTTACGTTGAATGCTGCCGGCTGGACCCACCTTCAAGTCCGGCGTGCGTATCATATTACCGTGCATGTCCAGCGAAGACTGCGACTTGTCGGTGTTGACTGAAATGTATTTTCTCCTTCTTGTCAGGAGCAGATTGAAGGAACCCAAAATTTTACTTCAACAGGGAGTAACGAAGTTCCTGTTGTGGAAACTCACGTTTACCTTGTTAATGAGGGAAATATAACTTAAAAAACATCCATGCAGCACTTATATTATTAGTAATATCAATCATTATTATATTTCCCAAAAAAACATTATCAGGGCAGTTAGGGGAGATCACCCCTGTCCCCCCCCCCGTGGATTCGCGCCTAATATTGGATTACTTTTGGTTCATCACCACAACCTTCCTCTGGATATTGCCACAGCACTGCTCCTATACCACGTTTCGAACCATCGGTGTTAATATTAAGAGTATTTAAAAATTCAGATTGTGATAGTGCTTTAGGTGAGATAATTAACTGCTGTAACGTTTTGATTTCATCGATATGTACTTCAGTCTAATTCTAAAATGTCTCCTCTTTCAAAAGTTCATAAAGCAGTTGAGCTATTTCGGCAAACCTCTATATAAATGTTCGTCTAAAATTTACAAAACCTTTCATTCGTAGCTAGGAGTAACAAATTATATCTGAATTCTTGCTAGGACCGTGCATGATATTCGACTTTTCCGCTGGTAATCGTCAATTTAATCCTGGCAATAATGACACTGGAAACAAACTGTTAAGGAAATTTCAACAAAATGGAAATACTCCAATATATTCTAATAACTTTGGAAATAGGTTTCCTTAATACTAATAAGAGAAACAGAAATGATGGCAATCTGTTCCTCACGTGTTAGTGGCATTTTGTTCAGATCAGTGAAAAAGGAAATGTGCTACTCTTTACACCTTAGTAGGGGGAACCCAACGTTCTGGAACGGTCTTTTGACCTACTTTTGAAGTGACTTACGACATTTTCCTATAAGGCGGCGCAGCCCTTTGACCTACTTTTTATTTTACGACGTTTTACGCACTAAACTAACCTACAATGAGAGAAAAATGGACAGAAAAAGCTCTGGCATTACTTTTTAAGCTATTTTTTACCTCCTGCAAATTTTGCTCTTATGCTAACTCGTTTTTGACAAATTTTTGAAATGACTTACGACATTTTCCTATAAGGCGGCGCAGCCCTTTGACCTACTTTTTATTTTACGACGTTTTACGCACTAAACTAACCTACAATGAGAGAAAAATGGACAGAAAAAGCTCTGGCATTACTTTTTAAGCTATTTTTACCTCCTGCAAATTTTGCTCTTATGCTAACTCGCTCTTTGACCAGCCTTTAAAATGACATACGATATTTTCCTATAAGGCTGTCTCCTCTTACTGTAAAATTCCTCAGTGTAATCTAGCACGACCTGCTAATAGGCTTCTGCTCTGCTGGACGCATCCTTTGACCCACTTTTGAAATGACTTACGACATTTTCCTATAAGGCTGTCTCCCCTTACGATGTTTTCCTGTAAGGTGGCGATTTTACGATTTACGACGTTTTACGCACTAAACTAACCTACAATGAGAGAAAAATGGAGAGAAAAAGCTCTGGCATCACTTTTTAAGCTATTTTTTTACCTTGTGCAAATTTTGCTCTTATGCTAACTCGCTTTTTGACCTACTTTTGAAATGACTTACGATATTTTCCTATAAGGCTGTCTCCTCACACTGTAAGGTGCCACAGTGTAATCTACTACGACCTGCTAATGGGCTTCTGCTCTCAGCGTAATCTGTTTTTTACGCACTAAACTAACCTACAATGAGAGAAAAATGGACAGAAGAAAAGCTCTGGTATTACTTTTTAAGCTATTTTTTTATCTTGTGCAAATTTTGCTCTCACCTCTTTGACCTATTTTTGAAATGACTTTCCTATAAGGCTGTTTTTTTTACTGTAAGGTCCCTCAGTGTAATCTAGCACGACCTTGCTCTCAGCGTAATCTGCTATGATGTGTTTTTTATTTTTTAAAACTCTCAGGTGTGATCTTCTACGATGTGTGTGTGTGTGTGATAATCAAAATTTATTTTTGTTAAGGAAATCCCTGGCCCCTCAAAAAAAGAAAATATCCCGCCAGGGGTGCG
The DNA here is from genome assembly GCF_977018435.1 of Lepisma saccharinum. NCBI lineage: Eukaryota > Metazoa > Arthropoda > Insecta > Zygentoma > Lepismatidae > Lepisma > Lepisma saccharinum. Next base: position 3,901,435 of record NW_028142898.1, read on the forward strand.
TGGTGCCCAACACAGTTCTAATGGCCACGGCTAACAAAGCCATGCCTCTGTAGAGTTTCATGGGTTTTTTTTTAACCCCCCCCATGACTCCCTACAGAGGACCTCCGTGTGTAATGTGTGTGTTTTATGATTGAAGAGAAGAAAAAATTTTGGTTAAGAATGGAATGTGTAAGAACTAAAAAAAGTTTCCGTGGGGGTGCAGCATCTGAAAAATAAATAAAAAAATATACTCAAATAGTGTACATAATATGATAGAAAAATATAAAAAAATGTGTGAATGCAAAAATTAGTCTGAATGATTGTTTTTTTAAAAAAAAAATAAAAAGTGGTGCAAGAAATAATACGTACTTTTTTGATGGGGAAGTCTAATGGTGCGAGCAGATTTCTTCCTCGTCATGGTATCCCCATTCTCGGGTGTGGATGTTGCAGTCCAGTAGCCTCAATTTGGTGTCGTGGGGATCAAGCGCCACTTTGTTGATCGTGGATGTACGCAATTGGTCGATGGTGCTCGTGATCCGATGTTCGGTCATGCGTTTGATTTTTTTGTCGAACAAGCACGACTTGTAATCTTCTACGGTTAGTTTGTTTGTGCTCGAACGCCCCACCTCCTTTGCCTTTTTTATTTCGGTCTTATCCTGAATTTTGATGGCATATATTTTCGCTCGAAGACCCGCAAACTCTGTGATGATGCGGCCGTTGACTTCATCCTTCATCTTCCCGATCGTCATTTTCTGGCTGTCGTCGAAGAGAGCGTGATCTTTCGGATAATTAGAGAAGTCGAAATGCTGGCTCATGTTTTTCAGATCTTCGTATAGATCATCGGTGTGGATGTTGTACACGAAGCTGTCCGTGTCGGTGTACACCACCTCGATCGCCTCTCCATAGCGTGGTTTCATAATGTCGTAGTGAAACTTGTACATGGCCAGCTTCGACAACTCGAGGATCGCGACTCCCGCGGCGATTGGTTTGTCGAATGTTATGTGGTGGAGAGCACGTTCGATCAATACCAACGTGTCGCTCAGTATCGTGAAGTTTTTGTACGTGGGCTGAGCGACGTGCTTGTTTATTTTCTTCGGGTTGGAGACCAAGTTGATATTTCTTTTTTTCCTCGCATCTTCCATGCTCTTGCCGTAGATGCTGTTGTTCATCAATTTGTATAGGTCTTTGTCTGCGGAAGAAGAAGCTGATGCTCGACGTTGAGTGTTGCCGTCGATATAGGGTGCTAGCCACCTGGTCTGTCTAAACTTCAATCCCGAGTGCACGCGCTTCAAAACCAATCCATGCCGGAGGTAGAATTGTAGGAGACGATAATGCACCACGTAATTCTCTTTGCTCTTGAAGGTGAGCATCAGCTTCTTCTCCGGACCCGATTCCATCACAGGTGCCATCGCAAATCCATGGTGTTTTCGATGAAGCGATGCAGGATATTCCAAATCTACTTTCAGGAAACATCCATTTTCATGATCTTCGCTCCATTCCAAACAATCTTGAAGTTCCTGCTCGCTCATCCATTCGTATTCTCCGATGGGCAGAGGCTCGGACATGGCATAACCATACAGATTGTTCATGTCCCAGTATGCCAAGAAGTTTGTCGGTTTTTTTGCATCAAAATCGGCGACATATGGATTGTTGGCCTTGACGTATCGAAGGGGACACTGGACGATTCCACCACGTTTTGCCTCTTCAACAAACAAAAGTTGATTGATGTCTTTGATGAGTTCTATCTTCACCTTCGTGGATTTTAACATCGCCTGCCAAGAATAACCCGGTGTGGTGTAGCTGAAAGCGGCGTCCAAACCATATGCTGCCATTCCTCTCGAGCGATGGAGATGAAAACGGTCGCTCAATAGCGTAACATCCAGTTTCAGATACAGATCGTGATAGTCGGCCATGGTTTGACAAGAGAATGTAGACCAGACGAGCTGAGCATGATGGTAGTCCTCTTGGGTGCAACAGGTGTCGCTAAGACGACTGTAGAATGCTTCTCTCGGTGGTAACGATGTTTCTGAGAATTTGGAAGCATCCGTCATGTATTCGTAGGGGTAAACACCCTTGCGTCTCAACAGTGCTAAATGTTGGTCGCCGAAACATTTCCTGGTGGCGACCAAATCATCGTCGGTGAGTTGAGACGCGAGTGTCGCCAAACTCGAAGACAGAAAGTTGTAGGAGTCCAAGAAGCGAATTTCTACGTGATTGCCATTTCCAACGTCCACCTTCTTGCTGAATGAAATGAATTTCTCGTTGGTGCGAGCTATGACGCTAATGGGTTGAGCGTCGCATCCCATCTCCTTTATGAAGATTTTGGCGTCGTAGCCCTCCAAATTGTGAATGAATACAGGAATAAAATTTGGTTTTTTGATTTGAAGATTACAGTTGTTACACACGGGGGCCACATATTTTCCCGTGTGATGATTGTGGTGGCGAACTTTGACATTTTCGAGGGTGAAGTTACTTTCGCACACACCACACTGAGAGGCAAGGTCGTATGCTTTCTTCTCTTCCTGGGTAAGAGACTCCATTGCTTTGTCTTCTCTTAGTAGAGGAGCGAATTGTATGGCCATCTGTTTCAAGGTTTGAACGAATTTTTGTGGAGCATCATTGCCGCGATGTAAAATAACATTGCCTGTGTTGTTGACCATCAATCCAAAAGCGCAGGCTTCGTGATGTAGAATTTCGGTAGTGCTCGATACGCTGGGATTCGGTTCGCATATGGCGAGTGGAAGTTGGAAACTTTCAAAGTCGGCGCATATCACCACGGGATGCCAGAGTAATGCCTTGTAGTTGGAAAATGTCATGTCTCGAGAAGGCATTTTGATAGCCGTGGCCGGATGTTTACTACACATTTCATGATGATCTCGGAGTTCTTCATCAGCGTTCTTTTTTCCTTGACCGTAGAATATACTCAGGCATCTATCGCATACTCGAATTTTATGGTGATCTGTGGTAATTTGACTTCTTGTTAATTTTGGAAGATTCTGAATTAGACAATAATGATAATTATCATCATCTTCGATCAGGAGTAATCTGATGACACGATTACTTTTAATGTTGCTATGTCTGAGAACGTAGATGGTGTTGTTTTTGTCTAATCCGAATATGTGTACTGCTATACTTTCGTTTTTATCTGTCTTGTACTGTGTCTCAAATTTACTAATGTCTCGTAGATTTACAGGGTAATTAATGCCAGCCATAGGTTTTTCAAATTCTGAGAGATATTCTGGCTTGTTGTAGTGGTATAAACGATGTTTGTTATTATTGGCTGGGTGATGATCGGCAATGATGCACCACAAAAAGCATCTGTAATCCTCATTTTGTATGTTGATTATGGCTTTCTTATCGGCTATTTCCCGAGGCAAATTGATGTAGCTGGATGCTCCCATCGGGTTGTATTGTGCAACCTTCAAAGTTAAAGTGTGAGGCGAACCGCAAAGTGTCCAACCCGATCCACGTTTTTGGAAAGTCTCGTGCTTGTTCAACAAAGCGTCAAACATCTGGTTGCAAATGGCATCCACCTCATCGACGTCAGCGGCGTGGAGGCTCTTTACACCAGTGTAATGATGGAAAGTTTCTCGCTCCTTTTTCATGTTTTCGTAAATGACGGAAACGATGAGGTGGATTTTCAACGAGCATTGCGACAAAGCTTCGGTGATAGACGAAATTAACTTGCTTTTGACCGAGCGAAAAAAGTTGTTTAGATCAGATGTTTCTTCAGATCGGAAAGTCTCCTAGGTTAAAATATTTCGAATACTTTCGCCGGCACTCTTCTGCTTCTTTCGTGGCGCTTGATCAACATCGAGCTCTCTCTTACTTGATCCTTCGCCATGCATATCCTTCCGATGTCTTCTCAAGTTAGAAATGGATATATATTTCCCACATTGGTCGCATGCACGTTTCGCTTCCTTCTTCTCCATTTTTTTTGCTAAGAAAAAAAAATGAAGTTACTAAAAATTGCACATTTTTTTGTGGTGTTATTTATATTAGATACGATCTCAATTTTTTTTTAAATAACCAACATGAATCTTTTCGGTTTCCGAAAGCAAACAATGGAGACTGTACACCGCACGACGACAGATCATGAATTTCTACCTTCCGCGTTAACTAAACTCAACGGTCTGTTGATTATTCACCTCAACAGCATTTTGACGAAATTGGATGAGGACGTGGGCAAGATGTTTTATGTTTTTAATAACAATTTACATTTCTATGAAATTCCGATCGAGGGGAAACTTCGGATCACCGTGAATCCGGAGAACTTAGGCGAAATCAAAATATCTACCGGCAAGAACATTTTTCGAATCAAGCACGACAAAATGCTTTCTAACATGGCATACGATGTTTCCGCAGGAGATTACTTTTACGTGGAACTCCTCGGAGATTATGACAAACTTATTCCTCTCTTCGTAGAATTACGAATCGTCTATCCTATTATAAATAACCGTTAACCAAAAATGCCTAACAACATTTTCGGCAACACCAAGCGTGTAGACCATGCAGAAAAGATTCTCATGTTGGACATTCGAGTTAAGAAGTTGAGGACCGATTTGATTGCTTTGCAGGAGACCTTAAACAAAAGTTTAGAGTCGGAAATCGCCACGCTCCAAACGCAATGTCTCGACCCCATTCTGAAAATCGATTCCGAACTGAAGACGCTGATAAAAAATTATGTCGACGTACCTTCTTACGACAGCGTTCAAAATATACAGTTGAGCGTGGATTCGCTTCAAAATGATTTGGCCAAATTACAGCAATTTCAATCGAAAAATGAAGATTTGGCCAAATTGAAACTCGAAATCGAAGAACGAACTTCCGCAATCGAAAAGAATTTCTCCGAACTTCAAACCGTGGTGAACAATATTGATGCAGAACGCTTGCACGTCGTCGTTTCCAAATTACAAGAAGAATTCACCGGCACGTTGGAAGAAATTAAATCCAAGTTGCAGACTTTGGAAGATACAATGACGAACCTACCATCGTCGGACGAACTGCAGGTCATCGGTAAAAGCGTCGCGAACATAAAAATTCAATTGGAGGCGTATCGAGATTTCGAACACATTCAAACCACCATCGCTACGCTTCAGGCGTCCTTGGAATTGATCAACGAAGAAATTAAAAATATTCACGCTGAAGCAAGAGCGTTGACGAGCATTCAAGACACGTTAAGCACGGTTCAGCAGAAGATCGAATATTTAGAAAATTTGAACGTCGAAACGAATCTCGCTCATTTTCATCACGTACTCGACAACATACAGGGTGACTTGGAATCGTTACGGACGAGCGTGCCTTCGAGCGAAGATTTGGAAAAATTAAAAACGGCGGTGACGGCACTATCCGATTCGAGCGACATCAAAAGTTCATTGAGCGATCTCGAGAGTAGAGTGGCCAATCTCCCCACCTCCAAAGAATTGCACGCTTTGAAAAGAAACATATCTCGAATGCTGAAACGACTAGAAACGGAAACGGCGAACGTGGAACATATTCGAGACGAAATTAGTTCGCTGGTGTCGACGCTGCCCACTTCGCAGAGCGTCGCCGACCTTCACACGCAGTTTACAGAGATGCGAATCATCGTGAACGATCTTACCGAGAAGAGCTCGAAATTGAATCAAATCGAGAACCTTCAGAACATTGTGGTCAACATCAGAGATCAAGTTGGAGTGCTGGAATCAACGCAGGAATCGACGCTGGCCTCTTTCGGTGCCAAGTTGCAAGAACTCAACGAAAGCTACAAGCAGTTGAACGTGGAAGTGAAAATCAAACCGTCATTTTCTACCGTAACGGATACCATAATCGAGCATTTGCTGCCCATCGAAAATAAACTCGGACAAGTTCACAGTAATCTCGTCACCTTCGACACTAAATTCGCCAAATTGTTCATCTTGCAAGCCATCGAAATCAACAGCGTGCCCAATCAACAGAGAATCTCCACGTTCGTCGAAGGTAACAAACTGTACATGTTACATCCTTATCATCCGTACTACAAGTTTCTCCTCGATGGCACGATTCAGATAAACGAATTTTCGTACTGGTCTCACGGCAGAAAAGCTAGCGTTCCCACCATGACTTTGATATCGAATCGTGGTGTCCAGAAAGCGGGAAACATTCCTCTGGCACGTTGGAACGAAACGCGCAACATATATGAAATACACGAAGACGAAGATCTCACCGTTTTCGACGTGAGTGCCGGCGATAAGCTGATCATTCAAAACACGAGCGAGGTGCCACCCTCTTTGAATCCCATCACGCTGGTGCTTCTCTTGAAACGTAATCTCTAAACAAAAAATGTCTAGGCAAGCCATCGTCGAAGAATTGCATAAACCTGCACGCCGCAACTACGAACGTTTGGCTGTGGTAACCAAGGGCATCGACGACCTCTGGCAAAGTGACCTCGTGGAGATGAGCAGCGGCAATTTGAAAAATGTACATAAATTGAACAAGGGCAACAAGTACCTCCTCACCGTCATAGACACGTTTTCGAAATTCGCACGGGCTCTACCTTTGAAGGCGAAAACGGGATCGTGCGTCACGGAAGCATTCAAATTAATTTTTCGCGAAAGCGACAGACGACCTCGGTTTCTGCAAACGGACAACGGTAAAGAATTTTACAACGCCGTATTCCAAAAGTTTATTCAAAAACATGGCATTCGACATTATTCTAGCTTCAGTCACATCAAAGCCAGCATCGTGGAAAGATTCAATCGAACCTTGAAAACACACATGTGGAAACGATTCACGCTTCGGGGGAATTACAAATGGGTCGACATCCTGCCGGAACTCGTCGACACCTATAATGATACGGTACACAGAACGATAGGCATGAAGCCGGCTGACGTTACGAAATCTGACGAGCAGCGTTTAATTTCTACAGTTTACTGTCCAAAGTACACACCCACGACAAAGAAAGCTAAATACAAAATTGGAGACCGGGTGACGATCAGCAAATTCAAACGCACCTTCGAGAAGGGGTTCACAAAAAATTGGAGCACGGAACTCTTTACGGTGGTTCGAGTTTTACCCGGAAACCGACACACGTATATAATAAAAGATAGTAGCGGCGAGATTTTGAAAGGAAGATTTTACGAAGAGGAACTCTCTAAAACGAAACACCCCGACACGTACCTCATCGAGAAAGTATTGCATAGGAAAGGTGACAAACTGTTTGTCAAATGGCTGCGACTTCCGGAAAAGAGTTGGATCGACGCGAACGAAGTGATCTTGTGAGTACGTGGAATGTGGTGAAGCGTCTACCGGATCCGGAAAGTCAAACGAGAAAAAAAAAGAACGGCGAGTTGCTTCCCAACAGCATCCGCTGTCTGATCGTAGGTCCTTCGGGGTGTGGGAAAACGACACTGCTCGTGGACAATTTTCTCCTCGCACCGAATTGGTTAGATTGGAAGAACAGGCACCTGTACGTGTTCTCGAAAAGTTTGGAGCAATCCAAATACCAGCAACTGATGAAACTGTACGATGGTCTGGACATTGCAACGTTCGCCTCGGAAATAAAACCACTCGACGATTGTCGTGAAAATTCAGTCGTTGTGTTCGACGACGCCATCCTGGAAAATCAAAATGAAATTCGCAACTTTTTCACGCAAGGTCGTCACAAAGGAATGGATTGCTTCTACCTAGCTCAAACGTTTTCCAAAATTCCAAAACAGTTAGTACGCGACAACGCTAATTTCATATGTTTGTTTCGTCAAGATCACACCAACCTCAAGTACGCGTACGATGACTACGTAGGCGGAGACATGAACTACAATCAATTTTCGGAACGCTGCTGCTCTACTTGCTGGAACGGTGACGATTTCGGATTCGCGACGATCGACATGACGAGGAAACCCAACGACGGAAAATACAGAAACAAAATCAACGACTTTCTAAACGTTGCAACGTTGTGAGAAACGATGTGTATAAATAACGTCATGACGAAACGAAAAATCGAAGACGAAAATCTCAAGCTTCGCGATTACCTCGCGAAACGCTTCAAAGGTTGGAAATCCGAGAATCGCGGATTCTACGAAGAGAAGAAACGTCAGGATCAACCCGTGATCGATGCCATCAGCAGTCTAGGTAAAGAAATTAAAAGTGTCACGGAACAAAATAAAAATTTGATCAACGAACTCGTACCGCTCGCAGCTAAAAGTTACGCCGTACCCACACCCATTTCGAGCATTCCTTCGACACCGTTCGAACTGAAGGATGCACCGGCACGACGTCGAGCCATAGGCAGCACGTCTTCGGATAAAATCGAGTTGGGACCTTTGGCACGAGACTACCTGAGCACGGGGAAATTCGACAAGGATGAAGTGTTCGGATTGTATCCCAGCATGGAAACCAGCGAAGGCGGCGGTGTGGTGTGGAAGATTGGGAAATCGAAGGTGACCTTCGAAGGCAACGACATTAAAGTCAATTTAGGCGACAAGGATAGTTGGAACGGGTATCCGGGTACGGTGGGACTGTGGGAACTCGTCGCCAAAAAGCAGCCGAAAGATTACACCGACGAAGATTACCAAAGTTACAAGGACATTCTGATCATGACGGATGCCTTGTACCAGAACAACGACGCCTCGCAGAATAGGGTGAAATCGAGCAGCGGCGAGAAGTACAGGAATCTCATCAAACCGATTTGGAACCAGGTCAAAACAGGCAGCGGCGTCAAACGCTACAACACGTTACCCAAAGAATTCGTTTGGGTGGACGACGTGAGGAAGCTCGTGGACCGATTGTTGGTGATAGCCGGCGAAGAGAATGCAGGCAACCGTAATTTCTACAACGAGAAGGTTGGCATCGTGGACATGATCAGCACGAAACTTTCCAACTTCATCGTGAACGACGACAAGGGCATAGGTTATCTGATCAAAATCATCAACACGCTGCCTCCGAAATTTTGGAACGTGGCCGAAGGAAAGGGACTCGTGAACGACATCATCAACAAGTTACCTTTTGAGATGCATTTACCTGGCTACCAGTACTGCGGACCGGGTACCAAACTCGAGAAAAGATTGGAGAGAGGAGACAAGGGTGTGAATCCGTTGGATGCGGCATGCAAAGATCACGACATTGCCTACAACACCACGCAGACGGATCTGGATGCACGTCACGAAGCAGACAAGAAATTGGAACATGCGGCTTTCGAAAGGTTCGTGAGCAGAGACGCATCGTTGGGTGAACGGGTCGCCGCACTGGGTACCACCATCGCCATGAACACAAAACAAAAATTGGGGTGGGGTATATAAATAACATACAGTAAAAAAAAACAACATGGCTTGCATAACTGATTTGCCGCACGAACTATTATCTAAAATATTCAAAAAGGTAGTTAACGGAGATGTTAATAAACTTGTGATCATAGCTAGAACAACGCCGGCATTTCGCATGGGATGCGAAATAGTTCTCAAGGACCATCTTCGGGAGATCAGCGGCCTGAGGTGCGGTGATCTCAACATTTTGCTTTTGGCTGCAGGGGAAAAATTAAACGATAGGTTAGATGAATTGCACGAGGCGAGGCAGGGAAGAAGACAATATACTGATGATTGGCGTAAGTCCAAAAACGAAACTGAAGAAATCATCACGCACATCATCGCGTTCTCCGAAGCACGAACTTTCTTCCTCTGTCAAAAAAATCTTCGATACAAATCGTGAAAAAAAATATATATAAATAACACACATCGTGAAAAAAAATAATCTTCGGTATATATAAATAACACACATCGTGAAAAAAAATTAAATTTCTCTAACACACACACTGAAAATTTCTCTTCTTCGATATGACAACTGAAAAAATAAGTGACCTCCAAGCATTAAAACAAATGCTAAATTTGTCAGTCGAGTATGTAAAAATTCAGGAATTGGAAGTCGACAAACCTTACACGATAACTTCCGGTTCAATCGTTTCTACCCAGTATGGTCCCAAGGTGTGTCTGTTGCTCAACGGACAATACAGTCTATTTTTACCAGATCGATACGCTATCATGTTATCCGACGAGAAGCTAGCTATCTTAATCGAGAACAAAACTCGAATCGTGTACATTAGGACAAAGGAACTTCTTGGTAAGAAAACAAAGCATGTAATAGAATTTGTGTAACGGGGCTACGCGGAGTATATATAAAATAACATCTATTAAAAAAAAATCTCAGAACATTTATATATAAATAACATACCGTGAAAAAATAACACATAAAGCATCAACATGAAGCCCAAGGGTGTCGTGTACCAGATACCATATTCGAATCTAAAAAATCTAGGTGCCCTCGATGGGTTACTCACCAAGAAACAACGCGAGAAGAAACGTTCTTGCTTGTCGAAAGGACACGGAATGAAATTGCTGCTCAGCACACCTCAATTGAAAAGATTGCAGCGTTCGCGGAAACAGGAAAAAATCGGAGGTTTCATATTCAGCATCCCGGCCATCCTGGCAGCATTGGGGGCTGTTGGAAGTTTGGCCGGCGGAAGTGCCGCCATCGCGAAAACCGTCATCGACTCGAAGAAGAACAAGGCCGAGTTGGAAGAACAGAAACGTCACAACCTGGCCATGGAGAAGAAAGGGGGGAAGGGCGTGATGAAGAAGTTTAAAAAAAAGAAACAACAGCACTCACCAACCGAGACATTGAATCTCTGATCGGACCGTTACAAATCAAACACTTCAGAGGAGTTTTCATGTCCGACTCGTTACCTTCAAGCGTTAAAAGAAGAGAATGCGGAGTAGTCAACTTGGACAATCAAAAAAATCCAGGCACGCATTGGATATGTTACCACAAAAATGATGATAAAGCATTCGTTTTCGATTCTTTCGGAGGTGTTCCACCTACAAATTTAATTCATTATCTGAAAACGAGTAAAACCTCTATATACTACAACGACGAACGCATTCAAAATTTCGGAGACGTGAACTGTGGTCATCTCTGCCTCTCCGTGCTCGCGTTTCTCTCTAAAATAAATAACCCTACGATCGAGGATTTCCAGAAAGCATTGTGGAACCTCAAACAGCATCACTAGGATGGGCGTGTTCCATCTCACGAGCGAATCATCGATCTTGAAACTCACGCTGCACGACGACATCGTCTATCCTAAATCCGTGGCTCTGCGTGCATTCTACAGCATGTACCTCATACCTAACGTCACGCAGCACAACAACAAAATTAGCGTCGGAAGCGAACACATCGTCGTCACGCCAGGACAATACAATCTTTCCACTTTGCAAGCTCAGTTACCCAAAGGCACATACCTTTCTCAAAATTCGGTCACGCACAGAGTGGAAATCCTATCCGCGACGGAGACCGTGGACCTGGGCACCATGGGAGAACTTTTAGGTTTCGAGAACAACCACCCAAAACTAGAAGCTGGCATCAAGCACACGGCAACCAACATTCCTAAATTCTTGGCCATAGAGACTCTGAACGTACACTGCAACGTGGCGGAAGGCATGATCACGAAATCTTCGGACGGATTATTAGGAAGTCACAAGCAGACGGGAATCATAGCCACTTTCAAACCAAGTTCCGAGTTCATGGAACCGATCATCTACACGCCCTCTTCGCCGATCTATTTTCCAGTATGTCGCAACCGCATAGACGACATAGAGTTGGTGGTGACGAACGAGAAAGGAGACGTGGTGGATTTCGCAGGTGCCACTACGACAGCCATCGTGGAGATCAACATATAATAAATAACCATACATGTAAAATGGAGCAAATCGAAAGTTACGAATTGCAATCTTTCCCTCCCAACCGTCGCACGTTCGCCAATCTGAACGAAGCGAACAGGGAGATCGAATACGACGTGGACGTAGGCGACGGGTTCATTCATCCTCACAGAGCGGACCTCTACCTTCAATTCGACGTGGTGAAGAAGGAAAGCGGAGACGCGTTTCCTGCAGCAGCAAACTTGATACTCGTGGACAACTTCGTGCCTCACCTGTTCTCGCAGGTGGAGGTGAGGAAACACAACACCGTCATCGACAGAATAGATTATCCAGGCATCACGTCGACGGCGGTGGGAACGTTGAAATTATCCAAAACGGACGCAGCGTACTACCAGGCCGGGGGATTCGAAGCCGGGACCAAAATATCGACGAGAAGTCACACGGTGCTCTTTCCCATGCGTCTGCTGCCTGGTTTCTTCTCGGACTACAAGGAGATCATGTGGAAGGGAGGACTGAGGATCACGTTTCGAAGAGCGGCCAACGACAACGACGCACTGATGCGATACGCTACTTTGGGTCCGGACGGCACCACGTCGATAGCCAACACTTTACCCGAAGCAGCGAAATGCGTCATCCGGAGCATGGAATTGAGAATGCCGGTGGTGGAATACGAAACGAACTACGCCCTCAAGTACAAAGCGGAGATCTTGAAAAGTCCGCAGGTGCCAATTCACTTTCACGGTTACCAGTGCGTGCAGAAGATGGCATCGGGAAGTCACATGGAATTCGACGTGACGACGCAGTTCAACAACATACAGTTCGACATGCCAGATTTTGTCGTAGTGCTTTTTCAGACCGGACGCGATAAGAATCAGGAAAAAGATTCCAGCAAGTTCGACGACTGCAAGATCAAGAACGTTTATCTCAAGAACGGGAGGAACGAAGTGTTCCCGCGAGAGAATTACAACCTCGACGTGACCAAAAACGATTATCTCAAACTTTACGAAGCGTTCTCGGCTTACAAACGCGTGACCGAGGGAAGCGTGGACATGTACTACACGCCCAGCGAATTCAAAGCACGGAGACCCATGACTGTCATTAACACATCTAAGAGAAAGCAGGTCGTGGTCAACGATCGCACCAACATCAAGGTCGTCTGCGAGTTCCACGATGCCTTGCCCGAGGACACCGTGTGTAGCGTCATCCTGATTGCAGAGAAGTCTTTCGCGTACGACGTGAAGAACGAGAGGGTCACAGAGCAGTTTTAAATATCCCCTTTCGTCGAGCAAGAATAGCTTTTCTACAATCCCAATTACAAAATGTTTAATCTAAAAACGTCCAAAGCACTCCAATAGGATGCAGGAACAAAACTAGAATTTCGTAAAAAAAAAAACTTGAGGGGGCACTTGCTTGTAGTTGAGTAGTTATCATCAAAACCTATCCAACAAACCCACAATCATCATCCTAGCTCAATTAGGAGCCGAGAAAATGAATGTCTTGGAAAACGTCTTAAGATATTTGTCTTAAGAAAATTTTCTTGATAGACCGGAAGTAACATCTTGACAGACCGGAAGTCGACTTTCTTAAAGATTAAGATAATTGTCTTAAGACTTTTTCCCAAGACATTGATTTTCTCGGCTCCTATGGGACCTACAACAATGTAACTTTTTGGTCTAGTGCCTTCACGGATCTCCCCTAACTCTCCCGCTTTTTGGATTTAGAACAACTCGCATATGTGATGTGGTTAGCACCACGCAACCGGTTATTAGCCAAGAAAAACACAGCAGACAGGGCCTACCCCATGGCGCAGTAATAGCGTCATTGTTGTAATCGGCAGCTCCCGGGGTTCGATACCCGGTGGAGGCACACATTGGTTCGGATCCCACTTTAAACTGTAGGTCCAGTCCCGATTAGCCTCACTGTGCATAAAGTGGATTTAAAACAGCAGACAGCCCCCCTGCAATCATAGTCACAGCCTTTGAGCTGAAAATTCACATTCATAAAATTTTGGGTCTACACTTTTTTTTCTTCTGAACATAAATAGGCCTACAGTTGTTTTTTTTTTTTAGTATAAAAAATTAAAACAGTTAAGATCCGAACCACACTTTCCACTTGATATCAAGCGCAATAAAAAAATAGCCTAATAATGTGTCCCGCACACACATTTTTTCCTATCAACAAACGGTACACAAACAAAAAATGCATGCTAAAATGTATGTGTAGTTCTGCGAGTATATTTTCTTCTACAATACGTTAAGAGGCTGTTTTGGTTTGTTTCATGCGAGTCGCTTGTTTCAAGAATCAACTCACAGAATAAAACACCAATAAGAAAACATATCATGCAAGGTACTTACTTTTCTCTGGAACACACACTCAACAGGAACAAAAAAACTTTCTATACTTTGTGTTCTGCGAGTATATTTTCCTTCAACAATACGTTAAGGGGTGTTTGGCTTGTTTCATGCGAGTCGCATCTACAATCCCTTAACGTCTGTTTTGGTTAGTTTCAAGAAATCAACTCGCTGAACAGTCGCTCTAGATGATATGGAAGTTTCCATGGCAGAACTTCGGATTATAAGGGGGTGCGAGGAGTGATATGTTGAGCAATAGTCCCTCAATCCCATTGTGTGAACTGAACATCATCGCACGCCACGCTTTCGATGAAAAGCCCGGAAGTGCTGCTCTTCCGGGGGCTTTTCATCGCACCCCACGATTTCGATGAAAAGCCGGGAAGTGCTTTTCCGGGGGCTTTTCATCGCACCTCACGATTTCGATGAAAAGCCGGGAAGTGCTCTTCCGCTCTCCTATTGTTCAATGAACATGAAGAGATTTTTCCCCCTTCACGCGGCACACTCGATTTCACATACCGCTACAATACCAATTTTTTACATTATGAGGAGCAATTTACAGAAAAATATCGTAACAGGCCCCCAAAACATCGTAGAAGAGGTCCCCTGTTAGGTCGTAGCAGGGGCCAGGGATTTCCTTAACCAAAAATAAATTTTGATTATCACACACACACACACATCGTAGAAGATCACACCTGAGAGTTTTAAAAAATAAAAAACACATCATAGCAGATTACGCTGAGAGCAAGGTCGTGCTAGATTACACTGAGGGACCTTACAGTAAAAAAAACAGCCTTATAGGAAAGTCATTTCAAAAATAGGTCAAAGAGGTGAGAGCAAAATTTGCACAAGGTAAAAAAATAGCTTAAAAAGTAATACCAGAGCTTTTCTTCTGTCCATTTTTCTCTCATTGTAGGTTAGTTTAGTGCGTAAAAAACAGATTACGCTGAGAGCAGAAGCCCATTAGCAGGTCGTAGTAGATTACACTGTGGCACCTTACAGTGTGAGGAGACAGCCTTATAGGAAAATATCGTAAGTCATTTCAAAAGTAGGTCAAAAAGCGAGTTAGCATAAGAGCAAAATTTGCACAAGGTAAAAAAATAGCTTAAAAAGTGATGCCAGAGCTTTTTCTCTCCATTTTTCTCTCATTGTAGGTTAGTTTAGTGCGTAAAACGTCGTAAATCGTAAAATCGCCACCTTACAGGAAAACATCGTAAGGGGAGACAGCCTTATAGGAAAATGTCGTAAGTCATTTCAAAAGTGGGTCAAAGGATGCGTCCAGCAGAGCAGAAGCCTATTAGCAGGTCGTGCTAGATTACACTGAGGAATTTTACAGTAAGAGGAGACAGCCTTATAGGAAAATATCGTAAGTCATTTTAAAAGTTGGTCAAAGAGCGAGTTAGCATAAGAGCAAAATTTGCAGGAGGTAAAAAATAGCTTAAAAAGTAATGCCAGAGCTTTTTCTGTCCATTTTTCTCTCATTGTAGGTTAGTTTAGTGCGTAAAACGTCGTAAAATAAAAAGTAGGTCAAAGGGCTGCGCCGCCTTATAGGAAAATGTCGTAAGTCATTTCAAAAATTGGTCAAAAAGCGAGTTAGCATAAGAGCAAAATTTGCAGGAGGTA
This sequence comes from Lepisma saccharinum, assembly GCF_977018435.1. Taxonomy (NCBI): domain Eukaryota; kingdom Metazoa; phylum Arthropoda; class Insecta; order Zygentoma; family Lepismatidae; genus Lepisma; species Lepisma saccharinum. Next base: position 3,917,045 of record NW_028142898.1, read on the forward strand.
AAAAATAGCTTAAAAAGTAATGCCAGAGCTTTTTCTGTCCATTTTTCTCTCATTGTAGGTTAGTTTAGTGCGTAAAACGTCGTAAAATAAAAAGTAGGTCAAAGGGCTGCGCCGCCTTATAGGAAAATGTCGTAAGTCACTTCAAAAGTAGGTCAAAAGACCGTTCCAGAACGTTGGGTTCCCCCTACTCACCTTCAATTCACACCATCACTCTTTTAAACTTTTATGTAAAGACAAAACACAATGGTAATTCCCATGTCAAACAATACTACAAATTTTGTACGGTAAGTCAATATCCGGACATTTTCAGTGATTGGTCTAAACAATAAATACCACATAATCACATACGATAAGGAGCTTCCCTCTCCTTGCTTGAACACTGGGGAAGGTGATCGGATCCAGGTCGACACATGAATTTGACTGTGCCTTTTTGACTGATGGCTGGACATGGAATAATTAGGTATAATAATTTAACTCATTTTGGTTTGTGTTAGAGTTAATGACCGGTCATTTTTTAATTCATTATGATTTTCAGTAACAGTTTTGAATTATCCATTTTGTGCATTGAATCTTAGTTCGTTTATTCCATGCCAACAACAGTGCAGTCAAAATTTATCACCTTCATTTTTGAGAATATCTTCGATCAAAAGAACATAAAGTTTCTGATCATAAGGGGCCAACTTTGTTATATCTGTGGTCATAGTTCGGTATGATGAATGATGATATTGCCACAGAGGTAATGGTGATGTGGAGTAAAAAGAGAAAAGAGTTGCGGATTTGTGTATTTTTTATAGGTCCAGCTTTTCTTACATTTAACTTTTTTTGCTCTAATTTTGGCCAATGATGATGTGAAGTGGTCGTGGACTTAGTGGTATAAGAAAACCTATTTAGTATTTTTTTTTTGTTTCCAAAAATTTTGCCACTTGTTTAAATGTCGCGACCAGGTCACAAAGTGTAGTTTTTTTCTACGAGAAATAGATTTGTGTTACTTGTTGTGCCCATAGGCGCTAGAAAGACTGTATTGCTGTGGATTTTGGCATTGTCAATTTTCTATAAATGGCGCTGGTGGGGAGTTTGTACGAGTTGATATGACTATAGATTCGGAGTTGAAAAATTGCGTAATGAGTGAACCCCTTTAACAAATTATAGCTAAAAATTGTGAAACACTGAATCGATTCTAGAGAGCTGAGTGGACACGCCATCTACGAGACGGGAGAGCAATATTCTGTTATTACGGAAATAAATGATTTAAAGTATAAGGTGAGGTTATGTAAGTCGTACGAAGTAGTCCAGATCTTATCAATATAATTGTTGTAAAATCTGCAAATGCATATAAGAATAGCGAAAATAATGTTCCGAAGACTACCTTTAGCATATAGTTCTGTATTCTAGGATTCCTGAACAATATATCTTTTGATAAAGATAAAGTTAAACATGTTTGTACGTGACATTTCAAACCTGTGTCAACAAACTCGAAATCACCTTAAGTTTAAGATATAAAGGCATGAAATTTATAATCACGGTGAAAGTAGGTATGATGTGACAGCTCTATGTTTGGTCCGCAAGTATAAAAAGATTTCGTTACGAAGGAAAACTCTTAGGCGCCTTTCGAGATTTCTAGGTGAAATCATGGAATTAAAATGCACGTGGTATGCACTTCCAGCATCCCATATATTCGAGAATCTCTGACTACACAATTAAGAAAACTTTCATAGTCTAAATGCTGATTCGAACACACACATGTGGAGCCTCATTGGCAACTAAAAAAACCGGGCTCAAACACGAATCCTTCAGAATATGAAGGTTTAACACCAACCATTTTTTTGTTAACAATATACAGCTTACTAGAACAAGCTTATTTCATGATTATATTTAAAGGTTATTGCATACTAGGATACAGTATATTTAAGAATTTGACAGTAAACTTGGAAGGATTCGGACGTGCGTGAAGAGCTCTCTCTTTCAGGTTGAGTCGCCCGCTGTGAACCGCACGTAACAGGGTCCTTCTACATAACTCGAGCTTGCAGCAAAAGTACTTTGTCGTATTTTTTTTAAATTGTTAAGAGCAGTATTGCCCGAAGGATGGGAGTAGTATCGGAACGCGCTAAGGACAATTAGTGCACAGGTGTTAATTAATTTGCATATAATTAAGAACTAATTTGCATAATTTGAATAAATTAGCATATCATTAGAATAATTTATATTTATGTATCTGCATATCATTAAGAACTAATTTGCATAATTTGAATAAATTTGCATATTATCAATAATTAATTTGCATAATTTGAATAAATTTGCATATTATTAGAATACTTTACATTCATGTATTTGCATGTTTATAACTTTTTATGAATATATAATTATTTATTTTATGAAAAATATGTATATAGAAGGTAATTAGAGGTACTAAACGCTATGCATATGTTTTTATATTCATTACTGCAAAGTATGTAATGTATAAAATGTTAATATTAATGTTTATAATATTGAAAATAAGAGTTTATGGTTTATGAACCGCTATGAACGGTGGTAATGGTACGAAAGAAGACGGTCCCGGTACTCGAACCCGCGATATGTAATATTATTAATTAGTACTATGTAATAATTGCATTATATTATGAAACACGGTGGTGCAACACGCCAGACAGAATACGGTCTTTGAATCTCAACTCCGCTCTGATGCCAGACAGAGAGAATGAATTAATATTCCGCGCAGGTAGAGGAGAAAAGAATTTGGGGGAAGCGCGTTCAAGGTCAAATGACGTCACAACGTCAGAACAAAGGAAGATCCTGATTGACCAATCAGAGAACACGTCGGTAGATTTTCAGAACCGGTTTTTTCAAGGTTAACCAGTACGCAAGAACAGGGGAAAGCTATGCAATACTGTAGGGCAGGGGAGGTATTCAACCAGACAACAAAGGATGTCTGAGAATGCGCAGCAAGGGTCAAATCTCTGAAGCTATGCGGTTTCCGCCGCCAATTAATATTCCGCTCAGGTTTGCCTCCAAGGCACAGGACGCTTTAGCGCAGGGTTTTTTTATCTGTACTATGAAGAAGGGAGAGCTATTAGGGACGGGGCCTACAGTTTTCACCATTTGCTTTTATCACGGGGTAACGAACCTAGGACTCTTTGATTATTGATTTAGGTAGTAAATGTATGTTACTGTGTGCTATTTAACTTAATTTTGAGTTTATTTTTTACCAAACTTTGACTTTATGTCAAACATTTTCACAGCTTATTCTTATTTTTACCAAAATAACACTATTTGTACTATTCAAGCAACATTTTTTATTAAATTTTGCACTCACAAAAAACATTTTTTCAATTTTTAACTTATTATTTTACAATTTTATGTTAATTTTTTTACCAAAATAACACTATTTGTACTATTCAGGCAACATTTTTTATTAAATTTTGGACTCGCAAAGACATTTTTTCAACTTTTAACTTATTATTTTACAACTTTAAGTTAATTTTTTACCAAAATAACACTATTTGTACTATTCAAGCAACATTTTTTATTAAATTTTGCACTCACAAAAAACATTTTTTCAATTTTTAACTTATTATTTTACAATTTTATGTTAATTTTTTTACCAAAATAACACTATTTGTACTATTCAGGCAACATTTTTTATTAAATTTTGGACTCGCAAAGACATTTTTTCAACTTTTAACTTATTATTTTACAACTTTATATTAATTTTTTACCAAAATAACACTATTTGTACTAATCAGGCAACATTTTTTATTAAATTTTGGACTCACAAAGACATTTTTTCAACTTTTAATTTATTATTTTACAACTTTATGTTAATTTTTACCAAAATAACACTATTTGTACTATTCAGGCAACATTTTTTATTAAATTTTGTATTTACAAAGAGATTTTTTCAAATTTTAATTCATTATTTACAAGTTTATGCCTATTTTTTACTCAAATAACACAATTCTATCTGTTCAGGAAAGACTTTTAGTTACATTTTCGACACACAAAGTGTGTGTTCTCAACTTCTATCTGTTTATTTCACAAGTTTAGGCTTATTATTACCAAAATAACACAATTCAATCTGTTCAAGAAAGACTTTTAGTTACATTTTCGACCCACAGAGTGTGTGTTCTCAACTTTTATTTGTTTATTTTACAAGTTTAGCCTAATATTTACTCAAATAACACGATTTGAATGTGTTTTTATTACATTTTGGACACACACGCACTCTCACACACACACACACATCAACACACACACACACACGCACACACAGAGAGAGAAAGAGAGAGAGAGATTTTTTCCAAGTTTACAGGATTATTCTCTAGTTTACACAAATAACACAATTTAGATGTGGTTTGAATTAAATTTTGTACACATGAAGTGTGTTTCGTCAAGTTTTACCCTTTTATTTTACAAGTTCAGGCTTAATATTACTCAAATAACACAATTTAATCCAGTCGGGAAGGATTTGTTATTATCTTTTGGATGCACAAAGAGATGTTTTCAACTTTTTTACTGATTTTTTCCAGGGTATGTATTAATTTTTATTTATTTTGTTTTGTATTATACATACATTTACAAATTTGTAACTTAAGAATTTAGTGTTTTTGAAAAGATTTAAATAAATACTAAAGAAAAAGTACTTTTAGCTAAAATGTAAGCCACAGAATATATTATCATTATTATTATTATTATTATTATTATTAGGGTTTACTGATTTCCACTATGCTATTTTTGGTTCTGTATTTCTATATGTATTTATTTATTTAGGTCAGGTTACGCCTGCTACGTAGGAAAGTTTGTTTATTTTAGAGTTTGCTGAGTATTTTGTTACTTTTATACTAGGTAAAGTTTTCTAAATATATCAGGTAGGGCTCCATCCATATACTTTTGTTTTTGCTGTTTGGAGATGATGTGATCAGCATCACTCTCCATCTGCTTTTTATTTTATGTACCCAATATTATTTTGAGGCTTAGTGAATTCTAGAGCCTATTTATGCAGGAGAGAGGGCTTGAAAATTTTGATCTCAGATAACCTACTACTATTTGTCAGAGTATTTTAAAGGATATTTTATATTTATTATGTGCCACTAGAATATCAAAGCTTTTTTAATTGTTATGTCTATAACGCTGTTATTGTCTTTATAGCTAAGGCTTACTGGATAAAGTACACGAAATGTTTATCATTTCGACTATTTGCCTTTATACGAGGCCAAATTTTTTAGTGTAACGAAAATTATTGTGTGTCTATAAAGACTGAAATGCCTTTACCGAAGGGTCCATAACTGGACGCTTACGAACATTGTTCCTTTTTTTAAAAAAAATATAACCATTTATCAATATATTGACAATTCACAGGACAAGACGAAGTTCACAGACGACTGACTATATGGACCATAGGTTCACTTGCTAAATGTTGTTTCTATGCTAGAAGAATAATTTAGCCTTATAACCTTTTTCAAGGTATTTTAGAAGTATTACTGGATTTTTTGGGTGCATCAACACTTGGGTTATTTCCATTTTGTTTATTATACGAGGCTACAATCACTATCTGAACACTGAAATCCTCTGATTGAAACTAAAAGCTTAGGCTGTAACTAGGGACTTAGTATGTATAGCGACAATTTATAGGACAACATGAACCTTACAAAGGATTATAGGTGACTTAGGACCACACGCCAGAGCTTTGTTAATCTGCAAGAAGCACTTACAGCTAATATTACGAGGAAATGAGTTTGATTTTTACTGTTTCACAAGAATGCTATCTTTTATACACCCAATATTTGCTTTTTCAAGTAACTACTTGTACCAGAAGCATTTACAGACCAACTCTAACTAGATTTCGACTTATTCTATATCAGGTGCTAAATTTATAAAGAACTATGATTGTGTATATTTCTGAGGAAGTACGCAAAAGCAGATTACCCGATTAAAGTATCTGAAAAACAGATTTTTCTATGCAAGTATATTTTTATTGACTGGATTATTTAACAGATCAAACAGGAAGACTGCAAAATTCATTAAATGTAGTTCTATAGTATAGGTGGTTTCAGAGATATAAAAAGAACAAATATAAGATTTCGCTTTTTTTGCTTCTGAGGCTAATTGCGACGCTAAGGGTAAATGGCGAGGAAATGTAACGGAGGAGAAACACTCCCAAAAGTTATGGGCTGCATGTAAGTTAATACCACAGAGATATTACAGTAGGTGTAGGTTCTACCACCAGAACTTTTCTATTATAATAATACTGGTTATGCTGTACTGTTAGCTAAAGATGCTGATATTTGAGAAACTTAAAAGCTTACTTACGACTTACTCTTGCACAAGATCCGATGACAAAATTTAAAAATTGTAATCGCCCAGACAGGGACTCGAACCCTGGACAGATAGGTTAAAAGCCTAACGCTATACCAACTAAGCTATCTGGGCACAAGGTATTCTTTTTTTGAAAAGTTAGTTATGTTAAGAAATATATTGAAACACTTGAGAACACTTTTGGTCTGGTTCGACAGACAAGGAGACAACATTTCTAAATTTTTAGACTGGGTGTATTTTTCCACTATAGAGGCCTTCACTATATGTAATTCGAAACGCTAAAGTTCAGCTAGCTTCCAAAATTGAGGTAAAGATTGTGTTTGGCGAGATTAACAAGTTACAATTATATCCAGTTACGGACAAATAAAGCTAAAACTCTCAGATTTACTGTACTAGCCAAGTTTTAGTAACATTTTCTTCACTTTAGTACAAATACCAAAGAAATAGGTATATTTTATTTATAATTTGACAAAATGTACTAGTATTTAATTCACAAAGTTAGGTAAAAACAGTTTTTTTTAAAAAATATTGTTACTGCCTTCAAATGTTATGTTATTTCGCACATATTCGCTTTCCCGGCACACAAGTACAACAGTGCCTTTGAAAATTTTTACCTGACATAGTAATTTGGCACGTAGGGCAATTTTTTTCAGAACGCATAATGCAGAGATTTTTTGGGGGTATGTTATTTAATACCTAATGCCGTGCAATGCAAAATATAATTGTTCACTTTTTTTTTTAACTATTTTCTATGACCTTACTTGGGTTTTTTTTTCGCCAAATTATATGCTTCTAGTCTCCTATACAATACAATATACGTACAATATTGTCAACAGTATCATATTTGAGCAGGTCGCTTGTCACCTAAACACTACAGCTCACAGGTCGGCAAAATCTGACATGAAAGCAGATAATACGCTTATGCCTTATTTATATATAATTTTCACGGGGCGTTCAATATTGTCAACAGTATCATATTTGAGCAGGTCGCTTGTCACCTAAACACTACAGCTCACAGGTCGGCAAAATCTGACATGAAAGCAGATAATACGCTTATGCCTTATTTATATATAATTTTCACGGGGCGTTCAATATTGTCAACAGTATCATATTTGAGCAGGTCGCTTGTCACCTAAACACTACAGCTCACAGGTTGGGAAAATCTGACATGAAAGCAGATAATACGCTTATGCCTTATTTATATATAATTTTCACGGGGCGTTCAATATTGTCAACAGTATCATATTTGAGCAGGTCGCTTGTCACCTAAACACTACAGCTCACAGGTTGGGAAAATCTGACATGAAAGCAGATAATACGCTTATGCCTTATTTATATATAATTTTCACGGGGCGTTCAATATTGTCAACAGTATCATATTTGAGCAGGTCGCTTGTCACCTAAACACTACAGCTCACAGGTTGGGAAAATCTGACATGAAAGCAGATAATACGCTTATGCCTTATTTATATATAATTTTCACGGGGCGTTCAATATTGTCAACAGTATCATATTTGAGCAGGTCGCTTGTCACCTAAACACTACAGCTCACAGGTTGGGAAAATCTGACATGAAAGCAGATAATACGCTTATGCCTTATTTATATATAATTTTCACGGGGCGTTCAATATTGTCAACAGTATCATATTTGAGCAGGTCGCTTGTCACCTAAACACTACAGCTCACAGGTTGGGAAAATCTGACATGAAAGCAGATAATACGCTTATGCCTTATTTATATATAATTTTCACGGGGCGTTCAATATTGTCAACAGTATCATATTTGAGCAGGTCGCTTGTCACCTAAACACTACAGCTCACAGGTTGGGAAAATCTGACATGAAAGCAGATAATACGCTTATGCCTTATTTATATATAATTTTCACGGGGCGTTCAATATTGTCAACAGTATCATATTTGAGCAGGTCGCTTGTCACCTAAACACTACAGCTCACAGGTTGGGAAAATCTGACATGAAAGTAGATAATACGCTTAAGTCTTATTTATATATATAATTTTCACGAACGTACAATATTGTTAAGAGCGTTAGTTTTTGTAGAGCTCTCTTTTTCCATCTTTCCTCTATACAGTGAAGCTGTAGAAGACACAATTAGCTAACCTAGCATACAACATATCTTCCTAATTAATATAGATATTGTCACACATTCCTCTTATTTTATACTGTTGTAAATAGAAAAAATTATGTACGGTAAATGTTTTGTACATTATAGGAAAAAAATGCAAAATATCCCCCAATTTTAATTCGATCCACCTCTGAATCGAATTTTTTACATATTTGCACGCCGTCATATGTTGTTCTATTTGCTTCTTTTACTTGCCTTGCTTAATTAACTCTCGCTAATTAGCATTTTTTTGGAAGAAGTCAACTAGAACAACATATGGCGGTATGAGAAATATGCAAATCAAGAAACATTTTAGCAATATGTGGGCCCTAGCAATTAGCTTTCTCGACAAAGAGTACTCTTTTAAACGTCTTCTGCTGATCGTATTACTAAACGAGGACGTTTAAAATGTTTGGGTGTTGAAAAAGTTTGACCCTACTTTTTTATTTCTATTGTTTGCTAATAGATGGCGCTAATAGTACCCCCTCCCCTCCCCTCTCCCCTCTTCTCCTCTGCTGTATGACAAATAGCACAAACATAAAAATCAAGATTTTGGAGAGCAAAACATAAAATGTGCATGCATCTGATGTCGAACTAAGAACTTTTATCTTTCGGGGAGTCAACATTATTTTTTTACTCAGTCGTCATATAACATGAACGCACGCAAAGATTCACATGTGCTTTTTATTATTTTGTGTTCGGTAAGTACAAGTATATTCTTACATAAATTATTGTTTAATTTAATAAATTGTAAACTCAAAGCCTGCTATACTAAAACTCCTTCTGTCTGTTGAAAGCGAATGTTGCGTGCATACGGAAATAACACAGAAAAAAAAAAGCGGATGGAAGCAATTTAAAATCAGTAGAGCAAGGTCAGTATTACGAGAACGTAAAAACACGTGCTTTCATTCAACTTCGAAAAATAAGAATAAATGTATGCATACAGAACACATATGCTTTCTTTTCACAGTTGTAAAAACATATAAATTGTACATGAAGTAAGTTACGGGAAGGCTCTCTCTTTTATGTCTGTGTATATGTTGTACAATTAGGTACAAGTATTGTACAATTAGGTACAAATTGTTGTACAATTATTCCTAGGCCCCCAACAGTATTGCCAGACATAAAAAATACATGGACCCCTCAGACCCTTTGATGAAAATTTACAGTGAAAAACCCAGTAGGTTAACAACACTGTCAAAAAATCTACGGTAGTGTTGCCAGATGTAAACAGAAGACAATAGACCCCCCTCATAAAAGGCTACAGTAAACCTACAGTGTCGCCAACACTAGCCCCCCAACAGTATTGCCAGACATAAAAAATACATGGACCCCTCAGGCCCTTTGATGAAAATTTACAGTGAAAAAACCCAGTAGGTTAACAACACTGTCAAAAAATCTACGGTAGTGTTGCCAGATGTAAACAGGGGGCAATAAACCCCCCCCTCATAAAAAGCTACAGTAAACCCACAGTGTTGCCAACTCTACCCCTCAAAATATACATCATAAAAGGCTACGACGAGCGCCACAACCTTGGTGATTTTTTCGGGTAAGGAGTTGGCAACACATGCCTTACGAGAGAAATCCATTAAGGCAATCGAGCCTCACGAGCCTCAAAAGAAGATTCAGTACTCTCTATTTGCCCCTACTACTATTTGACTACTATGTCGTCAACCAAAAATAACATTTTGTATAGAATAGAATTGAACAAAATGGTCTTTATTTCACGAGGCGTGTTTCGGCCTCGTGGGCCGTTCTTACAATAAACCCTTGTCAAAGATACATGAAATGAATGAAAACAAAGAAGAAACTTTGATCATTAAAATACGATAAAAATAATATAAAGGTCATACAATAATAAAATAATACATTGAATTGATAAGTATATACCTATACTATGTTGTAAGGATAAGTAATAAGTCTTCAATAGTTCATTGTGTGTGTGCAGGGGTGGCGGTGTTAGGTATACATTGTATGATGTGTAAGTGCAGGTGCAATTATTAACATATGAAGGTTAATGTAGTTTCTGGGACAATAGTAAGCTCTTTAGTTCTTTGTTAAAACTTTGATGGCAAATAATGTAAGTGATGTGCAGGCAGTTTGTTCCATTCCATGATCCCTGTAACAATGATGGACTTGTTATAGGTTGTGGTTTTATGTTTGGGAATTTTTAGATTGTGCTTCTTGCGGACATTATGTTCCACCGAGGTTCTACGAGAACAGATCGTATCGGATAGGTATCTTGAGGAGACACTCTTAAGTATTTTTTGCATCAAGATAAGTGGTAAGTATTTTCCTCTATTTTTAATGTTTAGCCAAGAAAGTTTCTTTAAATAGGGGATACATGTTATTTTCTTTTTAGGTTAAATATGAAACGTACACAACAGTTCTGAATTTTGTGAAGTTTATAATTTATGCCCTAAGAGATATTATTCTACAGTGGAGTGCAATAGTCTAGTGTGGATAGAACGAGTGCTTGCTTAATGCGATCTTTAACATTAATGTTCAGGGTATCTCCCAATTTAAATGTCTGTCGAACACAATCCCCAAGTTTCTGCTTGTATTCACTTCGCTTAGTTGTATACTGCCGACAGCTGGAGGAGAAGGCGAGTTCTGTGAAGTTTTTTATGTGTACCACGAGTTCCTATGATCATGAAGCAAGATTTTGTTGGATTTAATTGAAGGGAGTTCCTCCGTGACTAATTTGTTATAGCATCAAGGCCGAATTGGAGTTTGGTCATAGCATAATCTAATTTTTCTGTATTACACTGAATATAGATTTGAGAATCGTGAGCATACTGATGGAAGTGGCAATTTTCAGACAGCACTGTCGAAATCAGCTACGTAAATCATATATAGTAGTTAACCTAATTTACTTCCTATAGGGACGCCTTGTTGACCAGCTAACAATTTAGTGTACGTAACTTCCTGTTCCTCTTATTTCACACGTTGTTTTCTGTTGCCCAAATATGAACGAAACCAATTTAACGCGTTTCCGGTAACGCCATAGTGATATAGTTTGGCCAATAGCAATTCATGATTGATCGAGTCGAACGTACTTGAGTTGTCCAAGAAGACTAAAAGTTTAACTTTATATTCATCTATTCCTTTACTTATATTGTTTACGATATCTACCACCGCAGTGCAAGTACTATGCATTCTTCTGAAACAAGATTGAAAGTGTGGTTGGAAACCTTGAATATTTGGAAGTATTTCTTCATAAATTACTTTTTCAAGTATTTTGGACATTCTGGATAAAATGCTAATAGGTCTTAGATCTTTAATTACTGTGAGGTAGGATTTGTTAGGTATAGGTGTTACTTTGTTTTTTCCACAACGAAGGAACCAAACTTTGGAAAGGGAACGATGAATTACGTGCAAGCTTCTAAGCAAAAGGGGATGGATGCATTATTGCAGAACAATTAGGTTTGTGATATTCTAACCGCCCACGTTTGATTTTATATTGTTTATTATTTTTCGTGCTTGTTTGTTACTTACTTGGGTAAAAGAGAACGGGTCATTGTTGGGTTGCTGTAGATACGTGTAGGTTCATAAATCACAGCTGCTTGCTATCTGAGGATGCATTTGGATTAACAAAAAAACTCGTTTACTGCATCAGGCGGAAATGTATCTGGGGAGAGCACATTATTAGTTTATTTGATAAATGTCCCTAGCTTCTGATGTTAGACCATAATTTCTTAGCATTTTTATATGCATATTTACCGTTCGTTATAGTGTTTAAATTTTGCGTTTGTGACTGATTTCTTATCTCTGTTTCTGAAGTATTTATAAGGTAGGAGAACGTCTGGGTCTCCTGTATTTACGTACCAAACATGAAAGACGTCGTGCAACTTCCAGAATTTCCTTACTCGATTTGAAATCCAGGGGGCGGGAGGTTTGGTTACACAAACTTTTCGCTGGGGGTGTGCTTATCTTTTACCCTGATAATTCTATCATTCAGGGCCTCCACCGCTGCATCTACGTTGCCGTTTCTTTCGATTTTACACCATTCCACATTTTCCGCGCCTTTTCAAGACTTATCCAAGTCGATGGTTTTGAAATGTCTAATTTTGATAAATTTTTTAATTGTTTTTGTGCGAACAGGTCAAATATAGAGCAGGTTATGTTGTGATCTGCAATTCCTGGTAACTTGCTCTGCCCAATTTTCTTTACAATTAAATCATGTGAACAAACGATTAAATCAATCAATGACTTTGACGTCGCTGTCACTCTGGTCGGTTTAGTAATTAATTGTTCCCCTTGAACTTCCTTGATTATACTCTGAAGGAGTCGAGTGCTAATTTCATTTTTTCTTAACATGTTGATATTCCAGTCGCCTAACGCAATGAAGTAATGGTAATTTAAGTACTATACTATGTACTGTACTATAGGTGTTGGAGGATATCTGCTACGTGGCTGATGTGAGTATAGCTGCCATTTGGGGTTTCATATGCTACCAATTTTTATATGCTACATTTTTCTTCCTATCGATAGTTAATTAGATTACAAGGGCTCTACGCTGATATCATTATTAACTAACCCGACTAAAAATTTCCATTTAAGCGATTTAGATATGTAAAAGCATACACCACCTCTAGATTTGTTTAATCTAATGTGTAATTTTCGATGTCTATCATATTATTACTAATATTGGGTTTTAACCAGCTATCTGTAATGGCTATAAGGTGAAAGTTTAAGTCCGATATTATTTGTTTAAATTCGTCTATGAAATTTAGTAAACCTTGAATATTTACATGACATAATTTAAACCCATTTTCAGATTTATCTGTTTCAGCTTCTAACTGTTTCTTTATGTTGTAATTACTGTGGCGGATATTAATGGGCGACTTCTCACAGTAATTGGAATGAATTCTAATTGGGGGAGCGTTATTGCACCTTTGACTACATTGGTGGGGTCATTTTGATATATCCTTTCCTTTACTGTTGGTCATGGAGTATATATTCTGTCCCGAGTGTGGATTGCATGTGGCAATAACAATGGAAATGTGCATACGTATAAATAACACTTAATTCAGAAAAACAGGTGCTAGTTTTTATAGTGACATTACTTACAATCAAAATTTTAAAAATGTAAAAAATAAAAGTGAAGAAAATTTAAAATTTAGAAGAATAAAAAAATAAAAAATAAATAAGTTTAAAAATGAGTGTACTAGTACAAAATAAAATATAATGAAAGTATTTGTTGAAAACTTACTTAAAATGGGAGAACTAAGAATTGGTGAGCTTTCATATATGCTGGCGTTAGTTCCAATAGTAGCTGAGGGTTGTTTACATTTAACAGTCTATTATGTGACAGGTTCTTGAACTGCTTTCGCCACCGTTGAGGAATGCAGAGAGTATTGCAGGCGTTGTGTGATTCGGCGCAAAATGTTCTCCTTCACTCCCCTCCCTTCTACCTTTGACCAGCCCCGTACGTCATTGATGGGGGAACGCGGTTCCAAAAATTAACACACCACAGTTAGGACTGGAATATGGCGAAACAGAACAGCGTCACTTTCTGCTGAACTTTGCCATGTTCTCAGAGTCACTAATCCATTGTGTAGGGCAAGTACAGTCAGAGAAAGAATTACCTGGGTAATGGGACCTAGAATTTCGTAACGTCTAAAAGCCTATTATTTATGCAACCCAAATAACAAATATTCGCTTAAGTTTGCCTGGTGGTTCTGCGTTCTCGTGAAGGATTGAGTATTGATAGCAAGAGTCACGTGACTGGTGCCCCAGCCACAACAAACAACAGCTGGGTGCTACGAGGCCTCCAGAAGAAAATTTTAGGAAGTGGTTTCTTAAGAAGGGCTACTCGTAAAGAATTATTCTTTCGACCGATATTAGATTCATTTTGAAGAAGGTTCACTGAAATTATGGTTTACATCGAGTTCTCATCACAGACACAAATGCCACACTCTAATTAAAAATTGAATTATTTAAGGCCAGTTTATGCACTAGACCTAAAGCTTAAGGTGGGATCCGAACCATATGTTCCTCTATCTGGTATTGAATTAATAAGTTACATGGCGAAGACGTTACCACTACGTCATTGGAGAGGTAATGGAACGCCTTGAGAAAGAGACGAACGAAAATTGCTACGTGACAAACCATATTTGGCTAATTTTAAGATAAGGCAATATTTTGAGGTCACATGTTCGAACCTAGGGAGAGGCATATATTTTATGTCCCATCGTCCGTTTCACTAGCTTATTTTCCCTCACCGCCACGATTAACGCGAGTGGTAGAAGAAGTAACATAACTGAAACAGAAATAAAAGGAAAAAAAGAGAAATAACTTTTATCCCTAATATTCTTCAGTCTCTTCGGTCGCATTGACGGACGCTACCTTTAAAGAGATCCACGGTGTCTCCTTTGTCTTTTCCCTTCTTTTGTGCTCTCGCTTCCCTCTCTTACGATTAGTCTAATAATAATTAATGCGATATTAATTAAAACATCCAAGGAACGAAACAATACCAAATCAACTGCACCAAACAACATTCCGATTGTTTTCGAGTCAGAAAACAATTGAGATGCTCTAAAATGAAGTAAGATGCATTAATAATGTGGGAATTTGATACGGTATGAAATAAAATCGGTGGAGATGTTCGATATGATTCGCTGTTTGTTATTAGCGTCGCTATTCTTGCACTTTTAGCAAATCGCAACGATGATGATGAGTGATAATATGATGAAATTGATGAAGGAACACTCACCAAGAAAACCAATGCCTAAGCTGAGATTCAAACCAAGGGTCCATTCCGTCGTAACGCATTGTGTTAACCACTCCGCCGTAGAGATCGGAATGGAATGACGAGGCATATTGTTATTAATATATTCATATCATAATATTACGTCATAGTATTTGTCACGAAGTAACATCCGAGAAAATCACTCATCCACTTTTGCCTTTCAACTAATTCCTTGACTTTAGGTTAATCACAAGAAAAGGATAAATTATGAAAGAAATTATAAAAAAAAAAGGTAAAGTGTTCCCCTGTGCATAGCACCACGCCATGAAGGCGTAGGGGGGGTGTGGGGGTAACGCCCCGCACTTTCTTGATCCGGTCGTGAGTGGGGGTGATGTGATCAGCATCACGCCCCTGACCGCCTTTACCCCCCAGGGTTTCCCCCAGGTACCCATGTTATTCGACGCTGGGTAGGCGCCGGGGCCGCTTCCACCGTTAGAAAAGTTCCCGGATTTGAACCGGCCGGGGATCGAACCCGGGACCTTGAGCATGGTAGTCAGACGCGTTACCGACTGAGCCACCGCTAAAAATGATAATGAATGTGTAATTTTGACAGTTATTACGAATTACCTGACAGAATCATAATTAAGCAGGCTCGGTGCTCGACATTCGATCTATACACCAAAGTTCCCTTCTTTGAGTACCCTCCTTGTCACTGGATGTTTGTGTATTTCGTCATCAATTTCATGTAATAGTCACTCGTCCTTATCGTCGCGACCAGCCAACGGGGAAGAAAAGTAATGTTACGTAACAAAAATTATAAAAGTAAAAATGATCGAAGAGTACGTATTACATCTCTCACAAAATTTCCTACAAAACCGGAATGTGTATGCATCTTCTCATACGTTTTCGATTTCTATAATTAACTAGTCGAGACCGAGAACGGTAGAGCAATTTTCAATTCGAGAAACCGAGTCTCGTTTCTTCTTGACACCTCCATAATCGAGGTCTTCTGTTTGTTATTGGCTTTGTATTAACAATTACTGTCAGTATTCTTCCTGTGTAGGTAAATCATAACGACGATTTATTATCAAATAAAGCAGATAAAAGAGCAAGAATAAGAAAGTCATGCTTGCCGGGACTCCAATCCAGAATATTTTATAACGAGATTTGAATTTCTGGGGAAGGCATCCGTGATTCGCTTGGCTTTCTCTTTCCTCTACTTCCGTTATATTAACATACATGTAGCTATAATTAAAATAGATTTCAGAGAATATGATGCGATTCATAATGGTGTTGGTTAGATGCAACAGATGCGAACTCCAACCTGGAATCAATATTTTTCTTTTTTTGTGTTTCATATATGGTTGAACATGAAATTTTCTTACACTGTGACAATTTATATTTCTTTAGTTTTTGTTTTGTGCACAAATATGATAATCTGTATTGGACCTTCAGTTATAGTAGGATACGAACCACTACGTGCCTCCACCGTGTACCGAACCTGGAATCCTCGATTACAAGGCGACGACGTGGCAATCAGGCGTCTGCTCTATCAAACTAGCAGACGATGTCACGTGCTCCTGTTATCAATGACGTACAACGCAGCTTTCATATCGAACTAGACGTATGTTTTGGTCCCGTCATCACATGTGAAACACTGATCCGGCTTCTCTGCAATAAAGATATCTTCCCATTGAGGGAAAGAAAGGAGCTTCTTTACCTCCCTGCGCGACCATCGCCGGATCAGTCGAGACTTTGCGTGCCATATACACATCACATGTGCGATTATGTGCGCGAAAAAGTTCCATTTGTGTGCGCTTAATAAGAACTCAATAAGATGTCAAAATCCGCGGAGCAGAATAACGCCTCTCCAGGGCTATCTGATAATGAGCTCAAACTTCGTCCCCCGTATGTACTGATTTCAAGATTCTGTTTGGAATATTTTGCGCAGAATTTTTACCTCTTGTGGTAATGGCCACGATGAAGATGATACGAATGCAATGCTACATTTATGCCTAAACAGGTTTCGAACCTGGATCCTGTGGCTTTGTAGAGACTTACGGTGATTTTAATTTTTATTTTTATTTGGTGGTTTAAGACCACTTTATGCACAGTAAAGCTAATCGGGACTGTACCTACAGTTCAAAGTGCGATCCAAACCACTGGGTATCAAACGAGGCACTCCTTGATTATAAGGTTTGGTAGTCACCTTATAATCAAGGAGTGCCTCGTTTGATACCCAGTGGTTTGGATCGCACTTTGAACTGTAGGTACAGTCCCGATTAGCTTTACTGTGCATAAAGTGGTCTTAAACCACCAAATAAAAATAAAAATTAAAATCACCGTAAGTCTCTACAAAGCCACAGGATCCAGGTTCGAAACCTGTTTAGGCATAAATGTAGCATTGCATTCGTATCATCTTCATCGTGGCCATTACCACAAGAGGTAAAAATTCTGCGCAAAATATTCCAAACAGAATCTTGAAATCAGTACATACGGGGGACGAAGTTTGAGCTCATTATCAGATAGCCCTGGAGAGGCGTTATTCTGCTCCGCGGAATTTTGACATCTTATTGAGTTCTTATTAAGCGCACACAAATGGAACTTTTTCGCGCACATAATCGCACATGTGATGTGTATATGGCACGCAAAGTCTCGACTGATCCGGCGATGGTCGCGCAGGGAGGTAAAGAAGCTCCTTTCTTTCCCTCAATGGGAAGATATCTTTATTGCAGAGAAGCCGGATCAGTGTTTCACATGTGATGACGGGACCAAAACATACGTCTAGTTCGATATGAAAGCTGCGTTGTACGTCATTGATAACAGGAGCACGTGACATCGTCTGCTAGTTTGGTAGAGCAGACGCCTGATTGCCACGTCGTCGCCTTGTAATCGAGGATTCAAGGTTCGGTACACGGTGGAGGCACGTAGTGGTTCGTATCCTACTATAACTGAAGGTCCAATACAGATTATCATATTTGTGCACAAAACAAAAACTAAAGAAATATAAATTGTCACAGTGTAAGAAAATTTCATGTTCAACCATATATGAAACACAAAAAAAGAAAAATATTGATTCCAGGTTGGAGTTCGCATCTGTTGCATCTAACCAACACCATTATGAATCGCATCATATTCTCTGAAATCTATTTTAATTATAGCTACATGTATGTTAATATAACGGAAGTAGAGGAAAGAGAAAGCCAAGCGAATCACGGATGCCTTCCCCAGAAATTCAAATCTCGTTATAAAATATTCTGGATTGGAGTCCCGGCAAGCATGACTTTCTTATTCTTGCTCTTTTATCTGCTTTATTTGATAATAAATCGTCGTTATGATTTACCTACACAGGAAGAATACTGACAGTAATTGTTAATACAAAGCCAATAACAAACAGAAGACCTCGATTATGGAGGTGTCAAGAAGAAACGAGACTCGGTTTCTCGAATTGAAAATTGCTCTACCGTTCTCGGTCTCGACTAGTTAATTATAGAAATCGAAAACGTATGAGAAGATGCATACACATTCCGGTTTTGTAGGAAATTTTGTGAGAGATGTAATACGTACTCTTCGATCATTTTTACTTTTATAATTTTTGTTACGTAACATTACTTTTCTTCCCCGTTGGCTGGTCGCGACGATAAGGACGAGTGACTATTACATGAAATTGATGACGAAATACACAAACATCCAGTGACAAGGAGGGTACTCAAAGAAGGGAACTTTGGTGTATAGATCGAATGTCGAGCACCGAGCCTGCTTAATTATGATTCTGTCAGGTAATTCGTAATAACTGTCAAAATTACACATTCATTATCATTTTTAGCGGTGGCTCAGTCGGTAACGCGTCTGACTACCATGCTCAAGGTCCCGGGTTCGATCCCCGGCCGGTTCAAATCCGGGAACTTTTCTAACGGTGGAAGCGGCCCCGGCGCCTACCCAGCGTCGAATAACATGGGTACCTGGGGGAAACCCTGGGGGGTAAAGGCGGTCAGGGGCGTGATGCTGATCACATCACCCCCACTCACGACCGGATCAAGAAAGTGCGGGGCGTTACCCCCACACCCCCCCTACGCCTTCATGGCGTGGTGCTATGCACAGGGGAACACTTTACCTTTTTTTTTTATAATTTCTTTCATAATTTATCCTTTTCTTGTGATTAACCTAAAGTCAAGGAATTAGTTGAAAGGCAAAAGTGGATGAGTGATTTTCTCGGATGTTACTTCGTGACAAATACTATGACGTAATATTATGATATGAATATATTAATAACAATATGCCTCGTCATTCCATTCCGATCTCTACGGCGGAGTGGTTAACACAATGCGTTACGACGGAATGGACCCTTGGTTTGAATCTCAGCTTAGGCATTGGTTTTCTTGGTGAGTGTTCCTTCATCAATTTCATCATATTATCACTCATCATCATCGTTGCGATTTGCTAAAAGTGCAAGAATAGCGACGCTAATAACAAACAGCGAATCATATCGAACATCTCCACCGATTTTATTTCATACCGTATCAAATTCCCACATTATTAATGCATCTTACTTCATTTTAGAGCATCTCAATTGTTTTCTGACTCGAAAACAATCGGAATGTTGTTTGGTGCAGTTGATTTGGTATTGTTTCGTTCCTTGGATGTTTTAATTAATATCGCATTAATTATTATTAGACTAATCGTAAGAGAGGGAAGCGAGAGCACAAAAGAAGGGAAAAGACAAAGGAGACACCGTGGATCTCTTTAAAGGTAGCGTCCGTCAATGCGACCGAAGAGACTGAAGAATATTAGGGATAAAAGTTATTTCTCTTTTTTTCCTTTTATTTCTGTTTCAGTTATGTTACTTCTTCTACCACTCGCGTTAATCGTGGCGGTGAGGGAAAATAAGCTAGTGAAACGGACGATGGGACATAAAATATATGCCTCTCCCTAGGTTCGAACATGTGACCTCAAAATATTGCCTTATCTTAAAATTAGCCAAATATGGTTTGTCACGTAGCAATTTTCGTTCGTCTCTTTCTCAAGGCGTTCCATTACCTCTCCAATGACGTAGTGGTAACGTCTTCGCCATGTAACTTATTAATTCAATACCAGATAGAGGAACATATGGTTCGGATCCCACCTTAAGCTTTAGGTCTAGTGCATAAACTGGCCTTAAATAATTCAATTTTTAATTAGAGTGTGGCATTTGTGTCTGTGATGAGAACTCGATGTAAACCATAATTTCAGTGAACCTTCTTCAAAATGAATCTAATATCGGTCGAAAGAATAATTCTTTACGAGTAGCCCTTCTTAAGAAACCACTTCCTAAAATTTTCTTCTGGAGGCCTCGTAGCACCCAGCTGTTGTTTGTTGTGGCTGGGGCACCAGTCACGTGACTCTTGCTATCAATACTCAATCCTTCACGAGAACGCAGAACCACCAGGCAAACTTAAGCGAATATTTGTTATTTGGGTTGCATAAATAATAGGCTTTTAGACGTTACGAAATTCTAGGTCCCGTTACCCAGGTAATTCTTTCTCTGACTGTACTTGCCCTACACAATGGATTAGTGACTCTGAGAACATGGCAAAGTTCAGCAGAACGTGACGCTGTTCTGTTTCGCCATATTCCAGTCCTAACTGTGGTGTGTTAATTTTTGGAACCGCGTTCCCCCATCAATGACGTACGGGGCTGGTCAAAGGTAGAAGGGAGGGGAGTGAAGGAGAACATTTTGCGCCGAATCACACAACGCCTGCAATACTCTCTGCATTCCTCAACGGTGGCGAAAGCAGTTCAAGAACCTGTCACATAATAGACTGTTAAATGTAAACAACCCTCAGCTACTATTGGAACTAACGCCAGCATATATGAAAGCTCACCAATTCTTAGTTCTCCCATTTTAAGTAAGTTTTCAACAAATACTTTCATTATATTTTATTTTGTACTAGTACACTCATTTTTAAACTTATTTATTTTTTATTTTTTTATTCTTCTAAATTTTAAATTTTCTTCACTTTTATTTTTTACATTTTTAAAATTTTGATTGTAAGTAATGTCACTATAAAAACTAGCACCTGTTTTTCTGAATTAAGTGTTATTTATACGTATGCACATTTCCATTGTTATTGCCACATGCAATCCACACTCGGGACAGAATATATACTCCATGACCAACAGTAAAGGAAAGGATATATCAAAATGACCTCACCAATGTAGTCAAAGGTGCAATAACGCTCCCCCAATTAGAATTCATTCCAATTACTGTGAGAAGTCGCCCATTAATATCCGCCACAGTAATTACAACATAAAGAAACAGTTAGAAGCTGAAACAGATAAATCTGAAAATGGGTTTAAATTATGTCATGTAAATATTCAAGGTTTACTAAATTTCATAGACGAATTTAAACAAATAATATCGGACTTAAACTTTCACCTTATAGCCATTACAGATAGCTGGTTAAAACCCAATATTAGTAATAATATGATAGACATCGAAAATTACACATTAGATTAAACAAATCTAGAGGTGGTGTATGCTTTTACATATCTAAATCGCTTAAATGGAAATTTTTAGTCGGGTTAGTTAATAATGATATCAGCGTAGAGCCCTTGTAATCTAATTAACTATCGATAGGAAGAAAAATGTAGCATATAAAAATTGGTAGCATATGAAACCCCAAATGGCAGCTATACTCACATCAGCCACGTAGCAGATATCCTCCAACACCTATAGTACAGTACATAGTATAGTACTTAAATTACCATTACTTCATTGCGTTAGGCGACTGGAATATCAACATGTTAAGAAAAAATGAAATTAGCACTCGACTCCTTCAGAGTATAATCAAGGAAGTTCAAGGGGAACAATTAATTACTAAACCGACCAGAGTGACAGCGACGTCAAAGTCATTGATTGATTTAATCGTTTGTTCACATGATTTAATTGTAAAGAAAATTGGGCAGAGCAAGTTACCAGGAATTGCAGATCACAACATAACCTGCTCCATATTTGACCTGTTCGCACAAAAACAATTAAAAAATTTATCAAAATTAGACATTTCAAAACCATCGACTTGGATAAGTCTTGAAAAGGCGCGGAAAATGTGGAATGGTGTAAAATCGAAAGAAACGGCAACGTAGATGCAGCGGTGGAGGCCCTGAATGATAGAATTATCAGGGTAAAAGATAAGCACACCCCCAGCGAAAAGTTTGTGTAACCAAACCTCCCGCCCCCTGGATTTCAAATCGAGTAAGGAAATTCTGGAAGTTGCACGACGTCTTTCATGTTTGGTACGTAAATACAGGAGACCCAGACGTTCTCCTACCTTATAAATACTTCAGAAACAGAGATAAGAAATCAGTCACAAACGCAAAATTTAAACACTATAACGAACGGTAAATATGCATATAAAAATGCTAAGAAATTATGGTCTAACATCAGAAGCTAGGGACATTTATCAAATAAACTAATAATGTGCTCTCCCCAGATACATTTCCGCCTGATGCAGTAAACGAGTTTTTTTGTTAATCCAAATGCATCCTCAGATAGCAAGCAGCTGTGATTTATGAACCTACACGTATCTACAGCAACCCAACAATGACCCGTTCTCTTTTACCCAAGTAAGTAACAAACAAGCACGAAAAATAATAAACAATATAAAATCAAACGTGGGCGGTTAGAATATCACAAACCTAATTGTTCTGCAATAATGCATCCATCCCCTTTTGCTTAGAAGCTTGCACGTAATTCATCGTTCCCTTTCCAAAGTTTGGTTCCTTCGTTGTGGAAAAAACAAAGTAACACCTATACCTAACAAATCCTACCTCACAGTAATTAAAGATCTAAGACCTATTAGCATTTTATCCAGAATGTCCAAAATACTTGAAAAAGTAATTTATGAAGAAATACTTCCAAATATTCAAGGTTTCCAACCACACTTTCAATCTTGTTTCAGAAGAATGCATAGTACTTGCACTGCGGTGGTAGATATCGTAAACAATATAAGTAAAGGAATAGATGAATATAAAGTTAAACTTTTAGTCTTCTTGGACAACTCAAGTACGTTCGACTCGATCAATCATGAATTGCTATTGGCCAAACTATATCACTATGGCGTTACCGGAAACGCGTTAAATTGGTTTCGTTCATATTTGGGCAACAGAAAACAACGTGTGAAATAAGAGGAACAGGAAGTTACGTACACTAAATTGTTAGCTGGTCAACAAGGCGTCCCTATAGGAAGTAAATTAGGTTAACTACTATATATGATTTACGTAGCTGATTTCGACAGTGCTGTCTGAAAATTGCCACTTCCATCAGTATGCTCACGATTCTCAAATCTATATTCAGTGTAATACAGAAAAATTAGATTATGCTATGACCAAACTCCAATTCGGCCTTGATGCTATAACAAATTAGTCACGGAGGAACTCCCTTCAATTAAATCCAACAAAATCTTGCTTCATGATCATAGGAACTCGTGGTACACATAAAAAACTTCACAGAACTCGCCTTCTCCTCCAGCTGTCGGCAGTATACAACTAAGCGAAGTGAATACAAGCAGAAACTTGGGGATTGTGTTCGACAGACATTTAAATTGGGAGATACCCTGAACATTAATGTTAAAGATCGCATTAAGCAAGCACTCGTTCTATCCACACTAGACTATTGCACTCCACTGTAGAATAATATCTCTTAGGGCATAAATTATAAACTTCACAAAATTCAGAACTGTTGTGTACGTTTCATATTTAACCTAAAAAGAAAATAACATGTATCCCCTATTTAAAGAAACTTTCTTGGCTAAACATTAAAAATAGAGGAAAATACTTACCACTTATCTTGATGCAAAAAATACTTAAGAGTGTCTCCTCAAGATACCTATCCGATACGATCTGTTCTCGTAGAACCTCGGTGGAACATAATGTCCGCAAGAAGCACAATCTAAAAATTCCCAAACATAAAACCACAACCTATAACAAGTCCATCATTGTTACAGGGATCATGGAATGGAACAAACTGCCTGCACATCACTTACATTATTTGCCATCAAAGTTTTAACAAAGAACTAAAGAGCTTACTATTGTCCCAGAAACTACATTAACCTTCATATGTTAATAATTGCACCTGCACTTACACATCATACAATGTATACCTAACACCGCCACCCCTGCACACACACAATGAACTATTGAAGACTTATTACTTATCCTTACAACATAGTATAGGTATATACTTATCAATTCAATGTATTATTTTATTATTGTATGACCTTTATATTATTTTTATCGTATTTTAATGATCAAAGTTTCTTCTTTGTTTTCATTCATTTCATGTATCTTTGACAAGGGTTTATTGTAAGAACGGCCCACGAGGCCGAAACACGCCTCGTGAAATAAAGACCATTTTGTTCAATTCTATTCTATACAAAATGTTATTTTTGGTTGACGACATAGTAGTCAAATAGTAGTAGGGGCAAATAGAGAGTACTGAATCTTCTTTTGAGGCTCGTGAGGCTCGATTGCCTTAATGGATTTCTCTCGTAAGGCATGTGTTGCCAACTCCTTACCCGAAAGAATCACCAAGGTTGTGGCGCTCGTCGTAGCCTTTTATGATGTATATTTTGAGGGGTAGAGTTGGCAACACTGTGGGTTTACTGTAGCTTTTTATGAGGGGGGGGGGGGTTATTGCCCCCTGTTTACATCTGGCAACACTACCGTAGATTTTTTGACAGTGTTGTTAACCTACTGGGTTTTTTCACTGTAAATTTTCATCAAAGGGCCTGAGGGGTCCATGTATTTTTTATGTCTGGCAATACTGTTGGGGGGCTAGTGTTGGCGACACTGTAGGTTTACTGTAGCCTTTTATGAGGGGGGTCTATTGTCTTCTGTTTACATCTGGCAACACTACCGTAGATTTTTTGACAGTGTTGTTAACCTACTGGGTTTTTCACTGTAAATTTTCATCAAAGGGTCTGAGGGGTCCATGTATTTTTTATGTCTGGCAATACTGTTGGGGGCCTAGGAATAATTGTACAACAATTTGTACCTAATTGTACAATACTTGTACCTAATTGTACAACATATACACAGACATAAAAGAGAGAGCCTTCCCGTAACTTACTTCATGTACAATTTATATGTTTTTACAACTGTGAAAAGAAAGCATATGTGTTCTGTATGCATACATTTATTCTTATTTTTCGAAGTTGAATGAAAGCACGTGTTTTTACGTTCTCGTAATACTGACCTTGCTCTACTGATTTTAAATTGCTTCCATCCGCTTTTTTTTTCTGTGTTATTTCCGTATGCACGCAACATTCGCTTTCAACAGACAGAAGGAGTTTTAGTATAGCAGGCTTTGAGTTTACAATTTATTAAATTAAACAATAATTTATGTAAGAATATACTTGTACTTACCGAACACAAAATAATAAAAAGCACATGTGAATCTTTGCGTGTGTTCATGTTATATGACGACTGAGTAAAAAAATAATGTTGACTCCCCGAAAGATAAAAGTTCTTAGTTCGACATCAGATGCATGCACATTTTATGTTTTGCTCTCCAAAATCTTGATTTTTATGTTTGTGCTATTTGTCATACAGCAGAGGAGAAGAGGGGAGAGGGGAGGGGAGGGGGTACTATTAGCGCCATCTATTAGCAAACAATAGAAATAAAAAAGTAGGGTCAAACTTTTTCAACACCCAAACATTTTAAACGTCCTCGTTTAGTAATACGATCAGCAGAAGACGTTTAAAAGAGTACTCTTTGTCGAGAAAGCTAATTGCTAGGGCCCACATATTGCTAAAATGTTTCTTGATTTGCATATTTCTCATACCGCCATATGTTGTTCTAGTTGACTTCTTCCAAAAAAATGCTAATTAGCGAGAGTTAATTAAGCAAGGCAAGTAAAAGAAGCAAATAGAACAACATATGACGGCGTGCAAATATGTAAAAAATTCGATTCAGAGGTGGATCGAATTAAAATTGGGGGATATTTTGCATTTTTTTCCTATAATGTACAAAACATTTACCGTACATAATTTTTTCTATTTACAACAGTATAAAATAAGAGGAATGTGTGACAATATCTATATTAATTAGGAAGATATGTTGTATGCTAGGTTAGCTAATTGTGTCTTCTACAGCTTCACTGTATAGAGGAAAGATGGAAAAAGAGAGCTCTACAAAAACTAACGCTCTTAACAATATTGTACGTTCGTGAAAATTATATATATAAATAAGACTTAAGCGTATTATCTACTTTCATGTCAGATTTTCCCAACCTGTGAGCTGTAGTGTTTAGGTGACAAGCGACCTGCTCAAATATGATACTGTTGACAATATTGAACGCCCCGTGAAAATTATATATAAATAAGGCATAAGCGTATTATCTGCTTTCATGTCAGATTTTCCCAACCTGTGAGCTGTAGTGTTTAGGTGACAAGCGACCTGCTCAAATATGATACTGTTGACAATATTGAACGCCCCGTGAAAATTATATATAAATAAGGCATAAGCGTATTATCTGCTTTCATGTCAGATTTTCCCAACCTGTGAGCTGTAGTGTTTAGGTGACAAGCGACCTGCTCAAATATGATACTGTTGACAATATTGAACGCCCCGTGAAAATTATATATAAATAAGGCATAAGCGTATTATCTGCTTTCATGTCAGATTTTCCCAACCTGTGAGCTGTAGTGTTTAGGTGACAAGCGACCTGCTCAAATATGATACTGTTGACAATATTGAACGCCCCGTGAAAATTATATATAAATAAGGCATAAGCGTATTATCTGCTTTCATGTCAGATTTTCCCAACCTGTGAGCTGTAGTGTTTAGGTGACAAGCGACCTGCTCAAATATGATACTGTTGACAATATTGAACGCCCCGTGAAAATTATATATAAATAAGGCATAAGCGTATTATCTGCTTTCATGTCAGATTTTCCCAACCTGTGAGCTGTAGTGTTTAGGTGACAAGCGACCTGCTCAAATATGATACTGTTGACAATATTGAACGCCCCGTGAAAATTATATATAAATAAGGCATAAGCGTATTATCTGCTTTCATGTCAGATTTTCCCAACCTGTGAGCTGTAGTGTTTAGGTGACAAGCGACCTGCTCAAATATGATACTGTTGACAATATTGAACGCCCCGTGAAAATTATATATAAATAAGGCATAAGCGTATTATCTGCTTTCATGTCAGATTTTGCCGACCTGTGAGCTGTAGTGTTTAGGTGACAAGCGACCTGCTCAAATATGATACTGTTGACAATATTGAACGCCCCGTGAAAATTATATATAAATAAGGCATAAGCGTATTATCTGCTTTCATGTCAGATTTTGCCGACGTGTGAGCTGTAGTGTTTAGGTGACAAGCGACCTGCTCAAATATGATACTGTTGACAATATTGTACGTATATTGTATTGTATAGGAGACTAGAAGCATATAATTTGGCGAAAAAAAAACCCAAGTAAGGTCATAGAAAATAGTTAAAAAAAAAGTGAACAATTATATTTTGCATTGCACGGCATTAGGTATTAAATAACATACCCCCAAAAAATCTCTGCATTATGCGTTCTGAAAAAAATTGCCCTACGTGCCAAATTACTATGTCAGGTAAAAATTTTCAAAGGCACTGTTGTACTTGTGTGCCGGGAAAGCGAATATGTGCGACCAAATTGTGCTCTAAGTGTGGAATAAATTTTACTATTGATAACTTCAAGCGACACCAGCTTACTTGCAAGAGCACTGGAACATCTCTACCGCAACCTTCCAAGCGAAAGGTAGAAGTAACCTCCCTCGATGCATCGCCACCTGCCAAACGCGTCAAGCTGGCGAAGAAAGCAGACCGAATTGCGTTTGAGCATTTATTAGAAGACTTTAACATAACATCAGACAGCTTCTGCGATGTGCGTAGTTTTCTGGAGAGCGAGCGAGCTAAGATAATATCCATCCTCAACGATGCATTGGCTACATACTCCACTAAATTCTATGCTGTGCTATGCTGCAAGTATAAGAAACCGTCTGATGAAATATATAAATTCTTCCATGCCACAAAAGCAAAAACACTGCATCAGGCAGATATCACTGACCTCGACAGCATCTACGACAAGTTTGTCGAGGAGTTTGTGGCAAAGCACGAGGAGCATCGGGCTAAAGGCTCGGGCGGTTCGCTGTGTGGCGACCCCCACGAACTTTGTCTGAAACTTAGCAAGTCCCTGCCACTGGCAGGGTCTAGCTATATTGCCCTGCCACCCGAGGTTGAAGCAAGGAAAGCTGTTCTCAATATTCAGAACAAAGACACCAAATGCTTCCTCTGGTCGGTACTGGCAGCATTACACCCTATACCTAGGGAAAACAGTCCACGCCGTGTTGCACACTACAAGCAGTATGAGTCGGAACTGGAGGATGCAATGGCCGGGATTGCCTACCCTGTAGAAGTCTCGCATATTCGCAAGTTTGAGGTTCGTGCTCGTGACTTGTTGGGCCTACAATTAGCCATCAATGTTTACGGTCTCACCGAGAACAAAAATGAGGTCCACCCCATCCGGGTGAGCAACGTGGGCAACAACAACGAGGTACGAGAAATCAACCTCCTGCTCATCAAGGACGAAACCCATCACCATTACACCCTTATTCGCTCTCTTTCCAGACTTGTTTCAAATCAGAAAAATAGACATAATGGTCACATCGTGGTGTGTCGCAGGTGCCTGTCCACTTTCGACAACCAAAACCATTATAAATTCAAACACTCTCGAGGACCCAACATTGCTGCTGAGAAGCTAGCTCGCCACATGTTCTACTGTGGTACCAACAAGCCTGCACGAATTATCCTGCCCGAACCTGGTGCAGTAGAGTGCTTTCGCATGCACAGTGCTATGGTGAAGCATCCTGCCTATATTGTAGCAGACTTCGAGGCTTTTCTTCAACCTCTGTCTAACTGCGAGCCCAACCCCGAAACATCCTCTACCACTCCTTTCCAAATCCACGAGGCCTCGAGTTACTCCTATGTTGTGGTGTGGCGAGACCAACATATTGCCTCCGAGCCCTATGTGTATCGCGGTCCCGACCCGGTCAAACACTTCCTGGAGAGAATGCAACAGGAAGCCATCAAGATAGGGAAGGTGCTGTTGGCCCCCAAGCCCATGCTGCCTCTGTCTCCGGAAGACAAGCATCAGCACGAAATGGCTCTAAATTGTCCTGTTTGCAAGTCGGTCTTCACTGACGATAACAAAAAGGTCCACCACCATGACCATTATGGGACCGGAAGCTACATTGGCCCGTGGTGCAACAGATGTAACTTGAGAGCCAGGGACCCGCGCTTCATACCGGTCTTTTTTCACAATGGCTCGGGATATGATTTCCATCACTTGGTCACACATCTAGGGTACGACAATGCGAGAATCAATGTCCTGGCACAGAACGAGGAGCGTTATATTAGCATCAGCAAGTGGGTGCCGATACCCGACTCAAGCAGCAGCATCGAGCTTCGGTTCCTCGACTCTCTGAGGTTCCTCCAGGCAAGCCTCGATGCTCTTGCTGGGAAGCTCAGAGACGACCAACTAGCCATTACTACATCAAGTTTCCCGAACTTAGATGTCGCACTCATCAGACGTAAAGGGGTCTACCCCTACGAATACGTCACAGACCCTTCCAAGTTCGAAGAAGAGTTGCTGCCTCCCCAGGATAAGTTCTACAGCCAGCTGAGAGGTTCTGGTATTACCGACGAGGAGTACAAGCATGCTCAGTCTATGTGGGTCGAGTTGGGTTGCCGAACTTTCGGTGATTACCACGATGCATACCTGAAGCTTGATGTGACGCTTCTTGCCGATGTGTTCCAGGCGTTTCGGGCGAGTGCGATAAACATTTACAACCTGGACCCTGTATATTTTTACAGCCTTCCTGGACTGGCATGGTCGGCCATGCTCCTGCTGACTAAAGTTAAATTTTCACTTATCTCCGATAATGATATCATGCTTTTCATCGAGAAAGCTATCCGGGGCGGCATGGTCCAAGTGTCGCAACGCTTCGCACACGCCAACAATCACCACATGGCCACTGGTTACGACCCCTCCCAACCATCAAGCTACATCATGTACACTGACGTGAATAATCTTTACGGGCACTCCATGATGCAGCCACTCCCAACAGGACAGTTTGAGTGGGCTGATCCTTTATACCACGACATCGAAAAAGAGTGCGACGAGTTTGGGTTTTTTGCCGAGGTGGACTTGACTTCCCCGAGAAGCTGCAGGATACATTCTGTGACCTTTCGCCTGCTCCGGAATTGAAGTGCCCACCTGGTTCGGATCAACCGAAGCTCGTCATGGACTTGGAGCCCAAAAAGCGTTATGTGCTACACTACCGGAACCTCCAGTGGTTAATGCAGCAAGGGGTCTCGGTCAAAGCAGTTTACCGCGTGCTCTTGTTCAGGCAGTCTCCATGGTTGAAGCCGTACATCGAACTGAACACCAAACATCGCACTGATGCCACTTCGGAACTTGATCGCGATTTTTTCAAATTAATGAACAATGCGGTATTTGGGAAGACCATGGAGAATGTGCGAAATCGCGTTGATGTGAGGTTGGTGACGAAGAAAACACAGTGTCGTCGACTTGTTCCAAGCCCGCTGTTCAGGTCTCGAACAATTTACAACGAACAGATGTCTCTGATTCACATGAACCGGGGCAAGGTGCTACTCAACAAGCCCATCTATGTGGGAGCTGCAGTTTTGGATCTGAGCAAGTTGTGCATGTTCGAGACATATTACGGCATACTACGTGCACACTACAACCACAATATCTCGCTCCTCTACACAGACACAGACAGCTTGGTGTACCATGTTCGCACGGCCGATGCGTATGGTGATATAGCCAAAGTTCCAGCTCTTGTCAAGCTCTTCGACACATCGGGCTATCCCCAGCTAAACCGGTATGGAATTCTACCCCGGAACAAAAAAATACCCGGCAAACTCAAGGACGAGAAAGACGGGGATGTGATTGTGGAGTTTGCTGGACTTCGTGCCAAAGCCTATGCGATCCGGGCTGAGGGTTCTGTAACAAAAAAGGCAAAGGGTGTAAGCAGGCAAGTGGTTCGGGAGCACCTCAAGTTTGAGGATTACCTCGAGTGCCTCAGAACAAAATCGCCCATTCTACAAAAAGAGCATCGTATCCAAAGCGTCGATCATGTGCTTACAACTAATATTGTCAGGAAAGTTGCTCTGGATGCACACGACGACAAGAGGTGTATTCTTGAATGTGGGGTCCATACACTTCCGTGGGGCCACTATCGCCTCCAAACTAGTAAGGCCTGCCCAGAGTGCAACAAAAAGTAATAGGCAATGCGAAAAAAAAAACAATTTTAATTTACTTCCACTTCCTCGATTACATGCATGCATGGCACAGCAAAATTAAACTTCTGGAAACTGCTAATTGCAATTTGTACTTATATATATAAAATTCCACATTTCTTATTGTGTGCTATTTTTTTTTATTTATTTAAAACTGTTCAGTCACTCTTTCATTCTTGACGTCATACACAAATGTTTTCTCTGCAATAAGAATGACACTGCACAGAGTATCTGCAGGCAAGGCATCGTGGAACTCGCATACAATCTTGATGTTGGTACGATCGTTGACCACAACCTTCTTTCTTTTCGTGGTGTTGATGACGGTCATGGGTCTCCGTGCTTTGAACTCGCTGGGCGTGTAGTACATGTCCACGCTTCCCTCGGTCACACGTTTGTAAGCCGAGAACGCTTCGTAAAGTTTGAGGTAATCGTTTTTGGTCACGTCGAGGTTGTAATTCTCGCGCGGGAACACTTCGTTGCGTCCGTTCTTCAGATAAACGTTCTTGATCTTGCAGTCGTCGAACTTGCTGGAATCTTTTTCCTGATTCTTGTCCCTCCCGGTCTGAAAAAGCACTACGACGAAATCTGGCATGTCGAACTGTATGTTGTTGAACTGCGTCGTCACGTCGAATTCCATGTGACTTCCCGACGCTATTTTCTGCACGCACTGGTAACCGTGAAAGTGAATAAGCACCTGCGGACTTTTCAAGATCTCCGCTTTGTACTTGAGGGCGTAGTTTGTTTCGTATTCCACCACCGGCATTCTCAATTCCATGCTCTGGATGACGCACTTGGCTGCTTCGGGTAAAGTGTTGGCTATCGGCGTGGTGCCGTCCGGGCCCAAAGTAGCGTATCGCATCAGTGCGTCGTTGTCGTTGGCCGCTCTTCGAAACGTAACCCTCAGTCCTCCCTTCCACATGATCTCCTTGTAGTCCGAGAAGAAACCAGGCAGCAGACGCATGGGAAAGAGCACTGTGTGACTTCTCGTCGATATTTTGGTCCCGGCTTCGAATCCCCCGGCCTGGTAGTACGCTGCGTCTGTTTTGGATAATTTCAACGTTCCCACCGCCGTCGACGTGATGCCTGGATAATCTATTCTGTCGATGACGGTGTTGTGTTTCCTCACCTCCACCTGCGAGAACAGATGAGGCACGAAGTTGTCCACGAGTATCAAATTTGCTGCTGCGGGAAACGCGTCTCCGCTTTCTTTCTTCACCACGTCGAATTGAAGGTAGAGGTCCGCTCTGTGAGGATGAATAAACCCGTCGCCTACGTCCACGTCGTATTCGATCTCCCTGTTCGCTTCGTTCAGATTGGCGAACGTGCGACGGTTGGGAGGGAAAGATTGCAATTCGTAACTTTCGATTTGCTCCATTTTACATGTATGGTTATTTATTATACGTTGATCTCCACGATGGCCGTCGTAGTGGCACCTGCGAAATCCACCACGTCTCCTTTCTCGTTCGTCACCACCAACTCTATGTCGTCTATGCGGTTGCGACATACTGGAAAATAGATCGGCGAAGAGGGCGTGTAGATGATCGGTTCCATGAACTCGGAACTTGGTTTGAAAGTGGCCATGATTCCCGTCTGCTTGTGACTTCCTAACAATCCGTCCGAAGATTTCGTGATCATACCTTCGGCCACGTTGCAGTGTACGTTCAGAGTCTCTATAGCCAAGAATTTAGGAATGTTGGTTGCTACGTGCTTGATGCCAGCTTCGAGTTTGGTGTCGTTCTCGAAACCTAAAAGTTCTCCCATGGTGCCCAGGTCCACGGTCTCCGTCGCGGATAGGATTTCCACTCTGTGCGTGACCGAATTTTGAGAAAGGTATGTACCTTTGGGTAATTGAGCTTGCAAAGTGGAAAGATTGTATTGTCCTGGCGTGACGACGATGTGTTCGCTTCCGACGCTAATTTTGTTGTTGTGCTGCGTAACATTGGGTATGAGGTACATGCTGTAGAATGCACGCAGAGCCACGGATTTAGGATAGACGATGTCGTCGTGCAGCGTGAGTTTTAAGATTGAAGATTCGCTCGTGAGATGGAACACACCCATCCTAGTGATGCTGTTTGAGGTTCCACAATGCTTTCTGGAAATCCTCGATCGTAGGGTTATTTATTTTAGAGAGAAACGCGAGCACGGAGAGGCAGAGATGACCGCAGTTCACGTCTCCGAAATCTTGAATGCGTTCGTCGTTGTAGTATATGGAGGTTTTGTTCGTTTTCAGATAATGAATTAAATTTGTAGGTGGAACACCTCCGAAAGAATCGAAAACGAATGCTTTATCATCATTTTTGTGGTAACATATCCAATGTGTGCCTGGATTTTCTTGACCGTCCAAGTTGACTACTCCGCATTCTCTTCTTTTAACGCTTGAAGGTAGCGAGTCGGACATGAAAACTCCTCTGAAGTGTTTGATTTGTAACGGTTCGATCAGAGATTCAATGTCTCGGTTGGTGAGTGCTTCTGTTTCTTTTTTTTAAACTTTCTCATCACGCTCTTCCCCCTCTTCTCCATGGCCAGGTTGTGACGTTTCTGTTCTTCCAATTCCGCCTTGTTCTTCTTCGAGTCGATGACGGTTTTCGCGATGGCGGCACTTCCGCCGGCCAAACTTCCAACGGCCCCCAATGCTGCCAGGATGGCCGGGATGCTGAATATGAAACCTCCGATCTTTTGCTGTTTCCGCGAACGCTGCAATCTTTTCAATTGAGGTGTGCTGAGCAGTAATTTCATTCCGTGTCCTTTCGACAAGCAAGAACGTTTCTTCTCGCGTTGTTTCTTGGTGAGTAATCCATCGAGGGTACCTAGATTTTTAAGATTGGAGTATGGTATCTGGTACACGACACCCTTGGGCTTCATGTTGATGCTCTATGTGTTATTTTCACGGTATGTTATTTATATATATATTCTGAGATTTTTTCTTGTGTAGTTTTTTTACGGTATGTTATTTATATATTTTCAAGGCCTCGCAGTCGTTACACAAATTCTATTACGTGCTTCGTTTTCTTGCCAAGAAGTTCCTTTGTCCCCTTGTACACGATTCGAGTTTTGTTCTCGATTAAAATAGATAGCTTCTCGTCGGATAACATGTTAGCGTATCGATCTGGTAAAAATAGACTGTATTGTGCGTTGAGCAACAGGCGTACCTTGGGACCATACTGGGTAGAAACGATTGAACCGGAAGTTATCGTGTAAGGTTTGTCGACTTCCAATTCCTGAATTTTTACATACTCGACTGACAAATTTAGCATTTGTTTTAATGCTTGGAGATCGCTCATTTTTTCAGTTGTCAGAGTGTTAGAAAGAAATTTAATTGCTTTTTTTTCACGATGTGTGTTATTTATATATACCGAAGATTATTTTTTTGCGATGTGTGTTATTTATATATCAAGTTTTTTTTTACGGTATGTTATTTATATACCCCACCCCAATTTTTGTTTCGTGTTCATGGCGATGGTGGTACCCAGTGCGGCGACCCGTTCACCCAGCGATGCGTCTCTGCTCACGAACCTTTTGAAAGCTGCATGTTCCAATTTTTTGTCTGCTTCGTGACGTGCGTCCAGATCCGTCTGCGTGGTGTTGTAGGCAATGTCGTGATCTTTGCATGCTGCGTCCAACGGATTCACACCCTTGTCTCCTCTCTCCAATCTTTTCTCGAGTTTGGTACCCGGTCCGCAGTACTGGTAGCCAGGTAGATGCATCTCGAAAGGTAACTTGTTGATGATGTCGTTCACGAGTCCCTTTCCTTCGGCCACGTTCCAAAATTTCGGAGGCAGCGTGTTGATGATTTTGATCAGGTAACCTATGCCCTTGTTGTCGTTCACGATGAAGTTGGAAAGTTTCGTGTCCACGATGCCAATCTTCTCGTTGTAGAAATTACGATTGCCTGCATTCTCTTCGCCGGCTATCACCAACAATCGGTCCACGAGTTTCCTAACGTCGTCCACCCAAACGAATTCTTTGGGTAATGTGTTGTAGCGTTTGACGCCGCTGCCTGTTTTGACCTGGTTCCAAATCGGTTTGATGAGATTCCTGTACTTCTCGCCGCTGCTCGATTTCACCCTATTCTGCGAGGCGTCGTTGTTCTGGTACAAGGCATCCGTCATGATCAGAATTTCCTTGTAACTTTGGTAATCTTCGTCGGTGTAATCTTTCGGCTGCTTTTTGGCAACGAGTTCCCACATTCCCACCGTACCCGGATACCTGGTCCAACTATCCTTCTCGCCTAAATTGACTTTAATGTCGTTGCCTTCGAAGGTCACCTTCGATTTCCCAATCTTCCACACCACACCGCCGCCTTCGCTGGTTTCCATGCTAGGATACAATCCGAACACTTCATCCTTGTCGAATTTCCCCGTGCTCAGGTAGTCTCGTGCCAAAGGTCCCAACTCGATTTTATCCGAAGACGACGTGCTGCCTATGGCTCGACGTCGTGCCGGTGCATCCTTCAGTTCGAACGGCGTCGAAGGAATGCTCGAAATGGGTGTGGGTACGGCGTAACTTTTAGCTGCGAGCGGTACGAGTTCATTAATCAAATTTTTATTTTGTTCCGTGACACTTTTAATTTCTTTACCTAGACCGCTGATGGCATCAATCACAGGTTGATCCTGACGTTTCTTCTCTTCGTAGAATCCGCGATTCTCGGATTTCCAACCTTTGAAGCGTTTCGCGAGGTAATCGCGAAGCTTGAGATTTTCGTCTTCGATTTTTCGTTTCGTCATGACGTTATTTATAAACGTCGTTTCTCACAACGTTGCAACGTTTAGAAAGT
Organism: Lepisma saccharinum; assembly: GCF_977018435.1. Lineage (NCBI taxonomy): Eukaryota > Metazoa > Arthropoda > Insecta > Zygentoma > Lepismatidae > Lepisma > Lepisma saccharinum. The sequence continues at coordinate 3,953,286 of NW_028142898.1, forward strand.
CGTTGATTTTGTTTCTGTATTTTCCGTTGTTGGGTTTCCTCGTCATGTCGATCGTCGCGAATCCGAAATCGTCACCGTTCCAGCAAGTAGAGCAGCAGCCTTCCGAAAATTGATTGTAGTTCATGTCTCCGCCTACGTAGTCATCGTACGCATGCTTGAGGTTGGTGTGATCTTGGCGAAACAAACATATGAAATTAGCGTTGTCGCGTACTAACTGTTTTGGAATTTTGGAAAACGTTTGAGCTAGGTAAAAACAATCCATTTCTTTGTGACGACCTTGCGTGAAAAAGTTGCGAATTTCATTTTGATTTTCCAGGATGGCGTCGTCGAACACAACGACTGAATTTTCACGACAATCGTCGAGTGGTTTTATTTCCGAGGTGAACGTTGCAATGTCCAGACCATCGTACAGTTTCATCAGTTGCTGGTATTTGGATTGCTCCAAACTTTTCGAGAACACGTACAGGTGCCTGTTTTTCCAATCTAACCAATTCGGTGCGAGGAGAAAATTGTTCACGAGCAGTGTCGTTTTCCCACACCCCGAAGGACCTACGATCAGACAGCGGATGCTGTCGGGAAGCAACTCACCGTTCTTTTTTTTTCTCGTTTGACTTTCCGGATCCGGTAGACGCTTCACCACGTACTCACAAGATCACTTCGTTCGCGTCGATCCAACTTTTTTCCGGAAGTCCCAGCCATTTGACAAACAGTTTGTCACCTTTCCTACGCAATACTTTCTCGATGAGGTACGTGTCGGGGTGTTTTGTTTTAGAGAGTTCCTTTTCGTAAAATCTTCCTTTCAAAATCTCGCCGCTACTATCTTTTATTATATACGTGTGTCGGTTTCCGGGTAGAACTCGAACCACCGTAAAGAGTTCCGTGCTCCAATTTTTTGTGAATCCCTTCTCGAAGGTGCGTTTGAATTTGCTGATCCTCACCTGGTATCCAATTTTGTATTTAGCTTTTTTTGTCGTGGGTGTGTACTTTGGACAGTAAACTGTAGAAATTAAACGCTGCTCGTCGGACTTGGTAACGTCGGCTGGCTTCATGCCTATTGTTCTGTGTACCGTATCATTATAGGTGTCGACGAGTTCCGGCAGGATGTCGACCCATTTGTAATTTCCCCGAAGCGTGAATCGTTTCCACATGTGTGTTTTCAAGGTTCGATTGAATCTTTCCACGATGCTGGCTTTGATGTGACTGAAGGTCGAATAATGTTGAATCTTGTGTTTTTGAATAAACTTTTGGAATACGGCGTTGTAAAATTCTTTACCGTTGTCCGTTTGCAGAAACCGTGGTTGTCTGCCGCCGCTTTCGCGAAAAATTAATTTGAATGCTTCCGTGACGCATGTTCCCGTTTTCGCCTTCAAAGGTAGAGCCCATGCGAATTTCGAAAATGTGTCTATGACGGTGAGGAGGTACTTGTTGCCCTTGTTCAATTTATGTACGTTTTTCAAATTGCCGCTACTCATCTCCACGAGGTCGCTTTGCCAGAGGTCGTCGATGCCCTTGGTTACCACAGCCAAACGTTCGTAGTTACGGCGTGCAGGTTTATGCAATTCTTCGACGATGGCTTGCCTAGACATTTTTTTGTTTAGAGATTACGTTTCAAGAGAAGCACCAGCGTGATGGGATTCAAAGAGGGCGGCACTTCGCTCGTGTTTTGAATGATCAGCTTATCGCCGGCAGTCACGTCGAAAACGGTGAGATCTTCGTCTTCGTGTATTTCATATATGTTGCGCGTTTCGTTCCAACGTGCCAGAGGAATGTTTCCCTCTTTCTGGACACCACGATTCGATATTAAGGTCATGGTGGGAACGCTAGCTTTTCTGCCGTGAGACCAGTACGAAAATTCGTTTATCTGAATCGTGCCATCGAGGAGAAACTTGTAGTACGGATGATAAGGATGCAACATGTACAGTTTGTTACCTTCGACGAACGTGGAGATTCTCTGTTGATTGGGAACGCTGTTGATTTCGATAGCTTGCAGAGAATGCAGTTTAGCGAATTTAGTGTCGACGCCGAGCAGATTACTGTGAACTTGTCCGAGTTTATTTTCGATGGGCAGCAAATGCTCGATTATGGTATCTGTTACGGCAGAAAACGACGGTTTGATTTTCACTTCCACGTTCAACTGCTTGTAGTTTTCGTTGAGTTCTTGCAACTTGGCACCGAAAGAGGCCAGCGTCGATTCCTGCGTGGATTCCAGCACTCCAACTTGATCTCTGACGTTGACGACAATGTTCTGAAGGTTCTCGACTTGATTCAATTTCGAGCTCTTCTCGGTAAGATCGTTCACGATGCTTCGCATCTCTGTAAACTGCGTGTGAAGGTCGGCACGCTCTGCGAAGTGGGCAGCGTCGACACCAGCGAACTAATTTCGTCTCGAATCTGTTCCACGTTCGCCGTTTCCGTTTCCAGTCGTTTCAGCATTCGAGATATGTTCCTTTTCAAAGCGTACAATTCTTTGGAGGTGGGGAGATTGGCCACCCTACTCTCGAGATCGCTCAACGAACTTTTGACGTCGCTCGATTCGGATAGTGCCGTCACCGCCGTTTTCAATTTTTCAAAATCTTCGCTCGAAGGCACGCTCGTCCGTAACGATTCCAAGTCACCCTGTATGTTGTCCAGTACGTGATGAAAATGAGCGAGATTCGTTTCGACGTTCAAATTTTCTAAATATTCGATCTTCTGCTGAACCGTGCTCAACGTGTCTTGAATGCTCGTCAACGCTCTCGCTTCAGCGTGAATATTTTTAATTTCTTCGTTGATCAATTCCAAGGACGCCTGAAGCGTAGCGATGGTGGTTTGAATGTGTTCGAAATCTCGATACGCCTCCAATTGAATTTTTATGTTCGCGACGCTTTTACCGATGACCTGCAGTTCGTCCGACGATGGTAGGTTCGTCATTGTATCTTCCAAAGTCTGCAACTTGGATTTAATTTCTTCCAACGTGCTGGTGAATTCTTCTTGTAATTTGGAAACGACGACATGCAAGCGTTCTGCGTCTATATCGTTCACGACGGTTTGAAGTTCAGAGAAATTCTTTTCTATTGCGGAAGTTCGTTCTTCGATTTCGAGTTTCAATTTTTCCAAATCTTCATTTTTCGATTGAAATTGCTGTAATTTGGCCAAATCATTTTGAAGCGAATCCACGCTCAACTGTATATTTTGAACGCTGTCGTAAGAAGGTACGTCGACATAATTTTTTATGAGCGTTTTCAGTTCGGAATCGATTTTCAGAATGGGGTCGAGACATTGCGTTTGGAGCGTAGCGATTTCCGACTCTAAACTTTTGTTTAAGGTCTCCTGCAAAGCAATCAAATCGGTCCTCAACTTCTTAACTCGAATGTCCAACATGAGAATCTCTTCTGCGTGGTCTACACGCTTGGTGTTGCCGAAAATGTCGTTAGGCATTTTTGGTTAACGGTTATTTATAATAGGATAGACGATTCGTAATTCTACAAAAAGAGGAATGAGTTTGTCGTAATCTCCGAGAAGTTCCATGTAAAGATAATCTCCTGCAGAAACATCGTACGTAATATTAGAAAGCATCTTGTCGTGCTTGATTCGAAAAATATTCTTGCCGGTAGAAATTTTGATTTCGCCTGCGTTTTCCGGATTCACGGTGATTTGAAGTTTCCCGTCGATCGGAATTTCGTAAAAATGTAAATTGTTATTAAAAACATAAAACATCTTGCCCACATCGTCATTCAGTTTCGTCCAAATGCTGTTGAGATGAACAATCAGTAAACCATTGAGTTTAGATAATACGGAAGGTAAGAGGTTATTGGAATTTGGCGGTGCAGTCTCCATGTTGATCTGTTTGCGGAAGCCAAAAAGATTCATTGTCTTTGTTAGTTATTTAAGAATACGGTCAAAGTTTTTTTTTGTAATGACACGCAAAGTTTTTTTTTGTTTGCTTGCGTCACAATACAGGCACGCGCGCGCACGTGTGTGTGTGCGACACATTGTCCCCGAAAAAGGTTTACAAAGGTCACGATATATAAACATTTGGTCCCACAGTTGGAAAATTACGATAAGTTGCATTCAAAAGTTTCAAAATATCATATAGTAGAATTTTTGTAGAGTGGGTAGGCAACACCGACGAGCCTCAAATAATAATTCAAGACTCGTCAGTGTTGCCAATTCCTATTTGTAGGTTAGCTTAGCCAGTGAAAGATCATATAGTGGAATTTTCTTCGGATGGGTTGGCAAAACCCAAGCCTCAAACAAAACATCCAATAAAATTGCCAGATGTAAACAGAAGACAATAGACCCCCTCATAAAAGGCTACAGTAAACCTACAGTGTCGCCAACACTAGCCCCCCAACAGTATTGCCAGACATAAAAAATACATGGACCCCTCAGGCCCTTTGATGAAAATTTACAGTGAAAAAACCCAGTAGGTTAACAACACTGTCAAAAAATCTACGGTAGTGTTGCCAGATGTAAACAGGGGGCAATAAACCCCCCCCCTCATAAAAAGCTACAGTAAACCCACAGTGTTGCCAACTCTACCCCTCAAAATATATATCATAAAAGGCTACGACGAGCGCCACAACCTTGGTGATTTTTTCGGGTAAGGAGTTGGCAACACATGCCTTACGAGAGAAATCCATTAAGGCAATCGAGCCTCACGAGCCTCAAAAGAAGATTCAGTACTCTCTATTTGCCCCTACTTGTGAGGTAATTACAGATAATTCACAAATTTTGAGTGAAAGTCAGGTAGCTGATAGGTGGAGGCAAACCAAGCAAAATGCCCCAGTAACCACTTTACACTGTTCTGTTTCATTCTTGGGTAATAATTAAACGTGTGAAACAGAAGGTGATCAACTGTTATATTTCTAAAGCTTGTGCGACAGATTACACTCACGAGTTTTGAGACATATTTCAAGGACGTAGCAGTTAGTTGTCTTTCACTTAGCTTATGCACTAAGGATTCAGGAACGTAACATATTGAACATTTTGATTTGATCTGATTTGTTTCTTTAAGTCCATTTTATGCACAGTAAGGCTAATCGGGACTGGACCTACAGTTTAAAGTGGGATCCGAACCACTGGTGCCTCCATCGGGTATCAAACCCGGGATCCCTTCATTAGGCATATTCATCTTAGTGAGGTGTCTGCCTTGTGAATGTCAGGGAGTAACACGCCGGTCAGCAGTATTTGATGCACTATGACTTACCACGCCGATTGTATCCTTGAGGGGAGATGTCTCGCGTGAATGTTTATGCACACCGAAGGCCAAAGAACTTCCGGGTGTCTTGCAACCATTTTGCACGCCTGTTGAGACGCTGCACGCATTCCTCTTTACATTTGCAACACCACTGGAACTGGCAGGGTGTACGTATAAGGTTGTGAGGCAGCGTAGTAACGTTTATGGGGGAATCCAATATTATGTTAGCCAAGCAGTCTTGAGGACATGACTAGTAAGGCTATCAGGGCGCTGAATTATAGTCTCTATGTCCGCTTGGGGGGAGAGAGAGAGAGAGAGAGAGAGAGAGAACCTGGCTCATGTGTTCCACGTGAAATAGGTTCAAGTCTCACCCTGTAGTAGGAAAACACAAAGTCTTCTGATTAACACGTAAAAGCTGTCCATTCTACACGCACCAGTTCACTTCACTCGCCAGCTTTGCTACATCAAGCTTGCGCATCGGAAGTATTTTTGCTACAAAATACACTTTCGAAAGAGCATACAAGTTAACGAACGTGACTGGTGATTGCAAATTGAGGGTTCGAAATTGAATTTGCAGCACTGCTTTTACACCTCCAACCACTTTACGGTATCATAATTTGTTGGGATGATTATTTCCAAAGAATGCGTAAATATTACACGAAGTATTTTTAAGGTGGTAACAACAGGAAAGTATCGTACGGATGTGTGTGTTGGGTCGGTACTTAAATGCATAAGGCAAAATTTTTGTACATTAATGTGGAGGCCTGGATTCACACCAAATTCCTTCGTTAATTTATGTACCGTGGCAACACCTATATGGGACTTAACTAGAGTGCTGAAGTCATCGGCATAGGCTAACACTTTTAGAGATTTGTACAGAATAGTAATGCCTTGTAACCGAACTTCCAAGGAGGTAGGCAGGTGACGTAGCGAAATACAAAATGTTAATATTATTAAGGGATCGCCCTGTCGTAATCCTGTAGTAATTAGAAGCGATTTGCTCAGGAAGCCATTGATCTGTATTTTCGATTCGGCGTTGTTATAATGCTCGTGCAACGTTGAGAGAAATGTCCCGCGTATTCCGAATTCTTGCAATACGTGAAAAATGTAGTTTTGGTTCAGAGAGACAAACGCGCATTCGAAATAAAGAGCTAGAATAGTTTGATCACATGTATTTATCTTATTTTGATTACTGGCAACAACCTCACGAAGCGTTTGCAAGACGTTATAGATATTTTGTTTTCACCATACACATATTGTGTGTCACCCACCAAGCTAACAGAGTGCGGAATTAGTGGTGCAAGCATACAGCGTGATAAAATTTTATAGTCAGCGCACAGTAGTGTAATGGGGTGATAGTGAGTAATCTCTGTGGGGTTTGCACGTTTCGGTATTAACATTATAATACTGGTCTTGGAAGATTTTCCCATTTTATGTTGCTGAAATACCGCGTTGACCCACTCGGTTAGTGTTGGCTCCATTAGCATCAAAAATGTTCGAAACAAACTAGTGAGTGAGTGAGTGAGTTGGTGTTTTAAGTTCACTTTATGCACTGTGAAGCTAATCTGGACTGGACCTATAGTTTAAAGTGGGATCCGAACCACTACGTGCCCCCACCGGGTATCTAACCCGGGACCCCTTGATTACAAGGCTACGACGCAACCACTGCGCCGTCGGGGAGGCCCTGAAATAAACTAGTAGAAAACCCATCTACTCCAGGGACAGAGAACGGCTTCTCCGATTTCAAGACATCCAGCATAGTTCGATCAGCGTCTGAGAGTACCTCCGAGACTACTTCCAAAACTGTTCCGTAATTGGAGTTATCAGATTGGTTACGCGTACTAAGTATGGGTCTTATGATTCTGTGTGAAAATAAATTTGCCTCTACCGGATATACGTATACCATTGCGGGTCATAATTGTGTGTAGATATTCATTACCAGAGTAAGGTTTTACTTCGAAAGTGCAAGATTTGGAAGTATTACGTAAAATTAAATCCTGGTTAGTGTGACTACATAAATTGTCGAAAATGCCTCTTTTCTGAAAATTAATCAATTTATTTACCTAAAATTCCATTTAGCAATATGTTAAAACTACGTACATAAATCAATTACTGACATATTAAAATAAAAATGAAATTTACCCTAATTTAATAAAAACGCGAGTAGCTTCAATATTAAATTAATAAAAATAAATCTATTTATGTGAAAGAAAGATTTGTGTGAAAAAACTATAAGAATACTCTCTCCTTGTTGCTGCTTGAGTGAGAATATCAGTCGTGATTAGTCTAGGTACATAAAGTGTGAAATCTACGTCAAGGTTTAACTTTCAGTAAGAAATCCGTGAAAATATACATAGCATATAAATATTTCCATCTCGTAACAGCTCATCTTTCTTCAGGATAATTCTAATTCTCCCTGTGTTATTTCTAATGCAATAACATGTTGTGGGGAAGGGAAAATTGAAAATATGCATATTTAGTTGTTCAAGAAGAGGACAAATATTGAGGCTCAAGTATCTCTAGGTTGCTTACCAATATGCTTTAATAGTTTGTAAAATGTCTAATGATTTATTTTCCCATGTAAAACTAGCCTTTTGTTCTATTGACGAGCGAACGCCACTGAATCGAGAATATGTGCAAGTCTAAGATTTTCGTTTTCTTCTCCTTGCTAAGTTTTACAAAGCTTGTAGAATGCTCAGGAGAGCTCCGAGGTGAGTAACGGAATGTTTATCTCGGCAAGTTTCGTATCTCTGCTGACGCTGTATTTCGTCATAATAAGGATTCCCTTGCACGAAGAAAGCTGGCCGGCTCGCTGCTGTATTGTTCAAGATTTCAAAGTATATGCAAAGAGAGGAGCAAAGCGGAGGGGAGGGAGGAGATTCGTTAGGCGAGCGGAAGATTTTCTTACTATAGCTGGCCGGGCTAGAAAACAATTTGGGGGAGGGAAAAGAGGGAAAGATGCGATATGATTCGCTGGGTCGTGCGTGCCGAGTAATCATAGGCGTCACTTTGAGTAACTGCGGACGAAGATTAGAAATGAATCTGCTTCGCTCTTGCGATGCGGAGGACTTTGGAATGCGCTCAGGGCAGGAAGAGAAAATTAGATTATTGGGTCTTTAGCGGGCGATTGCCTGCTTGCGTTCTAACAGCGATTTGGGAAAGGAGCAAACGAGAATACGGAAATAATTAAATTGACATGCAAATGCGATAGGACCTCGATCATGTATAGTTGGTTACGAAGGAATACGTAATTAAAGATCGGGTTGATTATTAATGGAAATTTTTATCAAACTGTTGTCGTAGAAAATATGATCAATAAAACATACATTTGGTTCGGCAACCTGTGAGTTTGGCTTAATTCTTGATTGAAACATTTTCGACTTTGTTTTCGAATTTTGCTGTAAGCTGTACATAAGGCTAACTAGTAGGTTTCAAAACAATATTATATCTGGTTTTATTGGAGATAGAGTCATTATTTACGGAAGTTTTCTGGATGTCTTTCTTTAGAAATGTTAAAATATGCTTAGCATAATGTTATAGTAAAATTATCTAAAACCGTTAGTGGTTTAACCATAAAAATTCTGCGATGGTAAAAAGGGTTTCCAGGATGTGTTATAGATCCAATATCCTAGGAAAATACTTCTTGTTGAGGCTCAACAAAATCCTTTCGTCGACATTTTCATATTCACATAAAAAAATATTCTCAATAAGTTTGCGCTTAATACAAAACTTTACTAGTTTGAAAGTTTACCATCTTCTGTTAGTAAAACTATGATTTTAGTGATGTGATTACCAAGCTAGTATTTTAATACCACAAATGAAAATTGTACCTAAAGCACATTATAAAATATCTAGAGACAACTTTAGTATTGTATAATATTAGTTACATTCTATTTATAATGTGTCATATTACGCATCTAGATATAAGATAGTAGACCTGTTACTTATATTTCTTTCTCACTTTTAGTGACCATTTTCCGCGTGTGGGTCCTGCCTTCCTCTTGTTCTTTATCATCTCCGGCCAAGTTTTGGCGGAGTCATCTGCAGCATAATATGGTTTGAGCTTCTGGACTGCTATAGAGTATAATTGTTTTGCACTCTTATTTTGGAATTCAATATTGTAAGCAATAGAGTTTTCTTTATGAATGATGTTTGCTTGACCCTTGTACACCCGGAAAAAACAACGTGCTGTACCGAGTTTCTGGGTAGCATCGAAAATTAAAACCTGATCCCCTGGCTGGAATATAATCTGTTTCCTCTTGCGGTCATAATATTTATCTAGCTCGACATGTATTTTTGCCAATTGTCCTTAGCATTGGTTCTTGCCTTTTCCAATACTCGGAACCTGGCGTCAATTTCCACATTTTCACCACTTGGTGTGTGTAGAGCGAGCTCCCAAAGTAACGTTCGTTGGAATCCATGAACAAGAAAGAACGGACTGTACCGCAAATTATGATTTTTGTGGTATTGGAACTAAATACGTTGGGCTGTAATGCTGAATCCAATCGGCATGTACGAAATTAAAATAGCATTTCATTATTTGCTGTAATACACCGTGATTTCGTTCCATCAGGTTAATGAGATTATATGGACCTACTGGCGAACTTTGATGGTTATCCCCAATTTATCGCTCAATTCCTGAAAGAGCTTATATTTAAAAGCTGAACCAAGATCCGTATAAATATCTCTGGCCGTAGAGTAACGTAACAATATCTCCTCATATACAAGCTCAGCGGCTGTACTGGCTGTGCAATGAGACACTGGTTTAGCTACTACTCCCATAATCAGTTGCTCTAATTATATATCGATGGTGTAGCTTTGATAAGCTGGATACGGTCCTGAAAACCTGAGGCAAATGCGCTATAACGGCTTATTTGCTGGAAATGTACAGAGTTCCCAACTGGTGGACCTGGAGGGCGTTTATTCCTCTCGCACGTGATGCATTCCTTTATTTTATTTTAAATGAATTGCTTCATACTTGGAAAATAAATTCTATGCAATGCGGTGTTGTAGCATTTGCTGAAACAAAGGTGAGAGCCTCCGATAGGAGGTTCGTGGAGGGTTTCAATCCTGGTGGTTGCTCTTCATTTCTGCTGTCTATATAACAAACTGTCTTCCAACACATGTTGATACACCTGTCTCTGGATAAATAGAGATTGTGTTCCGTCGTCGTTATCTAGGTCTAAAATTTTGATAATTGGACCAAAGAAAGAGTTGTGTCTTTGGTGCTATGCCACATCTACGTTTGCGTTGAAAAGTGTAAGTGTCCTGGGTTCAGAGTTGTCCTCCTCAGGGTTGCCATCTTCTGTGTTTTCTCCACATTCTCTGCTGAGTGGGTCGGCGATGTTCTCGGTGGTTTTCACATGAATGGGAGTGAATGAGAAATCCCGCAGTAAATTACTCCAACGAAGAAGTTTAGAACTTGTGTTGGCAGAGCGTCCTGATGCATGCAATAGACTTATTATCCGGGTTCAGATCAAAACAACGTCCAACAAGATAGAATCTAAATGATTTGAGGGCATATAAGATTGCTGTTAGTTATTGTTCATTTACACTTAACCTCTCTTCAGTGTCCGTCAACGTTCTACTGCAGTATGCACACGGCAGATATTCTCCTTTAGGGTTTGGCTGTATCAACAAGCCACTGACAGCGTGGGACAAATCATCGGTAATAACCTTGGTGTACTTCTCCGGCTCGTAAAACAGCAGAACAGGTGCAGAAATTAGTGTTTCTTTCAATTTCTCGAATGCGGACTGTTGTTCTGGACCCCATGTGAACGTTTTGCCTTTACCTACGAGTCCTTGTAATGGCATGGAGATGTCAGAATTATTTTTAAAATATTTTCGTACATAACTTCACAATCTCAGAGACAATCGTACTTTCTTGGATGTGGTGGGAAATCTGTAGTTCTTGATTATTGATATTATTGTGTTGCTTATTTTATAGCCGTACCTCCCACATTGCGCAATAAAGCAATCGTCTCAATGTGTCCAGAGGAGCATTGAAACACAGATAATTTTAATCCGGCAGTTCTTAAATATTTTGAACATACTTTTTTGATTAACAAGCATGTTCTTGAACGTGTTAGCAAATACAAACATATCATCAATATAAAAGGCAAAATTGTTAGTATTCACGCATGCTGTGGCCAGCTGGACTGTGAGTGCCATTGCGGCAGGAGAGGTGACAAGCCCCATTGGACAGAAGTTTATATCAAATTGTCCCTTAGAGGGTATTGTGAATGTAGTGTATTTTTTAGATTCTTCCGATAGAGGAATTTGACAAAATCCTTGCTTTAAATCTGCACTACAGTAGTAACTCTTGCCAGGCGTGTTGTGCAATATTTTCAAAATGTTCCCTATCGAAACAGCGTAAAGAACAGACCTAGTATTAAGGAATCGAGAATCTTGAACCTTAGAGACGGTCCAGATTTCTCCTTAACAAGGAAGATGTAGAATTATAGGGAGAGGTTGTAGGACTGATGACCCCTTCTTCTAGCAAGTTGTCAATTTGCTGGTTTACCTCAGCACGCAGGTGTACAGGGATGGGGTAGGCTGGGACGTGAAATTCAGGGTCATCCTTTAATTGAATTCTATGCGTATAATTTGTGGCGCGACCAATGTCCTCTTCCGACCAGGAGAAAACATCTACATACTTTTCCAATAGTTGCGTTAGTTGCAATTTCTGATTAGGTTCTAGTGACGGATTAATATCAAATTAAGTGATGTCGTGAGCTGTTCTACTTACGGTTCCGGTTTCTTCGGCAAACTTAATATTAATTCGTTCATAATTTGCACTTTGAATGGAGGCTGGATTCTACCATGCCTCTGCAGTACCAATGCGTGCACCTTTCTTGATAATTACTTTATAAATAATCTGTGTTCCCTGTTCATCTGAAACTGTAAATCTGGTTCCAAATAATTTAGAATGTGATTCTTGGAATTTGTCACTGTGACGAATTCATAACTGAGATCCAGATTTGACTCTAATTTTCCTAGGTGCCACAAATTCCGGCACGAATAAGTGCATGATCAGATTTGTACGTCGAAGGTTTTCCTGTTTTACGTCCTACTTTGATTTGTAAGGGGAGTCCCTAACTTTCTTACAGTGAGTTGATTCTTTTCAAAATCTCCTGTTGCTTTATGTCCCCGTAAAAAAATCATTACCGAGTATTGTCCATGTTCAAAACTTGGAATCAGCCGAAATGCGTGCTTAAAGTTGTGGCTATTTACTCTAAATGTTAACATCACTACAATCAGTTTAATTTCAATATGTTTCTTAGATAACCCCCTTAGGCCGAATTAAACATCTGAGAATGCGCCGAATTCAGGTTGTGCGAAATGTGTAGCTCCGCTCTATATCTGTTTTGCGTTGGTTCTAGTGCGAATTTGCATAGTGATAAAGTGTTGTCTGCCTTGTGAAATTGCAGTTAACAACAGTAATATGTTTGCCGATCAGTTCTATAACAGATACTTAAAAGATGTGAGTGCCTTTCCAATGCCTTGTCCTCTTCGAAGGGCGAGCGTGTGCAAGGAAGCTTCAAAGAAAGCCTCGCCTGGGACCTCCAGCACATCTTCCTCCTCCTGTTGCTGCACGGAGACATTGAACTTCAGTCTGGACCAGGGGCGTCGACGAGGATAACAACAAGTGATGGTGCCTTTCACCTATATTATAAAGACTTTCAGTCTAAAAAATAAATTTTTGGACTGCGAATTTATGAAGACTGAGTTCTAAGAATACGATTGTGTGTGGTTTAGTGAGTCTTGGCTCAATTTTGATGTTTCGTGTGATCAAATTCCCCTCCATGAGCAGTTCAATGTTTACCGTATAGATCAAGAAATGCGTGGTGGTGGTGGAGCTATAGGGTGTGTGAACAAGAAGTGGCACAGCAAGATACGATTGGATTTAAAACGACACTGCGAATTACTCTGGATAGTGGTAAGTACTAGCCACCGTAGAAAAATGCTTATAGGTTGTTTGTATCGGCCTGATACGCGGAGTCCCAATGAACTCTTGGAGCATTGTTATGATTCCACTTTGGCAGCTCTTCCGGTCACGAAGTTATTTCATGAGGGAATTTTAATATGCACATTGAGTGGAATAATCCTGTAAATGACATACCAAACACTGGAGACGAAGACTGGTTCATAGGCAATTGTATTCGTGAACTGGGTCTTCTTCAACACAACATGTACAAATCGAGAAAAGATAAAAAATATTGACTTCATATTGTCCTCTTTTGAAACGTGTCACATTACGCAGTCTTTCAATCTGCTCCAGTCGATCCACGAGTCGCTGTGCGCTTTCTTCAAAATACCGGTTAAAGCGAGAGGCACCCCTAGTGCACCGATCAGGCATAAAATTCCGCTGTAGAAGAAAACGCCGTGGGACGTCGTCCGTCGAGCTATTGACCTTTTCAACTGGACTTTTCAACTTTCCGAAGGGACTGCGACCGAGGCTGTCGAACAGTTTACGAACGTGATTGATGGCCTAATTCAGAACTATGAGCCGCATAAAACAAAGAAATGAAAAAGAGTTTCCCCCGTGGTTCGAAAAGGAGTTGCTGCATCTATTGCGCAACAAAAGAAGAGCAAGGCAGCTGTAGATTAGTTTCCCCAATCCCCACATGCACAGCAGTTTCATACACTTCGTCAGCATAGTAATGACCTTATGAAATAGAAAGACACAGGATATGTAAACACAGTCACAAATGAACTCCTTACTAATCCTAATAGATTCTGGACATTGTTAAATTCACGTAGAAAAAACAAACGCATCCCTTTGGAAGTAACACACAATGGCATTTCAGCTGTAAGTAATGTTAGAGCTGAACTATTCAAACAAACATTTAAAAAAAATGTTTCGAGTGATGTTTTAGATCACCCAACCCGCCTATCAAATCTATATGCTCCCACTCACTTTCTACCGTCTTCACAGAACCAGGTGAAATCTTGCACTTCCTTACCTCCTTTTCTTCTCACCGAGCAACTGGACCAGAAAATATTCCTATTATTCCCTTCAAAAAACATCTCATTCACTAACTACTCCTCTTGCAATATTATGCAATATGTGCTTCTCAGAAGACTGCTTTCCCATTGAATGGAAGAAAGCAAATATATATTTTTTTAAATCTGACAATGCAAACGATACTACATGTTACAGGCCCATTTCTCTCCTTTCGACACTTGCTATTGTCTGTGAAAAAGTTCTAAAAAATAGACTTCCGAAATTCACATCCCCTTTCATTAACCCAGCACAACACAGCTTTCTATCAAATTCTCCTCGCCTTAACAGTCTGTCTTACATGCAATCCTATGCCATAAACACCATTACTTATCGTAAACAGTTGGATGTGGTGTACTTTGATCTGTCCAAAACTTTTGATTCAGTGGATCAACATTATTTACGGCATAAATTAACTGACCGATTGAGTGTAACTGGAAACAAGTTAAAAATATTGAAAGACTATCTACGAAATACCCATCAACGTGTTACACTTCCTGGAACTTATTCTAACTGGCTTCCTGTTATAACTGGTGTGCTGCAAGGAAGCGTTCTTGGACCTCTATTATTTGTATTATATCTTGATGACCTCACAGATCTCTTTAATTCCCCAATCTCAAGCACAATTCTAATGTTCGCCGATGATTGCAAGATTATGAGAGAAATAAAACAGCCATCAGAGATGTAACTTCTTCAAAATTAAGTAAACAAATTTTCTGAATGGTGTAAGCGATGGAAACTGTCCATAAATGCTCTTACATAACAATTTTATTGAAGCAAAAAATTATTGAAAATAATTATACACTCAACGACATTCCTCTAGCAAAACAAGCACAACACCGAGATCTAGGTATCCTCATAGATTCTAAACTAACTTTCCCTAATCACATATCAACCATCACAAAGAAGGCAGTGCGTATGCTAAGCTTACTTTACAGATTCACCGAAATCCATAACCATAGAATACTTTCAATTTACTTCAAAACTTTTGCGTCCCTCATTCTAGAATACTGTTCACCCATCTGCAACATGGCTGATCCTTCTCATACCTCCAAGATCGACAGTGTTGTCTGCATTTTCTTCTCCACCGTTCGATATATAGTGCCGGCCCTGAGACACTTACCTAAGAGAGATCTGCTTGTAAACTTAAACATAAATATTCCAGAATCATGTAGAGACGTTGCAGAGATGAAATTACTACATAGGATAATTAATGGAAACTTAAGATGCAGCATCCCAAGCCACGAACTCTCCCTCAGAGTGCCTAGACATAAAACACGGTTCAAGGTTACATTCCGCCTTGAAACTACCTGACTATCACTAATACAACGTTCATTATTCCATAGGCTACGGAACCAATTCAATATCATCTCAAACCAAGTAGATATATTCAGTTCATATTCGTCTTTTATCACCAACATAGGAAACATAACTTACGCATTTTGAAAGTAATTTGTTTACCTTGGTACTGTCTTGCTTGTTTATGTTTATATTTATATATAGTTTTTTTTATTTTACATGATTTTATTTTATTTTATTTTACTTGTTTCGAGTGTTCTTTATAACACTAGTGTACTGTTTTACTGTTGTGTCCTTCCGGATCAAAATGGCTTCTGCTGTACTGGAAATTTTATTAAAAAATAAATAAAAATAAATAAAGAAATATTAATTTTGAAACGTTAGCACTCTAGGAGACACCTCGATTGCTAGTAACAGATACTTGACTCTAGGAGTCAACAAGAAATCTTTGACCTTGTCCCGCTATTCCAAAGTTGGTGTATATTAATTCCTCACAGTAAAAGTAGAGATCGAGATTTGTTTGCCTACTAAATCTGCACATGTGTCTCTGTTATGTGCAGTAACCTTATGTAAAGCCCCTTGTTCTGAAAACAAGTGGCAGCTTAGTGGTTGGGCAAATCACAAGTAAAGCAGCGTGGACCTTCACGTTGCTTCTACCGTTCTTCCTGTCATCTTGGTGATGAGGATGAAAATCCTCACGAGTTAGTCCGTGAAAATTCCTCCCCACCCCCTTTCTCGGAATATATCATGTGTTTCGGCTCCTCAGTTGACAGACACAATAAATGCTTGATATTTACGATGCTCTTTTCCTCCAAGCTTCCAACGCCGTGATTTAGCACTGATCAGGCACACATTCTTCTTGGTGTTTGGACCTGGTGATCCAGCTGAAGTGGAGGCGGGGGGGGGGGTCAAGGAGAGGGGGGATTGGATGAGGTTTGACGGTGTCAGCTTTCTTTCGCCTCTATGTTAGAAATGCAATGAAGCTTGACGATAGCCAGAGGCCAGAAGCTTGTGTCTATCCAGATGTGTGAGTCTATCCAGAAGTATAAACAATACAAGTGATTACAAAGCCTCCCTCCCCTCCTCTGTTAGGAAAGGCCTCGCCATAATCGTTCTGAGAAGTGGCTATGAAAGACCGTGTTTTCTGCTTTCTCATTGTGTGCTCCCTGGGCTGTGTTGAACTTGTGTTGTGTAATTTTTTTGTGATACGTGTTTCTGATTTTGTTCGTTCGCACTTGCATCTTGTGTAGCTACTGTGAGTCAATGTCTTCCCTGTTGACTCGGCTCTTTGTGGAAATATATCCGGAAGAAAACGATTGTGCGTTATGGAGATCGATGAGCTGTTATATGATACGGACAATGAATGTGGGAGCATGGGATCAGATGTTGATGAAGATGATGACTTTGATGACGATGTTGATTTGGAGGGGATATCTGATTCTTCTTAGGATGAAAATGACGCTCCTCTCCCAACCTGGGGCGCCGTGAACCTCTCATGTTCAGCGTCAATCTCCTTTACCTTTTACTGGCCGGCCTGGACCCAATACCTCAGATTTGACACCTGATTCTTCACCTTTGATACTTTCCGCCTTTTCTGGACGGATGCTTTTCTCGACATTTTTCTGGTAAAATTTAACCGATACTACCAGCAGTTTGTCGATAAGAATAATCCGTCCAGGGTAGAACCCCCATCACCCTTGGAGAATTATTCCTTTTCTTTGCTCTCTGGATCTATTTTGGACGTAACAAGCACGACTAAATGGACTCTTACTGAAAGACAATTTCCTTCCACACATCTTGGGTCCGGCATGTTATATCATGCAACCGTTTTCGACACATCCTAGCTTTCCTGCAATTTGCTGACAAATCGTCCCCTCCTGAAGACAACACCGATCGACTTTGGAAACTGCGACAGGTTCTAGAACATCTGAGACAACGTTACTTCGACTTGTATCACCCGACGGTACACGTAGCCATTGACGAGGCTATTGTTCTTTACAAGTGAAATATACTCTTCAAGCAATATATCCCAAAGAAGCACAAGCGATTTGGCATAAAGATGTAATTGCCTTGTGATGCTTTGGGATAAACTGTTGATATGTTAGTTTACCTTGGAAAGGACAGTGGCAGACAGACTCCAAAGGCGACAGCCACCCATGCCCTGGTCATGGAACTAAGTAAGAGAGTACAAGGAATTGGTCATAAACTTTTTATGGAAAATTACTTTAACTCTCCAGAACTTTTTGATGAACCCTCCAACAAAGGGCACCCAATGTTGCGGAACTGTCAATAAGAATCGGCGTTCCATACCCACTGACTTGAAAACGGGGAAAACAAAACGTGGTGACTTGGACGTGTATACAAAGGGGGACCTGAGAGCTATACGTTGGAAGGACAAACGTAACGTCCTTGTGTTGACAAATTTTCACAAACCCCCAGCACAAGGAAACTTCACTGACGACCACGGCAACCCTTTGAAGCCCCAGAGCATACTAGACTACAATACGAATATGGGTTACGTGGATAAGGCTGACAGAATGGCATGTACATACGTGACTCATAGAAGGACGATAAAGTGGACAAACAAACTGTTTTTCTACCTTCTAAACCAAAGCATCCTCAATGCACACATCCTCCTCAGCCAGGTCTCCCGGACTCGCAGATATCGAGACTTACGGATAGCTTTGTACGAAGAGCTAGTTCGGCGGGGATCTATGGAGCAGGCTGGTCCTTCTAGACTTTTGCTTGTTGATCATCCACCGCCCCCTGAGATGGTAAGATTGGAAATTTCTGCTAGCAAGTATTGGCCTAGGAATACCAGCAAGCGCATGAGATGCAAAGTGTGCAACAAGAAAAAAAGTTTACCGCCTGTCGTCCTTTCGGTGAAAGTAGTGTCTCGTATATCCTGTTTCGAGGAGAATTACACAGTACAATGGATGGTGAATACATATTTATATAACCCTAATTATTTTGCTGTGTTACATATAACTAACTAGCCCTCGATCACGTCTCTTTTTCGAACGGTTTGCCAAATATTGTAACCCAACATATTATTTTACTTATTGCATTGTTCCACATATTGCGACTAATTTCACTTTGTATTGCAGCTAAGAACATGAAACAATTTTAATTATGTTTGGAAAGGTTCATTCTTTGAAAAGAAAGCAAAAGTTCCGGTTTTCTCCCCAAAGTAGCTGGAGAAGAATGGCCAAACTCCACATTTTAAAGCTTTTTTTCATTGAAATTCGGGGGATGCAGCCCCCATCCGTAACCCCCACGCGGTTGGATCATCCAAATTTTACATGGTTGCATGCACTGATGTTCTACCTGCAAAACAATAGTTATCAGAAGTAGATTGGTCTCATACTGTCCGAGTTATAACAATTTTATGAATAATATGCAAATCGGATAAAATTCGCTGTTTTGAGTAAAAAAACAGAGTTTTACGTTTTGCTTTATTATTCAAATTATATTGCACCCACAAACATGAATGAAGTTTCATTCTGTTGGGGAAGGTCCATTCTTTGAAAGAAAAAAAAGAAAAAGTTCGGGGTTTCTCCCGAAAGTAGCTGGAGAAGAGGGGGCAAGCTCCTAATTTTTAAGTTTTTTCATTGAAATTCGGGGGATGCAGCCGAGTTCGTAACCGTCCCCCCCCCCCGCGTTTGGAGCATCCAAAATTTTACATGGTTGCATGCACTGATGTTCTACCTGCAAAACAAAAGTTATCCGAAGTAGATTGGTCCCATAGTGCCAGAGGTATTACGATTTTTCTCCATTATGTATACGAATTCAAATTTCGCGCTGAAAGCCTCGGCGACGCTGGGCTTACTTTCGTCAGACAGCGCGGCATACTAAGGGCTATTATACATTTCATACCTTAAACTTACCCTGCAGGGATTATCTGGCTAGAAAGTAAATGCTTAATGGATTTGGCCAAATCTAAAACTAACGTCTGTATGAAAAATTATTTGCAACATGTAACAATGCCAATTTTCATTTACACTAAATGAGATTTGTCACATTAGTTCAGATTGGAGAGAAAAAGTTACCACATAGGTCTAGTTCTGAGTTGCAGCCTTCATGTCTATTCAAGGTTGTAAAATATAGTAGTGAGAAACAGCAGGTATATTAACGAAGTTTGCAAAATTGCTGAGAACTCTTTAGACAAAATTTCAACTTGGTTTGATCTAGTGATGAAGTGGTAAAGTGGTAAAATGCAGGCCCAGATATCTGAAAGTCGAAGGTTCAAATCTCTTGTAGAATCGACTTTTTTTAATTTAGTAGAATTGTCGCTTTTGGACATTTATAAGAGGGATAATATGAAAACTCGTCTTCTGATAAATCTATTTAATTGTCGATATCACTGGGGATCACTTCTCCAAAACTCAATTACTCCTACCTGAGGCAAAAAGGTGAACAGAGAAATATTAGTGGCCCAACTGTGAGGTAAAATAGAGGTTTATTATTATTATTATTATTTTAAAAATGCATGAAAACCGTACCTCTCGTTTACAAATTCCTCGTCACTCCGCTGCAACCAAGGATGACACCATACTGCTGAGAGAACATTCGCGTTGATGTATGAATTGTGTTTTCAGGCAGAGAGTGCGATAGTTGCCAATCGTTGAACTGCGTATGTTCAGCTCGCAGGCTTCTGTAAGTAAAACTGTTTAATAATAAACTACATGGGTTATCCTGTCTGTGACCGAATTCAAAATTCCCTCATATTCAATATTTAGAGTTAACAAGAAAACATAATGTTTCGTAGTTTCGAAAAACATCAGTTTAATTGTAATATTATGTTTGAAATATTGTCTATGAATATCAGATAAAACAGCGCAATATGGTTTGAAGACATGAGTACGAGGATGTAAGCAATAAATCAGGATGAACGGTGTGGTCCAATCATTACGATACCTGCCCACCACGCGAAGGGTCCCCTGTTCGATTCTAAACGTACAGCACTTTTTTTAAAACGATTGACTGCGAATTAATGTAAGTCTGTGAAATATGTATTGCGTATTGGACGACAAATGGTTTTAATTGTTAATAGAAATTGCAAATTGTTTTGAAACTGCTCAATAGGAAACTACCTTAATAAATTTGAAACCATAACATGAGACAAATAAAATAAATGTAATAACAAAAACAATAAACAGTGTATAATTTAAAGCTATTGTTTGCATGGAATTCATGGAACTATATTTTATGCTAAGTGCATCATTGGTTTACTGTGCTATTAAATCTTGCCTCTAAATCCAAACCCAGACGCAAGTGTTAATGCTGGATTTGTTAGTAACACAGTCTCAAGCTGTCATTTCAAAATGTTGACGTTTCTTTCAGTTGCCATTTATATTCCTCCAGTTTCTAGTATTAACATAATAAATGATTTATATAGATTCATACTTTGAAAGATTGTGCAGTTTCAGCCATTGTAAGCATTGGGTGAGCAGAGAAGATATCGACTTTGTATCACTGCACTCATCATTCAGTATCCATATACAAACGTTTCTTAAAAATTGAAAGACTTTCATCACCTCCCCCTGCCCGACAATCACATCCCTTCCTTAAAAAATTGCTCGTCTCTCCAGTGCAAGGAGGTTTCGATGCTACACGTTAAGGCAGAGTTCACACTTCCACGACCCTTCCGATCAAGGAACTAACTTCCTGTGTGTGAAATGTGTCACGGGCAGAACAGGCTTGGAGCGAATGCAGAATATAGAAAATATCTCCAATTTCGTCAATATTTGGTATGCTAACTAAATTTCACCATTTAATCAAGAATATGTTGTTAAAATGTGGGGATCACGTCTGGAAATCGTCAAAAAACCTGATGTAAGTTGAAAATTACTTTTTTTAAAAAGCTGTATCGCATTGCTTTTTGAACAAAATTTTAGCTAAGCTTGCCTAACCTGACCTAACCTAACCTAACCAAATCTTTCCGGAAATGGTTCGTGGGGCTATCCGTGAGTGGTTCTTGGGGCTATGCGTGAATGTTTTGTGGGGCAACCTGTGCATGGTTCGTGGCAACATATATAGACGTAAGTGTTAAATTTTCTTCACGTGACCCCCCGCATTTTAACAACAGATTCGTGATTAGAAGGCAAAATTTAGTTAGTATACCAAAAAATAACGAAATTGGAGACAACATTTTCTATATTGTGCAATCATATCCACGCTTTTCTGTGAACGATCCCTGCTGCCCTACACTTCCCTTAAATACCTAAACTTGCATTTATTGTCGAATAACACATAAAGTCGTTTATTATTTTTTTTTTTTGCAGAAGCCTAAGTCGGCAAATAAAATGCTTTGTGAACGTGACGTTGTGGTCAAGTCGGTATAACTTCCGCACATGCCAATGGTCATGGGTTCGACTCTCTTCAAAGGCAGATTTTTTACAGTGGGGTGCCAACTAGTATATACCTTAGATGGGATTAATGACACATATCGGCACGGCTGTTATTTTTTTATGAAACTGTAATGGGTTTGAGAGTAACTACTCGATATTAAACTTCGTACAAAATGTGGAAATGCACGTGAACAATACATACAGTGCTTGCGTTGCAAATCACACAAGATCAAGAAGCAGTGGAACGTTACTCTGGAAATTCTTAGCAGCCACGTCAAAAATTATAGCGTTATATATATATATATATATAAGAATTTCCAGAGTAACGTTCCACTGCTTCTTGATCTTGCGTAACATTTTAATGTTATAATTGTGTTGTAAAATCTGTAGTTTTATATAAGAATCCGACTGAGGGGCGGCATGGCGTGAGTGCGAGTCCGCCTGGGTTCAATAGCTGGGTTCTCGGCCTGTGTATACGGCAGGTGGAAACCCACCATCGTGAGGAAATTGGGGAGCTAGAAGTGAGTAACGTCACCCCGTTTCGGAAATCTTCTACAACGGCTGGGGGTTGGACGTGCTGACCCCATGTCAACCCAAAAGCGGTTGAAGTTCTCCACACCTCTATGTAGGATTGTGAGAGGGAGACAGGCCGTCGGGAGATAGGCCAAGGCCCTTCGATATCTGTCGCGCAGTGGGTTATATATTATTTATTTATTTATTTAAGAAGGAAAAATGTAAGGTGCTTTTCGAAATTACAAGGTGAAATCATGGTTTAAAAATGCATGTGGTATGCACTTTATATTAGCAATAAATGAAAGGGGCGTTTACGTTCGAATCCTTACGTAATTATTAAGCATGGACGTTCTCTCATGTAAAGAAAATAAGTGTACCAACATAATTAAGACACGGAATTGTACGTCGTGTCGACGGTCCTAGGATTCGGCCAATGGATTGAGACGCATTTCTTCCCAATGCATTGGTCTTCATTTACAAGCCAAAATGATTACTACAAGAAGGAATCAGAAATCAGAAAACAGAAATCAGAAATGAAGACACTGAACACTGAAACATGTCATGACATAGTATTTAATGCATTACTGTTGACATACTTACAACACCTTGTAGCTCGCCTACACAAGCACCATTATAGGCAAAACACTATCGCCGACCCATGATGCACCGGATCAAAACAATTTAGCAGCGCAGACCGCTGATGGTCGACCTTACGTACAAAGACTAGTCCATTACGTGAGAACCATTTTCTATCAAGTTAAAATTTAAGGTTGCAGTCTCAAAGCTAGGAAAGAGGAGAAAACAAATTCCTCTCCGACCAACAAAGGTGCTGAAACGAGAGTCCTAACTGTGAATGCTGCTCTGTGTGTTTCTAAACTGTGAATGTTCCAAACTGTGAATCGAACTGTGTCTGTTAACTCCTTACTTCTACCTTTTCCTTCGAGTTCCCCTTCCCGGAAGAATTGTTCCTTTTCTCTTATTGGTCGTCGAACTTTTAACTCCTCCCACGCGTGGTCATGTCTGCACCGAAGAGTGATAATGCTTACACTGAAGGGTGATAATCGTGTAGCACAAAACACAATAGTAGTGCCGTGTGCCCGGTTCACAGCCCTTAAGTGGGGGCTCAGTGTTGACAACCAACCGCAAAAAAATTTCACCATATTTTACAGGCGAAGCTACCCTACAAATAGGAGTTGGCAACACTGACTAGTTGCTTCACAAACCTTTTGTTTCTTTAAACATATGAGTTGTAGTGTTTGTGGTATTACTGAGCGAGAAAGTACGAGGATTTCAGACTGAATAGAATATACTTAAAACTAGGGCAAGATGTCTATATAATCTTATTGCTACTGTGTATAACCTATGATTTTTGTAAAGAATAGCTTCCGAGAAAGTACGACCCCCGTCAGATTGATTTGGCTACACCTGAATCTACCAGATTGTTGTCTATAAGCTTGTTAAAAATATGCCCCTCTTGACACTGTTTTGGCTATACTTAAAATTAAGCCAATAAGCTCTTACGAGCTTTTTGATTACAC
Organism: Lepisma saccharinum; assembly: GCF_977018435.1. Taxonomy (NCBI): domain Eukaryota; kingdom Metazoa; phylum Arthropoda; class Insecta; order Zygentoma; family Lepismatidae; genus Lepisma; species Lepisma saccharinum. The sequence continues at coordinate 3,977,169 of NW_028142898.1, forward strand.
AGTAGTGCACTGTAATATAAGCTTAAATATTTGTTCAAAATATTTTTGTACTATTATGTTAATATGTTAACCTGGAATATCCTGAATATTTTAATTCGGGACCGGGATCAACTCATATATCTAATACTAAAATAATGCATTGTGCAGAAGTCGTCTAGAATTGCTCTGTGACTCTCTCATAACCTGTTTCCTTTTTGAGGTGTTGATGACAAACATGGGTCTCTCTGCTTTGAATTCATCTGGTGAGTAATACATGTCGGTATTCACAATTGTAACTCTTTTGTATGCTTAAAATGCCTCATATAATTTAAGGAAATCATCCTTGGACATGTTTAAATTATAATTTTCTCTAGGAAACACATCATTTCTGCCATTTTTAAGATATATGTTCTTGATGTTGCAGCTATGAAACTTACTTGAATTTTTTTCTTGGTTATTGTTTCTTCCAGTCTGAAACAGTACTACTACAAAATCTGGCATGTCATATTGTATACTGGAGAATGAGTTTGTAGTATCAAATTCATAATAGCTAGCAGTGGCAGGCTTTTGGACACATTGATATGTATAAAATTGTAAAGGCACCTGTGGATTTTTTAGGATATCTGCTTTGTATTCAAGAGCATAACAGGCTTCATATTCAACAACCGGGATTCTTAGCTCCATAGTCTGAATAAGACATTTGCCTTCATCAGGTAGAGTATTAGGCAGAGCTGCCCCAGTAGAATTTAATGTACTGTACCTCATTAAAGCATTATTATCATTAGCAGCTCTTCTAAATGTAATTCTTAAACCACCCTTCCACATAATGTATTTGTAATCTGAGAAAAATCCTATCAACAGGCGCATAGGGAACAGCACTGTGTGGCTCTTGGTTAATATTTTATCACCAGCCTCAAATCCACCTATCTTGTAGTAAGAAGCCTCGGTCTTGGATAATTTTAGTGTGGCCAAAGCTGTAGATGTAATACCAGGATAGTCTACTCTGTTTATAACAACACCATGTTTTCCGATCTCAATTTCAGAGAACAGATGTGGCACAAAATTGTCAACCAGTCTTATATTTGAGTTAGCTGGATAATCTGTACCATCGAGCTTTACAAAATCAAACTCGATATATAGGTCTGCTCTGTGAGGGTGTATAAAGCCATCTCCTGCATCAAGGTAAACCTCAATCTCTGTGTTGGCTTCATTTAAATTTGCGAAGGTCCTCCGGTTTGAGGGGAATGATTGTAGCTCATAACTCTCAATATTTTCCATTTTATTTATTTATTTATTTTTTGTATGTAGTTTTAGTTAAATATTAATTTCTATGACAGCAGTTGTTGTGGCTCCAGCAAAATCAACTAATTCTTCTTTTTCATTAGTGACCATCAACTCAATATAAGCTATTCTATTATGGCACACAGGAAAATATAATGTTGGTGATGGAGTGTAGATGATTGGCTCCATAAATTCAGAGTTAGGTTTGAATGTTGCAATGATACCAGTTTGTTTGTGAGTGCCTATGCCATCTGATTTTTTGATCATACCCTCGGCCACATTACAGTGAATATTTAGAGTCTCTATGGCTAAGAATTTAGGTATATTAATAGCAGTGTGTTTCATGGCTGGTTCAAGTATTGTGTTGTTCTGGAAGCCTAACAGCTCTCCTATAGTAACCAGATCTACTGTCTCTGTAGCAGACACAATCTCTACTCTGTGAGTGGCAGAATTTTGAGTTAACACTATACCGTCTAGGTAACTGAGCATTTAGAGTAGACAGATTATACTGCCCTGGAGTGATGACAATGTTTTGGTCACCAACTGCAATCTTGTTGTTATGGTGTGTAATATTGGGGATCAAGTACATGCCATAGAATGCTCTAAGAACTATTGTTTTGGGATATACTATATCATCATGTAGTCTGAGCTTCAATATTGGATTTTGGCTGGTAAGAGGGAATACTCCCATGATGTTTTAAATACCACAAGGCTATTTGAAAATTTTCAATTGATGGTTTATTTATTTGAGACAGATATCTAAGCATAGATAAACACAGATGTCCACAATTAACATCTTTGAAGTTTTGAACACGGGCATTATTGTAATAAAGATTAGTTGATTTTAGATATTTTACTAAATTCTCAGGTGGAATACCTCCAAATGAATCAAATATAAATGCCTCATTGTTTGAATATTTAAGATAGCAGATCCAGTGAGTGCCCTGATTTTTGTATTTATCCAAATTAACTATGCCACACTCTTTTTTGAGTGGTTGTTTTGGTAAAGAATCAGACATGTATACACCTCTAAAATGTTTGATGCCCAGTGGTTTGATTAAAGCTTCAATATCTTGGTTGGTAAGCGGCTCTTGTTTTTTTAAAACTTATTCATAGCTTTCTTAAGACCTTTGCCTTGTTTTTCCATAGCCAGATTATGGCGCTTTTGTTCATCTAATTCTGCCTTATTCTTCTTGGCATCTATTACCGTTTTTGCTATAGCAGCTGATCCCCCTGCTAAGCTGCCAACTGCACCAAGTGCTGCTAAAATAGCTGGGATACTAAATATAAAGCCCCCCGTATGCAATTTTTTTCTAGATTGCTGTAATTTCCTTAGTTGGGAGGTACTAAGAAAAAATTCATACCATGGCTCTTGGCAAGACAAGAACTTTTCTTCTTGCGCTGCTTTTTGGTTAGAAGACTATCAAAAGTCTTAAGAGATTTAAGACCTGCATAAGGTATCTGATAAATAACACTCTTGGCCTTCATTGTTGGTTTATTATATACATATTCTGGGATTAACTAGTTCAATTAAGTTGTAGCCAATTTATTTAATCTATTACAACCCCCACCCCAGTTTTTGTTTGGTGTTCATAACTATGGTGGTCCCCAATGCTGCTTTTCTCTCACTCAAAGAAGCATCTTTGCTTACAAATCTACCAAATGCAGCATCTTCTAAATTTGTGTCTGCCACATGTCGCCTGTTAAGATCGGTATGTGTGTTGTATGCTATGTCATGGTCTTTACAAGTAGCATCTAGGGGATTAACACCAGGGTCCCCTCTGTTTAGTCTATGGTCTAATTTGGTACCGGGACCACAATACTGATAGCCTAGTATGTGTAGCTCAAAAAGCTTGTTTATGATGTCATTAACCAACCCCGACCCTCAGAGATATTCCAAAATTTAGGTGGTAGAGTATTTATAATTTTTATAAGATATCCAATCCCTTTAGTGTCATTGACTATAAAATTAGACAATTTGGTGCCTATCATTTCCATAATTCCAACCTTTTCATTGTAGAAATTATGGTTGCCTGCATTTTCTTCCCCAGCTATGACCAGCAACCTATCTACAAGTTTCCTGACATCATCAACCCAGAAAAATTCTTTGGGCAGGGTGTTGTACTGCTTGATCCCACTACCTGTCTTTATCTGTGTACCTATGGGCTTGATTAAGTTATTGTAATTTGCTCCACTGCTAGACTTGACTCTTTTTTGTGTGGGATCATTGTTCTGGTATAGAGCATCTGATTTTATTAATATTTCTTAGTAATGCTTATAATCTTGATCTGTATAGCTGCAAGGCCTTTTCCGAGTCATCAGTTCCCATAATCCAGGTGTGCCAGGATACTTAACAAAAGCACCTCTTTCTCCAAGATGAGATTCTAAATATACTATTAGATCATCTCCCATAAATGTTACTCTAAAATTGCCAATTCTATGTATGATGCTACCATCAAGCTCTGTGTCAGCATATAAACCAAAAACCTCATCTTTGTTGTCTTTTGGTGTGCTTAAAAATTTTTGAGCAAGAAGACCCAATTCAATAGGATCCTGACTAGCTTCAATTCTTCGAGGAGGAACAGGACTAGGTGTATGAATACTAGAAAGTGGGGTGATTGGATATTGGATAGCGGCATTGGGGACCACCATAGCTATGAACACCAAACAAAAACTGGGGTGGGGGTTGCAATAGATTAAATAAATTGGCTACAACTTAATTGAACTAGTTAATCCCATAATATGTATATAATAAACCAACAATGAAGGCCAAGGGTGTTATGTATCAAAAACGGTAATAGATGCCAAGAAGAATAAGGCAGAATTAGATGAACAAAAGCGCCATTATCTGGCTATGGAAAAACAAGGCAAAGGTCTTAAGAAAGCTATGAATAAGTTTTAAAAAAACAAGAGCCGCTTACCAACCAAGATATTGAAGCTTTAATCAAACCACTGGGCATCAAACATTTTAGAGGTGTATACATGTCTGATTCTTTACCAAAACAACCACTCAAAAAAGAGTGTGGCATAGTTAATTTGGATAAATACAAAAATCAGGGCACTCACTGGATCTGCTATCTTAAATATTCAAACAATGAGGCATTTATATTTGATTCATTTGGAGGTATTCCACCTGAGAATTTAGTAAAATATCTAAAATCAACTAATCTTTATTACAATAATGCCCGTGTTCAAAACTTCAAAGATGTTAATTGTGGACATCTGTGTTTATCTATGCTTAGATATCTGTCTCAAATAAATAAACCATCAATTGAAAATTTTCAAATAGCCTTGTGGTATTTAAAACATCATGGGAGTATTCCCTCTTACCAGCCAAAATCCAATATTGAAGCTCAGACTACATGATGATATAGTATATCCCAAAACAATAGTTCTTAGAGCATTCTATGAATATTGAAGCTCAGACTACATGATGATATAGTATATCCCAAAACAATAGTTCTTAGAGCATTCTATGATCAAGCGTGTACTTGATCCCCAATAATACACACCATAACAACAAGATTGCAGTTGGTGACCAAAACATTGTCATCACTCCAGGGCAGTATAATCTGTCTACTCTAAATGCTCAGTTTCCTAGAGGTATAGTGTTATTTCAAAATTCTGTCACTCACAGAGTAGAGATTGTGTCTGCTACAGAGACAGTAGATCTGGGTACTATAGGAGAGCTGTTAGGCTTCCAGAACAACACAATACTTGAACCAGCCATCAAACACACTGCTATTAATATACCTAAATTCTTAGCCATAGAGACTCTAAATATTCACTGTAATGTGGCCGAGGGTATGATCAAAAAATCAGATGGCATAGGCACTCACAAACAAACTGGTATCATTGCAACATTCAAACCTAACTCTGAATTTATGGAGCCAATCATCTACACTCCATCACCAACATTATATTTTCCTGTGTGCCATAATAGAATAGCTTATATTGAGTTGATGGTCACTAATGAAAAAGAAGAATTAGTTGATTTTGCTGGAGCCACAACAACTGCTGTCATAGAAATTAATATTTAACTAAAACTACATACAAAAAATAAATAAATAAATAAAATGGAAAATATTGAGAGTTATGAGCTACAATCATTCCCCCCAAACCGGAGGACCTTCGCAAATTTAAATGAAGCCAACACAGAGATTGAGGTTTACCTTGATGCAGGAGATGGCTTTATACACCCTCACAGAGCAGACCTATATATCGAGTTTGATGTTGTAAAGCTCGATGGTACAGATTATCCAGCTAACTCAAATATAAGACTGGTAGACAATTTTGTGCCACATCTGTTCACTGAAATTGAGATCAGAAAACATGGTGTTGTTATAAACAGAGTAGACTATCCTGGTATTACATCTACAGCTTTGGCCACACTAAAATTATCCAAGACCGAGGCTTCTTACTACAAGATAGGTGGATTTGAGGCTGGTGATAAAATATTAACCAAGAGCCACAGAGTGCTGTTCCCTATGCGCCTGTTGATAGGATTTTTCTCAGATTACAAATACATTATGTGGAAGGGTGGTTTAAGAATTACATTTAGAAGAGCTGCTAATGATAATAATGCTTTAATGAGGTACAGTACATTAAATTCTACTGGGGCAGCTCTGCCTAATACTCTACCTGATGAAGGCAAATGTCTTATTCAGACTATGGAGCAAAGAATCCCGGTTGTTGAATATGAAGCCTGTTATGCTCTTGAATACAAAGCAGATATCCTAAAAAATCCACAGGTGCCTTTACAATTTTAAACATATCAATGTGTCCAAAAGCCTGCACAGCTAGATATTATGAATTTGATGCTGCAAACTCATTCTCCAGAATACAATATGACATGCCAGATTTTGTAGTAGTACTGTTTCAGACTGGAAGAAACAATAACCAAGAAAAAAATTCAAGTAAGTTTCATAGCTGCAACATCAAGAACATATATCTTAAAAATGGCAAAAATTATGTGTTTCCTAGAGAAAATTATAATTTAAACATGTCCAAGGATGATTTCCTTAAATTATATGAGGCATTTTAAGCATACAAAAGAGTTACAATTTGGAATACTGACATGTATTACTCACCAGTTGAATTTAAAGCACAGAGACCCATGTTTGTCATCAACACCTCAAAAAGGAAACAGGTTGTGGTTAATGACAAGATAAACATTAAAATTATCTGTTAATTCCATGATACACTCCCTGATGACACCATAGGTAGTTTTATTCTTATAGGTGAAAAATCATATGTATATGATGTAAGAAATGAGAGAGTCACAGAGCAATTCTAGACGACTTCTGCACAATGCATTATTTTAGTATTAGATATATGAGTTGATCCCGGTCCCGAATTAAAATATTCAGGATATTCCAGGTTAACATATTAACATAATAGTACAAAAATATTTTGAACAAATATTTAACCTTATATTACAGTGTACTACTATGTAATCAAAAAGCTCGTAAGAGCTTATTGGCTTAATTTTAAATATTGCCAAAACAGTGTCAAGAGGGGCATATTTTTAACAAGCTTATAGACAACAATCTGGCAGATTCAGGTGTAGCCAAATCAATCTGAGGGGGGGTCGTACTTTCTCGGAAGTTTTTTTTTTTTACAAAAATCATAGGTTATACATAGTAGCAATAAGATTATAGAGACACCTTGCCCTAGTTTTAAGTAAATTCTATTCAGTCTGAAAGCCTAGTACTTTCTCGCCCCAGTAATACCACAACACTACTACTCATATGATATTTCACAGTCGAAGCTAACCTACAAGTTACAAGTTGACGGCGTAGCCTTCTATAAGATGATAAGAATGCAGTAAGATGAAGAAGACGCTAACTGGCAATAGTGGTGTTAATGCTTCCTCCTCTCTACCCCTCCTCTTACTGGGCCTCCTCCCATGGCGCAGTGGTAGCGTTGTAATCAAGGGTTCGATACCCGCACAAGTGTTTCTTGAAACTGTAGGTCCAGCCCCGATTAGCCTTACTTACAGGGGCTCTTGTAACGCCACGGGGCGAAAACATGCATACTTCTGTTTTTCCACATGTATGTATGTATGTAATGCGATTTGTAGGGGAAGAGGGGGGCCAAAATTTTGAACTTACGGCTGGAAAAATGTTTTCTATAACTTATTTTTGTTCGAGGCAAATTCATAGGAATATATTGTTAAATAAATATTAATATTGTAAATATATACTTATCGTATTTAGTTTTTCGGTATCGAAAATCGACTGTCATATCGTATTTGAAAAATACGCCTTGCCTGTGGACATCTAGAAACGTCAATTTCGTTCCCTCTCTCTCCGTGTGCTAACAATGTTGACAGAATGACAGGTTGAACAATAGGTAGGCCTTGGGACGACGGAAGTTATACTTCCTGGCTTTTCAGTAGCTGAATTCCTCGCTGGCCAATTTTAACCTTACAGCTAGAAATGTTTCTATAAAATAACAATGTCTATGAACCTGTTTGGCTTCAGGAAGCAAGCTATGTTAGTACCCGTCCAGCCCACGTCGTCGTCGAGCTTCAGCAAACTCCTGCCTTCCATACTATCTAAACTTAATTATACACTTGAATAGCATTTGGACGCAGTATGACGAGGATGTGGGCAAAACGTTCTATGTATTCAACAACAATTTGTATTATCACCGGTTCCCCATCTCTGGCAAACTTAAATTCGCCATGAATCCCGAGAACAAAGGGGAGGTCAAGGTATCCTCTGGCAAGAACGTCTATCGCATCAAGCATGATAGGATGGACAGTACCACTACGTACGATGTGTCTGCTGGCGATGGCCTGTACGTGGAGCTCTTGGACGACTACGACAAACTCATCCCTCTTTTCATAGAAATGAAATTCACCTACCCTATAATAAATAACCACAGTGGCAAAAATGCCTAACGACATTTTCGGTCACACCAAGAGCGACGATCACGGTGACGAGCTACTCATGCTCGACGTCAGGGTCAAGAAGTTGCGAAGCGACCTGCAGGCCCTGCAGTCCACGCTCAACTCCAGCCTTAAGTCAGAGTTAGCTAGCTTGCAGTCTCAGTGCCTGGACCCCGTACTCAAAATTGACGCCGAGCTTAAATCGCTGCTGCAAAAGTACACGGACCTCGCTCCAATAGAGAACTTTGACAACTTGGCACTGAGCGTAGGCAAGCTCCAAAACGAACTTGTGAAGCTGCAGCAAGCGCAAACTTTCCACGTGGAAAAGCTGAAGCGACACTTGCAGGACCAAACAAGCACCATCCAGACTGAACTGCAAAACATTATCCAGAGTATAAAAACTCAAGATGACTACGATCGCGTGAATGCCAGTATTGCCAAATTGCACGAACAGTTTCAATCGTTCGAAATTCCTACTTTGTAAAGCATCAAGGCTGAGATTCAAAAGGACACTTTGCATGCAGCCTTCAACGAAGTCAAAACTAAACTCCAAACGCTACAGGACTTTATCGACAACCTACCTTCGTCCAGCGAGCTTTATGCCATTGCCCGTAGCGTGGCCAACATAAAACTTCAACTTGAGACCTACTAGGATTCCGGGAAGCTGCAAGGTACCATAGCCCATATTGAGGATGCTCTCGAAGTCATAAAAAATGATCTGGCAAACGTACACGAAGCACTGGAATCCAAACTGCCTGGAATCAGGTATACTCTGGCCAGCGTCCAACAGCAAATCACCAAGCTGGAAAATCTAAACACCGAATCAGAGTTGTCGCATTTTCATCACTTGATCGACGAAATACAGGCTAAGTAGAGATTGTATCTGCTACAGAAATAATGGATCTGGGTACTATAGGAGAGCTGTTAGGCTTTGAGAACAACACAAAACTTGAACCAGCCATCAAACACACTGCTATTAATATACCTAAATTCTTAGCCATAGAGACTCTGAATATTCACTGTAATGTGGCCGAGGGTATGATCACCAAATCAAATGGCATTGGCACTCACAAACAAACTGGCATTATTGCAACATTCAAACCTAACTCTGAATTTATGGAGCCCAACATCTACAATCCATCCCCAACATTATATTTTCCTGTGTGCCATAATAGAATAGATAACATTGAGCTGATGGTAACTAATGAAAAAGAAGAATTAGTTGATTTTGCTGGAGCCACAACAACTGAAATCATAGAGATTAATATTTAAATAAAAATACATACAAAAAATGGAAAATATTGAGAGTTATGAGCTACAATCATTCTCCCCAAACAGGAGGACATTTGCAAATTTAAATCAACCCAACACAGAGAATGAGGTTGATCTTGATGTAGGGGATGGCTTTATACACCCCCACAGAGCAGATCTATATATCGAATTTGATGTTGTAAAGCTCGATGGAACAGATTATCCGGCAAATTCAAATATAAGATTGGTAGATAATTTTGTGCCGCATCTGTTCTCTGAAATTGAGATCAGAAAGCATGGTGTTGTTATAAACAGAGTGGATTATCCCGGCATTACCTCCACAGCTTTGGCCACACTAAAATTATCCAAAACCGAGGCTTCTTACTACAAAATAGGTGGATTTGAGGCTGGTGATAAAATTATATCTAAGAGCCACACAGTGCTGTTCCCTATGCGCCTGTTGCCAGGATTCTTCTCAGATTACAAAGATATTATGTGGAAGGGTGGTTTAAGAATCACATTTAGAAGAGCTGCCAATGATAATAATGCTTTGATGAGGTACAGCACATTAAATTCTACAGGGGAAGCTTTGCCTAATACCCTACCTGATAAAGGCAAATGCATTATTCAGACTATGGAGCTAAGAATCCCAGTTGTTGAATATGAAGCCAGTTATGCTCTTAAATACAAAGCAGATATAATAAAAAATCCACAGATTCCTTTACAATTTTATAAATATCAATGTGTACAGAAGCCTGCCGCTGGTACTTATTATGAGTTTGATGCTACAATGTCACTCTCCAGTATACAATATGACATGCCGGATTTTGTGGTGGTACTGTTTCAGACTGGAAGACACAATAATCAGGAAAAAAATTCAAGTAGATTTGATAACTGCAACATCAAGAACATATATCTTAAAAATGGCAGAAATGAGGTATTCCCTAGAGAAAATTATAATTTAGACATGTCCAAGGATGATTTCCTTAAATTATATGAAGCATTTACAGCATACAAAAGGGTCACTACTGGCAATACTGACATGTATTACACACCAGATGAATTCAAACAGAGACCCATTTTTGTCATCAACACTTCAAAAAGGAAACAAGTTGTGGTTAATGACAGGACAAACATTAAAATTATCTGTGAATTCCACAATACACTCCCTGATGACACTATATGTTGTGTTATTCTCATAGGTGAAAAATCATATGTTTATGATGTAAAAAATGAGAGAGTCACAGAGCAATTCTAGAAGAGCTCTGCTTATTACCGGACCGGAAGTAAATATAAATGGGTGTGGGTGGGTGAGAGTGACTTTTTGCCTTAGTTTTTAAGTGTAGCCAAAACAAAATCAAAAAGGGGCATATTTTTTACAAGTTTATGGACAACAAACTGAGAGATGTAGCTTTTACACACATGGGCAAATCTGTCTGAGGGGAGTTCTTCTTTTCTACACTAGAATTCAAAATTCTTTAGATTTAAATATGTACACACATGGCCGATTGGGCTATATGCCCCCTCTTGACATAATTTTAAGTGTGGGCAAATCGGGGCATATGAACTCTTCTTTTCTACACTAGGATTCAAAATTCTTAGAATTAAGAGCATATCACACTTGAAGAATTGGGGAATATGGGCATCTTGGCATAATTTTAAGTGTGGGCAAATCGGGCTGTTTAATCAAATGACCTCTTCTTTTCTACGCTATAAGTGCACTCATTATAGCACCAATTATACTACTGCTGCGGAGTATATAAAATAACATACCTTTGAAAAAAAAATACACGAGAGGGAAACAAAAAAAATATCTCAGATCTTATATATATAAATAACATACCGTGAAAATAACATATAGAGCATCAACATGAAGCCCAAGGGTGTCGTGTACCAGATACCATATTCGAATCTGAAAACGCTGGGTGCCCTCGATGGGTTACTCACCAAGAAACAACGCGAGAAGAAACGTTCTTGCTTGACGAAAGGACATGGAATGAAATTGCTGCTCAGCACTCCACAATTAAGACGGTTGCAGCGTTCGCGGAAACAGCAAAAAACAGGGGGGTTAATATTCAGCATCCCGGCCATCCTGGCAGCATTGGGGGCCGTTGGAAGTTTGGCTGGGGGTAGCGCCGCCATAGCGAAAACCATGATCGGCTCGAAGAAGAACAAGGCGGAATTGGAAGAACAGAAACTTCACAATCTGGCCATGGAGAAGAAAGGGCAGGGGGTCATGAGCAAGTATAAAAAATAGAAGAAGCACTCACCAACCGAAACATTGAATCTTTAATCAAACCATTACAAATCAAACACTTCAGAGGCGTTTTCATGTCCGATTCGTTACCTTCAACCGTTACAAGAAGAGAATGTGGAGTAGTCAACTTGGACAGTCAAGAAAATCCAGGCACGCATTGGATATGTTACCACAAAAATGCAAATAACAATAAAGCATTCGTTTTCGATTCTTTCGGCCACCTACAAATTTAGTTCATTATCTGAAAACGAACAACCTATGCTACAACGACGAACGCATTCAAAATTTCGGAGACGTGAAATGCGGTCATCTCTGTCTCTCCATTCTCACGTTTCTCTCTAAAATAAATAAGCCATCGGTGGAAGATTTCCAGAATGCATTGTGGAACCTTAAACACGATGGGCGTGTTCCATCTCACGAGCGAATCTTCGATCTTGAAACTCACGCTGCACGACGACATCGTCTATTCTAAATCCATAGCTTTACGTGCATTCTACAGCATGTACCTCATACCTAACGTCACGCAGCACAACAACAAAATTAGCGTCGGAAGTGAACATATCGTCGTCACGCCAGGTCAATACAATCTTTCTACTTTGCAAGCTCAATTACCTAAAGGCACGTACCTTTCTCACAATTCAGTCACGCACAGATTCGAAATCGTGTCCGCAAAGGAGACCGTGGATCTGGGCACCATAGGAGAACTCTTAGGTTTCGAGAACGACAACAAACTCGAAGCTGGCATCAAGCACACGGGAGCAAACATTCCTAAATTTCTAGCCATCGAAACTTTGAACGTTCACTGCAACGTGGCCGAAGGCATGATCACGAAATCTGAAGGGTTGTTGGGAAGTCACAAGCAGACGGGAATCATAGCCACGTTCAAACCCAGTTCCGAATTCATGGAACCGATCATCTACACACCCTCTTCGCCGATCTATTTTCCAGTATGTCGCAACCGCATAGACAACATAGAGTTGGTGGTCACGAACGAGAAAGGAGACGTGGTGGATTTTACAGGTGCCACGACGACTGCCGTCCTGGAGATCAACGTATAATAAATAACACATAGTGAAAAAAAATGGAACAAATCGAAAGTTACGAATTGCAATCTTTCCCTCCCAACCGTCGCACGTTCACAAATTTGAAAGAAGCGAACAGGGAAATCGAATACGACGTGGACGTAGGCGATGGGTTCGTTCATCCTCACAGAGCGCTACTTTGGGTCCGGACGGTAACACGCCGCTGCCCAACATTTTACCTGAAGCAGCCAAATGCGTCATCCGGAGCATGGAGTTGAGAGTACCGATCGTGGAACACGAAAAGAACTACGCACTCAAGTACAAAGCGGAGATCTTGAAAAGTCCACAGGTGCCCATTCACTTTCACGGTTACCATTGCGTGCAGAAAATAGCGTCAGGAAGTCATCTGGAATTTGACGTGACGACGCAGTTCAACAACATGCAGTTCGACATGCCAGATTTCGTCATTGTACTCTTTCAGACCAGACGCGATAACAATCAGGAAAAAGATTCCAGCAAATTCGACGACTCCAGGATCAAAAACGTTTATCTGAAGAATGGCAGGAACGAAATGTTCCCGCGCGAGAATTACAACCTCGACATGACCAAACATGATTATCTAAAACTTTACGAAGCTTACTCCGCTTACAAGAGGGTAACAGAGGGAAACGTCGACATGTACTACACGCCCAGCGAATTCAAAATCCACGGACCCATGTTCGTCATCAACACCACAAAAAGGAAGCAGGTCGTGGTCAACGATCGCACAAACATGAAGATCGTTTGCGAGTTCAACAGTCCATTGCCCGAGTATATCCTGGTCGCAGAGAAGTCCTTCGCGTACGACGTGAAGAACGAGAGGGTGACGGAACAGTTTTAAAAAATTCGTAAAAAAAAATTGCCACATACTAAAAGAAATCTACTAAGTTTACTACCACAACTAATTAGTATTCTATTATGTCATTTGCTTAGGTGAAGGGAAAATAATGGTCCAAAAAGGGAAATTTTGCTCCTTGGGAAGGGAAATTGTTCCCTCATAGTGTGGCGTCCACGTCGCCGTTGGTGAAATCTAGTAGCAAACACTAGAAATATTTCCACAGGTATCGTCTTCATGTTATCTATTATTCACGATTGAAATAGTAAAACAAAACGGAGTCCAATGTAAGTTAGTTCGGTTCGTAAAAGATCGCAAATAAAAAAAATGATAGGCTAAGTTATATCACTGAAGATCGTAAAAAAATCGTAAGAAGAAAAGGATAGGTTAAGTTATATCACGTAAGATCGTGATATACCTACAAGTACGAGGTGGGAAAAAATGAAGTGCATTGAAAATTGTACTAAAACATCGCTAAACGGTAAAACATCGATAAAAAATTGTCAAAATATGTCAAAAACTGATATTCAATTGATAAAAAAAGAGAATACCTACAAAGTACGACTTAGAAACAACACTTTTACAATACTCTTATGCCTAGTCCCTCGTACAGTTTTGACAGCTGGCGATACTTCGGTTGCTCCAAACTTTTGGAGAAAACATATAGGAGCCTGATCTTCCAGTTTAACCAGTTGGGTGCAAGAAGAAAATTATCAATAAGTATAGTTGTTTTTCCACATCCAGAAGGTCCAACAATGAGGCAACAAATGTTGTCGGGTAGAAGCTCGCCATTTTTCCTATCCTGACGTTCTGATGGAAAATCTGGCAGTCACCGTACCACGTCCCAAGCACCCGTTACACAATCACCTCGTTTTCGTCTATCCAATCTTTTTCCTCGAGTCCAAGCCTTTTCACCAACAGTTTGTCACTTTTTCTAGGTAATACTTTTTCAAAAAGATACGTGTCCGGGTATTTTGTTTTAGAAAGTTCCTCTTCGTAAAATTTTCCTTTCAGAATTTCGTCGCGATTATCTTTTATTATATACGTGTGACGGTTTCAGGGTAAGACTCGAACTACAGTGAAAAGTTCCGTACTCCAATTTTTTGTGAAGACCTTTTCGAACGCACGCTTAACTTTACTAATTCTCATCTGATCTCTAATTTTGTACTTCGGTTTCTTGCTTGTAAATTTATACTTTGGACAATAAACCGTAGAAATTAAACGTCGCTCGTCAGATTTGTTGACGTCAGCTGGTTTCATGTTTATCGTGCGATGCAAACTGTGATTATAGCTGTTAACGAGTTCCGGAAGCATGCCGAGCCACTTGTAATTCCCCTGAAGCGTGAATTGTTTCCACATCCCTGTTTTGAGAGTTTGGTTGAAACGTTCCACTATGCTAGCTTTGATGTGACTAAAGGTGGAGTAATGTTGAATATTTTGTTTTTGAATAAATCGTCGAAAGACAGAGTTGTCGAATTCTTTTCCGGTGTCTGTTTGAAGAAATCGAGGTCGCCTGCCATTTTAATCGAAAATAGTTTTGAAATCTTCCACTACGCAGGTTCCTGTTTTGCCTTCAGGGGTAAAGCCCACGCAAATTTTGAAAACGTGTCTATAACGGTAAGAAGATACTTGTATCCCTTGTTGATTTCATTTATTTTTTTTTAAATTGCCACTGTTCATTTCCACAAGGTCAGCTTGCCACAAGACGTGTATGCCTTTGGTCACTACCGCCAGTCGTTTGTAGTTTCGCCGTGCAGGTTTGTGCAGCTCGTTCCCAATACCCTGCCTAGACATTGCGTGAAAATAAAAATATAGCTTGGGTGGGATTTCTGGATGCAGAAAATGAGGGGTTTTCTATGTACAGCTTATCACCTATTGCTATGTCGATAATTTGAGTTGCATCTTCGGCATAGGCAGTCTCGCGAGTTTCGGGGTGGGTAAAGTCGACCAACTCCACTTTTCTTATTTTACGATCGTCACTGATGTTCGTTACGGTCATGGTTGGGTAGTGGGTTGCGTGAGGCAAAGACCAGTATGAAACCTTGACGAACTGAAGTGTGCCAGCGATGAAAAACTGGTGATAGGCTTTGGCAGGAGTCAGCATGTAGAGTTTGGCACCCGGATGGAAGAGCGAGGAAAATTCCCTGTTTGGAATGCTGTACAGTTTCATGACAACGGTGGACTTGAGATTGTCGATGCTGGCGTTCAGGGTTTTTACATTGGTTCGAACCTCGCTCTCCACGTCCTCCAATCTACCGTTAACCGATTCCAGGTGTTCCTCGATAGCACGGACAAAAGTGTCTTAATCGGGCTTGATCTTCACATCGACAATTAGCCTCTTGAATTTTTCGTTTAAGTCATGTATTTGGGTACTGAAATTGGTTATGGCCGATTCCTGGCTGGCCTCGATGCTGTATATTTGCTCTTTCACATTGGCGATAATCTGATGGAGACTTTCCACGAGTGTCAACTTGGAGCTCTGGGTTGCGAGGTCGTGGACCTGGGTTCTAATTTCCGCAAACAAGCCATGTAGCTCGCTATGTTCTGGTTGGTGGGTAAGGTTGCAACAGACTCCCGAAGCAATTCAATTTCGGTTTGGATGTTTTTGATGTCGTCGGATTTGAATATTCGGTTGAGAGCCCTCTTCACGCTTTTCAGTTCCTGCGAGGCAGGAAGAGTGGCCACCGTGTTTTGGAGCGACTTCAAAGCTTTTTTCACCGCATCCATCTCTGACTCACCAGCAGCAGTGCGTATGCCTTCTTGTAATTGTGTCATGTCGTTCTGGGTGGGGGTGGATTATTGCAAAGTTTCCAACTCTGTGAGTGACAGAATTTTGAGTTAATACTATACCTCTGGGTAACTGAGCATTTAGAGTGGACAGATTATATTGCCCTGGAGTGATGACAATTTTTTGATCCCCTACTGCAATTTTGTTGTTGTGGTGTGTAATATTAGGGATCAAGTACATGCCATAAAATGCTCTGAGAGCTATTGTTTTGGGATACACTATATCATCATGTAATTTGAGTTTCAATATTGAATTTTGGCTGGTGAGATGGAATACCCCCATGATGTTTCAGATACCACACGGCCTTTTGAAAATTTTCAATTGATGGTTTATTTATTTGAGACATATATCTAAGAACAGATAAACACAAATGTCGACAATTAACATCTTTGAAGTTTTGAACACGGGCATTATTGTAATAAAGATTAGCTGATTTTAGATATTTTACTAAATTTTCAGGTGGAACACCTCCAAATGAATCAAACACAAATGCCTCATCTTTTAAATATTTAAGATAACAAATCCAGTGAGTGCCCTGATTTTTGTACTTATCCAAATTAGCAATGCCACACTCTTTGTTGAGTGGTTGTTCTGGTAAAGAATCAGACATGTACACACCTCTAAAATTTTTGATGCCCAGTGGCTTGATTAAAGCTTCAATATCTTGGTTTGTAAGCGGCTCTTGTATTCTTTAAACTTATTCATGGCTCTCTTAACACCTTTGCCTTGTTTCTCCATGGCCAGGTTATGGCGCTTCAATTCATCTAATTCTGCCCTTTTTTTCTTGGCATCTATTACTGTTTTTGCTATGGCAGCTGATCCACCAGCCAAGCTCCCAACAGCCCCAAGTGCTGCTAAGATGGTCGGGATAGTAAATATAAATCCACCCACATGTGATTTTTTCCTGGATTGGTGTAATTTTTTTAATTGGGGGGTACTAAGCAACAATTTCATACCATGGCCCTTGGCAATACAAGAGCTTTTTTTCTTGCGCTGCTTTTTGGATAAAAGACTATCAATAGTTTTAAGAGATTTAAGACCTGCATAAGGTATTTGATACATAACACCCTTGGCCTTCATTGTAGGTTTATTATATATATATATATATTCAAAGCCCCCACCCCAGTTTTTGTTTGGTGTTCATAGCTATGGTAGTCCCCAATGCTGCTATTTTCTCACTCAAAGAAGCATCTTTGCTTACAAATCTACCAAATGCAGCCTCTTCTAATTTTTTGTCTGCAACATGTCTCTTGTCAAGATCAGAATGTGTGTTCTATGCTATGTCATGGTCTCTACAAGCAGCATCTAGGGGATTAACACCAGGATCACCTCTGTTTAATCTATGGTCCAATTTTGTGCCTGGACAACAATACTGATAGCCTGGAATGTGTAGTTCAAATGGCAGCTTGTTTATAATATCATTAACCAACCCCCGACCCTCAGAAATATTCCAAAATTTAGGTGGTAGAGTATTAATAATTTTTATAAGATATCCAATCCCCTTAGTGTCATTCACTATAAAATTAGACAATTTTGTGCTTATCATGTCCATAATTCCAAACTTTTCATTGTAAAAATTGTGGTTCCCAGCATTTTCCTCCCCAGCTATCACCAATAACCTATCTACAATTTTCCTGACATCATCAACCCAGACAAATTCTTTATTCAGGGTGTTGTATTGTTTGATTCCACTTCCAGTCTTGATCTGTGACCATATGGGCTTGATTAAGTTGTTATATTTTGCTCCACTGCTAGACTTGACTCTTTTTTGTGTGGGATCATTGTTCTGGTATAGAGCATCTGATTTTATTAATATTTCTTTGTAGTGCTCATAGTGTTGATCTGTATTGCTGCAAGGCCTTTTCCGAGTCATCAGTTCCCACAATCCAGGTGTGTCGGGATATATAACAAAACCACCTTTTTCTCCAAGATGAGATTCTGAATATACAATAAGATCATCACCCATAAATGTTACTCTGAAATTACCAATTCTATGTATGATGCTACCATCACGCTCTGTGTCGGCATATAAGCCAAAGACCTCATCTTTGTTGTCTTTAGGTGTGCTTAAATATTTTTGAGCATGAAGACCCAATTCAATAGGATCCTGGGTAGCTACAATTCTTAGAGGAGCAACAGGACTAGGTGTATGAATACTGGAAAGTGGGGTGATTAGATAATCTAATATGTTCCTTGCAGCTACAGGTACAAGCTCTGTGATCAAATTTTGATTTTGCTCTGTAACAGTTTTGATATTTTTACCTAATTCACTAATAGCATCAATAATAGGCTGTTCTGTTTGTTTGTATTATTCATAAATTCCTCATTCTGTGATTTCCATCCCTTAAATCTTTTTACAAGATAATCTCTTAATTTAAGATCATCAATGATTGGCCTTTTCATGGTTATTTATATATGTTTCAATGTCTATAGAAAATTGTTGATTTTATTTCTATATTTACCACTATTGGGTTTTCTTGTCATATCAATTGTGACAAACCCATAACTGTCTTGATTCCAGCACCTACTGCAAAACTTGGAAAAATCATTGTAGCTCACGTCCCCACCTACATATTCATCATGTATGTGTTTGAGGTTGGTATGATCTTGATGAAACACACATATAAAATTGCTGTTGTCTCGGATCAGCTGCTTCGGTACTTTTGAAAAAGTCTGTGCCAGGTAGAAGCAATCAATGTTTTTGTGTCGGGCCTGTGTAAAGAAATTTCTAACCTTGTTTTGATTATCCAGTATAATGTCATCAAACACAACAACAGAATTATCGAGAAATTCATGGAGTGGCTTAACATCTGATTGAAAAGTGGCAATATCCAATCCATCATATAGCTTCATCAGCTGCTGATATTTTAATTTTTCCAAGCTCTTAGAGAAAACATACAAGTGCCTGTTTTTCCAGTCTAACCAGTTGGGTGCCAATAAAAAATTATCAATCATTAGTGTAGTTTTACCACAAGCTGATGGCCCAAAAATAAGACATCTAATATTATCAGGCAGCAACTTGCCATTTCTCTTAATCTGCTGTTCAGGTTCTGGCAGCCTTTTTATAACATCCCAGGTGCTCATATTATCACTTTGTCTGCATCGATCTAGCTGTGTTCTGGAAGTCCTAGCCATTTGACAAATAACTTGTTGCCTTTTCTGCGGATGATTTTTTCTATGAGATATGTGTCAGGCTGTTTAGTTTTGTTGAGTTCTTCTTCATAGAACCTTTGAGAATTTCTCCTCGGTGACCTTTCATTATATATGTGTTAAGGGTCCCAGGTTTAACTTGAACCACTGTAAATAATTCAGTGCTCCAGTTTCTTGTAAAGCCTCTTTTGAATAAGTGCTTATATTTGCTGATTCTTACTTGATCACCCACCTTGTATTTGGCCTTTCTTGTTGTTGACTGGTATCTAGGATAATAAACAGTCCTGATCAATTTTTGCTCATCAGATGAAATTACTTCAGAGGGTTTCATGTTGATTGTGGAATGAACCGAGTTGTTATATTTATGTAGAAGTTCTGGAAGAATATTAAGCCATTTATAATTACCTTGAAGTGTAAATTGTTTACATAAGATTTTTTAGGGTTTTGTTGAATCTCTCTACAATTGAGGCTTTGAGATCACTGTAACTCGAATAATGTTGTATTGACTGACTTTTAATAAATTGTTGGAACACAGAATTATAAAATT
This sequence comes from Lepisma saccharinum, assembly GCF_977018435.1. Classification (NCBI taxonomy): domain Eukaryota; kingdom Metazoa; phylum Arthropoda; class Insecta; order Zygentoma; family Lepismatidae; genus Lepisma; species Lepisma saccharinum. The sequence goes on from NW_028142898.1 coordinate 3,997,213, forward strand.
CTTTGCCATTATCTGTTTGCAAATAGCGCGGTGATCTTCCACTCTGATTGAAGATTGTCCTGAAGGCTTCTGTAACACATTTTCCAGTCTTGGATTTGAGTGGCACAGCCAGCCAAATTTTGAAAATGTGTCTATTACAGTAAGTAGATACTTGTAGCCCTTGTTGATTTTGTCTAAGTTTTTCAGCTGTCCACTTGCCATCTCAATCAAGTCGCTCTGCCATAAATCATCTATGTCTTTTGTGACTACTGGCAGTCTCTTATAATTATGTCTGGCTTGTCTGTGTAATTCATCAACAATAATTTGTCTAGACATAATATGAAAACAAGAATATTGCAACTATGGGATGTTCAGTAGCTGATACTACAGGATTTTCTAAATACAGTTTGTCTCCTATTTGTATATAAAATTCCAGAGAGCCATTATCTTCAGCATAAGATGTTTCTAATGTATTGGGATCTGTAAAATCCTCTAACTCTACACTGGTGATTTTTGGTTTGTTGTCAGCATTTGTTATTGATAAGGTGGGGTAGTGGTGTGCCTGTGGTTGAAGCCAATATTTGATCTTGATTGGTCTCAGTGTGCCCCCAACAAAAAACTGGAAATAAAATTGTGCAGGGGACAGCATATATATTTTGCCACCTGGTGTAAATGGTGAATCATATTCTTTGTTGGGGATGCTGTACAATTCAAGAATTTTGTATGTTTAGGATTCTCAATTATGCCTGTTATTTCTTTTTCTGCTGTAAGCAATCTGCTTGTTACAGATTCAAGGTGTTCATTGATGGTCCTAACAACATCATCATGGCCTGGCTTGATTTTTATGTCCACAACAAGTTTCTTGTATTGTTGCACAATCTCTTGAAGCTGGGTGGCAAAAACAGACAGAGCATTTGCTTGATTGGATTCCATGGTTCCTGGCTGTTGCTTGATATTAGCTACAATTTGTTGCAAATTTTCAATAACTGCCAATTTTGAATTTTGAGCAGAAAGATCATGGACCCGTCTTCTGATATCCTCAAACAGGGCATTCAGTTCATTAATATGTTGATTAGTTGGTAGAGTGGCCACTGTCTGAGTAAGTTGTTTGATTACTGTCTGGATATTCTTGATATCTTCTGATTTCAATAAGCGATTCACTGCTCTCTTAATATTTTTAAGTTCTTGTGATGTAGGCAGATTTGTTACAGTATTTTGCAAAGATTCAAGTGCCAATTTCACATTATTTAATTCAGAAGCATCAGCCACATTTTGCATAGTATCTTGGAGCAGGGCTATATCTGCCTGAGTGGGTGTTGATTGTTGTAAAATTTCAAGTTTTGTTTGGATATCATCGATCAAGTGATGAAAATGAGATAGTTCAGATTCAGTGTTGAGGTTTTCAAGCTTTGTGATCTGTTGCTGGACACTGACAAGTGTGTCTACAATACCATTCAGGCGGGATTCTAGAGATTCTTGTACATTTGTCAAATCACTTTGCACTGCTGCTATTGTACCCTCAAGATGAGTTATGGTACTTTGAATTTTTCCAAAATCTTCATATGTTTCAAGTTGCAGCTTAATGTTGGCAACACTCCGAGTTATTGCACTCAAAGCATCAGAAGATGGCAAGTTGATCATAAAATTTTCAAGTGTCTCAATTTTTTCTTTAACCTCGGCTATGGCATTGTTCAAGGGGTCCAGATTAGGTATTTGGAGTGACTGAAGCTGTTCCTTTAGAGTGGAAATCACTAGATCAAAATCTTCTTGTGATGTTATGCTTTTCACAATTGTTTGGAGCTGTGTCTGGACATTATTAATCTGCTCTTCCAATTGCTGTTTCAATTGCTCAGAGTTGGTGGCCTGGGTCTTAAATTTGGCTTGAAGAGCTGCTACAGCTTCTTCTAAACTTTGAAAATTATCCAATGTGGCCAAATCAGTATATTTCTGAATCAATAATTTGAGTTCTGAGTCAATTTTAAGAAGAGGGTACATGCATTGTGATTGTTAATTTGTAATTTCTAGTTGAAGACTGGCATTGAGTGTGGTTTGTAAAGCTTGTAAATCACTTCTTAATTTCTTGACTCTGACATCAAGCATCAGAATCTCATCACTGTGATCTTCATGTCTTGTATGGCCAAATATATCATTAGGCATTTTTGTTTTAGTGGTTATTTATTATTGAATATCTAATTCTTAATTCTATAAAAAAAGGTATAAGCTTGTCATAGGATCCAGGGACCTCAATATATCAGCAGTCACCAGCAGAAACAGTATATACAGTGCCAGAAATCATGTTTGAGTGCTTAATTCCATAAATATTTCTCCCTATTGAAATCTTGACATTACCCTCAGGGGTTGTAATAAATTGCAATTGACCACCTACAGGTAATTGGTAATGATTTAAATTATTGTTAAATATGTACAATGTTTTACCTGTTTCATCATCAACATCTGTAAGTATGCTGTTCAGATGAATAATTAACAAAGCACTTAGTTTAGATATTACATCAGAAGAGGGTTGTGGTGTTGTCAGGTCCATAATAGCATGTTTTTTGAACCCAAATAAGTTCATAGGCATGTTTATTTATTTCAAATCATGCTCTGTAATTGGGCATTGATTACCACTTTTCAAATCACAATGAACCCATGGTAGAGTATGTATGCCACATGATAAAATGCATCTCTTATCATCATGTGGCTCCAGAGCCACTTTTCTTACAATATTGCTAGTCAACAAGTGATCCACACTCTGAATTCTGGATTCTGATGTTCTGATTGTGCTACGTGATTTGAGGCAATTTTTGTAATCTTCAAATTCAAGCTCTTTGTCAACAGTTACTCTGCCAATGCCCTTGGGTTTTTTGGCAACAGCTCAACTACATGTTTCAAAACTGTACATCTTGGCCCTTAACCCAGCAAATGCCACCATAACATCACCAAGTGTCTCATCTTTTATCTTGCCAGGCACCTTTTTGTTGTGGGGTTTAATTTTTGAATGTTCAGTGCTATCAAAATATTTAAACAATTCAGGCTGTGCTATATCTTGATAAACATCTTCTGTTTGAATATCAAGAACAAAACTATCTGTGTCCATGTACATCAGTTTTACACGATCCTTATAAAAAGGCTTCAACACATTATAAAACAATTTTAACATGTGTAATTTGGCCAATTCCAATATCACAGCCCCTACATAAATAGGCTTATGAAACTTAATCTTTGTTTTTTAATGTTGAAAAGTGCCATATTTTCATCATAAATTCTTCTGTAATTGAAGTTGGACTTTGCTATCAATTTTTTGCTCCGGCTGGGGTCAGTAATTATTTTAACATCAATATGTTTTCTGATATTTTCAATTGTTTTGCCATACACTGAATTGACCATCAATTTAAACAAAGTTTTATCAAATTGGCTCATTGCAAATGTTCGAAGCTCTGTGTTTGTATCAATATATGGCTTCAACCATCTTGAGTGCCTGAACCTCAAAACTTTTCCAACTTTGGTCACTTGAACACCATGTTTCATCAGGAACTGGAGGTTTTTGTAATATATGACATAATCCTGTTTCAGCTCTAGAGTCATCATCAATTTCTTCTGTTTAGAGCCAGGTAAACACTTAACCTCGGGAATTGGGGGCAGATCAGAAAATGTGTTGTGTAAATCATCAGGAATTGTCAGATCAACCTCTAAGAACAGGCCATAGTTACTGTCGTCATAATCCTTAAGATCTTCAATATCGAAATCTTCAACCCACTCAAGCCCTGCATATGGCAGTTTTTTCATCATAGCATAACCATAGAGGCTGTTGGCATCTACATACAGTATATAATTTGATGGCAGTGCTGGATCATAATCAGGAATATATTTGTTATTTGCTCTGGCATATCTCTGAGAACATTGCACCATGCCTCCTCTTATACATTGTTCCATAAACAGATACATATCTTGATCCTGGATCAGATCCAATTGCATTTTAGTGTTTAAAAACATTGCAGACCATGCTAGGCCCGGAGCACTGTAAAAATACATTGGATCCAGCTTATAATTTTGCATGGAAGATTTTCTAAATGCCTGAAGTATATCAGCTAAGAGAGTGACATCAAGTTTTAAATAAGCCTTGTGATAATCACCAAATGTCTGGCATTTTAAATTGTTCCACATCAACTGGGCATGGTGATAATCTTCATCAGTGATTCCAGATCCTCTGATTTTGCTGTCAAACTCTTGTTGTGGTGGCAGAGAACACTCACCAAATTTAGAAAAATCTGTAACATAATCATATGGATATACTCCCTTCCGCCTAATTAATTTCAGCTCCTGATTTGGAAACGAAGCACATGTGATTTTGAATTGATCATCAGATAATTGAGTGGCCAGTGTAGCCAGGCTAGCCGATAAAATTCTGTATGAACCAAGAAATCTTAAGTGAATAGGAACACCATTAACTTTAATTATTTTGCTAATGGCAATATATTTTTCATTATTTTCAGCTAAAATATTTAAATTCTGCTTGTCAAACCCCTCGTACCTGACCAAATGATGAAAATCATAATTGGATGCACCATGGCAAAATATAGGGACAAAGTTTGGTCTCTGGATCTTAATATTATAGCTATTACACAGGGCCATTTTGAATTTACCATCTGTATGAGAATGGTGATGCACCTTGATATTTGTATCTGAAAATTCAGAATCACAAACCGGGCATTTTTCTGCATTGTTGAAATCTTCAATCTGATCCTCTGTGAAAGGCAACATGGGTTTTGATTTTAATAAGACATTAGATGTTATGCAACGCACTCATTTTCTATTCTATCTGCAAATTCTTTGATGGCATCTGCTCCCATGTATAAATCTTCTTTACTAACAACCCCATCCTGTACAACCACATAATAAAAACTAGAAGGTTCATGTAGCTGGTATGGTGTAATTGAAGATTCATCAGGATCTGGGCTACAGAATGCAAGAGGTTTGAGATTTGATTCAAAATCACAGACTATATATGCTGGGTGTTCCAACAAGGCTTCAAATTTTTTGAATTTGGCATTTTCACTTGGCTTAGCCATAAGCATATCAACAGGTTTATGATTGCCACAGTATTTCAGATGCTCAATTAACTTGTTTTTAGCAATTTCTGTATTCACTTCCCGAACCCCATTCACCATTTTTCTACCATCAAATACAGTTAAACATCTTCGGCACAACTTAAATGTTCTATTAAATTTGTCTAGTTGTGTTCTGACTAAAGCTTCAAGATTATGTATCAGAGTATAATGGTGTGTATCATCCCCTTCATTTAAGTGCAGATCAATCGGAACAGCAGAATCATCATCAAATGTACTGATTCTGAGAGGTGCAATCAAGCAATTGCCACGGCCAGTAGAACAAATAAATACATTAATAGATAATTGTTTGCCATTGATATCCCGGGCCTTTTTTTCAAATTTATCAATATTCTGAACAGACATTGGATATTCTAAACCCTCCATTGCCTCATCAAAATCATTTTCATGTTGTTTATAAAAAGTTATTCTCTCAGGATTCCTTGAAACTGGATACAAAGCAGCTAAAATACACCACAAAAAGCATTTCTCATCATTATTTTTTATATTAACCACGGCTTGTTTGTTTTTAATATTTGCAGGTAATGGCAAATATGTAGATCCTTGTAATGGGCTGAATTCAGAAATATTAACATAGAGCTTGTGTAGAGATCCGCATAGGCTCCATCCTGACTCTTTTGCCGCAATTTCAGAGTGTTTAATATTCAATTGATCTATCAAACTGCTTATTATTTTGTCTGAATTTGCATTTGAATATATAGGTACAGTTTCTGTTATGTGGGGCTGTGTAAATTTTGTGCCATTTGGCTTCTTATATTGTGTAAACAATTTGAGGGACAGCTTATAAGAGCCATTTTGTGCATTTAGAATTGCCTGCACATCTGGATTTATACTGTTCAAAAAATTCTTAATGTCACATTTTGGCTCTGATACAAACCGGTGATCCCTAAGTTGGCCATTAAAACTGCTATGGATAGGTGGTGCATAGCGTGGCTGCTTTGCTGGTCCAGCATTAACAGGTGTTTCATGCTTCCTTTTCAGACCAGATGTAGATGGTTGTGGGGGCAATGTTGATGATTGTTCCTAACAAATACACTTATGCCATTTGTAATAAGCCTTGCTTAATATTTTATGGCATCTTGGACACATATTTGTGGCCTTTCTGCATTTCTTAGGGTCACAAATATGCCGGTGTCTAGACCAATTAGAACTAGATATATTTTTTTGCATTGATTGCAATATTTTTGATTTGGCATTTTTGTTGTTTGTTTATATAAAATTTATTGGTCCAAAAAAACAGAACTACGCACAATATGCCAAGACAATTATAATAGCAGTTAGTGGCTGAGCTGGTGCTTTTATACCCAAACAACAGCAATAACTAGGCTCTGGTGATCCCCAATATAAAATAGTTTTTCTCTTTTATGCTGTTGTACAACACACTTTACCAGGTTTCAAACCTCAGATGTATGTCAGCTAGCAGTGAATATTCTCAAAATCTCACGTGTGGAGATATTATTTTGCCACATGTATTTCAATCTTACACATTTTACCAGGACTCAAACCCAGAGCTCTTGTTTACAGGGCAAAAAGCCATGGGACTATGTCCACATGCAATACACATTGAATATCAGAACCCAGGAGTTATGAGCTCTATATCAGCTAAATACAATTCAAAGTTGGACTTTGAACTGTGCAATGATTATTCTGTAAGTCTCACTCGGGTATATATTATCAGAAAAAGGCAAAACCTGAATCCATTTCATGCATATATGATAACATGCAAGAGTGAAGTTTTATGCTCTTCCAGTAAATTGGAGTAATAGCATGATGGCATGGCAATTTTCCCTGAAAGGGCACAGTGTAGATTTTATCTCATCTCATGCATATAAAATCTCCCAAGCGTGCATAATTTATTGCTGGCCGGGACATGAAACTGATCAAAGATTAGAAAAAACATGAAACTTCTTGCCTGCCCTTGTCCTATTGTATTGATCTGTAAGTTGTAGAGGATGAGAATATAAGCATTTTGCCTTAGTTTTTAAGTGTAGCCAAAACAAAATCAAGAAGGGGCATATTTTTGACAAGTTTATGGACAACAAACTGAGAGATGTAGCTTTTACACACATGGGCAAATCTGTCTGAGGGGAGTTCTTCTTTTCTACACTAGAATTCAAAATTCTTTAGATTTAAATATGTACACACATGGCCGATTGGGCTATATGCACCCTCTTGACATAATTTTAAGTGTGGGCAAATCGGGGCATATGCAATCTTCTTTTCTACACTAGGATTCAAAATTCTTAGAATTAAGAGCATATCACACTTGAAGAATTGGGGAATATGGGCATCTTGGCATAATTTTAAGTGTGGGCAAATCGGGCTGTTTAATCAAATGACCTCTTCTTTTCTACGCTATAAGTGCACTCATTATAGCACCAATTATACTACTCGCAGCCGTTACACAAATTCTATTACGTGCTTTGTTTTCTTACCAAGAAGTTCCTTTGTCCCCTTGTACACGATTCGAGTTTTGTTCCCGATTAAAATAGATAGCTTCTCGTCGGATAACATGTAAGCGTATCGATCTGGTAAAAATAGACTGTATTGTCCGTTGAGCAACAGACGTACTTTGGGACCATACTGGGTAGAAACAATTGAACCGGAAGATATCGTGTAAGGTTTGTCGACTTCCAATTCCTGAATTTTTATATACTCGAATGACAAATTTAGTATTTGTTTTAATACTTGGAGGTCACTCATTTTTTCAGACATATCGAAGAGATTCAGGGTGTGTTATAGAATTTAAATTTTTCACAATGTGTTATTTATATACCGAAGATTTTTTTTTTTGATCTCGTAGATTTTTTTCAGGATGTGTTATTTATATATCAATTTTTCTTTTACTTGTACATTTTTTTGGTACGTACATTTTTTGACACGTAAATTTTTTGACACGTATATTTTTTTGACACGTAGGTTTTTTTTGACACGTACATTTTTTGAGACGTATATTTTTTACACCTACATTTTTTTCTCACATTTTTTTGACAGGTTCATTTTTTTGACCGTACTTTTTTGTTGCACATTTTTTGACAACTTTTTTTGACGAGACAAATTTTTTTGAGGATAAATTTTTTTTACGATAAAAGCAACTTTTTTTCTGACGATGTCCACGTCAACTTTTTTTTGTGTCGAGACAATTTTTTTTGACAATACAATTTTTTAAAGTAAGGCAACTTTTTTCTTACGATGAAAATTTTTCCACGTCTACTTTTTTGTGTCTAGACATTTTTTAAACGATAACATTTTTTTACCATAAGGCAACTTTTTTTCTTACGATGAAAATTATTCCGTCTACTTTTTTTTGTGTCGAGACATTTTTTAAACGATAAAAAAAATTTACGATAAGGCAACTTTTTTCTGACGATGAAAAAATTTTCCATGGCAACTTTTTTTTAGACATGTACATTTTTTTGTCTCATATTTTTTTTGGACACGTACACTTTTCTGACATGTATATTATTTTTTTTCACGATTTGTATCGAAGATTTTTTGTGTGTTAGAGAAAGAACGTTCGTGCTTTGGAAAACGCGATGAAGTGCGTGATGATATCATTGGTCTCCTGTTTAGACTTGAACCAATCATCTGTGTATCGTCTTCTTCCCTGCCTCGCCTCGTAAAGTTCGTTCATCCTATTGTTTAATTTTTTCCCTGCGGCCAAAAGAAGAGTGTTGAGATCACCGCACCTCATGCCACTTATCTCCCGAAGATAATCCTTGACAACCATTTCACAAGGCATACGAAATTCCGGTGTTGTTCTTGCTATGTTTAAAAGTTTCCCTACATCCTCGCAATCTCCGTTTAAAGCGTGTTTGAATATGATGCATAGCAGTTCGGGCGGTAAGTCGGTTATACAAGGTAAAAAAAAAGGTAAAGTGTTCCCCTGTGCATAGCACCACGCCATGAAGGCGTATAGGGGGTGTGGGGGTAACGCCCCACACTTTCTTGATCCGGTCGTGAGTGGGGTGATGTGATCAGCATCACGCCCCTGACCGCCTTTACCCCCCAGGGTTTCCCCCAGGTACCCATGCTTTCGACGCTGGGTAGGCGCCGGGGCCGCTTCCACCGTTAGAAAAGTTCCCGGATTTGAACCGGCCGGGGATCGAACCCGGGACCTTGAGCATGGTAGTCAGACGCGTTGCCGACTGAGCCACCGCGGTTATACAAGACATGTTATTATTTTTTTACTGTATGTTATTTATTTCTACACTCCCCATTCAAATTTTTCGTGTTCATGGCGATGGTCGTACCTAATGCGGCGACCTGTTCACCCTCCCGAAAGCGGCATGCTCCAATTTCTTGTCTGCTTCGTGACGTGCATCCAAATTCGTATGCGTGTTTTAAGCGATGTCGTGATCTTTGCATGCAGCGTCCAACGGATTCACACTCTTGTCTACTCTCTCCAATCTTTTCTCGAGTTTGGTACCCGGCCCGCAGTACTGGTAGCCAGGTAAATGCATCTCGAAAGGTAACTTGTTCATGATGTCATTCACGAGTCCCTTTCCTTCGGCCACCTTCCAGAATCTCGGAGGCAGCGTGTTGATAATTTTGATCAAGTATCCTATGCCCTTGTCGTCGTTCACGATGAAGTTGGAAAGTTTGGTGCTGATCATGTCCACGATGCCAACCTTCTCGTTGTAAAAATTACGATTGCCTCCATTCTCTTCACCGGCTATCACTAACAATCTCTCGATGAGTTTTCTCACGTCGTCCACCCGAAGGAATTCTTTGGGTCACGTGTTGTAGCGTTCGACACCGCTCCCACTTTTCACCTCGTTCCATATCGGTTTGATGAGATTCCTGTACTTCTCACCGCTGCTCGATTTCACCCTTTTCTGCGAGGCATCGTTGTTCTGGTACATGGCATCCGTCATGATTAGAATTTCACTGTAACTCTGGTAATCTTCGTCGGTGTAATCATTCGGATATTTTTTGGCAACGAGTTCCCACAGTCCCACCGTACCCGGATACCTGCTCCAACTATTTTTATAGCCTAAATGAACTTTAATGTCGTTGCCATTGAACGTGACTTTCGATTTCCCAATCTTCCACACGGCGCCTTCTTTGCTCTCCATGCTCGGATACAATCCGAACACTTCATACTTGTCGAATTTCCCCGTGCTCAGGTATTTTCGTGCCAACGGTCCCAACTCGATTTTACCGAAGACGTGCTGCTTATTGCTCGACGTCGTGGTACGTTCTTCAGTTCGAACGGCGTCGAAGGAATGCTTGAAATGGGCGTGGGTACAATGTAACTTTTAGCTGCAAGTGGTACGAGTTCGTTGATCAAATTTTTATTTTGTTCCATGACACCTTTAAATTTCTTTACCTAGATCGCTGATGGCATCGATCACAGGTTGATCTTGACGTTTCTTCTCTTCGTAGAATACGCGATTCTCGGATTTCCAGCCTTTGAAGCGTTTCGCGAGGTAATCGCGAAGCTTAAGATTTTCGTCTTCGATTTTTCGTTTCGTCATAACGTTATTTATACACGTTGTTTCTCACATCGTTACAACGTTTAGAAAGTCGTTGATTTTGTTTCTGTATTTTCCGTCGTTGGGTTTCCTCGTCATGTCGATCGTCGCGTATCCGAAATCGTCACTGTTCCCGCAAGAAGATCAGCGTTCCGAAAATTGATTGTAGTTCATGTCTCCGCCTACGTAGTCATCGTACGCGTGCTTGAGGTTGGTGTGATCTTGACGAAACAAACATATGAAATTAGCGTTGTCGCGTAGTAACTGTTTTGGAATTTTGGAAAACGTTTGAGCTAGGTAAAAGCAATCCATTCCTTTGTGACGACCTTGCGTGAAAAAGTTGCGAATTTCATTTTGATGTTCGAGGATGACATCGTCGAACACAACGACTGAATTTTTACGACAATCGTCGAGTGGTTTTATTTCCGAAGCAAACGTCTCAATGTCCAGACCATCGTACAGTTTCATCAGTTGCTGGTATTTGGATTGCTCCAAACTTTTAGAGAACACGTACAGGTGCCTGTTCTTCCAATCTAACCAATTCGGTGCGAGGAGAAAATTGTCCACGAGCAGTGTCGTTTTCCCACACCCTGAACTACCTACAATTAGACAGCCGATGCTGTCGGGAAGCAACTCGCCGTTCTTTTTTTTCGTTTGACTTTCCGAATCCGGTAGACGCTTCACCACGTTCCACGTACTCACAAGGTCAATTCGTTCGCATCGATCCAACTCTTTTCCGGAAGTCCCAGCCATTTGACAAACAGTTTGTCACCTTTCCTACGCAAAACTTTCTCGATGAGGTACGTGTCGGGGTGTTTCGTTTTAGAGAGTTCCTCTTCATAAAATCTTCCTTTCAAAATCTCGCCGCTACTATCCTTTATTATATACGTGTGTCGGTTTCCGGGTAAAACTCGAACCACCGTAAAAAGTTCAGTGCTCCAATTTTTTGTGAATCCCTTCTCGAAAGTGCGTTTGAATTTGCTGATTCTCACCTGGTCTCCAATTTTGAATTTTGATTTCTTGGTAGTCGGAGTGTACTTTGGACAGTAAACTGTAGAAATTAAACGCTGCTCGTCAGATTTCGTAACGTCAGCTGGCTTCATTGATTGATTGATTGATTGAATTAGTTTATTTTACTTCGCGTTTTGTGCCTCTTGGCTAATTTGCGAAGATGGGGATGAGTGATGAAATGATGAAATTGATGAATGGACATTCACAAACAACCAAGCCCGACCGGGATTCGAACCCGGGACCCTTGGCGTCAGCTGGCTTCATGCCTATCGTGCTGTGTACCGTATCATTATAGGTGTCGACGAGTTCCGGCAGGATGTCGACCCATTTGTAATTTCCCCGAAGCGTGAATCGTTTCCACATGTGTGTTTTCAAGGTTCGATTAAATCTTTCCACGATGCTGGCTTTGATGTGACTGAAAGTCGAATAATGTCGAATGTCATGTTTTTGAATAAACTTTTGGAATACGGCGTTGAAAAATTCTTTACCGTTGTCTGTTTGCAAAAACCGTGGTCGTCTGTCGCTTTCGCGAAAAATAGTCTTGAATGCTTCCGTGACGCATGTTCCCGTTTTCGCTTTCAAAGGTAGAGCCCATGCGAATTTCGAAAATGTGTCTATGACGGTGAGGAGGTACTTGTTGCCCTTGTTCAATTTATGTACATTTTTCAAATTGCCGCTGTTCATCTCGACGAGGTCACTTTGCCAGATATCATCGATGCCCTTGGTTACCACAGATAAACGTTCGTATTTGCGGCGTGCAGGTTTATGCAATTCTTCGACGATGGCTTGCCTAGACATTTAGAGATTACGTTTGAAGAGAAGCACGAGCGTGATGGGATTCAAAGAGGGTGGCACCTCACTTGTGTTTTGAATGATCAGCTTATCACCGGCACTCACGTCGAAAACAGTAAGATCTTCGTCTTCGTGTATTTCATATATATTGTGCGTTTCGTTCCAACGTGCCAGAGGAATGATTCCTGCTTTCTGGACACCACGATTCGATATCAACGTCATGGTGCGGACGCTAGCTTTTTCTGCCGTGAGACCAGTACGAAAATTCGTTTATCTGAATCGTGCCATCGAGGAGAAACTTGTAATACGGATGATAAGGATGTAACATGTACAGTTTGTTACCTTCGACGAACGTGGAGATTCTCTGTTGATTGGGTACGCTGTTGATTTCGATGGCTTGCAAGGTGAACAACTTGGCGATTTTAGTATCGACGCTGAGCAGATTACTGTGAACGTGTCCAAGTTTATTTTCAATGGGCAACAAATGCTCGACTATGGTATCCGTTATGGCTGAAAATGACGGTTTGATTTTCACTTCCACGTTCAACTGCTTGTAGTTTTCATTCAGTTCTTGCAACTTGGCACCGAAAAAGGCCAGCGTCGATTCCTGCGTGTATTCCAGCACTCCAACTTGATCTCTGATGTTGACGACAATGTTCTGAAGGTTCTCAACTTGATTCAATTTCGAGCTTTTCTCGGTAAGATCGTTCACGATGCTTCGCATCTCTGTAAACTGCTTACGGAGATCCGTGACGCTCTGCGAAGTGGGCAACGTCGACACCAGCGAAGTAATTTCATCTCGAATCTCTTCCACGTTTGCCGTTTCCGTTTCTAGTCGTTTCAGCATTCGCGATATGTTCCTTTTCAAAATCGTGTAATTCTTTGGAGGTGGGCCACCGTACCTTCCAGATCGCTCAATGAACTTTTGATGTCACTCGAATCGGGTAATGCCGTCACTGCCGTTTTCAGTTGTTCCAAATCTTCCTTCGAAGGTACACTCGTCTGTAACGATTCCAAGTCACCCTGTATGTTGTCCAGTACGTGATGAAAATGAGCAAGATTCGATTTCACGTTCAAATTTTCTAAATATTCGATCTTCTTCTGAACCGTGCTTAACGTGTCTTGAATAATCGTCAACGCGGTTGCTTGAGCGTGAATATTTTTAATTTCTTCGTTGATCAACTCCAAAGACGCCTGAAGCGTAGCGATGGTGGTTTGAATGTGTTCGAAATCTTGATAATCCTCCAATTGCATTTTTATGTTCACAACGCTTTTACTGATGACTTGCAGTTCGTCTGACGATGGTAGGTTTGTCATTGTATCTTCCAAAGTCTGTAACTTGGATTTAATTTCTTCCAACGTGCTGGTGAATTCTTCTTGTAATTTAGAAACGACGACATGCAAGCGTTCTTCATCAATATCATTCACAACGGTTTGAAAAAAGGTAAAGTGTTCCCCTGTGCATAGCACCACGCCATGAAGGCGTATAGGGGGTGTGGGGGTAACGCCCCACACTTTCTTGATCCGGTCGTGAGTGGGGGTGATGTGATCAGCATCACGCCCCTGACCGCCTTTACCCCCCAGGGTTTCCCCCAGGTACCCTTGTTATTCGACGCTGGGTAGGCGCCGGGGCCGCTTCCACCGTTAGAAAAGTTCCCGGATTTGAACCGGCCGGGGATCGAACCCGGGACCTTGAGAATGGTAGTCACACGCGTTACCGACTGTGCCACCGCGGCCTCACAACGGTTTGATGTTCAGAGAAATTCTTTTCAATTGCGGAAGTTCGTTCTTCGATTTCGAGTTTCAATTTTTCCAAATCTTTCGAATGAAATTGATGTAATTTGGCAAAATCATTTTGAAGCGAATCCATGCTCAACTGTATATTTTGAACGTTATCGTAAGAAGGTACATCAACAAAATTTTTTATTAGCGTTTTCATTTCGGAATCGAATTTCAGAATAGGATCGAGACATTGCGTTTGGAGCGTAGCGATTTCCGATTGTAAACTATTGTTTAAGGTCTCCTGCAAAGCAATCAAATCGCTCCTCAACTTTTTAACTCGAACGTCGAGCATCAGAATCTCTTCTGCGTGGTCTTCACGCTTGGTGTGGCCAAAAATGTCGTTAGGCATTTTTTGTTAACGGTTATTTATAATAGGATAGGTGATTCGTAATTCTACGAAGAGAGGAATGAGTTTGTCGTAATCTTCGAGGAGTTGAACGTAAAGATAATCTCCTGCAGAAACACCGTATGCCATGTTAGAAAGCATTTTGTCCTCCTTCATTCGAAAACTGTTCTTGCCGGTAGAAATTTTGATTTCGCCTGCGTTCTCCGGATTCACGATGATTTGAAATTTCTAACCGATCGGAATTTCGTAAAAATGTAAATTGTTGTTGAAGACGTAAAAAATCTTGCCGACGTCGTCGTCGAATTTCGTCCAAATGCTGTTGAGGTGAATAATCAGTAGACCGTTGAGATTGGATAACATGGAAGGTAGAAATTCATGATCTGTTATGGACGGTGCAGTTTCCATGATGATCTGTTTTTTGAAACCGAACAAGTTCATAGGCATGCTGGTTATTTAAGGATACGGTCAAAGTTTTTTGTAATGACAGTCAAAGTGTGTTTTTTTGTAATGACTAACAAAGTGATTTTTTTTTTGAGTTAGTGAAAATTGTTGTTGTTGTTCATGGACATTTGATACATTTTTTACTTACTTCTAAACCATAGTGACCCCAGGGTAAAGTATTGATCCCACACTCGAGGATACACCTCTTATCGTCAGCGGGATCCAGCTCAATTTTCTTAACTTTGTTTGTGGTAAGCACGTGGTCTACGCTTTGTATCCTTGTCTCCAAACGTAGAATCCTCGACTGTGAATAGAGGCAATTGATGTAATCCTCGAACACAAGCTTGTATTTTAACCAACACCTTTGGCTTTTTTTGGTGATGCTGGTTTCTGTTTTCACCACATACATTTTGGAACGTAAGCCGGCGAACTCCAGAATGATTTCTCCGTTGCATTCATTATTCATTTTACCAAGCACTTTTTTATTGCGAGAAGGGAGATCAAATCTGTTTGGTTGAGGGAAGGAAGATGTGTCAAAATGATCAATCATTTTCGGTTGTTTCAAATTGTTGTAGAGGTCAGATGTCTGTACGGAATAAATAAAACTGTCCGTGTCCGTGTACAAAAGTGTTATATTTTCATTATAGAAGGGTTTCATGACATTATAATGAAATTCAAACATATGCAGTTTAGATAAATCCAAAACCGTCGCCCCCACGTAGATTGGTTTGTTGAACTTGATTATTTTTTTATCCATGACAAACAGGGCCAGGTTTTCATCATCTATATATTTCGTGATTTGAATGTCGGCGATGCTATCAATTTTCTACATTAATTTGAATCGGGAACTAATTTCACGTCCACGTGCTATTTGACATTCTCCATTGTGTTTCCGTAAACAGCATTATTCATGAGTTTAAAAAAATCTTTATCTAAATCTGACGTGGCGCGTGTTCTATGATACGTATTTTTTCAATGTAAGGTTTTAACCACTCGGAATGTTTGAATTTCATTATTCTTCTCACATTTATTACTTGAACTCCCTTCTGAATTAAGAATTAAAGATTTTTGTAATGGAGAACGTATCTCTCTTTCCTATCCAATGTTAACAGAAGCTTACGTTGATTTGAATCAGGCGAACATTTTAGTTCGGGTGCAGGAGTTAGATCTTTGAAGTAATCGTGTAGATGGTCGGGGAATTTGAGGTCCACCTCTATAAACAAGCCAAATTCACAGTCGTTGAAATTATTAATGTTAATGGAAGTGGTATCCACCCATTCGAACCCGCCGTAAGGAAGTTTTTGTATCATAGCATGTCCGTATAAATTATTTGCATCCACATAAAATATGTATTTCGATTGTTCATTAGGATCGTATTCTTCTGTCATGTGAACGTTATTTGCTCTTGCATGTCTCTGTACGCATTTCACCATTCCACCTCATATCCCCCTCTCGATAAAATATAACATGTCCACGTCCGGTATCAATTCGAATTTTATTTTTGTCTGTAATAACATGGCAGACCACGCTAAGCCCGAGAGACCGTAAAAATATGCAGGACCTAATTTGTAAATATTCGCCGACGTTTTCCTGAATGCTTGAAAAACATCCGCGAGTATTGTCACGTCCAGTTTTAAGTAGGCATCGTGATTATCGCCGAGCGTCCTACATCCTAATTTGTCCCACATCCGTTGCGCGTGTTCGTACTCATCATCCGTGATTCCTTTCTCTCTGAGTCGATTGTAAAATTCTTTTTGAGGTGGAAGAATGTCGTCGTTAAATTTAGAATTATCACTAACATATTCGTATGGATAAATCCCTTTACGTCTAATCATTTCTATGTCTACGGTGGAAAAATTAGCTCTCGTTATTCTAAATTGTTCAGCCGAAAGTTTGCTTGCAAGAGCGTCCAAGCTGGCAGATAAAAATCTGTAAGAATCTAAAAATCTCATCTCCACAGTTTCGTTTGTTCCCGGAAACAATACTCGCTTGCTGACACTGTTGGACCTTTCTTCATTCTCTGCTAGAATATTTATTTTTTGTCTATCATATCCAAGATTCCGAATTAAGAGATGGAAGTCGTAACCGCTGCCATTATGAAGGTATATGGGGACAAAGGTAGGTTTTTGGATCTTTAGATTACACGTGTTACAGATTCCACCGATGTAGTTTCCGGTGAAGTGATTATGGTGAAATACTTTCCGGTTCTTGTCGGTGAAACGTTGATCGCACACCGGACACGTTTCAATGTTATTGTGAGATTGAAGTTCATCGCTGGATAATGGAAGCATTGGTTTCGATTCGCGTAAGAGGCTGCCAATGGTCTCAACCTATTAAATCATATTTTCAAAAAAATGTTTGATTACGTCTGGTCCTCGGTAAACATACGGTTCATCTATCCTATCCTGTTGCACAACAACATATCCGAAACTCGAGGCTTCGTGCAACTGATACGGTGTTGTGGAAGAAAGTTCGGGGTCTGGTTCGCAGTACAACAACGGTTTGAGAAATTACTCAAAATCAGCAATGATGATTGCGGGATGTTCCAACAATGCCTTATGCATCCTAAATTCTTCGACCTCTTTTGATTTCGGCATCAACATGCGAGTCGGTGTGTTGTTGCCGCAATATATTTTATGTTGAACAAGTTTATCGATAGCAATCTGACGTGCAGTGTATTTTCGATAATCGGGTTAATTTTTATCGTTGAATGTGGTTAGGCATCTCGTGCAAACTTCGATGTGGTTTGCATGCTTGGTTGATTGACTTCTTACCAAACGTGATAGTGAAGGAATTAGACAGTAATGGTGGACACTGTCATTTGAAATTAGAAGAAGATTAATCACACGAGCATCATCATCGTCGACAATGCTTATCCCGACGGGATGCACGACATGTTTATCCAACGTATAGGAATACACGTTGATGATTAAGCGTTTTCCTCCTGTATCTCGTGCTCGTGTTTCGAATTTTGATATATCAGAAATGGTCACCGGGTATTCGATGCCAGCCATTGTATTTTCCAGTTCAGGTTCATGCTGCTTGTAATGATAAACCCGTTCTCGATTATTTGACCAATGAATCGGGTGAAGTTCAGCCAATATACACCAAAGGAAACATTTGTTATCGCTGTTCTCTATATTTAACACAGCCCTTTTGTGTTGAATGTTCGGTGAAGAGGAACGTAGCTGGAAGCGCGAAGAGGCGCGAATTGGTTCACGTAAACAGTTAACGTGTGAGGACTTCCACACAGAGACCATCCCGACCCTTTAGCCTCGAAATCGTCATGTTTCTTAACTAGCTCATTTGTAACTTTATAACAGAAGTTGTCTAAATTTTCGACGTCAGCAAAATAAAGAGTCTGTTTTTTTGTTCGGTGATAAAAGACTCTTCTTGTGCCATCAACTTTCTCGTATTCAGAAAACAGAACAACGTATTCTTTTATAGAGTTGTTTTCAAGTTTATCTTTTAAAATATTTAGTACAGATGTTTTCGTTTCATCCAAGAAACTAAGGATGTCACGGCCTGGTTCTGACTTAATTGAAAAATCCTGGAGTTGGTCGTTGAATGCAGATCTAATTGGTTTGCGTTCATTAGATAATTTAATTTGCTTGGAAGTGGAAGCTTCCGTTTCTGAATTATCGATTTTCTTTTTCGATGCTTGTCCGGTCGATGGTTTGCAAATTTTGAGGTGTTTACTTAAATTTGTAATGCTAATCATGTTTCCGCATCGAGCACAAGGCTTAGAAGGTAACGAACGATTTAAACTCGAAGCTGTTTCGTTACATCTTGCCCTGTGTACCGATAAATTGTTCCTTCAGATTAGCTCCCCACAAGCAACACATTCAGTTTTATCATTTTTACGATTGAAACTGGTGGTGAATGCCATTGCTTTCTCCAAAATCACAGAAATCAAAAAGTCTAGTATATAGCGATACAATTTTCAGGTATGTTATTTAAATAGAATTTCTTGGGTGTGAATACAAAACTCAAGAATTCATTCTACTGTGAATAGAATTTCAGGTATGTTATTTATATAGAATTTCTTGGGTTCGAATACAAAACTCAAGAATTCAATCTACTGTGAATACAATTTTCAGGTATGTTATTTTATATAGAATTTCTTGGGGTGATTACAAAACTCAAAAATTCAATCTACTGTGAATAGAATTTTCATGTATGTTATTTATATAGAATTTCTCGGGGAATACAAAAATCAAAATTCAATCTATTGTGAATATAATTTCCAGGTATGTTATTTTATATAGAATTTCTCGGGATGATTACAAAAATCAAAATTCAACTTAACGTGAATATAATTTCCAGGTATGTTATTTTATATAGAATTTTCTCGGGGTGATTTCAAAAATCAAAATTCAACTTAACGTGAATATAATTTTCAGGTATGTTATTTTATATAGAATTTTCTCGGGGCGAATACAAAACTCAAAATCCGAGACAGTTCAGTTTTAACTTGTTCATCTTTGAAAAAAATGCAAAATACCCCGACAACGTTTCAGCTACTAGGAACTCATTACCATGAGCCTAATCCTAGTAAGCAACATACACACCTGATCTTCGTATCGCATATGCTAGTAAGTCAGATGACATCATGGGAGAATCACATTTCCCGCAATGAGCCCAGCACAACAAACGTCGCACGTGCTAGAAGAAACAGGATCAGGATATTTTATGCTAAATTTACGGCTGCCTGTATGCAGTTATAGGCAAATCATTAAAAGAGCGCTCTAATATAAAACGATTTCTCCTACCATGTACCCTAACATACAATTTAACATAACAAGTAAAATTTCGATTCGTCTATATATACCCAACAAAACTCAGAAACTGTCATACGCGAGAGCTAATATTTTGCAACAACTATAATTACCCAACACTAGCAACAAGAACAAAAAAATTATATCAATTACTTGTATACTATTAATTAGTAACTTTAGATAATATTAATTATTAGTTTTCAGTTGCAATTAATTTTAAAAAACAATTAATAACATGTTAGGTGATGATAACCAGGTGCAAAAAGCATTGCATTTTTTGTTACACACAAACAAAGCACCACTTAGTTCACAAAACATCTAACAGATGGTAGATAGTTACATGGTTCTATCACCGAGTTCAAATGTTTACTCATTGATGACTCCGTCGTTGTCGTCTATCAAAACCCTAAGTGTCTTGGAAACAGTGAGAGTTATCGAAAAATCTCCTCTTGTCGATTTTTTTATTGACGTAGAGTACGCGTAGAGAGGTCGGGTTTAGTGCGTCGGTCGAGTGTCGGTGTCCTCTGTCCTCCCATACCAAAATGAACATAGGTCGTCATAAAACCAATTTTTTTCATCAATCGAAAATTTTCTAAGTCCAGCGTTAAAAAAATCTTAAATTGCAAATATCTCGAAAATGGTAAGAGTTATCGAAAAATATATCGAAAAACACCCCCATCCGGTATCTTTAGATACCCCATGTCGAATTTGGAGGTGTAGAATACGTATACCAAGTTTTGGTGGTCCTGGGGTCAAGGGGTAAGAAGTTAACCCACCCCCCAAAAATTTGATCACTCGTAACTTTTGAACGAATAGTCGTAGAAAGGTCGGGTTTAGTGCGTTGGTCGAGTCTCGGTGTCTTCTGTCCTCCCATACCAAAATGAACATAGGTCGTCATGGAACCAAAAATTTTCCGAAATTTTTTTTCCAAGTCCTGCGTTAAATTGCAAATATCTCGAATTTTTGACAAACAGAGGTCGACATGACCAAAGATGATTATCTAAGACTTTACGAAGCTTACACCGCTTACAAAAGGGTAACAGAGGGAAACGTCGACATGTACTATACGCCCAGCGAATTCAAAATCCACAGACCCATGTTCGTCATCAACACGACGAAGCGGAAGCAGGTGGTGGTCAACGATCGAACCAACGTCAAGATCGTTTGCGAGTTCAACAGTCCATTGCCCGAGTATACCGTGTGCAGCGTCATCCTGGTCGCAGAGAAATCCTTCGCGTACGACGAGAAGAACGAGAGGGTGACGGAACAGTTTTAAAAAATTCGAAAAAAAAAATTGCCACATACTAAAAAAAAATCTACTAAGTTTACTACCACAACTAATTATTATTCTATTATGTCATTTGCTTAGGTGAAGGGAAAAGAATGGTCCAAAAAGGGAAATTTTGCCCCTTGGGAAAGGAAATTGTTCCCTCATAATGTGGCAACACTGCGTCTACGTCGCCGATGGTGACATCTAGTAGCAAACACTAGAAATATTTCCACAGGTATCGTCTTCATGTTCTCTATTATTCTCGATTGAAATATTAACCCTCGGATGCATGTCACTTATTTTTTACAACTTCACATATGTGGGGTCAATTTGACCCCAATGCAATTATGCATTGAAATAAGTACGACAGAGTAAATAGTTCAGCTAATATGGTTTATTGATCAATAATTTATCTGATTATAACATAGGAAACAATTACCATTTTATTATTATTATTATTTAACCCCCCCAAATAACAATGTATTGGCCATTCACTGTTCTACATATTAATGGTAGTTACACTTCGCTCGCAATTATCAGAACTTCAGTTGACCTGAGAAACAGTATTTTAGAGATAACACAATACAGCACTAAATATTCTTTTTTCTAGAACAAATAATTTTTTAGAGATTTAAAAGAAATAATAAAAAAATAAATAAAAACAAGAATGTGCCGGCCTCTCATGGCAATTAAATACACCTCACTCGCATTCTAAGCACACCACAATCACACTGCTGTGGATCTTGCACACAGGTTTCCCACATCTTCTGCAACGTTCCGTCGTCTTCCTGTCCTCTTGTCTTGTGCAGACCTGGCATCTTACTCTTTTCTTTGAAGATCTATCCTCCAGTCTCTGTACCTACCTTACTACGCCGCAAAGTTTCATTGCCTCGATTACTGGTTTCTTCAGGTTTAAGCTTTGGCACCTCCCCCGCATGTGAGGAAGAATCAACTCATTCGCCAACTCGATAAGGAACACACGGCATCTGTGACTGACGCCTGAATGGTAATCAGAATGCTGAGACAAGTAGCATGTGTATGCATTGAGAACGCCTACATTGATTACATTATAGAAGAGGGCCATTGGCCATCGACGTATCTGTCTTCTGCAGGTGTATGTTTGAACCAGTTTGTCCATGGCATCCACTCCACTCTTTGTTTGGTTGTAAAATTTATGATTTCTGGCTTCTTCTTAGAATTATCATTATCAATGTGTGTGTCATGATGCATGGTGCTGAGTAGAATTACATTCTTGTTTCTCTTCGGCACGTAGCTTACCAGGGTCTCATTTTCATGGAAGGCGAATTGTGATGTGGAAGGCTGTCTTGTCTTGATATTGGTAAGTACATGTGGGATTTCACGTTTGTTTTTCTTTACTGTTCCAACAATGGTTACATTTTGTAACAGGAGATCGTTAGCCAAGTCATGGCTTGTGAAAAATTGGTCAGTTGTGATATTTCTTCCAGAGTTCCGCAGTGTGTAGCACAGTTTCTTCACGACGTTGCTGGCGAGGTTCTTTTGAACTGGCTCTCCTGGCTGTCGTCCCAAGTAGATTAGACCGTCTTTGGCGTAAAAGTTATCAGCATCGCACAACCAGAAGATCTTGATGCCGTATTTGGCCGGCTTACTTGGCATGTATTGCACGAACTTGCATCTCCCACGGAAAGGCACTAACTGTTCATCAATCGTAAGAAAGGCGCCGGGTACCATTATTCTGCGACAGTTTTCGATAAAAAGTGTCCAGATATATCGAAAGGCAGCCATGTGATCAGTCTCCAGATGTGCAGCGCGAGTACGTTTGTCACCAAATCGGAGCAGTCTTCTGATGTCTTCGAAAAGATTTACTCCAAAGGTTGCTTTGTACTTCGGGTTGGAGAATTTGTTGAGAAAAAGCTCACGAACAGAAACATCCCAACTTATCTCTGTCCCCGCGATAAGGAGGATGCCAATGAAAGCCTGAAGTTCTTCCAATGTTAGATCAGTCCACTTTTTACCAGATTTCACTGCGACTCTTCTTCCCTCTAAATTCGTGCACTGTTCAATTTCCTCCAAAATGTTTGAGGAAATGAACAAGTCGAAGCTTTCTTTTGGTGACGTCAAGACTACAGACCACGGTAGACCTGCTGGTTCTCGTATCATGTTGTGTGCAGCAGTTTGATAAGAGTTTGACGGCTTGCTTTTCCACTGAATTCCATTCTTTGAGATCATGCTAAAAGGTTCTTGGCCATCTGTTGCATCATCTTCTTCACGGTCTTCACTGCTTATGTCTGTTTCAACATCACTGCTCTCTTTCGGAACCTTTTCCGATTCTGTAACACCATCCTCTTCGTCAAAGCTGTCCGTGTAACTGGCAACACCATCATCGTCTTTTTCTAGCAGCTCGTGAATTTTATTCAGAGTTAATCCTCTTGTGGTCATTATTGTCAGTGTCACTTTCAATGCAATACACAGACGCTTTTAGGGTGGTACAAAACAGCAATAACAAAGTACCTTGTCACAAACACAATGCGACGACCTACCAGACGCTTTCGGCAACTCTTCGTACGCAACAATGAAATCTAAACGACGAACTGTAGAAATACCGACCGACTCACACGCTGCCTCGTTACACAATAACTGGTGGCTTGTTTCGCCTCGAACCGCGCCAAATACATCTGCGCATGCGCACTTGGCAGTGAGTCTTGGCAGGGTGGGTGGTTGACCTTGAGATGATTGCGTTTAGTTTGGGCATAATTGAACATAATACGTAGGATCAATTTCCCTTTATGAATGTTTTCCTGCTGTTTTCAGGCTGGGGTCAAAATGACCCCACACATGGAAAGGAGGGGTATTGTTAAAAAAACGTTAGAAATATAATTTAAAATAAATTGTAAGAAATTTATTTATACATGTTCTTATAGCTGAAGTAGCATGGTAAGATGTCACAGAAAATCAGAATTTTTTATTTAGATTTTATTATAATACCAGGAAATAAACAGACAGTGGGGTCAAAATGACCCCACACATGCATCCGAGGGTTAAAACAAACGGAGTCCAATGTAAGTTAGTTCGGTGCGTAAAAGATCGCAAATAAAAAAAATGATAGGTTAAGTTATATCACTGAAGATCGTAAAAAAATCGTAAGAAAAAAAGGATAGGTTAAGTTATATCACGTAAGATCCTGATATACCTACAAGTACGAGGTGGGAAAAAAAGGAGTGCATTGAAAATTGAACTAAAACATCGCTAAACCCTAAAACATCGATAAAAATTGTCAAAATATGTCAAAAACTAATATTCAATTTATAAAAAAAGAGGATACCTACAAAGTACGACTTAGAAACAATACTTTTACACTACTCATAGCTATATTTGCTTCTGATGTGATACCACTAGACTGCTGTCTCGAAAATTCGGTGGTGGTTTTTGACGATGTGATCCCGGAGAACCATAACGAAATTCGCAACGTTTTCACTCAGGGTCGGCACAGAGGCATGGACTGCTTCTACCTTGCACAGACTTTTTCCAAAATCCCTAAGCAGCTACTCCGAGACAATGCTAATTTTATTTGTTTGTTTCGTCAAGACTACTCCAATTTAAAACACGCTTACGATAATTATGTAGGTGGGGACATAAACTCCAATCAGTTTTACAAATTTTGCTCTTCATGCTGGAACCAAGATGATTTTGGATTTGTCACAATAGACATGACGAGGAAACCCAATAACGGAAAATACAGAGACAAAATTAATAATTTTCTAAACGTTGCAACGTTACAAGACCTATTATAAATAACTACATACAAAAGAAAATTAAACGCAGACTTGCAGACGACAACCTGAAACTGCGTAGCGTGAAGTTTGTCAGTTACAGGACAAAATCCCTGGTTATGAGGAACAAAAGCAAACTGAAGGGAACCCGGATCTCAATTCACGAAGATTTGTGCAAAGCTCGGCTGCAGCTCTTGCATGAAGCAAGGGAAAAGTTTGGTGCTGCCACTACGAGAGACGGGAAGATCCTCGTCATAAAGGACGATCAAAGATTCTTCATTTCTACAAAGGAAGAGCTGCGGAACATGAAGTAAAATGTACCTGTTGTGCCTTGGAAACTACACGGACAACGACAATCCTTTACAGTTTTCTGGTTCATGATCATTAACCTTTCATCATATTCACTTCTCAAGACATTATATACACATCCGTTTATTTCCACAAAATAGCGTTGTAACCTCATTTTTTCTCACAGATTTTTAAACGTACATATACTTTTCCATATTGTCAAATTGCCTATTTCTATATTTTTGAATTGAATCTTGCATATTTGTATTTTGAATTATTTCTTTCATTTATATACACACATTGATGAAATCTACATTGTTGCCCAAATTTTGCAACCCTTGCGTATTAACATATATATAGTATATATACCCCTTTTGTTTTTTGTGTATTTTCTCGTTTTGCTTATTTGTATCATTATTTATAGGTATCTATGTAATCATTTCCTGCATTCTTGTATCCTACTCATACTTTAGTAGTATAAAATACAATACAACCAGGACCACTTATAGGTGTAGAAAAGAAGAGGTTATTTGATTAAACAGCCCGATTTGCCAACACTTAAAATTATGCCAAGATCCTCTTATTCCCCATTTCTTCAAGTGTGATATGCTCTTAATCCTCCTTAATTTTGAATCCTAGTGTAGAAAAGAAGAGTTCATATGCCCCGATTTGCCCACACTTAATATTATGACAAGAGGGGGCATATAGCCCAATCGGCCATGTGTGTACATATTTAAATCTAAAGAATTTTGAATTCTAGTGTAGAACTCCCCTCAGACAGATTTGCCCATGTGTGTAAAAGCTACATCTCTCAGTTTGTTGTCCATAAACTTGTCAAAAATATGCCCCCCCCCCTTGATATTGTTTTGGCTACACTTAAAAACTAAGGCAAAAATGCTTATATTCTCATACTCTTCAACTTACAGATCAATACAATAGGACAAGGTCAGGCTGCAAATTGCTTGCATGTTTTTTCTAATCTTTGATCAGTCATGTCCCGGCCAGCAATAAATTATGCACGCCTAGGAGATTTAATATGCTTGCATGCATGAGATAAAATTTACACTGTGCTTTTTCAGAGAAAATTCCCCATACATTCCATTATGATATTGACTCCAAGGGTAGTAAAAATAACATTGCCTCTTGCATGTTGTCATATAAGCCTGAAATTGGATTCAGGTTTTGTCTCGTTCTGATAGTATATACACGAGTGGGACTTACAGATTATTCATTGCACAGTTTCAAAGTCCAACTTTGAATTGTATTTAGCTGATATACAGCTCATAACTTCTGGGTTCTGATATTCAATGTGTATTGCATGTGGACATAGTCCCATGGCATATATGCTTTATAATCAAAAGCTTCTGGGTTTAAGACCTCTCTATGGAGAAGTGCTAGTCTTGTTGCCTTGTAATCAAGAGGCCCCCAGGTCTGAAACCTGGTAGAGTGTGTGGGCCTCCCCTGATGGCAAAGTGTTGGTATTATTGCCTTGTAATCAAGAGGCTCTGGGTTTGAACCCTGGTAAAATGTGTAAGATTGAAATACATGTGGCAGAATAATATCCCCACATGTGATATTTTGAGAATATTCACTGCTAGCTGATATAAAGCTGAGGTTTTAAACCTGGTAAAGTGTGTTGTACAACAGCATAAAAGAGCAAAACTATTTTATATTGGGGATCACCAGAGCCTAGTTATTGCTGTTGTTTGGGTATAAAAGCATCAGCTCATCCACTAATTGCTGTTATATTTGTTTTGGCAGATTGTCCATAGTTCTGTTTTTTTTGGACCAGGAAATTTTATATAAACAAACAACAAAAATGCCAAAACAAAAATATTGCAATCAATGCAAAAAAAATATATCTAGTTCTAATTGGTCTAGACACCGGCATATTTGTGACCCTAAGAAATGCATAAAAGGCCACAAATATGTGTCCAAGATGCCATAAAATATTAAGCAAGGCTTATTACAAATGGCATAAGTGTATTTGTTATGAACAGTCATCAACATTGCCCCCACAACCATCTACATCTGGTCTGAAAAGGAAGCATGAAACACCTGTTAATGCTGGACCGGCAAAGCAGCCACGCTATGAACCCATCCATAGCAGTTTTAATGGCCAACTTAGAGATCACCGGTTTGTATCAGAGCCAAGATGTGACATTAAGAATTTTTTGAACATTATAAATCCTGATGTGCAGGCAATTCTAAATGCACAAAATGGCTCTTATAAGCTGTCCCTCAAATTGTTTACACAATATAAGAAGGCAAATGGCACAAAATTTACACAGCCCCACATAACAGAAACTGTACCGGTATATTCAAATGCAAATTCAGACAAAATAATAAGCAGTTTGATAGATCAATTGAATATTAAACACTCTGAATTTGCAGCAAAAGAGTCTGGATGGAGCCTATGTGGATCACCACACAAGTTATATGTTAATATTTCTGAATTCAGCCCATTACAATGATCTACATATCTGCCATTACCTGCCAATATCAAAAACAAAACAGCCGTGGTTAATATAAAAAATAATGATGAGAAATGCTTTTTATGGTGTATTTTAGATGCTTTGTATCCAGTTTCAAGGCATCCTGAGCGAATAAGTTATTATAAACAGCATGAAAATGATTTTGATGAGGCAATGGAGGGTTTAGAATATCCAATGTCTGTTCAGAATATTGATAAATTTAAAAAAAGGCCCGGGATATCAATGGCAAACAATTATCTATTAATGTATTTATTTGTTCTACTGGCCGTGGCAATTGTTTGATAGATCCTCTCAGAATCAGTACACTTGATGATGATTCTGCTGTTCCGATTGATCTGCTCTTAATTGAAAAGAATGGCACATATCCTTACACTTTGATACATAATCTTGAAGCTTTAGTCAGAACACAACTAGACAAATCTAAGACAATATTCAAGTTGTGCAGAAGATGTTTGTCTGTATTTGATGGTCAAAAAATGGTGAATGGGGTTCGGGAAGTGAATGCAGAAATTGCTAAAAACAAGTTAATTGAGCATCTGAAATACTGTGGCAAACTTAAACCTGTTCATATGCTTATGCCTAACCCAAGTGAAAATGCCAAATTCAAAAAAATTGAAGCCCTGTTGGAACACCCAGAATATATAGTCTGTGATTTTGAATCAAATCTCAAACCTCTTGCATTCTGTAGCCCAGATCCTGATGAACCTTCAATTACATCATACCAGTTACATGAACCTTCTAGTTTTTTATTATGTGGTTGTACAGGATGGGGTTGTTAGTAAAGAAGATTTATACATGGGAGCAGATGCCATCAAAGAATGTGCACTTACAATAGAAAATGAGTGCCATGACATAGCATCTAATGTATTATTAAAATCAAAACCTATGTTGCCTTTAACAGAGGAACAGATTGAAGATTTCAACAATGCAGAAAAATGCCCGGTATGTGATTCTGAATTTTCAGATACAAATATCAAGGTTCATCACCATTCTCATACAGATGGTAAATTCTCAATGGCCCTGTGTAATAGCTGTAATATTAAGATCCAGAGACCAAAATTTACCCCTATATTTTGCCATGGTGCATGCAATTATGATTTTCATCATCTGATCAGATACGAGGGGTTTGACAAGCAGAATTTAAATATTTTAGCTGAAAATAATGAAAAATATCTTGCCAATAGCAAGATAATTAAAGTTAATGGTGTTCCTATTCACTTAAGATTTCTTGATTCATACAGAATTCTGTCTGCTAGCCTGGCTACACTGGCCACTCAATTTTCTGATGATCAATTCAAAATCACATGTGCTTTGTTTCCAAATCAGGAGCTGAAATTAATGAGGCGGAAGGGTGGATATCCATATGATTATGTTACAGATTTTTCTAAATTTGATGAGTGTTCTCTGCCACCACAACAAGAGTTTTACAGCAAAATCAGAGGATCTGGAATCACTGATAAAGATTATCACCATGCCCAGTTGATGTGGAACAATTTAAAATGCCAGACATTTGGTGATTATCACAAGGCTTATTTAAAACTTGATGTGACCCTCTTAGCTGATATACTGCAGGCATTCAGAAAATCTTCCATGCAAAATTATAAACTGGACCCAATGTATTTTTACAGTGCTCCGGGCCTAGCATGGTCTGCAATGTTTTTAAACACTAAAATGCAATAGGATCTGATCCAGGATCAGGACATGTATCTGTTTATGGAGCAATGTATAAGAGGGGGTATGGTGCAATGTTCTCAGAAATATGCCAGAGCAAATAACAAATATATTCCTGGTTATGATCCAGCACTGCCATCAAATTATATACTGTATGTAGATGCCAACAGCCTCTATGGTTATGCCATGATGAAAAAACTGCCATAAGCAGGGCTTGAGTGGGTCGAAGATTTCAATATTGAAGATCTTAAGGATTATGATGACAGTAACTATGGCCTGTTCTTAGAGGTTGATCTGACAATTCCTGATGATTTACACAACACATTTTCTGATCTGCCCCCAATTCCCGAGGTTAAGTGTTCACCTGGCTCTAAACAGAAGAAATTGATGATGACTCTAGAGCTGAAACAGGATTATGTCATATATTACAAAAACCTCCAGTTCCTGATGAAACATGGTGTTCAAGTGACCAAAATTGGAAAAGTTTTGAGGTTCAGGCACTCAAGATGGTTGAAATTATATATTGATACAAACACAGAGCTTCGAACATCTGCATTATCCAATTTGATAAAACTTTGTTTAAATTGATGGTCAATTCAGTGTATGGCAAAACAATTGAAAATGTCAGAAAACATATTGATGTTAAAATAATTACTGACCCCAGCCGGAGCAAAAAATTGATAGCAGAGCCCAACTTCAATTACAGAAGAATTTATGATGAAAATATGGCACTTTTCAACATGAAAAAAACAAAGATTAAGATTGATAAGCCTATTTATGTAGGGGCTGTGATATTGGAATTGGCCAAATTACACATGTTAAAATTGTTTTATGATCTGTTGAATCCTTTTTATAAGGATCGTGTAAAACTGATGTATATGGAAACAGGTAGTTTTGTTCTTGATATTCAAACAGAAGATGTTTATCAAGATATAGCACAGCCTGAATTGTTTAAATATTTTGATACCAGTGAACATACAGAGATTCAACACCACAACAAAAAGGTGCCTGGCAAGTTAAAAAGATGAGACACTTGGTGATGTTATTGTGACATTTGCTGGGTTAAGGGCCAAGATGTACAGTTTTGAAACATGTAGTGGCGCTGTTGCCAAAAAGGCCAAGGGTATTGGCAGAGTGACTGTAGACAAAGAGCTTGAATTTGAAGATTACAAAAATTGCCTCAAATCATGTAGCACAATCAGAATATCAGAATCCAGAATTCAGAGTGTGGATCACTTGTTGACTAGCAATATTGTAAGAAAAGTGGCTCTGGAGCCACATGATGATACGAGATGCATTTTATCATGTGGCATACATACTCTACCATGGGGTCATTGTGATTTGAAAAGTGGCAAACAATGTCCAATTACAGAGCATGATTTGAAATAAATAAACATGCCTATGAACTTATTTGGGTTCAAAAAACAGGCTATTATGGACCTGCCAACACCACAACCCTCTTCTGATATAATATCTAAACTAAGTGCTTTGTTAATTATTCATCTGAACAGCATACTTACAGATGTTGATGATGAAACAGGTAAAATATTGTACTTATTTAACAATAATTTAAATCATTACCAATTACCTGTAGGTGGGCAATTGCAATTTATTGCAACCCCTGAGGTTGATGTAAAGATTTCAGTAGGGAGAAATATTTATAGAATTAAGCACTCAAACATGATTTCTGGCACTGTTTATACTGTTTCTGCTGGTGACTGCTTATATATTGAGGTCCCGGGATCATATGACAAGCTTATACCTTTTTTTATAGAATTAAGAATTAGATATTCAATAATAAATAACCACTAAAACAAAATGCCTAATGATATTTTTGGCCATACAAGGCATGAAGATCACAGTGATGAGATTCTGATGCTTGATGTCAGAGTCAAGAAATTAAGAAGTGATTTACAAGCTTTACAAACCACACTCAATGCCAGTCTTCAACTAGAAATTACAAATTTGCAATCACAATGCATGGACCCTCTTCTTAAAATTGATTCTGAACTCAAGTTATTGCTTCAGAAATATACTGACCTGGCAACATTGGATAATTTTCAAAGTTTAGAAGAAGCTGTAGCAGCTCTTCAAGCCAAATTTAAGACCCAGGCCACCAACTCTGAGCAATTGAAACAACAATTGGAAGAGCAGATAAATAATGTCCAGGCACAGCTCCAAACAATTGTCAAAAGCATAAAATCACAAGAAGATTTTGATCTAGTGATTTCCACTCTAAAGGAACAGATTCAGTCACTCCAAATACCTAATCTGGACCCCTTGAACAATGCCATAGCCGAGGTTAAAGAAAAAATTGAGACACTTGAAAATTTTATGAACAACTTGCCATCTTCTGATGCTTTGAGTGCAATAACTCGGAGTGTTGCCAACATTAAGCTGCAACTTGAAACATATGAAGATTTTGGAAAAATTCAAAGTACCATAACCCATCTTGAGGGTACAATAGCAGCAGTGCAAAGTGATTTGACAAATGTACAAGAATCTCTAGAATCTCGCCTTAATTGTATTGTAGACACACTTGTCAATGTCCAGCAACAGATCACAAAGCTTGAAAACCTCAACACTAAATCTGAGCTATCTCATTTTCATCACTTGATAGATGATATCCAAACAAAACTTGAAATTTTACAACAATCAACACCCACTCAGACAGATATGGCCCTGCTCCAAAATGCTATGCAAAATGTGGCTGATGCATCTGAATTAAATAATGTGAAATTGGCACTTGAATCTTTGCAAAATACAGTAACAAATCTGCCTACATCACAGGAACTTAAAAATATTAAGAGAGCAGTGAATCGCATATTGAAATCAGAAGATATCAAGAATATCCAGACAGAGATCAAACAACTTACTCAGACAGTGGCCACTCTACCAACTAATCAACATATTAATGAACTGCATGCCCTGTTTGAGGATATCAGAAGACGGGTCCATGATCTTACTGCTCAAAATTCAAAATTGGCAGTTATTGAAAATTTGCAACAAATTGTAGCTAATATTAAGCAACAGCTAGGGACCATGGAATCCAATCAAGAAAATGCCCTGTCTGTCTTTGCCACCCAGCTACAAGAAATTGTGCAACAATACAAGAAACTTGTTTTGGACATAAAAATCAAGCCAGGCCATGATGATGTTGTTAGGACCATCAATGAGCACCTTGAATCTGTAACAAGCAGATTGCTTAGAGCAGAAAAAGAAATAACAGGCATAATCGAGAATCCTAAACATACAGTAATTCTTGAATTGTACAGCGTCCCCAACAAAGAATATGATTCACCATTTACACCAGGTGGCAAAATATATATGCTGTCCCCTGCACAATTTTATTACCAGTTTTTTGTTGGGGGCACACTGAGACCAATCAAGATCAAGTATTGGCTTCAACCACAGGCACACCACTACCCCACCTTATCAATAACAAATGCTGACAACAAACCAAAAATCACCAGTGTAGAGTTAGAGGATTTTACAGATCCCAATACATTAGAAACATCTTTTGCTGAAGATGATGGCTCTCTGGAATTTCATATACAAATAGGAGACAAATTATATTTAGAAAATCCTGTAGTATCAGCTGCTGAACACCCCATAGTTGCAATATTCTTGTTTTCATATTATGTCTAGACAAATTATTGTTGATGAATTACACAGACAAGCCAGACATAATTATAAGAGACTGCCAGTAGTCACAAAAGACATAGAGGTTTTATGGCAGAGCGACTTGATTGAGATGGCAAGTGGACAGCTGAAAAACTTAGACAAAATCAACAAGGGCTACAAGTATCTACTCACTGTAATAGACACATTTTCAAAATTTGCCTGGGATGTGCCACTCAAATCCAAGACTGGAAAATGTGACAGATAATGGCAAAGAATTTTATAATTCTGTGTTCAAACAATTTATTAAAAGCCAGTCAATACAACATTATTCGAGTTACAGTGATCTCAAGGCCTCAATTGTAGTGAGATTCAACAAAACCCAAAAAAATCTTATGTATAAACAATTTACACTTCAAGGTAATTATAAATGGCTTAATATTCTTCCAGAACTTCTACATAAATATAACAACTCGGTTCATTCCACAATCAACATGAAACCCTCTGAAGTAACTTCATCTGATGAGCAAAAATTGATCAGGACTGTTTATTATCCTAGATACCAGCCAACAACAAGAAAGGCCAAATACAAGGTGGGTGATCAAGTAAGAATCAGCAAATATAAGCACTTATTCAAAAGAGGCTTTACAAGAAACTGGAGCACTGAATTATTTACAGTGGTTCAAGTTAAACCTGGGACCCTTAACACATATATAATAAAAGACCAACGAGGAGAAATTCTCAAAGGCCGGTTCCATGAAGAAGAACTCAGCAAAACTAAACAGCCTGACACATATCTCATAGAAAAAATCATCCGCAGAAAAGGCAACAAGTTATTTGTCAAATGGCTAGGACTTCCAGAACACAGCTGGATCGATGCAGACAAAGTGATAATATGAGCACCTGGGATGTTATAAAAAGGCTGCCAAAACCTGAACAGCAGATTAAGAGAAATGGCAAGTTGCTGCCTGAAAATATTAGATGTCTTATTGTTGGGCCATCGGCTTGTGGTAAAACTACACTAATGATTGATAATTTTTTATTGGCACCCAACTGGTTAGACTGGAAAAATAGGCACTTGTATGTCTTCTCTAAGAGCTTGGAACAATTAAAATATCAGCAGCTGATGAAGCTATATGATGGATTGGATATTGCCACTTTTGAATCAGATGTTAAGCCACTCCATGAATGTCCCGATAATTCTGTTGTTGTGTTTGATGACATTATACTGGAAAATCAAAACAAGGTAAGAAATTTCTTTACACAGGGCCGACACAAAAACATTGATTGCTTCTACCTGGCACAGACTTTTTCTAAAATACCGAAGCAGCTGATCCGAGACAACAGCAATTTTATATGTGTGTTTCATCAAGATCATACCAACCTCAAACACATACATGATGAATATGTAGGTGGGGACTTGAGCTACAATGATTTTTCCAAGTTTTGCAGTAGGTGCTGGAACCAGGACAGTTATGGGTTTGTCACAATTGATATGACAAGAAAACCCAATAGTGGCAAATACAGAAATAAAATCAACAATTTTCTAGACATTGAAACATATATAAATAACCATGAAAAGGCCAATCATTGATGATCTTAAATTAAGAGATTATCTTGTAAAAAGATTTAAGGAATGGAAATCAGAGAACCGAGTAATTTATGAACAACACAAACAATCAGAACAGCCTATTATTGATGCTATTGGTGAATTAGGTAAAAATATCAAAACTGTTACAGAGCAAAATCAAAATTTGATCACAGAGCTTGTACCTGTAGCTGCAAGGAACATATTAGATTATCCAATCACCCCACTTTCCAGTATTCATACACCTAGTCTTGTTGCTCCTCGAAGAATTGAAGCTACTCTGGATCCTATTGAATTGGGTCTTCTTGCTCAAAAATATTTAAGCACACATAAAGACAACAAAGATGAGGTTTTTGGCTTATATGCTGACACAGAGCGTGATGGTAGCATCATACATAGAATTGGCAATTTCAGAGTAACATTTATGGGAGATGATCTAATTGTATATTCAGAATCTCATCTTGGAGAAAAAGGTGGTTTTGTTAAATATCCCGGCACACATGGGTTGTGGGAACTGATGACTAGGAAAAGGCCTGGCAAACTATACAGGTCAAGATTATGAGCACTACAAAGAAATATTAATAAAATCAGATGCTCTATACCAGAACAATGATCCCACACAAAAAAGAGTCAAGTCTAGCAGTGGAGCAAAATATAACAACTTAATCAAGCCCATATGGTCACAGATCAAGACTGGCAGTGGAATCAAACAATACAACACCCTGCCTAAATAATTTGTCTGGGTTGGTGATGTCAGGAAACTTGTAGATAGGTTATTGGTGATAGCTGGGGAGGAAAATGCTGGCAACCACAATTTTTACAATGAAAAGGTTGTAATTATGGACATGTTAAGCACAAAATTGTCTAATTTTATAGTGAATGACACTAAAGGGATTGGATATCTTATAAAAATTATTAATACTTTACCACCTAAATTTTGGAATATTTCTGAGGGCCGGGGGTTGGTTAATGACATTATAAACAAGCTGCCATTTGAACTACATATTCCAGGCTATCAGTATTGTGGTCCCGGTACAAAATTGGACCATAGATTAAACAGAGGTGATCCTGGTGTTAATCCCCTAGATGCTGCTTGTAGAGACCATGACATAGCATACAACACACATACTGATCTTGACAAGAGACATGTTGCAGACAAGAAATTAGAAGAGGCTGCATTTGGTAGATTTGTAAGCAAAGATGCTTCTTTGAGTGAAAAAATAGCAGCATTGGGAACCACCATAGCTATGAACATCAAACAAAAACTGGGGTGGGGGCTGTGAATATGTATATAATAAACCTACAATGAAGGCCAGGGGTGTTATGTACCAAATACCTTATGCAGGTCTTAAATCTCTTAAAACTATTGATAGTCTTTTAACCAAAAAGCAGCGCAAGAAAAAAAGCTCTTGTATTGCCAAGGGCCATGGTATGAAATTGTTCCTTAGTCAGCAAACAAACACGACCGAGGTTGAGAAATTAATCGAGTCATATAAAACACGGCAGACAAGCGGAACCTTCAAACTGAAGAAGGTTAATGAGCCTACCGTGTTGAAAGAGGTCAAAAAACTACACTCCAATGCCAAGGGTCATGATGGCATCAGTCTAAAAATGTTGAGACTCTGCATCCCGCATTGCCTAAAGAGCCTAACTCACATCATAAACTGCTCTCTTTCTGAAGGGGTATTTCCCGAAGATTGGAAAAAGGCCGTAGTGACGCCCGTACCGAAAACCACTGTTTCCCTTGATGTTAAAGATCTAAGACCAATAAGCGTACTGCCAATTATGTCTAAAGTTATAGATCGCATAGTTAAATAACAATTAGTAGACCATCTGATGTTGCATGACCACTATTCTCCACATCAATCAGGCTTCAGGAAACAGCACAGCACGGTAACTACTTTAGTTAGCGTTGTTGATGACATAGCCAAGGGGATGGATAATGGTAAAATTTCGTTTCTGGTACTTCTTGATTACACCAAGGCATTTGACTCCATAAACCACAACCTTTTGGCAGAGAAATTGAAATCTATCGGCATAAGAAATAAGGAATTGTTATGGTTTCAGTCTTATCTAACGAACAGGCAACAATGTGTAAAATTAGTACATGAGATTAAATCGTGCATGTCTAAATGGCTTGATATCAAACAAGGAGTACCACAAGGAAGTATTCTAGGACCTATCCTATTTTCCCTATACATCAAAGATTTTAATGATTCACTAAAACACTGCAAATACCACCAGTATGCGGATGACACACAAATATATATACAAACACCATTAAGAAACAGTGCAATGGCCCTAGAAGCATTGCAACAGGACCTAAATTCAATATCTAAATGGTCTGAATGTAATGTACTCAAATTTGAATTCATCAAAGTCTTACATTTTAACTTTAGGCAAAACGAGTAACCTCAAAAAAGTTAGAACAATTACAACTCCCCCTCCCTACACTGAATAATTCCAAAATACAAAGTAGAAACAGCACGCAACATTGGCATAATATTGAACGAGAATCTACAATGGGGTTCTCATGTTACACATATAATTAAAAACTCAATAGCCAAACTGAAATCACTTTTTCCATTAAAACATATGCTAAGCAAAGAAACGAAAACTCACCTAGTCAACACACTTGTAATGCCAAAAATTGATTATGCTTCCCCCGTATTTATAAACATCCACAGTGCTCTAAATTACAAGATATAAAAACTTCAAAACAGTTGCATAAGATTTATACTGAATGTCAAAAGAAGAGAACACATATCCGCGTACTTACAGGAACTTAATTGGTTAAACGTTAAGAATAGGAGAACATTTTTGGCATTGCCTTTATTGTACAGGATCCTAAACAATAAGGAACCAAGATATTTATATGATCAAATTGCTCCGTACAGGGAGAAAGGAAAACAAATTAACCTTCGTCAAAAAACACATTTCACGATTCCTGTACACAGAACAACATTCTATGGGAATTCTTTCATAGTCACCGC
This sequence comes from Lepisma saccharinum, assembly GCF_977018435.1. Classification (NCBI taxonomy): domain Eukaryota; kingdom Metazoa; phylum Arthropoda; class Insecta; order Zygentoma; family Lepismatidae; genus Lepisma; species Lepisma saccharinum. The sequence continues at coordinate 4,034,620 of NW_028142898.1, forward strand.
AATAAAAGAATGGAATGAAACACCCCCACCACTGACCTCAGGGGAGCTCCACCCTGCAACATACAAAATAAATCTAAAGAAGCATCTGCTGTCCAAACAATAGTGTCTGGCTTTGTCTTTTCTGTAATGAATGGGAATGAGGTATAGGTTGTAGTTTTAGCTGTAATAATTGTATTCTAATTGTGGTATTTAACTCTGTACCTTCAGTACATTAATTGTTTACATTATAAGCAGGAAAGTTTTTTTAATTTCTTTCTTATTTATTATTATTTTTTTTTGTATCTTTATTCTTTTTATTCTTTCTACTGCAACGAAGATTTTCAAGAAGTGGAAAGTGTCAATTGTAATATGTTTTTTAAAACGTTTGTTGTAAGAACGGCCCGCGAGGCCGAAACACGCCCTATCAATAAAGACGATATTATTATTATTATTATTATTATTATTATTATTATTACCTGCAAAATGGTTTATGGTTTGGAAATCCGAGAATCGGGGAATTTACGAAGAGAAAAAGCGTCAGGACCAACCTATAATCGATGCCATCAGTGGACTTGGTAAAGAAATCAAAGATGTGACCGAGCAAATCAGAGAATGAATCAACGAGCTTGTGCCACTCACCGCTCAAAATTATACCATACCCACACCGATATCCAGCATTCACGCTACTCCGTTCGAACTTACTCCGGCTCCGAGACGTCAGGCCCTAGGCAGTACCTCTTCGGATAAGCTAGTCGAGCTGGGTCCGTTGGCGAGGGATTACCTAAGCACCGGGAATTTCGAAAAAGACGAGGTATTCGGATTGTACCCGACCATGGAACATAACGAGGGTGTGATTTGGAAAATTGGAAAATCGAAAGTAACGTTCGAGGGCGACGACGTGAAAATCAATTTGGGGAAGAAGAACAGCTGGACTAGGTACACCGGCATTGTAGGACTGTGAAAACTTATCACTAAGAAGCAACCTAAAGATTATACAGACGAGGATTACCAAAGTTACACAGAAATTTAGATCATGACGGACGGCCTGTACCAAAACAACGATGCAACACAGAATCGCGTGAAATCTAGCAGTGGAGAAAAGTACAGGAACCTCATCAAGCCGATATGGACCCAGCTCAAGACTGGCAGCGGTGTCAAACTCTACAATACCCTACCTAAAGAGTTTGTTTGGGTAGACGACTTGAGGAAGCTTGTAGATCGTATGCTGGTTATAGCAGCCGAAGAAAATGCAGGCAATCGCAATTTCCACAACGAGAAGGTGGGCATCATGGACATGATTAGCACCAAGTTTAGCAACTTCATTGTCAACGACAACAAAGGCATAGGTTACCTCATGAAAATCATCAACACCCTGCCTCCGAAATTCTGGAATGTGGCCGAGGGTCGAGGTCTCGTGAACGATATTATCAACAAGCTGCCTTTCGAGATGCATTTGCCGGGTTACCAGAAACGCCACAACCTGGCTATGGAGAAGAAGGTGAAAGGTGTGACCAAAAAGCGAAAAAAACAACCTGGAAGCTTTGAAAAAGTTTAAAAAAAAAAGAAGAGCCCTTATCCAACTTCGATACTGAATCTCTGATCGAATTGTTGGGGGTCAAGCACTTCAGGGGCATTTTCATGTCTGATTCTCTACCCTCTGTTGTGAAGAAAAAAGAGTGTGGTGTGGTTAACTTGGACAGTTACGAAAATCCAGGTACACATTGGATATACTACCTCAAAGCCAACAACAAGAAAGCATTTGTTTTCGATTCATTCGGAGGAACGCCACCTGCTGGGTTGGTAAAGTATCTCAGTGTTGCCAACCTCTACTATAATGACGAGCGTATACAGGGTATCAGCGATGTGAACTGTGGCCATCTCTGCGTTTCAATGCTTGTCTTCCTCTCGCAATTAAATTACCCAACAATCGAGGATTTACAGAAAGCATTGTGCCACCTAAAGCACTATGGGAGTATTCCATCTTAAAAGCGAGACTTCGCTTCTGAAACTCACATTGCATGACGATATTATCTATCCTAAATCTATTGCTCTTCGTGCATTCTCCAGCATGTACATGATACCTAATGTGACGGTACACAACAATACCATTGGCAGCGAAAAAATCAGCATCACCCCTGGGCAGTACAATCTGTCTACCTTGCAAGCTCAATTACCAAGAAGTGTATTGCTGTCGCAAAATTCTGTAACTCACAGGGTGGAACTGGTGTCTGCCACAGAAACCGTAGACCTGGGTACCATCGGAGAACTTTTGGGATTCGAGAACAACACAAAGCTCGAACCTGGCATCAAGCACATCGGTGCTAACATTCCTAAATTTCTAGCCATCTATACTCTGAACATACATAGCAATGTGGCAGAAGGTATGATCACCAAATCCTCGGAGGGCATCCCAGGGAGTCACAAGCAGACAGCTATTATCGCTAAGTTCAAACCAAACTCTGAGTTCATGGAGCCAATTATCTACACACCTTCCCCACCGATATACTTTCCTGTATCTCGTAATCGCATAGACAACATAGAATTGGCAATTACCAACGAGAAGGGAGAGGTGGTTGATTTTGCAGGAGCCACGACCACTGCCGTGGTGGAGATTAACATATAATAAATAACCATCATGGAGCAAATCGAAAGTTACGAGTTGCAGTCCTTCCCTCCCAATCGTAGCACGTTTGCCAACTTCAACGAAGCGAATCGAGAGATAGAATAGGACGTGGACGTCGGGGATGGATTCATTCACCCTCACAGAGCTGATTTGTATCTCAAGTTTGATGTTGTGAAGAGAGACAACGGCGAAGCATTCCTTGCCAATGCAAATTTAAGACTTGTAGATAATTTTGTGCCGTACTTATTCTCGCAGGTGGAAGTTAGAAAGCATGGCACCGTCATCGATAGGGTTGACTACCCCGGGATTACCTCTACAGCTGTGGGAACACTGAAACTCTCCAAGACCGATGCAGCTTACTACCAGACGGGGGATTCGAAGCAGGTACAAAAATCAAAACTCAAAGTCACACAGTACTGTTTCCCATGCGCCTGCTTCCTGGCTTCTTCTCCGACTACACAGAGATTACGTGGAAGCGTGGTTTGCGCGTCACTTTTCGCAGAAGCGCCAACGACAACAATGCGCTGATGCGTTACAGCACCTTGAGTGCAGACGGTTCAGCACTTCCCAACACACTACCTGATCCTGCAAAGTGCATCATCCAGCCATGGAGCTGCGCATGCCCGTAGTGTAGTGGAATAGGAAACTAATTACGCTCTCAAGTACAAAGCAGACATTTTGAAGAATCCCCAAGTACCCATCCAATTTTGCGGTTACCAGTGTGTGCAGAAACCTGCTTCCGGCAACCATTTTGAATTTGACGTGACCACACAGTTTAACAGTATTCGGTACGATATGCCAGAGTTTGTGGTCGTGCTCTTCCAGACGTGGGAGGACGACAACGAAGAAAAAGATTCGAGCCAGTTCGACAATTGCAAGATCAAAAACATCGACCCCAAAATGGTAGGAACGAGATATTCCCGCTCGAGAACTGCAACCAGAATATTGCAAACGACGACTACCTGGAACTGTACGAGGCATACACAGCTTACAAGAGGGTGACCTCCGGCAACGTGGACGTGTACTACAACCCCAATGAGTTCATAGCTCGCAGACCCATGTTCGTCATTAACACATCTAAGAGAAAGCAGGTGGTTGTTAACGATCGCACAAACATCAAGATTGTCTGTGAGTTCCATGACGCCTTGCCTGCCGATACTCTGTGCAGCGTCATCCTTATTGCAGAGAAAACTTTTGTCTATGATGTCAAGAATGAAAGAGTGACCGAACAGTTTTAAGTACAAGAAAAAAAATCGCATAATTCTATAAAAATTATACTGACCGTAGGTTCAAATATTAAGAATTAAGAAAGATTACCAAATTAAACTGTCAAATAGATTTGATGTTTTGCAGGATTTAAATGATGATGAAAATATAAATGAAACAGACGTAAATAAGAATTGGGAGCACATACGTAATGCAATAGAATCAGCAGCTAAAGAAAGTATTGGATACCATAAACCAAGAAAAAGTACGCCATGGTTTGATAATGAATATCATAATCTAATAGAAATAAGAAATCAGGCTAGACTTAGGTGGTTAAATAACTCGGATGATACAAATCTAAGCAATTATAATAGAATAAAGCGAGAAGTTAACCGCACGTTTAGAAGTAAAAATAGAGATTAACGAAATTGAAACAAACAGCAAAAATAAAAATATCAGAGATATATAAAAATGTGTAAATGAATTTAGAAAAGGGTGGCAACCTAAAGTAAACTTGATAGAAGATAAAGACGGTGATTTTCTAGCTGACCCAAACGATATTCTAAATAGATGGAAGAACTACTTTAATGACCTTTTAAACGTCCATGTAGGAGATAAATCAGAAGTAAATGAAGTGCACACATCAGAACCTTTAGTTCCCGAACCTAACTTGACTGAAGTTAAAGATACTATTAAAAGGCTAAAGAATAACAAAACACCTGGCATTGATTTAATACCAGCTGAGTTAATTAAATATGGTGGAAATTCATTAATTTGTCAAATTCATAAATTAATTTGTTTAATATGGAATAAAGAAGAAATCCCTCAACAGTGGAAAGAATCCATAATTGTTCCTGTGTTTAAAAAAGGTGATAAAATGAACTGCAATAATTACCGTGGAATTTCTCTACTCTCAACAACATACAAAATATTGTCTAACATTCTTTTAACAAGACTAACCCCATATGCTAATGAAATTATAGGTGATTATCAATGTGGATTTAAACGTAACAGATCAACTACAGATCAAATTTTTCACATCAGACAGACACTTGAAAGAAAGTGGGAAGATAATCAAAATGTCCATCAGCTATTCATTGATTTCAAAAAAGCATATGATTCGGTCAAATAGATAAATTATATAATATATTAGTAGAGTTTGGAATACCTAAGAAGCTTGTTAGTATGATAAAAATATGCACCAGTGAAACTGAAAGTAAAATTCGTGTTGGTAATAATATGTCTGACAAATTTACAATTCATGATGGGTTAAAACAAGGAGATGCATTATCTCCATTGCTCTTTAATTTTGCCTTAGAATATGCTGTAAGGAAGGTAAGAGAAACTAAAGAAGGACTAAAATTAAATGGTGTAACTCAGTTGTTAGCATATGCAGATGATGTAGACTTACTGGGGGATGATGTGAATACAATTAAGAATAATGCTAAAATATTTTTCAAAACTGCTAAAGAGATAGGTTTGGAAGTTAACAAAGAGAAAACTAAATGTATGCTTACAGGCCGAAACCAAGTGTTAGGTAATAATCAAAATCTAATTATTGATAACAACTCGTTTGAACCAGTTTCCAAATTCAAATACTTAGGAGTAATATTAACAAACGAAAATTATATTAAAGAGGAAATAAAAGGTAGGCTTAATTCAGGAAATGCATGTTACTTCTCTCTTCATAAACTTTTGTCTTCTCGTTTAATATCTAATAAACTAAAAGTTAAAATATACAAAACAGTAATTTTGCCTGTAGTATTATATGGGTGTGAAACTTGGTCCCTTACATTGAAAGAGGAACATAAATTGAGAGTATTTGAAAATAAGATCCTTAGGAAAATCTTTGGACCTAAAAGGGATGAGGAGACAGGTGAGTGGATAAGGTTACATAATTTAGAACTACATAATTTGTATTCATGTCCAGATATTATTAGAATAATTAAATCAAGAAGACTTAGGTGGGCAGGCCATGTGGCACGAATGGGAGAGGAAAGAGGAGTTTAAAGGATTCTTGTTGGGAAACCAGATGGCAAGAGACCTGTAGGAAGGCCAAGACGAGGATGGAGGGACAACGTTGAGATGGACCTAAAGGAAATCGGTAGGGATGGGAAATAGTATATAGATCTTGCTCAAGATAGGGACAGATGGAAGGCCTGTGTTGCTGCAGCCATGAACCTTCGGGTTTAAGAAGGCTAGAGAGTTAGTTATTTAGTTAAGTTCAAATATTAGATTAATCTGCAACGCTGTGTCCAGGATGTACTGCGAGGAACACCTTCTTACATTTGTAAGAATAATCTGTAAAGAAAATAATAAAATTTAATTTTGATGCATTTTTAGAAATAATTACACTTGAACGCACAAAAGAAGCTTCCTCTTTTGGCCCTGCGTGTGCCCCAAATTTTCGCCCCGTAGGACACGGCGGGAGTTAGTTCCGCTTATTGTTCTAGTATCTTGGCTATATTAAATTACAACTTCTGTTACATGAATTGTTTTTTTTAATACATACATACTATTTACTACATTTGAGGCATATCTTACTAGTTTCTAGACAATGGTGGCCCCACGGGAGCGTGTGAATCCCACATTTAAGAACACACCTCTTGTCGTCGCGTGCGTCCAGGGCAACCTTTCTCACCTTTTTGGTTGGCAACACATGGTCGACACTCTGGATGCGCTGCTCCACTCCTACAATTGACGTCCTAGTTTGAAGGGTTTTGACGTAATCCTCGAACTTGAGGTGCTCTTGGACGACTTTTCTGCCCACACCCTTAGCCTTTTTCGTGATGGATCCTTCTGCCCGAATAGGAGAATAGCTTTGGCACGAAGACCGGCAAACTCAAGAATTACATCTCCGTCCTTCTCGTCTTTGAGTTTGATAGGCACCTTCTTGTTGCGAGCCAGGATTTTGTATCGGTTCGGCTGGGAATAGCCTGACGTGTCAAAGAGGTTCACAAAAGCTGGTACCGTGGTTATATCCCTATATGCATCGTCCGTGCGAACGTGGTACACCAAACTATCTGTGTCCGTGTAGAGTAGGCTGATATTGTTGTTATAGTGCTAGCGTAGTATCCCATAATATATTTGAAACAAGTGCAGCTTGCTCAGGTCTAATACTGAGGCACCAACATAGATTGGCTTGTTGAGCATCAGCTCGCTCTTCCTCATATGCACCAGAGCAAGCTGCTCATTGTAAATAGTACGCGACTTGAATAACGGGCTTGCTACAAGCTTGCGACATTGTGCTTTGTTTGATATTAGCCTCACATCTATATGATTTCGCACATTCTTCATGGTTTTCCCAAACACTGCATTGTTCATTAACTTGAAGAAATCGCGATCGAAATCAGAAGTGGCGACTGTGCGTTGTTTGTGTTGAGCTCGATGTATGGCCTCAACCATGGAGAATGCGCGAACATAAGAACTCGATGTACTATGCGGACGGTAACCCATTGCTTCATCACCCACCAGAGGTTTTGGTAGTGCAAAACATAACGCTCTTTGGGCTTGAAGTCCATAACGAGCTTTGCTTGGTTCGAGCCAGGCGGGCATTTGAATTCCGGGGCTGGCGGAAGGTCGCAGAACAAATCCTGCAGCTTCTCGGAGAACTCAAGGTCCATCTCGGCAAAAAACCCGCATTCCACATCGCTGAAACCTTCAACGTCAAATTTGGAGGGGTCAGCCCACTCGAACCCTCTAAAGGGGAGTTTCAGCATCATGGAGTGTCCGTAGAGGTTGTTGACGTCCGTGTACATAATGTAGCTGGACGGTTGGGAGGGGTCGTAATCGGTGGCCATGTGGTGATTGTTAGCGTGCGAGTGTCGCTGCGACACCTGGACCATTCCACCCCGGACGGCACGTTCTACAAACAGCATCATGTCCACGTCCAAAAGAAGCTCAAGCTTGACTTTCGTAACAAGGAGCATGGCCGATCATGCCAGTCCGGGTAGAAGTATGCAGGGTCCAGCTTGTAGATGTTCTTCGCAGTTGCACGAAACGCCTGGATCACATCAGCGAGGAGCGTCACATCGAGTTTTAGGTAGGCATCGTGGTAGTCCCCAAGATTTTGGCAATCCAGCTCACGCCACATGGACTGAGCATGGTAGTAGTCGTCCTCAAAGATGCCCGAGCCTCGCAGCTTGCTGTAGAAGTTCGCTCGAGGAGGCAGCGACTTCTCCGCAAACTTGGTAGAGTTTGTGATGTATTCGTAGGGGTAGACCCCCTTACGCCTGAAGAAATCGGCGTCCAAGTTTGGAAAATTGGCAGAGGTAATAAGCATTTGCTCGTCTCTGAGCTTTTTCGCCAGGGCATCGAGGCTGGCCGGGAGTAACCTCAGGGGGTCGAGGAAACGGAGTTCGATGGTAGAGCCTGATTCTGGGATTTGCACCAACTTGCTCAAGCTAATAACGATCCTCGTTCTGTGGCAGGACGTTGATTCGCATGTCGTCGTACCCAAGATGTGGCACCAGATGGTGGAAGTCGTACCCCGAGCCATTGTGGAAAAACACAGGGATGAAGCGCGGGTCCCGAGTCAACAAATTACACCGGTTGCACCAAGGAGCAATGTATCTACCGTTAAAGTGATCATGGTGTTGAACTTTACGGTTGTTGGTGCTAATCTCCCGGGTACACACAGGACAGGTAGTAGTCTCCTCGTGCTCGATTTTGTCGTCAGAAGACAGCGATTCCATAAGCTTGGGGGTCAACAGGAACACCCGTATCTCGGTGGCTTCCACAACCATCCTGTCTATAAAATGTTTGACTGCGTCTGGACCGCGATCCTCATAGGGCTCGGGGTCAACAAGTCGGTCTCGCCACACCACAACATAAGCATAACTCGAGGCCTCGTGGAGTTGGTGAGGGGTAGTAGAGGAAACTTTGGGATTGGGATCACATGTGGAGATAGGTTTGAAGAAGGCCTCGAAATCAGCAATAATGATTGCAGGGTGCCGGGTTTAGGCAAGACTGCCACCCCCGGCTCGTTGGCATTTCAATAGAGCTTGTGGCTAGCAAGCTTCTCGGCAGCAATGTTGGGACCTCTGATGCTCTCATAATCCAGTTTTTTCCGATTATCAAAAATGGACAAGCACCTGCAACAAACTTCTATGTGGTGACTATCACTGCTCCATTGGCTCGAAACAAGCCGAGAGAGAGAGCGAATAACAGTGTAGTGATGGCGATTTTCTTCCTTGATGAGTAAAAGATGGATTTCTCGAGCACCATTGTTGTCTACGTCGCTAACTCGAATAGGGTACACCACATTTTTGTCATTGAGGCCATAAACATTGATAGCCAACTGCGGATTTTGTGTACGAGCCTCGAACTTGCGAATATCCGAGACCTCCACCGGGTAGTCGATCTCAACCATCGCATCTTCCAGCTCTGGCTCGTACTGCTTGTAGTGGTTAACTCGGTATGAATGTTTTTTTTCCAGTCCACAGGGTGCAAAGCTGCAAGCACCGACCAGAGAAAGCACTTGGCGTCACTGTTTTGAATATTCATGCATGTTGTTATATGCTTTTTCAAATTATTAATAGTAATATGTTTATCACACCTGGGACATGGTTTTGTAGCGGTTACATGCTTACCAGGTACACAGGTAGGGCAGTGTCTTTGGAAATTTTTAGTTGAAATACTAGTTTCACACGTAGGGCAAATTTTTACCGATTGCATCTTGTTGAAAAAAAATATTTGTGGGGTATGTTATTTTATATATATTTAGTGGAGTGCGACAAAAATAAATGCTGTGCAGTATAAAAAAACCTTGGAAGGCTAATTCACGATGGTGCTGGGTTTGGTGTGTATTATTTATGTATATCCTCTTCTCGCTCCTTAATCAATCCTGTAAAAAATATAAAATAATAATTATGTTTGTGTATAGAAAACACAAAAATATTATGTGTACATAATTCTATTTACGTTTTTCTACCAAACAATCTTTTTCTAACCCTCAGCCCTCTTGGTGTATGAAGTATAAGTCATAATTTCAGAAAAACAGAGTTATTTCCAGTCGCCATTTTTTAAATCAAACCATAAGCATTATTTATGTTTATACTATTCGTCGAGCAATAGCAGATAAAACAAATATGGGTTTTCTACAACCCATAGTTGATGAATTACAAGACATCTTAGAAATTACATCTTGAAATTTAAATTTAAAATAACTCAAAAACAGCAAGCACTAGTCATCATCCCTCCAATAGGTTGTAGAGTACTTCTAATTTTGTATCGAATGCTATTAAAATTTTCGAATTAGGGTAAAAACTAAGTCGGCAAATCAAGTTTCTCAAAAAATAAAAATTGTCTGTATTTCCGAAACTTGAGAGGGTAGAATCGATTTTATTTGCTAGTCGAATAGTTCTCGTCGAATCCTATCCAACAAACCTAAAATCATCATCCTAGCTCAATTAGGAGCCAAGAAAATCAATGTCTTGGAAAACGTCTTAAGATTTTTGTCTTAAGAAAATTTTCTTGACAGACCGGACGTAACATCTTGAGATACCGGAAGTCGACTTTCTTAAAGATTAAGATATTTGTCTTAAGATGTTTTCCAAGACATTGATTTTCATGGCTCCTATGGGGCCTAGAACCATGTAACTTTGATCTATGTATATACTAGTACTTTTCCTACATGTTCACTCACCTTACAACCCACCCGATCAAAAAATAAAATTCACCCCTCGCGCGCATGCGCACATGTATAAATTTAAATATAGGCTCGATATTGAAACAAAATATCACTTTTCTTCTTCTCTCTGGCCAAGATTGCAAATAATTGCAGGAATAATACCATAATATTTTTAGACTGTAGGTTCAGGTCCCGAAAAAGACAACATTTGAGTTGGTGATTTTTTAGGTCCATTTTATGCTCAGTAAGGCTAATCGGGACTGGACCTACAGTTTTTTAAAAGTGGGATCCGAACCATTTGTGCCTCCACCAGGTATCGAACCCGGGACCCCTTGATTGCAAGGCAATAACGCTACAACTGCGCCATAGGAGAGGCCCCAGACGACATATTTGCACTACAACACGCAAAAATAAATTCATATCTGTGCATATGGGAAGTCCAATACATAGTTGGTAATGTGTGATGTGATCAGCACCAAACATTTGATTTATATGTATGTATATTTAAGTTCCGTTTTGTAATCATGAAATTAAATTTTAATTAACTTTTTTTTCTATCCATCTCTCTCTCTCAATCTATGTAGCCTGTTCATATTTGGCACAGTCATTGCGAGTCGGCCATTTTGTTTACGTAGCAAAAACAAAATCTCAAGCCATTTTTGAGAATGCTCGCTGTAGCCATAAGCATAATTGGATATAGTTGCCGGATTTTATATAATTTTAGGTTTAAAATCAATAAGCGTGCATAAAAACTAAATATTTTAAATAATAATATTCAAATCACTATGTACTTCCACTAGATATCAAACACACACTACTCTCCTCCATTTTCTTGCCTTCCTCTAACAATTAAAACATTTATTTTTTGAAATATGCCCCCGCACACATATTTCCTACCAACAACAACGGCACACAGAAGAAAAAGATTTTCCAGCTACCAAGATGCATGCTCCAAATATATATAAAGCAGAGAGAGACATGAAACACCTTCTATATTCTCTCTCTTTTTGCATGTTTTGTGAGTATATTTTCTTCCAAAATACATAAGGGCTGTTTGGCTTTTCAGGAAGTTACCCTCCATCCACAATCCCTTAAGTCTGTTAGGCTTTTCAGAATTTAACTCACAAAAGCAACGCCATATTTATAAATCAAAGCCATCCACATGCAAGCTAAGAAACAAAGTTACTCAATTTTTCGAAATCCTGCTGAAATGTTCTTCACCGAAGTTCAAAGTAAAACAGAACTTTCTACACTAGTGCTTTAAGTTTTATCCGCTTTAGTGACGTCGAGGAGTGATATGTTAGCCAACACAACGTGGACCAATAGAAATCCGAGACAATCCCCCTCTAGCCACATCATTTTGCGAGTTCGAAAATTCACAAGTTAATGCATCACATCAATGCTACCAATGCTGTTAACTGACGTCACAATTTCTCAACAGTTGCCAGAGCTGATGTAAAAAACTGCTGTAACCTAAGTATCGTGTGTATTGAAATATGAACAAAACATATTGTATATGTTGGTGCGGAATTCCATCGCTCAGCTATTGATAACGCAGGAAGTATAAATACCGCTTTCAAAGGCCTACCTATTGTTGAATTTCTGTATTATGTCAACATTGTTAGCACACGCAGAGAGAGGGAACGAAATTGTCGTTTTCTAGATGTTCACAGGCAAATCGTAATTTTCAAAATACAATATGTCAGTCGCTTTTCGATACCGAAAAACTAAATACGATAAGTATATATTTACAATATTAATATTTATTTAACAATATCTACCTATGAATTTGCCTCGAACAAAAACATGTTATAGAAAAAAATTTTCCAGCCGTAAGTTCAAACTTTGGCCCCCCTCTTCACCTACAAATCGCATTACATACATACATACATGTGGAAAAACAGAAGTATGCATGTTTTCGCCCCGTGGCGTTACAAGAGCCCCTGTAAGTAAGGCTAATCGGGGCTGGACCTACAGTTTCAAGAAACACTTGTGCGGGTATCGAACCCTTGATTACAACGCTACCACTGCGCCATGGGAGGAGGCCCAGTAAGAGAGGGGTAGAGAGGAGGAAGCATTAACACAACTATTGCCAGTTAGCGTCTTCTTCATCTTACTGCATACTTATCATCTTATAGAAGGCTACGCCGTCAACTTGTAACTTGTAGGTTAGCTTCGACTGTGAAATATCATATGTTTTAAAAAACAAAAGGTTTGTGAAGCAACTAGTCAGTGTTGCCAACTCCTATTTGTAGGGTAGCTTCGCCTGTAAAATATCATATGGTAAAATTTTCTTGGGGCGGGTTGGTAACACTGAGCCCCACTTAAGGGCTGTGAACCGGGCACACGGAACTACTCACAATAACCTCTTGTTTGAGAGCTGATCTCGAGAACGAATTCTAATTAATTTTTAGTGTTCAAAACTCGGACACTTCGTTAAAGTTATGCCTTCTGTGGCTGTCAATACTTCATTGAGACGAAGAGATACGAGTAGATAATATGCACGGGTTCACCACCCGAAAATGGGGCTCGGTGGGGCTCGCCTTAATGGATTTCTCTTGTAAGGCATGAGCCCCATTTTCTCGCAGTGTTGCCAACTCCTCACTCGAAAAAAAAATCACCAAGGTTTTTTTTGGTCTAACCTAACCTAAAGCAAGGAGCTGGCAACCTTGCTTGAGGCTTCTTAATGGTTTGCTCTTGTAAGGCATAAGCCTTATTTTCTCGCAGTGTTGCCAACACCTTACTCGAAAAAAATCACCAAGGTTTTTTTTTCTTGGTCTAACCTAACCTAAAGCAAGGAGCTGGCAACCTTGCTTGAGGCTTGTCTTACAGTGCATAAAGCAAGGTTGCCAACCTACTGGTGCTTTTGCCATAGCTTTTTACAAAAAAAAGAGAGAGGAGAGAGAAAGAGGGAAGAGTTAAACAACCGACAGCCTACCTACAACTTTTTTTTCTTGGGCTAACCTAACCTAAAGCAAGGAGCTGGCAACTTTGCTTGAGGCTTGCCTTACAGTGCATAAAGCAATTTTTGCCAACCTACACTGGGCAAGGAGAGCCGGCAACAAACACGCACTGCCGTAAAAGAGAGAGAGATGGGTGGATGGCAACACAGTATGTGTGTGCGTGTGTGTGTATAATATGTAGCATTATTAACTAGAGTGTGTTGGCAAACCACCTGCAACTAAAAAAAATAGAGATGCCAACGTTCCTGTAAGATGAAGAGAGAGAGAGACCTACGGCTGGCATAAGTGGTGAGCGAATGCGCCATATCGTAATTTTCCAACTCCGGCAATGTTTGTATATCGTGACCTTTGTAAACCTCTCTCGAGGGAACGATGTGCCACACACACACACACACACGCGCGCGCGCGCGCGCGTATTGTGACGCATTACATACATGTGGAAAAAAAAAAACTTTGCCTGTTATTATAAAAAAAAACTTTGACCGTATTCTTAAATAACTAACAAGAACAATGAATCTTTTTGGCTTCCTCAAACAGATCAACATGGAGACTGCACCGCCAAATTTCAATAACCTCTTACCTTCCGTGTTATCTAAACTCAATGGTTTACTGATTGTTCACCTCAACAGCATTTGGACGAAACTGAATGACGATGTGGGCAAGATGTTTTATGTTTTTAATAACAATTTACATTTCTACGAAATTCCGATCGACGGGAAACTTCAAATCACCGTGAATCCGGTGAACGCAGGCGAAATCAAAATTTCTACCGGCAAGAATATTTTTCGAATCAAGCACGACAAGATGCTTTCTAACATTACGTACGATGTTTCCGCTGGAGATTACCTGTACGTGGAACTTCTCGGAGATTACGACAAACTTATTCCTCTCTTCGTAGAATTACGAATCGTCTATCCTATTATAAATAACTGTTAACCAAAAATGCCTAACGACATTTTCGGCAACACCAAGCGTGTAGACCATGCAGAAGAGATTCTCATGTTGGACGTTCGAGTTAAGAAGTTGAGGACCGATTTGATCGCTTTGCAGGAGACCTTAAACAAAAGTTTAGTGTCGGAAATCGCCACGCTCCAAACGCAATGTCTCGACCCCATTCTGAAAATCGATTCCGAACTGAAGACGCTGATAAAAAATTATGTCATTGTACCTTCTTACGACAGCGTTCAAAATATACAGTTGAGCGTGGATTCGCTTCAAAATGATTTGGCCAAATTACAGCAATTTCAATCGAAAAATGAAGATTTGGAAAAATTGAAACTCGAAATCGAAGAACGAACTTCCGCAATAGAAAAGAATTTCTCTGAACTTCAAACCGTCGTGAACGATATAGACGCAGAACGCTTGCACGTCGTCGTTTCCAAATTACAAGAAGAATTCACCAGCACGTTGGAAGAAATTAAATCCAAGTTGCAGACTTTGGAAGATACAATGACGAACCTACCATCGTCGGACGAACTGCAGGTCATCGGTAAAAGCGTCGCGAACATAAAAATTCAATTGGAGGCGTATCGAGATTTCGAACACATTCAAACCACCATCGCTACGCTTCAGGCGTCCTTGGAATTGATCAACGAAGAAATTAAAAATATTCACGCTGAAGCAAGAGCGTTGACGAGCATTCAAGACACGTTAAGCACGGTTCAGCAGAAGATCGAATATTTAGAAAATTTGAACGTCGAAACGAATCTCGCTCATTTTCATCACGTACTCGACAACATACAGGGTGACTTGGAATCGTTACGGACGAGCGTGCCTTCGAGCGAAGATTTGGAAAAATTGAAAACGGCGGTGACGGCACTATCCGATTCGAGCGACATCAAAAGTTCATTGAGCGATCTCGAGAGTAGGGTGGCCAATCTCCCCACCTCCAAAGAATTGCACGCTTTGAAAAGAAACATATCTCGAATGCTGAAACGACTAGAAACGGAAACGGCGAACGTGGAACAGATTCGAGACGAAATTAGTTCGCTGGTGTCGACGCTGCCCACTTCGCAGAGCGTCGCCGACCTTCACACGCAGTTTACAGAGATGCGAAGCATCGTGAACGATCTTACCGAGAAGAGCTCGAAATTGAATCAAGTCGAGAACCTTCAGAACATTGTCGTCAACATCAGAGATCAAGTTGGAGTGCTGGAATCCACGCAGGAATCGACGCTGGCCTCTTTCGGTGCCAAGTTGCAAGAACTCAACGAAAACTACAAGTAGTTGAACGTGGAAGTGAAAATCAAACCGTCGTTTTCTACCGTAACGGATACCATAATCGAGCATTTGCTGCCCATCGAAAATAAACTCGGACAAGTTCACAGTAATCTCGTCACCTTCGACACTAAATTCGCCAAATTGTTCACCTTGCAAGCCATCGAAATCAACAGCGTTCCCAATCAACAGAGAATCTCCACGTTCGTCGAAGGTAACAAACTGTACATGTTGCATCCTTATCATCCGTACTACAAGTTTCTCCTCGATGGGACAATTCAGATAAACGAATTTTCGTACTGGTCTCACGGCAGAAAAGCTAGCGTTCCCACCATGACCTTAATATCGAATCGTGGTGTCCAGAAAGCAGGAAACATTCCTCTGGCACGTTGGAACGAAACGCGCAACATATATGAAATACACGAAGACGAAGATCTCACCGTTTTCGACGTGAGTGCCGGCGATAAGCTGATCATTCAAAACACGAGCGAGGTGCCACCCTCTTTGAATCCCATCACGCTGGTGCTTCTCTTGAAACGTAATCTCTAAACAAAAAAATGTCTAGGCAAGCCATCGTCGAAGAATTGCATAAACCTGCACGCCGCAACCACGAACGTTTGGCTGCGGTAACCAAGGGCATCGACGACCTCTGGCAAAGCGACCTCGTGGAGATGAGCAGCGGCAATTTGAAAAACGTACATAAATGGAACAAGGGCAACAAGTACCTCCTCACCGTCATAGACACATTTTCGAAATTCGCATGGGCTCTACCTTTGAAGGCGAAAACGGGATCGTGCGTCACGGAAGCATTCAAATTAATTTTTCGCGAAAGCGGCGGCAGACGACCTCGGTTTCTGCACACGGACAACGGTAAAGAATTTTACAACGCCGTATTCCAAAAGTTTATTAAAAAACATGGCATTCGACATTATTCGACCTTCAGTCACATCAAAGCCAGCATCGTGGAAAGATTCAATCGAACCTTGAAAACACACATATGGAAACGATTCACGCTTCGGGGAAATTACAAATGGGTCGACATCCTGCCGGAACTCGTCGACACCTATAATGATACGGTACACAGAACGATAGGCATGAAGCCAGTTGACGTTACCAAGTCTGACGAGCAGCGTTTAATTTCTACCGTTTACTGTCCAAAGTACACACCCACGACAAAAAAAGCTAAATACAAAATTGGAGACCGGGTGAGGATCAGCAAATTCAAACGCACCTTCGAGAAGGGATTCACAAAAAATTGGAGCACGGAACTCTTTACGGTGGTTCGAGTTTTACCCGGAAACCGACACACGTATATAATAAAAGATAGTAGCGGCGAGATTTTGAAAGGAAGATTTTACGAAGAGGAACTCTCTAAAACGAAACACCCCGACACGTACCTCATCGAGAAATTATTGCGTAGGAAAGGTGACAAACTGTTTGTCAAATGGCTGGGACTTCCGGAAAAGAGTTGGATCGACGCGAACGAAGTGATCTTGTGAGTACGTGGAACGTGGTGAAGCGTCTACCGGATCCGGAAAGTCAAACGAAGAAAAAGAACGGTGAGTTGCTTCCTGACAGCATTCGCTGTCTGATCGTAGGTCCTTCGGGGTGTGGGAAAACGACACTGCTCGTGGACAATTTTCTCCTCGCACCGAATTGGTTAGATTGGAAGAACAGGCACCTGTACGTGTTCTCGAAAAGTTTGGAGCAATCCAAATACCAGCAACTGATGAAACTGTACGATGGTCTGGACATTGCAACGTTCGCCTCGGAAATAAAACCACTCGACGATTGTCGTGAAAATTCAGTCGTTGTGTTCGACGACGCCATCCTGGAAAATCAAAATGAAATTCGCAACTTTTTCACGCAAGGTCGTCACAAAGGAATGGATTGCTTCTACCTAGCTCAAACGTTTTCCAAAATTCCAAAACAGTTAGTACGCGACAACGCTAATTTCATATGTTTGTTTCGTCAAGATCACACCAACCTCAAGCACGCGTACGATGACTACGTAGGCGGAGACATGAACTACAATCAATTTTCGGAACGCTGCTGCTCTACTTGCTGGAACGGTGACGATTTCGGATTCGCGACGATCGACATGACGAGGAAACCCAACGACGGAAAATACAGAAACAAAATCAACGACTTTCTAAACGTTGCAACGTTGTGAGAAACGACGTATATAAATAACGTCATGACGAAACGAAAAATCGAGGACGAAAATCTCAAGCTTCGCGATTACCTCGCGAAACGCTTCAAAGGTTGGAAATCCGAGAATCGCGGATTCTACGAAGAGAAGAAACGTCAAGATCAACCTGTGATCGACGCCATCAGCGGTCTAGGTAAAGAAATTAAAAGTGTCACGGAACAAAATAAAAATTTGATCAACGAACTCGTACCGCTCGCAGCTAAAAGTTACGCTGTACCCACGCCCATTTCGAGCATTCCTTCGACGCCGTTCGAACTGAAGGATGCACCGGCACGACGTCGAGCCATAGGTAGCACGTCATCGTCTTCGGATAAGATCGAGTTGGGACCTTTGGCACGAGACTACCTGAGCACGGGGAAATTCGACAAGGATGAAGTGTTCGGATTGTATCCCAGCATGGAAACCAACGAAGGCGGCGGTGTGGTGTGGTAGATTGGGAAATCGAAGGTGACCTTCGAAGGCAACGACATTAAAGTCAATTTAGGCGACAAGGATAGTTGGACCAGGTATCCGGGTACGGTGGGACTGTGGGAACTCGTTGCCAAAAAGCAGCCGAAAGATTACACCGACGAAGATTACCAAAGTTACAAGGAAATTCTGATCATGACGGATGCCTTGTACCAGAACAACGACGCCTCGCAGAATAGGGTGAAATCGAGCAGCGGCGAGAAGTACAGGAATCTCATCAAACCGATTTGGAACCAGGTCAAAACAGGCAGCGGCGTCAAACGCTACAACACGCTACCCAAATAATTCGTTTGGGTGGACGACGTTAGGAAACTCGTGGACCGATTGTTGGTGATAGCCGGCGAAGAGAATGCAGGCAACCGTAATTTCTACAACGAGAAGGTTGGCATCGTGGACATGATCAGCACGAAACTTTCCAACTTCATCGTGAACGACGACAAGGGCATAGGTTACCTGATCAAAATCATCAACACGCTGCCTCCGAAATTTTGGAACGTGGCCGAGGGAAAAGGACTCGTGAACGACATCATCAACAAGTTACCTTTCTAGATGCATCTACCTGGCTACCAGTACTGCGGACCGGGTACCAAACTCGAGAAAAGATTGGAGAGAGGAGACAAGGGTGTGAATCCGTTGGACGCGGCATGCAAAGATCACGACATCGCCTACAACACCACGAAGACGGATCTGGACGCACGTCACGAAGCAGACAGAAAATTGGAACATGCAGCTTTCGAAAGGTTCGTGAGCAGAGACGCATCGTTGGGTGAACGGGTCGCCGCACTGGGTACCACCATCGCCATGAACACAAAACAAAAATTGGGGTGGGGTATATAAATAACATAGAGTAAAAAATAATAATAATAACAACACATCATCGCGTTTTCCGAAGCACGGATTTTCTTCCTCTGTTAAAAAATAATAATATATATACGTGTCAAAAAAAAACTTGATATATAAATAACACACATCGTAAAAAATAATCTTCGGTATATATAAATAACACACATCGTGAAAAACAATTAAATTTCTCTCTAACACTCTGAAATTTTTTTTTGATATGACGACTGAAAAAATGAGTGATCTCCAAGCATTAAAACAAATGCTAAATTTGTCAGTCGAGTATGTAAAAATTCAGGAATTGGAAGTCGACAAACCTTACACGATAACTTCCGGTTCAATCGTTTCTACCCAGTATGGTCCCAAGGTACGCCTGTTGCTCAACGCACAATACAGTCTATTTTTACCAGATCGACACGCTAACATGTTATCCGACGAGAAGCTATCTATTTTAATCGAGAACAAAACTCGAATCGTGTACAAGGGGACAAAGGAACTTCTTGGCAAGAAAACGAAGCACGTAATAGAATTTGTGTAACGACTGCGAGGCCGTGAAAAAAAATCTCGGAACATTTATATATAAATAACATACCGTAAAAAACTACACGAGAAAAATCTCAGAATATATATATAAATAACATACCGTAAAAATAATACATAGAGCATCAACATGAAGCCCAAGGGTGTCGTGTACCAGATACCATACTCCAATCTTAAAAATCTAGGTGTCCTCGATGGGTTACTCACCAAGAAACAACGCGAGAAGAAACGTTCTTGCTTGAGCAAAGGACACGGAATGAAATTACTTCTCAGCACACCTCAATTGAGACGCTTGCAGCGTTCGCGGAAACAGCAAAAGGTCGGAGGTTTCATATTCAGCATCCCGGCCATCCTAGCAGCATTGGGGGCTGTTGGAAGTTTGGCCGGCGGTAGCGCCGCCATCGCGAAAACCGTCATCGACTCGAAGAAGAACAAAGCGGAATTGGAAGAACAGAAACGTCACAACCTGGCCATGGAGAAGAAGGGGGGAAGGGCGTGATGAAAAAGTTTAAAAAAAAGAAACAACAGCACTCACCAACCGAGACATTGAATCTCTGATCGAACCGTAACAAATCAAACACTTCAGAGGAGTTTTCATGTCCGACTCGTTACCTTCAAGCGTTAAAAGAAGAGAATACGGAGTAGTCAACTTGGACGGTCAAGAAAATCCAGGCACGCATTGGATATGTTACCACAAAAATAATGATAAAGCATTCGTTTTCGATTCTTTCGGAGGTGTTCCACCTACAAATTTAATTCATTATCTGAAAACGAACAAAACCTCTATATACTACAACGACGAACGCATTCAAAATTTCGGAGACGTGAACTGCGGTCATCTCTGCCTCTCCGTGCTCGCGTTTCTCTCTAAAATAAATAACCCTACGATCGAGGATTTCCAGAAAGCATTGTGGAACCTCAAACAGCATCACTAGGATGGGCGTGTTCCATCTCACGAGCGAATCTTCAATCTTGAAACTCACGCTGCACGACGACATCGTCTATCCTAAATCCGTGGCTCTGCGTGCATTCTACAGCATGTACCTCATACCTAACGTCACGCAGCACAACAACAAAATTAGCGTCGGAAGCGAACCCATCGTCGTCACGCCAGGCCAATACAATCTTTCTACTTTGCAAGCTCAATTACCCAAAGGCACGTACTTTTCTCAAAATTCGGTCACGCACAGAGTGGAAATCCTATCCGCGACGGAGACCGTGGACCTGGGCACCATGGGAGAACTTTTAGGTTTCGAGAACAACCACCCAAAACTCGAAGCTGGCATCAAGCACGTAGCAACCAACATTCCTAAATTCTTGGCCATAGAGACTCTGAACGTACACTGCAACGTGGCGGAAGGCATGATCACGAAATCTTCGGACGGATTATTAGGAAGTCACAAGCAGACGGGAATCATAGCCACTTTCAAACCGAGTTCCGAGTTCATGGAACCGATCATCTACACGCCCTCTTCGCCGATCTATTTTCCAGTATGTCGCAACCGCATAGACGACATAGAGTTGGTG
Organism: Lepisma saccharinum; assembly: GCF_977018435.1. NCBI lineage: Eukaryota > Metazoa > Arthropoda > Insecta > Zygentoma > Lepismatidae > Lepisma > Lepisma saccharinum. The sequence goes on from NW_028142898.1 coordinate 4,055,826, forward strand.
GTGACGAACGAGAAAGGAGACGTGGTGGATTTCGCAGGTGCCACTACGACGGCCATCGTGGAGATCAGCGTATAATAAATAACCATACATGTAAAATGGAGCAAATCGAAAGTTACGAATTGCAATCTTTCCCTCCCAACCGTCGCACGTTCGCCAATCTCAACGAAGCGAACAGGGAGATCGAATACGACGTGGACGTAGGCGACGGGTTCGTTCATCCTCACAGAGCGGACATCTACCTTCAATTCGACGTGGTGAAGAAGGAAAGCGGAGACGCGTTTCCCGCAGCAGCAAACTTGATACTCGTGGACAACTTCGTGCCTCACCTGTTCTCGCAGGTGGAGGTGAGGAAACAAAACACCGTCATCGACAGAATAGATTATCCAGGCATCACGTCGACGGCAGTGGGAACGTTGAAATTATCCAAAACGGACGCAGCGTACTACCAGGCCGGGGGATTCGAAGCCGGGACCAAAATATCGACGACAAGTCACACGGTGCTTTTTCCCATGCGTCTGCTGCCTGGTTTCTTCTCGGACTACAAGGAGATCATGTGGAAGGGAGGACTGCGCGTCACGTTTCGAAGAGCGGCCAACGACAACGACGCACTGATGCGATACGCTACTTTGGGTCCGGACGGCACCACGCCGATAGCCAACACTTTACCCGAAGCGGCCAAGTGCGTCATCCGGAGCATGGAATTGAGAATGCCGGTGGTGGAATACGAAACGAACTACGCCCTCAAGTACAAAGCGGAGATCTTGAAAAGTCCGCAGGTGCCGATTCACTTTCACGGTCACCAGTGCGTGCAGAAGATGGCGTCGGGAAGTCACATGGAATTCGACGTGACGACGCAGTTCAACAAGATACAGTTCGACATGCCAGATTTCGTCGTGGTGCTCTTTCAGACCGGGCGCGATAACAATCAGGAAAAAGATTCCAGCAAATTCGACGACTGCAAGATCAAAAACATTTATCTGAAGAACGGTAGGAACGAAGTGTTCCCGCGCGAAAATTACAACCTCGACATGACCAAAAACGATTACCTCAAACTTTACGAAGCTTACACGGCTTACAAACGCGTGACCGAGGGAAGCGTGGACGTGTACTACGCGCCCAGCGAATTCAAAACACGCAGGCCGATGTTCGTCATTAACACATCTAAGAGAAAACAGGTGGTGGTCAACGATCGAACCAACATCAAGGTCGTCTGCGAGTTCCACGACGCGCTGCCTGCCGATACTCTGTGCAGCGTCATCCTGATTGCAGAGAAGCCTTTTGTGTATGATGTCAAAAATGAAAGAGTGACCGAACAGTTTTAAGTACAAGAAAAAAAATCACATAATTCTCAAAAAATTATACTGACCGCAGGTTCAAATATTAGATTAACCAGCAACGCAATGTTTAGGATGTACTGCGAGGAACACCTTCTTACATTTGTGAAAATAATCTGGAATAAAAAAATAATAAAAAAATAATAATTTTAATGCATTTATAGTAAATCACACTTGAACGCACAAAGGAACTTCCCCTTTGGCCCTGCGTGTGCCCCATATTCACCCCGTAGGGCGCGGCAGGGAGTTAGTCCCGCTAAAAATCCCAAACCTCTACCTGTTTTTTTTTTTTTTTTTTTTTGCATTTGAAGATAAATACTATTGTTCTAATATTTTGGCTATATTAAATTAGAACTTCTGTTACATAAATTGTTTTTTTTTATACATACATACATACATGCCATTTACCACATTCGAAGCTAATTTCTAGATGATAGTGGCCCCATGGGAGCGTGTGAATCCCACATTTCAGAACGCACCTCTTGTCGTCGCGTGCGTCCAGGGCAACCTTTCTCACCTGGTTGGTTGTCAACACATGGTCGACGCTCTGGATGCGCTGCTCCACTCCTACAATTGACGTCCTAGTTTGAAGGGTTTTGACGTAATCCACGAACTTGAGTAACTCTTGGACGACCCGCCTGTCCACACCCTTAGCCTTTTTCGTGATGGATCCTTCTGCCTGAATAGCATAGGTTTTGGAGCGAAGACCGGCTTTCTCGAGAGCCACATCACCGTCCTTCACGTCTTTGACTTTGCCGGGCACCTTCTTGTTGCGAGCCAGGATGCCGTATCGGTTCGGCTGGGGATAGCCCGAGGTGTCGAAAAGGTCAACCAAAGATGGAACCGTGGCCAATTCCTCGTACGCGTCGGCTGTGTGAACCTGGTAAGTAGTTGTATTGGCCCTACTATAAACCCGAGAAAGTATGAACTCTCCTCAAGCAGATTTGGCTACACTTAAAACAAGCTCAACATGCCCATATGAGGTTTTTGCTCAAGTGTGGAACCCTGTCTAATCCAAGATTTTTGTAAAAATGCCCTCAAATATTTCCTGAGAAAGTATGAACTCTCCTCAAGCAGATTTGCCCATACTTAAAACTTGTTCAACATGCCCATATGAGTTTTTTGCTCAAGTGTGGAACCCTATCTAATCCAAGATTTTTGTAAAAATGCTCTTCGGAAAGTATGAACCCCCCTCAAGCAGATTTGGCCATACTTAAAACAATGCCAAGTTCCCATATGATTTTATTGTTTATAGTGTGTTTTTCTGTCAAAATCCCAGGAATCTTGAATTGATATAAAGCTCATATCTATTGGGTTCTGAGACCCAGTAGAGTGTGGTGCATGGTTTTTATTGCCTTGTAATAAAGGCTCGGGTTTGAATCCTGGTAAAAATGTAAAGCCTCCCCTGATGGCAAAATGTTAATATTGTTGCTTTGTAAACAAGAGGCTCGGGTTTGAGTCCTGATAAAATTTATAAGATTGAAATACATGTTGCAAAATAATATCTCCATACGTGAGATTTTGAGAATAATTATTCCTAGTTGATATACAACTCCCAGATCTGAAACCTGGTAAAAAGTGTTGTTCAACAGAGCAAAATTATTCTCTATTGGGAACCACCTGCTCAGCCATACAATAGGGGAAAAGCGGGCAAACATAATTAATTGTTTGCATGTTTTGCCGGCACGCAAGAGATATAATCTATACAGCTAGAAGGGAGCATTAATGATTTTTCTGTGCGATTCACTGAAGAGGTCATTAATCTTTCTGTGCGACATGTAAAAGTGTAACAAAGATTATTGAGATAAAAATACATATCTTCTGGCATAGTGGCAATGAACTGTTTTTCATGCTGAAAGCAATTCTATTCTGATAATATGAGCCTAGGCAAAGACTTAGAAAATATTATGGCAGTTCAAAATCCAATTTTGTCTGTATTAAGGTCTCACAACCCAGTAAAATGTGGGCATATTCCATATTGAGAAGTGTTAATATTGTTGCATTGTAATCAGGGGCTTTGGGTTCGAGTCCTGATAAAATGTGTAAGATTGAAATACATACAACAAAATAATATGCCCACACATAAGATATTTACTGCTAGCTGATATACAGTTGAGCTTTGTGTGTTGTATAACAGCATAATAGAAGCAAATATCTTCTAGAATTGTTCTGTGACTCTCTCATTTCTTACATCATAAACATATGATTTATCACCTATGAGAATAACACTACATATAGTGTCATCAGGTAATGCCTCATGGAATTCACAGATAATTTTAATGTTTGTCCTGTCATTCACCACAACTTGTTTCCTTTTTGAAGTGTTGATTACAAACATGGGTCTCTGTGCTTTGAATTCATTTGGTGTGTAATACATGTCAGTATTGCCAGTAGTGACCCTTTTGAATGCTGTAAATGCCTCATATAATTTGAGGAAATCATTCTTGGACATGTCTAAATTGTAATTTTCTCTAGGGAATACCTCATTTCTGCCATTTTTAAGATATATGTTCTTGATGTTGCAGTTATCAAATCTACTTGAATTTTTTTCCTGATTATTGTGTCTCCCAGTCTGAAACAGTACCACCACAAAATCAGGCATGTCATATTGAATACTGGAGAATGAATTTGTAGCATCAAACTCATAATAAGAACCAGCGGCAGGCTTCTGTACACATTGATATGTATAAAATTGTAAAAGAACCTGTGGATTTTTTATTATATCAGCTTTGTATTTAAGAGCATAACTGGCCTCATATTCAACAACAGGGATTCTTAGCTCCATAGTCTGAATAATGCATTTGCCTGCATCAGGTAGGGTATTAGGCAGAGCTTCTCCTGTAGGGTTTAATGTGCTGTACCTCATCAAAGCATTAATATCATTGGCAGCTCTTCTAAATGTAATTCTTAAACCACCCTTCCACATAATATCTTTGTAATCTGAGAAGAATCCTGGCAACAGGCGCATGGGGAACAGCACTGTCTGGCTTTTGGATAATATTTTATCACCAGCCTCAAATCCACCTATTTTGTAGTAAGAAGCCTCGGTTTTGGATAATTTTAATGTGGCCAAAGCTGTGGAGGTAATGCCGGGATAATCCACTCTGTTTATAACAACACCATGCTTTCTGATCTCAATTTCAGAGAACAGATGCGGCACAAAATTATCCACCAATCTTATATTTGAATTTGCCGGATAATCTGTTCCATCGAGCTTTACAACATCAAATTTGATGTATAGATCTGCTCTGTGAGGGTGTATAAATCCATCCCCAACATCAAGATCAACCTCAATTTCTGTGTTGGGTTGATTTAAATTTGCAAATGTCCTCCTGTTTGGGGAGAATGATTGTAGCTCATAACTCTCAATATTTTCCATTTTCTTCTTGTATGTATTTTTATTTAAATATTAATCTCTATGATAGCAGTTGTTGTGGCTCCAGCAAAATCAACTAATTCTTCTTTTTCATTAGTAACCATCAATTCAATATAATCTATTCTATTATGGCACACAGGAAAATATAATGTTGGGGATGGATTGTAGATGATTGGCTCCATGAATTCGGAATTAGGTTTGAATGTTGCAATGATGCCGGTTTGTTTGTGAGTGCCTATGCCATTTGATTTGGTGATCATACCCTCAGCCACATTACAGTGAATATTCAGAGTCTCTATGGCTAAGAATTTAGGTATATTCATAGCAGTGTGTTTGATGCCTGCTTCAAGTTTTGTGTTGTTCTCAAAGCCTAGCAGCTCTCCTATAGTACCCAGATCCACTGTTTCTGTAGCAGATACAATCTCTACTCTGTGAGTGACAGAATTTTGACTTAACACTACACCTCTGGGTAATTGAGCATTTAGAGTGGATAGATTATACTGCCCTGGAGTAATGACAATTTTTTGATCCCCTACTGCAATTTTGTTGTTGTGGTGTGTAATATTAGGTATCAAGTACATGCCATAAAATGCTCTGAGAGCTATTGTTTTGGGATACACTATGTCATCATGTAATTTGAGTTTCAATATTGAATTTTGGCTGGTGAGATGGAATACCCCCATGATGTTTTAAATACCACAAGGCCTTTTGAAAATTTTCAATTGATGGTTTATTTATTTGAGACATATATCTGAGAACAGATAAACACAAATGTCCACAATTAACATCTTTGAAGTTTTGAACACGGGCATTATTGTAATAAAGATTAGGTGATTTTAAATATTTTATTAAATTTTCAGGAGGAACACCTCCAAATGAATCAAACACAAATGCCTCATTTTTTAAATATTTAAGATAACAGATCCAGTGAGTGCCCTGATTTTTGTACTTATCCAAATTAACAATGCCACACTCTTTGTTGAGTGGTTGTTCTGGTAAAGAATCAGACATGTACACACCCCTAAAATGTTTGATGCCCAGTGGCTTGATTAAAGCTTCAATATCTTGGTTTGTAAGCGGCTCTTGTTTTTTTTAAACTTATTCATGGCTCTCTTAACACCTTTGCCTTTTTTCTCCATGGCCAGGTTATGGCGCTTCTGCTCATCTAATTCTGCCCTATTTTTCTTGGCATCTATTACTGTTTTTGCTATGGCAGCTGATCCCCCAGCCAAGCTCCCAACAGCCCCGAGAGCAGCTAAGATGGCCGGGATAGTAAATATGAAACCCCCCACATGTGATTTTTTCCTGGATTGCTGTAATTTTTTTAATTGGGGGGTACTAAGCAACAATTTCATACCATGGCCCTTTGCAAGACAAGAATTTTTTTTCTTGCGCTGCTTTTTGGTTAAAAGACTATGAATAGTTTTAAGAGATTTGAGACCTGCATAAGGTATTTGATACATAACACCCTTGGCCTTCATTGTAGGTTTATTATATACATATTCACAACCCCCACCCCAGTTTTTGTTTGGTGCTCATAGCTATGGTGGTTCCCAATGCTGCTATTTTTTCACTTAAAGAAGCATCTTTGCTTACAAATCTACCAAATGCAGCCTCTTCTAATTTCTTGTCTGCAACATGTCTCTTGTCAAGATCAGAATCTGTGTTGTATGCTATGTCATGGTCTCTACAAGCAGCATCTAGGGGATTAACACCAGGATCACCTCTGTTTAATCTATGGTCCAGTTTTGTGCCTGGACCACAATACTGATAGCCTGGAATGTGTAGTTCAAATGGCAGCTTGTTTATAATGTCATTAACCAGGCCCCGACCCTCAGAAATATTCCAAAATTTAGGTGGTAGAGTATTAATAATTTTTATAAGATATCCAATCCCCTTAGTGTCATTCACTATAAAATTAGACAATTTGGTGTTTATCATGTCCATAATTCCAACCTTTTCATTGTAAAAATTGTGGTTCCCAGCATTTTCCTCCCCAGCTATCACCAATAACCTATCTACAAGTTTCCTGACATCATCAACCCACACAAATTCTTTAGGCAGGGTATTGTATTGTTTGATTCCACTGCCAGTCTTGATCTGTGACCATATGGGCTTGATTAAATTATTGTATTTTGCCCCACTGCTAGACTTGACTCTTTTTTGTGTGGGATCATTGTTCTGGTATAGAGCATCTGATTTTATTAATATTTCTTTGTAATAATCATAATCTTGATCTGTATAGCTGCCAGGCCTTTTCCTAGTCATCAGTTCCCACAACCCAGGTGTGCCGGGGTTCTTAACAAAAGCACCTTTTTCTCCGAGACGAGATTCTGAATAAACAATCAGATCATCCCCCATAAATGTTACTCTGAAATTGCCAATTCTATGCATGATGCTGCCATCAAGCTCTGTGTCAGCATATAAGCCAAAGACCTCATCTTTGTTGTCTTTAGGTGTGGTTAAATATTTTTGAGCAAGAAGACCCAATTCAATAGGATCCTGAGTAGCTTCAATTCTTCTAGGAGCAATAGGACTAGGTGTATGAATACTGGAAAGTGGGGTGAATGGATAATCTAATATGTTTCTTGCAGCTACAGGTACAAGCTCTGCGATCAAATTTTGATTTTGCTCTGTAACAGTTTTGATATTTTTACCTAATTCACCAATAGCATCAATTATGGGCTGTTCTGCTTGTTTGTGTTTTTTATAAATTCCCCGGTTCTCTGATTTCCATCCCTTAAAACTTTTTACAAGATAATCTCTTAATTTAAGATCATCAATTATTGGCCTTTTCATGTTTATTTATTTATATTTCAATGTCTAGAAAATTGTTGATTTTATTTCTGTATTTTCCACTATTGGGTGTTCTTGTCATATCAATAGTGACAAACCCATAACTGTCCTGGTTCCAGCACCTACTGCAAAACTTGGAAAAATCATTGTAGCTCAAGTCCCCACCTACATATTCATCATGTATGTGTTTGAGGTTTGTATGATCTTGATGAAACACACATATAAAATTGCTGTTGTCTCGGATCAGCTGCTTCGGTATTTTAGAAAAAGTCTGTGCCAGGTAGAAGCAATCAATGTTTTTGTGCCGGCCCTGTGTAAAGAAATTTCTAACCTTGTTTTGATTATCCAGTATAATGTCATCAAACACAACAACAGAATTATCGAGACATTCATGAAGTGGCTTAACATCTGGTTCAAAAGTGGCAATATCCAATCCATCAAATAGTTTCATCAGCTGCTGATATTTTAATTGTTCCAAGCTCTTAGAGAACACATACAAGTGCCTGTTTTTCCAGTCTAACCAGTTGGGTGCCAATAAAAAATTATCAACCATTAGTGTAGTTTTACCACAAGCAGATGGCCCAACAATAAGACACCTAATATTATCAGGCAGCAAGTTGCCATTTCTCTTATTCTGCTGTTCAGGTTCTGGCAGCCTTTTTATAACATCCCAGGTGTTCATATTATTATTTTGTCTGCATCGATCCAGCTGTGTTCCGGAAGTCCTAGCCATTTGACAAATAACTTGCTGCCTTTTCTGCGGATGATTTTTTCTATGAGATATGTGTCAGGCTGTTTAGTTTTGCTGAGCTCTTGTTCATAGAATCGGCCTTTGAGAATTTCTCCTCGATGATATTTTATTATATATGTGTTAAGGGTCCCGGGTTTAACTTGAACCACTGTAAATAATTCAGTGCTCCAGTTTCTTGTAAAGCCTCTTTTGAATAAGTGCTTATATTTGCTGATTCTTACTTGATCACCCACCCTGTATTTGGCCTTTCTTGTTGTTGGCTGGTATCTAGGATAATAAACAGTCCTGATCAATTTTTGCTCATCAGATGAAGTTACTTCAGAGGGTTTCATGTTGATTGTGGAATGGACCGAGTTGTTATATTTATGTAGAAGTTCTGGAAGAATATTAATCCATTTATAATTACCTTGGAGGGTAAATTGTTTATACATAAGATTTTTTAGGGTTTTGTTGAATCTCTCTACAATTGAGGCTTTGAGGTCACTGTAACTCGAATAATGTTGTATTGACCGGCTTTTAATAAATTGTTGAAACACTGAATTATAAAATTCTTTGCTATTATCTGTTTGCAAATAGCGTGGTGATCTTCCACTCTGATTGATAATTGTCCTAATAGCTTCTGTAACACAATTTCCAGTCTTGGATTTGAGTGGCAGAGCCCAGGCAAATTTTGAAAATGTGTCTATTACAGTGAGTAGATACTTGTAGCCCTTGTTGATTTTGTCTAAGTTTTTCAGCTGCCCACTTGCCATCTCAATCAAGTCGCTCTGCCATAAATCATCTATGCCCTTTGTGACTACTGGGAGTCTCTTAAAATTATGTCTGGCTTGTCTGTGTAATTCATCAACAATAATTTTTCTAGACATAATATGTAAACAAGAATATTGCAACTATGGGGTGTTCAGCAGCTGATACTGCAGGATTTTCTAAATATAATTTGTCCCCTATTTGTATTTTAAATTCCAGAGAGCCATCATCTTCAACATATGCTGTTTCTAATGTATTGGGATCTGTAAAATCCTCCAATTCTACACTGGTGATTTTTGCTTTGTTATCAGCATTTGTTATTGATAAGGTGGGGTAGTGGTGTGCCTGTGGTTGAAGCAAATATTTGATCTTGATTGGTCTCAATGTGCCCCCAACAAAAAATTGGTAATAAAATTGTGCAGGGGACAGCATATATATTTTGCCACCTGGTGTAAATGGTGAATCATATTCTTTGTTGGGGATGCTGTACAATTCAAGAATTACAGAATGTTTTGGATTCTCGATTATGCCTGTTATTTCTTTTTCTGCTGTAAGCAATCTGCTTGTTACAGATTCAAGGTGCTCATTGATGGTCCTAACAACATCATCATGGCCTGGCTTAATTTTTATGTCCACAATAAGTTTCTTGTAATGTTGCACAATCTCTTGAAGCTGGGTGGCAAAAACAGACAGAGCATTTGCTTGATTGGATTCCATGGCCCTAGCTGTTGCTTGATATTAGCTACAATTTGTTGCAAATTTTCAATAACTGCCAATTTTGAATTTTGAGCAGTAAGATCATGGACCTGTCTTCTGATATCCTCAAACAGGGCATGCAGTTCATTAATATGTTGATTGGTTGGTAGAGTGGCCACTGTCTGAGTGAGATGTTTGATCTCTGCCTGGATATTCTTGATATCTTCTGATTTCAATATGCGATTCACTGCTCTCTTAATATTTTTAAGTTCCTGTGATGTGGGAAGATTTGATACTGTATTTTGCAAAAATTCAAGTGCCAATTTCACATTGTTTAATTCAGATGCATCAGCCACATTTTGCATAGCATTTTGGAGCAGGGCTATATCTGCCTGAGAGGGTGTGGATTGTTGTAAAATTTCAAGTTTTGTTTGGATATCATCGATCAAGTGATGAAAATGAGATAGCTCAGATTCAGTGTTGAGGTTTTCAAGCTTTGTGATTTGGTGCTGGACACTGACAAGGGTATCTACAATTCCAGGCAATCGGGATTCTAGTACATTTGCCAAATCATTTTGCACTGCTGCTATTGTACCTTCAAGATGGGTTATGGTACTTCGAATTTTTACAAAATCTTCATATGTTTCAAGTTGCAGCTTAATATTTGCTACACTCCGAGTTATTGCATTCAAAGCATCAGAAGATGGCAAGTTGATCATAAAATTTTCAAGTGTCTCAATTTTTTCTTTAACCTCGGCTATGGCATTGTTCAGGGGGTCCAGATTAGGTATCTGGAGTGACTGAATCTGTTCTTTTAGAGTGGAAATCACTAGATCAAAATCTTCTTGTGATTTTATGCTTTTGACAATTGTTTGGAGCTGTGCCTGGACATTATTTATTTGCTCTTCCAATTGTTGTTTCAATTGCTCAGAATTGGTGGCCTGGGTCTTAAATTTGGCTTGAAGAGCTGCTACAGCTTCTTCTAAACTTTGAAAATTATCCAATGTTGCCAGATCAGTATATTTCTGAAGCAGCACTTTGAGTTCAGAATCAATTTTAAGAAGAGGGTCCATGCATTGTGATTGTAAATTTGTAATTTCTAATTGAAGACTGGCATTGAGTGTGGTCTGTAAAGCTTGTAAATCACTTCTTAATTTCTTGACTCTGACATCAAGCATCAGAATCTCATCACTGTGATCTTCATGTCTTGTATGGCCAAATATATCATTAGGCATTTTTGTTTTAGTGGTTATTTATTATAGAGTATCTGATTCTTAATTCTATAAAAAAGGGTATAAGCTTGTCATATGACCCAGGGACCTCAATATATAAGCAGTCACCAGCAGAAACAGTATAAACAGTGCCAGAAACCGTGTTTGAGTGCTTAATTCTATAAATATTTCTCCCTACTGAAATTTTAACATCACCCTCAGGGGTTGTAATAAATTGCAATTGCCCACCTACAGGTAATTGGTAATGATTTAAATTATTGTTAAATATGTATAATATTTTGCCTGTTTTATCATCATTATCTGTAAATATGCTGTTCAGATGAATAATTAACAAGCCACTCAGTTTAGACAGCATATCAGAAGAGGGTTGTGGTGTTGGCAGCTCCATAATAGCCTGTTTTTTGAACCCAAATAAGTTCATAAGCATGTTTATTTATTTCAAATCATGCTCTGTAATTGGGCATTGATTTCCATTTTTCAAATCACAATGCCCCCATGGTAGAGTATGTATGCCACATGATAAAATGCATCTCTTATCATCATGTGGGTCCAGGGCCACTTTTCTTACAATATTTGAAGTCAATAAGTGATCCACACTCTGAATTCTGGATTCTGATGTTTTGATTAAATTCTGGGATTTGAGGCAATTTTTATAATCTTCAAATACAAACTCTTTTTCCACAATCACTCTGCCAATGCCCTTGGCCTTTTTGGCAACAGCGCCACTACATGTTTTAAAAGTATACATCTTGGCACTTAACCCAGAAAATTCCACAATAACATCACCAAGTGTTTCATCTTTTAATTTGCCAGGCACCTTTTTGTTGTGGGGTTGAATTATTGTATGTTCACTGGTATCAAAATATTTAAACAATTCAGGCTGTAACATATCTTGATAAACATCTTCTGTTTTAATATCAAGAATAAAACTATCCGTGTCCATGTACATCAATTTTATATTATCACCATAAAAAGGTTTCAACACATCATAATACAATGTTAACATATGTAATTTGGCCAATTCCAATATCACAGCCCCTACATAAATAGGTTTATCAAACTTAATCTTTGTTTTTTCATGTTGAAAAGTGCCATATTTTCATCATAAATTCTTCTGTAATTGAAATTAGACTTTGCAACCAATTTTTTGCTCAGGCTGGGGTCAGTAATTATTTTAACATCGGTATGTTTTCTGACATTTTTAATAGTTTTGCCATACACAGAATTAACCATCAATTTAAACAAGCCCTTATCAAATTGGCTCTTTGCAGATGTTCGAAGCTCTGTATTTGTATCAATGTATGGTTTTAACCATTCTGAGTGCCTGAACCTCAAAACTTTTCCAATTTTGGTCACTTGAACACCATGTTTCATCAGGAACTGGAGGTTTTTGTAATATATGACATAACCCTGTTTCGGCTCCAGAGTCATCATGAGCTTCTTCTGTTTAGAGCCAGGTGAGCACTGAACCTCGGGAATTGGGGGCAGATCAGAAAATTTATTGTGCAAATCATCAGGAATTGTCAGATCAACCTCTAAGAACAGGCCATAATTACTGTCATCAAAGTCCTGAAGATCTTCAATATTGAAATCTTCAACCCATTCAAGCCCTGCATATGGCAGTTTTTGCATCATGGCATGACCATAGAGGCTGTTTGCATCTACATACACTATATAATTTGATGGCCGTGCTGGATCATAATTGGGAATATGCTTGTTATTTGCTCTGGCATATCTCTGAGAACTTTGCACCATCCCTCCTCTTATACATTTCTCCATAAACAGATACGTATCTTGATCTTGGATCAGATCCAATGGCTTTTTGGTGTTGAAAAATATTGCGGCCCATGAAAAAAGTGAAGTGCGGGGCACTGAAAAAATATATTGGATCCAGTTTATAATTTTGCATGGAAGATTTTCTGAATGCCTGCAATATATCAGCTAAGAGGGTGACATCAAGTTTTAAATATGCCATGTGATAATCACCAAATGTCTTGCATTTTAAATTGTTCCACATCAATTGGGCATGGTGATAATCTTCATCAGTGATTCCAGATCCTCTGATTTTGCTGTAAAACTCTTCTTGTGGTGGCAGAGAACACTCATCAAATTAAGAAAAATCTGTAACATAGTCATATGGATATACACCCTTCCGCCTAATTAATTTCAGGTCCTGATTTGGAAACAAGGCACTTGTGATTTTGAATTGATCATCAGATAATTTATTTGCCAGTGTAGCCAGGCTAGCAGATAAAATTCTGTAAGAATCAAGAAATCTTATGTGAATAGGAACACCATTAACTTTAATTATCTTGCTAATAGATATATATTTTTCATCATTTTCAGCTAAAATATTTAAATTCTGCTTGTCAAACCCCTCGTATCTGATCAGATGATGGAAATCATAATTGGATGCTCCATGGCAAAATATGGGGACAAATTTTGGTCTCTTGATCTTAATATTGCAGCTATTACACAGGGCCATTTTGAATTTACCATCTGTATGAGAATGGTGTTTCACCTTGATATTTGTATCTGAAAATTCACAATCACATACCGGGCATTTTTCTGCATTGTTGAAATCTTCAATCTGTTTCTCTGTTAAAGGCAACATGGGTTTTGATTTTAATAAGATGTTAGATGCTATGTCACGGCACTCATTTTCTATTATATGTGCAAATTCTTTGATGGCATCTGGTCCCATGTATAAGTATGGCTCACTAGCTACACCATCCCGTATAACTATATAACAAAAACTGGAAGGTTCATGTAGCTGGAATTGTGTAATTGAAGATTCTTCAGGATCTGGATTGCAGAATGCAAGAGGTTTGAGATTTGATTCAAAATCACAGACAATATATGCTGGGTGTTCCAACAAGGCTTCAAACTTTTTGAATTTTGCATTTTCACTTGGATTGGGCATCACCATATGAACAGGTTTATTGTTCCCACAGTATTTCAGATGCTCAATTAACTTGTTTTTGGCAATTTCTGCATTTTTTTCACGAACCCCATTCACCATTTTTCTACCATCAAATACACTTAAACATCTTCTGCACAACTTGAATATTGTCTTAGATTTGCCTTGCTGTGTTCTCACTAAAGCTTCAAGATTATGTATCAGAGTGTAATGATATGTGCCACCCCCTTCAATTAAGAGCAGATCAATCGGAACAGCAGATTCATCATCAAATATACTGATTCTGAGAGGTGCTATCAAGCAATTGCCAGTGGAACAAATAAATACATTAATAGATAATTGTTTACCATTAATATCCCGGGCCTTTTTTTCAAATTTATCAATATTCTGAACAGACATTGGATATTCTAAACCCTCCATTGCCTCATCGAAATTGTGTTCATATTGTTTATAATAAGTTATTCTCTCAGGATGGCTTGAAACTGGATACAAAGCAGCTAAAATACACCACAAAAAGCATTTCTCGTCGGTATTTTCAATATTAACCACGGCTCTTTTGTTTTTAATATTGTCAGGTAATGGCAAATATGTAGATCCTTGCAATGGGCTGAATTCAGAAATATTAACATATAACTTGTGTGATGAGCCGCATAGGCTCCATCCAGACTCTTTTGCCGCAAATTCAGAGTGTTTAATATTCAATTGTTCCATCAACCTGCTTATTATTCTGTCCGAATTTGCATTTGAATATACAGGTACAGTTTCTGTTATGTGGGGCTGTGTAAATTTTGTGCCATTTGGTTTCTTATATTGTGTAAACAATTTGAGGGACAGCTTATAAGAGCCATTTTGTGCATTTAGAATTGCCTGCAGATCAGGATTTATATTGTTCAAAAAATTCTCAATGCCACATCTTGGCTCTGATACAAACCGGTGATCTCTTAATTGGCCATTAAAACTGCTATGGATAGGTGGTGCATAGCGTGGCTGCTTTGCAGGTCCAGCATTAACAGGTGCTTCGTGCTTTCTTTTCAGACCAGATGTAGATGGTTGTGAGGGCAATGTTGATGACTGTGCAGAGCAAGTATCTTTATGTTTATATGTGAAATATTCCATGCTATATTTTCTATGGCATTTAGGGCAAATTTTTGTGGGAGTTCTGCATTTGCCTGGATTACAAATCTTTTGATGCTTGGCCCAATTGG
This sequence comes from Lepisma saccharinum, assembly GCF_977018435.1. NCBI lineage: Eukaryota > Metazoa > Arthropoda > Insecta > Zygentoma > Lepismatidae > Lepisma > Lepisma saccharinum. Next base: position 4,070,883 of record NW_028142898.1, read on the forward strand.
GGCTGGATATATTTTTATTGCATTGATTACAATATTTTTGACTTGGCATTTTTGTTGTTGTTTATTATATACAATTTCCTGGGATTCAAATCAAAACTCTATGCTGGATAAAAAATATCAGCTGGGTTCAGCACTGTGCTTTGTATATTTTGTGTGTGTGTGTGTGTGTGTGTGTGTGTGTGTATGTATGTGTATGTGTGTGAATATTTTTGGCTTTGGTATTTATATAAAATTTCTTGGGGTCCAAATCAAAAACTCTATGCTTATCTTATGACAGGTTGTAAAGCCAATAGCCTACAAGTAGAAAAAAGAATAAATATTCATTCACACTGACCTAGCACAAATGCCTGCACGGACATGCATGTCTAGAATGGCAATAACCTTGTTATGTATTGATTTTTGTATAACAGGCTGGGACAGATATAAGCCTGACCCTAAATATGAGTGGATTACAACAAACAAGCTGGATGTAACAAATATCAGGCAAAATATTGTTCAACATACCAGAAATATGATATTAAAACAAACAGTCCTGTAAGTATGAGAAGCACTGTAACAATACATCTGTTTTTCTCAACCACTCTCACAATAGTGGTTGATGCAATTGTTTGCACGCAAAGCTTCATTACTCGGGAAGCAAAAATCAATACATAACACAGTCCCAGGTCATTGCCATTCTAGAGGGGCTCTGCATATAGATAAAAAAATTGAACCTGGCATCCAATTGAACTTAAACCTGAAGTAAATATGTGTGGGTAGGTATGGGTTTTAGCTTAATTTCAGGTATAGCCAAAAAATATCAATTTTTGACAAGTTTATGGACAAAAATCCGGCTGATGCAATTTTTGTAAGTATGGCCAAATCTGCTTGAGGGGGGTTCATACTTTCCGAAGAGCATTTTTACAAAAATCTTGGATTAGATAGGGTTCCACACTTGAGCAAAAAACTCATATGGGCATGTTGAGCTTGTTTTAAGTGTAGCCAAATCTGCTTGAGGAGAGTTCATACTTTCTCAGGAAATATTTGAGGGCATTTTTACAAAAATCTTGGATTAGACAGGGTTCCACACTTGAGCAAAAACCTCATATGGGCATGTTCAGCTTGTTTTAAGTGTATCAAAATCTGCTTGAGGAGAGTTCATACTTTCTCGGGTTTATAGTAGGGCCAATACAACTACTCTGGTATATTAAACTGTCCGTGTCTATGTAGAGAAGCGAGATGTTGTGGTCGTAGTGTGCACGTAATATGTCGTAGTACATCTCGAACATGTGTAGCTTGCTCAGATCCAGAACCGTGGCTCCAACGTAGATGGGCTTGGTGAGCCCCACCTCACCTCGCTTCATGTGAATCAGAGCCAGCTGCTCGTTGTATATTGTTCGAGACTTGAACAATGGACTCGCGACAAGCTGACGACATCGCTCTTTCCTCGTCACCAATTTTATGTCCACGCGATTCCGTACATTCTCCATAGTTTTCCCGAACACCGCATTGTTCATTAACTTGAAGAAATCGCGATCGAAATCAGAAGTGGCGACTGTGCGATGTTCGGTGTTGAGCTCGATGTATGGCCTCAACCATGGAGAATGCTCGAACATCAAAACTCGATGTACCGTGCGGACGGTAACCCCTCGCTTCATCAACCACCGGAGGTTTTGGTAGTGTAGGACATGACGCTCTTTGGGCACGAAGTCCATGATGAGCTTTGCTTGGTTCGAGCCGGGCGGGCATTTGAATTCCGGGACTGGCGGAAGATCGCAGAACAAATCCTGCACCTTCTCGGAGAACTCGAGGTCCACCTCCGCAAAAAATCCGCGTTCCGAATCGTCGAAACCTTCAACGTCGAAGTTGGAGGGATCGGCCCACTCGAAGCCTCCAAAGGGGAGTGGCTGCATCATGGAGTGTCCGTAGAGGTTGTTGACGTCCGTGTGCATGATGTAGCTGGACGGTTGCGAAGGGTCGTAACCGGTGGCCATGTGGTGATTGTTGGCGCGTGCGTACCGTTGCGACACCTGGACCATTCCACCCCGCACGGCACGTTCTACAAACAGCATCATGTCCACGTCCGAAAGAAGCTCAAGCCTGATTTTCGTAAGAAGAAGCATGGCCGACCATGCCAGTCCGAGAAGACTGTAGAAGTATGCAGGGTCCAGCTTGTAGATGGTCTTCGCAGTTGCACGAAACGCCTGGAACACGTCGGCGAGGAGCGTCACATCAAGTTTGAGGTACGCATCGTGGTAGTCCCCGAGATTTTGGCAATCCAGCTCGCGCCACATGGACTGAGCATGGTTATAGTCATCCTCAGATATGTCCGAGCCTCGCAGCTTGCTATAGAAGTTTGCTCGAGGAGGTAGCGACGTCTCCGCGAACTTGGTAGGGTCCGTGACGTATTCGTAGGGGTAGACCCCCTTACGCCTGAAGAGACCGGCGTCCAAGTTCGGAAAATTCGCAGAGGTGATGAGTGTTTGCTCGTCGGTGAGCTTCCCCGCGAGAGCATCGAGGCTTGCCGGGAGGAACCTCAGGGAGTCGAGGAAGCGAAGCTCGACGGTAGAGCGTGATCCCGGGATTCGAACCCACGTGCTCAAGCTAATGTAAAGCTCCTCGTTCTGCGCCAGGACGTTGATTCGCATGTCGTCGTACCCCAAGTGAGGCACCAGATGGTGGAAGTCGTATCCCGAGCCATTGTGAAAAAACACAGGGATGAAGCGCGGGTCCCAAGCCATTAGGTTGCAATCGTTGCACCAAGGACCAACGTACCTACCGTTAAAGTGATCGTGGTGTTGGACTTTACGGTTGTTGGCGGTGTACTCCTCGACGCAGACAGGGCAAGCGATGGCCTCGTCGTGTCTACGTTGATCACCGGGGGACAGTGGGAGCATAGACTTGGGGGCCAACAGTACCTTCCCTATCTCGATGGCCTCGACAACCATCCTCTCGAGGAAGTGTTTAACTGCGTCGGGACCGCGATACATGTAGGGCTCGGGGGCGATGTGCTGGTCTCGTCGCACCACAACGTAGGCAAAACTGGATGCCTCGTGGAGTTGGTAAGGGGTGGTTGAGGAAACTTCGGGATCGGGATCGCAAGTGGACAGGGGTTTGAGGAAGGCCTCGAAGTCCGCGATGATGATAGCGGGGTCCTCCACCATGGCACCGTGCATGTGGAAACGCTCCACGGTGCCAGGTTTGGGCAAGACTGCCACCCCAGGCTCGTTGGCATCGCAATAAAGTTTGTGGCGAGCGAGCTTCTCTGCAGCGATGTTGGGACCTCTGATGTGCTGGTAATCCTGCTGTTCTTGATTATGAAATGTAGACAAGCACCTGCGACAAACTTCTATGTGGGTTTTGTCTTTGCTCCGTTGGCTCGAAACAAGTCTAGAGAGGGAGCGAATGAGGGTGTAATGGTGATGGGTCTCGTCCTTGATGAGCAGAAGGTGAATTTCCCGAGCATCATGGTCGTCTACATCGCTCACCCGGATGGGGTACACCACATTTTTGTCAGTGAGGCCGTAAACGTTGATGGCCAACCGAGGGTTGTGTGTACGGGCCTCGAACTTGCGAATGTCCGGGACCTCCACCGGGTAGTCGATCCCAGCCATAGCATCTTCCAGTTCCGACTCGTAGGGTAGGTAGTGGTTAACTCGGTGTGGTTGGTTTTTCCAGTGGACAGGGTGCAACGCTGCCAGCACCGACCAGAGAAAGCACTTGGCGTCACTGTTCTGAATGTTCAGGACGGCCTTCTTTGCCGCGATGGAAGGTGGTAAGGGGACGTAGCTGGAGGCGGAGAGAGGCGTAAACTTGCAAAGTTTGACGCACAGTTCGTGAGGCCCCCCACACAGCGAACCCCCCGAGCCCTTAGCTTGATGTTCTTCTTGTTTAACCAGCAGCTCCTCGGCAAACTGGTTGTAGATGACCTCGAGGTTGTCGACATCCGCCAGATGCAGCGTCTTCGCCTTGGTGTTGTGGCAGAAGCTGTAAATTTCATCGGACGGCTTCTTGTACTGGCAACGTAGCGATGCGTAGAATTTGGTGGAGGAGTACGTAGCCAGTGCATTACAAAGAATGGAAATTATCTCTGCTCGCTTCTCCTCTAAAAAGCTACGAACGTCGCATAAGCCCTCCGAAGTGAGGACAAAATCCTCCAACAAACGCTCGAAAGCAGATTGGTTCGCTTTCATCGCAGGCTTGACGCGTTTCGTGGGTGGTGCATTGATGGAGGCTGCTTCTGCCTTCCTCTTGGTGGAGGTCGAAGGCTGAGCCCCAGATGTACTTTCGCTTAGACAAGTAAGCTTATGCTTCTTGGCATACGCAATTGTGATGCGTTTATTGCATCCGGAACACAGTTCGGTGGCAGCCAAATGCTTGCCTGGCACGCAGGTGCGACAATGTCTTGCAAAATGTTTGCTTGATATGGTTGTTTTGCACACAGGGCAACTTTTCATGGAGCGCATTTTTTTTGGGGTATGTTTATTTATATGTGATCTGTTGGTGGTAGAGTGTTTACGAAAAAATGCCTTATGAGAAAAATTTTGTAAGCTAATTCTAATTAGCGTTAGTTTGGGGGGTTTATTTATATATGGGTGGTGTTGTCTTCCTCAAATATGTGCTTTAATCAACCCTATAAAAAAATAAAAAAATATATATAAGAAAAATATGATTGTAGATAGAAAAAGCACAATAAATATTATATGCATGTGTAATTCTATTTAGCTTATTTTTGCTAGACACGAATCTTCTTCAGATTTAATTGCCTACTAGTATATTTTTCTACCAATCTAGTAGAGATGCGAAACTATGAAAATGTTTTTTTTTGTTTAAGCACTAATCATTATGTTTCCAATAGGACTCCCATGGGACGTAAAACCTTGTAACTTTGCTCTATATATATACTAGTGCTTTGCCAACATATTCACAAAACCTTAGAACCTTCACAGACAAAAAAATAAAGTTCCCCCCTGTGTACATGTATAATTCGAATCCCACTGTAGGTCCAGTTTCGCTTAACCTTACTCTGCATAAAACAGCAAATCCAACTTAGAGTATCAACACATTCAAAAAGATAAAGTTTCCCCCTGTGTACATGTATAATTTTAATCTCCAAGTTCGATACCCGGCAGATCCCACTGTAGGTCCAGTTTCGCTTAACCTTACTGTGCATAAAACAGCAAATCCAATTTAGAGTATCAACACATTCAAAAGATAAAGTTTCCCCCTGTGTACATGTATAATTTTAAACTCCAAGTTCGATACCCGGCAGATCCCACTGTAGGTCCAGTTTCGCTTAACCTTACTGTGCATAAAACAGCAAATCCAACTTAGAGTATCAACACATTCAAAAAGATAAAGTTTCCCCCTGTGTACATGTATAATTTTAATCTCCAAGTTCGATACCCGGCAGATCCCACTGTAGTTCCAGTTTCGCTTAACCTTACTGTGCATAAAACAGCAAATCCAATTTAGAGTATCAACACATTCAAAAGATAAAGTTTCCCCCTGTGTACATGTATAATTTTAAACTCCAAGTTCGATACCCGGCAGATCCCACTGTAGGTCTAGTTTCGCTTAGCCTTACTGTGCATAAAACAGCAAATCCAATTTAGAGTACACGCGTCAATACCATCCACCATGAGTAAACTAACATGATTATTACCTCGCTTTTATGTTATTCGCGATGAAGAATAGTTTTTTTCAAGCGCACGTTATGTATGCTCATATTTTTTTTGTTTATCGTAAATTTCGATGTTTAATCAAAACAACACTTTCTGTTCACTAACGCCACTCGTAATTATTATTATTAACACACACACACATGCAAAAGAAATAACAAAAAAACAAAACTTACCTACAAAAAGCTGCTAGCAATTTAACACTCACAAATAGTAGTATAATTGCGCACAGTCGCAAAAACTTCACTGTTCTGTCTAGAAGCTTCCACAGAAACGAAAGTCATCTCCCCCCCTCTCTCTTCTCTCCACCCGTCGTCGCATCCGGTTGCGGTGACAATATAAGCAAAAACTAGGTCGCGTCAGTATTGCCAACTCACTAGGCCTCTGAGTTTAGGGCGACCCGAATTGTGCTGCCAGAGCGTGTAGCGCGCGGACCAGGTTCGAGGGCACAAACTCAACTGGCATCTCTCGCATTACTATTTCAGCAAAGCGTTGCAGAACAAGCAATGCTTATGTTTCCCACGGCAGCATCTCGAGTATCATCACAAGCTGGTCGGGGGTTACGTACAGCAGCTGGCCTCCCCCCTTTCAGCATGAACTTGGGAGTGGCGCGAATTCCACGCCGCCGGAGCGGACGTTCCACCCGGTACGGAAGTTGATGTTTATCGCGGCGTCACGAATCCCACACCGGCGGCGTGGAAGCCAAACAGAACACGGCTAAATTAATGATGAATAGTATGCACGGGTAAATGTACAAATTGAAAAACACCCCCGAAGAGATTCGCCCCCACGTCAATCAATTTTACGTTCGAAGGCCGTACGGGAAAACCTTTACTTTTTTGGTTGGCACCACGCACCCTGGTGGGGTTATAGGGGCCAGGTATCCTAAAAAACAACAATTATTATTATTTTGTTTATTTGCTTGCGTCACAATACGCGCGCGCGTGTGTGTGTGTGGCACATCGTTCCCCCGAGAGAGGTTTACAAAGGTCACGATATACAAACATTGCCGGAGTTGGAAAATTACGATATGGCGCATTCGCTCACCACTGTTGCCAGCCGTAGGTCTCTCTCTCTCTTCATCTTACAGCAACGTTGGCATCTCTATTTTTTTTAGTTGCACGTGGTTTGCCAACACACTCTAGTTAATAATGCTACATATTATACACACACACGCACACACATACTGTGTTGCCATCCACCCATCTCCCTCTCTTTTACGGCAGTGCGTGTTTGTTGCCGGCTCTCCTTGCCCAGTGTGTGTAGGTTGGCAAAAATTGCTTTATGCACTGTAAGGCAAGCCTCAAGCAAAGTTGCCAGCTCCTTGCTTTAGGTTAGGTTAGACCAAGAAAAAATAGTTGTAGGTAGGCTGTCGGTTGTTTAACTCTTCCCTTTTTCTCTCTCCTCTCTCTTTTTTTTTGTAAAAAGCTATGGCAAAAGCACCAGTAGGTTGGCAACCTTGCTTTATGCACTGTAAGACAAGCCTCAAGCAAGGTTGCCAGCTCCTTGCTTTAGGTTAGGTTAGACTAAGAAAAAAAAACCTTGGTGATTTTTTTCGAGTAAGGTGTTGGCAACACTGCGAGAAAATAAGGCTTATGCCTTACAAGAGCAAACCATTAAGAAGCCTCAAGCAAGGTTGCCAGCTCCTTGCTTTAGGTTAGGTTAGACCAAAAAAAACCTTGGTGATTTTTTTTCGAGTGAGGAGTTGGCAACACTGCGAGAAAATGGGGCTCATGCCTTACAAGAGAAATCCATTAAGGCGAGCCCCACCGAGCCCCATTTTCGGGTGGTGAACCCGTGCATATTATCTACTGATACGAAGAGATATTTTCGGGCAGGGTTGTAGTTCAAGATTCCGTACTATTTACCCGTGATACTTCACTGTCACTGAGCCAGACTGGCGTGTGCGATCATGGAAGTTATGACGTCTATGACGTCTATTCGAGATTACCATGTGTAGAGCAATTGTCTCGATTCTGAGCCTGGCCATCTGCGAAATCCCTTGAGAACAGAGGTTCCTTGTTTGGGACGAGGGCGAGAGTCTCCTTGGGGGTTTTAAATTTTTAAAATGCCTGAAGATCCGTGATTAGCTCTATCTCAAAATTTCAGCCATCAGGCTGAGCTTGAATTTATGTTGACGTGAGCCGAATGTGGACTGGATGGATATGAGAGTTTATTGCAGGACACCCTAGCTTAACTTGATCAACTTCCATAACAATAACATTATCATCATTAGGCCTAACGTCTGCCTGTAGTACTTCACTAACAATCAATTATATCATCCATCTGTGTGTTTACATTTAGCTCTTCATCCTGACAATCAGGGAATGTGTCATATTTAGGAAAATGTCCCTTTCCACACCCACCTATTTTGCTCTCTATTTCAGGAAACCCCCGTCTCCTTTCTTCGCTTTTTCTCAATACTCTCATCAAACTTTGACATAGTTTTTTATAACTTGCACGTACCTCTTCCTTTAAGGAGTCTAACTGCTTATTTATCTGCCCTATCGCATCTAGCATGAAGTCCCTGAATTCGTCCAGCGTCATCACCATGATTGTAGTTACAGTTTCACTTTATCTAGTTATGAAACAAACCAATATCTGACCCCTGGCATTATATGAAAACACAAGAAATTATTAATGCAGGTTGGACTTATTTATATGTCCCTACACTTAATTTTCGTTGCATTGACTAAGCTATTTTCCCCTCAAAATTAGCTTTTAGCTCCATAGTTCTCCTTATAGTACGTACTTTCACTTTCCAGCATTTGTGCATTCCAAAAGATATTTCCAACTAGTTTAGTTTCACTTTATTAACGTGTTATGCTACTCTGGGTTAATTCACTGGCAAGGCATGCAAAAACTACTGTAGTGTCCTGATTTCTTTATGGAATTTATAGTGCTTGGGGCGAATTTATAATATTTTAGAATTTTAGAAATTTAACGGTACATAAACTTACAACATGGCTTGTAATCAGGTCCCTGTTCGGGCGCCATTGATAAACAAAAATAGGAATGGGGCTTCGAATCTATTTTGCACCAGGCATAGATGTTTACAACCCAATAGAGAAAATCTGAAAAAAAATGCAAGAACAAATTTTAGATTTGGTGATGTAGTGTTATGTTTACGGCCAGAGCTTGGCCAACGGAGAAGGACAATGAAATTCCTTATTCGTTGGTCATCGATCAGAAGCCAGTGTAAGCAATCATTATTACAAATGGAAAAGAAATCGAACACTTTAATATGTTAGGAGAAAATGTTTAATGGGCGTCTAATATTTACATCGTCTCACCAACCTCCTCCACTCGCCTTGTCGACAAGTAAGAATCACTAACTTATAGTGCACTCGGTCAAAGCACTTGAACAACGTAGGACGCGTATGGCCAGCGTTACGTACAAGACACTAGTTTATACTTTACGTAAGTATTGTTTTTATCGATGTACCTTTTCTCTTCATGTTTAAAAATTTAACTACAAAGCACAGTCCACGAAGCAAAATTTGGAGCACAAAGTTGATCAAGCGAGGAGAAAGATCTTTACCCCTCCAATAGGTAAGAATGCTGATGCGGGATTGTTCCTAGTTCTGTCTTTACTTCTGAGCTTTCTCAATCTTCTGGCACTAGGGTGAAATGTCCTTCCTTCATGTTGGTTCATAGGCTTTAACTCCACCCACACCTGGCCTCACGTATACACCGAGGAGGGATGATAGCGTAGCACGAAAGCATAACAAACCCATGTTCGAGTGGGTGATGTGTACAGTGAAAAGAATCTGGTTCAAATTAATTTAAGTTGCTTGTAACTTTGGTGCGAGCACCTCACTTCTGACAATTACGTTTATGCTTTTCCTGGTTGTCTTAACTTCACTGGCGCAAAGATATATTCTCGAGCAAGGTGGGGGTTCAACATCCATCACTTTTTACTCTTGTTACTAAACTCTCAGTGAGGCAGACTGGCTGGTGCTCCTGCGGAACTTATGGCCCAAGTCGTGATACGTGCTGATAGATGGCTCCCATCACTGGAACAGAGGGAGTCATTGTCTTTACATGTCTATGCTGCGAGTGAGCGATGTTTCCCACTAAATTCGTGGGGGTATCTAAAAATTAAAGCCCCGGAACGCGGTAAGAATGGCACGTGTCTGTCGGCTATCTGCCTTTCCCAATTTCGACCCGATACATTTTATGAGTTTTTATGGTGACAGGAGCGAAATTTAGACTGGTTGAAGATTAGAGTATATTGCGAGAAGACACTGCTTCCCATGTCAGAGAGTGGGGACGTTGATTAATCGTACACCTGGCTTCGTGGGAACGAGAGACAGCTGAGTTACTTTTCAGAGAGCAACAATAATCTCGTTGAAGTTTGAAGAGAGGCCGAAATGGTAATTGGTACATCGGTCATATGCGGCCTCGATATTTAGAGTGTTCTTGGTCGTCTTTTTAGAGTGTTCGATATGTCTTGAAGGTCCGATACATAAACTTTCCGGTCCCTCACGAACGATAACATGATTCTGACAAGTTTCGGAGAGATGTCAAGCATGAATAGCATGTGAATAAGTCATTGATGCCCGACGCTGACGAATCCTATTTTTGACATCAAACATGCCCACTACCGTGTATTTTTAGTTTTGTTGCGTTCGGTGAAAATTTCAAGCACAAGTATCGACTTGTTTACTGTTGATTGCTTCATCCGCTTGTTTCATTGGTGTCTGCCATTAACGAGGGTTTGCGACGACACTCGTTATTTGCACACGTACGTATATTTTGAGTTGTAGTAAGTTGCATTTTTTTTTCAATTACCTCATTGTCTTTGGCAGAGCAAAGAATATTCGGCATATTCCAGACTCTTGAGGTTGTTTGATGGGGCTTTGTTTCACTGCTTGTCTTGACGGCTCTGGTGCAGTCATGTCATGTTTTTAGCAACTTTTGTGCTTTTGACGGAAACGACAGAGATTGGTCTGGCTCGGAATTTGCTAGGAGTTTTTTAGATGGGTTTTTGATGTGACGTTTTCTAATGTCTTTGACTATCGGTTCACTGGGACTGAGTGAAGGCTACAATTTTGCGGTTGAATCGGTGGTTAGGTGGGCCCTTTTCCGGGACAAAAGTTACTCCTGCTTTCGGCTTGCCAGTAAGGTTTTGTATATTCGGCGAGAGAGGAGTCCGGTGTAGAAGGTGGGCAAAATAAGTACCGTCTCATCAACGTCCGCGCTCCCAATCTCCTATAGTTATGAAGGCTGAGAACATTTGGTCTCCCGTGTCCCTGTTGACATTTTTCATTTTTCCCTGTATGACTATTGCTTCTTTGATGATATATCCGCAGTAATTGGATGACCTATGATGATGCTGGTAGTAGAGAAGTCATTTATATGACCCTCCTGGGTGGAATTTTCTTCTGACTCTGATTTTCCTGGGTGTAATTTACTGATCTACCTGGTGTTCTCTTTGAATATTGTTCGATTGTCTTCCCTTTTATCCAATGTAGGCTTTACCAGAAGAACATATGATAAAATAAATTTCGGGTGTCTTCTGTCCTTGGTCGTTTTTAGAATTTCGACACCGGCTTCCGATTTTCGTTTTCCGTTTATGGATAGCAGTAATATTGTGATTTTAAAGAATGCAGATGAAGACTACAGACAGGTCTCCAGTGTATGGTTTAGTCTTCCAGTTCATCTTCTATCGATTGTATGTAGGGTTCGGGTCGTTCATGTTTTGCATTACTCGTTCTCGTGTCTTAGTAATGCGTTCAGTGAATCTACTGTGTCTGGAAACTCTGGTCAAAAGTGTTATTTTATCATTCATTTAGACAGCCTAGAATATTTCGCCCCTGCTACAGTTTGAGTTTGGTTATAGTCCTATGTATAATGTTGACTTCTGCAAAATATTTTAAGCCTCCGCTCTTGAATCGTGTTTTCTGAAATTTCTTGAATGCTAGTGGCTACATAGATTTCTACTTGTAAATCTTCTATATTGCCTCAGTGAAGAAAATGTAACGTTTCTCTTCGGTCATTTGCCTCTCCTATACTACCTAGTATGTTAGATGTTGCTGAATTCATATTGAAAAAGTTTAGCACAAGTGATGAGATACAATGTATGGAATCATAGTTTCTTATTCCATGGAAATTCAGCCAAAAAAATATGAAGAAAATTTTAAGCTCTGATTACATGGAAAAAATCATGTTTCCGTCTATCACCTTGCAGCTGGCTGATGAATTGTTGATTTAAGCCTAATTTATACACATAATGACTATTCGGAACTGGACCTACGGTTTGAAGTGGGGTTCGCACCAATATGTGCCTAGACGGTATCGAAATCGGGACCGCTTGATTACAAGGCGATGATGCTAAACCTGCGTCATCTGGGAGGCCCCAATCCCCTTGAAGCAACATATATTTGGTGATTTAACTTCGTTTAGCACCTAACATAGGAAATCCTTTTTTGGTTTTGAACATCTCTCTCGATTTTACTCTCATTGCGGAAGCAACATTTCTCTAGACGACTAAATTTACTGCAGTTGTGATCACAATTTGAAATGAAAAAATCTAAAATGTCTTATGGAGAGAATAATTTTGTTCCTCTACAGCCTACTTACTCAACTTCCCATTGAAGAAAAATATGTATAACGTGGAAATTTTCGTGACACAATGATAGTACATGCATAAGAAGAAATTTAATTATTCTCACTTCTTCCCCCCACTTTGAGGGTAGCTAGAAGTAAGAATAAACGACATAAAATAAATAAGCATAATATAGATTGGTGGGTTAATATCGCAGTTTATCAGAAATGCATATCTATGTAATCATGCAAATGATAATACAAATTATTTCGATAATAATAATTATAAAAATTGCATATATATATATATATATATATATATATATATATATGTGTGTGTGTGTGTGTGTGTGTGTGTGTGTTAATGGGACCAAAAAATTGTTGGGACTTTTTGTCGGTCCCAACAACGAAAGGACCATTCCGAGACTCCCGAGACCCCTTGCGACATGTACGCGAAGTATTTCGAAGGTACTAAAAAGTTCCTATTTGTTCGATTAGTGTGTGAACGTCTGTGTTACACTCTGCCACCTGCAGCTGAAATCTGGAAGCTTCACGTCAGTGTAAAGATGTGGTGTTGAATCGCATCTCTTGGGACCAGGAAGTGTGGGTGTGTAAAATCTTGGATCTATTTCGCATGTATCGGTACCGAACATCCCAGAGGGTTGAGGGGCAAGGAAAGGTATGTGCTGCGGCCAACGGGATTCCCCGCTCGTCTTGTTGCTCCCGAGCTGTCAATGTTGCCAACTTAAAACTTTGAAACCAGATCTGTTCTTCTATTATCTTTAATCCTCCAAGTGTAATTGTAGTTGATTTGTTTTATTTTACTTCGCTTTTTGTACCACTGTTGGCTAATTTGCGAAGATGGGGATGAGTGATGATATCATTAAATTGATGAATCGACTCCCACAACATCCATGCCCAGACCGGGATTCAAATTCGGGAACCCTGGTGTCGTAGCGCGATGTGATAACCACTCCACCACGGGGGTCGGCTTTAATCCTGCAATCAAACAAAATGCTACAATATAATTTATTCCTCCAAATGTGACCCTTCTTTATATGCCTATAACAAATTATTAGTTGGGTTTTACTATAATACTGGTAAATACAGAGAAATCCATTTGTAAAGCTCATTTTCTTCCATTACCAGGAAACAAAGAGTAGAGTTATCAGATGTTATCAGTAAAAACTCGTTACTTGTCTCCTTTCGGCCATGATGAGGATAAGAATGGAGATTTTTGACCAAAGCGACAAGCGATCCGGCAAAAGGAAGGGGTGTCACGCGCTGAAAGAGGATCAACTCAACTCAACTAAGCAACGCAACAACGCAGAATCGCTCCCCGTGACACCTGTCGTGCGGATTAAACATTACATGAATTATAATACGGTCAGGATAAGTGCCTACAGTTGGAGTTACCGAGAATAAACCTATGAGGATTTGATTTTAAGTACCTGAAATGACGTTACATAATACTACGGTGGTTCTGAATATACACATATATTAAAGCACAGATAAATACACAGTACATATTGCCCTCTTTCACTCCATCTCTCATTCATACACTCATTCCATGGCATATTGCGACAATATAACAATTACAAAGATTAGATTAATAAATATTTTGACTGTACTCATGCTATTTCTTGGCTACATTGCCGTTTACAATTTACCGTTTACGATTTTAAGTATAAAGTGAATAATTGTTCCTTGTGCGAACCCCTTCTATCTTTTCTGCAGGTATAAGTATATTTCAATGAACTATTGTTTGCTGTAAACATAAACTCTGATCTACAACATTGATTGTCCGCCTGAATACCGATGTCTAGTTATGCCCTAGCACTGATTTAAGTTATGCAATGATTTGATTTACGCAGATTCGCGGTAGATTGGCGTCATCTCTCTCACACACGCACATGGTTGGATCTTACCTTCGCGGCATTCCCTCTGACCTGGGTAGGGTGAAAGTGGTCCTACAGTTTTGGAAGACGTCTGCACTCCATCGTTGCACTTCGCGGTTATCCTGGTTGGCGAAAATGGATCTCCCGGCAGTTCCGTATGGCATCATCGGATCCTGGCTTCACTCGTTCACTTCACAGGGACGTCCATGTCGGTACACGTGCACTGTCGACTCCATACGACAACTAGCGCAGTTATAGTTCAGTCCTTCACGGTTTCACATGGACTCACATCGATATTAAATGTTATTAACTTCTGCTAACTTAGGACGTTATTTCGGACGATTGACACAGGTGGACGTGTCTGGCGTTATTCTCACATACCACACGTATGTGCACAGATGCGTTGACGACGAGGGGTAAACGACCCCACTGGGTCTACTATGCTCTACTCCATGGCTCTAAAACACTCACTCGAGGAAAAAACAAATCCAGACCTCGGATCCGAACGTGACTCTGAGCTAGGTCGCACGTAGCTCACACTCAGGTGGCGATTGTAGGCAAACTGTTTTCTCGTTATTCCGAATCATCCCTTTTATTCCAGATTTGAACGAAGTGACGCTCTAGCCTCAGTGTTAAGGTATTCATTTATTGTTTCTGGTGCTTTGACCGTTGTCCTCCTATCCTGGTGAACGCTCACTCCGGTCCTTAACCTCTGGTAGCAGCCCCTCGTGCAGAGATTAGGTTAAATCCTTGGCTATTGTATTCGACACGTTCAGTAAGGGCCAACTCACCAGCATACCGTCTCCCATTGAATCCAGCGATGAATTTTAATAATCCATAACTCCCGTATTTCTGTTCTGATTGGCTCAAATCTTGGAATCAATACTTTCATGATGCGGTCTTCCGCTGGTTAAAATCTCATTCATTTCGGTCGATTGGTTTAGAAGTTGCTCTTTTCCTGCTATTCCCCATAAGAATGCATGTAAATCCGAATTCGGGCGAAAAACGGTGGTTGAGCAAGTGAGTGTTGGATAAGACAGTAGCTATACACCTGTATTAGCGACGGATTTTAATATTACCAATTGTAATTACTTCTTAATAACGGGCAATTAGATTAATTACCTGTTACTCAATATTTGACCGTTATAGGGGGTGTTCATATCAAAGTGACAAATGACACGATACCTCTGTCTGCAAGCAAGCGTTTTTCTCAAATGCGCAAACAGACCAAGGCGACACGCTGCATGACATTAAGCGGAAGCCGACAAGCGACACGTTTCCCTTAGAAACAATGATGCAACATTTCGAAACGAAGAAGCACGTTTCGCCTGTTGCTTTTGTTTGTCAATATCCTGAATTGGGTCGCCTAGGTCTGGTGTTCGTGCTTTAACAGTGAATGCTTACTTGAAGACTGAAGTGGCTTGTCTTTCTTTTCGCTTGTCACTTCGGTATGAACTCTAGTGTCACTTGCAGCCGTCGTTTTCTTCTTGTTGCCTGTCGTTTCGGCTTAAAATCTCTCTGCAAGAAAGCATTCAATGCGTAGGCATTGCCAGGACCTCCCCGATGGCGCAGTGGTAGCATCATCACCTTGTAATCAAGGGGTCCCGGGTTCGATACCCGGTGGGGACACATAGTGGTTCGGAACCCACTTTAAACCGTAGGTCCAGTCCCGATTAGCCTTACTGTGCATAAACTGGACTTAAAACACCAACTCGAATCAAACCAAGCGTAGGCATGACCACCAGACGGAAGCAACACGATAACGTCCCCAGTGCGTGATACATGCAAGTGGCACGTGTAATTTGTCGTGTCACATTTGTTCGAAAGTTTTATTTATTTAAGAATTTTGGTTTCCAAAGCCATTTATCGCTTCGGTACGAAACTTCCATTATGACGAAGCGACGAGGAACGAGGGGTTTCTCACTGAAGTAACAAGCAACTCGTGCAGCATATAAAATGTAAGCAATTATTGAGTATTTGTTTCCAAGTGACACGTGTCGCTTCTCGCTTCGGTCTGGAAGTTTCCCAAGACCCGTACGGGATTCGAACACAGGATCCCTATTCGTAGAACACGGAGACAAACATTTATACTGCTTGATTGCAATCCTTAACTACATTTAATTTCAATGTAGTTCTTTTTCTAACAGTCGTGTTTGGCAACACTGATAAGTGAAGCGAAGTTTTCACTCTCACCCCTGCAGCGACGGCGAAACCGTGGAGAGAGAGCTGTGGATGTCTTTTTGCGAAGTTGCATGCTACACGTGTTTGACGTCTTCTCTACTCGCTCGCTCTGTTTAAAGTGCGATTAGAAGAGGGGGAAACTCACCACCCGACAACGTCGCAGAGAGAGCACAATGGTACGGATCCCACTGTAGGTCCAGTCCCGATTAGCCTTACTGTGCATAAAGTGGACTTAAAACCCCAAATCAATTAATCAATTATGTATAAGAGTAGATAGTATTTGTACTTCTGAGGCCAACTTTGATTTCTTGACCAAACGACCACAAAAAGTTGAAAAACTCACTTTCTCTCCCTGTTCCGCGCCTCATTTTTTGCGCTCACGATGTTTCACGGGGGCAAAAAGGCAGTGATGAGTGAAATATGAGCTCTCATTCTCTCATCCTTCTCATCTTTCTCATCTTTCTCATTGTTCTTTCATTCTCTTTTTATTCTCCTCTCATCCTCTTATCTTTTTTTTATTCTCTCATTTTTTTATTCTCTTATTTTCTTATTTTTTGAAAGATGAGTGCATCTTATCGTAATTTTCCAAGTCTGGGACCAAATGTTTATATATCGTGACCTACGTAAACCTCTCCTCTCATTCTCTCATTCTCTCATTCTTTTATTTTTTGAAAGATGAGTGCACTTTATCGTAATTTTCCAAGTTTGGGACCAAATGTTTATATATTGTGACCTACGTAAACCTCTTCTCTTATCCTCTTATTCTCTCAATCTCTCAATCTCTCAATCTCTCAATCTCTCATTCTCTCATTCTCTCTACCTTTAGAATATTGTCGTCAACATTAGAGATGAAGTTGGAGTGCTGGAATCAACGGGGCCAAATGTTTATATATATCGTGATCTTCGTAAACCTCTTCTCTCGGGGAGGGAACGATGTACCACACACACACACACACACACACACACACACACACACACACACACACACACACACACACACACACACACACACTCACACACACGCGCGCGTATGCCTCTTATTATTTCCGTATTGTAACACAAGCAAACAAACAAACAAAATAATAATTGTTGTTTTTTAGGATACCTGGCCCCTAACCTCGCCAGGGTGCGTGGTGCCCAACCCAAAAAGGTTCTAACGGCTACGGCTCTAGATAACCGCACCTCTGTA
The DNA here is from genome assembly GCF_977018435.1 of Lepisma saccharinum. Classification (NCBI taxonomy): domain Eukaryota; kingdom Metazoa; phylum Arthropoda; class Insecta; order Zygentoma; family Lepismatidae; genus Lepisma; species Lepisma saccharinum. Next base: position 4,088,360 of record NW_028142898.1, read on the forward strand.
GGGTTTCACGTGTTTTTTTTCCCCCAAACTTCCATGAAACCCTACAGAGGACCTCCGTAATGCATGCAACGTGTACTAACGACTCTAGTGTTATTTGATGTTGTGATATTTTTGGATATAGAGTTTTATTGTGAGATATAGATAAAAATAATTATGTTTATTATAATATTTTCTTGATGAAGATGGAGAATGTATGTGTGTGTTACAAATAAAGTTGCATGCTTATTTTTTTAGTGTGTGTGTATGTGTTTTTGATGTTTCGACAGCATCTGAAACGATAAAAAAGAAATTTTATTGTTAATTTTCACGTGTAAAAACAACAACAAAATTTTTTGTGCAAATTTTCTGATTGTCTCTCGTGCTATAGTGCAAAAAAGATATTGTAACTTATAACTAATGAAATTGACATTTGTAACTGATCTGAACTAGTGAAATTCGTATTGTGCCATTGTAACTGATTGTGCTAGCACTAAAAATTTCTTATTGTGCAAGAAAATAGATGATAAAAACTTGTTAAAACTGCTCTGTGACCCTCTCATTCTTCACGTCGTAGGCGAAGGACTTCTCTGCAATCAGGATGACACTGCATAGGGTATCCTCGGGCAAGGCATCGTGGAACTCGCAGACGACCTTGATGTTGGTTCGATCGTTGACCACAACCTTCTTTCTCTTAGATGTGTTGATGACGGTCATGGGTCTCCGTGTTTTGAACTCGCTGGGCATGTAGTACATGTCCACACTTCCCTCGGTCACGCGTTTGTAAGCCGAAAACGCTTCGTAAAGTTTGAGATAATCGTTTTTGGTCATGTCGAGGTTGTAATTCTCGCGCGGGAACACTTCGTTCCTTCCGTTCTTGAGATATACGTTCTTGATCTTGCAGTCGTCGAATTTGCTGGAATCTTTTTCCTGATTCTTGTCCCTCCCGGTCTGAAAAAGCACTACGACGAAATCTGGCATGTCGAACTGTATGTTGTTGAACTGCGTCGTCACGTCGAATTCCATGTGACTTCCCGTCGCCATCTTCTGCACGCACTGGTAACCGTGAAAGTGAATCGGTACCTGCGGACTTTTCAAGATCTCCGCTTTGTACTTGAGGGCATAGTTTGTCTCGTATTCCACCACCGGCATTCTCAATTCCATGCTCCGGATGATGCACTTGGCTGCTTCGGGTAAAGTGTTGGCTATCGGCGTGCCGTCGGCATTCAAGTTGGTGTATCGCATTATTGCGTTGTTGTCGTTGGCCGCTCTTCGAAACGTGACTCTCAGTCCTCCCTTCCACATGATCTCCTTGTAGTCCGAGAAGAATCCCGGAAGCAGACGCATGGGAAAGAGCACCGTGTGACTTCTCGTCGATATTTTGGTCCCGGCTTCGAATCCTCCCGCCTGATAGTATGCTGCGTCTGTTTTGGATAATTTTAATGTTCCCACTGCCGTCGACGTGATGCCTGGATAATCTATTCTGTCGATGACGGTGTTATGTTTCCTCACCTCCACCTGCGAGAACAGGTGAGGCACGAAGTTGTCCACGAGTATCAAATTTGCTGCTGCGGGAAACGCGCCTCCGCTTTCTTTCTTCACCACGTCGAATTGAAGGTAGAGGTCCGCTCTGTGAGGATGAATGAACCCATCGCCTACGTCAACGTCGTATTCGATCTCCCTGTTTGCCTCGTTAAGATTGGCGAACGTGCGACGGTTGGGAGGGAAAGATTGCAATTCGTAACTTTCGATTTGCTCCATTTTACATGTATGGTTATTTATTATACGTTGATCTCCACGATGGCAGTAGTTGTTGCACCTGCGAAATCCACCACGTCTCCTTTCTCGTTCGTCACCACCAACTCTATGTCGTCTATGCGGTTGCGACATACTGGAAAATAGATCGGCGAAGAGGGCGTGTAGATGATCGGTTCCATGAACTCGGAACTGGGTTTGAACGTGGCGATGATTCCCGTCTGCTTGTGACTTCCCAGTAATCCGTCCGAGGATTTCGTGATCATGCCTTCCGCCACGTTACAGTGTACGTTCAGAGTCTCTATGGCCAAGAATTTAGGAATACTTGGTTGCTACGTGCTTAATGCCAGCTTCGAGTTTGGTGTCGTTCTCGAAACCTAAAAGTTCTCCCATGGTGCCCAGGTCCACGGTCTCCGTCGCGGATAGGATTTCCACTCTGTGCGTGACCGAATTTTGAGAAAAGTACGTGCCTTTGGGTAACTGAGCTTGCAAAGTGGAAAGATTGTATTGGCCTGGCGTGACGACGATGTGTTCGCTTCCTACGCTAATTTTGTTGTTGTGCTGCGTGACGTTAGGTATGAGGTACATGCTGTAGAATGCACGCAGAGCCACGGATTTAGGATAGACGATGTCGTCGTGCAGCATGAGTTTCAAGATTGAAGATTCGCTCGTGAGATGGAACACGCCCATCCTAGTGATGCTGTTTGAGGTTCCAAAATACTTTCTGGAAATCCTCGATCGTAGGGTTATTTATTTTAGAGAGAAACGCGAGCACGGAGAGGCAGAGATGACCGCAGTTCACGTCTCCGAAATCTTGAATGCGTTCGTCGTTGTAGTATATAGAGGTTTTGTTCGTCTTCAGATAATGAATTAAATTTGTAGGTGGAACACCTCCGAAAGAATCGAAAACGAATGCTTTATCATTGTCGTTTTTGTGGTAACATATCCAATGCGTGCCTGGATTTTCTTGACCGTCCAAGTTAACTACTCCGCATTCTCTTCTTTTAACGCTTGAAGGTAGCGAGTCGGACATGAAAACTCCTCTGAAGTATTTGACTCGTAACGGTTCGATCAGAGATTCAATGTCTCGGTTGGTGAGTGCTTCTGTTTCTTTTTTTTAAATTTTCTCATCACGCCCTTCCCTTTCTTCTCCATGGCCAGGTTGTGACGTTTCTGTTCTTCCAATTCCGCTTTGTTCTTCTTCGAGTCGATGACGGTTTTCGCGATGGCGGCACTTCCGCCAGCCAAACTTCCAACGGCCCCCAATGCTGCTAGGATGGCCGGGATGCTGAATATGAAACCTCCGATCTTTTGCTGTTTCCGCGAACGCTGCAATCTTTTCAATTGAGGTGTGCTGAGCAGCAATTTCATTCCATGTCCTTTCGACAAGCAAGAACGTTTCTTCTCGCGTTGTTTCTTGGTGAGTAACCCATCGAGGGCACCCAGATTTTTCAGATTGGAGTATGGTATCTGGTACACGACACCCTTGGGCTTCATGTTGATGCTCTATGCGTTATTTTCGCAGTATGTTATTTACATATATTCTGAGATTTTTTCTTGTGTAGTTTTTTACGGTATGTTATTTATATATTTTCAAGGCCTCGCAGTCGCTACACAAATTCTATTACGTGCTTCGTTTTCTTGCCAAAAAGTTCCTTTGTCCCCTTGTACACGATCCGAGTTTTGTTCTCGATTAAAATAGATAGCTTCTCGTCCGATAACATGTTAGCGTATCGATCTGGTAAAAATAAACTGTATTGTGCGTTGAGCAACAGGCGTACCTTGGGACCATACTGGGTAGAAACGATTGAACCGGAAGTTATCGTGTAAGATTTGTCGACTTCCAATTCCCGAATTTTTACATACTCGACTGACAAATTTAGCATTTGTTTTAATGCTTGGAGATCACTTATTTTTTCAGTTGTCATATCGAAGAAGAGAAATTTTCAGTGTGTGTGTTAGGGAAATTTAATTGTTTTTTTTTCACCATGTGTGTTATTTATATATACCGAAGATTATATTTTTCACGATGTGCGTTACTTATATATCAAGTTTTTTTGATGCGTATATATATTATTATTTTTTAACAGAGGAAGAAAGTTCGTGCTTCGGAGAACGCGATGATTTGCGTGATGATTTCTTCCGTCTCCTGCATAGACTTGTACCAATCTACTGTGTACCATCTTCTTCCCTGCCTTGCCTCGTGCAATTCGTCCAACCTCTCGTTTAATTTTTCCCCTGCAGCCGAAAGCAGAATGTTGAGATCACAACACCTCAGGCCGCTGATCTCCCGAAGATGGTCCTTGAGAACCATTTCACAAGGGATGCGAAATTCCGGCGTCGTTCTTGCCATGATTACAAGTTTATTAACATCTCCGTTAACTACCTTTTTGAATATTTTAGATAGTAGTTCGTGCGGCAAATCAGTTATGCAAGCCATGTTGTTTTTTTTTACTAGATGTTATTTATATACCCCACCCCAATTTTTGTTTTGTGTTCATGGCGATGGTGGTACCCAGTGCGGCGACCCGTTCACCCAACGATGCGTCTCTGCTCACGAACCTTTCGAAAGCTGCGTGCTCTAACTTTCTGTCTGCTTCGTGACGTGCATCCAGATCCGTCTGCGTGGTGTTGTAAGCGATGTCGTGATCTTTGCATGCAGCGTCCAACGGATTCACACCCTTGTCTCCTCTCTCCAATCTTTTCTCGAGTTTGGTACCCGGTCCGCAGTACTGGTAGCCAGGTAGATGCATCTCGAAAGGTAACTTGTTGATGAAGTCGTTTACGAGTCCCTTTCCTTCGGCCACGTTCCAGAATTTCGGAGGCAGCGTGTTGATGATTTTGATGAGGTAACCTATGCCCTTGTCGTTGTTCACGATGAAGTTGGAAAGTTTCGTGCTGATCATGTCCACGATGCCAACCTTCTCGTTGTAGAAATTACGATTACCTGCATTCTCTTCGCCGGCTATCACCAACAATCGGTCCACGAGCTTCCTCACGTCGTCCACCCAAACGAATTCTTTGGGTAACGTGTTGTAGCGTTTGACCCCGCTGCCTGTTTTGACCTGGTTCCAAATCGGTTTGATGAGATTCCTGTACTTCTCGCCGCTACTCGATTTCACCCTATTCTGCGAGGCGTCGTTGTTTTGGTACAAGGAATCCGTCATGATCAGAATTTCCTTGTAACTCTGGTAATCTTCGTCGGTGTAATCTTTCGGCTGCTTTTTGGCAACGAGTTCCCACAGTCCCACCGTACCCGGATACCTGTTCCAACTATCCTTGTCGCCTAAATTGACTTTAATGTCGTTGCCTTCGAAGGTCACCTTCGATTTCCCAATCTTCCACACCACACCGCCGCCTTCGCTGGTTTCCATGCTGGGATACAATCCGAACACTTCATCCTTGTCGAATTTCCCCGTGCTCAGGTAGTCTCGTGCCAAAGGTCCCAACTCGATCTTATCCGAAGACGTGCTGCCTATGGCTCGACGTCGTGCCGGTGCATCCTTCAGTTCGAACGGCGTCGAAGGAATGCTTGAAATAGGCGTGGGTACAGCGTAACTTTTAGCTGCGAGCGGTACGAGTTCATTAATCAAATTTTTATTTTGTTCCGTGACACTTTTAATTTCTTTACCTAGACCGCTGATGGCATCGATCACAGGTTGATCCTGACGTTTCTTCTCTTCGTAGAATCCGCGATTTTCGGATTCCCAACCTTTGAAGCGTTTCGCAAGGTAATCGCGAAGCTTGAGATTTTCGTCTTCGATTTTTCGTTTCGTCATGACGTTATTTATATACGTCGTTTCTCACAACGTTGCAACGTTTAGAAAGTCGTTGATTTTGTTTCTGTATTTTCCGTCGTTGGGTTTCCTCGTCATGTCGATCGTAGCGAATCCGAAATCGTCACCGTTCCAGCAAGTAGAGCAGCAGCCTTCCGAAAATTGATTGTAGTTCATGTCTCCGCCTACGTAGTCATCGTACGCATGCTTGAGGTTGGTGTGATCTTGACGAAACAAACATATGAAATTAGCGTTGTCGCGTACTAACTGTTTTGGAATTTTGGAAAACGTTTGAGCTAGGTAGAAGCAATCCATTCCTTTGTGACGACCTTGCGTGAAAAAGTTGCGCATTTCATTTTGATTTTCCAGGATGGCGTCGTCGAACACAACGACTGAATTTTCACGACAATCGTCGAGTGGTTTTATTTCCGAAGCAAACGTTGCAATGTCCAGACCATCGTACAGTTTCATCAGTTGCTGGTATTTGGATTGCTCCAAACTTTTCGAGAACACGTACAGGTGCCTGTTCTTCCAATCTAACCAATTCGGTGCGAGGAGAAAATTGTCCACGAGCAGTGTCGTTTTTCCACACCCCGAAGGTCCTACGATCAGACAGCGGATGCTGTCGGGAAGCAATTCGCCGTTTTTTTCTTCGTTTGACTTTCCGAATTAGGTAAACGTTTCACAACATTCCACGTACTCATAGAATCACTTCGTTTGAATCGACCCAACTTGTTTCCGGAAGTCCCAGCCATTTCACCAAAAGTTTGTTGCCTCTCTTGCGCAAAACTTTTTCGATAAGGTACGTGTCGGGGTATTTAGTTTTAGAGAGTTCTTCCTCGTAGAAGCGCCCCAATAAAATTTCACCGCCACTGTCTTTTATTATATACGTGTGACGGTTCCCGGGTAGAACTCGAACCACGGTAAAAAGTTCAGTGCTCCAGTTTCGTGTGAAACCCCTGTCGAACGTTCGCTTCAATTTACTGACCCTCACCTGTTCTCCAATTTTGTATTTAGCCTTTTTTGTCGTGGGCGTGTACTTTGGACAGTAAACGCTAGAAATTAAACGTTGCTCGTCAGACTTGGTAACGTCAGCTGGCTTCATGCCTATCGTTGCGTGCCGTGTGTGATTATAGTCGTTAACAAGTTCCGGAAGAATAGTGACCCACTTGTAGCTTCCTGAAGCGTGAAGCGTGACCACATGCGCGATTTCAGAGTGCGATTGAATCTTTCCACGATGCTGGCCTTGACGTCACTGAAGGTCGAGTAATGTTGAACGTTGTGTTTCCGAATAAACTTTTCGAATACTGCATTGTAAAATTCCTTCCCTTTGTCCGTGTGCAGAAACCGAGGTCGTCTGCCGCCGCTTTCGCGAAAAATTGTCTTGAATGCTTCCGTGACGCACGTTCCTGTTTTCGCCTTCAAAGGTAGAGCCCATGCGAATTTCGAAAATGTGTCTATGACGGTGAGGAGGTACTTGTTGCCATTGTTCAATTTATGCACGTTTTTTAACTTGCCGCTACTCATTTCGACGAGGTCGCTTTCCCAGAGGTCGTCGATTCCCTTGGTTACCACAGCCAAACGTTCGTAGTTGCGGCGTGCAGGTTTATGCAATTCTTGGACGATGGCTTGCCTAGACATTTTTTTTATTATTTTTAGAGATTACGTTTCAAAAGAAGCACAAGCGTGATGGGATTAAAAGAGGGTGGCACTTCGCTCGTGTTTTGAATGATCAGCTTATCGCCGGCACTCACGTCGAAAACAGTAAGATCTTCGTCTTCGTGTATTTCATATATGTTGCGCGTTTCGTTCCAACGCGCCAGAGGAATGTTTCCTGCTTTCTGGACACCACGATTCGATATCAAAGTCATGGTGGGAACGCTAGCTTTTCTGCCGTGAGACCAGTACGAAAATTCGTTTATCTGAATCGTGCCATCGAGGAGAAACTTGTAGTACGGATGATAAGGATGTAGCATGTACAGTTTGTTACCTTCGACGAAGGTGGAGATTCTCTGTTGATTGGGTACGCTGTTGATTTCGATAGCTTGCAGAGAATGCAGTTTAGCGAATTTAGTATCGATGCTAACGAGGTTGCTGTGAAGCTGACCCAGTGTGTTTTGTACGGGCACCAAATGCTCGACTATGGTATCTGTTACGGTAGAAAATGACGGTTTGATTTTCACTTCCACGTTCAACTGCTTGTAGCTTTCGTTGAGTTCTTGCAACTTGGCACCGAAAGAGGCCAGCGTTGATTCCTGCGTTGATTCCAGCACTCCAACTTGATCTCTGATGTTGACGACAATGTTCTGAAGGTTCTCGATTTGATTCAATTTCGAGCTCTTCTCGGTAAGATCGTTCACGATGATTCGCATCTCTGTAAACTGCGTGTGAAGGTCGGCGACGCTCTGCGAAGTGGGCAGCGTCGACACCAGCGAAGCAAGTTCGTCTCGAATCTGTTCCACGTTCGCCGTTTCCGTTTCCAGTCGTTTCAGCATTCGAGATATGTTTCTTTTCAAAGCGTGCAATTCTTTGGAGGTGGGGAGATTGGCCACCCTACTCTCGAGTTCGCTCAACGAACTTTTGATGTCACTCGAATCGGATAGTGCCGTCACCGCCGTTTTCAATTTTTCCAAATCTTCGCTCGAAGGCACGCTCGTTCGTAACGATTCCAAGTCACCCTGTATGTTGTCCAGTACGTGATGAAAATGAGTAAGATTGGATTCGACGTTCAAATTTTCCAAATATTGGATCTTCTGCTGAACCGTGCTTAACGTGTCCTGAATACTCGTCAACACACTTGCTTCAGCGTGAATATTTTTAATTTCTTCGTTGATCAATTCCAAGGACGCCTGAAGCGTAGCGATGGTGGTTTGAATGTGTTCGAAATCTTGATAGGCCTCCAATTGAATTTTTATGTTCGCGACGCTTTTACCGATGACCTGCAGTTCGTCCGACGATGGCAGGTTCGTCATTGTATCTTCCAAAGTCTGCAACTTGGATTTAATTTCTTCCAACGTGCTGGTGAATTCTTCTTGTAATTTGGAAACAACAACCTGCAAGCGTTCTACATCAATATCATTCACCACGGTTTGAAGTTCAGAGAAATTCTTTTCTATTGCGGAAGTTCGCTCTTCGATTTCGAGTTTCAATTTTTCCAAATCTTCATTTTTCGATTGAAATTGCTGTAATTTGGCCAAATCATTTTGAAGCGAATCCATGCTCAACTGTATATTTTGAATGTTGTCGTAAGAAGGTACGTCAACATAATTTTTTATCAGTGTTTTCAGTTCGGAATCGATTTTCAGAATGGGATCGAGACATTGTGTTTGGAGCGTAGCGATCTCAGACTCTAAACTTTTGTTTAAGGTCTCCTGCAAAGCGATCAAATCGGTCCTCAACTTCTTAACACGAACGTCCAACATGAGAATCTCTTCTGCATGGTCTACACGCTTGGTGTTGCCGAAAATATCGTTAGGCATTTTTGGTTAACGGTTATTTATAATAGGATAGACGATTCGTAATTCTACGAAGAGAGGAATAAGTTTGTCATAGTCTCCGAGGAGTTCCACGTAAAGATAATCTCCTGTAGACACATCGTACGACATGTTAGAAAGTATCTTGTCGTGCTTCATTCGAAAAATGTTCTTGCCGGTAGAAATTTTGATTTCGCCTGTGTTCTCCGGATTCACGGTGATTTGAAGTTTCCCGTCGATCGGAATTTCATAGAAATGTAAATTGTTATTAAAAACATAAAACATCTTGCCCACATCGTTATTTATTTCCGTCCATATACTATTAAGATGTACAATTAGTAGACCATTGAGTTTAGATAACACGGAAGGTAAGAGGTTATTGGAATTTGGTGATGCAGTGTCCATGTTGCTTTGTTTGCGAAAACCAAAGATATTCATTGTCCTTGTTAGTTATTTAACACATCGTGCTTTTTTGCTATTCTTCAAAACATACGGAGGAAGAGAATGAAAGGGGGAGCCCTCGGGCGATGAAAAGTTGCAACCTGTTATTATGTTGTTAAGCCCGCTCAAACCGAGGCTCATTAAATTCAACTCTTATTTTTCATCGCCCGAGGGCTCCCTCTTTCATTCTTTTCCTCCGTCTGTTTTTGAAGAAGAATGGCAAAAACACAGCGAACTTCATGGCTATGAGGTTACGGTTAACACACGCCACATTTATCGCTTTTATTGTAGTGCCCCCACTCTCGCGTGTGGATTTGACAATCGAGAACACGTATAGTGCTGGTCCCGAAAGAAACCTCACTTTACTTCAAAGAAAGTTCCGAAAGATCAGTTTTCCCCCTAACAACCATATATCAGGTCCACGTGGAGTCCAGCAAATCCTCCCCTGAAACCTTTCCCACCAATAGCGTCCGTCCAAGAAATGACAGCTCTCATCAAGTCCACGTGGACTAAATGAGATGTTGCCAATTCAGTTTCTTTAGAGATTTCTTAACGTGAAGTTGCGGGTGCGTTATCTTTGCTAGCTTGTGTTATTGTGTTGTGCTATTGTGTTGTTTTTTTTACACAATGTGGAGACCTTGGGAGTGCAACGTCGCTGTGAATGAAGAACTTCCTCTTAATCCACCCCAGCCAAATACCCCACCTCCCGTTAATCCTCCCCTTGACCAACATCCCATCAACAATACCCCTGCTCGTAATGGCACCCGAACCCTCAGTAAGCAGAGCCAGAAAATGATTTGCAATGCATATGAATATGTGGTTGGAAATAATTTAGGGAGAGGAGCAGTTGCTGAAACAGCAAAAATTCTTAAACTAAACAGACCTACAGTTAGGAAAGTGGTGACAAGGGGGCCTCGTACGCCAAAGAAACCAGGAAACAAAAAACAAAGATTTGGAAAAGTAGATAATTTTTGCTGTGAAGTAGTTCGTCGTGAACTTTATCGATTTTACTCCCAAGGCAAATCACCCTCGGTAAAGGAACTATTAAATCGTGTAAAAGAAGCGGGCGAGTTTCCTTACCAAGAGAGACATTTGTGTCGACTGCTTGTCAACATGGGTTTCCGGTTCCGTGTTTTAAACAAAAGGCGGGTAATCATGGAATCGGTAAGATTAGTGACTTGGCGATACAAATATTTGGCGACTCTGCGAAAGTTTAGGTCGGAGGGCTACAGGGTGATTTATCTTGACGAGACGTGGTATGACACCCATGACGTCAGTAAAATGGGATGGGATGACGGTTCTTGCTCTTGTGCACTCAGTGCCCCTGTATCACGCGGCAAGCGTATTATGGTGCTGCATGCCGGAGGCAAAGAAGGTTGGGTACCAAATTGTTTATTTTTATCAGCCAAAAACATCGGTGACGCAAAGGCTGACAGCCATGACGATATGAATTCGGCGATTTTCGAAAAGTGGTTCCAGGACTGTTTATTGGAAAACCTCCCAAAAGACAGGAAATGTGTTATTGTTTTTGATAACGCAAGCTACCATTCCCGGTTAAAAGTAAAAATCCCAACAATGTCCACAACGCGAGCAGATTTTATATCGTTCATGAATAAGAACAATATAAACGTCCCAAACCCGACACCCACAAAAGCCGTACTACTGGGATTGATAAAAGAAGCTAACGTGGAGAAAAAATTTGTGATCGATGAGCTCGCTGCATCCCAAGGACACGTTGTTCTTAGACTTCCGCCTTATCATTGCGTTTTCAATCCTATTGAACTAGTATGGGCGCGAATCAAGACATTGGTGCGGAAACGTAATGTGACCCCTACATTAAGTGCCAGTGTGTGCCAAGCACTAAGAGAAAGTGTAGAGTCAGTTGACGAAGTATATTGGACATCATGTGTAAAACATGTCGTGAAAAAGGAAACAGAATATTTTCGACATGACAATGACAATGATGATGGCCAGTTTATTATAAATGTGGACGACAGTGACAGTGACGACAGTGAGGAGAACTAGAGGTAGGTGACAGTTTCCATAAAATATAAATAATAATGCTTTATTAGGCTTTGCACTTTTCTCCTTTCAGGTAAGGCGTCTAACTGCCACGCTTGAGACCCGTGTTCGATCCGGGGTGAGTGATATAATGTCAGAAGTTTTCCAGCCTGGGGGAGATAAAGGCGCCCGAAGCGTGGTGGTGATCACATAACCTCTAAAATTGCTTAGATCGAGAATATGTGGGGCCCTAACCCACCCACCCCCAGTCCCCTAAATGTGCATTCATGGCACAGTGTTATATGCACGGGGAACTTTACCTTTAACTTATGCATTTCTCCTACAAGTTGATTTTTCACTTCAGAGAATATTCGTGTTGGATGTCTAAACACTGCCGGAATAAGCGACAACAGCGCTTTTCAGAAAAACAGGTGGTGGCTCGAAACCAGATACGGTTCCGGTCGGCTTCCTCTGGGGTTGGGTCAAAGATGCCGAACTGCTACTACGTTCAGGACTTGGGGTATAACTTGTTGTCCGTTGCATCCAATGCGACCTTGGTTACGCGCGTCGTGTGCAAATCATGCAATTTACTTGCAATGCGATGGTCGGTGCTGAGTTGCCTTTTACCATGAAAAAGGCATTCTTTGTAGTCTTGCATGCTAAATTTGCTGGTACTTATTTTTCCTACCCCCTTCGCCTTCTTGATCTCTTTTTCTTCTGTAATCTTTACACAGTACATTTTGGCACGAAGCCCCGCAAATTCCCTGCTGTAATTACCAGCCGCTTCATCTTTGAACTTTCCAATCGTCATTTTGTTTTCTGTCGAATGCAAGTGATGGCCTGATGGTAAGTTGCTAAAATCAAACAGATGCTTCATCTTAGTCAGATCATGTTCGAGGCTTGGTGTTTGGATTAGAAAAATGAAGCTATCCGTATCAATGTAACATATTTGGATGTTATCTCCATAAAAGGGTTGAAACTGATCGTAGTACGATTGGTACATGTGCAATTTTGATAGTTCAAGGACAGTGGCACCTATGGCAATCGGCTTGTTGAGCATCACTTGCTTCTTGTTCCTCTCAACAAATACTAGATTCTCGTCGAAAATAGTGAAGTTTTTGAAGTAGGGTGACGCGACGATCTTCTCAAATTTCTTTTCGTCCGTGACCAACGTTGCGTCGATGTAATTACGCACGTTCTCCATCGTCTTGCCGTAGATGGCGTTATTGAACAGTTTGTACAGATCCTTGTCTGCAGGCGATGTCGATTGCGCTCTGCGGCGCGTGTTCTCGGCTATGTACGGTTCGAGCCACTTGCTCTGTCGGAACTTCAATCCTCTATGAACTTTCTTCAACTGCAAGCCGTGACTTATGTAAAATTGGAGGAGTCGGTAGTGCAGAACGTAATTCCGCTTGTTCTCCATGCTTAGTATGAGTTTTGGCTCCGATCCTCCAGGTGGCTTCTCCTTGGTGGGGGCCAGGGCCAATCCGTGATGTTTCTCGTGAAGCGTTTCGGGATAATCGAGATCCACTTCCAAGAAACAGCCTCATTCATTATCTTCGCTCCAGTTGAGAAAATCTTCGCAGGAGATCCACCCGTAGTCGCTGATGGGAAGACACTGGGACATGGAGTGGCCGTACAGGTTGTTGACATCCCAGTAGACAATATAGGTGTTGGGCTTCGATGCATCGTAACCAGGCGTATGAGGATTGTTTGCCTGAGCATGGCGTCGGGGACATTGGACGATGCCACCCCGTATCGCACTCTCCATGAAAGCATACTGTTCCTTCTCTGCGATGAGGCCCAGTTCCACGTTGGTGTATTTCATCATCGATTCCCAAGTCAATCCCGGCGTGGTGAAGAAATACGCAGGATCCAACTTGTATATCGCGATGCATCTCTTACGAAACGATTCGAAAATATCCATCAGAAGTGTCACGTCCAATTTCAGATAAAGATCGTGATAATCGCGAAAAGTTTGGCAATTGAATGCCGTCCACACACTACGAGCGTGTTCGTAGTCCTCTTCGGAACAGACGTCCTCCGTGAGAGAAGAATAAAATACCTCCCGGGGTGGAAGTTCCGTCTCGTCAAATTTGTCGAAATTGTTGACGTACTCGTAGGGGTAGACACCCTTGCGACGTAACAGATTCAAATTCTCATCTCTCCCCGAAAAACATTTTTGCTTGGTGGCCACAAGATCTTCGTCGCCAAGTTGAGATGCAAGGCTTGCGAGGCTGGAGGACAGGAAATTGTAAGAGTCCAGGATTCGCACTTCCACACTTCCTCCTTCTTGGAGAGGGATCCACACTCTCACCACAATATATTTCTCGCTCGTTCTCGGGATGATGCTGATTCGAGAAGTTATGTTGTGGAGCTCTTTGACGAAGAGATGTGTGTCGTACTTCTCCGTGTAGTGCAGAAACACGGCAACAAAATGCGACTCCTTAATTTTAAGATTGCACGAATTACAGATGGTGCTCAGAAATAATCCATTCTGGTGGTCATGGTGGACGACTTTGTAATTTTCGGGGGTGAAAGCCTGGTTACACTCCTCGCATCTTGTCGCCGCGTCATGTCTCCGTTGTTGTTCCGTCGTGAGAGCAGGTGGAGAAACGCAAGAGCCTTTCAGGCTGGGTGCAAGTTCTCTCGCGCATTCCGCTATCTTCGTAACAAAATGTTTTGCCGCATCGGGTCCGCAATACAAGATGACATCATTTAATTTGTCTCCGTAGATGGAGAAACTGCAAGGCTCGTGGTGAAAAATTTGGGTCGTGCTTGAGGTAGAGGGATCAGGGTCGCAAAACGTCATGGGAACTTGGAAGCTTTCAAAGTCGGCATAAAGGACGACGGGATGGTGGAGAAGAGCCTGGTGTTTCTGAAATTTCATCTTGGTTCCGGGTTCCGGCATGACATCTTCGGGTTCTGCATTCACAGAGCCAAAACACTTGTGCTGTTCTCTCATCTTTTTACCTCCGCGAAAAATTCTCAAACACCGATCGCAAATTTCGATCTTATCGTGATGCTTGCTGATCTGTCTTCCTACTAATCCTGAGAAATTCCGTATCAAACTGTAACGGCCATCTACAAGCAAGAGTCGAATTACATTATTCTGGCTTCTCGCAGGTCTTAACACACGAATGTTGTCGCAATCGTCAACCCCAAACACAGAAATATTGATATCTTTTCCTTTTTCCTCTCTATAGTTTTTTTCAAATTGATTGATCTTATTCAGGGGCACAGGATAGGAAATTCCTCTCATCATATTCTCGTATATCCCCTCATATCCTCTGTAATTGGACAGGCGTTGGGGGTGATTATTAGCTGGGTGTAATGCGGCGATGACAGACCATAGGAAACTCTTCTGATCATTACTTTGTATGTTCAACACTGCATTTTGCTTTTTTTGTTTTTTTGTTTTTTTTTGAGTGCTGCGTAATGGTTTGAAATTGCAGACTCGAAGTTCTAACATGTGGTTGTGACCGCAAAGACTCCATCCACTTCCTCTACCTTCAAACTCTTCTTGTTTTTGTATCAAGTGCTCAAATAGCCGTGTCACTATCTCGTCAAGATCCTCGTTATTGTCATCGTGTAAGCCTTCACACCCTACGTAAAAGCTAAAAGTGCTTGACTCGGACGAGACAACTTTCTCATACAGCATTGTCAAGACGAGATGAATTTTAATTGCAACATTGAGGAGGCAATCACGTAATTTATCGACTACCTGAGATTTCACATTGTTGAGGAAGGTGCTTGAGTCACATTTTTCATCCCTTCCAGATTTATACGTTATGATGCGTGCACTTTTATTCAAAGCACCAACTTCATGCCCATCAGTGCGAGATTTCTTTGCCGGCGAGACTACGACATCATGATCCGGTAAACGACATTTTTTCAAATGCCTAGCAATATTAGGTTTAGAAATCAACTTTCTACAGTTGCGACATGCCACTTTCCCGCCAAGACCGGAGGGACCTGGTTGCGGTTCCATTTTTTCTCTCTGTTATTTATATATATATATATACAGAGAAATTTTTTTGGGGGGGTTGTGGTGATGGTAGTAGAAAGCGCACTGAAACAGAAGGAAAAAAAATTGAAAAATGCTAGATATTTTTTCCTTCCACATATATATATTAGACGCGAACAGTATGTATGTATGTATGTGTGTGTGCACTGTTGTAGGAGGTTAAAAATATGGGACATGTAAGTGTGTGTCAATTTTTTATGGCTCCTCTGAATATGTGTGTGTCAGACGCAAAACAAAAATATTAATATATCATGAAAATAAAAACTTACCTTTCAAGAGAGGGGGAGAGAGACTTCAAAATAAAAACTTGTAGCTCACTAAAACTTCCACGATGATATATATGTATACTGCCAGACAAACAATTAAGAATACTGAACTGTCACGATTGACGTTCACCCTTCAAGAGAGATAGAAAAACTTCAAAATAAAAACTTGTAGCTCACTAAAAACTTCCACGATGATATATATGTATACTGCCAGATAAACAAATTAAAAAATACTGAACTGCCACGATTGACGTTCACTATGATAATGATGTACAAAAGAAGAAACTAGTACGTTATATAGGAACTCCTCTTTTTTTCTCCTTCTCTCCTCCCTACTCCACGCGACTCTCTTTGGTGAAAACACAATGAGGGCTATGGTCAATATCCTAGCAAATAAAACCCTTGTTAACTAATTCATTCATGCCATATTTTTTTCAACAAAAGATTTTTGTGATGTGCACAATATCCTGTAGGGGACAAATAACAATAAACGGGACGTTGATAGTTCCACCCATGCATGTATTGTCGATTATTCCCCCTCGGCCTCTATTCCACGCCCCGTCAGGGTGTGGTGTGTGAAACAAACGATTCCCAGCACAAAACTCAAAAAACGAAAAATGCTGTTGTGTTTGCTTCCGCCACATCCCCCTCTGATTCTATTGTTATCGGGGATGTGATGGATTCTTCATTCAGAACCGTGGGAAAGCTGAAAAAAAATAGAATCTCTTCGGGCAAAAGAGGATGCAAGATGAATGGGTTCGGGGAGGGGTTGCTGTGGATAGTTTGGTCCGTGATGAAAATGTTACATTGGGCGACGAAACACAATTGCTCCACAGGGGACAGGAAAAATTCTACCGAGCGTCGCTATCCACGCGAACATTAGAAATTGCCTGAATGCCTTGGGGGCTTGGCATAGGATTATCGATTTTCGTTTTAGAGAATAATCAATGTAAGATTCTAGCATCGAGAATAAACAACATTGATTAAATTTTTGACAACATTCGCAGTACAAATCTAAACTCGTGATAATTTCGCCGTTACCACGCACCCTGGCGAGGTTAGGGGCCAGGTATCCTAAAAAACAACAATTATTATTTTGTTTGTTTGTTTGCTTGTGTTACAATACGGAAATAATAAGAGGCATACGCGCGCGTGTGTGTGTGAGTGTGTGTGTGTGTGTGTGTGTGTGTGTGTGTGTGTGTGTGTGTGTGTGTGTGTGTGTGTGTGTGTGTGTGTGTGTGTGTGTGTGTGTGTGTGGTACATCGTTCCCTCCCCGAGAGAAGAGGTTTACGAAGATCACGATATATATAAACATTTGGCCCCGTTGATTCCAGCACTCCAACTTCATCTCTAATGTTGACGACAATATTCTAAAGGTAGAGAGAATGAGAGAATGAGAGATTGAGAGATTGAGAGATTGAGAGATTGAGAGAATAAGAGGATAAGAGAAGAGGTTTACGTAGGTCACAATATATAAACATTTGGTCCCAAACTTGGAAAATTACGATAAAGTGCACTCATCTTTCAAAAAATAAAAGAATGAGAGAATGAGAGAATGAGAGGAGAGGTTTACGTAGGTCACGATATATAAACATTTGGTCCCAGACTTGGAAAATTACGATAAGATGCACTCATCTTTCAAAAAATAAGAAAATAAGAGAATAAAAAAATGAGAGAATAAAAAAAAGATAAGAGGATGAGAGGAGAATAAAAAGAGAATGAAAGAACAATGAGAAAGATGAGAAAGATGAGAAGGATGAGAGAATGAGAGCTCATATTTCACTCATCACTGCCTTTTTGCCCCCGTGAAACATCGTGAGCGCAAAAAATGAGGCGCGGAACAGGGAGAGAAAGTGAGTTTTTCAACTTTTTGTGGTCGTTTGGTCAAGAAATCAAAGTTGGCCTCAGAAGTACAAATACTATCTACTCTTATACATAATTGATTAATTGATTTGGGGTTTTAAGTCCACTTTATGCACAGTAAGGCTAATCGGGACTGGACCTACAGTGGGATCCGTACCATTATGAACTTCCACCGGGTATCGAACTCGAGACCTCTTGATTACAATGCAACGACGCTACCAC
This sequence comes from Lepisma saccharinum, assembly GCF_977018435.1. Classification (NCBI taxonomy): domain Eukaryota; kingdom Metazoa; phylum Arthropoda; class Insecta; order Zygentoma; family Lepismatidae; genus Lepisma; species Lepisma saccharinum. The sequence continues at coordinate 4,106,160 of NW_028142898.1, forward strand.
TGCGCCATCTTATGCATAAAACAACCGAGAGAACAATGACATGTACATTTGATAATGGTCCCCACCAGAAAACTTTGAGGTAGGGAAAAACCTCGAGTTGAAGACATCGATTTCATTCCTTTTTGATAAATAATGCCTGCAAACAACATGTTTGCCTTCTATGATCTTAACGAAAATATTAAATCAATCCACTGTAGTAAACATTACTTTCAAGATGGCAAAATAAAATGTAAACGACATAAATACTGTTCCCGTTTCTAAACCTGACAATTTATAGCCGTGTATTTGATTGCACTTTATAATTAATAATGCAATTAAGTAAATGGTCACAAAGTATTCAGGTTTAGTGAAAGATAGCGTATTCTTTCCCTCAGTGTGGTCTTTATATAACAATATTTACAAAGTTACAGAAGCAAATGTACTTGAAGGGACAGCGAAGCTTAAGGTAGATTTTATGCCATCAAAATATATGTGGCGACTGCTACAAAAAAAGTAAAGTTCCCCCTGTGTATGGCACCGTGCCGTGACACCATTCGAGCAAATGATATGGCTCCACACATTCTCGATCTCTGCCGTAGTGAAGGAGACATGAATGATCAACACCACGCTCTGATGTAATCTAGGGATCCCGGGTTCGACACGCGGTGGAGGCACATGGCACAGTGGTTCGGATCCCACTTTAAACTGTAGGCCCAGTCCCTATTAGCCTTACTGTGCATAAAGTGGACTTAAATTTCCAATCAATCAATCGATCAAAAACCACGCACTGATGAAGCATTATAAAGGGAAGTCTCCTTAAAACGAACATATTCAGTAGATTCGACTCTATTGCAGCTCACCTGCGTGAAGGGAATGTTAAAACAGTGCGTTACGACGATACGTGGTTTCAGGTTCGAATCCCGGTCTGCTCATGGGTGTTCCTTTGACGGTGCCCTTCATCAATTTCATCATATTCTTACTCATCCTCGTCGTTTGGATTAGCCAAAAATGAAAAAAACCGACGCTAAAAATAATCTAATCCAATGTATTCATTTGTTACCTTCTGGCCTCCATGAAGAAGTAGCTACGAAGCCAGAAGCCCTACTTTTGAATCCTGGGTGAGGAAAGGATATATCATCGTGTTCGTTCTAATTCCACCATTAATTCTTATTAACGATTAACCTACGACGTAGAAAAACGCTTAAAATTAACGTAAATATACG